>NC_133976.1:88008937-89208937 GCF_047716275.1 Strix uralensis
CAAAGATGTTTAATCACTGTATAGAATCAAATCAGATACTTTCTTTTTTAAAGCAAATCTGACACTACATGATAGCTAAGGGCTGTTAGTCCTTTTTTTGCAGTGTAAAACAGCAAGTTGTTGACTCTAATACTACTATACTGAGTAGAAGATTTTTTTTTTTTTAAACAAGGTAACAGCCTTTACTGCAACAATGCATCTTTATGTGTTCTTTCTTCAATATGGAAATAGTTTTACTGTTCTAAGTGGGTATTTAGAACATACATTTGATCATTTTCCCCTGTATTGTAGCAACTATTTCAAGGCTGTTTAAATTTTTATGATGATAGTAAATGAGAAGCTATTTATTATGTGTCATGTTGGAATTTAGATAAGGCAGAGAGACACATTTGAAAATACAGTTTGAATGTTCAGATTCAGCTCGGTGAAAACGGTTTTTGCTAAGCTTGCGCAATGTGTTTATGTATAATCCAAACTAACTAGCGGACAATTGTCTATTTATGACTTGCCCTTCTCATAATCTTATAAATAAATCTATAAACTCTGAAGTAATTAAACATAAAATACTAAAATTCTGCAAACAGCAGATTTGGCCTAGCAGCAAACCTACTATTTTTAGGCAAAACCCTGGCTTTCTTTTACTGATTTCAATATCCTGTGCAACAAGAGCTTATAAACAAGAGACTAGCTGGTGGTGTGGTGTCCTCTTGCTCCAGGCTGCCACCTCTGGAGGTCTAAACTGAAATCTTGCTCGGGTCACAAGTGAAATGAGTTTGGAGGTCTTAGCCTTTGACCAAGTCACAAAACCATTGTATAACTTTGCAGACTTACTGTAATTAGTAGTTGCTCCTCAGGTAACGGCTTCTAAATGAACTATCAGTCCTTGAGGGCGCGAAGAACGTGCCCTGAAGGCTGCTGAGACAATACACAGGCAAATGTTGGAGCCCTTCAGTGGTTTCAAGCTCTCACTTTTGTGGCTGTACCAAAACACCGATGTAAACTTAAGTAGGCAGTGTAAGTAGGGAGGTTATTTTTACACATGTATTTACATTCCTTCCCTCCTCGCCCCCCCGAAGATTTGTTTAGGCACAACTAATTCATAATTCAATAATGTATACCTTGGATTGTGCATGCACTGAATACAAAAGATGCGAAAATTGCATTTCAATTAAACTGCACATGTGGATGATGAAACGGATAGTAAAATGAATGGATGATCACATCACCCGCATCTGTTAGAAATACAGCAGGAGTGAGCGTTATCTTTCAGTACCCCTGTTCATCGTTTTCCATCGTAGCCATTGGCATTTGTGGCAATGTTTCCTTTTCTTGAAAGTTACAGATAAAGACAGAAAGAACTGAATGACAAACTCAACTTTTGGGTGCACGAGGTAGATGTATAGAGTAGACTTTTATGCACAGCTGGGTTTTAAGTTGCAACCTAATTAAGGATCCCTGGCCAGTCATCGATGTTTCTTTTATGTTGGCGGTTTAGAGAAGTACGGAATTAAATGTATTTTTAATATTTTCTCAGTGTTTTCAAATAAGTACTGTAGAGCCATCATTTTCATGATTGAAATGGTGCTGTTTCAATCAATCCTTTATTTGGCATCCATCTCAGAAAGACAAAAGTTAGACTTTTGTTAGAAGTGCATCTTTCCTATACTATAGTTTTGATGAATTGTAATAGTATTTGAGAGTGGGTTACCTCTTCTTTAACAAGATATGATGTGTGAAGACTCCATTAGTTGGTCCAGTGGTTTTACACCTTCAATCTACAGCACAAGCAGAGCAGCGGTAACATTTTTATCTAAATTGTCAAGCAACAAGCATTTATATGTAAATAAAAGAGCTATCATAAGAGTCAGCGTTGGCCTTAAAAGCACACCAGAGGTGCTCTGCTGCGTGTATTTCTTGCTTTCTTTACGTCCTTAAAGAGTCATTAAGGGTCTTTTAATTTTAGAAAGTTGTCTCTTATTAATTAATAGATCAAGGTAAACAATTAAACGGACCTTTCACCTCTAGTCGGAAGTTACTTGGTACTGACATAAGTATGAGGTGGTAAGCCAGGTCTTAAAAATTAACAGTGAGCATCTGTGGGCCACTATATTTTCGACTGCGATGAACTCTGAATTCAGCCAGCCTGTCCTGGAGCGCAGTAATAAAAATATGTCTTCCTGAAAGACATTATGTATATGCCATTCACTTGTGCACTGCCTCATTTCTTTACCATAATTTACTATCTATGCAGAAAATCAACATTAGTTGCAGGCAGGCTCTCCCAGCCTGTGTTATTGCTGGTTTGTATTTTTGGGCAGTATATCTGAAATTAAATCGCTGACCGTATTTCGCCCATGGTGATCACCAGCAAAGCCCGTTTGTGGAAAGTGTTAGGCTTCTTAAAATGTAAGTACAGTTCTTACACAAGTTGTCGGAAACGATTTGGCTCAGGGTGTCTGGTTTTACTGGTGGTGTGTCTTTGTTTTGGGGAAAAGGAGGAAGTGGTTTTTTGGTTTGTTGAAATTCGTGCTGTGCTGTGCCTGGAAATGGCAGCATTGTTTACACGTGTTAAAGGGTAAATTATTGACATTTGCCAAAGCTCAGTATCTCATCCGGCTGGGTACTTTCAAAATTGTTGAAGTAAAATAAGGGTTCTAAGCTTCAGGGAAAACTGACCTCCGTCAAACCGGAAAGACATTTCCAAATCAAGTTGAACCTAATGTCAAACTCTGTCCCAAGGTACACACAGCACTCCTGTTTGCTGTGGCAAGAATTGCATCTATGTATGACTCGCTGAACTCAAGGGAGACAGTTGAAGTATGAAACTTTTCAGTCGCTGCGTTGAGTCTTTAAACATAAAGACAACAAATATGGCCTTGACTTTGCAGTTCTTACGCACATCGAGGTCCCGCTGACTGTGCTGGGAAACCTGAACAACTGCAGAATCAAATGAACTTACTGGATCAAAGTAAAGATTAGTTCTGGATTGTAATTCAGAAAGCTTCAGTTCCTTTTTTTTTATTGCTAGAATCAGCTAGTAATTTATTGGTTGCTTTGCCATCTGTAGAAAAAGTGACAAAATTAGGCAAGAATTTACCTTCAGCTCCTTGGAGGAGAAATTTGGGAATATAGTTTGCATAACGGCAATCCTAGCATTCTGTTTGTGCTTTCAGTGATACCGTACTGAGATTCCCTGTTCATGTTGGGGAAAAAGGGTAATAAAGGACATTTTCATAGAGGTGAAACACGATGGAAATGTGTATACTTGCGGCTTTCTGCCATCCGTTAGGTTGCCCTTCTAAGATTCATGGAAATTGCACATTCATAATGAAAGTGTGTACTGGAGGGGGTTAGAACCGTCTTTTGTTTGGTAGCTGCTTGACTGGCATGTGAAATGCTATTTCATTCCAGCATTTTTCTTTGACTGTACACTTTTCTGTGCTTGTACAGTGTATCACTTGGCAGGGCTAAGAGTTGAAAAGTGAACGTTACATTCATTCTAACCATTTTAAAGAGTTCACTTTGATATTTTAGCCACTTAAAACACCTGCTGTCAGAACAGTACAATTGATTTCAATTAACTTTGAATTTCTTCAATAAGATGACTCTTATAATAACTTCAGTAATCCCATGATGCCTCATTAGAGGAGCTGGCTATGATGATTATCCCTGTGATTTAGCAATTTTTTCCTTACAATGCCTTTGTCTATTCAGAAAAAGGAATTACGCCAACAGTACCTTTTTATTTCACTTCTAGTTTTACACTAACGGTACTTGCTACCTGTTACATGTTGTAAAATATCTCATTTATACTTGCAGCAAACAGGTATTTATTCAGAATAACACGATACTTTGGTAGGGAGACCCTTTCAAAGAAACTTTAGTTCTAGATAGGAACTCTATGTCTTAGACTTAGAATTCGTTTTAATTTTGGACGGTTAAAAGCGGTGCTTCTGCAGGAGTCTTTGTCTAGAGCTCTGGTTTAATGGAACCGATTCTCCACTGGCTCGTGCCACGTCTGCAGCTCATCCAGAACAGTGTATCATGTCAGCTGTTTATACCAGTTCACCTTGCCTCAGGATCTGGTCTCCAGACTCGTTCTGCTTGTGGAAGAAAAGGGGAATATGTCTCCAAATGTCTCCTTTCCATAGCATGATGCTAGCGAAGAGGTTTTGAATGGTGATTTTAAATCGCATTTCCAATGGGATACTGCATCACTCTAAACACTTCTGGTATGTTCAAGTAGAGAAAATCCCTTTTCATCTCATTCCAGATTTGATTTTCAAGTTGAAAGCATGAAGGCGTATAAAGGCACGTTAATACAGAGTTACTTTTAACTTTTCCCTCTATGCCTCTCTCTTTGTGATCAAAGATAAAATATGCGGTATTTTTGTACTTGATTATAAAATGATACCTCCCCCTCCCCTCCGCCCCCCCAAAACAAAATCTGAAGCATCAACACAATTTCTAATCGATAGAGTTAAAGGGTAGAAGTTTGCAAATCGATAAGACGAGGCCGTGGTCAATGGTGTATGTGTGGCCAGGATGTCAAAGAGGGCAATTTGTACACGCAGAGTAGTTGGAGGTAAGGGAGGTATGAAAATGGGCTGCAAGTTTAAGATAAGAACAAAGAAGAACAAAAAAAAGAATTGGACTAATTGAAATGCAAATTTGTCTTTCTGCCATTAAAGTAGACAGTTATTTCAACCTCACAGACTCATATTTGGTCTATCCAATCCTCAGCCTTGAATCACCTTAAGCACCCTTCCCTTATATGCATGTATATAAATGTATGCAGATCTCTTTTTTTTTTTTTTTTTTTAACTTAAGGTGGTACTACTTTTTTATTTGGAAATGTTCTTCTTGAGCCAAAATGTACTTCCTTAAACATGCTTTCTCCCCCCCCCCCCCCCCCCGCCTTCCTCTTTTTTGAATCAGCTACTTATTGTTATGTAGTAGCAATTTCCAGAGTGTCATATGAAATTGCTGATGCGGCTTAGTTCTAGCTACAACCTGCAACTGCCAATAGTAAGCATCTATTGAAATCTAATATGTACCACAGGGCTTTTTTTGCACATGTACAGGCAGACCCTTCTGGTTAATATACAGAGACAGTGGAAAAAAGGAGGAGGTATTTTCTTTTTTTAACCCGTGGAGGAGTTCAATATATGCCCAAGTTTAAACTACAAAATGATCCTTTTGACTGAGTGAAAGTAAACCAGAGGACTGGCCCTGAGTGCGGCTGCAGTAAAATCAAAACAATGAGTATCTGGGAACTCTGTAGATCTGATGGGTGGTGTTAATTTGACTTTTTGAGAGGCAATCTTATTTTCAGAGATGGAATTTACTCCTGAGAGCCTGGGTGTTGAAGCTGTGGCAAGCACAGTGCGTTCACCTGAAAGTTTGTCTGATTGCTTGCATTTAATCAAGAGGAGCACACAATTGGTCTTGCAACAGAAGTTAAATCTGTATAGTGTACAGGTCGTTTTCCTTTCTGCATTGATTTAACTTGATCGTGTTGGTACTTTGTGATGTAGCTTACCTCTTATCCGGAGAGGAGGGATGGAATAGCCTTTCTGCGCAAACTCAGCTATCGATGACAAATCTTACGAGGTTACAGAAAGTGAAAATGTATATTACATTTTGATTAACACGAGCGAGAATCATTGATACTTTTGACACGCAGCGGAGATTAACCTGCATTTTCTGTAATTTTCCGTTTTCCTAAAGCTCTTTGAATCAGCTAAGATTGCCTAAAGATTTATTGGTGAACTGAAGCTTTTCTAAGAATGAGAAAGACGAGAGAAGCTTCCATTCTCAGACTTGAGTGTCTCTGTGTATAAATGTGCTTGTGTGTGTGTGGTTGGGTGTGAGCATAAGGTCTTTCTCTTTGATATCATTCAGGCAGAAAGCCAATATGCGCATGTAAATGAGCCTGAAAATGTAATTAAAAATATATACATACTGTGATACAGAATTTAATGAGAGATGCAGGTTACAAAGTGACAAGTAACGTTTTCTATATAATCACTGATACTAACTCTCATCTGTGATTTATGCATCTCGTGTGTTATTAAGTGCCGAACAGATAAATGCTGAAATTATTTCTTTAAATATGATTTCTCCACAACGAGCGAATGCAAAGTACGCCTTGCCCCTTCTTTTCCCTTCAGCCAAAACAAAAGCCAAAATACACCTACCATGAAAATATTACTACGGAGACTAAAAGTGTTGTATATAAGGTCACATAAAGACCTTTGATAACATCTCTTTCCTGGCAATAAAACGCGACGAAATAGACTTACCAGTGTCGTTAATATATTAAGATCAAGGAAATTCTGCAAATCGTTAACACATGTCTAGGAACTCATGTACAGATGGAAAAAGGTAAAGATTGCCAGGTGAAAGACATAAACAATCTTGGCCTTTATTTCAGCGTAGATAACAAAGGCTCATACATAAAAGGTTATGTGAGAGGCATCTCAGGAACTCCAAACTTCAGGCAAGAAGCCAGTTTTATTTGCTTGAAAGTATTTTCTAAAACTTAGGTTAAAGTGCTGGGTGCAGAAGCTGACATTTCTGCTCTCCAGCTTGGGGAGAAGCCACTTGGAAAATATTTAGCATTTAAAAATACAAGTGGAATCCAGATGTATTTCCATCAACAGCTCCGTAGCCCATAAATATATACAACCTAAGCCAGTGCCTTATTTACGTTATTTTATTAACATTCTTTGCTGAGTGGGCTTGAATGGAGCACAATCTCTCATATAGAGGATCTAATTATAAACACAAGGGACAGAACCAAATAAGCAGTCTTTAAAGGGAAAAGAGTCTGGCAGCTTTGTTTAAAGTGTCCTTTAATGAACTTCTTTAGCAGCTTGTATCTTAGCAACACATTTTATTACATACCAGTGCGGGAGAAGCAGTTTGCAGATGGAGTTGCACACAGTAATTTATTTCCCCCCCCCCCCCTTTTTTTTTTTCCCTTTTTTTTTTTCCCTACTTCTCTGTGGTGACTCAACTGGAATGTGCAGAGTAGCTTTTCTAACACTGATAGCTCACTCGAAATCCCTGATTGGTTCATTTGTATCTGTTCTGTTTTGTTAGTTGATGAAAAAGGCATTTAGTATGGTAAATGCATAGTGATTTTGCTTGCTCTTAGAAATTCAGATATGACTGTTTTGAATAGGCATGGATTTAAATTAAAAACAACCCAAGCTTCTTTCAATGCACTTTTTTTGCTTGTATGGGTTCCACTCAGCGCTGGTCCTCGTTGCGCGCACACAGACGGGTTTCCAGATTTGTAGGTTATTTACTCTCCACTGTTACACGGGGTTGTTTTAATCTATCATCTTCCGCTCCTCTAAAACTAATTGGAATATTGCAGTGACAGGAACATTTGCAATCGTTTTTCTTTCTTCTTAGACAAAACCTGGCACTTAAACTGCAAATATATAAAAAAATAACTGTTGTTTTACAACCAATTGAAATACCACACTACCGTCACCCCTTCAGATGACCTATAGTGCTTACCTTTGTTGAAAGAAATACTTTTTGTTCTTTTCATTGCTAATTGCAGACCAAGTTCTGCTTGTATATTTTGAGTGAAAAAGTCTCTGAGTAGCTTTTTTCAATAGGGTGTGTTGAGGAATGCGGTACTACTGAAGATGTGTATGAGCCATAGAATCTAGACTTCATTATTTTTTTCTCGTAAATTAAAGGGAAAAAAAATGTCTTTTATGACCAAACTAAATGCTATTCAGCTTAATTTACATTTTCTGCTGGCTAGGCAGGTGTAAATCCAGAAATATATTTCCCTGGAGTTCACTGGAGTTACCCAGAGTTTGCACTGGTGTGATAAAAATCAGAATCTGACCAGAGGGGGGAAAAGCAGGTGAGGATAGGGCAGAGGAAGGCGGTCCAGAGTGTTAGGAGAGCCCACAGAAGATGGAGGTTGTTGGCTTAGAGATACTGCTCTTGGGGATGGTTTCGTTAAACTCCTGTTAAGAGCTAATATGTTAGGGGTTGATATTAAAAAGACAAACCCCATCCATTTCGTAAAGTCCATTGATATTTGCAAGTCGACAGGAGATGGTTTTTGAGAGAGATTGACTTGTTTCTTTTCTTAACGTTAGTAAAATGTACATGTATTTCCATTAACTGGCAAACTGTTAATGTTTCTTGAGTCAGTTCAAAATGGAAGTTTCTTTTTGCTCCAAAATATATGTGGATGGATGGATGGATGGATGGACGGATGAATTTGACTCCAGTTTTCTGTTTTCAGTATGTCAGGTGACAGTCTGCCTGTTGTCCCCTTTGGATCTGCAATATCTCAGCGTTAGTAGGAGCTTAAAAGAAGTCCTTTGAACTTTAAAAGCAGAAAGTGTATGACAAATGGAAGAGTAAAAGACACAGTCCCACCTACCTTTAAAACGCTGTGATATTAGACCCGAACCAGAAGGAAATCCTCTGAAGCCAAAAGCGATTAGGTTGCCATGTGATTAACTTACTTTCTTTCTTTTGCAATTCAGTCCACTGTTTATTAACTTAAATTGGATTGAAAAACTCTAAGCTGGGAGAATGCATCAGAATCTTGCACAATCACCGGGATTAATGATGACAGCCTGAACTGTCGAACAAGCTAAATCATGAAATTCACAATATTGCGAGCCAAAGGGTTATATGTTTTTCTGCAGCTGTATTAGCCATAACAGAAGGGACCGGCACTTTCTGGTACAATTCATGTCCTGTCATGAGAAATAGTATTTATGCCATGCACAACATTTGGAGACCATGTCTCAGGGTAATTTTTTGTGATGTGATAGTGCTGGGAATATTTAAGTGAGGTGTAAAAGCAGGAGTTTTAACATATTTAGAAATTTCCTTCACAAACGTTGCAGTAACAGAGAACAAAATGAAGATCTTAATTATTTTCCGAAACGTTTAGGAAGCAATTAAAAACCTGTGTATCAGATTGGCCAAAACAAATCAACCGGCTCCAGTTGTTCATTTTTCCTTCAATAAAGAAAGAAAATATTGTTTTTTCCAGAAACATGAACATTTCCTGAAACTTCCTTAACCCTCTCAGCACTAGCACTGCACCTCATTGCAGAAGTACTTTTACTAAGGGAAACTTAAAGGAACTTCCATCCCCAGATGAAGCAAAGGCTCATTTATAAACAATGAGAGCAGGAACAATAGAAAGCTGAGTGCATTCTGCATGAATAATATAACTGAGGGTTGTGAAAAGCCGATGATTTTCGTATGCCAAACTCAGTGTGGGAGTGCAGCATTCAGCTGATTTTTTCAACTTTGGAGATTCATCTCTTCTCCCCCCCCACGTGTATGTGCAAACATACACACAGAGAGGACTAGCACTGATGATTAAAGAGGGAAGTCATCAGCAGCTCCTTTGCAGTGATGTTGAGACTCGGGTGTAAATTCATAAAACTGATGGAACTTAGGTTGAAATCTAGGCCAACGCTTAGCTTTAATATATGCCTTAGGTAGGTGGAGGAAAGGCCGAAGACCTGTTTTAAGAATAGAGTTTGAGTGTCTGTGTTCTTGGCTGTGAGTCTGATTTTGTTTGCATTTGTGAGTTTTTATGTCAGAGAGCTTATGAGGCCTTCAGTGTGAACTCATATTTCTGGCAACTTTAGATATATCATTTTTATTTATGAGACTAAATCGGGATTTAAGCTCTGGATTTCAGGCCTCTTGGTTGAAAAATTTTGGCTATAGCTGGTTATTTTATCTTTTTTTTCCTCTTGCATTTTCTTAACTAAAGTCATTCTCCTAAAGGTACTGGACTGTAAGCAATCTGGATCTGGGTCTGTCTTTGTCCTGTGTGCATTTAGTGTTTGGCTTAATGAGATTCAAGTCCAGGACTCCCAGACCACAAGGTAATGTGAACAGTGAGTAATAAATTGAAGGCAATAGTAGCTGATGTTCTGCCATAGCAGTGGCAGAATAAACTTTCCCCAAAACTCATCTTTGAGTGTCTTTGCCAAATGTGTTACAAATATAGAGCAAGCAAGCTGGAATTTTCCTGGCTTAGGCTGACTGAGGTGGTCCATTCCATCCACTGTTATGGATTTGCTATCCTGTAAAGATGTTCATAGTTTTATAGAAAATAATATATATATATATATATATAGTTATTTTCTTAAAAGTTGAGTTGTTGGGGTTCTTTGCAGTTCAGTCTCTGGTAGCTCTTTGAAATTGCCACTTATTAAATTGAGTGCTCTCAGATGGTAATGGTGGATTTTGTAAGATGATCCAAAGTCCTGAAAGCTGGACTGAAATCCACTAATGTATTTCCTGAAGATGTTTCTACCGTACAGCACCTTTTAGTTCTACTAGTGTTAGCTGGGCACAGTGGTGAGCAAAAGCTTTGTCCTTAATTGCAATTTCCAGTAGTCTTCCATTTTGCTTCACCATTTGAAAAAAACTAAAATGAAGCAAAAGTTTTGACATCGGTCGGACTAAGATTTCCTAGTTTCGTTGGGGTCAGTTGAGCTGTGACTGTTGATATTTCCCGAGCATCTGGGCCAGGTGGACATAACTTCCCCCAAAATCTCCAAACTACTCTGTATTAAAAAAGTTCCTAAACTGGCCAACCACTAATAGAACGTTTGACTTGATCCCTAAAATTCTTACTCTTTCATTAAGCTGGTTTCAGCCGAAGCCACTGTTAGTTTGCCTTTGGTCTTTCTCTAAAGACTGGGGCTAAACCTTCGGGTTTTGGTGTCACTTGCAGTTATTGCTTTAAAAAATAGTTTAAAAAATGTTATTCCAGAACAAAGTCTGAATAATAACTAGCTGAAAATCACTACATATTTACTTAACAATTCACTATTGCTTGAAAATTATCTTTTGATCATCAGATACATAGGTTGCAGCAGCCCAGCTGACAAATACATATCATGTAAATACATAAAATTTTTTTAAATGCATAGTTCTCACCAGATTGGACACATACATGACCTGAAGTTTATTAAAATGCAGATTCTTGACACAGCTGATCTCAGAGCTCTTCTAGTCTGTTGGGTTATTATCCACTGAAGGAATTTTACCTTCCCAGGGTAAGGATCCGTTAGGTAGTAACTATTTCTCCAAAGTCCTTACGCTATTTTCACCTTAGAAAAGCTTGAAATTAGCATTAATGGAGTACTGGACTTGTATGAGAATTTGGGTTGATATGCTGAATGTGCAGCGAATCTGTCTTAAAAATTATTTGGTTGCTTTACAAGCCTGTCCAACGTTATTCTGAGAGAACTGTCTGCTGTCTAGACTAAGCATCCCAAACGATTTTTTTAGTGGAAATGGCTTAGAAGGAGAAGTAGACACAGAGATTTACGTTTCAAGGGCCGGATTCTGCCAAACTCAAAGGTTTTGGCATAAGCACCCTTACGTATTTTAAGGAGAAAAAATCCACTCCACCTGGCAGAAGAAGTTTACAGACCGTGTGGAGATCAAACCACTCAAAGACCATGAGGAACAGGAGTAAGAGATGATATCTAGAACAAAGGGGGTAAAGTCTAAGCTTATGGGTTCTTTGTGGACACACCAAGGAGGCCCCAGTATTGGGATGGGAAATCAAGAGGGATAGGTGGAAGTTTGAGATGGGAAGATGATCGTCTTTCCCAGCTCCCGGTGAGGGGGAGACTGAGGAGCTTCTGTGGAGGAACTGCTAGCAGCAGGTTGTGACTGTATGTGTACCTGTACCTGGCACAGGACTGAGCTCTTTCCTCTTCCCACATTTCCTCCTTTCCCAGAAGAAACAGAAGCTAGACTAATTAGCTAATGATGATAGGCAGAAATTCTGTTCTGCAAGTTTGATGCTAGATGGGGAGTTAAGATGAGGATTGATGTTCCTGTGCGCAGCTTTCAGTCTTACTCTGTTTATTTGCATGAAGTTGATCCCTTCTTGCATGGAACAAACTTTTGCTGAATGTGTACCCAGAAATGTGTGGGGAGCTGAGTTTTAAAGTGACTCAAATAAGTAGACATTGGAATTGTCAAAATACAGTGCGTTTTTATTTCTTAAGGCTAATGTACTCCATCTTTTTTTAATTACCAGCTCTAACTGGAGGTGTGATTGATGTTCTCTACTGGAGTGTCATTACTAGCCTTTCTATTTTCAATGTCCGTGTTAAAATGTTTGAATAACCCTCTAGTTAGAGTTACGATGTCTCTTCTCAGTGTAGTAATTTCAAGTGAAATAATTTAATTTTAACCTATTCTTAACTCCTAGAATGGATGCGTTCATATTACCAAGAGGTAATATAAAGCTGATCTAGCAAAATGTGTGAGGGACTCCCTCCTCCTTTTAGTTTAGGTAGGTGAACCCACCTCAGCTTTCATTGGACAAGTAGGAGAATAGATCAGCATTGTCTGAGAGATGTTGACATCTGGTGCTATCACTTGCCATGACTAAGATTATCTAATGTGGATGTTTATAATGCTCTCTGAGTAGTGCAAGTCATCATACAGTGAAAACTGAACTTCCACTAGCCAGTGGTAGTTGTATTGGCTCCCAGCTGGCTTCCTGTCTTTACTGCATGGCCTTGGCTCCTTCACCCTGAAGGATTTTTTGGTTGAAACACAAACCCGTACTTTCTTGTGGTAAGAGATCCTTTTCTTTAGTCTCTTGGAGTTCAGAGGAAGACGGTGGCTGTGCCCCCATCAGTGAGTGGTGCAGTGCAATGGAAGGAGGTCTGGAGAGCAGAACAGTTGGTGCTGAGGACACTGTACACATCCTGACGGTTCAGGCTAGCTCTAGTCTGGTCCTGGGGATTGTTCGTTACTACGTGGAACATGTTAAGTGTGCTCCAGAAGTATACTCTTCTATTGAGTTTAATCCAGAAGGAATTCACTTGGGCTACTCCAAGATGACTTTGTGATGCGAACCAAAGGACAAGATCTGCTTTGAGCAGATCGCTGGGTGATCCGCTTCAGAAGCGAGCTCTTGATTTGGAAGTGGTAATTAATGTGGGTTTACCCATTAGGTATTACTTGCTGATGGGTTCCTCTTGGCCATTAACACAGCACTACTCAACTCCAGCCCTTCTGTCTTTATAATGATATTACAGGCCATGATCGGAGGGGAGAGAGGAAAACAGTTGACCTCCTCATGAGCATGGATGTATCAGCTGTATTCCTCTGTATTCTGCGTGCTGGAGGGAAAGGGAATGGAGAACCAACTCCTGTTATCTTTTCCCACACTATTTTGAGGGCTAGAAATGTTTTACATCCCTGAGCTCTGGGCCTTTTCAGGTCTAATGGAATTCTGGAATCCTACTTAAAGTTTTTATTTTTTTATTTCCGATATAAGACCTATACCTCAATATGGCTGGGAACAGTGTCCCTCAAGGAGAAAGTCTCTTCCATGGCATGGGAGTATCTCGGGTTGCAGTCTGAAATCGATTTGTGCACGTTAACAGAAGTTAGCATCTGTCCATTTTTGTTACTTTGCTTGGATATAACATTAGAGGGACACTTTGGAACTCCTTATATTTCTTGAAGAAAACTTCACCAATTCGCTTTTTCAGTAGGAGTTATTGCCTCTCTTTTCAGTTTTCTAATGTTTGTAGGATTATCCAGTACATGAGACCCAGAAAAATCAATGCGATTCATAAACACAGTTGAAACTTATTTGGCTTTGTTTACTCTTAACATTTTGCTCACTATAGAAAAGTAAGCAAACATAATTGGAAGAAAGCATACTAGTGCCATTCTTTAGTGTTAAATAATATTGGCTGTTATAAAACAAGGAAACAAATGAGTAGTCTTCCAATATTCTTTTTTGAAAAAAAGTAGCATTCTTTCACCCCAAACTTTACCACTGCAGACCTTCAGTGGTACTAAGAGCTGTGTAAGTAGCCTGGTAGGGGATTAAAATGCCAGTGGTGCTTCCTCTTGCCAGACTGGGGACTGTGTAGGGTCTAACACTGACCTAACGGTGTGAGGGTTGTGCCATAACGTAACTGCCCGCTCTTTTTCCCAGCAGATGCTCAGATACCACAGGTAGAGTTGACCTTATACAATTCTCGCCTGACACACAGTCATGATTTCATGCTGTCAGGATGTTTTTCAATGGCGTGACACTCCTCCTCCACAGTAATGAGTCTGCATAGAAACACATGACTACATCACACAATTCAATGGAGAACTGGATGCTGAGGGATTAGTGTATAGTGGTGTGCTCAGTGTGTAACAAACGTTTCTTTAGAACTCGTGAGACACGTGATGTGTAAAGGTAAATTATACCGTGGTCCTCTTACTACAACTACAATAGAAAGGATGGTTGGGTCTTGTGTTAGCCTCAAAGAAGTAACAAGAAGAATGAGGTTCTGGAACAACTTTCCAATAGAGAAAATGGAAGCAAACAACCGGTCTCTTAATATCCAGGGGAATCTGTGACATGCGAAGGCGTTGAGGAGCCTTGGCTGTCTGCAGGGGAAGAGAACACATAGCAGCCCCTTGTTTGTGAGCTATAATGTTTGGAACTATTTCTGCAGGATACAGAAAAAAAATGTTAAGGGATGAAAGGGTAACTCACCATGTTAGCCAGTCTCTATTTACCACATGTGGGGAGTCACTTCCAGCTGTTATAAATTTCCTGATGCACAGATGCTTTTGTCACATTAAGAAAGTGATTTCAGAATTATTTTCCGTTCTGGTTCTTGCAGCATCAGTCACAGGAGTTAGTAACTTGAATGCAGAGATTTTTTTTTTCGAAACAGAGGTTGCTGGCTTAGTTTGTAGGACAGAGTTGGTATTCTCACAGTCAGGCAGTTTCTGGCACCTAGTTTTTCATTGTGATTTTGGTACCTGGAAGAGCCGTGAAACATTTTTGCAGAGTGCAGTGTTGCACTCTGATACAGGGAGGTAAAGAGAGGGCTCCCTGTGCGGTCAGAGATGGAGGTGACAGTTTTAAGTTCTTTTTTGCTGCCAGGAAGCACCAGAAGATGGCATGGTTTGTACAGATGCATGCTTGAAAGTGAATGAGTGAGCTTGTGAAACTGCTGTTAACAATCTTGGGTAGGGTGTTAAACACTGTCATAAAGAAAAGCAGCAACATGCAGTATTTTAATCCTTATTTCTTCTTTCTGCCAGTAAGGGACAGCAGTGAAGTCCGGCCTACCCGCCTATCCCTTTCTGAGTTTGGATGGCCCAGAAAAGGGAAGGGAGAAGTGAAAAGAAAGCAAGTGTGATGTAATCTTAGTGCAACATACACAGAAAGGTCAGCCTGACAAACAGGGCTATTGGCGGTAGCTGGAAGAGACGGCACCTTCTGTCAAGAATTCTGACGTAAAACTTTCTGTATTTCCTCTATATCTGTCAGTTCAACCCCGAAAGGCACAGACTTACCCCTCTCGCTCTCCCCTTCTCTCCCCTCAGTCCCCAGAAAAAATGCCATGAGGAGCACTGGGAATTAAGATACTATTTTACCATCTTCACAGCAGTACCAGTCTGCTAGCTGTGGAGATTCAGGGTGTAAAAGTATTTGTTTGATCTTAACAATCCTAATGTTAGAAAAAGTAGGAGCGTATTTTAAAAAGCTGTGGTTGTGGGGTTCTGCAGTATTAGCAGGCTCTGCGTGGCCTCCCGACGTGTTCACTGGAGGAGAGGAGGAGGCTTCCACACCTCACACTGCCCCTCTCCACGCGCCGGGGTCCTGGCTGCCGTCCAGCGGGAGGAGAATTGGTGGAGCTGTGGCTCTTTGAGTCCCCACAGTCTCACCAATGCACATTATCATCTGATTTTTACAAGTAGAGCCAGAAGTGTATTTGTTTTCTCCCATGGGAGGAAGAGGACAACAGGAAGGCGGCTGTGTGTGATGTGGACGCACAAGATGCTCTTAATTTCACTTTAATGAACTGAGCCAACAGATAAAACACTTAGGTTATTTTTGTGTGTGTGTGTGTGTTTGAAAAGCTCAAACAGGGAGGCTGCTAGGAGTCCATGATGCATGTGGGCACATTCGAAAGGAAATTTTTCTTTTGATCAGATATAGGAAGAAAAGGATTGCCTGTGCTTTACTGGACCCAAAGTTTGCTTTCACACAGCTGAAACTGGTGAATGTTTTTACCAGTTTAATGAAAGGGTGCTTCAGTGCAGCAGTTTGAGATTATGGACTAATTGGTTACTATTTCTCTAGCCTGCTAAAAGTGTATAAAACTACAGAAATGTATAGGATTATACAAATTCTTAGCTAAAAATTAATTAGTACAGATATGAACTGTACCCCCTACCATAATGGTTTCAGCATGTGACATGCTGTGGCTGATAGCCACTGCATTGTAAAATTCATAGAAAAACTATGTGGTTAAGGTTGATAGTACAGAGTTGCTTTGATTCTTGTTCCTTTTATCATTGGCTATCCAGACACTGGTACTTCCTTTTTCAGGGGAAGTTGAGTTTAACTCTGTGACTTGGTCTTTTATGAATTTTTGAGGCAGAGAGCGTGATACAGAGTCTAATTCCAATGTACGCCAGGAGTAACTCTGTAGAAGTTGGTGGAGTGCTGAAACTGCTTTCAGACTGACGACAGTACTGACAGGGGTACTTGAAATTTGCTTTTTGCCATCCTGGAGGCTTGTTTCTGCAAATGGGACATTTGAATGTACAGGGATATTTGGGGGATGGGTCATATTTTCTGCTGGTTTAAAATTTTGTGAAATCAGTACATTTATGCTAGTGGAGAACTTGGCTCAGTATGAGTAAAGGTGGGATTTTCACAGAGCTATCATAAGTGCACTCAGATAACTTTGTTTTGTACCTCCTCAGGTGCTGCCTTTGTTTTTCTGTGGTAACTCCTGTGTTCTGATGCAGAGATACACATAAGCACATTGAGTTGCAAAGGTGTATGGTGTGGATTTTCATGCTAAAGTGGGGGGGTGGTGGTTTACTTCACAAAGAATCTGTGTGTATGTAGAGGTGTAAATAGGGAGTGATTGGTTCACCTTGTTGACCACAGCCTTCGGGCTTTGGATAATTATTTCAGACTTATTTGGCGTAACTCATCTTAACTGGGTGCTCAGACTATCCGTTAAGGATGCTGGAAGTCCCTGGTGGTTCTCAGGTTAGAAAAGCTGCCCAAGTATTTTCACAGTCTGAAAGAGCTGAAGGAAGTTTTGCTTGCTTTTTTTTTTTTCTTTTTTTCTGGCTTTATTGGACTAGTTAGAAGTAAACATTGTGTTGGATCATTCTGGAATTTTATATCTGTGCAACATCATGTGAATCAATTTGCAGATGGGATGCTTCTAAGTATAAAGAGTCTATAGATGATGTAACAAAATGTAATTTTCAAACTGAAACTACACTAACCACAGTGAGGGGAGGAAACACGGTGCATGTACAAAGCTAACATTGCAGGATTACAGGCAGAAGCTTGTAAGGAATAGAGGGAGTTGGGTTTTAAATGTAGTTCTATATCTGTAGTTGCATTGCCTCTCCAGTATGCTCTCTGCTGTATTCCTTACGGCATAAGGAGTGGTGCAGTTAAGTGCAGCTCTGCTCTGAGAAGTGTCAGTGTGTACAGCTAGACTTTTCTTGCTCAACAGATCTGCTTTTTGCTGTGTAGCTTAATGATGCAGCATTGGATTTTCAAAAGCTCTTGACAATGGCCTATACTATCTCTTGCTGAAGTCAACAGGGGTTTTACTATTGACTTCAGCTGAAGCAGACTAAGTGCTTCTGCAGTGAGAGCTTTTGTTGAAACCTATCTGTAACTACAATCCCGTGTGTTCGTTGTCCCAGAAAGGACTGATCACAGCAGCACCTCTGGTCCCTGTCCCCAAGCCCTTGATCAGTGAAGTTCCTGTCTCCAGTGTCAGCCTTAGTCCAGCAGCCCCTGGGGTTTTCTGATTGGGGAAGGACAATAGACAGTAGGACTGGTGCTCATTAAACTTCCCTAAATTTGTAGGAACTGCCCAAGGAACCTGTTCAAAAGTGACTTTTTTTTCCCAATTACCTTTACCATGTTCTTCTTTCCTCGCCAGATGTAGTCAGTGTTGCCATCACCAGTAGAGACTGGGCCAGACCCAAAGCCATTTCAAAATCAATTGAAAGGTCCCTGGCATTCAGCCTGGATTCAGTTCCACTTCTTTACCAGTTAGACTAGTTCTCACTGCCTTCAGTGGGCTACAGATCAGTCTTGCTGTCCTTGACAGCTGAGACAATATGGGTTTAAAATGGGGAAAATGTATTTACATTCACTCTTGGAAATCCCCAAGGGTCTGAATGGGTTTGGTTCAGATTAAGAAAGCCCCCAATTCTAAAGCCAGAGGTCAAGCGGTGACCTGGAAAGTTTCAGATGAGGATGAAACACTGGGGCTGCAAAGGAAAGCAAAGAGAGGTTTCATCTGATTGGGAACCTGGAGTCAGAATTAATTCTGCAAACAGACGTTTCCAAGACAAGTTATGCATGTGTGGAAATGGAATTATAATAGGTGTTGTTTTGCTTCTTTAACAGACACCGCAGGAAGCTTTCTGTAATATTGTTGACCTTCAAAACACTTCAGAAACATGGCTCAGTTGAGTCAGGCTACCAAAATGACGTGGGTCTCAACTTGCTGTGAATGCATAGCTGTGGTTATTTAGGCCTAATGGTCCTATGGCATTTTTTGCTTTTTTAAATCTATTGTTCTGTGAGCATAAACTCTTTGGCAACTAGGTTTTTGATGGGTTTGTGCTTTATCTTAGTGCTTAAGGAAGAGGTGAACTCTCATTCAAGGTTTTGCACTGACAGGGGCATCCAGAGGTGTTCTCAAATATTAATTCTCTAATGCCTGTTGAGGGGTGGTCTGTGGTGCCTGACCATCAGTTGGGCCAAATACTGAACCTCATGGTTTTGTGAAGCTTGCTGGTAACTTAATATCCTCAGGATGTCTTCCCTTCTGTCTAGTTTTATTAAAACTGTACAATAGACTTAAAGTAACACACAAAGGTGTAGTAATTTTGTAAGTATCACTTCCTTAGAAAATGAGCTTTAAAATGGTTTTATTAAAATATTTTTGATACAATTTTTTTTTTTTTTTAAGCTCAGTCTTATCTAAGAGCTTCATCTGCTCTCCAGTGGGAGTGGTGGACTCTTCAAGCTGAAAAGGTGCCTTTGCTCTAAGTAGCTTGGTGTTCTTTCCTACTTAGCAAGTCATAAGAAGAATCTTTGCACCCTTTTCAGCACTAGTGAACAACATTTCTACTTTCCCATTTATTTTGGTGGGCAGCAGTGGCATTTAGTTGTCTCCAGGAAGGGCTGAAAATCTTGTAGGATGGGGCTTTGCCCATGACACCTGCTCCAGGAGTTGCTGGCCATGACCCTGCTCCCTCTAATGGGAGTAGAGCTTGGCTTTTGTTCGTTCTGTGTTGCTGCCACCAGATTGTGCAGCTAAAAGTATATTTTGCGTTTTTAACTGGAATTTGCACAGGGAGGTAAAATTTAAAAATGGAACAACTTTTTCATTTCCCCTCAGGGGTCTAGGTAACAGCTGTGGGGATAAGAGCGGCTGTAGGAAACCCCTCGTATTGACTGGGCCAAGCACCCTGCTTTACTCCTCTGCAGAGCTCCGGGCTGGCTTTGCTTCGCAGAGGAGGTCACTCTAAGAACCTCATGAATGAAGCAGAAGTTTTCTGGAACCTGTAGGACTTCGGTTTGGTGTTATTATTTGGATGCCAGCCAAAGTGAAGGCACAGTTGTAACGTGTTGCAGATACAGGTCTGAAAGACTGTTCTTCAGAGAGTTTACTATCTTTGTCCTCCATCTAGCAACTGACTAAGGGCAGCAGAGCAGCTGACCACTTGGTAGCCAGGTAAAAGTTTAATTTAATTGTGACAGTGACAAAGAAAGGGAGGAACAAGGAGGTATAGAAGGGCCCCAGATTTGATGTGATGTGGAAAGAATATTCTAGTGGCTGGGTTGTCGGCTTGTGTCTTTGGAGACGTGAGATCAGTTCCTTGTTTTGGTGGTTTCTTCCTGAGTGTAATTTAGCCGGTCCATTAAGGCACCGGAGCCTTCTTTCTGAGTTTTAAAATGGAAGCAGAAGATCGCTCTTGTTTCAATTAATCACCATAATATACTTTCAGAATAAATACCTTCAAGGTTGCTGAGTATCAGAATGCTGAGTAGTCCAGTTGCAGTGTATATACATTTATACATATAAATGGTATAACTGTAATTTTGCCATGGTCATATAAATACCTGAATTCAAAGTTATCTAAATATCTAAATTCAAAGATGCACAACACAGAAATCCCAGAGAAACTGAGCGTGTTCTCTCTTTAAAATAAAAAACAAAGCTCTTCTTCCCTTCAGAAGGTACAACCACACAGCTGTTGGCTGGTTTATTTCTGTCATCAGTCCTGAAATAAGATTTGAGGAGAGGTCTGAAAACTTGGTGGACTAATTGAGGTCAATATATTGTCCAGAGCTCTTTGTATCCTCATGCATTGGGCAAGGGCCAACTGAAGCTAGGAGAAATGTTTTCATCGTATCGCAGACTCATTTGTTCTAGAAGCCCCAGAAAGGAGCCCTGTTTTCACAAGAATTACAGTTCTTGCAGTCACTGACATCAGTGGCAAGACTTCATTTTTCTTCAGCAATGACACAGTTATCAGAAACGTTCACAGTTTTGGGTACTATTTGAAGTGAGGATGTGGTCACCTTTTACCTTGCCATGGCACAATGCTCCTGCAGTGATGTGATGAGCCACTTTAGGGAGCTGATTCAGCCAAAGCTAACCTTAAAAAAAAAAAAAATTTTGTTTCCCCCAGGCTGTGTTTTGGCTGGAGAGACCTCTGTGCAGGATTATGGCTTGCCATTCAGCCCAACCTATTCTTTACAAAAGCAGAACTGGGCTGTATTTTTTTTGCAGCACATGGCACACAGATCAGCAGTGTCATGTGTAACGTAACGGCAACTTTTTTACAACCAGAAAACATGTGACATGCCTGGTATTTTACTGATAGGTTTGCAGTGTGCCACAGAGTGAATTAATCCCACGGACCTGTCATATAAAATCTTTCCATTTGTTTGCTTTCTTTCACACAATGCTCTGTAGCAGTTAACTAAAGACTATTTATAACTGTGTTAGTAACTAATATTAAATTATGCTTCAATTTTTACATGAATAATCACCAAAAATTCAAATGAAGAATATTATCTATACTCTGTCTCCCAGAAATAGAGATTTTCTTGTATACATTGGTGCAATCAGTGTGGTAATTTACAGTTGCAGAGACCTTCAACAAGTCATGCAAAATCCATCGGGCGTCTTTTGATGTTAGAGTTTTAGCTGGAAATGTGCTCGAGCTGACAGATGTGTACTGTGCAAGCTCTTGTTCCTTCCCACACAGTTTCTTTGTACTCACTCATCTGTGAGCTCTCCTCCACAGCATCAGTTCCTTCTCAAAGCCACAATAGCACCAGTTCCTTAACACACCTTAGGTTAAGTTCATTTCGGATGTAGTGTGTGATCCTCCACCAGAGAAAGTTTGATTTTTTTAAAATTTTTTTTTCAGTGATTTACATTGTTGAAAGGGTTCCCTGCTAAATTTCTTGAATCTTAACCGTGCATTGTTAGGTAGTGTTAAGACACCAAGTCTACGTAAAAAGCATGCATTGTCTGGAAGTTCTGTGATCTGTTGAAGTGTAATATTGGTCTCGTGGCTTGCTTCATAGACTTTATTTGATTTTTGGTAGGCTGCAGACAAGGACTTCATGGCCAAATTGAGGTCCTGGTGAAGTTTTGTCTCTGCTTTCGTAGTTCTGGGATGAAGCTTTCCGGTAGGCACCAACCACACATCCTAGTACCTCTCTGAGCTTCAGTTTCTTTCCAAGCATATTCTGTTTGGTGATAGCATGAGAAATTGATTTTTCTGCTTCCTAGCTGGAACGAGCAGGTGAGTACAGTTGGTAGGTTGAGCTATGCACTCAAACTGACACTAACATCGCTGTTTAGAAAGCCTTTTAGATACACACTGCATCTCTAAAAATGGTTACTTAGCCTGGGTGTTGGAATTTAGGCACTCCAAAGAGCAGGATGGTCATAGTCACATCTGTCCACTGCCTGAGTTTTTACCTCGTTCGTGTCAAACATCAGGAAGGGGATGGGTGCCTCACACTCCTGCTGAGCTGCAGGGAGTTGAGGATGTGTAGTACCTCTTAGGAAGTGCCTTACAGAACCAGTCTACAGCCTGCCAGGCAATTTCTGCGCTGTGGTATGGGTGACTCTTGCATTTAGTGGAGTGCCAGTGCCTCTTGCAGCGCAGAGACAGGCTTCCTCAGAGATTTCACATTCCAAAACAACTGTTTTGAAGGAAGGTAGGGGAAAACAGGTACAGGGCTGTGTTTTTTAGGAATTTGAAAGTCATCTTCACAGAATCACAGAATCATCTTGGTTGGAAAATCCCTTGAAGATCCTCCAGTCCAACCATGACCGTTCCCAACTCCACCAGATTCCTCAGCGCTGGCTCAATCCGACTCTTCAACCCCTCCAGGGATGGGGACTCCCCCCCTGCCCTGGGCAGCCCATTCCAACACCCAACAATCCCTTCTGCAAAGAAATCCTTCCTAAGAGCCAGTCTGACCCTGCCCTGGCGCAGCTTGAGGCCATTCCCTCTTGTCCTGGCGCTGGTTCCTTGGGTCAAGAGACTCATCCCCCCTCTCTGCACCCTCCTTTCAGGGAGTTGTAGAGGGCCATGAGGTCTCCCCTCAGCCTCCTCTTCTCCAGACTAAACCCCCCCAGTTCCCTCAGCTGCTCCCCATCAGACCTGTGCTCCAGACCCTGCACCAGCAGGTCAGGTTTTTTTATGTCTGTATTCAGCTAATTTTGATCATCTTGTCACATTTTTAAATCTCCCTGTTTACTGTTTGCTTCAGTAGCCTCCAGGTGCTTCTCGTATGTGGAAAACTTGGCAGTTACGAATGTTTACTCCTAATGAGTTGCCTTTTGTGAAAGCGCATTGATTTCCAGATCAACATCACAATCTTAAATGGCCTTTGTAAACTCAGTTATAAGTAGCTGTTTGCAAAGTTCAAAGACTAAAAAATTAATTAAAATCTGAGGCGCTTTCCAGTATAAAATATTTAGTTGTTTTCCTCCTTCTTTGTTAGGAATGTCAAACGTTTGTTCTAAATTGGCAACTAATGGTAGCTGTGAGTTAATTTGGTTATTGCTTTTTAAGGCGCTGCTAAATATTCAAATACAGTTCCACTGTTACTATAACTATGGTCTTTTCTGCATTTGCATTTGTAAAAATAGCGGCTAGCGTTTTGGAGCAGGAGTTAAGTGACTGCACATTTACTGATGACAGCATTTTGAGGACATGTGTTTCTGTTGTGACACAATACAAAAAGTTGGCTGTTGCTTTTCCCTGAGAAAGCTGTTGGCTGCATACATGGAAGTGGTTGGATTTAGTTTGGGAGAGAGTCCTCAAAAAAAAGCGGAAGGCTTTGAGGGGCTGATCTTTCAGGAACCTTAAAGATTTCCAAGGGCTGTATGGGTACGTTGGGGAATAAGCTCCAACCTTACTTCAGTGTTAACTGCGTGTCTGTGGCAATTTGTGCTGTATGTTGTGCAGTACTGTGGGTGGAATAGTCGAGTTCACTTCAGTTCCATAGCATCAGTACTCTGGAAGTGCCTTTTTACCTGCCTGAAACTCCTTTCCAGAATGTACAGATCTCTGGGCCACCTTAAAGTCCCCAGTAGGAAGGTCACCTATTAAAAATGTGTAGAATGGTGCAATTTTTAAAGGAAGAAGTTGTATTAATTTTTTTTAGGGTGGAGGAAAATCATATATTTGCAAATGTAATTTCATTTCTGGGAACCACATTTTAATTATTTGTATTAAAAGAGCTTCCAGAAGCCTGTTAGGGGGCTCTTTGTGTTAACCCAGGCACGGAAATGCATCAGAGAACATTTTTGATCTGAAGAGCTTTCAGTTTAGACAAAGACACATTATAATCCCACTTCCACAGACAGGCAACTGAGGCACAGAGGTGTTTAGCAAGGCAGCCAAGGTTGTGCTGGAAAGTTTGCAGCAGAGCTGGGGGTTTCTGTGTCTAGTTCATCAGTTTGCCCACAACTCTGCCTTGTCTTTCAATCAGCACCTTCTACCACTGAAATCAGGTGTTTCTCAGGAGCTCCTGAGCAGAGTGGCTGTGTGGACATCCTCTAGATTGCTGCTCCCCTGCATTTCTGCTGGGAGTGGTCTGAGCCATTCCCCTTCTTTGTGGGCACCAGCAGCGGTGGCTGTGTTAGGCTGAGAGGCAGTACAGTGCACGCGTCTGCTCACCTGCTCTGGCTCCTAAACGAAAGCATTTGGAGTGCCAAATAGTCTTCCTAATGGCATTTTCTACTACTTTTGTCGCAGTGTGAAATAAATGAAAAAAGCCACTGGCCTCTCCAGACAGCCATAACAAAAAAATGAGAACAAAGCTTCATTTTTTATCCTTGCTGAAATGTTTATTTGAAAGCAGCACGGCAAGGTGGAATAGTTTGATTTGATTAGCAAGTCTAAATGTATTAGCAGCAAGACAGAAACTATATTACAATTAGTGATAATTAGTTGCACTGATTACTTCAGACTGCAATACTGTTTGACAGATGTTTTTCTGTGCTCGGGTATTGAAATAGGAGGGTGCTTTACCCTTGTGGTGGTTCTTAGCTTTCCTTCTGGTGATATCTTGGTCTTGTCATTGTTTGCTAACGAAGTTTCCACTGTGGCTACTGTAATTTGTGGTGTTGCAAATACAAATACTCTTTTTTTAAAAGTAAAGTTTAAACTGGGAAAATAGTGATGTGTCTGCCTGTATGGATGCTTGACAGCCCTAGAGAAGGCCTCTTGTTCTCCATGGAAACAGTTACAGCCCAACCCATCATCCCTGCTACTGCCTATCAGCCCTGTCCTTAAAATCTGATCCAAACCCCCAAACCCCACAGCAGTCTCTCCTTTGACTGCAGAAGGCTTTGGATCAGATGCCTTCAGGGAGAGAAAGGAATCTAGTTTCTCTGTCCAGTCAGCTCTCAGTCTCTGTAAAACACAGTAGGGACGGCTGGCGTTGGCAGGATTAGCAGCAAAAAGATGCTTCTTGGGGTCGGATTAAGTAGAGTAAAACCCCATGGGGGACCATATCCCCCAGGGAGGAGGTGACCTCTTCAGCTGGCTCGCTCAGGCCCACCTGTGCAGAGAAACATGAAAACCTAACGGCCATTTTCACACGGAGTAGCGGGGAGGAGAATGAGCATTCAGGAGGTACAGTTCATGTGTCTATAAACCCCCCCTACTCACTGCTTTGTTGGTTACAAGGTCCTGAAACATTCCCGTGAATTACTGCTCCAAAGAGAATCACTTTTCAGATTGGGTGTCCTTTTTTGTAGACGTAGGTTGCTCTATCAAACGATGACTGTGAATCCTGTGACACAATCATATTCTCTAATTTCCAGGAACTGTATAGAGCTAACCCCACTGGCTCAGCCTCATGATGATAAATATATTAGACTCTGACAATCATCCTGTTCCTTCGGAATAAACTGATACAATTTTGGATGTCTTACTTTTGGTGTATGAGCAGTAATCCCATTATCAGTCATCCAGAATAAAGTGCATTATGTTATGTATTAATATAGACCTGTGCACCATCTGTGAGCTGTTTGGGGACAGATAAGCTAGAAATATGAATTTGTACAAGCCAAATGTTTCTGCGTTTCTCCTAAACATACATCTTATATTATTGCACACGTGTTTTACTCCTTGTTTCAAAACAGTGGTTTACAGACTCTACAAAGTACTTCCGTCCGTTGGCAGGTCACAGCAAAAGGGATCATTTAAATGTGTGACACAGTTACTTATTAGTGTAGTAGCAAAAGCCAGAGGTTGAACATCTGGAATTGAGCATGAAAAATATTTGAAGATTTCTGGACAACTAGCTCTGAAAGAAAAGTCTTGGTTGCTAATACTGCATGACCAGCCACTTCATGCCTATCAACTCTTTTAGAAATATGTGTGTATTTCCAGCCAGGTGAAGTTATGAGTCAAATTTTGATTAGAAAAAATAAAACGTAGACTCTGTCTTACCATTCTAGAGACAAGATGTTTACATCCTTTACCACTAAGGCCGTACCTCTGGATGTTTCATTTGGCAGGTATTCCTTGTCACTGATCTGATAACGTTGAGCATTGAAGGATTTTCCTGTATTGTGACATACTGGGGATATTCTGGCTGCCTTGTACCTTGTACAGTTCTCCAGGTCTGTTGTTAGCTTGCGGTGTAAAATCAGGGTAACTGTACAGCAAGTAAGGAAGTATCAGCTAACCTATGTTGTCAGGAAACGTTAGGAGAGATTTATTTGGTGAGTTTTCTCTCTGACGGTGGGATCCTGCAAAGCTCTGAGCACCCTTGGTGTTTGGTGACTTCTCTGGCAGTGGGACATTTCACAGGGGAGCTCAGCACCTGGCAGGACTGAGCCCAGAGCTTGCAGTGAGCTGCAGCAGGAGCAAAGTGCCAGCTCTGCTCTTGTTCAGGGAGAAAACAATCACAGAGGTTGGGAGAAGTACACAAAATGTGAAATGAAATAAATTTGAGGAGTACATAAGAAACAGGGAGTGGGGGAGTGTGCAGAAGGCAGGAATGATGGAAGGAGGCTGACTAGTTGCAAGCCTGATGGCAACTGTGCCACAGTGCTCCCTCCCGCAGTCGCTGCCTCCCTCCGTGCGCCCTTTCCCAGTTGGGAGCCTTCCTTCAGGATTACAGAAGTTGTCCCACTTTTTGTCTTCCAACTTCCTTTAATAAAATGACTTTGCTTTTACACTTCTCTCTCTTCCTCAGATCTCCAAGCAATTAATAAGCACAAATTAATACCAAACTCCCCAAGCCCTTGTTGTAGATAAAGCTTGTCCCCCTTTCCTCTGTTCACAGGTAGGTGAGGTAGAAGGTGAGGCTAAGTGATGTGATGAAGGTCGTACTAAGAGTTTGTGGCAGAGATGGAAAGGGCTGACTTGTATGCGGATCCACAGAGGCATTTTGCAGCTAATAGCCCCTTGAAATCAAAAGCTTATAGATATGTTTATGGATCTGGACCTTATTTCTAACAGCTGCACTGTCTTTGTGGTATCTACCTAGTCAGCAGAAGAGACTTCACTGAAATAATTATGCTCATGTGGCTTTGCAGCTGTAGCAAAGAGGAACTGCACAGTATCTCTTTAAATAGTCTATGAGCTTTCCTGCATGTTCCCAGTGCAAATGGAATACTTTTCTCTAGCTTGAGTCTTCCAGGCTTTTAGTTAGCTGGGCGACATAATGAGCTGAAAGCCATCTGTGAATGCATGGCTTCCTTGGAGCATTTGTATGTAAACTACAACCTCATGACAGCAGCCCATAGAAAACTTCCTTTACTGAAACTGTAGAAGGTGGCATATTTATTGGTCAGCTGAAACAGGAGGTTTAAATGAAGGAGAAGAAGGGTAGGTTATATAAATCTTGTTACGAGGATCTTCAAATATGGAAAAATTGGATTTGCAGAATTAAAGGTAACTTAAAATGAGGCATTAGAAAAGACATAAGGTAACCTTCTGGCTGTCTTGTTCTATCTGTCTTGATTTTGGCAGTGCACCTGCACAGGCCATTAAACTGATTGTCTCAGGATATATGCTTGAGATGGAGTAAACTACCTGATATTAATTTAAGAAGAGGTGATAATGGTATCACGCTGACAGTGTACATTTGTAGTGATCAACCCTGGCAACTGTTTCTTTGAAAGCTCTGAAACATAAGAGCATGAATTTTCATTAATGAAAAAAAAAAAAAATTAGAGACATGCTTAAAAATGAAATTAGAGACAGCTTTATAACAAGCTATTAAAAACTGTGTTTTTAAAAACCATTACTTGGATTCTTGCACTGATCAGAATGTTGTATTAAGGGCCTGTCGTGACCTGCTGTACTCATTGCAGGAAGCTGGTAGAAAGCCTGGAGAAACCAAATCAGCTGAGCCCAACTTCACAACCACATCTTTTCTTAGTTACTTGGCCAAATGACTGTCCATCTACCACTCAAAACGGTATCTTAGAAATCAAAGTCTGAAGTGGGATTTGAATTTCATCGCTTGATTATGTTATATTAATTTTTGTGCATACATATACGTACATGTATTTTGAGATATATATGTATGTAATCTCAGCGTGAGCGTAAAGTTTAGAGTCAATGCAAATTTTTAAGACTTTGAAGCTGACTTACAGAACACCCTTAAAAATAGAGGCCCCAGCTGAGTTATTTTAAAATGTGTAATTTTAAAATATAAAGGCTTTATTCTGCATCCCCAGTGATGCTTCTAAGAGTCTTTTGCCAAGAGGAAGTAAATGGATATGAGCATAGCAACCCCAGATAGCTACTGCCTGAGACACAACTAGTCAAAAGTAAAACTCTGAACCCATCTAGACACAAACTGCTGTCGAATGGACAATGAAGCTCACTTAGAACAATACAGGGAATGGTTTTCTCTTTGCTAGTGTGGTGCAGTTGTAACAGAGTTAGTCACCACTTGTAGCCATAATAGATAAAGTAATTTCACTGTGTTTTGAAGCTGATAATGTTTCTTTAACTACAGTGTTATAGGTCATACGGTCTTTTATACAGCTGGTCACCCTCAATAAATCTGTTTTTAAAAATCATTTGGCAGTTGTGGAATATATGACAAGTGTCCTATTAGATCTAATCTTTATATAAAACATACTTAGCGCTATTCACTCTATAATACTTGTCCTGTTAAATTTCAATTACTATCATAGTTAGGAAATACTGATTTAAAGTGCCCTTCTAGGTGGAATGGAATGGTGCCTATTATTTAAAAGAGCCATTTTTCTTCTACTTTCTAGTGTTTTTTGAAGCCAGTGTCCTATGCTAGGTCACACGGGGTAATGTCACAGATGAAATGAACGCAGACATAAGCTGATGCAGCCAGGTGCATTATGATGTCTGTATGCAGCTGTATTAGAAAATTGAATGAGGCCTATATTCAATGTAGATTTATCTGTCTGTTTGCAAAAGAATAAAAATCTAGAAGTGTCTGAGGTTACCTCTTGGAGCAGACGTTTGCTGCTGGTCACGGATAGGGAATACTACACTGGCGATTATTTTCTGGAGCTGGTTCCTGCTGTGCTCAGGATTATGACCCCAAGGTCATTAGAAATGATGCTGTTGTGTTTTAGCACTGCAGACATCCAAGCGTGTATCCAAAAGACTTGAGTATAATAAAACGTTTGCAAAATATAGCTGTGGTTTATATATTACACCTGAGCAGGTGCTTTCTGGAAGTTGTGCACTGGAAACTTGGGCAAATTCCCTCTCCTTTTCTAGGACAGCAAATCTGCAGGTTTGCTTTCCTAACACAACGGAGCAGCATAAACATCGCTGGCTTCAATTTCCTCCTGAACCTCTTTAACTTTAATCTTGCAGCCTCCCGCCCTCTCTCGCGCTGTTTTCCGGTTATCAAGCAAGCGCGGGGCGTCACTTGGCTTTTCAGAATTTGAGTAGTGCCGTTGCTATGAATCGTTCCGTTTGTTTGGTACCAGCAGAAGTGATCCAAGTAGCAATTTGCAAAATCTGATTTAGGATTTAACATCACTTTAAACAAATTAATTAGTGCCACTGTTGAGGGCTCTCAACTGTGTATGTTCATATTGGTGAACTTAGTGCCATTGAAAAACAAGATAGCAACAATCCAGCCAAAACAAGGGTGCTTTTCTGTGACACAGAGCTGTGTTACAGACACCCAGTGCTGCAGGGCATCCGCTCCTTCCTCTTCTGTTTCAATCTGACTCTTGCACCCTCTGCACTTTTCTTTCTGGAAGTGAGTTCCTCAAAATGGAAGCTGTAGTAATGTGCTGCTGTCAGTAATGGTCGGTGTTGCACAGGTGATCACACCTCCGTGATTTCTTTGGGGGTAGTTTTCTGTGATCCTGCTATACATTCATTCACAGAACGTTCTGCTTCTTTTGTTCTGCAAGGAATTTTCTGCAAAAATCCACCTCATTTGTGACCAGAGCTTCGTTAATGACAGCAACCAAGTTTGCCTCTGATGTAAGTCAGTGAATTTAACTTGGGCATAAATTTGACACATCTTTCCAGTACTTTAACATTTTAACAGTGATACAAGACCTCTGCATGTTTAAGGGAGTTTTGCCCTTTCATCAGTTGTAGGAGTGAGGGGTCACTGCAGCCACTGTACCTCTTCTTTTTTGCAGGGTCTGAACTTTGCAGTCTCCCAGGCAGTAAGATGTTGCTGTTTTACTTGCGGAGAGATCAATGGAGAGATTTTCAGGAATGCCCAACACTTCCCCCCACTCTTGTCAGTGGCAACCCCTGGCCACTTTGGAAGGTGAAGCTTTGTGGCAGGGGTGAGCACAGCACCCCTTGTCTTGAGTCCCAGGATAACATCCCAAAGGACTAACCAGTGTCAGTGGGCTGTGGCTAAGGCACAGTTTAGAAGCTTTCATGCTCTGAAAATCTACCAAAATCCAATTGGTAGATCTTTTTTGGAAAAGAAGAACCTACACTTCATCTCTGAGCGTCTGGCTAGTGACTGTTGGACTAGATGATCTTCAAGGTCTTTTCCAACCTAGATGATTCTGTGATTCAGTGAAAAAGTGGAATTTCTTGAATGTGTTGAAATAAGGTGCTCCCGGGCAGGTTGCGTAGCTGTGATCTGGTAGCGGCCCATCCTCGCAGGGTCCCTGCTCTGGCGTGCCCCCCACCTGAAAGAGCCCCACAAGAAGGCCCCCGTTTGCCAGACATCTCGGAGTTTCAACTCAGATTCTGTTAATCTTTAACTGTAACTTCTGTAACTCTTTAATCATTGCTGAGTTAGGCAGCCACGAGATCGTTTGGAGCTTCACGGATGGGGCTCCCTCTCTTTTGAAGGAAGCTTGTTTGCTATGCCCCTTTTTTATTCCGTTGGCTGACAAGTTGGCATCTGCTGAGAAACCCTCTAATCTTGGCCGGTGTTGGTCAGCCATTTGCTTAGCGCTGCACCGAGAAGCTGCCTGCATAGCGCACATCAAGCAACGTGCCAGTCTTTATCCTTGTCAGCATTATGCAAATCCTCAGCACTGATGTTAATGCCAGTTTGGTTTTTATAGCCTGGTGACAGCAACAGCCCTCAATATTAAATACAAATATACATACACAGTTACGGCAATGATTACTCTAGATGTTCAGCTAGTCATAATATTTGCACTTGGCGTGATAAGGAGCTTTGAATGATAATAGCACTATAGTAGAAGCTTGTTAAAGTGACAGTAACCCTGGTGTCATTATTGAGTGGTGCACTCCCGCTTGCTTTCCTACAGCTTTCTCAGAGACTCTACCTCTCCATTTGTAATGTGTAGAAAGAGAAGGTGCTCTAGCTTGGATACTATTTGAAGTCCTCTGAGCTTCTTTCAGAGTTTCATCTGCTCTAAGACAGCATTGAGACTTCAGAGTGAGCGCAGTCATTAGGAATCTTTTTTCTACGTAAATCTTGTTTCATTAAAATAATCCAGTCCTGATGCAGAATAATCGAGTCCCAATAGATGCTGCTTTTATATACTAACAGAAAAAAGGCTCACAGCCTCCATCCAGCTTCTTTAAATGGTACCAGCTGCAAAGGGGAGCAAATAAAAGCCATGCTATCCTATTATAACAACATTTTGTGTTTTGTCTTTCTATTTTGGTTAAGACCATAACGCATCAGAAGAATAACAGCAGCCATCCCAATCCCTGTGTCTTTTTCCAAAACGCAGCCATGCAGACTGGCTTCTATTTTGGGAGTTCCTGGGGTCCCATACCGCTGTTGGGTCAGTAAGACCCAGGACGCTTCTGCTGTCAAGTGAACAGAAGCAAGCTTCCAGAATTTGCTGGCAGGGTCAGTACGTGGGTGCAGTTGCACCCACAGATGCCATTCAGTAAACCCGAAAAACCAGTCCCCCATTTCCCAATGTTCCGCTCCCCCTCGGCATGGGCTGGTCAGAGTTCTCCTTGTGCTTTGGGATCTCTCTTGGCTTCCAGAACTTTTAATGTCTCGTTCATGCAGGGTTGTCTTTCTGCAGTCACTGTTCCGGCCAAGTGTGTCAGCACACGAATTCCCCTCTTCTAAGGGTTTTTTGTGTGCATGGCTGTAAAAACTTGGTCCATGCTGTTCTTGGGGAACATTTAGCATATAATAGTATGTACTGACCCTTGGGATTTTGGAAAGGGATGAAAAGAAATATGTTTCAGTGGATAAAATCTTTTAATAGCTCTGCTATCATGTTCAGCTTCTGCCAACAGCGTGGTGTGAGGATGATCTGCAGAAACAGTGAGTTTTAGGACCCTCCACTTTTGCAGTTTTGCATCATTCATGTCTGCTGGCCCTCAGGTTGACTGACTGAGTGCTGGACAAGCGAGGGAGGGAATCACAGAATCATCTAGGATGGAAAAGACCTTGAAGCTCCTCCAGTCCAACCATGAACCTCACACTGACCGTTCTCAACTCCACCAGATCCCTCAGCGCTGGGTCAACCCAACTCTTCAACCCCTCCAGGGATGGGGACTCCCCCCCTGCCCTGGGCAGCCCATTCCAACGCCCAACAACCCCTTCTGGAAAGGGATGCCCGTAGTGTAGGGGGGCAGACAGGCTGGGGGAGGCTGGGGGCCACACATTTGCTGGGTGGTAGGCCCTCCTGCAGCCCAAACCAGATTTCAGAAACCTGCTCATGTGCCTAATCTTGAAAGGGTTGCTTTGCTCGATGGTTTATAAAACTCAGGCCCTTTAATCAATGCAAATCTTACACCCCAAATAAAGATGCAGCCGGTAAACCTCTATTACTGTGGATAGATTTTGCTTCATCTAGCTCCTTGCTTGACAGCCCATACAAGACTTGCAGCTTTCATGTATTTATTGCATGTAACTAGTCCTCATACAAAGAGCAAAGTGAGGTCTAACCAGAGATCTGTCTTGCCAGAGCTTCAGCTTCCAGTCCTGACCAGTAACGATGGTGTAGAGGTTGCTCCCTGGAAAAAGAATTTAAGCGTATGCCTGGAAACACGTAAATAGCAACAGTACTAAAAATATGTATTTATATAAGTGTACGAATGATAACTAAATACTCTTGAGTTATTTAAAAAAAAAAGTGCGTTTTTATCTGATATCCAAGAGACCTCTGTGGTAAATAACAGGCACTTTTGAATTAGTCTTTAATTTGACCTATCTTTGAGCAGGAAAGCTCTCCCCATGCATTACTAGAGCCCCGTGGAGCCCCCAAGCTGTTTGCCAGGTACTGTACCACCCGTGTTCCCCCTGCGACAGCGGCCTCTCTGATGCTGTTAAGAACAAGAGGGATGCAGGAATCACAAGTAACTGACTTATGGCAGAACAAACACTAATGAAAAAAATCTAGTGATTTCAAATGGGTTTCTTGTTAAAGCTGATGTTCTACAAGTAATAATCACATTTGGAGCAGGCTGTATTGGCAGATAATGTGCCTTTAATGCCATTTTATGACTTCGCCTTCTTTTCATCGTGAATAACTGAGATTAGAGCCCATTATTTGCCCAGGAAGCCCACAAAAGTCCCTAACTAAATGTATTTACCTGAGTGTCCTCATCCAGGAGACAGGAGTTGCTTCTCTGAAGCCAGTTTGTTGAACGTTTCATGTGTATTTTAATTCCAGTTCTTCTGTGTTTAATATGCGGTACTGCGGTTTTCATATATATTATACATATGCTGCTTCTAAAAAATTGGAATAGGTCTTTTTTTTTTTAATTGAGTTTCAATTTTGTTTTACTTTTGCAAAATTAATGGGCACTAGACAATTCATTTATGTTAAGAAAGAATACGTGAAGGTTTTGGACAATTTGTCAAAAGACAATATTCTGATTTGAGACTATCGTTTGCATAGTTTGGTGTGAAATTTGAAAAACACAGAGCAGTTGAGCTCTGAACCAGCACACATCTCCTTTTCTAGGGTAAACTGAAAGGAAACACTGACAAGGTACGTATTTTATAGTCCGTTACTGTTTTGAGTGCATGTATACAGCTGTTTAATGCTGAAGGTTGTGGATGTCTATTAAATGTTACGGAGTTCAGTGTGTTCATGCAGATTAATTATGTTAGTATTTTGCAGTTCCAAGTTAATATATGCTTGTGCATATTTCAAAATCAGTAAAACACTGTGGAGTTGTTGTAATTATCCCAGAAATAGCTGTTATGCATACACAGAAACAGTTAAAAGATGGAAGTTTGGAAGTGTATCGAGCATGTGTTAATATGGAATCGCAGCATTTAGCCAGGTGGATGTTCTTTAACTCTGCATTCAGGTGGTGTCTGGCCTTAGTCATACGCTTGTGATTACTACAATTTACTATTCGTAGCACTACTTTTGATTGGTCTGGTTTGTTTCAAAACACAGGAGGGCTTTTGTCCTGCGCTTGTGTTTGTGCTATCACTTCAGGACAGAGTAAGGATGACTTGATTTTCTGTCATATAACATGCTAAAATGTACAGGAGAGATGCTCTAGCATCAGCTGTGGTGTTTTAACACAAATAATGGGAACACAGAATTGGTACTTTCTTGTTGTTAATTCATAAGTATTGTAGCAATTCCTACAGTTGTCAGTCACAGCACAAGATCCTTTCCCCTGCTCTTTACAGAAATGCGGAACAAAAAGGATAGATCCAGTCCTGAGATCTTACAGTCTAAGTTACCTTCATTTATAATAAAAATTAGCACACAGTGTTATTATGATCTGAAATAATGCAGTGAGGTACTTTTATAATGAACTGACTTCTAGACAAGTGTGATAATAGATTTTTATTATATTATATTTTATGAATATTATATCTATTGTGAATAATAAAATTAATTTTAAATTAAGACAAATGAACCGTGTTCTTTGCAGTTGTGAAAATGCCAGTAATACTGAAACTCCAGTAAAGTCTTAGGTATCCTGGAGTCTTTTGTCAAGGAGTAGTAGCTTGCCATGAAAACCCTGACTGGTAACTGTGCTGTGTGACTTTTTGTCATGCTGCCTCTCCACTGGGGAGTTTCTAGTCAGTGTGTACTACAGCAAGGTCTAGTTGGGTAAGCTTCGTTGAAACAGCGTGTTTTAAGCAAACTCATCCTGAGCAAAACTTTTCCAAACACGCCTATTAGATCCTGATTGGTTAGTGATTAACGTACAATACGGCTTACCCAATGCTTCTACTGCTACACGTGCTCAGGGGAAGGGTCTTAGCCTGAGCAGGGGTCTTCTTGACCTGTGGGTGTGTTTTTCAGTGTTATAATGAAGGTAGTTCACTTTCAGGGCACTCAAAAGTTAGTTCCATTGCCAAGTTAAGTAATCCCAGACATTCACTTTTATGGTCCAGGATGTTCTGCATCCTCAACACAATCCCAGACATTCTCTTTTATGGTCCAGGATGTTCTACTTACTATCTAGGGTTTGGAGATCAAAGCTTTTTAAAATAAACTTCTTATGAATAATCAAGGTTAACTTGACCATGATTCAAAGTCTTGTTTGACCAGGTTTCGAAACCTCATAATTGTCCCCATATGTGTGTTAACTATGGCTACTAGGAGGATTGTGAACCATGGCTACTAGCAAATGCAAAGTGTACTATATCATCCTGACACGTGATTTGAGATGGTGCTGAAATCCAAGGAGTGATGTTCAGCCAGTTTTTGAAATTATTTCTTGCTGTTGCTCTGCTCCCATTGTGGTCGGAGCTGTAAGAACTGGAATGGATGCCAGGACGCTGACCTGGAGTGGAGAGTGGTGGTGTCACCAGAGGTACCAAGAGCTGTAGCTTCTCTTGGGAGGTCAAGAAATGTCAGGATCAGCTGGGAAACAGTATGTAGAAGCATCACTGTTTTTCAGAGACCACAAATCCCCACATCTCTTGAAGATCTGTCTCTGTTTACTGCTGCCTTTGTATCAAGCTTTTGGTTATTTCTGACATCTGTACGTGGTCAGCCCAGTGATAACAGTCTGTATCTTTAATTATTACAGTGCACAATATCCACAGTAGGTTTTCAGTGGTGTATTATTGTGTAAGTGCAAAAAGAAGTATATCTTATTTTTTGAAGTAGCTGTGTCTTTGAGGGGAAAGCAAGGAGAGATGTGTAAATGGTACCAGCAGGTTAGGCTTAACAAGCCATTTGAGGGGGGATGTTTGTGGACAGTTGGTGAGGAATCAGAGTCATGGGCTGAAACTCCTGTGTTTTTTAAAAAAAAAAAAAAAAAAAAAAAAAAGGCAAGGCTTTCTGATTTTAGTGCCCGATTTTAGTGCCCCTAGCTCTGCTCCTGAGTTATTTTGGCCTCAAATCAGTTGTCCTGCCTGTGCATCGTTTCCTCTGAGCAGCCTGGCTTTTCTCATCTGTCTTGATAAGGAAGTCCTTGGGGGAATGGACAGCCTGGTGCTGAGTTTATACAGGGCCTCTGATGGGGGGCTTGGTCTCAGCTGAGGTCTCCCGGCTCCAGCGTGCAGGGCCACTTCTGTGGGCACAGGCACAGCTCCCACAGCAGGACCAAGGCAGTGGTGGCACAGGGGTGGCTCTCGTTTGGACAGTGCCCTTAATAACATGTTTAAACTTTTGGTCAGCCCTGAAGTGGTCAGGTAGTTGGACTAGGTGATTGTTGTAGGTCCCTTCCAACTGAAAATATTCTATTCTATTCTATTCTATTCTATTCTATTCTATTCTATTCCTATTTCTATTCTATTTCTATTCTATTTCTATTTCTATTTCTATTTCTATTCTAGTTCTACTCTATTCTGATTCTATTCCTATTTCTGTAGGTGTTGAACCCCTTATCCTGTTAGGAGCCAGAGTGATAGAAGATGCTGATTTCCTTACACCCTTACCAGAGGGGCCATGCTCAAATTTTGTGAGCAAAGCTCATGTTTATCGTTGGCTTAAGCTCTTGAAAATGTGAAGATAAGGGTGTATTGTATGTAGGTAAAAGGCAGGGCTCTCAAGTGGCTCTTGGGGTTGAAAGAATACCCCAAGCAAAACACTGTACGGTCCAACACTGTGTCCAACTTCCAGTTTCTCATCTCTGTGGGGAAATCACTGCATGTCTCTGTGTCCCCATCTGTTGTTGAGCATAGTTAAACTCTGCTTTAATGTGGTAGTTAACGTGCAAATGCTTTGACGTGCATGCGTAGAAAAGGCTGCCGTGTCACTTCCACCCAAGTTATTGCACATGCTCCCATCTTTACATATGGGAGATGCCTAGTGTATTGCCATTTTGGGGGGCCAGAGCTTTGCTGTAGCTAGGAGAAGGAAGGCAGCGAATGCCATCTTTTATACAAAATAAGGAAAAAAGAATGAACAACAACGTTACGACCCGGAACTCTAGCTGCACCCATTGAAATCTATTGATTGAAAGGGGAGCAAGATCAGAGCACATAGGCTTTTGTTAATGATACTGACCGTTTAGTATGAGTGGAGAATGGCTCATAATTAGGTTTGGAACAGTTATTGATTATTGTCATCTTCAGTATTGATTATCTTACCACTTAGAAAAAAAATAATACCGAGACTCCTCAGCAATGCAGAGCAGGGCCTCTTTGGCCTGCCTTTCTGCTGTCGCCGTGAAGATTAAGCTGCTGCTCATGATCAGATGAAGTCCTGTCAGCTGTGTGGGTTGGGCTTTTAGTTTAATGATGCTGGCTGTGCTCTCCTCCTCCTGCATGGCATCTTAGTTCATTGGCTGCCATTCAAGGAAGGATACACCCATTCCTTTTCTGAACTGCTTTCCAATACGTATTACTGAAGGAGATTGGGGCTAAATCCTTAATGTCTTAGATGAAGAGCCAAGATTAATGGTAGTTGTTTGTCAGCTGATAACCTCTGAAAAGAAAACATATTTGTCACCCACCCCTACAATCAATGTTGTATAAAGCCACGCATATAATGACTCGGAACGAATGAGAATATTCATGATATGAGCTAACAGAACTGAGGTACAAAATACACAGAACTCCTTTGAAAAGTCTCTTGTCATCCATCTGATGCCTCAGATAATCACCGTCAGTCTGTAAGAACAGCCACTAACACAAACTTTAAACAGCTCCAAAGCTGCTAGATTTCAAAGGCCAGCGGTGCTGACCACTCAACGTACCCGTAAGATCGAGGTTATATAAAAGCAGATTCTGGGGCAAAGGAAAGGGCTGCTTTAAAAATAGCAGCAATGCTCGAGTCACCCTTCCGTTGTGGTGACATAGCTCGTAAAGGAGTTTTGTGGAATTTTGTGCTGTTTCAGAGAAGAAAAGCTGTGTGGTCCAGGTCTGCTGAGGTCCCTGCACCTCCACCAGCACCCTGGGGGAGCAAAGCTGCCTGTCGCAGAAGCTTTGGGTTGCAGCGAGGTTTAGAGGGCGTTCCAGGGACTGGGCAGTATTGTTCATTTGTCTCCTGCATTCAAAACAAAACAATAAGATTTCTGGGGAAGAAAAAAAATTCCTCAAATGCCTGGGATTTTTTCCGAGCCTTTTGCAGCAAGGGCATTTTGCTGAAGTAGTGCCGAGTATTGAATTTTTGCCTATTGGAAGTTCCTTTGAACCCAAGAAGATAAAGTGTTTCCAGTGAATAACAAGAGAGACAAAAGTATGCTATTTTTTACCCTTGGTCAACTTCTGCTAGATCTTAAGGTTTTGTTTTTTCCACCATTTCCATTTTGATTAGTATGGAACATCTCATTCCACAGTGGATTTTTTTTTTTTTTTTTTGGAAGAACAAAGACCCCCTTTGACCTGGATTTGGATGCATCTGTGACAGCCTACTTCACTGGCTGCCAGCTGAGCATAGTGCATTTAATTGATGAAATAATAATGATGAACCGTGCCTGAACTTGCTTTGACGACCACTTGAAGCAGAAGCCATAGTAAATCAGGCCAGTGCAGCAGCACCCCAGTGGTCACAGTCTGTCCTCAGGCTTGGTGCGTGGAAGACATCATCTAAGTGCTGTGCTCTGGGTCCCGAGCGCGTCCCCATCTAAGAACTCACCTCTCCTTCCTTTAATTAAAAGCTAAGTGAAAAGAATCTGTAACTCTTTTTTTTTTTTTTTTTTTTTTAAAGAGCAACATTTTCATGCATCCTCTTAACTGCCCACTGCATTAAGCTGATTAAAACAGAGAGCTTTCCCTTTCTAAACTGTCTTAATGTAGAGACAGGCTAGGGTAGAACTAAATAGACACAATGGCAAAGCAATATATCTGCCTTAGTAACAGTTCTGCAGTGTGATTACTGCTGCATGTTCCCTCTAGCAGCCCGAGCCTGCATATCATTAGCTTCCAAACTGGGACTTTCCCTAACAACTAGTCTCCAGCCCTGCACTTTTTTAACATGGGCGAGATGTAAAAGTCTCAGCCTTTTTGTGTGCATTCTTAAAGATCAGTGGAACATGCCAGTGGTTTGTTGTTGTAGTGCTTTAATGAGAGGAATAGATTTGGAGGGGGTTTTGTATGGCTTAATTAACATTACCCATTGGTTTAATGTTGTGAAAGAGGACTTTAAGAAGACAAATGCTTTGCCTATAAAGTCCCCCTAGGTGTCCTTTGCCTTGGAAATTGGGCTTTTGTTTTCGGGACCGGCATGGAAAGAATAAGTACAGGATGTAGAAGGAGAAAAGGTTTTCTTAGGTCTTTGTTAGAATTTCAGGCTGTTTGTCTTTTTTTTTTTTTTTTTTCCCCCCCCCTGGTGCTCTGACATGCCAAAATGTATCAATTAACTCAGCAAAGAGATCAAAGCAACTTGTTTTGCAAAAAGGAATATTTACGCTAAAATATTGTCTTTTAGTGCACGGGATACTGAAAGTTTCTTTTTAGAAGTACTACAATGTCTTCTTTTTTTCTTTTGAGAAGATACTTAATCCCACATACTGATGGTAATTAAATGAGCAAATGATGTTCAGGAAAGAAATTTTTCTTTTTTTTTTGACATGAGACACTTGGTAAAGGAGTTGCACGGGGTAAGACAACTATGTACATGTATCACTAATAATTGTCAGTGTTAGGTGTGGAGTTTTTTCCACTGGTAGTGGAAGAACTTGAGCAGGTATACTGAAGTCCTTGATACTTCATCGTGATGATCAACTGCTGCAGGATTTTTTGTGGAATGTAAGGAATTTTGCAAGCCATGTGAGATGTGGTATTCCAGGAGATGAGGATCACTTAGAGGCCCATTTGATTTGCGTGAGACTGTATTGGGCTGGGTAACCTAGACTTTACAAATTTTGTTCTACAGATTTATTATTTTCCATTAGTCATCTCATATTAAAGTTATCTTTTGAATGTCAAGGAAATACAATGACCAGGTTGAGAGAGAACTACCTTGCTGTGCGTTTCAGCTGTGTAATGTTTTACCGTTAACTGATTTTACTCTAACCAGGGTCCGTGCCTATTGACCTGCAGCCTGGGTGCTTTAAATCCTCAGATCACAAATGCTTACGGAACATGCTGTCTCATGAATAGTGTGTGGGGCTGGGAACCAGGACTCTTGGGTTCCTCCTTGCAGCCTTGTGGCTTTTTCACTGTGGGCGTTATCCGATTCCCAGTGAAGGCATTCCCGTCATCTTCAGCAAGAAGTCACATTGGCTGCATCATTCAGTTTATTGGTGTTTTTAAAGAGGGGTCCCAAGTGTTGAAAGCACTAATTTATATTTGTGAGAGATCAAAGATATGAAAAGGAAGGGGTTCCCTATAACAGCGTGTCATAGTTATTAGTGCTTTTCGCTATTTGTCTCTCAAAACGTAGATGCCTTGCTCCACCCAGTCGGTGTTTTGGTTAAGGCACACAGTCACATTGGCAACTTTGAAGTTGTTGACTTGGCCGTGTTACAAATATAGTAAAGCTGTTGGTGTGTTGGCTGTGAAGCTGTGGCAAATAAAAATCCGGCTGCATTCTTGTGAATACCTTTGTAATTTCTGGACTTTCAAGATCTCAAAGTCATTTGTCAAAGCTCAGTGCAGATCCTTCAGGAGATCTTCAGTAGCATCAGCAATTAGAAATACGTACTAGCATGATTTCACGAACTTTAACAATTAGGAATTGGCTTTGTCTTCTTTGTGGTTTGCCATACACCATACGTGACCTCGTCATTACTTACACTCAGTGTTTTTGGATCATGACATACGGCATGATTCTGGCTTCAGTTTTATTTAAATTAGGAACGGCCCGTTGACAACGGCCTGTTGACAACAGTAATTTTACCCATGCAGACCAAGTGCTAGGGGAGAGAAGTCAGGTCAGCAGTCTTAGAATTCCTTCTTGAGCTGTATAAATCCTCAAAAATGGGCATGACTGATACATTGTGGGTAGGTATGACTCAAATTCTTTCAAAATGAACAAGTGTAGAGAGTCAAGGTTTTGTTTGCCCTTTTTCTTATATCTCAGTCTTACTAATCTGGAACTGAAATGTCACTAACTGCCAGGATTGACGTCCTTCACATGGCTTTAGTAGCATGTTCCAGTGTCCAGCAGCACTATGACAACCCGTCTATAACTGGAAACTGATCTGTCAGTGCTTCAGCTGAGTGAAATAGAAGCAAACAGTAGGAAGAGTGAATATTATTGACTTAAAATTGACTTCTTATTGGCCTTGTTATCCTAGACAGTGTATTAGGATGAATGAGGCATTCCCCATACCCACACAGCTTTCAGATAACAGCATTTGTTTTGAAAAATGTAATCTTATAATACAAAGACGTACTTGTGTTACTCCATTATTTTTAGTTGGCTACAGATCCTGTAAAAATGCCGACAGCATCGTGGTAGGGACTAAGTCCCATTTGGCACTAAGTCTTGCCCTTCACACAAACCCTCCAGCCTGTGCAACCCACCTGCCAGGACACCCCTTACCAGAGCACCTTGCTTATTTATTATTCCCCACTCAGCACTGTGGTTCTCTGAGAGCGCAGGATGAAGCCAAAGGATTTTGAGATCCTGCCTCAAGTCAGGCTGATTTTCTGTCAAGCTAAGGAATTGTGAGAGAAATGTAGGTCACTTTGGCACTCCGCTTCTCCCTGGCTTTCAGGCTGCGGTGCAAGTTCAAGCAGCCTTCAGGCCACTGTCCCAGCTGGAAATTGAAAAGGGCACAGTATAAAGACTATAAAAATGGCCAGACTCTGCCTTGCTGAGTGTATGTATGAGCTGGAACTGTGCTGAAGTGCATTTTTCAAAGTGCAAAATAATTTAAGATTTGATGGATGAAAATATTACGGGATTGATAATGCTTCCCATGTTTTCAGCTCAGAGCAGTCTGTCTTTAAAGCAGCTGAAAGAGAAGTCCCAGATGAAAAGAGAGAAAAAAGAGAGTTTAGAAGGGAAGGGCTGGTAGAGCTTTGACAATGTAGTTAGCATGGAGTTGAGCTTTAGCTCCTACAAAAAAGACCGGCTAGATGAGAAGGAGACAGGGGAGCAGAGGTAACAGGATGGCGTGGTGACCGTGAGGTGTAAACACCTGGCACACTGGAGGGGCTACCTGGTGCTAAAGGAGGTTCACGTCTCACGTTCTGATGGTATGAAACTCTCTGCCTGGAACCGAGAACCTGAAAATGCCAGTTTCTGAGTTCTCTGTTTAGCATTCATGCTATATTGTGGAGTAATGGAGAATCTTGGAGAGCAACAAAGTGTCTTTAAACCCCTTCCGTGCTATTCCTCCCCCCCTTGCCTTCATATTAAGCAAGGATGTGCCTCTCCAGTGAACAAACAGGCTTCTAAAAATGTGCCTCCTGTCTTAAAATGCCAGAGGGATGGCAAAAGTACAGCGAAGCAGATAGAAAAAGTTTAGTCAGATTGAGATAACACAGGAGAGAGAAGGTGGAAAAAAAAGACAAGAAAAGCTCCTACTAAAATTGTACCTTAAATGTGAAGAAATGGTGCTTATATGAAGTGACAAGGAGCTAGTTAATGGGATCCATATCCACAAGTTATAATAATGCAGTTTTTAAATTGAGTTTTTGTGGCAGACCGGCTGAATAAAATTGCTAAGCTGTGCTTCAGTTGTGTAGTAAGTGGTGCATGTGGTGTGAAAGACAAGCTGCAGCGTGATAACAGACTATCTCTTTTATGCACAAAGAGTTCTGTATTCTGATCAACTCAACAGCATGCGCTGGTAAATATTGGTCCAAGCTACTTGGTCATTAGAATTTATTGTGTTGGTTAATCGCACTGAGTTTAGTGACTCCTTCTGTTTGAATTTACTGGTTTACTTTTGGAGACACTCCTGTGCAATTATTACCCTGTGTCCTGTTGGCATGAGACGCAGGATTACCGGGGAGCCCGACGAGATATAACGGCATGTGCGAGAGATTCGGGTGCGTGGGAGTGGAATCAGCTTTTGCTTCTCTCTGCGTTTTCAGGGTCAATTCCAGAAGTGAGCGTCTCTAATCTGAGTTTTTGGCAGGAATAGAAATAGAACAAATTCCGCCACGGTTCATTGATCACCTAAAATTCATTTGGAGAAGTTTTGGCTTGTGTTTGTCAGCAGTGGGGTGGCTGCCCCACGTCTCCCACCACCTCCTCGTTCTGTGGCAGAGTTGTCCTGCTATGGAGGGACAGTGTAACCTCGAAATCAGTCGCTTCAGTGACTTGGCAGTGATGCTGCTGGGATGCTCGCAGTGCACACCCAAAGCATTGGCTGCATTTTCAGACATTTCCCCCATGTTTTTTCCTCCTGTAGTTTACAGACCCTCTCAGTTTTTTGTTTGGTTTTGTATTTTTGCTCTAATATAAGGTCTGTTCTTGTTGAAGTGAAACAGGGGAAAGGTCACATTTACTTTGTTTGCCCTAGCAAGTATCCTTCCATCCTGGGCTGATGTGAGCGTAGAGATCCTATTATTGCTATTCCAGGAGTCTTTTGGAGAGATACTCCTAGCTGTCCCACTATGTTTTGTGATTTTGGGATGTTGACAGACAGGGATTAGGGTGAGATGAAACATGTATTTTACTGCTTGTGATTTAACCCAGGCTTCAAACCCAGACCGATGCCCTAATTTAAAATACTGGGGCTCTTTGAGGCTTGTGCTGCTGGCAGCCCTCATGGTTTTATCACAGATCTCACAGTGGTGAATACTCTTTGGATTAAGGCTCAGCTTTTGTCAGCAAATGTTAAACTTTCATTCTAAAAAGAGAAAAGTTTTTATCTCACCTGATGTTGGAGAGAAACTCGAAAACTCAATTCATTTACAGGAGCCTACCTGAATTATTTTGCTCACATCTTCCAATTTTCAAGCTCATTTCTGTTCTTGTGTGTGTGGGAAGGGGCCTAGGTCTTGAGTTTTTGAATATTTGGAGCTGCCAGTGTTGCTTTTCATATACCACTGCAAGATTGAAGTCCCAGGTTTTTAAGCATATGATAGCTTTTAACTCTCATTGAAATCAAAGAGAGCACAAGCACCTAAATACCTTTTAAAGTTTGATCTCCAGCTTCATACTAGCTTGTACCTTCACAGCCCAGGTTATTATTTCTTTGAAAGCAGTGTAGGGGTCAGATTCTTTTGGAGGGAAGAAAAGTTTCTAAAATCCCTGACAGAACTTAGATTTATCTGTGTTGTCTATTTTGCAGGCTTCCCCGAAGTGGAAGTAAGTTAGTGAGAAGACATAAGCTGAAGCTTTTTATTTTCGAATTACAGTCACAGCCACAGCAATTTACTGGATCCAGCTTTCTATTTTTGCCTGTGATGTTTGGAGAAATAAACTCCTTTAAGATGCAATTTCCAGAGTACTCTTTGTAGTATCTGTAATCATTCTGGCTCTGGAAATGCTAAGAAATATTGGAAAGTCAAGGTTAGGCATTCTTTCTGGTGCCAGTCAAGTGGAAACCTAGTGCCAGAGTTTGTCCTGTGCCTACCAAGTTGGGTTTTTTTATTTTGGTGGTGGTAACTTGAAACAGTATTGGGGCTGAATTTTTTCAAACCTCACTTCTTACTGATGCTGGCTTCTAAAAAGCAAAAATATCCATAAGAATTTAAAGAGTGACTTACAAGGTGAAATCAAAGGTCTGTTTAGCCCACTGTCCCATCTCTGGTAGTTCAGAGTCCGATCTCTGGCCCGTAACAGATACGAGGGAAAGGTATTAGAGCAGGGCAGGCAAACAGGGATACTTCACTCAACCTCCCACAATTTGTAGCTGAGAGACTTCCCAAGCCAGCGGTGGTCTTTTTCTAACATCTCTGTAATGGTCCTTAGCAATGTCTTTATTTAAAATTCAAGTAATCATTTGCCTACTTGGACTTGAAATAATTTTGGAGGCATATTTATATTGAAGGCCAGGGGCCCATTGGATAACCCAGAATATATTTCTGTGTGTGAATCACCACAGGCAGCATATCTAACTGTGCTCAGAACCACGAGCTCGTATAAGCTGCCTTCATTATAGTATTACACTTGAGGGGAGAAAGTGAGATGAAGAAATTAAACCCCACAGCCAATTAATGAAACAAAAGGAGTGGACTGTGGATTTACAGCCAGATTTTCCAAAGCGCTCAATACCCGAAGCTCTCACTGGAAGATCATAGTTGGATTGTCTAAGCAGCTCAGTGCCCAATATGTGAAGCCCTTTGAAAAATCTGCCTCAGACCCTTAGCGAGGGGTTTCTGAATGGTTGGCTTTTAGGTTTGCAGGCTGAGGAGCGCTGGCAGACATTCAGGAGTCATTTCTAGTGCTCTTGGGCTCTTCAGATGAGCCCCAAGCTGTTGTGGTGAGGCGGGTGGAGTGATGGCTGGCAGGGTGGGGGTGAAGCAAGTGGAGGGGGTTGAGGGCAGACGAAGCTCGTGCGTGATTGACCCATGCAAGACGCAGAGCCGCACGTGGGGTGAGCAGGTTTTTGCTGCTGCTTTCCCTGCCCGCATGCTTTTCCCAGCCAAGGACACGCCATTTCTGCCTGGAGACCTGTGCTTTTCCTCACATCAGGGTTTTTCTTCTTATTTGTGGCTAGAAGCTTGGAAGAGCTGGCTGATAAATATCCTTAAAGCACTCTCTTGGCCAACTTTTTATGCCTCCTAAACTTCTGTGCACCGTTCGTGGCCTTGCTAAGGCATTTGTGTGCCAGCAGGACTATTTGGAAAGCCTGGGGGTATCTTGGAGCAGTTTGAGGTGACAGAACTGGGCCTGAGCCCCAGCGAATGTAAACACTGAAACAACCCACAGGCCAGCACAAGGTCAGACTGCAAATGCATGCGTAGTAAATGTAGAGGAAGCCCTTGCTAAATCATCACTTGACCTACAAATCCCTGGAGCAGCGCTTCTATCCAGCCACGCAGGTGTGGTGCACCTCCTCCTGCCTCTTCCCATGGCCACGATCAGATGGATGGAGGAGTGGGAGAGGGTTTTGCTCGGTCACCCGAGGGTATCAGTGAGCGCTGCTGAGTGGCGTTGGTGCATTGTAATTTACTGCTGCCGTAGATCAGCAGCAAATTACTATCCCTTGGAGCAAAGGGGAGGCAGAGATTTGATTCTCTTCCGATGCTGATGCTGAGGAGGCAGAGTTATCCACGGTGCTCGGGGCAAAGATACAATCTGGCTCTCCATTGTTAGCGTTGTAGTTTTCTTCACATGGGATCATTAACACACGCACAAATATAAACAAACGCACCCACAATTTGTAGGGACTTACATTCAAAGTTCAGACAAATAAAAATCGATCTCTAAGCAGAAAGAAGGCTCTTTGGCTATGGGCACAATTTTATTTTCAAACAGCTACAAATATGAAATTATTCAACTCATTAATTGACTGTGCAGCTTTATGAGAATGAGCATATGGCTACAAAAATCTTTTTCTCCCTTCTGCTGCACCGCCCCCCCCAGTGATAATCAGTCTGTGTTTAGACCTGGAAATTCAATGCACCATAAAAACTATTAGAATTTCCCAGCGTTGTGAAGCATAAAATTCTTTGTAGTATCAAGCTCATTATTCCCTTATGTCAGTTTAATAAAGATTAGAAATACTTTTGGTCTGGTTCAGAAATTTGAAGAGAGAAATTTCTAAGTGAAAACCAGAAAAGTTTTTTTGTTTGGTACAAACGCTTCCAACAGGACCAACCAATTGAAATGTTTGTGATGGAGAATAGGGACAAAATTTCAGAGATATTTTTGTGAAGTGTGCTTGTTTTTCAACCAGATCTTAACACATTAACAGAAAGCAAAGTATGATAACTGTGTGCTCCGTAATGACATACACAACACATGGAATTCCAAACAAGTATATGCAAACACATGATTAGCAAAGCAGATTGTTACTCAAATTAATCCCAAAGCAGCTTTTTAACTAAATCACTTATAGGAAACAAAAGCGCATCTCCTGAAACTTTTTATGGACTATGTAATTGCACAGGTTGTCATGTTGTCTCAGAGCCGAGCTGTTTCTTGCTTTGCAGGCTGATAGAGGGGACACTTTTTTATACGCCCGCATCGTGGTTTGGGAAGCCCTGCCTGTGAGTGCAGGATTTCTCACTTCAGGCCAGTGGGGAGCAAGGGGCGAGGGATGTGCGGAGCCCCCCTCGTGTGTGAGTTCCTGCAGCTGAGCCTGCGTGCGGGGAGAAATAATGTGCTGCCAGTATTCATCGTGCAGAAGGGACCCTGTTTGAGGCAATGTTGGAAAAACTCAGCTGCATTTTTCCGCCGGCAGAAATTCGCAGGGGACTAGGGGGTGGTAGAGGCCATCCTCAGGCATCCCCCTACAAAGCTGCCTTGGTCCCAAAGCACAGATGAGCTTCTGTAGCTTTTGAGGGGGGGAGAAGGGCTGAAGTCTTTGTGCTTGTCTGCTGATGCTCTGTACCAGCTTTCAGCTGGTGCTCGCTAGCCTCCCCCCTCTCCTGCAAATACCTCCTCACTCATCCCCCTGGGAGGCACTTGAATACGGGTCTTTATACAAGCAAATACTCCTTTGAGGTGTGGGGAGATTAAGGCAGACTTGGCCCTCAGTCCCCTCTCAGCGAGACAGGGGATGAGTGAAAGTTGAATGCTCAGCTTGGTTGCACCTTTTCTTTCTAATTTCTGACCTTTAAGCCAGAGCTAAGCTGTCCATGTCAGATATGATGAGGTTTCCTATATTGCAGTAGCTGATGATAGGTGGAGAAGCCCCATTTTTCAGGGGGAAGGTATTTCAGTGTAAAGTCTGTCTCATCAGGGAGGTGAAGTGCATATTTTGGTTCCCCCAAAATAGTGCTAACAAAAAGCAAAAAACTGTAGCCTGTTCATTTAAAGGCAGCAGTAACATTGCAGCTTGTTTTCTCCTCTAGAAACAGGGCGAATATGATCTGTCTTCCATTGATGAACTCTTAAGTGGTCAAAAGGTCAGTAATGAATGTCACCAAAATGTTTCTGGTTAGACTTCCCCTACTTGTGTAATGACTTTGATGTAAGTAAGCCAGGGAGGTCAAAAGAGTAGGAATTAACCCTGATTGCCCTGGACTGTCATTGGTATATCAGGTTCTTCTAAATCCAAATTCTGCGCCGCTAGCTAGTCAGCGGGTGCTCTTAGAAGAAGAGAAGCATAGGTGCTGTCACAATTAGCTTACTCGGTCTCTGGAGACTCACACAGCACCTTTATGCCTCCTCTTCACCAATAGTGAGCACCCAGGAAAGCAGGGAAAAGGAACACGCCCTCAGCGTTCAAATCCGCACTAAGAGAGACATAGGACTTAAAGCTGCATGGACATTTTGCCTAATGAAGGAACCCCATATCTTCTGAAGACTCATAAAAAGTGATAAATACCAATATTTCTGTCATTAAATGATACCGTAACTGGAGCTAAATCGCCACCTGCAATGAGTAAATTAAATATTGACTATTTCATTGACTGTTAGATTTAATTTGAAGCAATCATGCAGGAGCTATAATGGCGCAGAAGATGAGTGACTATTTAATCTTGGCTGTCATCCCTGTTAAGTGCTGAATAATGAGAAAAATATGCACTTGACGGAGTAAGGGAGTTGACTTCATCTTGGGTTTCTGTGTCAGGACTTCCACTTCATAAATTTGTAACAATGCTGTTAGGAACAGCTGTTGTTGCAGCGCTTGCCTCCCGTTTAACATGGCAAGGTTTGGTAACCTGTCTACAAGAGATCCAACTTGACTCTGTTTCCAGTAGGAATGTTTGAAGGAGCTGGCAGAGGGAGTTCGTGCTTTTTCTCGAGCCTGTGCTCTGCCACAGAGGACAGCTGTGCCCAGGGGCCGGATACAGCTCTCGTTAACCACATTGCCTTCTGCTAGCTTATCGTAGAAAGTAATACAGCCTGCTGTGTTTTGCCTGGGATAGTCTTATGCAACTCAGACACACATATAGTGTCTTCTTCTCTTTTTCCCTTTTCCTTACTACTTTGCCAACTCTGTTAAAATCCCCACCTCCTTAGCAGAAAGCTTTGTTGGCTCTTGGAGACCGCGCTCTCATTTTAAAAGAAAAAAAGCCAGGTTCCCAGGGAGTGCTGAGCGCTCTCATCTCCCCTTGAAATCAGTGGCATTTCAGGTGCTCAGCACTATTTAGCTTCCAAACAAGTCATGTACAGCACCACCACTAGCGGCGTTTTCCCGTTTTTGCTCTCCCAGAATTGCTGGGTTTCGAAGGGCGTTCTTTACAGAGAATGGCGAGTTGATCTTATCCCATACCTAAAACCCAGAGATCAGATAGAATTTAAATCTTTCTTTTCTGTTGAACTTGTTTTTTAAAATCTCATCCTTCTCATTTGAATGGATATTTCTGGAGTGTGTCACCGACAAAGGTTCTTGTTTGCACAATGCTGACATTTTTCTCCCTTACATTCATATTTCTTCATGAAATAGAGGGTCTCTCAGAAGTGCATTCAAACTAGTAGCGCTCTACTAGTTGAATGCCATTACTATGTATGATGAAGTCTTCTCTAAGATGATTAAATTTAAAAAGCAGCTGTCATGTACAGGCAAGCATAGAAAAAACAATTAAAATGGTTCTGTTTGCCTTTAATGCCTTCCGAGTTTTCAACTTTGCTATAGTATTGCTTATTTAATTGTTTTCTTCTGCAAGTAAGGTCTTCAGCTCTACCTGGTCAACTCCTGACCTCTCTTTCCATGCATCTGTAGCATCCCAGTCTTCATCTACACAGAAAAGATTGGGATGAATTTAGTAGAGTAAATGAGGTCCTTTTGCTAAACAACCCATGATCTGAATTTGAATGTAATTACAGGCAGTTTGTGTTGCTGTATACCATCTAGAGGCTTTTAAAGCTAAGCCATTAGGTCTGTAGGTTTTTTGCAATGTGCTCACAATCTATGAGAAGTGACGGTAAAAATAAAAGGCAGCTGGCTTGAGAGGACAGTGACACTGATATTCCTTGGAATCGACATTGCGTTAAACTTGGCAGCTGCTGCTAGGCCTAGTTCCTAGGTTTAGTTCTGGTTTGTTACTTGAAGAGGAGTAGCAACAGGCCCAGACTTTCCATCTCCTATTCTTAGATCCGGAGAAGTGAGCTGATGTGAAAAGTTCCCCGCTTCGCTGTTCTGAGGGGGAGGATCAGCTGTGGGATAGGAGAAGTGGAAACGAATCCTGTGTCGGGTTTTGTGGCATGGCTGTGGCTGCTCCCACCTGCCATCCAGGGCTTTGCAAGAGGCCCCGAGGTTCCTTCAGCCTTGCTGCAGTGTGGCAGGCCTGATTTGTGCAGCTTGTTGGTGGCAGACAGCTAGCTAGCCACCTGGGTGACCAGCTCCTCACGTGGCTGGGCCTGCTGGAACAAGCACGAGGTGGCTGCTGCAGTCAAAGCATCTGCCTTGACCTTGTTCTTGGGTGGTCTCCTGCACATGGTACGTCCCACGCAGGGAGTCCTGCTTTGCAGGTGACCTGAAGCTGTTTCACACAAGGCCCTGACCAGGCGGGTCTGGTAGCGCGCAGGCACGTTGGTCCAGAGGCTGAGCTTCCAGGTTTGCTGTCCCCAGCAGCAGTTAGTCTGGTCTTTGGGGTGGCTTTGTAAAGCCCTTTGTGAGACTGTGGCCCCACTGCTCTAAGGACAGTCCTTCATGTAACCACCCATCCCAGGGAAGGACTTCAGCAGAATTGTGCCTGGTTTAGGCAATGTAAAGGAGCTCAAATTCAGGCCCAATATCTGCTGGGACATCCCTCTGCCTCCTCTTTGGATTGAAATTTGTGCTTTAGGTGGTGGAGGATTTAAAGGCGTGCTGCTAGTTAAAACTGTGAACTACTTAACATGATCTCCTTGTGTCGATTAAACTAAGATGTTCACCATGGAGGTACCATGCTGTAGAGTTTTGCATGTTCCATCGAGCACACAGAAGAGTCCAGTGTGTGAACCTCGTCCTAGTCTGTTGGCCGGGGTGCTAAATGAAGTTTGTACTTCTGCGAGGTATTTGCTTTGCCTGGCTTCGCTTGCCCAGGCGCGTTAGGAAATAAGCAATGTGGATCTGAGATCTTCAAATAACTTATCATCCATGTGGTGTGCTTTCTGGGAAGATGCTCCTGGCAAATGTTTAATAAGCCTTGAGGGGAAAAAAGGTAAAAAAGCCACTAGATAATTTCCTAATTAAATGAATTATGTTTGCAAAGGTAGGTATTAGACATGACAGCTACAACTTAAGTGGAACTTAGCGATGACTGCAGGAATAAAATAGAAAGACAGAAAGCTTGGAAGTATAATGGATAATTATTTCATGTGTCCAGGGCAAGATGGATCAGACTTCCCCACCCCGCTCCAAGTATTCAGCAGTTCTAAGTGAATCTTCTGCATGTTGGACGTTTTTTGAGTTTGACTGCAGTGGCACAGCTTAAATTTCTTTTTAAGATGATAATCAAGCTAATATAGAGAAAATGGTAACTTGAAAACTGAGTGCCTGCAAAACTAGTATGGTAACCATGCCCATGATAATGTAGAATATGCCTTCCTTTCCTAGAGCAGGTAATATCTAGTAAACAATTTAATTCAATTTGAAAAGCAATTTGAAAACCATTCTGTGACTTAAAGATGCTTGGGAATTAAAAGATCTACCATTACAGCAATGCAGCTAGTGGCAGACAGGAAAAAAGTGTGCCCCTGCCAACTATTTGTTTCCAGCATAAGAAAGACTGTGCAGGCCCTGATTTGGAGCAGCAAATTAAACAGCTGCAGATTTCTGCAAGTTGGTACTAGAGGTTCATTTTTATTGGTCCATTCTAGATCTTGGATAAAAAATTCCCCCACTTTAGTAAAAGCAAGGTTGGGCCTTCCGCTTGCTCCTGTTTATGTGTACGCTGGTGATTACAGGTTAGCTAAAGATGTGCTTTTTGGAGACAATTTCATCTGAAGTTCATTTGGTACGTGGTGGCTTATGATAGGCAAGTAACAGACAGAACAGATGTACGTAGTACGTGACTAGTATATCTTTCCCTTATGTACTTTATAATTTAATCCTGATGTTTATTATTATACAACTGGGGCCCTAACCCTTTGTTTGTGGCATAATATCAGATTGTAAATAATTGTGACGTCACAGTGTTCTGCTGTACTGATGAGCCTCTCAACAATCAGTGGTTTTTGTCTGGATAAACGTACATAGTTGTTTTCAAGTTTCATTTGATCATGGTCCCTTAGTTAAGGCAACTTAATGATATTTGTTCCTGTGGCTTTTAATACAAGACTCAAATCCGCCACTTAGTTCCAATTTAAGATACGATTTGAGGGCTGAAAGTAGACTGACGTAGTGGATTGGGTGTGGGCCTCCTGCACGGGGTGAATTTCACTGTGTCCTTATTTAGCTGAAATCCCTTTGAACTCCTTAAGAATTTGTTCGAGTGTAAATTGAGAAGGAAACAACAGTACCGAGGACTGTGGGGAACGAGTTCAGTGAAACATTTACTCCATAACTGAGTAAAGATTTCAGAATTTTGTCCTTTGTCTTGCCCAGAAAAGAGCTTCTGTATGGGAAGAGTATCGACAAACAAAATTACTCATCAGTGAGACCGGTCGTCTCTGGATTACATTGCTCTAAATTGTTCAGCAGTTCCCAGAGGGAAGACCTAGTCCATTTGAGAAACATTCCCTCCAGAAAACATTCAGGGTTTTTAATTGCATTAAATGAAATACACTGTGGCTGGATTATATTTCAAGACAGCTGATTAATTAATAAATTAGATCGGCTAAAAGGAAATGAAAGTGAATATGAAAAAAAAAGCATTAAAAATGTGAACTTATCATACAATTAGAACACAATGAAATACATTTACTGTCTTGATTTGCATAAAGTGAGAATGGTGAGTTTTGTCAATAGCCTGAAATATATGGATTGCTGAAAGTGATAACAAACAGTTTGGTACTTGGGTGCAGCTGGTTTGAAATGACCACAGCTGAGAAACAGGAGAACGTCTGGCAGGATGTGAGAACCTCTACACAGGACGTGCCATGGCCAGCTCAGGCAAAACTCCAGGTCGTGCTCTTCGGTGAGGAAACATTTCTTTCTCTTTCAGCTACCATTAGAGGATAAGTCATTTACATCTCTGAACATTGTCTTTGAGACTGAATCTCTTTCAAAAAATCATGCTGCTTCCCTTATTGAACCACCTACCATGATGAGCCCTGAACATTTTGGGGCTTCAGCAGATACTGCTGTTTCCAGACTTCTAGTTGTTTTCAAGCTGAAAACACATTTCAGGAGGATGGTTTCCAGGGCAGCTGTGGATTGCTGGCACAACCAGTGGACCGTGAATTTGGGCCAACTGTTTGGGAATTAGAGCTAGAACCCAATCAGAAGTTATTGAGCAGATATAGGAGTTCCTCAGTGGGACTCCATGCCTGCTCAGAAGGTAGAAGCTAAGACTAAACAATCCCTGCTGACCTTGGAATCTTTGAACCTCAGACCCTTTTCTGACTTGTGAATTCTTAGAACTATGACTTTGCAGGAGAGAAGAGATTTTACGTTTCCAACAGTAGGGTGGATGGCTGCATGTTTGGGAGGAGCTCTGCTACGGTACAAGTGGCAACCAAGAACATACAGCGTAGGACCAAATACACAAAACAATCTGTGAGAAGAGAAGCTAGAAACTGTAGCCAGTTTTTTGAAAAAACTGAGTACAGGCAGCCAACAAATGGTAGCTTTCCTTTAAACAGCTCTTTTAGAAATCCTGCCTTTATTGCTGTTAGGGAATGAAGGAGAAACAATTTGTCTTCGGGGTAAAGGTAGAACTGGCTCTCAGTCCTTTCCAAACATTTTCAAACTAGTGTATAATAAGACACTCCTTAAGAACGACGCTTTGTGTGAAATGCTGAAAATGCCAAGGATTATCAAATTCCACAGAAAGCATCCTATCGAGGAAAAACACTGATGTATTCCCAGGAGACCTATTTAAAGAGATTAATATTCCAACTCCTTTCAGACGTTCCCAGCAGGAAGTAATAACTTTAGACCTAAGCAGGTTTTAAGATTTTAACTGTGGCAGTTGAAGCTGTTTTAAGGAAACATGCTTATCTGTAAATAGATAAAAGTAAGGGCAGAGTGGCTTTGGAGTCTCAGAGCTCTGCAATGAGACATTAAATAAACCAAGATCCTAATTTAAAATGGTGAACCACATCCTGAGCTGGTGTAAATTATGTAATTCCTTTTGAGTGAGTGGAATTATGCTGATTAACATCATCTGAAGACTTGTCTTCCTGTTTCTCAGAGTGAGTAGATTTTTTTAAGTCTGTAGCAGTTCTTTGCATTTTGATAATTGGCCAGATATGAATCTCAGACAACAAAAGCGTGTTTATTCAAAATCATGAGTAAAGCTACGAGTGTCAAGAAAGAAAACATAAAACAGGTTCACCAGAGAAGGAAACGAAAAATAGATAATTACAATATTTGGTCACAGTTGTTGTCAGTCTTCTTTTCTTGATAGGTGATAGTTGGAATCAGAGACTCTGAAATGGTTATTTTAGATTAATCGTCACTTTAATATCTTCACAGGGGGTATTTTGTTTGATGCGGTTGAATGTTGCAAACTTTTTTTGTGTTGGGTTTGGTTTTGGGGGTTTTTTTAATCATTTCTGCACATTAAATTTTTTACTAAAATGTTTTAATTTTATAAGATGGTCCAAAATCAGAAAATCTTCATTGGTAACAGAAATGTTGAAAATTTTTGCAACGATTTCCAGGATAGAAAGAATACCTGTTGTGTTGGATGCCTGGGTTAGAAATAATAGCAGTTTCACCAGAGTAGCCTCTAAAGATGCCCCACATGAGATCTCAAATGCACAATCTGTAGAAAAGCAGTTGGTAGTAGGACAGGTTGCAGTGATGTTACTGCTTTGGAGCGGTCTCTCACCAAGGCAGAGCTGGAAGTAGTGCCCTCTGTGAAATGGTTAGGATTGTGTGAACTCACCTCAGCCTCCTGGATATAAAGTCCAAAACTTTTGCTTCAACTAATGATGAAAATTGGGTTTGTTCTAAGCCTGAACTGTGCACTGAAACAATCAGGGGGAACACCCATGTACCTTGTATTCAAAAACTCTGCTGAGGGAATGGTAGTCCTGGGTGAGGACAGATGAGGGAAATAAGCTGTTTGACTGCTAAAGCTGGAGTTGCTAGGCCATGCCTGGACTGAAAGAATTCCTGACCTCAAGATTTAGATGAAGCCAACAAAAGATGGGGGAAAGAGGGTTGAATCATCCTCATTTTACACATGGGAAGGTGAGGCAGAGAGGGGTATGCCTTAGGTTTCAAAAAAGCGGTAACGCTTAATCCAAATTTCCAGTTAGAGCTCTGCCCACCAGACCTTTAATTAAGATAGAGTTTTGGCCTAAATCTGAATCATTATTCTGTGATTGCATGAGCTAGGCAGCCATGAAGTTGCTATTCTATCTCTGTAATAGTGAGAAAGAAATGATAGAGATCTCAAAACTGATGATTTCTGAAGCATAGAAGGTGTTTCCATATGTGTGAGCTAGGAGTGAGCAGACAGCACAACTGAATCTTGAGACCCAGAACAAAATCTCAAACTTGGTTCCTATCATGAAATGCTGTTTTTCTCTGTTTTGGGAGAGGTAGTTACTGGAATGGTGAAATGTCAGGAGCATAAAACTCCAAAATCCTGTGTACTGAATAGTACTCATGGTAAATGATGCCTCAGGGTAGAAACGCAAATCAAGAGATACTTGAAGTACAGTTGCTTGTGGATTAGATATTCAGGACCTGCTTCTCAGCTCTGTTACGCTGGAGTAAGCTGATATGACACACAATTAAAATCAATAGAATTGCGCGGGCATAGCGCTGGTGTGTATGGGGGTGGAAAATCAGTGCCTTGCGTTCTTAGGAGGGCTGCCAGTTGCTAAGGTAAGTCCACGTGCCATAAAACGCTGATGATTTTAAATCAGGTACCCACTAAAGTGCCCGTACAGCCTCTTTTGTTCCCGTTGACTTTAACGGGGAATGAGAGTGCTCAGGATACTACAGCAGGAGGGCTGATCTGTGCCTGTCTTCAGGCCTTACTTGTGCTTGGCTTATGCTTAAGGGCCCGATCCTGCTGTCCCTATGTGCATTCCTGGAGGCATCAGTGCAACAACTACCATGTGAAAGGGCTGCAGGATCAGCCCCCATCTCCTTCATTCTCCAGCTGCTAATTTTTTAAATTACGCTGGAGGAAAAATAATGTGACTAATTAATTATGCTTCTTTTCCTTGCAGCTCTTTAAATGTAAGGTCAGATTTCTAATGATGAGAATTTCCATTGGGAATTACTCATGAAAAACCCAACCAAACATTTTTCCTCCACTACAAGAAATTCCTCTTAGAAGAAACATTAGAAACAATTAAAACATTAAAAAAGTTAATAAAGAGCACTCTGAAGTGGGAAAAGGAAAGCCATGCTCATCTATTGAAGTGTTCAGAAAGAATCATTCTTTTACTGTCTTCCAGGGAGTCTTTTAATATTAGCGTAATTAAGAGCAGAATTTTGCACTAGTTCATTCTGGGAAGGTTGTTCACCGAGATTTGTGTCTTTTACTTCCCTTCATGCGTTTTTATCCTTCTTTCACCCAGATTTTCAAGCTGGGCAGCTGTAGAAGGAATGAAGCAAAGGGGAAGGGGAAGCATAAGGGAAGAAAGCCAGACTGCAGGTTGCGTTGCTGCTGCAGCAGACCCCCCGCCAGTGGCAAGTGTGATTTGCTGGCCATTTCTTCACCAGAATGATGCCAGTCTGCATTGCCAAGGGAATGACTTCTTGTCCCCCTCATCTTCCTCATGGCTGCACATGCGTATGTGTACGTGTAAGGGTGTACGGGGTTTTCTTCCTCTTTCCACTCTCTCCTAAAGGGTAGTTGGAGGAAGAGTCAGAGAAAGGAACAGCTGGCAGGTTATACAAATGGTTTTAGGGAGGGGTCACCCAGGGGGATGTATACATCCTTGCTCACAAAATGGCAGCCTGCAAAGAGATTTACCAAACACATTCTGGCAGATGGACTTCTGCTCCCAATTACCAAAGCCAGATGCAACTCTAAACAACAAATCCACAAACGCTTGTCGTTAAGGAACTGCACTTCAGTCATCATCAGACAAAAAACTCCTTTAAATACCTGCATCCTCCTTGCCCTCATGCAAATGGAACTCTGCACTTCATCTGTGTTGCGTGGAACGTCTTAAAAGACAAGTGCATTTAATGGTGCGAAATGTCACTCCTCCTCCAGCGGGGAGTTTTAACTGGTTTCTTTAAAAATTCATTTGGAACATGGCTTTCCATCTGATTCGGAAGACGTTATTCTGGAGTACTGCAGGCTGAAACTCTTGCTGAACTTTAAATGTGAAACATCTTAGAGGAAGTCGAGATCGGTCTGTAGTATATTTCCACACCCCGGGGTCTAAGTGTGGTGTCAGGGGAGGATTTATGGCTCAGATAGGTAAGGCTTTTGGCTCTAGGCAAGTTGAACGTGCATCGCACGTGCAGTCGTACCAAACAACTTTGAGTATCCATCAGCTCTTTCTTATAATTGAACTCTGCAAGAGCAGTCCTACCTGTTTGCAGCTAATCACATCTTACACTTACAGTTAAGCTGTGCAGCAGTCAGCACCTTATAATATGAAAACAGTATTTCTTTCACTTATTGCTAATGCTGGCACCTGTGTTTCAATCTGCTGTGCAGTTAGGATCTGTTTGTTATTGTTTTCTTTTTTTTTTTAATCAAAGTTGACATTTTTCCACTCATTCAGTAGCTATCAGGAGATTTGTAATCACAGCCAAGAGAGCCAGTGGCTCTGCCAGACTACCTGGGAAGCTCAAAGCTGAGTTGGTTTTTAAGGAAGTTCTCATTTATTGCCTCAAGGAAAGTGTTCGTTTTTCAGGGGACAATATCTCTCTTTAATCCTATGTTTGGACAGCCTTGGATTAAGGCTGAAATTTGGAGAAAGGGTATTTTTGATTTGAAGCAAATTACATATTCTGTGTACTAAATGCTGTGAAAAGAGACGGAAACTTAGTGTAATTCCCAAATATGTTAAAGTTGTCATGGCAATCACCTAGAAGTTTCTGCGACTTTGGTGTTTCAGGTGTGGATTGCAGACTGGAGTGCTAGGGAACAAGGATGAAGCAGCATAAACCAACTACAGTATCTTTTTCTGGTGAGGTCACTGCATTTTTGGGTAGGATTCTTTTGAATGCCTTCAGCTGCCCGTCCTGGGACACAGTGTTCACAGAGAAGTGAGAGTTCCTCTAAGCTTCTCTTAAAAGTTCTTGCTTTGTCTTTCACATCATTTTGCTTCTTCCTTGTTCTTGGTGATACCATACCTGTGTTGTACCTCCCTGACTCATCCCCAAGTTTTTCAGATTGTTCCAGTTGCTTTGAAGGCTCTTTGGACCAAGGCCCACTTTTGCATGCTGGTGGGGACCCCATGTGTCCTCCTTGACCAGCCCCTCAAGAGCTGGGAATTAATTCTGGTCCGCAGTCGAGTGAGAAAACAATAGTTGTAAAAACAGCAGTGATACACAATTGTTAAATACATGTCACTGAAATATTCAGCCTGTCTGGAAACAGTCTCGGCCACCACATGAGAATGCGATGACAGAAATTAAATGGGAGCCTCCTTGGTTTGACAACACACAGAGCGTGCGTGTCGCGTGCCGCTGAATTCCACAGGCCAAATGCAATTTTTTGTTCGTAGATCAAAATCTAAGCGGTCACCAATTTTTTCTCTACTAGGACAAAGAGCGGAAAGCCAGAAGAGTAAATAATCATGGTACTTACCATTGATATTGCAGTTCCTTTCATCTTCAAAGTGCTTTGTAAACATTAAGTAATTAATCAGATTTCTGAGCAGAGCCTTGAAAGGCAGTGAGACAGCCAAGCACGGTAAGCGTTTGAGACACATGGCAGCAACAAAGTCTGCAGCTACTGGGATTAGAGCCGGGAGGTGTGCAGGGTGGAGGGGAACGGCCCGAGGACCTGTCCTGTGCTGGGAGGAATCTTGTGAAAGATACGGTGTGCACGAGGGGGCTGGGGAGAGACGGGTGGGAAGGAGAGGGGGAATGTCATGACTGATGCGAACAGCTTTTCATCTCTGAGACCCTCCTAGAGCTTGTCAGGAAATCCTTGTGTTTTGTAAATGCAGCAAGCAAAAAAAAGGTACCTGCAAAAGATGCAAGCATCCTGAGCGAGGAACAAGACCTGCTTGTATCTATGAACCTAAAAGGCATAAGATATTGCATGTGCTACCATACAATGCACAGAAGTCTTGTCTGCCTCTCTCCCCAGGACATACAGCCATAGTCTAATCTCTCCATGAAAAGACCCATCTGTCCAGGCTATTCAAGTGACATTTACACTTCAATGGCCCATGATCATCACTGTTCAGTGGCTTCCTGTATATTATGGAGAAAGAGGTACAAAATTAGTTTTTCTACACTCCCAATTGCCTCGTGTGAAATGGTTTCAAGGCCTCGGGAACGTGAGGCAGCATTTCACAGAAATGTCTACTTTCTCTTAGATGACATCATGATTACATCCCTGCTACCAAAAGATAATAGAAGGGATTTCTAGTCTGGCTATTTTCTGATATCCTCCAGATCAAAAGGCGTTTGACCTCTCTTCAAACTCAGGTCACTGTTACTAAGGGGACTGCCCTCGTGTCAGGAAACTTAAGTTCTGCCTTTTGCCTTGGAGTTAGCGCTGGAAGCCTTTGAATATTGTTCGGTTTATGTACGTCTTCAACTGCTGCTCAGATGCCTTTAGCTGGTTGTAGACAATTAGGGTGGAAGCAGGATCATCACAATCTTGTATCACCACAGCATTAACTAATCTGTAGGTTTCATATTTAAAACAAAGGACTAATTTCTTAGCATGTTGTTGAAATAAATAAGCATTGAATTCTTCAGGCGTTAGTTTATCCAAACCCTAAAATTAAGGAAAAAAAATAAGGTTACAAATGGAAAGTGAAGGGGGTTTTTTCAGCTATATTGAAATTAAGTAAAAATGAGCAATAATCACAATAGCCCCAAGATGTTTAAATATATTTACATTTTAACCTTTACACACGATGGCTGTAATGTAACAACGTGTGACTTTTAATTACTAATGGCACATCAGCTGCCTTGCAGAAAAGTATCACGTAAACAAAACATTGTTTGTTAGCTTTATTCTGGCACGTGTGCTGTTCATTAACAAAGTTAAAACTTTATTCTAACTAATTCCTTCTTTAGTTCCTGGGAGCAATAATACTGACAATTAATGTTGCATTTTGCAGTTTGAGCTTGTCTCTGTAGCCTGGCCTACACACAAATAGCACTGGTTGAAATAAATTGGTTTCTAAATCAATTTAATAAAATCATTGCAACCCCCTTGTGCGGACATTCTTAAAACTGAATTAAGCTAACATGATATTAGCCATTCTTAAACCAATTTATGTGTCCTCGCCTGGGAGCTGCTCCAATTTACCTAAATTGATTTAGAAACCGATTTAGTTAAATCGGTGTAATTTCTGTGTGTGTAGACCAGACCTTAGATTCATCATAAATTACTGAAAGTATCAGTTTATCTAATCAGAATGCATTATAAAATGTTCATGGTTGTGAGAATAAACCAGAATCAGAGGCAGGAATGATGGGTGAGAAGTTTCTGTGAGATGCTTGGTCAGAAGGCACCAAGCAGGGCACAGGCAGGTGTAAATTGGTGTATCAGTGGAGTTGCACTGATTTATCCAAGTTGAGGACCTAGCAAGGTGCCCTGGGAAGCAGCAGGTATCCTTGAATGGTGATAATGTGGTTCTGTTCTCTGCTAGTGTGTCTGACTTTGTATGAATCACATCTTGTACCCTTACTTCGTCGTGGCTACAGATGGGTCTGTCCTGTCTGAGGATGCAAAGATCAAGCCCAAGGGATCTGTGTTTCTTGTGCTTGATTTTTGAGGTGCTCGTGCCAAAACATCCTGGAGGGGAAGTGAGTCCTTAGGTCTTCAGAAATTCAGCGTTCAAATCAAATCTCATTATACAAGCAGTCTGGCAGCAATGTTTTACATCAGCAACCAAGGAAGAGCAGGGTCAGGCGTCTATTGTTGGGTAGCCATCACTCAAAAGTAGAAATTATACAACAGGCTATGAAAGCCTCCTTTCCAAACCTTAATATGATAAGAAGATGGATACCTTGCCAGACACTTCATGGCATTCTCTCCGTTGTTTCTAGATTAAGAGAGGTATCGATCCATGTTTTCTTTGATAAGAAAAAATGTGAATCTACGTGCCAGTAGTCTGAAATAGAAGCCAGTAATACTTTCTTCATGAAAATGGTACAATTAGCACAATAGAAGCAGTCACTTATTTCTGTCACTTACGAAAACAATTTACAAATACCTGATGTTTACCCATTTCACCAGGGAGCATGTATTTAGTTTTAGCACAAATGGACCTGGCTGCAATAGGATGAGTACGGTCATTCAGACCAAGGGAAGTTCTCAGTGGCAGTCAGGAATTTTTCACTGGAAAAAGAGCAGAGTGATCTGAAATAGTGTTTTTGTTAGATCCATATTTGCTAAAGCTCTTGTCCTTTGAGAATGTGTACAAAATCCTACCTGTCATTGATACTATAGCTGAGCTCTACCCTTCTTTTAGTATGTCAGGCCCTTGGTTTATTGTTATACTTGAAGGAGGCTTATTATGGACAAAAACCCACAGGTTTTGTAGTGCAGCCTCGAGGCTGGTGCAATATGGTCCTGATGGGCTTGCCTAAAGGTAAGAATCTTTACGAATTGAGCTATGACTTGCTCTCTTGTTGCCACTCATTGGAGACCACAGGAGTCAAGAGCGTGACTCCTGATCTCCTGTGGTCTTCCTGGCAATGCAACTGATGGTGAAGTACTGCTCCTCTTCACATTGAAACAAAAAACAAAAGAGGTACCAAGACTTTCCTGCAACGTTATGCTCTTTGGCAGGGGAACTTACAGATACATAGGTCCTGTTACGAGTTTGTCCTCAAAAGCAGCTTGTCATCACAATTTTTTTTTCCCATGAAGGTGAAGTATTTCCTTCCTGAAAAGGGTGGACAATTAATAAGTTTATTATCTTCCAGATCTTGTAGAGGTTTACTTTTGTCTCTTAATTGGAACAGGGTTCTTTTTTCTCTAGCAGGAAGAAAGTCTTTCTTTTTAAGAAAGAACTAATTTAGCATAAAATGTATTTAGTGTCAGGGCTTAATAGAATGAGTAAATCATCATCTAATACAATAATATCTTAGGCTAGTTAGAAAAATTGTCAGAACATGAAGTAAGCATTGCTATAGCAAAATCCCAGCAGAGCACATCTAACATGAAAAGCTGACTAATAAAATTCCTAGTTTGGCTAATAATTTTTCAGAGCATTAATACCGCAGCTAGTGCGTGGAGTCTTCCACCTTTAGCACCATGAATTATTGGAACTCTGAAAACACATTGTAAATAAGTTATAAATGTGAGTGTGTTCACAAGGATCTTTATGTTTCCTTTCATTACAGTGAAAAATTTCACATAATTAAGAACCTGACTTCTACTGCCAAGGAGGAATAATGGTTAAAGGTGGCTATGAAAAACGATGCTGAGTGTGTAAACATGGAAACATACTTTGAGATAAATCTTACTTCCAAATCTATCCCTGTCAGCTACCATCTGAATTCATATTGCAGAGGGGGGATGTAGAACGCTGCATCCGTCTCCCTGAAAAGCAGGGAATATAATGTACAAGCAAACCCAAACCTCATTAGCTATTATAATTTCTTCTGAAGGTATGTAGTTCGCAGTGTCTTAGTAAAGTGCATTAGCTGTCAGGCTTTTTAAATGCCTCGTAATAAAAGTGCCAGCTGCCGACAAGCTAGCCTTCTCTCCTCCCCCTCCCGCTGCACGCTGGTTTTATGGTTGCTAACGCGGTTTTTATTAGATATTCTGATTTAACTAGCAGAAATTAAAGTGTGTAAGTTTTGAAAAATCTGACGATGAGAGACAAAGGCGGCTGCCTGCTCTGCTCTGCCTTTCATTAGGAACGTGAAGAAGTGAGTGTAGCCATGGAGGCTCGCAGAGGCAGGCGAGGCAGTGTAGCTACACTTTTTACGCAGCAGGAGCAAGTAGGAAAAACATCTTTAAAATGATGTAATATGTTTTACTTTTTTCAGATGGCTGTGTGAGTGCTATTCCAGCTGTAATTTTGAACATCGAAAGTAAAAGATCCTGCACTGGAATTGCTTTTCTTATAGCTATTAAGGCAATAGATTTACATGACCTTATATAGGCTGAAGAAAACATTCTCCTTTTACAAGCTCCTTTGCGTTTCCAGCGATGTTAATAGGAGCCGGGTTGTTATGCATGTGAATGAGAATGGGACTGTTGTAATTCACTCACTTGTATCTCCAACTGGAGTCCAAAGTCAGCTCTGATTTAACATAACAGTAGAAAAAACAGTTTTCACTCATTAGTCTTCACATTTCAAGGCAGGGAAAGCGCAGATGCTTAAAGATTCTTTCTGGACGATGTGTAAATAACTGTAAAATGGCTAGAAAAGGTGTTTGAGTGAATTTATTTTCTTCTGATTCTTTGCTTTAGTTAAGATGCATTGGTACACTGGCAGAATTTACCCGACCTGAGATTTTAAAGAGTTCTGTAATTCCCAAATCAAAGTGGACGAGCGAAACAGTCTTGTGAAGTGTCCTGAGTTCGGTGAGGGTTTTCACTGGATATGGGGTTTCCAGATCCATTTTCTATAGTGTGTTGCTTATAAATTAACTTCTCAGCAGAGTCTTGGCTCAGCTCCTGCCCATCACCAGCTCTTTCTGCTAGGTTGGAAGAGACACATAAGGCTACCCAGTGCCAGGTGTCCTTAGTTCTGCTTGATCTCTTCAGGACGTATTTAGGAGTGTCTAGGAAATACACCTCACCCTATAGATTGTCTCCGTTGATAATTCTAAACCTAGTTCTCTGTCTCCTCTACAGAAGTAATAATCACAGTAGTATCTGGGTATTTTGTAAAGGATGAGCTGTGATGCAATTCATCAGTGTTTGAGAAATTCTTTGGGATCCCAGGAAGAAAATTGGCTTCGTTAGGACTCAGTTTATTACTGGTGCTTTAATGTGACTGGTTCTTCTGCTTCCCCGTGGAAAAGGTTATAAGTAGATCAATGGTTTTCAGCATGACCTGAGGGGTCTGGGAGAGGTAACAAAAGGCTCCGAAGGTCTGAGGAAGCCAATCATATTATTGCTATGCTTAAATTGATTGTCCTGATGTTGACACATGCACGGGAAAATTTTAGGAGCGCACAAATAGGAAAAGCTCCGTTGCTTTGCATGAAGGTTTTAAGACCATGTGGTGGTATTACAAGCGTTGTGGTTAAACTGAACACTTAGAAAAGATGTTTCTCTTATATAAAGGGCTCCTTTGCTCCCCTCTGTCCGTGCTCAAAGAGGTCTTAAAACCCTTATAAAGAAGTGTTACATTGCACTTCAAGCCTCTCTTCATTAACGGAGCGAAGTCCATGAGAATTCAGTCCAAAGCTGCCACGTGTGACTTTCGGGAGCTGCCTGTGAGCCAGGTGGCTCAGTCTTCGGGGGAGATTTCTTTAGGATGAGAGAGAGGAATTCTCCGAGCCAATCTACGTGGCACCTGGGTAAGCAATAGACTTTGCAACAGACTTTACTACACAGAGCCCTGCTGCTTTACTGCCATCCTTATTGCCTCCAGTCATGTCCCACTGGGTTTCTGTGTGCCTGGGTCCTCGGCACAGGCAGAACAAAGAGTGATATGAAGTGGGAAGGAAAGGGAGGAAGAGGAATATATCAGGCGAAGACAATGCAGTGTAAATGTTGAGCAGTGGCGTTCGTGCGACTCCGAAATAACAATTGGTGGGCAACAAACAAAATTCCACCTAGCATAATAGGCAATCAAAGTGCTGGTGAAAATCAAGCTCATTTGGAAGATGATTTGTTAGTGTTATTTGTGAAGAATAATTCGAAACTGCTGTGTACTTTTTTCTTTGCGTTCTTTGTGCTGCTTTTGTTTGCATGAGCTGGAATATGTTATACGTCTGTGATAATGTTAGATCTCACAGGCAGAGGAAAGAAATGAGATATGGGACAGGAGGGACACCAGTAGATTTTATTATTATTATTGGTTAGAAAATAAGAAAGATGGAATTTGAACATATTCACTATTTTTTATCAAGATTTTTGAAGTGTAAATTTTCTCCTTCTGTTACTCCCTTACAGATGGGAATAGTAAAGTGGTTTAAACCTTGAAAGCATGTGTAAGTAATCTTAAAGTAAAAATGACTACAGGATGTTGCTCTCGGAAAACAAAACCAGTAAAATCGGGAAATCCAAGATCAACTCAAAGAATACCTAAAGCTTTATTTGGTTATAGAGAGGCGCAATTAAAGCAAGGCAAAGCAACCTTACCTTATCTCTCCCATGATATCGTTCAATAATTATATATTACAGGATGTGTAAGAACAGACGAAATTACACAGACTCTGACATTTTTCCCCAGTTTTTCCTCCTCTTCCGATATCACCAGAGATCAGTTTTGTAGTCTTCGGGACCGAGCTTTCTATCTCGGGTTGTCGACTACAAGATGAGTGGTTCATAAAACCAGCCACTCACTGGCATCCTTGGTTAGTCTAAGGATGAGGCCCCGGGCTTGACGTGTATAAAGCTGCTTCAGTGATTGAATGTGCAGTTCCAGTATTAGCAATCATTTCAGCGGGGACTGAGGTGGGGTCAGGAGAGTGGAATAGATATGTTTTGATCCAGTGCTTTCTGTCCCCAGAGGTGACCGGTTCACCTTGAGTGCTACAGGTGGAGGGTGGAAGTGGCAGCAGTGTTCCTACAATGCAGAGTCACCACATCAACCCATCGTTCCCTCCCTCTTGAAGTAGGCCTGTTATCAAAGGGATCAGGCATTTCTCTCTTGTTGATGATAGAGGATTTGGCCAGTTCCTTTCCACAAAATCTCTTCTTTTCCTCTTTGAAGGACGATCTCATTGTTACACGTCCTCTCAAAGCTGACTTTGATCAGTGCTGTGTACAGTCAGGTTCATGGATGTACGCTGAGAAGCTCTTACACCTGCCACTCAGTGCAGCGTTCTGACCTCAATAATTTTGGCACTCCAAATCCACAACCCAGCATCGACAAATTGAACTTTTTTTTTTCTCTTGGCAGGCTGTACTTTACTCATGTGAACTATAATTTTCGGCTGCTCCTCTTCCCCACTGTAGAGGTTTTTAGCTTTATAGATTTAAAAACTAGTCATGGCCTGGCTTATTTTGAAGGGATATTGAGATGTAATGAAAGGAACTTGCCAAGGTAAAAAGGAGCAAAATGACCTGGCCTGTTTGTTTTAGGAAGATCATTAACAATTCACTAAGATGAATTCAGCCATGGATTAACTTTGTAATAACATTAATATTCCCCCTGCAGTTATACTCTATTGATTTGTACCGGAATTACATTGCCTTTCCCTTACTGCATTTTTGGAGTTGGACTGATACCATAAGGCTTTATTGCCACAAATTCCCAAATTACTTTGTGCTTTCTGTTCCACATCACTTCATTGTCTGTTGGGTTGGGGAGTACCTAAAACATGGTATGTGTGTCTCCTGGGTGCTATGCAGACCCCTTCAACGTCTGGCAAAGAGCCGGGAGCTCAAGGACAGGGAGTTTGAAGCCCTGATTCAGTGGCCATAGCTGTCCCTACTGCTGCTTGTCAGAGGTCCTCTGGCCCTGATCCATGTGATACCACTTCTGCCAGAGCTGTTATTTAACCACGGGAGGATCTGGCTGGTTATGCCTGGGTCAGTTATTTTTGCTCTTTGACTTCTTTCTTCCTGGCATACATTGCATTTATTTAGCATTGTACTGCATTTCTAGTGCCTATGTGTAATCCAAATTCATCAGTGATCTCCACCTTTATTTCCTCCTCTGCTTGCTTCAGCTCAGGTTCTTTGTGGTGTGATCAAGAAATCTCCGTATTTTCTGATGTCTGCCTATGTTAAGCCAACATTCGCTTTCAGTTGTCCCCCATTACTAGAAAGCCCCAAATTTAAAATTAAAATGTACTATCATCCTACTCAGACCTACTGTTATCCTCCTTTTCATTATTCTAGTTTATTAACATTTGAAGGCCTGAGAAGAATGCAGCGAGACAATAGAGGACCTTGTAATGTGATGACTCGGATGCAGACACAGCAGGCAGAGCTTCAGAAGATTAGAAATGGTAATACTTGTAATTAGAAATTCTGCAGTCAAGTAATGTTAGTTAGGAACTCGCAAGCAGAATTTAAGTACTCAGATTAATCTGTATGGTGTGAAAATAATTATGTCAAGCCAAGTGTTTCACCATCAGGCTATCTCTGGGATCAGTCCCTTGGATCGATCTTCATTTTGAATTCTAGCGATGCGGACACAGAGTGCAAGGCATTAGTGAGTAGGTGTAGGGTGTGCCACTAAATACAGCGTATTACTGCTCTTCCACAAATATAAGGGAAACAGAACTTCCCAATTCTGGGTTTGTGGAGGTGTGTTTACATACTCAGCCCATCCTTGCAAACCGTGCTCAAAATACGGCAGCACTGAAAAGCACTGGACTGGGCAGAGTTTTCAGCAGGTACGGATGAATACCCATTTTTTTTCCATCTGATTGGTAAATGCCATTACCATTAGACAAGTATGTCTTAATTTTCTTCGGTGCTGAGCACATGTTTCCTATCCATGTCTCCAGGAGAGTTGTGGGTATTGAACACCTTGTTTACGATTTTCCTCTTGGGGAATTTGTCATTGTGTAAAGCAGTAAATGTCGATTTTGTAAGGACCACAAATGCATTCACCTTTTAACTAGCTCTAGAAATATACAGGTTTTGGCAAAATAATGACTACTTACAATTTTTTTTCCCCTGGTTTAGTTATCTCTCTGCTCTTGGACGTTACTTAGCAAGTCAGGGATCCCCATGCCTGAGTGTGGCTTGTTCTCTGATGGTATCTGTCCTTCACCTTTACCTGCAGTTTCTCTGGTTTTGTCAGCATGACTTTGCTCCTCAATATGTTCAAGCTATGTGTGTTTCTCAGGCTGTTTTTCCGAGCTCCAGTTCTACACTGGCTTTCTTTTTTTCTGGGAAGACTATAGGCAACCCCCAAACCAACCCCTTCAGTCAATCCCCTGCAGATCCTGTACAGCCGAGCTGATTTTCTCAGTCCTTGGCCACTCCATCACTTTAAGTAAAACCACTTGAGGTGGAGCCATCAAGATGTATCAACCATTTCTTGTCTGCAGGCTGGAAGATGCATGAAAAAGTGCTGTCAGCACAGGGCGGACTGTGTATACAGCGAGACACGCCGTGACACAGCAACCTCATGACATACAGCAGAGCTCTCCATGGGCAGTCTCCTGCATCGTCATGCACAGCAAATGCTTCTGTATATTTCAGCATTTAGAAATCAAGGGCTTCTTAAGTTACAGAAATTAAAAAAGGCTGCTGCACAAGGTCATTTAAAAAATATCTTTTCTAGAACACAGGAAACTAGGAATATCAGTTCAGAAACTGAGGTGAAAAAGGTGGCAGACTTACTTTAATGAGCATTAAAAAGCATCAGTCATTTAAAAGTGACTGTAGAATCAATCTTTCAGTGGCTAGGTTAAACAAACATCTGGGAGGGAATGCCTACGTATACTTGAGTGCATCTGAGCCTGCCTCAGAGCTGGAGTGCAGAGATGCCTGCCTAAGGTCCCTGGGACCCAACATTTTCTGTGTTTCTATTTCTTTATTTGCATAAAGAATGTATCTTGATCTGAAAACTGTACTGGAATATATCCAGAATTCTTTACCAGGTTATATCCTTGCTTCACTTCCACTGTAGATCATGATATTTTTAATACTGTAATGGACATAATTAGAAATATTGATTCCATTTCAAATGAAGCAATTTAACTGTAAACGTGCCAAGAGGCCAAAAAAAATAATCAATCTACTGTTGCTTTGCTTGCATGAATAAACCTTGATCCAGAGTCAGCAGGTTTGGTTTTTTTTCATTCTTTGGTTTGGATCAGTTGCCACTGATCTAGTCCCCAACTCATGGTTTTTTTTGGATTGCTTGGTGTCAGATGATGAAAGGTATAAAATGAGTGTGTTAAAATAATCTCTGGTCGTATCATTAGAGGGACACAGCACACTTGAAATGTGAAACAATTTCCAGTTTTAGTGCATGCTTCTCCAGTGGGAGGTCGTATGGTAAAATTTAAAATAGTGTGAGTATAATCTGGGTCCTGGAGAGTGGAGCAGAATGACATTCTGCATGAGAAGAGAAAATTAGAAGTTATATTACTTTTTGTCTAAATAAGGCAGAAAAGCGAAGTATTTATATTGCATCATTTACAAAAAAAACATTGTGTTTGACTAGATGCACATGTTTCAGAAACAAGGGCTTTGAATAAACATGAATAATGCACAAAGAAAACCTTGGTCTCCAGAGTGGAAGGAACAGATTTGAGTCTACAGTTTAAAAAAAAAAAAAAAAATTATCCACAAGAAACCTTTTAATCAACATATCGATTACCAAATTCTCTTTTTGTACCTCTAGCACAGCAGTGTGACTTTTATTCTCATAAAGCTTTAGGAAAGTTCCTGGATGACATTTCTATGTAGTACTTGAAAAGAATGGAAGAAACAGCCAGTGCTACTCTAGGTCTCCCTGGAGAAAATGCCCAATCGATTCATTCCGGCGGAGGAAAACCAGTGGAGGTTCTTTCAGTAGAACTAAAACTGTAAAAGTAATCTTTAACTATATTTAGCGTGGTAAGATTTTTTATTTTTTTTTCTTGGTACATTTGAACTAAAAGTCTGAAGCTGATTTTCAACTTACTACACATTTCCAGTAAAATGTGTTGTTCTTTCTAAAAATACAGACTTGGAGGAGAACAGAATGTTTAGTACCACTTAGCCAGGAGTTGGCTGTGTGCATAACTCCTGCTACAAATGTCTTTCTGTGAATGCTGTTTGAAACTGGTTATATAGTTGGATTCGTGGCTCGAGAAAGGTTCAGTGTGGGCTGTTAAGCTTGTGCTTTTTCATGGGGTTAAGCTTAAAATAATGGATGAATGCTGAAGGAGGAAGAGTGGAGGAGCGCTCGAAGGCTTGGTTTGTGTGTCACTGCCGTTGTGGCACCGCGTCTTCTTGTGTAATGCTGTTGTATATGAACTTGGCATTTTTCTTGGCATGACATTTGGAGGCTGCCTTCCCCCCTCCCCTCCCTCACTAAATTTATATAGATGTATGGCCAAGGAGAGAAGGAGAGATTTAAAAGGCCAGAGATAGACTCTGTCATGCTTTAAAATTAATCACTTTCATTATGTTACACTGACAGTGGTATCCAACGGAAGATTGAGAAGTATAATGACATATTGCGTTGCTTATTTTTATGCCCGTTGTTTTCCTGGATCGGGATGTTCTTAAAATAAAAATATGCAGTCCATTTTCAAAACACTGTGTAAAATCGGAGTCAGAAATAACAGATATGTTGGGCCCTTTAGAAAAGTGGTAGCTTGGCAGAGAGAGAAGTCAAGAGTTTGTCCACCTTCTATGTTTTTTTGTGATCCTCTGGAGGAAAGATACTATAGAAATATGAAACGTTTCTTTCATGAGTCTCACTGGTTTACTCCACAGATCCAAACTTTTTCCTTATAGATTAAACTAGGAAAAAAAATACCTTTGCATTTGAGGACCCAAGTTTTTGGTTTCTTTCATTATCCTTTCATATGAATAATATTTAAGATACTTGAGTAAAAAATTAATATCAGAAAATCAGCCAAAGATGAAGTGGGGAGACATTTATCGAGGATCTGGTGCCGTTGTTACCTAATTACTGAAATGATATTTATCATGTCAGGCTCCATCGTGCAATTTGTTTGTGATATGAAAGAATACAAGTACTCAAAATAATAAAAAAGCAATCCCTATCCTAGTACATGTCAGTCGAGTGGTTCATTTTAGCATATACATGCATAATACATACATCCACATAAATACATATACCTGCATGTGTGTGTTCTTATGTATATATGTGTGTGTGTATTTATCTCCTTGATTTCATTATTTGATGTCTGTTAGAGCATTTCAGCTTGCTTACACTTAAGTTAGGATGTAAATTTAAACTGCCACAGCTAACTGGAATAGTTATGTGTGTAGACAAGTCTTTTGTTTTCAATAGAGATGTTACCAGAAACGTAATGCAGACTTTTTCACACTTTTCATTGAATTTCTATTCCTTCACTTTCTGAAAGTCATTTTACTTCACAGGTATGTACTGATGTTTCTTCCAGAAACCTGTGAAGGGAAAATCAATGTGTTGCATGTGGCTATGTAAGATGAGCACAGCAGATGCTGCTAACTTGTCATTTCTTATCATGCCTGATAGTAATTGCATTACCTAAAAACACAGGACGTGGAGAGTATTTAACTACTAACCAACACTGTAGGGATAATATGCACTTGCTGTTTCATGTATAACTCCCTGTGCATTTTAGTAGTAGTCCAAATCTAATACAAACATATTCATTAACTTTTTAATGGAGTAAAGACTGACCCTGAAGTGTTACAATTTTAACCACCCTGGTGCAGAATAGGGGAGCCCTGTCTAATGGCCTTTGAACGGTCGCGTGTATCGCTCTATGGGAGAAAAAAAGCAGATGTAGCTGGTGAAGGTTCCCATCTGATTGCATTTATTGATGAAAATCTGACTTCAGCAGACGGAGAGCAGGGTCCTACAGCAGGTTGTAAGACATAGCCGGTGCTTTAATTGATTACAGCCTCCCAATTCAGCACAAGTCAAACATTTCAGTCTTCCCTGAGCTTGATTTAATTTGTTTAAATGTCGTGTGCAGAAGTGGTGGGGGCTGTTGGCTTCTTGACAATCTTGTTGGCATTTGATCAAAGTCGAATGTTGCTTGCTCTCATCAGGAAAAAAAGTGAAGAAAAACGGGAGTATTCAAAGGTAGAACTTGTGCAGGAAATGTTGCCATTTACTGTGTGGTTACAAAAGTCCCCCCCCACATCCCCTGTGTCACTTAACCCCAGTTTAGATGAGGAGGAGATCTGACACCTGCCAGCTGTATAGTACTGAAAGGACATTCAGTTTATTTCTGGTCAGAGACTGTGTGGACAGCCCAGTATGTTTTTGACTTCAGTTTCTATCAGAAACCGAAGAAACGACAATCTAGTCGGAGAGAAAACAGTGACCCCAGCCAGCCAGCAGAAGGTGCAGGAGTGGCTTCAAAACTTTTGCCAGCTCACAGTTACTTTCACACTCTCGGTTCAGATAGCACATGCTTGGAGGATGCTTCACTCTCCTGCCAGACTCTTGCTGTTTTTTTTTCTCCAGTTCTGCTCACTGAGGTTAGGCTGAAAGCAACACAGTAACCAATGAGATAAAAGATAGATAACTCAGCATTTGAGTGAAAGGGGAAGATTTATCAGAAGGAATTAAATTAATTAGACAACAAAGGTCTTCCTTAAAAGAAAATGATTCACTGATTTTTTTTTTTTTCTCATTGACCAGAATCAGAAATAAGCCTTTCTGAAAATTGCAGCTGTTGTTTCATTGACTCCTAAATATTTTTTATTTTTCTTGTTCATCATCAGCAAGGACTGAACTCTTTCTCTTCCTCATATATCTTTTAAATACGCACATTTTAATCCTTAGAAAATGATTCAGAGTAATTGGCACCATGAAGTCCCGTACTTATTAGCTCTCACTGATTCAAAATCAGGTTTGCATTTGAAAAAAATGGTGTGCTTAAACATTATAACTTCAAAACTATCCTGCCTTCTGCAAATCAAGTTGAGTTCTTCTCAATTACATATTATCCACAAAATCAAGTTAAAAACCAAAAGCCTGATTACTACTATAAGAACATAATAATGGTTGCACTGAGTCAGACTGGACATCCATCCAGGTCAGCATCCTGTCTGCATTAGGGGCCAGAAGTGAATGTGTAGGGACAAATAGAAGAGCAAGACAAGTACATGGGATATTTCCTCAAACAGTCCCCAGCCATCAACTATTTCATTTCAGGCTTCCTGAGCCAAACATAGTCTCCACATATTTAGACACCCTCAGTGGCATTCTTCATCATGAGCGTATCTAGTTTTCCCCTGACCCTAAGTGAGCTTTCAGCACCCACAGTGTCCTTTCAAGAGGCTCTTCCATTTTGAACCTGGCTTCTACAGGTTTCATTTGATGGCCCATTGTTCTTACTGGATGAAACACCAACAAGGAATCTGCAGCTACTTTCTCCAAGCCACTCAAGATTTAGCAAACCTCTGTCATATTCTCCTGTGTCAGCTCCATGCAAAACTGAAGAATCATAATTCTAGTCATTCTTGTATTCTAGTCATTCTTGTAAAATTCTTGTATAAAAGGTATTCCTTGCCTTTGGTCAGGATATGAAGCTGTTTTGGTACCTTATTGACTTGTGAAGCTTTTCCAGTTCTAACAGTAACCTTTTGTGATGGTAGGATCAGAGCAGTACTCAGGGTGCAGAATGTCAGGACGTGCTCCCTCTAATCTATAATCTCTTCCTTTGTGTTTGGTTATCATATAGAGAATGAAATTGATTACAACAGAACCTTCCTTTTATGTCTTTCTAATTCAGAAAGATAAACCCCACCAGTTAGGAAATATGGAGAACTTTAGAATTAAAATTGCGCGACTTGGAGGAAGGAAGAGGGATTCAAGGGTCCCTAGGAAGAAGAGGGAGGAGAAAGGCATGGTGGAAGAGTTGAAAAAGTGAAAAGCCGAGACTGTCGATGGCTTATTGTTGCATAATACAAATATATTGTTTTTCTTTTCTTCCCTCCTTGCAAAACTTACATTCAGAATAGAAATGGCCTGCAAGTTTTTCTTAAGCTTCTTTAAATTTTGTCTTTAAGAATTTGTCAAATTCTTTTAAATTTGTCTTTCACCTTAACCTTTTTTTTTCTTTTTATTGAACACGGAGGAACCTTTTTATTTAGATATTCACAAACTGGGATCTGCAGTTTGTCTCTTAGTGTATAACTTTAAGGAGCAGATAAAGTGCCCGTTAGGTAATACAAAATGTAGAAAGTTAGAGTCTGAATGGTTTGTTAAAAGAAGAAGAAAACTGAAAAAAACCTCATCGTGCCCAAGTTGTTAATACATGCCAAGATGGCCTCAGCGAAAGGAGGAGGCAATCAAATGAAAAAAGCACTTCAGATGTGCACAGACATGAAGCACGGGCGTGTCAGGATTCTCTGGGGTATCTGTTAAAGCACGGCTCCCTCGAGCAAAGCCATGGCTCTGTGCTTTGACAGATAACCATGTAGCCAAATCTCCTGTTAAATGGATAAGCCCTCAAAGATAAAGACACACCTCTGAGTTGGTATCGCTGAGCTTATTGTTTTCCAATTTCACTCTGTGCCCTCATTTGACATATTTAGTCACGTGAGATGCCCCTCCTGATGTCTGGCCTTCCCTGCCAAGTTCTCAGAATTAGGACCCCAGTTGGAAGGCATACGAATAATCTCATTTTATGAGCAGCAGATCCACGGATCCAATCCACAGCAGAGACTGGACTATCTAAAACATCCAGTCTGCTTTAGTTCACTTTACGTATCCAGCTTTTTATAAAAAGCGTTGAGAACCCGTCACTCAAACCAAAACCACCGCGTGCTATTTATTAACTGATTCAACATTTCTGGTAAGGCCTGGGACTTATGCAATGAGACTGACTATTCGGCGTTGAAGCTGTTCCCTTTAGAACAGTGCTTGGAGGGTTCCCAGCAGAAGAAGTGCAGGCACTTTCCCAGATTTTACAGTTCAGGAGCTGATGTGATTTTCGATGCATACAAAGATGAGAGGGAAAATGTAGAACCTAAAGTATTATTAAACCAGATAGAGTAAAGTCTTCACTCCTCCGCCCTGATTCCAGCATCCAGATACCTTTTCAAATATGGTATTGTGAGAGGTGTAATCTGATTCCCTGTATTCCAGATCCTCAAATCTTATTTGATGTTCAGACACGGGAGCACTTTGGGCCCAGCAACTGTCCCCAGTGGCTGAAAGTAATGACACCCAGAAGAGTCCTGCAGGTCTAGTCCTCTGAAAGGACAACACTGAGTGCTGAAGTCATCAGTATACTCACGTCATTTAAGCATACTGGTGAATTTAGTCTAGAGCCTTTGAAATATATATATAGTGAGGAGCAAAGGGAGAGCTTGAAGATGATTACAAGTGCACTGTGAGCAGTCAGAATTAACCACCAAAACAACCCACCAAAAACCCAGGAGACTACAGTGACTTGCAGCTCTCTGAAAGACAATGCTCCTATTTCTTATGCGGTTGGCATTTATGTGTAAAGTATGTTGTGAGACAGCCCAGTGACTTAAAATATTTAATTTAGAGACCAATCATTAAGACAGAAAGACCTAGATGGATGCAGTCAAACACGCTCATTAAATACGCGTTTGTATATACTTGTGCTAACAGTGGGCTGTAGGAGTTAGTTCTTCTGACAGTTGGAAAATAAAAGAACAGTAACAAACCCAATAGTTTCTTACCTGGCAGTTCCAAGTTCTGTGTCATGTATGTTAGCCAGGGTTTTTTGTTGTTTTTATAGAGAGCAGTTTTTAAAACTGTTTTGTATTCTCTCTGAGCTTTGCTGCAGTTAGCAAAACCCTGTAAAGCATAAAATCTGGCAAGATTATATCTCTCTAAACAAAAGGTCATTACTGCCTGTATTTTCTTTTATTGTTGCAGTTTTGTTCAGACAAACAAACAAAAACCTCACAAGTAAACATACCTCTACATTACTCTGAGTTGCTGGTAAGACAAACATTGCAATGCTGTGTGGGTGTCTTATAGCAGAGAAGTGATTCAAACTGAGGCGTGGGGTTTTTTATATCACATAATATTAGTATTTCCTAATAGCACTAACGGGTCATTCTATGTATTAAGTGCTGTAAGAAAAACTCGTGCCCAGCGTCCCAAAAGCACTTGGGACTTTGGAATTCAAGATCCCCTCTGTGTGAATCCAGGACATGGTGTCCTTGCCGGGATGTCAGAAGCTGGCAAACATCACCACGCATAGTCTCTAAAACCATGAGTAGCGTATGAGTATCGATCCTTAGGGGGTTCAAAATTGGCTTTAGTTTACTTAATTCACCTGAATATTCACATTATAAACCATACGTGGTCCTTAACCCTCATGCATGGTCTTTCAAATGTGCATGTGGTTACTGATGATTCAGAGAAATATTTGTGCCCTATCACTGCTGACAGTAAGTGAAGTCCTGGTCCATTCTGATACGCAAATGTTAGAAGGGTGAAATCTGAAAGCTTGAAAAGCTTGTGACTCGCCAAGAATGAGTAAGGGCTGAAATACAAGTCTTGAACAGCAGCGTAAGGTAAAATGCTGATGGAAAAATGTAGTTTCACTGTCCAGTTTGAGTATACAGCGTATAAACGAAGCACCGCCAGTTGGAGCAGGGATATTTGTGTGTCACACAGTAGTTGACTTTATTTTTAAAGCCCTAGCTGTTGGAATCATGTGATTGTACAAATTCTCCACTTCAATTTGTATAGATAATTGCATTTCTAGTGATTATTCCTGAAAGTTTGACAAGACCTTATCATTTATTGCTTTTTAAAAGTCTTGTGTTTTTAAATTTTTTCTGTGATTAGTTGGAGTTACAATATTTGAATACATGAGTTTTGTCAATATTCTGAATTTAAATGAAGTTGTATCTTTATTTTTTTGAAATATTGTTCATTTACATTCACCACTAGTGACCTGGTTCAGAAATATTTGAACAGTGGTGTTACTGGTGGCGTCCTACTAAAAATTATGTGTGATCTTTACACTGTGTGAAGGTATCTTAAGATTAGAGACATGGCTATTGTAAATTTGTTTTAAGATTAAAGACATGGTATCTGCTAAACAGTAAGGAGGGCTATGAGTTTCTTCCTCATCTCTCTCTGGTGAAGAACGATGCAGTTGTAGACCCTGCGCTCTAGTTTCCACTACAGTTACAGAGTTACGGTAGCACAGCAGTGGGAAGTCATGTCATAACAACAGCTGATCTTCAAACTGTTCCAGGAATAACTGAAATAACTCCATTTATTCATTGAAGTAGTCTCATCAGATAATCTAATTATGGAATTTAGTCTTCTCTGCCTTTAGGTTCTTAAAAGCAATCCTCTGCTTATCAAGGTTAGTGCAGGATTTTGACTATTTGTTGAATACCTTCCCTGGCTCATGCAAAATGTGGGGGCAAGAATGTGCAGAATGGCTCATTTTAGTCACAGAGGACCAGTTTGGTAATAATCCGGGATGCTGATCTCTCAGATCGAAAAATCTAGTGGTTCAGAATGAGGGTTGGACACTGGCTATGTTTTTAAAATCTTGTTATTTTTGAAAAGGAATTTGATTGGGGCATCATGACTGACACCAGAACTGAATTAAACCTGAAAATGGGAGAGAGAGTGAGAGAGAAGGGGGGGCGGGGAGAGAGAGAGATTCTCTGGACCTTGAAAGGACAAAGAAATTTTTGGTTCCCATCCCTCTGGAGACCCCCAGCTTATTTAAAGGCTGAAGTGAGCCGTGGGACTGCTTAGCTTGTTTTTGACTTCACAGAGCTGGAAGAAGCATTGAAGGAGTAGGATTTCTCTGTGTAGCGATGAGCCATATGGGGAGTTTGTGTAATATCTCCTTGCGGGGAAAGGAATGAAACAAGATCGTGATTCTCTGTTCCTTCTTTAGAAAGTCCCTCATTATAAGACTTCTGCTCCTGGAAAAGGCTCCACCCTCTGATATGCAGAACCAACCACCTTCTTAATAGCAGATACTCCATTATAACACACACACAATGTTTGGCTCCATGCCAGGCTGTAATTTGTTTTTGACATCTATCTACTGACTAATGTGACAACCCACACAAGTATTTATTTCCAGAAGGAGGAATGCATAATGAGAGCAGTAGCTCTCCCAAGTTCTGAAGAGCCGTTTAATGAAAAGGAGGGGGAAAGAGCAGCCTCCCACCCTTCCTCCCAAATGACAGGTTTTTCAAAGCCCAAGCACCAAATTCAACAACTTTGAAGTTGGCCTTTTGCGTTTTTTTTAACTACCATTTTCTCTCTGCTGTAGCTTCACAGAAGCTGGTATTTGTTCTTTGTTGGGCTGGGGGTATTTGGGGACTTAAAAGAGAGATGTTGCCAGAATGCGAATGGCTGCGAGCTAGGCGAAAGGCTGGATTGCATGCTGCATTGCACATGAATACCACATGCTCCTGCACACTCAGCCTGCTTTGGCTCCCTAAGTCTGATTAAAATACAGAAATCCTGGAGCAACAAGGCAACTGTTAGGAATTCTGGCCATGCTAGAGGCCCAGCAGCCCTAGCAAACCTAGCAACCACTGCAGGTAAAACTCCTGAGCAATTCAAGTCAGACACCAGGCTGAAGACTTTAAGGGGGAGTGGAGGAGATTTAGCAGTTTGAAGGGATGACCAAAGGAAATAGAGGATTTGCTGTTTCATGAGAGCCTCATATCAAGGCAGGATGCCTTCTCTGGAAGGTCAAGCTTTACCTGAAAATAAGTTATTAGTCTCTAATTGGTTGAATGCTATGGGGGTGTTATATGAGATGTCAGACGAGGTGAACTGGATCATCCTTTGTAGCCTGAGAATCTATGAATGACAATGCGTTGGGTTTTCTTCCCTTCAGCTGTACTACTACTACTGGGTCTTTGCTTGGATGGGAATTCATTTAGTTCCAACCTAGGTCTGCAAGTGTACTGCTAAATCTTCAAAGTCTGCAGATTGTGCATGTTACAGGTACCTGGTTAATGCGCTTATATTCTTTTAATTTGCTCCTAGTTATTATTATTACATTAGTAGGTTTAAAAGAAAAACCAGTGATAAAAGAGTTTGCAAAGCTATTTTACCAAAGAGCAATGCATCCTGCTGAAAGTTTAAGACATTGCCACAGGCGAGCTCCCCTCTGACTCAGCTCTTTATTACAAATAACTGTTCATTGAATATAGATTTAGTGTAACTGAAATGGGCTTTATTTACACACCATTAGTTAAAATAATGGGTTAATTTTATGTGAGGCAACTGTCTCCTGGGAAAATCTCCTGACTTGAATCAAGAGAATTTGGCATCAGTGCACAAAATTCGGAAGGTAAAATATAATTTGCTGGTGGGTCCTCTGGCCCTGTTCATTTTTGTCCTAGTACTGAGCTGGTTTCAGGGATCAGTAGAGCAAGCACTGCATTTCCCAGGAATACGACAAGCTGATTTGGCCCCAGACGTGAGATCAGGCAGCCAAAAGTGCTCCATTATCTTCTACCCAACTGCAGTGCCCTCTGTGAGTACAGGTATCCTCATGGAGAAAAACAGAATCATCATCCCTGTCTTCGGGGAAAGGGACGTCTGGGTTAGCAGGCAGCTATTCTCTGTAGCTGGGGAAAAGGTGTAAGTGTCTAGAAGCTAAAACTGGAAATAAAATGAGGATTTTTAAGAGTGAAAGCCATTAACGTAGTAAAGCAGTAGATGCTATTACTTGAAATCCTTCAGTTGAGGTTTAACTTTGGTTTCAGAGTGGCTTCTGGGAAGAAATTGTAAGCTTCATGCAAGAATTCCCGAGTTAGGTTTTCAGGTTGGTGCTATGTGATCCGTTAGTTAAATAATCCTGGGTGCCTTAAAACATGTGGCCGTGCATATAGTCATGTCCACACCACTCTGTGATAACCAGCAGGATGTGATAGCCCATGAGATGGAAACCAGTGGTGGTCCAAAGGACTTTTGGCGTGTGCCTGCACCAATGACTTTCGTCCCTTCAACAGATTTTCTGGTAGAGGTGCATTACTGTGCCTAGTTAAGCAGTTTTGGGCTTCAACCTGACTCACCCCCTGTGGCTTGAGGCACTGATAGGAAATTAGGAAATAAGAAATGCCCTGTAGACCCCACAGGCTTCCTCCAGCACTCATTGCAAATGCTCTTTCATTGGAACTTGTCCCAAGAAAAACGGAACCAGTTTTGGAGTGCTTGGGCCAGTCTCCAAGGTAAATGTGACTGCTTCTCAGGGACAACAGTTCTTCAAGGTGCTGCTGAAGGTGTGCAGCCCTCATTCATTTTTACCCACGTGCTGGGAAACATGGCGAGAAGCCAAGGAAAAAAACAAATGCTCTTGTAGCTTCCTGTTGTCTCCTGTGTTGAAAGTCAGGTGTGGTTAAATGCATTCCCATTCCTGCAGGTGGCTGTGAAAAGTTTGTTATTGCCCTTGAAGGGCTTGGCTTTTTCATAAACAATGTATTTTCCCTGTTTGCTTGTGGTCCAGCAGACACATGCCTCTTGATACTTTAATATAACGCAATGCAGAGGAATTGTCCTGAAACTCACTTCCCTTTTCTTACTGTACCAGGCCCAAAGCCTACAGCACCTGTCCTAATAGTTATCAGTTAGTTAAAAGAAACTGGGCATTGTGAGAATTATTTTTTTTTACTTCAGCATGGAAAGGGTTTAAAACTCACTTTAACAATATTTCTGTGTAAAATTGTAAGAAATTTCCTCTCGTATTGCCAGCCCTTAAAAAGAATCACGAGTGATTAAAAAAAAAAATGGAGGTATCTAATTATAGTTTAGTCACGATGATCCAAGGGCAAATTTTTGTTGCCGTGAGCCAACTTTTGCTTGTTCTTGTGCTCTTTGCCAGGACAGTGAGTTTGTCCAAATAATTTTGCTCTGTCTCCTGCATAGTTGTAAAAATCCTTGTTGAAAAGGTCACACCCAAGCTTCATTGCTCAGCATGAGCAACCTTAACAGTGTCAGCCTACCTCCTAACCACAGTCATTCTCATCTTACGTTGCAGCCTCTCAAGGAAAGCCAGAACTTTCCAAGGTAGGAGGACTTCCACACAAGGCTGTGCCAAAAAGACACATGCACGTTGCCTGCGTACCAAAGGGAACATGCCTTAGGAGCTCATTTACGTTTTGCCTTTGATTTAAAAACAGGAACGACTAACTGGCACTCTCGGATAGAGGAAGGTGATGCTACCAAGCTTCACAGGCAATGTGGTGCCCCTCTTGGGGAATGCTGGCTAGTCAGCAGCCTGTCCACGTGTGGGGGAGATCTGTGCTGCAGGTGCGTGGTGACAGCAGATCCAGTTCAGGGACAGCAGGATATTTTGTCACTGCAGGTTACGCACCATCATGACTGCATCAGTCGGGGTCCTGAACACCTAGGTGGGAGATGGAGATGTCTATACCTAAATTGCCTGTCCCTGAGATCAATATAGAAGTTCTCCTGCTTTTGTAATTTACTTCTTAACATGTTTGAAGCCAAACTAAATGCTAACATCAGCTATTCGGGAGTTTTCTCTGAGCATCAGGAGGTGTTCAAGGTCGAAAGCGTAAAGGCCCGCACTAAGGCAAGATAAGTCTGACTTGTAAGTGTGGGAACGGAATTTCTGCAGCTTCGTCACCTAGTAGGGATGATTAAATTAGAAGCCCACAGGCCCCGTGTCAGTGGAGAAACTCCTCAGAGGAGAGTTCACCTCTCAGGTGGGGTGATTTTCCCTCTGAGGTGCTTGTCTCCCTCCATGTAAAGGCACTATTAGGATGTTCCCAGAGAGACTGTGGGTCTGTGAGTTCACAGTGGGGTCTGTAGGGTCCCCACGGGGTGGCTGAGGAGCCTCATACTTTGCTCCGTATTCGAGCTAGTTCTCACAATTAACAGCGGAGAGGGAGAGCCTCATCGAGCTCGTCTGCCTTGTTTGTAATTCTCCTTTATGAAAATAGTGACCAGAGAGAAAGTAGCGGGGTCATTTAAATACATTCGGTTGGATTTCTTTCTGCTCTTACACCAGTTTGAACCAAGACTAATTCTGCTGAAGTTGATAGGTATTAGTCTGCTGTGGGAGAGAAGGAAAAAGCTCTGTGAGCACATAAACTAAAGTAGAAGTTTCTTACTGACTCTGTAGTCCAGCAGCGCTCTGAGCTGGAGGTGTGCCAGGTTTAAATCTGCAGTTACTAAGTTCAGTGAGGAGGGAACTGCAGAGGCATAAATCTTGGAAGATAAGTATCACAGAATCTGAGGCCCCGATTTCATCTCCTTGGCCCAATAGCTGTCCTGCTCTGAGAGCAGGCACCTCATTTTCCCTTTACGATGGCAGAGGGGCTAGTCTGGACAGATACATGTGCCAGTCCAAAGCAGTTGGGTTGTTTTTTTCCTTTCCTCAGACCTAGATTTGCTCTTGAAGCAGCAGAAAGATGGCTCTGGCTGCTGTGAAGCCATGTTTGTCAGGATCAAAAGCCTGATTTTTATTTCCCCCTGTACTCCAGTCATTCTGGTCTGGACTTGCCCTGTTTTTCTGCAGCTTATGCATGGGTGGCACTGCGAGTTCTGTTATACTCACAGACTGTATGTTAACGGGCAAACTCTCTTAGGAAATTGCTCACATGTCTTAGAGCGCATTTAAAAAAACCAACAAACCCACAAATCTCTCAGCTGAGAACATATGTGCCCTGTTTCAACATATGTGCCATCTTTCGTTCATCCACACCCTCCCCAGATAAGCAATCAACTAATAAACTTCCATCATGTTGAGTTTTAGAATGGAAATGCTGATAAGCCCTTAAGTGCAGTGATGTTAATGGATGATACTGATAGAATAAATAGCAGGAGATTCAGTCATGCTCACTGCTAAAATACTTAGGAGCTTCACTTTCTTTCCAGCTTGCAAAAGTTTCCATTTACAGATTGCTTTTCCCATTTATAGATTTAGCTACTGCTGAATTCAGCAGTCTTTGTCTCTTGCCACTTTGTCCACCTTCACATTAAGAAAACATCTCTGATGCTGTACTTCCTCCTGAAACTTTCAGCTAAAAAATCGAATGCATTTGCCTTTAGCCTAGCACAGCACTGCATCCCAGAATACTTTGCTTTTGGTTCCTGAAAAGAATGCTGTCAAAAAATCTCAAGTTTTGGATGCCTTTTGCTTAATGTCCTGTTTCTTGTCTGCTCTCTCCTTTAGCATTTCAGTGATTTTTTTTTTTTTTTTAATATTTTTTGTTGAGTTGCTTTTTGGATGGCTCCCGTTCTTGTGGTTTATTTCTTGTTTTTCATGTCAGCATAAGACTCGGGGTAGTGTCTTGTAGGTGGACGTGTCTACATGGGGATGTTAGTGTATATTAAGCTGAGGCGTGAACTTGCAGAGCTTCAGCTTTTTTGGTAAAGGTTGTTTGTAGATAGAAACTGTTATTAGAATTATTAAATATAATAATAATTTTTATAATCAAGAGATTTATTTTCCTTGAAATGGCTGTTGAGAATACAGGACGTATTCCCTGGCAAGCTATAAATGCTTTAAGATAGGTCAAATTTTAGATCTGAATGACTTGACAGAGACCTATAATCCTCTGAGGGTTGAGAGGGTAATTTACTCACTGTGTCCATGCAGTCTTTAGGCTCCCTGCTGAGTCTGCATGTTATCTTTGGTTATGTTGTAGACAGTGGTCTGCTGGAAACGGGACTGTTTCCACACAGGCTGCAGAACACCCAGCTGAAGGAAGTGAGTGTTGATTACTACTGGAAGTACTAGTCCTACAGCTTGTTGGCCTGGAGGTGAAAGGCACGGTGACTTTTTACATGGTTCCTTTGGCCAAGTTGCATTGTCCTAACAGGCTCTTGCATGGGGTGTTTCTTTCTGTTTCCCAGTTCCCTCACAATTCCTTGTGAAGTTGCCAAGCCTGTGCCCATAGCTGCCCAAACTCCACGCCAGCACGCTTCTGGAAGGGTGCTTTTCCCTCTTGCTTCACTCTTCCTCCCCGCTGCCTCCTCCTGCCGCGTTGTCCCAGTTCTTTCTGCAGCTAGAGTGTGAGCTGATGTGGGTAACCAATCTGCATTAAAACCTAGATTTTTCTTTCTTTGCCGGGTTAGCTTTAATTAGTAGAGCTACTGGTTTATCGCACAGGTATCTGAATGCTGGTGCACTCACATAGGTCAGGATGGCACAGGAAGGAGCATCAAGAGACCAGGAGATGGCTTCCTTTGGAAGCACCACGAATTTATATTGGTGTACAGTGTTTGGTAAAACATGGCCTGTTCCTCTCACCTCCTGGAGAAGACCATCATTATTAGCCTTTATTTTATTTTTCCACAGTTCCTTTTAAAGGCTTTAGTTCTTCAGAAAGAAAAAAAGGAATAAAAGCAGGAATAAAATGACACGGAGCTGGGTGCAGTCACAGTATCAACAGAGAAGCTGTGCAGAGAGCTACTTCTTCCACACTGAGTGTTGTTAACATCCTCACCTCCTGCTCAGATGGGATCCACTGGAATGAGCAAAGCCCCATTTTGCCCCTTATTTGCCCCATTCTTTTTCTACATCACGCCTTTGCTGTTCACACAGCTGCAGCCCGGCCTTATCCCAGGGTGGGGGTTACACCCCAGATGATTTTGGAACATGGGAACTGGAACAAGGACTTCCTTTTTCTTTCCCACTTCTGGCTTGACCTGTATTTGAACTTGGATCTCTAAGGGGCTGCTGCACAAACCTGCTGCAGAACTCCATGGCTGTGTCCTGGTCCTCGCCTTGTGCTCCGAAGAGTGTTCCACTCTTGCAGAAGAAAAGGCTAGCCCAAATAGAAATGTCAAAAAAATGGGGTGTGCTGCAGAACCGGAGAGCCAGGGCATCAGTTTTAACTGACCACCCCATCATTTTTTTGTGTTCAGCTTCTTTGCAAAACGGCTTTTATCAGGAGAAAAGCTATCGGCTGTGTTAAATGTTCCAGGCAAAGGATCTGAGTGACTGACTGAGGTAGAGTTTGTATTAAGTGGCTATGATGTTTTGCACTCCGTTGCACACAATGGGAAATAAGGCCAAGAGGATGTTGTTTATCCTGATCCTTAAATGTAACAAAGTTGTGAAAAAGTTTGCTAAAGCTTCTCTCATTCTCTTCTCGCCTTTCTTTTGTGCCCTTGAATCGTTTCTAAGTATACACACAGATCCATGTCACTCTGTGCAGCTCCCTATATAGCTCTCATGGCTGAAGTATCTAAGTGCTTTCCACTACCATAGCAAGAAAATCAACACACAAAATGTCTTTCTTTCTCCTGTCACTGTTCATGGGAGTAGTTCAGAAACTAGTTCAGATACTCACAACTGCAGACTAGTGTCTAAATTTTGCAGATAATTTCCATTTTATCTGTGCGTTATATAATCATCTCCATCTTTATGTGTGAAGGCAACGGCAGAGTTACTGTGTAGCGTGTCCTTGCTTTCTCCTTAGCCATTGTGTTCCTCTGCTATTGTTGTTTTGAAGTGGGCCCAGTCTGTTCTTTCTCATTCTCTCTTCTACGCTCCATTTTATTTACTGCCATTGGCACGATCTGCATTATTTATTGCTCGTTACTCTCTCTTTGGCCTCTGGAATAATGGTTGTGTAGTGTCTTAGTTTCATCCTAGGATCTACACAGTCCTTCATTAGCAGCTCCTTTGTCTCTTTTTAATATTCTTTCCCAACACTGCTGCTGTATACCTTTCTCTCCCTTTAAGCATTATCTTATCATTTGCATTTCCATTAAGTTAGAGTGAAAGCATATCATTCCCTTGTTTCTTAAATTTCCTCAATATTTTCAACATCTGCTAATATATTTGTACAGTTCAGTCATTCTAAATAGTTTTTTCATGCATTCTCTGAAGTCTTATTACAAGAAAAATATTACATGCTGTATCCCCCTCTTATTATGACTGATCAGTTATCTGTATCTAGTCAAGTGGTATTACTTGTGATTCTCAAACTGTAAAAGTTTGTTTATGATTTTTCACATGTATGTACTCACACAGAATTCTTTGTCAGACTGAGGGGGGTTAGGGAGAGGAGGTTAATTTTTTTTTTATCTGTCTAAACCACCCATGTCCCTAGAGGAACTAGGCCGTTACATGCCCCCCACTAAAAAAAGTAGGGCATTGCATAGTGGGCTGAGCACATGACGGAAGGCTTGGAGTTCCTAATTTCCAGTATCTCCTGTAAGGGGTGATAGTAGAACAAGTGGTATTCATTCAGCCAGGGTTTGAAAATTACCAAACTTGTGGTTTTGGTAATCCGTTATTTGATAATCTAGCTTTTTGAACACCAACTTCTTGAAAAACAATAAAACCCACTCACTGCAGCTGTTGCTGCCTCAAGTGCTGCGGCAGCCACCCTGCCTGCACACTCAACCGTAGGGTTGGATAAACAGGGTGGTTTGATAAACAGGGCAGTTTGACTGTTCCGGTTTATGTTTTGGATAGGGCACATGGCAAATGAAGTGGTGTGACTGAAGGAAAAATGAAGTGAGGAGTGAGGATGCTCTCTTGATGATTAAAGTTTTGGGTTTGCGACGTTGAGGTTCAATTTCCAGCTTTGACTTGATACGCCATGTGAATGTGTCCCTGTGGCCTCGGTTTTATGTCCCGCAGCTTCCTTCCACGGGTGTAGTCAGAGCTGCTACCTCTGGAAGGGCTTCGTCGGATCAAAGGGTGCAGGGCTGCCCAGAGATCCTGGGAAGGGACAGAGAAAGGCGTTCAGACTGTCATCCTCTATATATTAAGGTGTATTAGAAAGTAGGAAGTCTTGAGATGGAAGTCCATTGTCAACTCATCCTTCTAATTCACTTCTGCAAAGCACCTGCACAATTGTTCATCATTCTCATTCCATAATGTATAATAAATTGTTTTATCTTACGATGCAGGAGGAAAATCTCTCAGAGACTTGACACTTCAACCCTTTTCTGTCCGTTGACAACCAGAGCTCCAAGAGCCCTATGATGAGAAATCTGGCCCCCTGTGCATCTTCCTTCCCCCTTCCATGAACGCTTTCTTTCTTCAGATTTGTAGCACTTCTTTTTAGGGCTGTAGTTATCAACTGTGTGTTTGTCATCTCTGACTCTGGGTGTTGCTGCATTTCTAGATCTGTAGATTGCTTTTTATGCAACTTGTGGAAAGGACAAGACAGGTAATTAACTTTGTGCCCTCCACTTAGTTCCGTATCTGGCTAGGCCCGCACACACAGACCCAGAAAAATACTTGGAGGTGTGAAGTCTCGTCTTCATCTCCACAAGGGTTCCTTTGGAAGATGGTAGGAAATACCGGCAGGCAAGATGAGATAAACAGTGCGATAGTGCACTGCCGTTGATTTGACAGCAGTAATCGTGTTGGATTAAGATGAGATCGTATGACTTAACTTGCCTTTAATAACTAACAAACAGCATTTAATAGATGCCAGCCGGTTAATTTTCACAATACCTTTGCGAGGAAGACGTGTTATCGAGTTGGGAAACTGAGGCAAAGGGATTTATCTAAATCTTAGAAGACACCTCCGATTACATTTCGGTTCTGATGTGTTTAACCAGGGGTTTTTCAGTAGAAAGGTGTGCTAATAGTTGATGGGTTTTGCAAAAAAACCGCCCATAATGCTGCCTTCCCCTTCTGTGCTCTGAACTAAGCCCTCTCGTCGGGTTTTGTGACGAAACCTAGAGCTGTTTCATTCACGTACCAACAATCACTTGGAAAACTGAGCAGGGTCACCTGGGTTCAGGGTGCACGAGCAGAGGGTGACTTTGCCCCTGGCTGCTGCCGCCGCTGAGCCAGTTATCAGTTGTCCATGTGGACACAGGGGCCTGGGTTTGGACTGGGGTGTCTAGTCATAGGCACTTAGTTTGGGCTTTTTATTTCCCCTTCTGCTTTGTTTGCTCTCACCAAAGCTATACTTTGGAGTGCTGGAAAATTGAAAGGTTGCTCTGAGCAGTTTCATGACTACCATGCAAATATGCCTGCCGTTAGAAAACAGTAATCACTCCAGAGTAACACAGTAATACTAAAAGCTCGCGCTGTCAGGATGAAATGTGCATATGTAGAATTGCTGGGGAAATGTCTATACAAGGTCTGGAGAGGAGGCAGGGATTTTTTTTTTTTTTTTTCCTTTGCGGCTTATCCAGAATTTCTGATGGGAATACTTCACAACTGAAGCTCTGCCTTCCCTTGGGGGAAATGCAACCATTTAACTTCTTTCTTCTTTATATGTATACGGAGGAACTGATGGTTTGATCCCATGGGAAGTCTGTATCTGTTCACAGTTACATTTGTTCATTTCAGGAGGATTCTGTGTTATCTGGGAAAAAGAGAAAAAAAAAAAAAAAGGATTTGGCTTAGTTTATTGTATTGCCAGTTCTTTCTGCTGTACCAAGGAAGATGCGTTTCCAAATTTGATTTTAAGCTGGGGTGAAGGAGGGAGAAATCAAAGAAATGATTATCAGGTCTGGGGTGGAGGGGGCTGGTGGGATGATATGGGGGGAGGGAATATGAAGCAGGAGGCAGCAGCTTTGAAACTGGATACAATAAATTACTCTAATTTATTGTTTATTTTCCTGAGTGCATGCAGTTGCATCTCTTTTTTGCCTTGCTTGATCATAGGAAGCGGCACATTTTAAAGCAAAAATGAGAAGCCCCTGAGTTCTCAGCTTGGTCTGGAGACATACTAGGATGCAAACTTTAATGACATTCATGCAGAGGGAAAGAAAATAGTGAGGCAGAGTACTGAAACAAAGGGAGGCAGGATATCAAGAAATGCGAGCTTCAGTGCCATTTAGAAAGGGTCTGGATCCCATGATTTATCTAAAAATGACAAGATGCCCCTCTAAAAATGCAAATGTCTGCGCTGCATCTTGTAGCTATAATGAATGAGTCTTTCACACAATGGAAACATTCAACTTGTTCTAGGGCACTAACTGTGGCTCCATATGCTGAGCTGCATGCTCCTGGCCTTTAATCACTCTGCCTTTGGTTTTGCAAAACTTAAATTAGAAGCACATTAGTGTTTATGTGGTGTACACCCGGGTTTTGGGTTTTGGTGTGTTTGTTTGTGGAGAGTTGTTTTTTGTTTTTTAACGTTAAATAAGCCAGATGAATGCTGTCTTCTTGAATGCACGGGACATGGCAAATCATGGGAAACTGGAGTTGGCGAGAGCAAAAGGATGTAAATTTTGAGCTGCTAATGGCACGGAGGAGTCCAGCTTTGGGGCTAGGGGAGAACCCATGTTACACAGCGGGGAGCCATTTAAACCCTCCTCTGACCTGCCAAGAGGATGCCTGTACGCTTTCTGGTTTATTCGAAGTGAGATCAAGCCAAAGTTTTTCCTTTGTTGTAAATTGGGGTTTAAAAGAAACATTTCAGAGATGTGCAGACTGAGCTGCAGCCCTGCCACCACGGACCTGATCCAGAGCACAACCCACCCCATCCACAGGGGCTTCAGCGCAGGCTGCGTCTGACTGTTGGCACTATACTGTGCAGTTTTTCTTGGAATTAAGGGAAAGAATAAAGATCCATCCATCAAATCAAATATGAAACCAACCGCTCTTTCCTCGAAGACTTTTTGGGAGGGGTTTATCCCACATGCCTAAGGTTTGATTTTCCCGATGCATGTCTGCAGCGTATGTGCGAGTGGGCACGCGTGTAACTCCGCTGCAAGTTTTAAAAGCTCTGTTTCTGACAGAAAAGTGGGCTAATTAATAGGAGTAGGAGACAAAATGCCAGCTTGTAGATTTGTTTCCCCTGCAGAAATCAGCCCCCCTGTTAGACTGCTCCTTCTTGATCTGATGTAACAAGAAGAGAGAGTCAGCTGTGAATCAAGCGCCTTGTTCTCATTTCCTTGATCATTGACATGGTTTGAGAGAGAGAAAGGAGGAGGGATTATTTGTGAGGTTATTAAAAAAAAAAAAAAACCACCCTCGCTCCCCCTCCTCCCTTCCTTCAAGATGCACAGAGGCACTTCCAGAATGTTCCATAATATGAATCTGACTTTTCTCATTAAATATCATCCTCTTTCCCCCTACTCCTTGTTAGTTAAAAAGTGATGTTTGCAAGTCACTAAGCAGATAATTCCGAGCTTTGACGAGCGGATTGCCAGTTAGCAATGCAGTTGAAAACGCATTGTTTTTTTCAGTCAGCAAGCTGTTTAATGGTTTCAGAAATTAAAGGCTAATTGCACTTGAGTGAATATGTGCTTTTCTAACCCCACTGTTACCATTATTAGGGTATTTACCAGTTTGGAAAATTCTCTCTTTACATAAATCTGCTAATTCTTCATTGCTGCCCTGTCCTGGAAAGCAGCCACCACGCTGGGAGTTTGGGCCACATCAGACCCGACGAGCTGGGGTGGGGTTTTTTGGTGCAACTTTAATTGTTGCCTGTCGTTGCATTTCGGCGTGATGGTTTTGCTGCAGGATTGTACAAGTTTGTTCACGTAACGTTCACGCTGTAAACGATCCCTCGTGAAAGAAAATCGCATGTCGATGTTCTCGTTACCGTATCAAGGAGATAAGGAACTTGATTGTCTTCAGAGAAATACACGGGTGGATTTGGTAGCGGAAAAAGTTTAGCTTTTGTACGCTGCAGTATGCGTCTGCAATATATAAAATTGCTGATGTGTAGAAGAGCTTGGAAGTGCTTCTAAAACAGATTTTTAATACCGACAATATTAATGGCAGCCTTTCCTGGAGAACGTGGCTGTTCGGAAAATCCAAAGCCATTGCACCTTAATAGAAAGACTGTTTCATTATTTCCTGGCATTTGCTTTCTTTCTAATTAATGTCTTACACAGAAGGGGTAATCATTCAGCCATCTTTCTAGCTTAAAAAGAGTCAAAGATTAAAAAACAAACAATTACCCAATGTAATTAATTTGAGAGGGGATTTTGGGGGCTATGTTTAGAGGGAGGGGTTGTTCCCCTCTTCTGTTCCAGTCAGTGTTTGTCATTCTTTGGCAGGAACGACTAATTTATTGTCTGACTCTCCAATCTGGATTCATACAGGGCAGCTTTCATTCCCTCCCCCGCCGCCAAAACTCTTCTGATGTGCTGTGTATTTGTTTGGGAGGGGAAAGAGGAGGGGGGGAAGGGAGAAGGTTATATGTTTCTGCCCTGCTTTACTGCTTTTCAACTGAAAGTAAATTAATGCACACACTAGATTCCCCTCTGCTGTGCTGATTGGATCCTTGTGCCGATTAAATATTTCACACTGATAGAGGGATGCTGAAAGCACTCAGCTGGTAATGTGGTATGTACGTCAGTGGTACAATAACTGACTTTCAGGTTAAAGTCAAACAAAACCCCCAGTTTGCTGCAGTTTTGATTAGAATGAGTTTCACTTTGAATTTAAATCCTTGAGCCTGCTGCAGCGATGGCTAATTAACTGAGATCTGATAGAGAGAAAGGAATACATTCTTACTTCTAATGACAGGCAGGCAGGAAGTTGTCAGGGAAAAAAAAAAAAAAGAAAGAAAGAGGAAGAAAAAGAAGAAACCAACAGACAAAAGAAGCCTTTAAAAAAATAATAATGCTGAGATTGTAGTTCAGCACACGTAAACGTCCCTGCCCGTGTTTCACACTCAGCCTCCTTTGGCTGAAAGTCCGCCCCTGGAAAGGCTGTTTCGATCGAGTCCCAGATTTTCTTCAGATATTTTTTTCATCCTCCTGACAAAAACTAACACCCGAGTTCCACCTAGTCAGGCAGTCACTACCTCCTTGTTTATTAATTGCGCTTTTGGGGGCTTCCCTTAGGAGAAGGCAGAGGGGGGAACGGGGTTTTTGCTGCACAGAGCAGCCGAGGGGGTATCTGCTCAGCGGAGGAGGAGGAGGAGGAGGAGGAGGAAGGCTTTCTGCCCCCGGGTACCGCATATCATCCCGCACCGCGGCAACCCCTCCCTGGGGGTCATTAAAAATACTTCTGTCGAGCAATTTCTCCTCCCTCCCCTCCTTTCTTCCCATCCCTTCCCCCCGCCCCAGCTTGGGCGTGGAAGGGAGAGCACTTGCATCAAACTGACAGGTCATTTACTGAGAGATTGGCAGGAGGAACTACCCCAGCCTTCCTTAAAAACGCTCCTCCTCCTCCTCGCGTGCACATCTCGAACACCATCACATCGAAATACAGCGTTTCAGGAGCAGTGTGTGAAACTTTTCCACGCGAGGGTCTTCATCTTTGGTTGTACGAACACGTGTTTTAACGTCTTCTCTTTGGGCACGGGCAGCCTGGTGCCCAAGGGTTGTACGCAAAGGGAAGCATTTTTTTTTATGGGAGTCCAGGGATTAAAATACAGCCTGACACCTCCATAAACGTCCGCCAGACTCCTGGGGGTGCCCACGTATGTGCATGTGCGTGTGCTCAGCCAAAGCCCTGCTCATTTCTGTGTCAGTGTGTGAAGTTGTGCAGGTGGTTGGTTCGTGACTTATGGCGCAAATCGGGCAGGATCGTCTCTGTCTATAAGTAGCAACTTGGAAATACGTGAGAAATACATGGAAATTCATGGGATTGTACCAAAATCCTAAGACACGATGCTAAAGCGCCGTAGCTGGTGGCCTGTCTTCAGTGAGTCCCTGTGCTGTCACTCTTTGAATATCAAATATTCCGTTGTTCAAGAGAATTTTATTGTGACAACTGACTAAACGAACAGAGGTCATGGCCCTCGTTGCTGAAGAAGTCTGTTCAGCTGTTTTGCATGCAGGGCCTTAGATTAGTGCCGAATGTTAAATTATTAATTGACAAGCCATCGCTTTTGGTTTGGAAGTGGATCGCCAGACTTGTGCAAGCTTAAATAAACTCTCAGCGTTACGCCAAATGTTTTCTCTTAGCCACGGGGCCACTAAGGAAAAGAGCTGATACTGTTCTGAAAACAATTGCAGTTTTTCACAGCGAAACTGCTTTGTCAGGAGAGCATCGTTCTAGAAAGATGGATGGACTGAAGTCTCTATCTATGGCATGTAGGTGTTAAAATATAAATGTGATGGACAGTGAATTTTAGGTCCTTTTTGAACAGGTCTCGTATTTTACTAGGAAAAGTAAAGGTTTATTGAGAGGCGTGCGTCTGTTTTAATTCACTGCCGCGGTGAAGCGCAGCCAGTAGCCGAGTTGCAGAATATGACCACGTTCTTATTGGAGATGTACGTGCAAAGTAAAGTTGACATCAGATCGGCAAGGATTTGGGGATGTGATGTAAGCTGCGGCGGAGTCAAAAACGAAGGAAGGGAAACCCCAGCCCGAACGCGCGCGCGGGTGCCGTGCCGCTCAGGGTGTCTATCGCCACGGCCCGGCCGCCTCCAAACCCTTTCTTCCTTTGCTCTTTCCATTTCTTTATTCACTAAACAGAATGATTTGTGGTGCGTGATGGGGGGAGCAGCGTTTTGAGTAACCTCGAGCAGGGAGGCTAAAACTGCTGCCCGGTTCATTCTCACCTGGGAACCTTGGCAGCGCAGCCCTCGATAGGAACGAGGGGGTGGGCAGAGGGTTCACACCTACAAAGAAATAGAAAGGCCGGAGTTATTTTGATCCGTACGGGGAAAAATATTAGCCCTGCTTTGAATAGTTGAGACCGTGCCATCTACAAGATGGGAAATCATAAACAAGCGGCAGCTTTCCAGCACATTGTAGTGTGTTTGCATGTGACTGGCATACATATTCCAAACTCCGGTTTGCCTGTGGCATCCTGCGGTGAAAATGAAAGTTGTGTTGCTACTGAAAAGGCGCTGCTTCAAAATTGGTGTATTGTGAGGACTGTTATGCTGTGGATGAGAAGCAGTGACCTGCTTTCCAGCATTTAAAGCCAGTATTTTTTTTTTTTTTCCTCTTTTGGCTCTTCCATTATATCAGCACATGTTTTCAGCTGCAGTGTCCAAAGCTTGCTTAGTTTCTTACTATTCATCATTCCAAAAGTGCCAGAGAATACGTTATGCTGACTGATTCTCAAAATGCAGATTTTCTTTCTCTTTAAAAACCAAGACTATTCTTTTAATTAATCTGGCAGAAAGAGAATACAGCAGATGTAGGTTTTGTTGAGGATTTTTTTAATCTCTCATATCATAATCTTTGTTTCTGCCAACACGCCTTTATCGACGTCTTCACGGGGTATAAAGTAAAAACGGTTGTTAGAAAGAAAAACCACATAATAGCTCATCTCCTAACTAACATAATCTGCTTAAGGGGCGTATTTTTTAAGTTTCGGTAGGTACATTTCCAGGAAATTAATAAAAGAGAAGAGATACTGTCAATGCTTTTCCCAAGACAGACGATTTTTCCGTAACTCTCTTTTGGACGCTAACCTTGTGCACCTGATCCTTTGTATATGCTTTTGTACTTAGCTTCTAAAATTTGCAGTTATTTAAATAAATTTAGCATAGCATTGTTCCCTGGGGAGGTGCTTGCAAGCCTATCACAGGGACACAATTTTTTCCCACATTTACTTAGAAAAGCCCCAAAACCTAAATTAAAAAGAAAGTTTTCCATTAGGAGATGAGTGTTTGATTTTACAAGCATTTCATATTTATCTCAACGTGGACCGAAACAAGCAGTAACCCTTATTTCTTTAGCTTTTTTTGTTGCATATGCATGAATAGACAGGTATGTCAGTTTATTAGGAAAGTACTAACACACATCACATGCAGCCACACAAAGTGAACTCACTGTTAATGCGTAGAGGGAGAACCATGGAAATTGGATGGATGGTAGCTTGAGTAGTGATTTTTTTTGTTTGTTTGTTTATTTACAGAATTTCTGTTTTTGTACTTCTCGGTACAATTTCCTCCTTTGGAGCAAGACAAAAAGCAATTACTTACACTTGAATTTTGTCAGGAAAGTCATAATTTACTCCTACCTATTTACTTGCTTTTTCCACTGGGCTACCAAGGATTGTAAATCTTCTGGGATTATGGAGTTTTTTTGCTTAGATGTTTTCTGTTGCTGAACTGCCTGAGAGAAAAGTAAAGTTGTACTAACACTGCTAGAGTATTGCATATTAGGAGTTTTATTTAAGTGAAAATATGAAATCAGTACAGTAACACCGAGTATTTCGGTGAGAAGTTTTTCATTCCGTAATCCCAACGTTCACACATCTGAGGACAAACGTTAAAAGACACTTCATCAATACAGGGACCTATCAGGGATAGCGAATGCTCTTAGTTTCACAGAAAAAAGAAACCCTGGTGCTACTGATGTCAGCAGCAAACCTCTGGTTGTCTGCAGCAGAGCTAGGATTTCACTCCTGGACTAACTCCACTCAGGTAATGGATTTATAGCACTGTAACCAAGCAGAGCATTTTCCGAGAGTCTGCGAGCTTTTAGCGTTTTTCACGTGACATAAATCAAAATAAAAACACAACCGCAAAGCTGAACTCTCAATCTGAAAGCTCTGCTCTACCGTACAGGTGAATAAGGCACCGCACGAGGAGGGTGTTGGGAGGGGAGAAGCGGCGTTCGGCTCTCCTGCGTGCAGCTGGTTTGCATCTGTAGCACCACACCACTGGGACACCAGTGGGAAACTGCACTACAAAAAACCACGGAAATAGTAGTTTTATAGAATTTTGTCATAAGCAACTTTTTCCACCTACGTAAGACGTACCTGAGCTTCTCAGCTTTCACTCGAGTGCTTTCAAACTACCAGGCAGGTGTATTCTTGCCCTGAAAGAAAAGTTCTTTCCTCTTCAAAACATCTATGACATGCAACGGCACAGCCTAAGGAAAATACTGCCTGTGCTTCCTTGGGGTGACTGTTATAGGATAATGGCGAATGAAAGGTAAAGGCAAAAATGAACGAAGCTCAAATTTGTATGAAGTGGTGATTACTAGGCTAATGCTGACATTAAAAAAGTCATTTCTTTATATTAAAATACAAAGCAGGTGTCTCTGATAAGTGCATGCTTGCTAGTGCATACACACCCAAAGTACAGTTCCTGAAGCAAACACACTTGGCAATTAAGACTTTACAGCCTTTAAAGCTTAATCATGGGTTGAAAGGTAAGAAGGAAGGTGTTTTCCTAGAAGTCAGTTAATTTTGTACTACAGGGCTCCTATTTGATGCCCAGAATTAAGATTTTCAGCCTTGCTTCTGGAAAGAACTAAGCATGTCTGTGACTTTATATACACATACATATATACACACTGTATTTTAAACAAGTTGAGGACAAAGCTCTTAATGACTTCAAAGTGCAGCAGCAAACCTGGACAGGCAGTAAAGCCTCCCGAAAGGTGACGTGTTTAGATGTAATCGCGTTGAAGCCGATAGGACCGGTCAGCAAATAAAGTTACAGACAGGCAGAAGTCTTTGCAGGATTAAGTACCTTTGCTGTCAACGCTCCTAAAAATGAGATCATTAATACTTCAGAGTACCAAAAGAGGCTTGAACCAGCATTTTTTTTCCCAACATATGCCCAATCTGCCTGAACGGCATTAATAAGAACAGCTTCTGAGATTATCTGAAGCGCAACAACTTTATATATTTTTTTTTTCTTTTCAAAAGTGAGCATTTTACACCGACACTGGCATTTACCATCTGGCAACCTCACAGTGCCTATAGAAATCTCAAACACAAGTCTTGTAAGAGATACTATACCAAGATCCTCATCAGTGTGTTCTTATTACAGATGACGGAATAGCCCCTGTAGCAATTTCAAAGTACAACTGTTAAGAAAAGCAAGAGAACAGCGAGTTAGGAGGGGTGCTATAATGAAAAGGCAGCTTGGGGGAAAAAAAAAAATAAAGCAAAACAGTGGAAAAGTAGTGCAAGTTCGTGAGGGGGAAAAAAAAAAAAACAAAACCAAAACAACACGGGGCGGGGGGAAACAGAAAACCGACTCCAAAGTAAGTCGGGGGGAAGAACAGAAGTAAGGAAGGGCTGGGGGGAGGCGAATGCGTGTAGAGGGTTTTCAGAGTAACGGAAGGGAAAGTTGAAAATAACATTCTTTACGTCCCAAAGCCTTTTATTGTTAATTATTGTTAATTAAAGCAGTATTATCGAGGTATTATCATTAGTTCCGGGCATAAAGAGATGCCGAAGGAAAGGAAGAAAAAAAAAAAAAAAAGACTTGGGAAACCCCGCGAGTCCCCGAGCGAGTCGGGGAAGCCCAGCCTTCACACACCCCCCCCCCCCCCCCTTCCAAGAAAACCGTAAAAAAACCCCCAAAACAACAAACCAACAAAAAACCCCGAAACAACCGCAGCTCCGCGTTGGCAGGGGCCGTCCCGGCCCGGGGGGGCTCCGGGGCCCGGCGGTGACGCTGATGCCGGTTCTCTCTCCCCTTCTCTCCCCGGCAGAAGCTGGCGGTGCGGGGCTGCCCCGCCGCTGTGCTGGTCGGGGGCAGCGGCAGCGCCAAACCCGGCGGCGTCCCGGCGCTCCTCAAGGCACCCGGCGGCGGCGGGGGGAGCCCCGGCGGCAGCCCCGGGGGGCAGAGCTTGGCCATCCCGGTGCTGCCGGCCAAGGCGCCCATCGCGATGGTGACGGCGCACCTGAACGGCGGGCTGGGCCCGGAGCCCCCGCAGAGCGGCCCCCTCAACCTGCAGAGCCCCGGCAAGCTGGGGGGGGCCCGCCGCCCGCCAGAGCTCGGCTCCAACGCCCAGGTAACGGGAAGGGGGGGGGGGGGGGTACGGGGGGTATGGGGGGGCGGGCGGGGGGCGGCGCGCTGAGGGCTCCGCCGCTGCGGGAGGGGGGGGGGAGGCGGGGCTGGAGCCCGGGCGGGGAGGGGCGGATATGGGGGGGGGAGGATGGAGGGGGGGAGGATGGTGAAGGGGGGAAGAATGACGGGGGGCGGATGGGGAGGGGGAGGATGGTGAAGGGGGGCCGGTTGGTGGTGGGGGGGCGGATGGTGAAGGGGGGGAGGATAGTGAGGGGGGGCTGCGGGTGGTGAAGGGGTGGGGGGGAGGGTGTCAGGGCAAGGGGTGATTCTGGGGGCGAAGCCGGGGCGGGGGGATGCGGGGGAAGAGCTGTCCCTCCACCCAACACCCTCCGGGGTCCGGAGGGTCGTGTCGCTGCCCTGGGGGTGGGGGGGTGTTTTCTCCCTCTTGGTGCTATGGGGACCCTCAGCCCCACAGAGAGTGTTTGTCCCCAGGCCTGGTGGGTGCGGTTGTCCAGAAGGTTTTGGGGGGACAGGCAGGTGCCCCCGCCTCTGACAGTGCTGGCTGCCATCGAGGAGAGCGGCCCTGGGTGGGGGGCAACTGGGTGCCTCTTGCTGCTGGCCCCCAGTTGCCCAGCTTCTGTGGCTACTGTGCCGGCACCTTCCCCAGACAGAGAGAGCAAAAGCAGAAGCTGGGGCGGGGGGGCTCAGGCTGTTGGTTCCCGTTTCTCTATGTCTGTTTAAGGCTTATGTTCACACTAACCTAAATATGCAATAAATAGATTGAATTAGTGAAAGGAGGGCAAAAGAGGAAGGGGTGCTGCTTGCCGGACACGTGGATTTGTGCAGTCTGCTAACAGCCACAAAAAGAGAAGTTTTTACTCCAGTGGCGGTGTGTGGCGAGAGAGGGAGATGATGCTAATGAAGTTGAAATGCAAAGAAAGTGACAAAGCCTTCCTAAAACTTTGGGGAAGAGGATGTAAACTATCATTGCTAACAGTGGAAATGTGGATTATTTTTTTTTTTTTTCTACTTTCTGCCCATAGAGGCTGTGGTAGTCTGTTTTTTTGTACTCCCCCTTCAGAAGCTCAGGATCTGAATCTTTAATAATCAGGAAAGAAGAACACAGGATGGATAAGGGCAGCAGGCAAACTGTACCTGAGGATGTTTGTAAATCAAGGTTATGTTGGGATGCATGAGGCTTTTGAGTCCCCAGGAAGCCCCTTCCTAAACCCCGGACAAGGAATGACCGTCACCTACTGCAGCCGCGAGCAAATGGGAAGCACATCCACCCACTTGGGGAACCAAATCGTCCTGTCACTTTTTTTTTTTTTTTTTTCCCCCTGGAGAAATGGCATTGTCATTAGCTGTTACACTAAAGTAGCTGTGTGGGGAATTTGGTTTTGAATCTCTGTCCTGTATTCATGCTGGGCAATTTCCTTTATTGAAGGTGTTGTTTATGCTTTATTGAAAAGATACTTGCAGCTATCCCAGTAGATATTTCCTAGAGTCCTGGAAAATAACTATATAAATGATAATCATATAAAAGATAAAAGTTTCAATATTTCAATGGTCTATCATTTTGTGAAGGACTATCTTTTACTGTCACTGTCAGGAGCCGTAGGAAGAAAAGAATCAAAACAGTGAAGGAAGAAGCTTGAAATGACATTTGATGTATTTAACCTGAATAGTGAAATAACAGTCCCAGGTGCTGGAAAACGGCGCTGGTTAGAACAGTTGGCTGCAAACTTGTCACTTCTGCAAGTGTTGTTAAAGACTTTCTAACCTGGTGAGCTGGCGTGCTGTTGAATTACCCGTAGTGGTTCCCATTTACCTTCACAAAAGGGCAAACTGGTCCCACTGGGACCTTCTGCGCCCCCAGATGTGCCGCGGTGCATCGCAGCCTGCGGGAGCGCAGCACTGGTGTTCGACCACGTGTTTCTGTGCTACGTTCTCTCAAACAAACAGTATTTGCCCTGGCTTTACACTTTTTTTTGCTGAGAAGAGCTTCATTTTAAGCAAAAGCTTGCTGTTATTAGGATAGCGTGGGAGTATTGTCCAGCGTTGGGGTTTGCCTTGGTTTTGCTAGAGGAAGAGGTCCAGTGTTTTTCTTTAGAAATGTCTTCACGTTGCAAGTTTTCAACACCTGTAGTCCTGTGATTTAGTATCTCTGATTATGTTAGTAATTTATTGAAGAAGCAGCTGAGCAACGGCAAGTTTCGGAAGCAGAGGACTATAGTGGTTTCATCTTTTGAGAATAGTCAGCAGGCAGGGCTAAAAACAATTAGAAATATTGAATTGTAAATGTAAAAAAATGCAAGCTGACCTTTGGTCCTAAGCTGTCAGGAAGCTCAGTGCTGGAGTGCATGTTAATTATCACTCCTCTACCCAAATTAAATTTGTTTTGCAAGGTTTCTTTTTCTGGTCCAATGAAAAAAAAAAAAAAAATCTATTCTTGCTCCATGCTCGGTATTCTTGATTGTTCCCGGAGTGGTGATTACAGATCAATAGCAGTAACACCTTAGCTGCTAGCACTGTAGAGTTGGAGGGAAATTTCATTGCTGACATTTATTAATAAGCATTTACTGTCTCTTCTTTTTTTCTTTTTTGTGGCATTGTTACGGCTCAGAAAAGTATTTTTTTTTTCTGCTGAAATGTATGAAGTTTGTGAGATAGAGGATAATGACAGCCTTCTGCAAACTGGGTTAAGGTGGCAAGCTGATAGTAGTAAATGAGATTATTGGTGTGGTGTAACCTATTCCTCTGCATCTGCAAAGTGAGGGAAAGGGCAAGGGCATGAAATGTAATGTTATGAGTTTCTGAACAGTGGTTTCTGCTCGAGAGCATTTAAGGGGATCAGGATGTGTGCACGGTCATCTCAAGTGGTATCTAGCAGGAAGAATGAAATGCTAAATGAAACTCAGCAGAAAAAATAGGGCATCAGACTGTAATCTAAATACAGAACTTTCAAATATAGATAGGATTAAAAGTAAGTTTGTTACAGAATTCTCATTTGGGCAGCTGCATGTCAGCACTTTCATTTTAGGCTGTTGTTTACCCAGCAGATTTTGAAAGTGATTTTGAAACGTTGTTGACTATAGTGGAAGCCGTATCTGCACTGAAAAAAGTATCTAAATAAATACATTCATAACAGATACTGGAGGGCTGGTTAGATATTTACCACACCTTTAGTTCGAAGGAAGAACCACTGCGATATAAACAGTGATTGGATCTGTAAGCATTGGAAATGGGGAGCTCCAGAAACGAGCGCTGGGTCTGCACTGTTCCTTGGCAGCTTTTCAGTGTCCATCCAGTGTAGGGAGTATGCGTATCCATCAGACATGGGGCTACACCCATGAAAGTGTACGTGCAGGGATGCCATGAGTATAGCTCTTTCTCCCGCTTAGAGAAACGAGGCTTAGAGCTTCATTTGGATGTTCTGGAGCAAGTTACGTTGGCAAAAGCTGAATTTTGCTGGCATAAGCTGAATTTTGCTGGCATATGCTGTATACATGCTAGGAGTGCTTTGCCTTCAGAGAATAGCTACTGCTGTTCTGTATAGAGAACACCCTAGAGCTGCTGGATAGTTGTAGGATATCAGCATGCCTGTACCTACAACATACTCTTGGAATAAAGAGATTTTAATATCAACCTCTCGAGTTACATTTTTATTGTAGCTGTATTGATACGGTATTTGCTGTTTCCTATCCCAGCCACCATTTCCTGACAGAAAGCAGGATCTGAGGTTGCTTTGCTGAAGGACAAAGTCCCATCTGCTGTGCTGGAACAATGTACCGGGTAAAGAAAGTGCCCCTCTGCTACCGCCTCATTCTCTTCTAAACAGCAAAACGGAGGGCCAGCAGGCATCCCAGAACCTAGTTTGGGGAAAGCAGAAAGCCTTTTGGCTGTTTGAAAGACAGTTGGATCAGCCAGCTATCGGGAGGACAAGCAAGGAGGGGGGAGTGCAGCTGCCAGACCACTCGGCTGTTTTTCAGGAGCTGTAGTGAGAGAAAAAAGCACCGGAAGGGTGTATCTGCACTGGGCCAAGAGGCACCACGATACAGACACACGACGTTGCTCCATGGAAATGTGGTTCAGGGTGGCTCTGCAGAGGCAGTCAGTGTCCTGGAAGCAGCACGCTCAAGGTAACCTTTGCCTCTCGGGCAGCTCCACTTCTCCAGTTCTGCGGAGCCGTGGTTTGCAGGGCTTAGCCAGCTCTGCGCAGCCCGGCCTTAAACCTACCCGTGACCCTGGCGGCAGAGCGCTGCCAGACCCGGCTCTCGCTTTGTCAGCATAAACTCTGATATACCTGTCACGTGCTCTATGTGCACCGGTCACCTACTGTGAGTCCCAGAGGCTTCTAAAGCGTGAAGCAGATATTAGGAGCGTTTGGACGCTGCTGAAATAAAAGCGCCGTCTCTTGTCTGTGAGCTGGGCGCGAAGCTCTGTCCCCTCTTACTCTGTGTGGCTCTTAGCAAACATCTGGGCAAGGCCTTGACTCCCTGTCCGTCAGAACTCCGCAGGGAACAGCATAAAATCTGCCTCCTGCACCTCTCCGGGCTTCCCTCCCTCATGAATATTCCCCGGGTCAGCTGGAGGAAACTTTGGCGAGCTTCCCCGCGCACGTGTGCGGTTGCGTCTTGGGGCTTGTCTACACAGGGAGGTTATTTCAAAGTAAAATACCGTGTGAGGATTTATAGTGCTATAAATTCTTGGCAAGATAGTAAACTGTTCTCCACAAATGCTTCATTAACTCCACGGCTGAAAGAACTACTTGTATCCATGTTTAGATTGAACAGGCTACACGGGTATCCGGTTTTTTTTTCAGGAAAAAGTGGCTTTTATACGTGTAGGGGGATGCTCATATATACTTCTTAGCTATCTGTATATTCAATTTACTAGGAAAAACTGCATTCCAGAAGTTTAAGAACATACCTCTGCGTATGATGGCCGTTTTTCAGAATAATTTATTTGTAGAATGATTTATTACCTTTCTCTTCACCATCCCACTTAATGTGCTCCACTCTGCTCTCTGTAAAAGTGCTTCCTCCATAATTGGAAATCCACCTGCGCATATGACTAAGTCTTTTTGGCTTTTATTTATTATTTGTATTGCAGTAGTGCTTAGAGGTTTTATTTATAGATATATTTATCTGTATTGGTTATGTGGCTATATATAGCTTTTTTCTATGATCCATGTTACCACAGTGTCTGAGTACACAGCAATAGTTAATTTATCCTCGCAATATGGAGTTATTATGACTAAGGTGCCATTATTCCACATTTTGCTGCTGGAAAACTGAGAAATAAAGGATCCATTTATGCTTCTTCACAGGAAGCTCCCAAGAGTTGCCTTAGGTGGGATCCCTGTACTAGCAGCCACCGGCCTTTTTGGTCATTTTGAGAATGCCTCAGACATGTCCATGCTGCATATGGCATCCTTGGGAACAAGAACTATCCCACAAGTCCTTGGAGCCTACTACAGCCCCTTTTAGCTCTTGCCATAGCTCTTTACCCATCTGCCTCATACTTCCTTCTTGATCGGCCGCTCAATCTTCAGCATCTGTGTTGATATCAGTGTGCCAAGGTCAACTAGTGAGCACCGGGGAGGACAAAAGAAACATCCAGAAGCTCCACATAGGTCTAGGGGGAGGAAAAAAATGAAGACATTGCATTATGGATTATGACTATCATGGCCATTTTGGCAATCTGCAGGAGGACCGGCAGTCTTGTTGGCATCGGGAGTGTACCAGGCTGTCTGTAACGTACCAAAAAAATCCTTGCATTTCTGGAGTCCGTGGCTTCTGGTCTTACGGTGACATCAGTTATATCCTTCTCCAGGTATGGATTGATCGGCAATGGCTCATGAATTTCAAGATGTTGAAGAGTTTTGTTGAGGGCGTACTTGAGCTTTATTTTACCTGGCACCGTGCTGGCTTCTGAATGTCTCTCCTGGAGGAACAGAGCAGTTGCTCTGTGTGAGTCAGAGTCCTACTGACTTTCCCCAAATCATGCCTTTTTTTTTTTTTTTTTTACAATCTCCTCAAATGTGAAACGGGGCTGGGCCTCCTGGAAGGGCCAAGCTAGCACTCTGAGCTATCTGCTTCTGCCAGTTTATGAGGGCAACTTGCTGTGGTAGGAGTGTTCTATTAGAAATAACAGGACAGGAGAGAGCTACGCAGAAAACCTGTGGGAGGAAGACTTTGAACAGGCAGGCTGAAGGATGAGATGGTTGTGGTACTGCCCATGCCGTCATGCCCATGGTTTCATAACCCAGAGTTACTGTAGACAGAGGAATTCTGAAGTGTGGTCCTACTAGATAGTGTTAGAGGAACCTGTGGAGAGTTCCTAAGGACCAAAGGCCTTTTCTGGGATCCCACCTGAGCTGTTGCAACGAACGTTACATAGATAGGGAAGTTTGTGTCAAGAACTTTGTAGAGATTACAACAGGCAGAGGTGAAGACTGAGATTCTCTGAGGTATTCCCTGTCCTAAATCCCACTGGAAATTCTGCTTTTGGTGCCTGGCCCCGAGTGTCTCGCCTGGGGACACACAAGTGCCCTTATAAAGCAGAGTTGAAGCAGAGTCTTACTAGCATATTAACTACTTGATCAGCCTTCCTGCTTGGTCTCCGTGGCAGACACTGAAGGCATACCTGTTGGAGGGAGCGTCTGCTAAAGAGCGTATAAGGCAAGCAGGCAAGACAATTTGTGGGGAAATCAGAGTGCAGAGAGATGAGGAGACTTCTGGGGCCACACATCAGGAGAGAGCCCAGATTCATCCATCAACACCTCATCCCGTGGGCCACAGCTGGGGGTCTTTCAGCAGGATCTCAGCCACGCTGTGAGCGTCAGTAGGACAAAGACATTGGATTATTCTAGTTCTGGACCTCAAAGGATTCAGTATCACATATCCAGTCTCCTGGATCATCCTTTGATAGTGTTAAGGCAAGTTATCTAACCTCTTGTAGAAGAGGAGAGGTGGCTCAGCCAGATGAATTTAATAATAAAGAAAAAGACAAGGAGAGGGGGAACCTCAAGGATTCACAGCCCCACACACCATCCAGAGATCTGCTCTGTCATTGGGGCTTTACTAACTTTTAACTCTACCATTAGAATGTTGTGAAGAACACGGTAATTTTAGGAAATGGATTATAGAGTATGTGTGACAGATTCTGCTTGTATTTACACCATCTTAGCTGCAGGTTTATTAAGGGAGGTACATGAATTTACTCCATATTTAAATATGGGTAGCTAAGAGCAGGATTTGGCCTTACTACTCTGATATATACCACGTAAAAGCACTTTAAAATTTGTATTTCTCGCTAAATAGCATAAAATTACATCCTTTCAGGTTAATTAAACCGTTTTGCAATGCTGGTTGCTGTTGATGGGATATTTAAATGTCAGATTCAGAATAAGCACTTATGCTTCCTGATTATAAATGGCTTCCTTTTAAATATCCCAGACGTACGTATGTGGTCAATACATCTAAAGTGTCTGGATTTCTGCTTTTCTCAATCTGCGTTTTCATTGGGTCTACAATAGGGTCAAACACCCACTGGTATCAAAGACTGAATAAAGACTCTCAGCAACTGAATACAACCTGATTAGGCCCGACGTGGTATTCCTTACCTAGCCAGAAATTTCCAGTGAGGGCAGTGGAGTATTCAACAGGAAAGGATAAGGAAAAGTGGACTCACACTGACTGTCTGACACTTCCTTGTAAGAATCTAGGCGGGACCTTTCCAACTCTGGTTCTGTGGGGTCTGGCAAACAAACGCCACGCTGCAAGAACTTAAAACGACCAGGAAACGATAGCAAGTCCCAGTTTGGGAGACCGTACTCTGGTTCTGCCCTCCGCAGTCTTTGTGCCACTAAACGTCCCCTCTGTGGGTTCTTGAGAAGTGGGAGGTAGGGATGGATGTGCTACTTGAGTGCTTATGGACTGGATTCTCCTCCTGCAAGAGTCTGGGAAGAGCCTCTACCGAGGAGCACGAGCGGAAGGAGAGTAACTAAACCTACTTTGGTTTTGTCAGTGATTCCTGACACTGCAGAAGAATGACAGAGCTCTCAGCCTGTTTGTATATCTACGTCCTTATAGCCAGAGGTAATTAATTGGCCTGTTCATAGAGAACCAAACAAAAGAGACCAGGTTAAAGGAGGGAAATATATTTTCCTGAATTTCACACCTTTTCTTGGGAGCTATTTTAACTTCCTAATAAGGAAAGTCTTAAAATGTAGGAACATACAGGCAGTCCCCACGTGGACGTTTCTGTGATATTTTTATACATGCTTCTATATCATCCGTGTAAACAAAGTTCCGAGTCCCTTGTTCTGATGCTGAGAGTTTATAGCACATTATTGTTTTGACGCTAATCAGAGTAGCTCCCATGGAGAGCTTTGATTCACTTCAGAACACCAAAGAATGCTCTAAAAATGGTAATACACTGGAGCTATTTCATTGTAATTGGAGGCTGTCTGTGCCTCACAGAAATTACCGTGCGAGCATTCTTGAAAATGTCAGAATTTTCAAGTTAGTTCTATTTAAGATGGGGGAGCAAGAATGCGAGGGGATGGATAGAAAATTTGAGGGCTGTGTGATTCAAACTTGAAGTGCAGTTTGTAATAATGAAAGATGATCAGCTTTGGGGGTGGGGAAATCATCTCTTAGGTTTTCTAAATTACAGGATGCATAAAAACATCCACTTATTCTACATGTACTGTTACTTAAATAAAAGGCACCACTTTAGGAAATGAAAGGCTTTGGAGTATCGCCAAACGTCTTAGTTCTATTTACTGTCAAAAGGTGGGGTTTTTTCATTATCCGAGGAGTTTGCGGGGTAGTTGAATAATTTGCAGGAATTTGAGTGTTTGATACCAGACTGCAAACTGTATTTATCTTCTTAGAATATTCATATGGCAAATACAGGCAGGATAGGATTTCCTGTTGGTGTTCTAACTGTATCAGGATTTGGCAATTGGTCTGCTACTAATCTCATAATGTGCATTTGCGTCTATATTTAAATTAATTGGAAAACTATCAGGAAATACTGCTCTTAAATTACTTTATGTATGAATGGGGGAGGGGAGGGAGAAGGGGAGAGAGAGAGAGACTAGATGCTGTAAATACAGAGTGCTGATGAATACTCAAGTAGTAAATAGAAATATCTTAGAAGTCATTCCTGACAGTAATAAAGGTAGCAATTTGATTTCATCTGTGGATAATAAACTGGTTTCACATTGCAATAAAAGTGGTGCTTATGTTACATTAATATTTATTAGCACTTATTGATGTTAGGGTTTAGTTGTTATCTTTTCTTCACATCACAGCCATTTTATAAAACTTCAAGTTAAATTGCTACACAATAAGCAATTAAAAGTGTTTGTGTATGTGAGAGAGAAAAAAAAAAAAAAAATCTGTCTCTGGAGATATTCCTGTACGGAATGGCAGACCCTCACTGCCGAGGAGTCTCGAGTTGTGCTCAAAATGATGGAGTTATGTGAGTTTCCACTAGATAAAATTTAGCTCTCTGGATGCATATTTCAATCCACAAGCCCTGTTTTGCCGTTTAGATCAGCGTTGTTTGTAGGGGTTTCCTGTTGTTTAACGAGATGGTTTTGTACTCCTTGCTCTGCCTGGGTGCGGTGCCTCGTAAAGGTAAGAGTTGGGGTACTACATTCAGCGGCCTTTTTTGTGTGACGTGCGAAGGATGGCTAACTCGCAGGATAATGTGAGTCAGAAAGTGATCTGATCCAAATTTAACCAAATTTGTTCATCTCTAAATTTAGAGAATAGCTGAATGGCAAGACAGATATATTTCGATTTCCATCAGTGACAAGGACAGAGTGTTGGCGGATGCCTGTTAACAGCTACATCGTGTGTTTTTGATACTCATATATGTGTGTATGGGTGGGAAAAGACTAGTTACTAACTTTTATTTATCATGAGCCTGTTTCTTCTTTGATTTAAAAAATCACTCTCGGGCTTGCCGTTCCTTCAGTGCAGATAATCCTTGTGCAGAAGGCGTGCTGTAGTCTTGAGTCACGTTTTTGCCCTCTGAGTAGAAAGACTTGCATTGGACTTGGATTTTTATCATTATGAAAACTGAAACATAGACCCTTTTAAAATAAGCCAGGTGCCAGGCAAGGTAAGACAAACCAAAATTCTTCTTGTTAATCTTACGACCAGGCTTCAGAATCAGTAATTTCAGAAAACAGGTTCAAGTTTATCCTTCACTTGAGCATAACCCTGAGTGTAACATGTATATAATTCACATGTCTTCAGTAAGGTTAATCATGTGCTTGTAACTGACTTTGTATTTACCTGCTTTTCTGTGCTGGGGTCTTAATCTTTTTGGTTATTCTAATTCTTTGGCCAAATATTGTCCTTGGAGACTTGACCAGTGAAAGCAAGAACATGTCACCGCTGCTTTTATACAAGACATTTAGTTAATGGGTGCAACTGCTGGGTGTTTTTTTCTCAGTGAGATCCTTATTACAGACCTCTGTTTAGCCTGTTTCTCGTGTTTGATTTTATTAAGACCCCAGTTCAGTGACTGTGTCATCGAATTTGCACGTAGAGTGATGGATTGTGATATTACAAACAATTTGATTGTTGCATCCCTCACTGAATCAAACAATGAGAGTAGCTGGATTGGAGATAAGTTCATTTTTACATACAAGATCACTGAACTAGCAGCGATTGAATAGGTAACACCGGAAAGTGCTTGACAGCTTTGATAAGATTTAAGTAACATTGTGTTTCCTGTAGGTTGCTGAAGTGGTGATGAGGATTTAAGGGTCTTACCTTAAATGTTTGCTGTCCTTACGGATGTGAAATAAAAACACAACTCAGCTTTGTTTAATTTAATGTAACATTCATTTCTCTTTAAACAATCAGTATACTAAAATATTTTTAAAGGACAGCTATTTTAGCATAATAGTAATGAGAATGTTGTAGAAATTTGGCATGGATACTACGGGGTATGATTTTAGAAGACTGTATGTGGTAGTTAATTAGCATTTTCTCTAATAAAATCCCGCCACCCTATTCGCTGATTTCACAATGTTTTCTTCAGAGTGAAACATTACTATATACGTTTTCCCCTGCGTTTGTCTTTTCAGAATATAATAAGCCAATAATCTATATTCTGTTGACTTGTGTCACTTTTTAATGTTTCTTCTTACACGGGAAATTAAACACTGCATTTTGGAACGAAAAAGCCCAACCTCCCCAATAAGTATGAGAAGATAAAAAGCTTCAGGTTTCTGCTATAACTGTGTTCTTAGTACGCGCTTTAGAGCCAGAGTAAGTGGCTTTGCACCACCACGATGATGGCTCAGAGTGTTTACACTATGTTCTCAAGTCTTGAGGAATATGAGCTCAAACTCTGGTTCCTCTAGCCTGAGCCCAGTAATTGTTTCTGAATTTAGAAGTTATTACACAGAACCAGAATCAACCTATGTCTTGATAGACGTGATGTCCTTCAATAAGTTTTAAGTTTATAAGTCTTCTTAATAAGGAAGTATCACTCAACAAATTTTGTGAGCATTTTCAAATGTGTGAATTTGGAATCTCTCCACTGAAGTCAAGTATAGTGAAGCTAGATTTGTACCAGCAGAGTTAATCTACAAGATTACATCACTAGCATGTCTCTAACCATTTTCCTAATAACAGTACAATAGGCTTAGTATGCCATTAATGATTACTATTATTATTACATTTTCTTTGAAAAGGAACTTTTAATTTAAAAAAAAAACCAACATCTTTGTGACCTGTTCATCCTAATTTTTATGATTTTTCAATTTATAGTGTCAGGGAGTAGACTGTACAGAGCTTTGATGTCTGCAAGTAGAAGATAACTGAAGACCTGAGTAGCATCCCTGACCAACATTCTGCTTTTTGGGTCAACGGCATGATATAAATAACCCTGTTTGTGTGAGAGCCAGTCAGTCTGTGTTGGTTTTGGCAGGAGTAGAGTTAGTTTTCTTCATAGTAGCTAGTATGGGGATGTGTTTTGGGTTTGTGCTGGGAACAGCGTTGGTAACACGGGGATGTTTTGGTTATTGCTGGGCAGCGCTTACACAGAGCCAAGGCCTTTGCTGCTCCTCACAGCACCCGCCAGCGAGTGGCTGGGGGGGCACAAGGAGCTGGGAGGGGACACAGCTGACCCCAACTGACCCCAGGGATATCCCAGACCGTAGGACGTTGTACTCAGTGTATAATCTAGGGAAAATGTTGTCTGGGGTCCACTGCTCAGGGACTGGCTGGGCATCAGTCGGTTGGTGATGGATAATTGTTTTTCATTTGCACCTCTTGTCTTTCTTGGGTTTTATTTCTCCCTTTTGTTATTTTCCTTTTCATTACAATATATTTTTAAAAATTTTATTTTATTTTATTTCAATTATTAAACTGTCTTTACTTCAACCCACAACTTTTCTCACTTTTCCAATTCTGCCCCCATCCCACCGTGGGGGAGCGAGCCAGCGGCTGTGTGGTGCTTTGTTGCTGGATGGAGTTAAACCATGACAGTCCTTTTTGGTGCCTAACATTGGGCTCGAAGGGTGTGAGATAATAACAGATTGCTCAGAGTGTATTAGAAGGGATTTACATCTGTTAACAGTTGCGAGTCACGATATTGATTGATCTGTTCTTGATATTAGTTTATCTGATCTGCGCCATGCCTTTTTTTTGATGTACCTGTTAAAGATTTGTGTTGGCTTTTGCAGTTTGCTGTGCTCTGTAGTGATCAGTGATGTTTTGCCTGGGAGATTTGTTACTAAAACACTGACCTTGAGCTTAATCTGGTATTTGGGCTCTGTACTGAAGCCATTACTGTGCTTCTGGTACCATCTCATGGAGACAATTAACAATTATACTTCTTCCTCTGAGAGGTTTTTGTGGAGGAAATACAGAATAGCACCTTCGCTACCTTATTCTCTGATGTTTTCTTGCTCGTTACAGTAACTTCTCGGTTTCTTCAACATCCTTGGATAGTTAAAATATTTATATTTCTTAGAAATATTGCTTTAGTTTTGTCTAAGGGTAACAAGCACTTTAGGAATATGGCCCAGGCTCCATAAGAGTATGGCCATGGGTGGCACTGCGTGTGGGAGAATATGAGACGGTATCTAGAGAACTTCTCACCTCCAGTGGTTTGGAACTTCACTCCCAAACAGCTACAGGACCCTGATGAAGTGATAGAATGTTTGAAAAAAAGAAATGCCGTGGCTATTCCAGAGAGGGACAGCTTACCTCAATGTGCTGGGCCCTGGACAGTATCTACCAAACACTGCTCAATTTTATGCAGCACCCTCAGGGAGAAGAGAGGGAAAACAAACCAACAGACACTGTGGCTAAACCAGACACTATATTGGTCACCTCTATAACTAAAAAGAAACTATGGAAGCTGAAGTCAGCTCATTTAGTAATGGATGAGGAAGCTTCTCCTCAGAGGGAGCAGGGGAAAGAATCAGAAGAGGCAGCCTGTTGTGCAGCAGAGCAGTCACAAGAACAGGAGGAGGAAGAGATGGAAATCATAAATGAGACAGAAACCACCTCTTCCCTTATTCCTAAGAGAGCTGCGAGATATGTGAAAAGATGTTAGCCATCAACCAGGTGAATAATTCTCAGCTGGTTACTCTGATGCTGGGATATTGGGGCCAGAAGTCAGGAATTAGAGGGTAAGGAAGCAGCTAGGATCCCTTGCTAGGGATAAGGCCATTGACAAAGGAACTGGAAAAAAGGCAGGAGTCCTCAGTCTTTGGCAGTGACTGCTGTCAAGGGTGAAGGACAGGTATCTGTTCAAGGAGGAACGTGCAAATTCCCAGAGCAAATGGACGAACATTGAGGGAAGTATCCAGTGTCCAAGGGAATCAGCCATGTTGGAGGTGATCTATAATGACCTGGCATCCAAAGACCCGGGTGAAATCCAGTGCACGTGGTCCGTGTGGCAAAAGTTTGTATGAACGCACCAGTGCCCTACACCCACACCCCGGCGATAATGAGCTGGATGGACACGGAGACACCAACTACAGATGAACTGGCCAGACAACTCTGAGAATAGGAAGATAATCTCGCTCCCTCCATGTGTGCCCATGTCTTGGCTGCGGACAGACTGACCCAAAAAATGTTTGAGCAAGCCGAGAAGGGTAGGTCTTCCTCACGCACTCCAACCAAGGCCTCAGATATTGAGTCAGCCTTTTTTTGTTCAAGGGAAAGGGTACTGGTGGCACACACCACATGCAACCCTGTGGCTCTTCCTGCATGACCAGGGGGAGGACATGAGGAAGTGGGATAGTGAACCTACCTGGGGACTAGGAGCTTGGGTACAGGAACCGCAAGGAAAAACAAGAGCCAAAACCCCTCCATCCAGGAAAATTACTGCTCCGGTGTCTGTTGGGCAGAGTAGAAAGGCGGATCATACTTTTGACCCTGATGAAGAGACTTCTGTTTTGCAGTTGAAAGAATCAAGTAATGGAGACTCCAACCAGGAGTAGAGGGGTCTCACCTTTGGCCAGGTGGAGAAAAGGGACAGCCGGGTTTATTGGACTCTGTGGATTTGATGGTCTGGCACATCAGACCCACGCTGGGTGCCAAAAAGGACTGTCCTGGTTTAACCCCATCCAGCAACTAAGCACCACACAGCTGCTCACTCGCCTCCCCGTGGAGAGAATCGGAAGAGTGAAAGTGAGAAAAGTCATGGGTTGAAGTAAAGACAGTTTAATAATTGAAATAAAATAAAATAAATTTTTCACCTTTTAGCTCTGGGAATGACTGGGTTGAAGTCCTGATCTCTGCCATGATCTCCGTACAGATACGTGCACAGACCTTCATTGACCTGAGTTAAGACTCATGAAGGTTTATGGTTCTGTCTTTATGAAGTTGTTATTGTTGTGCTGTCTAATTTACAAAGTATGCAAGCTGAAAACATAGGACGTACTTTCTAGCTATGTCTTTTATTTCTAGCAAAAGAGATTTAGGCTAGACCTTTGGAAGTGCTTCAGTGTTGAAGTGCACCTAGCTGCCTGGAGTTCAAAACTTAGATCCTCAAACTCTGCTCAGTATCTATCAAGTCTGGACCCTGGGGAAATCCGTAAATGCCTCTATTTCCACTTGTCATATTCCCTGTGTGCCAAAATGTCTGGATTGGGGCATTGTAAGAACTGCTGTTGAACAACAGGGTGGCCAAAGCATTGGTTAGAATTGTGGGTTTTTTTCCCCAAAGCGTTCTCTAACCACTGGGCCACGAGACAGCATTCTTTCTTCTCTCACTGACTAATTTAGCAGAAAAGCTTGGAAGAAGAGTCTTTCTCCCAGATAGTTCTGATAGTTAAATGGCTTACAGAGCCATGTGTGAGTGTAGGAACTAAAATCTTCCTTCTCTGGAATAGGCGATTGAACTCCAGAGAAACTGGTTAAAGGGAAAGGTGGGAAGGAGGAAGAAAGGAAAGCACAGCTTTCTTGGAGTGTGTTTTGAACGAAAGTGGTTGAACACAGATTATTCTCCAGGAGGGGACTTGGGGAGGTGAATCCCAGTGGGAATGAAGCAGATCTTCTCTTTCAGAGCAAAGTACCAAGGCCTGGAGTCGGTAACGCACTAAAACACCCCTATTGAACACATCTATCTGGACATCTGTTTTCTGCCCTAGGGTGCTGGTTGGCAAATTTTTTCCCAAGGTGCCCATCATCCTCTTCGGATACCATACACAGGGAAACTTGGATGCCTGATGAAGAACTGCAATAAGGCAGCTAAGAGCGGGACGTTGTACTGTGCAACGCCTTCATGTGTTTGTGGATTCAGTTCTAGGTCCTGAGTGGTTGACACCTCAAAGGTGATGTTTCTAGGCTTGCTGAGACGCAAACTGTAAAGTGTCTAGAGAATATTAATGGTTAAATCTGAAGCACATGAGGATTTGACTGTCTTTAAGGCTTGACAGCAGCTAAGGTGGGAGTGGGGGGTGAGAAGGTGATTTTGAACTCTAGCTGGAGCTAGGTTGGACACAGGCACATTGGGGCTTTTTCTGAAACTCAGCCTACTAGGAACTTGGAAGATGTCCCAGTATCCAGGTTTATCTGGGACTAGCAGAATGAAACATTTTAAGTAGGAGCCAGAAAAAGTCACATGGGCTAGATAGTAGACCAGAGTTGTGTTTGATTTTTTTCTGGTTTTCTTCTTACAATTTTTACACTCCAGAAACAGATACAAATTCTAGTCTCAGAAACAAAGGAATCTTTGCTGACTTTAGTGTTTATAAGGCTAGTTCTGCTAGCACTAATATTAATGCAGCATCTCAGGAAGAAGAGGAGATTTTCTATTTACTAACTCTAAAATTTCCTGGCTCTGTCATTGTAGGGAAACCCTGGTGCTCACTTTGGTATGTTTACAGCTCTGGAAAAATATTGCGTATAATATATTGTTACGTGTTCTGAAGTGTGTGTTTGTGTATATACATACATATAGTGTATATTTACGTATCTTATGTATATGTTTATGAATTTATTTATATAAGCATAAATTTGCCAAATCCTGTTACCATCTGAACAAATCAACATAAAAGATCAGCCTTTTTATTTGGATCTTCAAATTACAGTTACGTTTGTAAGTGAATACTGTAGAGTTTATCACCCCCCCAAAACTAAGTAAGGTGCTGCTGTATTTCAGTATCTTCTTTTAATTAGAAGGCAGCACCTACGTAGCAGTATCTGCAATGATTTTTCACAGCTGCAATCCTAAAACTGTGGAATACCAAAGTTAAGAATTCAATAGGAATGGTAATTCCTCCACGCTGTACTAAAGGTGGATTGTCCACTGGATTTTGCTGATGGGTGAGTGGCTCAATATTGCTGAGTAGTCTGCCTAAAAAAAATAAAGCAAGCTTATGGGATGTTCTGCACATTCAAATTAACATTTCCTGGGAAAGTTACTGCTTCCTTTTCCTAGCTAATTGTATTAACAGTAGAATTTTAAGATTGGTCACATTTAGTCGCACTTTTTGTGGAATTCAGGCAAAGTCTTCGTGTTCCTTCCCCAGGTTCTGTGCTCAGGGAAGTTACTTTTGGCAACAACAGCGAGTTATTATGGCTGAACTGATCTAATAGCTTCCTTTCTCCAAAAAGGTTGGAACCATCTTTCTGTTTTTCTGTTCCCCTGCCTTTGTGGTTTTTGTCTCCCCCTCCAGCTAAGGAACGTTGCTTTTTCCCTTGCCTTTATTCTGTTGCTTGTTGGATACTTTCCTAAACTAATTCAACTAGTAGAAAACTTTCTTTATCCTGGTTAGCAAGCTGAATTAGCTCAGCTCAGGGCCTGACAAAAAGGACTGTGTGGCAGTGAGCAATTAGATCATCTCAGGCTGTCACTTCCCTCATGTTTTCCAGTTCTTCAGAGTGACTAAGGAATGCATAATAAAAACTCAGAGCAAGAACTGCAAAAGCAGCTCTGAGCCCCACGGGTGCTAAGGTGGAATGATTTGCAAGAAAATTTTAATTTTTCAGTAGCTGCTGATAGGCTGCACGGACCATTCTGATAGGTGAGGATTCCTAAATCACTAAGGAATGATGGTCATTTCTGCCTTTATTTTTCCTTCCCCTGCCTTCTCTTTCCATACCCTGATCCTCATGTCCTGCAGCTGGGGTAGGACAGTTGTACTTTAGCAGCTGCTGGGGCTCTGTCAAAGATTTTCACTCATGCTTGAACTCACTTGAGGGAGAGACTAGAAGCTGCTTTGTGCCACACGCTGTGCATGCATTTTTCCCTTTACTGAGAAATATTTCCACAGACTGTGAACAGAGAATAAGTAATTTGAAGACATTAGTCATTAAAAACAACATCAACCTGGAACAGTTTAGTAGTTAAACAGCAAATCTTTTATGAATCAGCTGAGCAAGAGACTATAGGTGTGATCACAGCTGCTGAGTGCTGTTGCAGCTCAACGCGACTATAGTCATTTGTGCAGGAGGTGGAGACTTAATTAATTGAGTATGATTTCTGAATAAAGCTTCAAACCACAGAACAGGTATGTGCATGCTAATGCTGTGCACATAGCCAAACTTTCTTCTTTTTTTCTTTTTTCTTTCTTTTTTCTTTCTTTTCAGAAATTTAGAGTCTGATCTAATGGCCGTGGAAAAATCCCGACTGTTTCCTTTGATAAAAAGAGTGGTGCTTTAGAAAAAAAATTACTAACTACTAAATAATGTGATGGAAGCTGTGTTTAAGAACAGGTATTTGGCACAGCTGTCTGTCCTCTTGCGTAAGTAACCAGTGGGATTTCTGAACCAGGGAAACTCATGAACTTTATTCATCATGTTTTTCCTTTGCCAGAATACATACCCACAGTGTGCTCAAACAGAGTTTGTATTTTTGAGTTTACCCAGATGGGAATGTGCGAGTGGCAAGAAATAGAGATAGTGGCCTGAATAGCCTGAGAACCGTGGTAAAAGCAGAGATAAATTAGATGGTGCTCTGAAAAGCCTAGGAGCCACAGTAAAAGCAGAAAATTGTTTGCTTTATCTCAGCATATACGCCTCTGATACCCTCATGAGCTTTGATACCACCGTGGGTTTCCTTGCAGACGAGTGGTGTTGGAAGGGATGAGTACAAATACCTCAGCAGCAATTAAGAATTTGGTCACAACGGGGTTTTCAAAGCAGGTTTGGCATTTAAGGTGGTACCTTGCCTTCTGCTGCCTGTTGCTGCCCCGGTACTGGGCCCTGTAACGGGCTGTGAGAGCAGTTGTAGGCAGTTTCAGCCCAAAACCACCTGGCATAGTTTGAGTTGTCATTAAATGGCTGTAATGAGGGTTGGTCTAAATGGTATTTTTAGTGCCCAAAGAAAGGATGGTTTCAAGAATGCTGGTATTTTAAGAAAGCAACAGGACTTGTGTTTTTGATTGTGTACTTCATAACAATAATAAATGTGCTTACAAGTGCACAATTAATGAATTCTGAGTAAAGAGAAAGGAAGCGGGGAAAACAAACACTTTTAAAGGCTGGAAGAGAAGTCTTTAAACTTCTATGAAATTCTAATTAAATTACCGGTACACAAAATATGTGTCTGAAGTGCAGTCTGAAACTGAAATATGCCATTATTCCACCAGATTATTAGAAATACCATGCACAGTGATTTCACCAAATTTTGAAAATGAAGGATGATATCCACAGATTTTTATAGCAGTTAAGTTTAGAAGGAAAGAAAAAAATACGTACGCAAACACATCTTGCAGGAGCCTCGAAGTTATATCCAAGCACACAGTGCTTTTACTGGTGGACTACATGGGAAAAGAATAGCATTCAGATGTTTAGGTTAGCTAGAGGACAGCAACTATCCTGGATTATTGAGGTAAGGCGCAGCAAGTTTTAAGTCGAATGAACTTGGAGGTTGCATATAGTGCCTGGCATTTATATAAAGCAAGCTCAAGGTTGAATGCAGCATTCAAGTTGTAAAATGGATGTAGAATGGGTAAAAAAGCCCTGCAATTACTTCAGTGACGATCCATTCAGGTTAAGAATTTTCATCTTTGCTGTTGCCATAGCAATCTGTTCCCCTGTCACTACCACATTAAAAATCCATTCTGTAAAACTGTTGTTGCCAATATTGAACACATAACAGACAAAAACATTTTTTTAATAGCTTAGGTGTCTTATTTGCAACACGAAGAAGACCTAGATCTTAGAGAGATGCATATGTACTTTAAAAAGAAAAAGATTAGTGTTTCTATAATGCATTGTAGGAACACAATATTTGTGCTGCAGTATTGATGTCAGTATAAAATAGTTTGCAAATAATACAGCAATGCAGTGTCAGTTGAACTCGAATAATTGAACTGTTCTGCTAAGATATAACAAACCCGTATGTGCCTGAGTTAAGTATTTGTTTGGTAACATGCTGTAGTGAAAGTCTTTTGAAACTATGTGGCTTTTTAACCTTCTGTTACTTATTGAGTCTCATTCTCTTCAGTGATTGACTTCAGTGGTTTTACCTGTACTGGCGTAATTCTGGAATGGGAGGAGAGTTGTGTCGCCTGACAGTTTTACGTTTGTGATCTCATCCTAAACTGCTCCTGTACCCAAGCTCAACAGTGAGTCTGACGGATAAGGAATTGTAGAAACTGGTCCCCAAGCGTGCGTTAGTACATCCAGAGGAGAGGGGAAAGGAGTTTGTAATTCAAAGCAAACATAGCAATAGTCTAACAAATATATTTACCCAAACTGAGTAAAATGGAAATACCTTTCAATAAAATAGAGATTCATATCTGTAGAGGTACATAGAGGGATACATATGTATTCATTCAGGGCTGAAATGCAGAAGTTTACTAAAATCACAAATGTGCATAAGTCATGGATTTAAAAACTCAGGCATGGACTAAAGAAGGCATAACATAATAGCAGGAAACTGAACGTATGGCCCTTAGCCTGATCATTGACAATGTAAATTACATCCTTGTTTGTGCCTCAGCATCCTTTTATCCTCTAACCATCTCTAGCCTTCGTCCTTTGAATTCTTACTCTCTGTCCATACCATACTTGGTTTCACTTTTTATGTCTTCTGCTTGCCACTGTCCCCACACTTCTATCCCTCAGTTGTCTTGGAGAGCCTTGATCCAGGGATGGTGTTGATTTAGGGTCGGACGAGATGATCTTCAAGGTCTTTTCCAACCTAGATGATTCTGTGATTCTGTCAAGCAGGAGAAGCATAGTAGGGGAAAATATAGCAAATAGTTACAATGCTGTTGGGTATTAACAGAAGAATTGAGGGCTAGAAGTGATTTTATTTTTTAACTGCATTTGGCAATATCTTCTAAAATTTTCATTTTCTTCTGGTTACATGGGAGGAACTGCTTTTTTGTCTCATAATGCACTTGTGTCCTCCTGTTTGGAGGCGTTTGTGTGGGTTGTCCTTTTTTAAATTCTTGCCACTATTACTTCCTTAGTGGGTAAACTGACCTCCGAAAGAGATTGTTTCATTTGCACCTCTCCACCTGCTTTTACAATTCGAAACGTGACCCTTCAGAGCGTGCTACTGGATGACATTTGCCCAACAACTGAGACCGCAGGTCACCTACGCGGTGGGCCTGCTGCAGTTCCTGTCCGAGGGTGTCTGTGGATTGCTCAAGCAAAAAAAAAAGGTGTCCCTGACGTGCCAGATGCCTGCCTGCTCTGTGTAGGTCACTGAAGAGCAGGGGTTCGAAGTGGTTTGTGTTGCAGCGTTCATTAGCCATTGACTCCTACGGCAGGTGAGGCGGTGGCCAAGGGTCCTGTCCCAGTCCAGGGCTGGGGCTGGGGCTTGAGGTGGGAGTTAGCAAGGGGTCATCAGCTCCCAGATGCTCGCCTGGGATAGTAAGAGCATCTGGGTGTAAAGTTTAGTGAATTAGACAGTAGGAGAGACACTTGGTGAATTTGGTTTTATTTGAAGAAAAATTCTCAGTGTAAAGATAGTAAATCTGGCTTAAATGGATACAGTCAAAACAATTCTGAGGCTAACTGAAACTTGGCTCTTCGCTTTCCCCCATCACTGCACATTTCAGTGCTCTCTACACATTGTAGGTGTTTCAGGGGTTCACCAGAAAAGCCCAAGTAGACTTAGATAGAGGAGAGAGTTGGAGTTATCTTTGACTTTTATGGACCTTTTTTATTAAAATGCTTAGTGCTCTAAATGTAGAAATAAGAAACTCATTTATCTTGACAAAAGTGCTGCCATAAACTATTCAGCACTCATAAAATAACCTTTTAAATTATTGTTTCTGCTGGTATCGATAAATTCATACAAAGTGCTTAAAGGTCAGGCATTGCCAGAAAAATGTCTTTTCATCTTGTTAATTAAAGGTTTATAAGAATGTGCACCAGCTTGCTCTTTGGACAAATTGGAAAAAAGGGAGGAGAGAAAAAAAAAAAAAAAAGGCCCACACGGATGAAAATGATAGTATGGAATTAGTGAGTGACAAGTCTTTGATCCACCATGCTCACCATGGCAAGCCTGGACAGTTTGTGAGTGAAAATAGGTGGCACTGTTAACAGGAGGAAGAAAAGTTTATTTCCCTTTTTGGGGAGGAGGCATCTTCGTTACTCACCTCTTGCAACCCACGGGCTTGAGCTGAGGATCCAGCTAAAGTGAAGTATTGAGATGTGAGCAGTATTCGTCCTGTTATAGCTTGAGCCATGGGGAGTTTGTCTAGTTCTCATTGCCTGGCTGAGAACATCAGACATTTACTTTTTTGTTTGCCAGGCAAGTGGTTTTATCTGCTCATTTATTTACCACTTCAGCTGGAACAAAGCAGTGCTCTGAAATGCACTGAACAAAGTACCTGGAGCCAAACTGCCCAACCATCCGTTCTAGCACCTGCACCTCCTTCACTGCAGAGACCACAACGGCCATCCCCTCTGGTTTCTACTTCACCTCTTTCTCCCATCATCGTGGAGACATCCTGGTCTGATCATTAAAATCTGACCTAAAAATCAGGCGACTCAGATGTGATTCTACACCAACAGATGAGATGAGGTTAATCAATCACACAGATGAGACACTGAAAGGAAGACGTCTGGCTTGCACTTCCACCTGCACCACGGGCTAGCCCTGACAACATTATTTTACCTCTAAATCTCGATTTTTTTTTCATCACTAAAACGGAGACAATAATACTGACCTAGGTGAAGTACTCAGAGATAACAGATGAAATGTGTTACTGGAAAAGTACAGAGGTTTCTGTCATTGAATTCTGCTGATACAACAGCTTGAACTATTTATTGCCCAAGCTGGGAAACAATAACAAACCAATGTAAATAGTGAAAAGTAAAATAGATTCTTAGATATCTCTGTCTGAACATACTATAGTGCTATTATTAATGTGAGGTTAAAGTTTTGAATTTTCTCTCGGCCATATGATTTTTATACTGAGATTGTTTTCTTGAATATTAAATAACAGATTCTTACTATAAAACCATTTGTAAACATGAGGCTGCATCTTTCTCACTGAAAATTTCATAACCTAAGAATGCCATGATTTGTTTTTGTTCTCTTGAGATTGCAGCAGAACTTCTACTTCAGGAAAACAAATCTGACAGATTTTTTGAGAGTGCAGGTGACAGAACTAATGATAGTTCATTTCTCTGATACCCACAGACAATACCCCCTGGCTTTGTCTTCAAGTGAAGCTAAGAGAACAGTGCAGAGTAGTTTTATGGTGTTTCCTGTTTCTTCTCTCATTCCCATTCCTTTTGGCTCAATCGTTCTGTGTTTTGAAACATAAACCAGAATTGGCCCAATGACGCACCCAGAGGCTGCAATGAACTCCTTCCTCACAGGACAGAGGCTTTCTGTTCTAGACAGGGTTGGCGTGTTGTTTTTTTTCCTTGTGACTGATATCTGAAGTAGTACAAGAAAAGAGATCTCTTGCTCAGACATGGGGTTTTTGTGCGTTCTACCAATTGATAACTGTATCTTATCGAACTTCTGAGTAATTTGATTCTTATCTTTATAGTCAATTCCCAGTTTCACTCAGTGTCAGCACTTTGTATTTTAATACATGGAATTCTGTTGGCCAGTTTGAAAATCCTTGCAAATCCACCCGTATCTACAGGAATAGGAATATCAGAATGGCTGTTTTCAAGGTCAGAGGTAGCATATATAAAAATGACAAGAGGTGCAGCCACACTTGAAGCACGACCTTCCAGAAGGAATAACTTGTTGTTTTAACTCTCTGTAGAGGTTATATGTGCAGCCCGGGAGAGGTTGTGGAGCTCCTCGTGTTAAACTCAGGCTTCACTGCATTGTGAGAGAAAGCTCGTTTTATTTATAAACAGTGTTGGGACGGAGGGAAAAACATAGATCATACTTGTGATAAACTTTCAGTTCCTCTAGTGTGGGTTGGAGAGTTCATTTTGGTATTTACCTTAACAGTTTTATTGTTAATATGAATTAATTTTAGTTCATGCTAATACGAGGCAGGAGGTTGTGATAGGTCTAATAAATGGCAGTAGCAGCAGGTGGCAGCTCAAGTTCTCCGTCTCTCCGGACTGCAGGAATTCATCACATCGTCCTTCCCAATGTGTGAGGCTGTGATATGGTAGACAGGGCAAAGAAGTCATTCGTTCAGATACGCTATAATATCTTTCCTAGTGTTTTTATTCTCACGTGTCACCCTATAAGGATAACTGCGGTAGAAATACCCGCTTTTGTTCCTCACTCTGCTGCCAATACCTTTACTTCTGCAGGAGGGTGTAACTTGTTCTGGCATCCACGGGTGGGAGTGCTGCTTTCTCTGCCCCCTCCGCCCCCCACCCTTGGCTCAAGACAGAATTTTAATAGAGTGTATTTTTCCATGGATAATCCAGGGTACTGATAATCCATGAGTACTCGGGAAAAATTGAATTGTGTGTTTATAACTGCACAGCTCTCCTTGTTGTTTTAACTTACGCAAATCTTATGCAAATTTTAGTCTTTGCTGAATATATAACATCACACCCCCAAATGTCTCCAAGAGGAGTAGCAGAGTTAAAAATATAAACTCTGTAGGACAAGATTATTAAAAATATTCTGCATGAAAATGCATGGTATTCTTACCAAACACTGTAATTAGAATGAAATAGGCTGTTTCACCACTCTGTTGTTGAGGTCTAGGGAGAACATCTTGACATGGACCTGATGCAGTTTTACTTTCCCTGAGGTGATTTCATGATAGTTTCCTTTTTATTGACATATTTCATTACCAGATTGGGGTAATATTAGTTTACTTTATCTTACTGGCTGTGATCCAATACTTTTGTTTTGAGGGGAGTTAAATTTAGAGAAAATCAGTTGAATCTGTTTTTCTTTCCTTATTATCCATTTCTATCAGCCTGCTAAGTTTTTGTGATCGGTGACTAAGTTTCTCTTGCTGTTATAATAACAGTCATCTGCTTACTGATATCGGCATGTAGTCCTAACAGCGATTAAGACATGCTAGATAGAAGATATAAAACCTTGATTTAAGAATATTGGCCAATTAACCAAAATATGAACTGTATTCAGGAGTGAAGGAATGAAAGAGGGTGAAGCAAAATTCTTTAGACGGGTGGCCCAATCTTAAACTTATAACCTATCTGTCCCTTTTAATGGAGAAAATAAAGTACAGGTTATTTACAACATCTCAGAGCCAATATTTTAGGAGCCTCTGTGGGTGAGACTTGGAAAAGAGGTGCCATTCAAACCATCTATAGCAGAACTCATAAATATACATCTATAGATATCTGTATCACTACAGATAGTTGAAAAGTCAGAAAAGGACTGAGGCTAAACAGACACAGAGATTTTTTTGGGGTGGAAGCTTGTGTGTACTTGACTCTATTACAAAAACATATTTTGCTTACTCTTGGTATCTAACTGTATTCATAAAAATCATTATTATCATATTATTATATGATCATATTATTATAAAAATCATATTATCATTAAAGATAATACTGGGTTAACACATAATTTCTCCATCTACAAAGTATTTATGTAGGATACAGCAATATATTTGCTCATAGAAGGAGCTACCTGGAATATTTTAAATAAGCTTTGAATAAAATTGTTATACAACTGAGAGAAGGATGAGTAGAGAAGATAAATGTTGAAAGTAATAGCTGCTCTGTTGGCCCAACTGGATGTTGTCTTAGCTGAATGTTGCGTTACAGCGTGCTGTAGTAGATTTATAGGTAGCTTTCAGTTTTAATAATTCAGTATTTACTATTTACTAAGACACAGTGAACTTCTCTTGTGACCCTGGCTACCATGAAATGCATCATCTTTGAAGTTTCACTGTGGCGTGTTTCACCTTTCTTCAGATCTCTTGAAAACAAGCTAGTGCCCGGAGAGCCTTCAGCCATGGCCGCACACCTGTGTTTGCTTTGTCTACCAAAAAACCTTCACAACAAGGAGCCACATCCTTTGCGCCCAGAGTTACCAAATGCTCTAAGGAGACAATAGGCTTTAGTTAAGAGGGCTTTGTAGAGAAGGGTAAAGAGAAGGAGGAGTCTCTGACTCTTCAGGCAGGAGAAAGCACTTCAAATGAACTGGTGTATTATACCTCTCCGTCACGCGTCGGGAAGAGACAAAGAGCTGCAAGGGGAACCACTGGGTCGGGCAGATTCTATCTGGGGAAGCTGTGCAAGTGTTTAAAGCTGTATTCAACTGTTTTTCTTCCAACAGACTTTGGGAACTATCACTGCAGTGCCCATTAAGGTTCCTCAGGTCAGCTCCTTGCAGAGGTTGGCAGGACAAGGACCAGCAGTGCTACCTCAGGTACAAAATACAGTTCCAAAGAGGGTTTTGTATCATTTTATATGTATTCTATTCTGTTCCTGTCTGGTGCCCAGGCCTGGGTAGGTCAGCACACTCATTTTGCTGAATAAAGACTCACCTTCAGTGGGTTGAACAGCAGAGTTGTGATTTTCTCCGATTCGTGAAATAAAAAAAAAGATAAATCAGTTTTCTTCTGGGAGCATACTGTTAACACAATGAAAAGCTATAAAAAATCTTGTAGATTCATTGTGGAAGAACAAAGTACATACGGCAAAATGTAAATTTATGCTTTATAAGATGAATCACAAATCACAGAAGTGAAAATTTGCAATTCTGTAATTAAGAAAAGTGGTGGAAGTATTAACCTTTCTGTTCAAGATTTAGCCTCACACATTCTTTTACTAGCTTACTTGCCTTATCCCTGTCTGTCCCAGTATAAAGTTTCGGCCCAACTAACCCAGGTGCCAGACTGAGGCAAGATTGACTGGAGTGAAAGGAGAGTTACACTCACAGATTTTTAAAATCTTTCCAAACTGTGTTTTCTTTTCTGAATAGCCGTCACTGTTTCCCCAACTATGCACTTTATTCCCCATTTCAACCTTCGTTCTCAAAATTTTTGGATGTCATTTTCAACAAGTGTTTTGCTGCAGTTCTATGGTTTGCTTTTTGGCTTCATGATTATTGGGTATAAACATATTTCTCCTGTGTGGCCCTTAGAGGTCTGTTTCTCATATGTGAACGCTTATCTAGCATTGAAGTCAATGCTGGGTCTTCATATTGTTCCTTTATTTTTTTTTTCCTAATATTTTCTTTGTGGCAGAATCTTATAGGAGATCTGTGAGCTAAATCTGCCTGGAGGAAGGAGTATTTCCAAGATAAAGTTCTTAAATTCTCTCTTTAAATTACATTTTGTGGAAGGCAAAGTTGTGAACATAAAGGAAGGTTATAGTTTTCTTATCAAGTTCAAGACTTTGCTTTTCAGTTGTTCTTACAGCATAATAACACATTGATTTCTGCCATTTTGGGGTGTCAAAGATGAGCAGATTGCTCCTGAAAATAGCTGAGGTTCAAGAGCAGCTGAAAGACCTGTAACAGGAGCTTAAATTATCATTAAGGTTATGTTTCAGCAATGATGATGGCATTGCAAATGCTGCACTTAGGGAAGCATCAATGTCCTATACTTTTGTTAAGTAGAAAAATTTTCATTCAGTGTTAGATTCAATTTTGAAGAATTGGAGAAAGTGGAGGAAGCTGATTTCCTCAACTTTTTGAAAAGAACACATATCCCTTCTGTCTTGCTCTTTAGCTCGTGGCAATATCTTTGTTTGTATTTCACTTTGTTTCAAGCCTTTCCTAGCACAGCTTTCCGTTTCAAACCTATTTATACAATCATACTTAATACTAATGAAACACCAGCCCTTCCTCAGCAGCCCTAAGCCGTAATTCACTAAATTTTCTATTTCATATAGAGAGCACAGGAAATAAGCACATTGCAATCTCATTTCTGTCAAAACTAAACATTAAGTAGGCAGATGTATGTATTACCAGAGGTACGTCTTACGTTTTGAGTTTTTTCTGGCTTTTTCACAGGCCTTCTTCAGCAACAGCCTGCCCTATTTACAGGCTGTGTCCTCCTTTGCAGCTCATCACGGTCTATACGTTCCTCTCCCACGCAAAGCTTATGGAGAAGTTTAAAATTTCCATATTGTTTCCTAGTGGGGAACTCCCTCCACCCATCAAAGCTTTCTGCCTGATGTCTTAAGAGAGATCAAGTTTTCATCTATGAGTGGAAAGTTTAGCTTCTAACTTAAATAGTCAAATGCCTGCAAAATATATTTAATAGAGCCGTAAATCAGAGCGATGTAAAGCTGTCGTTCCCCAGATGCAGCTGGATGCAGGTGATCTGGGTGGCCGCTGTAAGTGGGCTGCAGCACTGTATCACTGTGGAAGCTCTCCTTTGTAACAGCTGTAGGTGAGTGCATAGTCATCTCTGGCAAATTTTGAGGGTCCATAGGAATCTGTGGTGCAGGAGAACTGGAAACTTCACACGGAAATATAAAAATGCCAGGAAGCAAGGCCATGTAACAACACAAAGGTATTATGGGAAGGAACGTCTCTTCCCTCTTCTCCCTCATAGCTCTGAGTAAACAAGTGCTGAATTAAAAATTATTTTGGAACTGAAGGCGCGTGTAGTATATTTCAGTGGGATCTGGAAAATGTGCAGAATGAAATCCTGTCGCAGTCCCCGTCCTTCAGGGAGGTGGTGGAGTCCCCATCCCTGGAGGGGTTGAAGAGTAAAGTTGACTTAGCGCTTAGGGATATGCTGTAGTTGGGAACTGTCAGTGTTAGGTCAATGGTTGGACTGGATGATCTTCAAGGTCTTTTCCAACCTAGACGATTCTGTGATTCTGTGAACAGTTACACATCAGACCTGGTTACAGGGCAGGCTGGCTACTAACCTCCTTTAGCCCCCCTGGGTGACAGGCACAGCTCATGGACCCTGCTCTGAGTTAGCAGCACAGTCCTACCATTCTAGGACTGACTTTCGAGAGGCAGCTTTGCCACTGTCTCCCAAGCATACTAACAAGCAGGATCCAGCCGAGTTTGGCACCTGCTAAAACCTTGACTTTGGCTGCCTGTGTAGCAGCAAATTAAAGGGACAGCTTTTCCAAAGCAGTACGATGTCCGTACTCGTGCACGTTAGCTGTGGCTGAATCTCATGCTGCAAGGTGTTGCACCTTCCCCGACCTCCATCTCTACAAAGTCTAGCTTTACCAGGGAACTGTGTAGAGCCCTGATAGCAACGAGGCCAAAGCAGCAAAGGCTTTAATAAGCCCACCTGCATGCCTGCCTAGTTACTCAAGCACCTAAGCCTAGGTGTAGTTTGTGTGAGGGCGGTGGCAGGCGCAGTGGCAATCACCTAAACTGCCTTAATCTGGATGTGCTGCTGCCTCTCGTCTTGTTTAAGGAGGGGTGGGAGGCCTGGATTGGTCCCTTTTGGGATCCCTGCCGTGTTAGGAGCCTGCTTGTCTCTTGAGTCGCTCTCTGGAAGCGCCTTCACTCTTAGCCAGATAGTTTGCACTTCTGTTTCAGGTGCAGGTAGGTAAGTGGGATTAATCCAGGTCAGCGTCTGCATTCCTGACAGCACACCAATTGCTACCTGACATTTCTCCTTTGGGCCAGTTTCACCATTTCTTTGGAATTTCAGACTCCCTTTAGATTTAGATGTAGGCATGAGAGGCATAAATATTGTCAGGCTGGCTGGAAAGAAACGGGAATCCTTCATTTAAGGGTCCCTCATCACATCTAAAGGAGTTTTATATTTCTGATGCTTTCATTCTCCTAATCTAGACAGCCTCTTTTGATTTACCTCTATGCAGTCAAGCAGGAAAATACCACACAAGTAAACTGAGGCACTTAACAATACTTATGTAAAATAATACGTACAGCTTTCTCATTTTCCACATTGTACAGATACTTATCATTTGTTTTCTTCATTTGAATGGGTTTATGATATGACCCCCTGGGAGCTCTTCCATATGGGGAATGAAGTTTCAAAATCTGCACATTCACAAATGGCAGCAAAATCCCATCATTTAGTGCAGAACTGCTATTAAATGGTGAGCAAACAAACATTAATTACAAGTTCATTGCACAATACAAACAATATTTCTTTAGGCATTCATTATTTCCTAAAACAAGCGTTTGGCAGACCTGTTTTCTTTTTTTAATTTTTTTTTTTTACAGAATATAAAGTTAGTTTTGCTTTCATCGAATAAGTAAAATTTCTGCTCTGAGCGGTGATGTTTGGTAAGTTAATTCTAGATAGTCTTTCTCTTCTTACTTTGGCCTTTGAGGTTTCCAGCTGGGTGAGATGTTTTGAAACTGCAGACTTCCCACTGCACTCTCAGAAGCAAATCCTGGAGATCCTCTACTCCAACACACGGGTGATGCACTCTTCTGCTCTTGAGCTGTTCCTCTGCTTTATGGCACCCATCAACTGTAAGGAGGGAGCGGCTTTAGGTCAGGTTGGTGCTCCAATTTCCAGCTGCAGTGCAGACAGTCTGTCTATTTTGAACTGGTTTACATAAAAAATTAAGTCGCACTGTAGCTACCTGAAGGCATGTGGGAAATCTGATTTTTTGTTCTTCGAATGGAAGACTTTAAATGAAATGGTGAAGATATTAAAATAAACCTCCCATTTTGTTGTCAGTAATTTGAGCCCAATCCAGTTCTCGTTCAAATGAATGGCGAGGCTGTGATGATCAGAATAGAAGTTAAATGGGGTTTTGATGCTATTTCCCTGACCTATTTTTCCAGTCCTGGTTGAAGGCAGGGCTTGGGGTGGCTTTGCTCATGACACTGCTGCTCAGAGGAGAGCAGGGCGTCGTGTAGCAGACGCCTGTGGAGGAGCTGTCAGGTCAGTGGTGAAAAGAAACAGGTACACACAACCACTTTTTTCAGTTGACTCTAGGCAGTTCTGCTGTCAGCTGCTGCTTATTTCTCATCTTCTCTAGTGATTTTAATATGCATAATTCAGTGGGGTCTGAATTCAGTCGGTGAGCCGCAGGCTGCTTTGGGACAGGGGCTCTTTTGTTACTCCGTGTGTGTTCATCACACACATCTGGTCTCTGGATGTTCCCAAAACTTAAACGCACCTTCTCATTTTTAAAATTCCTTTTCCTAGTTCTCATGAGTGCAGTTCCACTGCTGGCTAGTGCTTCTCTTCATGGGTGTACCAAACCCAACCACTGCTTTTGCCTTCCCTGGTGATAGGGCTGCTGGAAGATTCCTTGAAAGGAAAATGACTCCTATAGACAGAACCCAAGTTGTGTGATGCCACTGTGTACTGTAGAAGAAATGTGCTAACAGATTGGTCTGTGTCCAAGCCTCTCTCTGTCTGCATCATAAGTCAAAAAACCCACAATCATTATTTTTAAGTGTAATGTGTTAAGACTGCACGTAGCCGTTAGAAGTGGAAAAATATTACTAAATGCAAGTCAGCATTTTGTGAAACTAGAAAAGAAAATAGCAGATATACATGTTTGTATAAAAAATTACACAGAATTGTGCAATGGAGAGACAAGAGCACTTTATTGTTTGTTTGAGTAAGGAATAATTGAATTGCGTAAAGTTGTTGTTACAATATCAGAGGAGAAAAGGACTGCAATCCCCTAAGGGATGTCATGCACCTTGCTGGTATGTAACCCTCAGCACTTCCAGGGGGATGTGTCGGAATGCTAGTGGAGGAGAAGAGGGATAATCTCATTCAAGGTAACTTAATCAGCGGTGGTCTGTAACCAGGCTAAGGGTTTTGCAAAAGTATTTAATATTCATTGACTGTATGCATGCAGAAAACAGAAGCAAAATTGCTTTTTTAAAAGGAAGGTTTGCAGAGGCCTAGCTGAAAATGTAGCCCTTAATAAAGATAGTTGTTAATCTGTTTTGTTCTGTATAAGCTTTTATAGTGTGCTTGTCACTGCATTTGAAGCACCTTCCAGTAATGTGTTAAGCACAAAGATTAACATCTATCGTAAGCTATTTCTTCTCTCATCCTTTCCCTTTGGGAAGAAGCGCATGCAGCTGAAAGTTCTGCTTAGGGCTCCTTTTTATCAGTTTGCTTATTTCTGATAGGCATGCTACTATTAATTAATAAACTATATATTTCTGTCAGAGGAGTATAACATAGAAAATGTTTATTGTAGAAAGTGATGAAGTTTGCGCCCTTGATCCATAGAGAAGTTGAGACGTGAGCATCAGCCTTGCTGTAGAGACACCCTGCACCAGAGACACGTGGCCACCTTGGCCTTTCATACTAAGCCTTTACAGGGAAAGCTTTGAAGATTGGGTTGAAAACACGGTACTTTATTGAAAAGTCTGTGGGAATCTCAGTTACGCACTGGTGGATAGGTTTGCTAGGTAGCCTGTGTTGCTGAGAGAGGCATGGGCTTGTTGGAGCATCTGGAGTGCTCTGTGGTGTGTATTTTACACCGCTGTAGTGCAGCCAAGACAGAGGAAGGTACGACTAAGCTGGTGGGATAAGAACTGTTCCTTGTGGATGGTGATATGCCAGAGGTGGGCAGTGATGAGGAAACCAGTCTTCTGCAGTATGGTGCAGGGGAGAACTTTGTAGAGTCAGGCTGATGGTTGGACTCGATGATCCCAAGGGTCTTTTCCAACCTGAATGATTCTGTGATATGGTGTATCAAGGGGGACTACACCCAGATGCAAATTTTCCTAAGTACCTTCCTCTGTTACCTCTGTCTTTTTGAGTTTCACTGTCAGTTGTCTGTTCCTAGTGAGAGAAATGATTCAGGGTGGCGGGGAAGGGGAAGCAGAACTGGCTGTTACCGATGCTTAAGACCTTCGGATCCAATCAGTGTGGTGAACATTTTGAAAAGGACCTCCCTGGAAGTCAGGTCTCCATGGTAGTCTGCACGTAGGAGCCTAATGTATCCATACAACCCCCGGGAAAGAGTCAAGCCATTTTCACAGAATCGTCTCGGTTGGAAAAGCCCTTGAAGATCCTCCAGTCCAACCATGAACCTCACACTGACCGTTCCCAACTCCACCAGATCCCTCAACGCTGGCTCAACCCGACTTTTCAACCCCTCCAGGGATGGGGACTCCCCCACTGCCCTGGGCAGCCCATTCCAACGCCCAACAACCCCTTCTGCAAAGAAATACTTCCTAAGAGCCAGTCTGACCCTGCCCTGGCGCAGCTTGAGGCCATTCCCTCTTGTCCTGGCGCTGGTTCCTTGGCTCAAGAGACTCATCCCCCCTCTCTGCACCCTCCTTTCAGGGAGTTGTAGAGGGCCATGAGGTCTCCCCTCAGCCTTCTCTTCTCCAGACCGAACCCCCCCAGTTCCCTCAGCCACTCCCCATCAGACCTGACATTTTAACACCTGACATGGTACCTTTTTCCCAGGTGAAAATTCTCATGCTTCTCCACGTCAAATGCTGATTTGCAGGGTATCAGAAAGATGAGAAGAAATGTCCCCTCTCTCCACTGACGCCATTTGCATCCATGCTTCCTGTCCCTAAAACCTTCACTTTCATCTCCCGATGTCTGAGCTTTTTGTGTGCTTCCATCTTGTTCAGACTGTCAACAGACAGAAACGATTTTAGTCATTATTTTTATTATTATATTGTCTTCCAATTTTTTTGCTTTTTGCCAGCAAATGAGCTGAGGCTGGTCAAATCATTATAATGTGCCATTATTGTCTAGAAGCAGGAAAAGCGCTTAAAGTGATGGACAGTGCAGAGCAGTGACATCCATAGTCTTTAAATTGACACCAGAGTTTGAGTCCAGTGAATGCCCAGCTGCATGGATTAGTCCAGAGCTCGCCTGTGAAAATAGACGGATAGGAGGAAAGCAGACAGATGTTCACTCGATTGTGCCTAAAGGTTTCATGGACACTTTATATTTAAATTGAAGTAAGTTAATCATAGATGAGTATCTGCGAGAGAAGCAAGCTGACTTGTAACGCTGAAAAGAGTAGAAATGGAAGTAAGTTATTGACTGGTGTGTATAATCGTAGTCTAGCTTTTATATTTCTATTGTAATCCTAAACAATAAGGATTAAATTCTTTCCTCAGAGGCTCATAGATAACTGTATATTCAAGGACGGAATCATTGTGCAGAAGGGAAAAACAGCAGAAATCCTTGTCAACTTCAACCCCTACTTGTTATTTTTTGGAATAATATTGATTTTAATTTGCTGGTTTAGTGGTAGTTTTCCCCTTTGCAAATGGAAAAGAGACACTTAATGAATCATCAACTCAATAGCAACAATGCCAAACCAGAAAATGCAGGCAGTAGAGCTGAGGAGAAAATGTACATTTCATTAGCAAAAGTCAGTCAAGTTCCTGTGAAAATACAGTTTTGTGTTCAAAACACTGATAACATTTTTAATAAAGAACTCCCACCTGACTGCCTTATGCCAACATCCACAAAAAGCAGAGCTGGCAGATTCGCACACAAACATCCCTCTCAGCAAAACTCCTGTTTCTGTAGTATCAAGCAAAGCTGAAGGGGAAGAAAAACTAAATGAAGTAGCTTTGTCTTCTTAAAAATTGCACAGGGGTTATATTATCTGCGTGTCACCTTTACACTGAAGGCGGCTATCCACGACTAACAAATGGAAATAGCAAAGGTACAGAGTCCAGTGGAAAATGTCTGATACAGTGCACGTAACGTGAATATGTGTGAAAATACCCCAGAGTGATTCTTGGGTTGTGTGGCAGGTAGAACGAGAGACCGGGGTTTGTGTCAAGGTGCTAGTTGCAGTCTGGGCCTTACTGAACTCTGTTCAAATTTGCTGTTGGTTTCAGTCAGATCGGGATTTCTTCCCTGGCCCTCACTGTCCAGAGCAGCAGGATTGGAAACATGGGCTGGACAAATTGTTTGGGTTTTGCCCTGTGTTTTGTATCATTCTTCTGTGGCTTCCCAGGCTGAAATTTCCAGGTAGATGCTAAGGAGAGGCTTATGTTGTATGTGAACCCAGGATTAACTGAACTGGGTCATCTTGCCTGGGGTTTCCTCCTGATACACACTGAAGAGGAACTTCCTTTTTGTGTAGCCCCATCAAGGGGAAGGAAGAAAAATCAGGTGTGGTTTTAAATCTTCCCCCTGTGGCAAGAAAATAAACTGTTTATTTTGACTGTGGCCTCAGACCAGGCTGAAGATAAGAGCAGCTTATCAGGAAAGGAACCAAAAATCAACCAAGCTGGAAACACTTGTATTCAAGTCAGTTGGGCAACGTGGATTTTAGGGTGTGTCACTGGTGTAAAGTTATGCAGAACGTTTTCTTTTGCATAATTTTTATTGATTAAAAAAAGAAGAGGGAGAGAGTCGGTCCTCAGCTGGCATAAATAGACACAGCTTTACTGAAGTCAGTGTGCATCTGTTCATTCTGGTGAAGGATATAATTACCCCATATTGCACTCATTTTACCAGCCATTGCTAATGTTTTCTGTGTGATCCTCTAAAGCTTTTCAAGAATGAAAGCTCTGTCTGCTGCTCCCAGCACTTTGCCTCTGTGACATATGAATTGTGCCAAATCCATTTGGAGTTTTTGTTTTTAGGCTCTGAGTACAAGGGTGAAGTGAAAATAAAGTGTGAATAATGGTCTTTCTCTCAAAGGCAATGTGATATTGCGTTGAGCTGAAAAATTTACTCTCATACAGATCGGCCCTGCCAGTATGAAGGGCTGATTGATGCTGAGCATGATCCAGCTGATATCTGATATTGGGGAGGGGGAGGGCTCTTCAGTGTTGCTGACAAAGCTATAACAAGATCCAGGGACTGGAAGCTGAAGTTAGGCAAATTCAGCCTCGCAATAAAATGCCAGTCATGAGCATAATAAAATATTGTAACAGTTTATTGGGGCTCGTGATGAATTCATCGTTAAGAAGTCTTTAGTATTTTCTTTTAAAATCAGTCTTCAGTTTCTGGGAAAAATTCTACGGCCAGTCTGTGAGCTGGTGATGATCCCTTTTGGCTTTGTAATTGAAGTGCACTTGTTAACTTCCCTTCTTCACTAGGCTGTAAGGAGAACACATTTACCAGGATTGCCCTTAACAATACTCATAGCACCTGCAGATCTGCACAGAGATAACTGTTCTAATTAAATCCTGTCCTTTAGGACTACAAAGAATTGCCCCCAGAGATGGGAGGAGTTGTGTGCTTTCCTTCCCTTCTTCTCCTTTTCCCCCATACTTGTTTGGGTTCGGTCTTGAGGTTTATTTTGTAAGAGTTTTTCTTTTCTACCTTCTTTTTCTCTATGACAGCACGGGAGCGGCTCACCTGATGGGATGTAGCTCAGGAAATAGGTTGCCCATGATCACAGTTGCCTTTGTCAGCGGTGACACACATCGGGCTCTCCCACCTCCGCCACTCAGCAGTTTGTTCACCTCTGTGGTATTCAACAATTTGTGCTCTCCAGAGCTGGAATGGAAGCCTTTGGGCTTCATATAGGGACATCTGGATGGAGCTTAATGATATGGGATATACCAGAAGTTGTATCAGTCACAGGAGCTGATTCCTTCCTGATCTGAAACTCTTTAAAATATATGAAACGAGGGGTTGCTGAACAGAAGAGCACTCTGCACATCTCACAGGATTGGGCTCCCTGTTATTTCCCTGTCTGAAGAGCAGACAGCCCCCACCTAGTGAATTCTCAGGTCTGGGAGTATCTTCCTGAACACTGTGCTCACCTGCAGGCTATTTGAGAAGTACCAGGGATGTCTGAATATTGCTGTCTAAAATAAATTTTTTTCTGTTATTGTGGGTATCGAGGAAACTCAAGAACAACACGCGTTTGTGAAATCACATTCAAGAAGAAGCTCTCTCTTCTCCTGCATTTAGAGCCCTGGTAGTATCACATTCTGTTTTGACAGCTGTCAGAAGTTAAATGAAAGATATTTGGGGAGAGGAGGGTTGAGCTACAGGAGAATTGTTATTTGCAGCGCTCGCCAACAGTTGCAGTTTTCACTTGGTAACATACATGCTGTCTGTTATTCTTTCTCTTTTCTTCTCCTCTGCTAAACTTTTGCGCCTTTTCTTTCTGTGGCTCTTGTCATGGGGACCGGTGCCATCCAACCTGGGCACCTTCGGTAGGAAACGTCTGTTTGATTCCTCGCCTGTGAAATGCAGCCCGTGCCCTGCCCTAGTTTTTCTCCAGTTCTTCTTCAGTGCCTGTCAACTTCCAAACTTCTGCTAGTGCCACTGTCCTCCTTTCAGCTCCCAAATTTAAGCTACAGCTTTGCCATGAGGGGAAGGAATTTATATTAGCTCTTTCCTCCATTTTTTCCTTCCCAGCTGACACCATTTATTCTCACAGATTACTGTTGCAGTTTGGTTCTTAACATGAAACGCTGCTAAAGGTCTTTCACTTAGCTATTTATTAAGTGTGTTTAAATAAATAAATAAATACTTATTTATCAAGCTTAGTGTTTATATTCAAGGGGGAAAGGTTCATAGGTGTTAGAGCACACGGGGCTTCTATGCTTGCTTTCTGTTTGGGATTCATGACTGCGGGCTGTCGAAATAAACGTTATTTTAACTTGAATTTATTTTAGCTTTGACTCAGGGGCCCCTGAAACTTTTTCTGTAGTCAACCCTTTTTATTATTCTATAATTGCAACTAAATACGCTCTCACAATGTTAGCTGAACTTGCCAGGGAATTTGCAGACTTAAAGACCGCGATACCTCCTTTGTATCACACGGTGGCAGAAAACGCCCGGCCTATGTTCTTGTGCTGTATCAGTGTGGTGAATCCTGTCAGATTATTTCAGTATGAAGCACTTCATAGAGAATATTTTACTTTGCAAAATGAAGTCTGTTTAATTGTCTGTGCAGGAAGAGCTTATTTTATAGCAAAGTAATATACATTCATCCACAACTTGCAGAATGTGCATTGAGGGTGTGTGTAGGATTGGTTGAGGTATTACATCTGGCAGTCAATATATATATGTAATAGTGCAGAAAAGATAATTATATAGCTGGAATAGATATAGGCATTTAGTTTTAATTAGGCTTTTGATTAAATATAAAAGTGCAATTAAGAGTGACAGATACAGTAGATCCTGGTAGACTACATGACAGTTTTTGGCTAGAAAAACTCCTGAGCTGATTTTTTGTCAGACTTGATTTTTTCTATGGATCTCAGTGACTGTTCTGTTGAATCTTTGATGTGAACTGCTCCTTATTCTCTCTCTCTCTCTCTCTCTCTCTCTCTTTCTCTGTATATGTGTGCTTATCTGTGTGCTTACAGTATTTCTGTTGGTAACAGATGTTACATTAATTGAAAAGAAAATTATTTTCTTTTAAGGAGAGATGATAAAATTTAGATGTTGGCCAAACAGCTAAGGATTAAATTTGGATTTTTTAGCCATGGTAATACATTTTAACTGTGTTTTGCCAAGCTTCTCAGACTTTCTTTTCTGAATAATGATACTATTTCTGTGAACATGTCTCTGAGCACATGAGCATGAGTAATTTGTTAAAGGCTTACATATGAGAGACTTACATAAGTTATAACATAGGAGGGAAAGGATATTATTATGAAAATAAAAAAGTAGATATTACAAGATGTGCCTTGTATAACTGACTCTGACACAGACATGAACAAGCTGCTTTAAGTATCATGTCTCCTATTGCACTGAGCTGTTGTTTATGTTAGAAGCCTTAGTTTTGCTGAATGCCTGGGCTGAGATGGGTTTAAACCAATCCTCTGAGCGCTACTTCTGAAAATAAGACCATTAACTAATTATGTATGTGAAGCTAATTATAGACTCCTCTCTTAAACAACTTGGCCAGGGTATTTTGTCTGGTATCTTAACTAAATAAATCAAATAATCATTACATAAAGTCATTGGATAGGGGAAAAAGAGCAAAAACCTCTTCAGTTACTGTCGGTGTACCTTGGCTATGGTTAGTCATAGTTCAGCCTAGTTTTGCATCATTCCACAGTGGGTCTGTGAGTCCTTCCAGCGTTACCCCGAAGTTGTGAGCTGAGCATAGCAGCTTCCTGCCTTTGTCACGAGTCTGATGCAGGACCTTGGGCAAACCCCCCTCTTCGCTCTTCTTCGGCTCTGTTTCCTCTTTCACTTTCCATCTGCCTTGGTTGCTGACAACTGAAACACTCCCGAGCAGGACTGTGCCTCTGATACACGTTTGCACTGCTCGTAGGTGTTAGGATCCTACTGGCAATGGAGGGCCAAGTTGTCCAGACAGAAAGAGCTCGTAACATGTGTGTTGCTGCACTTAATATTCACTGTGGGGACAAAGGGGTACGGCTGCTCCTTGACACTATAGAGGATGATGGACACGATAGAGGATGAGCCCTGTGGGATGAGGCCAGGCTGGACGGGACTTTGGGCAACTTGGGCTAGTGGAAGGTGTCCCTGCCTGGGGCAGGGGGGTGGGACTGGATGATCTTTAAGGTCCCTTCCAACCCAAACTGTTCGAGGATTCTATGATTCTGTAATTTTCTGCACATCAGTAAATCCCTGCGTTTTCATTAAATTGCTTACTTAGGCTCAGGATTGAAGTCGGCATCCCTGGAAGGGCTCCTGTAGACTACGGTGCAGTGACACAGGCAGCTGTTTCCCGTGTCTGTCTGTTACAACTTGTCATTTTGGTTCACAGTGTGGAAGGTGCGAGAAGTGACAGGACTAAATAAGCACAGAGGGAACCGACTGTTTTATCTGGCCGTGTTAACGAATAAACTGGGAGTGAAGTTAACTTCATGTGAAGCAGTTTAAATTATTTATTTTCAATCCTGGAACCGTACTTAATACGTTGTTAAGGCAGAGCCATGTTGACAGGATGACGTTAATTACGCCACTGGAAACACATCACATTAGCTGAGAACAATTGTTCACAGCTATCAGTCATGGCTCTGGGTAAAGCCGCAGCCTTCCCAAAGCTTGGCAAACAGTTTCCCCCTCCATCCGTGGCAGTTCCTTCTGCATCCACCCGCAGCTGTAAACTAGCTCTTTACTTACAGCAACAAAAAAAAGGACCTGGAGAATAAATCCTGTGAGGAGCGATTGAAGGAGCTGGGACAGTTTAGTGTGAGGAGGAGAAGGCTGAGGGGAGACCTCATCACTCTCTACAGCTCCCTGAAAGGACGTTGTAGAGAGGTTGGTGCTGGTCTCTTCTCACAGGTGATTAGTGACAGAACAAGAGGGAACGGCTTTAAACTGCAACAGGGGAGGTTCAGACTGGACATTAGGGAAAAATGTTTCCCAGAAGGAGTGGTCAGAGAGTGGAATAGGCTGCCCAGGGAGGGGGTGGAGTCACCACCCCTGGGTGTGTTTAAGGGTCATTTGGGTGAGCTGTTGGGGGATGTGGTGTAGGGGAGAACTTTGTAGAGTCGGGCTGATGGTTGGACTCGATGATCCCAAGGGTCTTTTCCAACCTGAATGATTCTGGGATTCTGTGAAAATATGAAGTTCGATGGTTGTGGGTTTCTTTTCTTCCCCTCTCTATTTTTCCTTTTGGTGAGCTGAGTGATTGTGTGATTGATCTCCTCTCCATTAGACGTGGCACATCTTAAAAACATTACTTCATTCACTGATCCACCAGCATAAATGCATACGCTTATTGTTCCTGTAAATGCTTTCCCACAACCCCCTTAATGATTCAGTTCCCACTCCTTAATTCATAGCAAGAGTGTTGTGTCCTTCAGAACAGGAAATTACTGCGTCTGGGGTCTCCATTCTCTGCAAAGGCTTTGGCTTAAACATCCCTACTGAGAACCGGATGGAACTCGAGTAGCATTTGTATGGATGTGTGCTAATAAAAGTGAGGAATTGACTTTTCCCTCCCATCTTGTTCAGCATTGCAATGAGTTAAGGACTCCAAAATGACCCAGCTGAGGAGCGCTGGGAATATATCTACAAATGAATGAATGGCTGGCTACTTCGAGTTGCTACATTACCTTTTTCCAGATGCTCCTGTTCCGTGGCTAATGCAATTAGGGATTCTACTGGGAGAGCGCACGTTTGCAGTGTTGCAAACAGAGAGTTGCAGTACAACTCCCTGAAAGGAGGGTGCAGAGAGGGGGGATGAGTCTCTTGAGCCAAGGAACCAGCGCCAGGACAAGAGGGAATGGCCTCAAGCTGCGCCAGGACAGGGTCAGACTGGCTCTTAGGAAGGATTTCTTTGCAGAAGGGGTTGTTGGGCGTTGGAATGGGCTGCCCAGGGCAGGGGGGGAGTCCCCATCCCTGGAGGGGTTGAAGAGTCGGGTTGAGCCATCGCTGAGGGATCTGGTGGAGTTGGGAACGGTCAGTGTGAGGTTCATGGTTGGACTGGAGGATCTTCAAGGGCTTTTCCAACCGAGATGATTCTGGGATTCTGTGGTTGTTCATTACAGTGTGAGGCTGCGCCTGATAATGTCTAACTCTCTGTTTGTAGGTTAGGCCAAAGACCCTGATTCCAGACAGCCTCCCCATCTCCCCGTGCAGAGACCAACCTTCCAAGCAGCCTCCCACCTTCCAGAAGGCAACTGTAGTCAGCATCAAAAACCCCAGCCCGGCCCTCCCGACTGCCAATAACACCGTCAGCCATGTACAGACGCCTAACAGCCAGTCACAAAGTGTCACCGAGTCTACAGCTATTTCATCACCTCTGAGCAGTGCAGGTGTGGCATACGCCATCATTTCCACCTCCCCCAACAATGCAACTCCTATCAGCACCAGCGCGACTGTCTCTGTCGTCAACGATAGCATTAAAGTGCAACCACTCCTCATTAGTGCCGACAGCAAGGTGGGTTCTGCTTTTCACCATGTATGGGTTTTTTTGGTTATCAAACAGGGGAATTACATTGCAGATGGAAGCAGAATATTCCCCTGGGAGTGCACGGCCCTGTGCAGAGTGGTGTCAGTGGTTCCTTTTGAAGAAAATAATCAGAAAGCAGTGGGAAGATTCTTAAGGGGACACATGGATGCTAGTAGACATTAATCTGTGTACAAGCCTATTTTTTTTGTGGGAACAAAATGCATCATTATGTAGCCTGACACTAATGGGACCATATGATCTTCCATTTGCTTAAACCAATCCTCACTAATAATATCCCTGAATTCTGTGCAGGCTTGAATTTCCTATGGACTCCCTCTTCAATTATACAGTGGATACTAGTTATATCGACTGACCCCGGGGGAGTATATCAAGTAATCAGGCATTCCCTTCCACACTTTCGGGGAAGACCAAATGAAATGAGAACTCAGGGTTTCGAACCTGATCAGCAGATAAGTCAGTAGGAAAAAAATCAAGTTGTGAATTTCTTGTTTCCTCTTTGTACTGCTTTTCAGCTTTGAAATGCAAGAACTTCACCACTCTTACACCAGAAACAGATTCAATAAAGGCTGCCCATGTACCCAGCTGACATTCACTGTAGTTTGCTACTGGGATCCTGCTACTTTGGGTCTTGTTGGCAGCACAGTTTTCATACAATGCTAAAAAAGAATACAGAACGTAGGATGGCTTTTGAGGTAAATAAGAGCAGGCACCTCTTCCTCACTTCTCTAACATAATTTATTTTTCTCTTACTTAAACGGGCTGCTGGTTTAGAAAAACATCCCTTTTTATGCTCTTGACTCTTCTAGAGTGAGTTTATTGAGATAAAGTATCTAACAATTAACTAACATTGATTGAAAGTTAGCAACAAAATAGATCGAAAAGGCCCAGCGTTCAAATCCAATAACCTTCATCAAGAAGATGAGCTCGAGAAGGTCTTCCGTAGTCCTTCATGAAGCTTTGATTGTGGGTATGAAGTCACATGTGTAATTCTATGGTCAGAAATTGTCTTTCATTCTTTTATTTTAATGGATTCTGAGATAATGTTATCTGCACCATATAAATCTTCCTGTGGGAATTCAGATATGAGCAGCTGCATGTACTAACATACACGCATGTATAAGAGATCTGTGTAGGAATTCCTATACTTCTAAATCAGAGTTTATTTTAATTTAAAACACCTATAGTTTATTTTGTTTATGCAAAACCGGACATCCACTGCTCATAACACGTAAATGCTGAGGCCTGAACTCTGATCTCAGTTACATGCGTAGTACTGAGGAGTATCTTCCTTCCCATCCACATGTACTTACTCTGAAATAACACTGCTGTGACTGAGATCAGACTGTGCTTTTGAATGTGTAGTAAACCCATCTCTTCTACCTGTACGCAAAATAAAATCAAAGGGAAGACCTTAAAATCACTTACAATGTGAGTGCTAAAGCTAGGCTGCTGAGTCAGCTTCAGAAGTCCTCTAAATAGAAACTGTCCTAATTTTCAGAGGCACTGATCAAATGGCTCCCTTAGGCTGCAGTAGGTTTATAATGCACCAATAAAAATCAAGTTTTAGAAACTTCAGTATGGATTTAGAAGCCTAACCCAGGTATACCTTTTTCTAAATATTTTTGGCTTGTGATTTGCGTTTGTTGTCTGTAGGGGTATCAAGTAACCCTTCAAAGAAGAATCAAAGGTTTCAGGCAGAAAAAGCCAGTTTCGTGTAGTGAATTCTCATCTTTTATTTGTACGTTGTCTTTTAGGTTATCATTATTCAGCCTCAAGTCCAAACCCAGACAGAAAGTAAAGTGGAGACAAAGAAACCTCCTGAAGAGTCAGCTCAGGGACCCCCTGCTACCAAAAAGAAAAAGGAGGAAAATCCAGAGGTGATCTTTTTTCTTTTTTTTTTTTTTTTTTTTTAAAAAAGTGAGCTACAGTCTGGTATCAGGGGCCAATTCTAAACATTTTTCCCTGTGTGTACGTATTTACTTCATTTGTGCTCATGGTTCTGCCAGCTGTTCTCTGCCCAGTCACTGCAATTGGGGTGATTTCCTCACCAGTGAGGTGCTCTAACAAGTTTGGTTTGCATCATTCAAACCTTCCAGTGTCACAAAATGTAAGAATTGTGGCTCTCATAATAATCTAGGCAACTTGTGTGGCTATAGCTGTATTTCTTGTGAAAGGCGTATACAAGCTTAAGATACTTTATTTTATCAGATATATAACATCGGGTTTACAGGCTGCGTATGAGGTTGATTTAATGTTTCTTTTGTAAGATGAGCTTTTACATCTTCTTTGTAATGAATCTTGCAATTTTTTAGATTGTATTTAACAATACAGTTTCTTGCCTTTGCTATGTACATGAGGTTGATTTAACGTTTCTTTTGTAAGATGAGCTTTTACATCTTCTTTGTAGTGAACCTTGCAGTTTTTAGATTGTATTTAACAATACAGTTTCTTGCCTTTGCTGTGTACATGTCTTCCCACATGTACACAGATTCTTTCTAGTCTGAAATACATTAAAATTCTTCAAATTGGGCGAGAGAGTAGAAAGCAGGTTAAAGATTAAATCTCTTTAATGAACTATATTTGTGGTGTAAACTAAAATATAAATCAGAAGCCCTTGTAGAAGCAGGGTTTCTCTTCACCAGGCGTTTTGTTTTTCCACTAGATGTATTCACAATGGATTGTGTGCACTTTTGAGGCAATTTGAGAAGTCATACAAACTGAATCTACTTCTGCTGTGGAAATGCTCAGCTCATCTGAAGTCTTAACCTTACTAGTCTAGTAAATGTGTAGCACAAAAGAACCTTGGAGCTGTAGGTTTAAGAGGGTTATTACAGTATAAATTTATAATGCTACTTGAGCAGTGTGGGTGGTCATTTGTTTTACTTACCATTTTAGGAGGTTGGTATAGTCAAAACGGTGTTAAGGATAAATATTGGGTTTTAGCCTAGAATGTCACAGCTTTATGCAGAAGCACTGCAGAACTGCATTTAGGAAACCTCCCAAGTTTAAAATTTGACCCTCGTATAAGTCTTCATGGCGACTGAATGATGGGACTGTAGGGCCCTGTTTTGTTTAGGGAAGTGTTTCCAAAAGGTTAGTTACTGTGTAGCACCTTAGGGGCAGAAAGGCGAGTAGATCCTGCTTAAAAGCAGAATGCTAGAAAAAACATCCATTTTTCTTTGCCTGTAACTTATCCCCAAGAAAGAATATTGAACAAAAATCTTCCAGAGAGATGCAGGAAGAGACCGTGGGACTGGGCACACTTTTTTTAACATAGCGTTCATAAATTTAATGAGCTTTTCATTAAATTGCTAACTAGAATATCCTGACTACCTTTTTTGTAACCAAGAACATTGCTCCTACCGTGTATACTGGATGTCTTGGCAAGCACCAATTTCGGGGTAGGATGCTGAAGCTATGCCCTTAAGTATGACAGTTCTTTTCTTTTCATAGATTTGTTTCACGGCCGTAAAAATGTAGGTCTAGAGTTAATTTCTTTTGTTCTTTGAAAGTAAACTTTAGTTGATTATCATGTATTTATGCAATTAGTGTAATTAGAACTAACAGCATAATTAGTGTAAATACATGTAATGACATAAATAGAACATGTAATTACAAAATGAAATGGTTTTGTAAAAATCTTTGTTTTGCTTCATGAAAAGACATACTGCGCATTTTTAAAAGCACTCGTGGCTTTTAAACAGATGATTCAATTTAAGGCAAAGAGTAACAAAGATACCATGATATTTTTAAAAAAGAAATGGCCACTCTGCGCACTTCTCTCCATACCTTTATTTATCTTCAAAGCACGAAACTGAGGCAGGAACTCCAGTATGGCTCTACGTGAGTCTTAGTCATGACAGACTGGGATTTAACAAATCAAATTGAAAATTTAAAACAAATAAACCAGAAATCACCAGACTCACCAGTAGCCAGGAATCCCATATGCAGTTACTGAGTGTACCTGAACAAACAGAGAAGGCTGAGGATAATTCTTGTCTTTTGTTCCTGGCTTGGCCATTCTGCTGGGAAGCTGTTTTTTGCTTAAAAGGACCTGAGTTCAGCACAAAAAGAAATGGGATTCTGCCCAAAAGTTTTTCCTTTTTAAAAAATTCTATATTGGCAAAGTTTTATATTTCTGGCAACATTTTCTAGGACATTCTAGCAATCACTGCCAAAAATGCTGGTTACTTAGCTCACAGTGTTTTTAATCCCACCTGAGAAGGACAAGAGAGACACGTTGCAATTGTGAACTAAATGCGAGTGTAAGGCCTGGACTGAAAATCTGGAGAAACTGAAGCCTCAGTTTTGTGTATTCCTGCACAGAGGAGAAACAACAGACTCTGTGATATTTGAAAGAAAAGCTTTGCAGTGGAAGTGGTATTTTGAGTGGAATCCAACGAGCTACATGAGTGTGAAATAGCAAAACCCATAAAAACAAATATGCTGTTAATATAATATGCTTGTTAAAAAGAATACAGCTTCTACTGGGATTTTTTTAAAAGGAACCATCTTTCAAATATCTATAAAAGCTAACCCTTCCTGTGTTTAATAGTGAGATAATTATCAAGTCCATTTATGAAGGCTCTTCATATGTTAAGCAAGTATGCTGTCATTACATTTAATTAGAGCTGTATTCAAATAATTTTAGCATGAAGAGAGGAAATTGTTTAGCAAGCATTCCAGTACTCAAATAATTTTAGTTTAGATGTCAGAAAATGTATGCTCCTCCTACAGTTTAATCTTCGGGTAATACAGGCATTCCACGCTCCGTTGGGAAAACACAATTGCACGTTAACCATTCCAACTTTCTGATTCTGTATCTAAATGTTATTACTACTTCTGCTCAGAGCGCTGAGATGTATCCTGCCACGAAGTTCCTTTTTGGTGGGGGTGAGGTGAAACTTGTAACTCTGCTCAGTTGACTCATTTTCTTCTCAGATCTGCACAGTGGATCCCGGATCAAATGTTCATCTTTCCCTTCAGGTGTGGGGCCCCCACTGTGTCTAGCTGGTGTTTTAGACACGTAAGGAGTGAACCCTATTGAAATCAAGGTCTGACATGCAAATGAACACATGTGCATGTCATTACCACACTTACGGAAGGCAGAAATGTAGCATGAATATCTCTAAACTGCCAGTGATGACATTCTACGTCACCATCTTCTAATCTACAGGGAGAGTTACATACTAGGAGACTGTGGAAAGAAGTATTCCTGTTTTAGGAGGTTGTTAGTTCACCTATTTGACAAAGATATTGTCACAGATACAAGAGGGGTACGGATGTCCAATCCTGACCCTCAGATTTTGAAGCAGCCACCCCACAGCTAGATCTTTTAATTTAAAAAATGAGGATGTGCTTGCTTTCGCAGTTTCCCTGTGTGAAAGTCAGAATTGCAAAGGAAATGGTAGTTCCAGTGACTTTCTAGTTGATTTTATCCTGAACTGAAATGAAAAGTTGAATCATCAGGCTTTTCACAAAACAAGAAGGTCAAACTAATTTTGACTTTGAAGTGTTGAAATGTGTTCTCCTGACTCTTCTTCGATTGAAACAGAATGTTTTGACCTTCTACTGCATAAACACTGTATTTTAGTTTGACCTAAACCTACACATTTTATTTTGGGCGAGTATGATATTTGCATCTTCTCATGGTCTTTGGATGCTTTATCAGAGCTGGAGTGTGGGCTTTGCTTGCTTGGATTTCCTAAAAGCTTGGGTTTTGTAGTCAGACTGTCTCTTCTGTGGAATTGCACCTCATGAAAATGCCACTTGGGTAACACAATCCAACAAGATTGTTCAGCACAGCAGAAAGAGGAGGAGATCCCTGAGGCCCCACATTACCACAGATTTGACTCAAAACCAAGGAGTTCAGTTCAGTTTGGAGTTGGAACAACACAGCAGAATTTGTTTCCCATCAAAAAGATGGAATAAAAGCTTCAGCAAAACTTCTCCTGCAAAGAAAAATTTCCCAATGAAAAATCACTGACAGAAAATTTAGAATCTACTCTAGTACTTGCCCTATTACTGCCTCAGCATGTTTTGAAGATTTGTTAGAATGAAGATGTGTTTTGTGCATATATAGTGTACAAGAGTTCTGAGTAATATTTTAGATCAGATTCCTCATTGCAAAATGAGTTCATCAGTGTCAGGAGATGTTAGTTCACTCCTCATGGAGGGAAAATATTGGACCAGTGTACCTCTTCATAATTCATGCACACGATATTGCTCCTGTAACTTGGGAAGAGAAATTTCTGAAAGTTTTTTTGGGAGGGGGGGACCTTCAGTAAGCTTCAGATGTCTTGTTTAGTGTTGTAAAGTTCAGTGGAAGTGTACCATATCTTGTTTTCTTGCTCACGTCCAATAAAAACAGTGCCATGTCCAGATAGTAATAATAATACACAATTACTTCTCTAAAGAGTGAAGTAACAAAGCAACTAGCAATTGATTGAATTAACTGAATTTTGATCACGCGCTGTATAAAATCAGTAGTCATACAGCGTTGGCTTCATAAGTCTCTGAACTGCTAAAGTTCATATAGTCTTACAAGTAGGACGTGACTGACCAGGCATATCTGAGGCAAATCTTCAGTTCAAATTCTTCTTATTACTATGCATTCAAGTAAGATACATTTCTAAAAGACCTTTACTGGGTTTATTCTGTCAATGCTAGACTTATTTATTTACTTCTACCATGATTGTTGTAGTAGAAAATCTAACTCCTGTTTATTTTTTCCTTAGAAAATTGCCTTCATGGTAGCATTAGGACTGGTTACAACAGAACATTTGGAAGGTAAGATGGCATACGTTGTTTTACAGTGCAGTTTTTGAGTGAAATCTTTTCTCTTGGCTGCTCTGCAGCTAAGAGGAATCAGTGATTCTGTCCGCTGAAGGGCAATGACAAATCAGGTGAAAATATGATCTATACACAATTGTGCTTTTCAGCCTCAAAATAACGGGCGACCTCATTTTGCTCTGCCTCCCATCCCATCGCACAGCTCAAGAGGCTTGAGAACTGGCTCTGCAGCCAGCACCAACAGGCTGGGCATGAGCTGGCATTTGGGCTCACTCAGTCGCTACGGTCTTTTAAAGGATGTTAAACAACAATTAGGGAGGTGGTGGAGTCACCCTGGATGTTTAGATGAGATGAGTCGTTTGGGTGAGATGTTGGGGGATGTGGTGCAGGGGAGAACTTTGTAGAGTCGGGCTGATGGTTGGACTCGATGATCCCAAGGGTCTTTTCCAACCTGAATGATTCTGTGATTCTGTGAACTGGAGGATGCTGGTGAAGCAAAAAGCCTGCAAAGGCTCTGAGAAGCAGTGATTTGGTTGAAGACTCAGCGAGGTTCAAAGATGTTTATCCAGATCTTCTGTAGCACGCACGTCCTCTCCTCTTTCCCCACGTGAGATGGACTTTCATCTTTTGCGTTAATCATCTCTGGAGTTCTACAGAATAAATCATTGTCAGCTGACAGTGATTCCTGATCACAAAAAATGTTAAGGATAATTGACATTTACTATCCATCCCATGGACCATCATCAGCAAAGTACTGAGGAATTTTCAGTGCACTGAATTTAAGTTCTGTGTGCTTTAGAGTTAGGCACGTGCTTAGATACCCTGCTGACTCAAGAGGTATCTAACAGTTTACAGATTGATTTCTTTTTAGTAAGATTCCCTGTGCTTCTGTTCCTTGTTTTTAAGACAGGTTGTGAATTAGGGAGAAAACAGCATCGTAACTCTAAGGTCACCTCAGTATATGCAGCAGGTTTTCTGTGGGTCTTTGCTGCCTTTTTTCAGTGTTTTTCCTCTATAAATCTGCATTTTAGAAAATCATTTAATGTCCCAGTGACTGAGAATTTGAAAGCAGTTTAAAGAAACTTTAAGCCACCGGCCTTTTTAATCCCTTAGTGGTAATGGATTGAAATGGAAATTAAAAAGCGACAGCAATTTTAGGAGAAGATTTATAATCCAAAAAGTGCAAATGATGACTTGTTCTTGTTTTCTTTGTCTAAGGAAAATAGGACAACATTTGAAATTATGCTGAAGTGCAAATTATGCTTACAACAGAGAGAACTTTATTTTGAATAATTCTTTACCCTTTTATTTCATTGGAACTAATAAATTGTTGGTGTGGATTTAATGCTTGTGCTCCAAACACCAAGTACCACTTTCTCCTGTTTGTTCTACAGTGAGTGCGGAGATGCGCATTTTGAACCTAACTGCTACAATACTAATTCTGCAGAATCAATTCTGACAGACAAATTCACTTTTTATATTCCTACTACCTTTAAATAAATGGCTCCCATCAAGAGCTATTTACTATGGAAAGGGTATTTCTTCATGAGTATTGGTGAATACCCCTATAGCTTTCACAAGCTAAAGGTTCTTATTTTAGTGCTATGGCATATTCACAGCTATCAGCCACTGCTATTTGTCAGGAAGCAGTGGTCGTTACACAGTTCAGTTTATTTTAGTACTTCTAATGTATTTCTCAATTTCACATTTTTGGAATTAAACCGTATCAAGATTGGGTCATTAAAAGCTTATTCACTCGGTATCATTAATTCACAGGGTTACTGCTTTTCTTCATTTTATTCATTCATTTTGTGGTGAAGGGCTATGATCCACTTCAGGATGGATTTCTCTGTCAGCCTCGCAGCCTTTCCACCTCATGTCCAGAGAAGCATCTTTCCCCTTACTGGGAAAAGAGCTCTGTTCTACAGAGCCTGGGTGTGAGGCATCTTTGGAGGCCTTTACCAGTAGATGAGCCCAGCTGCTTCCACTGACTGACATTCTGCAAGGTACAGCTTTCCCTCAAGATAAATTGTCATTACGGGCCTCAGAGAATGACTATACAGGGTGTTTATTGATGAAGGCAGCAGCTTATTGAAGCTTTGCTTCCAACATAAAGCTATCTTCAAATTTATTCATCTCTGTCAAATATATTACAGTTTAGAGGTTAGTGGTTTTTTTCTGTTTGGGTTATATTTTTTAAATTAATAAACTAAGGAATAAGATAGCCCAATTCGGTGATGCAGTGCATGGTTGTAACATACTAAATCTCTTTCTCTAGCCTATTAGAACTCCTTTTAGCATTACCATTGTGTTTAAAAAAAAAAGCTAGAAAGCAATACTTTAAAAGAACTCTCTAGATGAGGCCATCCTAAAAATGCACATCTTGGTTTACTGTAGCAAAATAAAAACCCTGAAATATTTCCATCTAGGTTACTGGAATATTTTAATCAGTTAAACCAAATTTATTTTTACTTTATTAAGCCCTCTTTTGAAATATAGACAATACTTTTTAGCAGAAGTAACAAGTAACAAAAGATAGTATACCAGCATACCCTTTTGTTCTGTCTTGGTGTGATTGTTGACAGATACACTCTCAGATGTACATACTCCTTATATCACAAACATGGATATTTTTTGTTCACAGTTTCCATAAATAAAGTGCTGACATTGTGCTCTCCCTCCCTGATGGCTGCAGAGGGTGGAGTATGTCTGGAGCTGTTTCAGTTCATTACTCTCTCTCTCTCTCTGTGTCTCTATTTCCATTTATTCTCACTGCTATTACTCCCCCCCCCCCCCACCCCAGCCTGCTTTTATCTCTGTACCATAGCGATGCCTCTTCCAAAGCTGCTTTCCAGGTGTCTACCACATGTGTGATTCAGACCCCATCAGATATTTCTGTTGCCTTGGTGAGAGCATGTACTGAAGAAATTCTCTCTTAAACCTGGGATCCAAAAGGGCAGAGCACTACTGATCCGTCACAGTCCTCTCGTGAAGATGCTCGGCCCAGTTACGGACACAGAAGGCTCTGCAGTGTCAAATTCTTTGTTTCTTTTTCTGGGCCAGTGAAAAGTCACAATCTTCTGAAAGGCTGAGCCTGGGCTGCCCTATCTCCAGCTTTTTCCCTGCAAGGGTGCTGAGACACCGCAAGCCCTGGATTCACGGACCACGTAGCGTGGGTTTGTGAGCCTGGCTGCAAGAACCACGGCTCCAGCTCACCCTGTTGAAACCAAAGTAAAGAGTCATCAGAGGGCCACTTCTTCCCTTTCTTGGCTAGCATCAAGGCACGTGGTTCCTCTGTCGTGACATCTCTGTCATGTTTCAGACTCAAGAGCATTCCCCATGCAAGAACTGACGCATTGAGAGCAACCATTCCTCTTCTGGTGGCTCTGTGGCAGGCTGCTGGCCATGTCTAGCACTTCCACTGCTGCTGAGGCCTGATTCCTTTTAGAGAGCACCAAAGGGTCTGGACGCTTCAGGATGGAGCTTTCAGCAGAGCCAGACAAGCGTTTCACAGGGAATACTGTCACAGTGGGACAGAACCGTTGCCCATACAAGATCCTCAGGTCTGGAGTCTGCGTAGCACCGAGGATGTTAACGAGATGCTGGCAGGGGTTGCAGCCATGGCGTTTATCGCACGTCTCGGCGCGGCCTCGGCTCACACGTTTCTTGGTGGTGAGATTCTGTGGAGCATATGTCTAGCTCATGTCAGACTGTGCGTACAGACCTGCCTGTACTCTTTGAAGTGCCCTTGGAGAAGGCACCTTCTGAGCATGAGAGGTGACGTGTTCCTCTGCCAGTGGGAAAACCCAGCCAGAATATGCAAGTAGTTGCTCTTCTGTTTTTCTTGTCGATCCAGTTTCCTTCTGATAGATCCATCACTCCAAGAGTGGCGGCTTAGCCAGCAGTCTTTTGTGAATGAAAAATTTCAAATCAGTATCTTGGAACTCAGGCCAGTACACAATCCATGCAGAGTGTTGGCCTCGTCCCTAGGGACACCGTGTCCGAGACATGACCGACAATACTGATACCATTTACCGTAGCAACGCTTAAAGTGGTCCGTGGCCCCTTTTACTCTGTGGGGAAGTGATCAGCATTTGGAAAGGGTGGCTGGGAACCAGAACTGTGTCTTGGGAATCCAACTCCCATGTATCGTAAACATCCTGAAAGCCGGACTGTATCTTACTGTTGGGTTGCAAGTGGGAGACAGTGCTCAATATCCTGAAGGCCATTTTCTGGTGCTGAGGATGTTCTGAGGTAGAATTCTTTAGCTCAGACATTGATGAAAGATGACAGACCTTCTGCGGAACCAAACGGTGTCCTGAGTTTCTGTTGGGTGTGCTCCTGGTCCTCTGGGCTGAAGAGCTGGTGCTCCTGCCAGTTCTTCTCATTCTGAGATTTACTTAGAGCAAGACAGAACAAAGGTATCACCGTCACAGGGGCATTTAGACTAACAGGATCCCTCTGGCACCTCAGTGCAAAGTCTTTGCCTTACAATATTCACGTACAAAACATTTTGGAATAGAGCATCAGCCCAGCTGTGCACGCTTCATGTCACAGGATAGATGCTGGGCGGCTCTCATTGCTAAAGTATGTCTGCTTGTACTTTATTATTAAAAGAAAAGGTAGGCTCTGAAATAACATGGTTGTAATAATCTCGCCATTCTGAACTGACGTCAAGAGCTGGAGAAAGAAATTCCATACGACGGAAATGAAATCCTAGCTCAGATAAAAGTAGCATTCAACCTGCAGATTTCAGTGGTCGAGGGATCCGCTCCCTCTCTCCATGTGTGTTTACAGAAGCGTGCACGTGCCTAACTGTTGCTAAATGCAGCCCTCAGCAAGTACCGTCTTGAATAGGTGTTACCGTTTAGCGGAAGGGAGTTCTCTTGTGTTTCACCGTTTTCTGAACAGGACTGCAATTTGGTGAGCTGCTTTTTGTGCTGCTGTTTCCAGTGACACGAATACATGTACGGCTCATAACAACATTTTGCATGCTCAGGATCATGAAGTTGTATATTTTTGGATGGGTAAATCATCACTCCCTAGTTAGAACCGAATCTAGCCGTGCCATTCTGGCCGTGCTTTTTCTAACCTCTGCAGAGAAAAAGTAACGTAAATTAAATTTTAAAGGATTTCTGTGCTTTCATCTGATATGAATTACAAGGCTTAACTGCTTTAAATGCTTCATTTTTGTTAATAGCAGACATGGATAGCATTTTGAAAGCTCTCTGTTGATGCTTGCTGAATATGTGCCTGAAGGGATCATAATAAAAATCTTGTAGGGCAGCAGAAGTCCACCTTGGAGGAAGGCAAAAATAAAAAATGCTTGTGTTCTGAATCTTAGAAGGAAAAGCTTATTAATGGCAAACCTTGAACTGCAGCAAATACCAGTGCTGATGCAACCCAATTATACTTTAGAAACTGAAACTGAACACAAAGCCCAGGGGGTTGAGGGTAAGAGCATCTTGCTTAACAAGTTAGATCTACATTTTTCCCTGATGAATGAGAAACGCACAGTTCACGTTTCTTTCCATGGTTACAGAAATCCAGAGCAAGCGTCAGGAAAGAAAGAGAAGAAGCACAGCAAATCCAGCCTACAGTGGACTCTTGGAAACAGAGGTACTTTATCATTCACTTTTTTTCTATTTCATGTCAATAAAAGGTTTAAGTGTTTCTTATTAAAAAAGTATATATAAATGCAGAACCACGCATTTGTTTGTAAAGAGATATTGATGTGGAAAAGAAGGAAAAGATCTCATTGCAGCAGCCAAGCAACAGGTTTTCACCCCACAACAGAACTTGCTTCAAACTAGAATTCATCTTCGTTTTAATAAAGGCTAAAAGGACTAAATTAATGTGGGACCTAATTACTCTTTCACCCACGCAGACAGTCCCTTTAGGTCAGAACTGAGGAACAGAAGTGCTGCATTATGTTCAAACTTGCATTGCTATTTCTCTTTTCCGATGCGCCAAATAATAAATGGAGAAATTTGGTTTTTTATTAGTGACATTCATAAAAGGGATGTGTTGGTTTTAAGAATCAGCGTGCTCTGCAGGGGGTATGGAAGCCTGCATAATATAATAATGCATAATTAAAAAATAAAATGCTCTGGATAATCTCTGTTGTCTGTTACGCTGTTACATTTTTAGTAGTAGCCAAATTTGGTCCTACGTAATATTGGATTGCAGACCTGGTGTAAAATCAGCATATAAATAGACATAACTTCTTCTGAAATAGCTTTTTTTCTTTGTTTCTGAACTGAATATATGCATTATTTGGCTTATTAAAGATCCACCTTTAAAATTTCACCACAGTTTGGGGTTCCTGTTTGAACTTCCTACAGGAATGAAACAAATTTGCAGCCAGCTCTCCATTTAAGCAAGATTTCTCTGAGTTCTTTCAGCCTAAAGAAAGTGATTTTTCTTTATTTAGGTACAAGCGATGCAGAATTTTTGGTATGCCAGCATTTCAGATTTCTGTGTTTGTTGGCAGACATCACACAGATGAGGCTAAGAAAAACTTAGAAACACTGTAGTCAAGCTGTTTAGTGGCTTGATTGTTCTTTTTTGAAAGTATTGGAGATTTTTATACTCCAGAGTAGCTCTGGGCACCTGAATTCTTCAGAACTCCTCAGCTTTTCTCTAGCGATGTCTTCAGAGCAAATACTGATGTCCATACATCCAGGATTTAACACAGTAGGAACTTTAGCCTTGCTAGCATTAAATTTGTAGTGTCTTTCTTAGACTTTTTTCTCCTGATGAGTTTATTAAAATACTTGCAGTAGCGTTTTGTGGCTGTAGTCTGATGGACGTTCGTGAGAAACTCAATTATCTCGGAGCAGGGATGGAGGAGGTGATGGAGGAGGTCTGCTGCACCCCTGGTTCATACTTCTCATTATATCTATTCTCAAAAGCGTATCCTGAAGAGAAAGATGGCATGGAGAAAGAAATGTCTGTGAAAGAGTCCTGTGGCTGATCAGCTGTGTCCTCATTAGGAGTTGTCATTAAGTACTGACCATGGGGAATACTGTTCAAGTAAAATGGAGGCAGATGGTTTTTCTCTGATCAATTAGCTGCTCAGATTGATTTGCTAATCAGTGAGTTGAGGTATTTTGTAGCATTTCAGGCATTTTGGTGCAGTTTAATTTACGGTTAGTCTGCTGAATGATCTTTAATTCATGATTGTTTAAATTGAAATTGCATATAAATTAGACTTTTTATTTGCCAACGCCCCTCAAAACGGCAGGAGCTCAGCATCTGTAGTGGTGATGTTAACTTCCTTGATTACAAAAATGTGATCACGGTCTTATGTCTTCACTTGAACGTTGTGCTTTTTCTTTCCAGAGCGTTTTCTTTAAAAAAAATTGAGATATCATTCTATTTTCCCACCTTTTTTTTAATTTATTTTTGGGGTTTGGTTTTTTTGTTGTTGTTGTGTTGGGTTTTTTTCATAGGAAAGGGTTAAGTTTCAGGCTGGGTATTTTCTGAAGGAAGAAACATCTATTCAAAATTCATTAACAGACTGGCAGGCACCCATGTATAAGAGAACAGTTTACTCGCCACAGAATAAATCATTTATTAGGAAAAACCCTCTAATTTTCCTCCGAGCAGAGCCTAACAACATCTAATGGAGGAAAATGGTACTGTTTCCAGCCCTGCCGTACAAGTATTGGATGGCTCAGAGAAACAATTAGGGGTTATATAGACTGTTAATGAAGCCTGGCTTGCTATTGACCAACAGCTTTTACCATCTGACAAGTTGGGGATGAGCTGCATTAAATTAGTTAAACATCTCAGTCAGGTTTCCAGTGGTCTGTGTTGTAAGTTTAAAAATCTTTGGTGACCTCAGCAGACTGAAATCCCTGCCAGCTCCTAGAGGTTGTACACATTAACTTCTGAAAGAGAAGTGTTTTGCTTAGGCACTAACGCGTTGCTTGCAAACGGAATGTGTTCCCATGAGCTGTAGGCAAGTGTCACATCACAAGTTAGTGATGTTTTTCTGCAGGTGGGTAGTCCATCACCATTTCTATATACGCAAATAAAGGTGTCATCTCACAGCGGCAATTTATTACAGTTTTTCCCTCATGGATGTTGTTTATCTGCTACTCTTGGAGCTACTGTCGCTGTTGCCTTGCTCTTACTGACCTCTGCAACGTATCCTGCAACCCAATCAATAACATTTGCAATTTGCATTTCTCTCTGGTTAATAAAACTTAACGCACATCTAACTGCTCTGTGAAGAACTTGTTAGAAAGGTAAACAATGCAACTGCTTGTACGACTGTCTCAGGGATTAGCAGTGAATATTCTAAGTGGTGGAACTGCTTCTGGATAGCTGGTTGTATGTGAGGGTCGTTTGGATGAGATGTTGGGGGATGTGGTGTAGGGGAGAACTTTGTAGAGTCGGGCTGATGGTTGGACTCGATGATCCCAAGGGTCTTTTCCAACCTGAATGATTCTGTGATTCTGTGAAGCTCATGGAGATTGTTCATATGAAATAGTAAGAGACAACCAGAGCGCTTTCCAGTGACACTGTGGTTGGTTTCTTTTCCCTTGTAGCGGAAACGCCTTGCATCAAATTATTTGAATAACCCCTTGTTCCTTTCAACAAGAGGTAAGCATATTTTTTAAATGAATCTACTACTATTGTAATGACATGTTAAATATTTATTAGTAGGATTTCATATGAATTACTGCTGTGGTACGATAGGGCATTACTTTGTGTAAGGTCCCTGCACTTTTTAGTGTGCAGTGAAAATAGATGGTTTTCCCACAAAAACAATTGAAGGATAAGGCTAAAGGTCAAAACTGTGTAGAAATGGAGCCAAAGTCTCTGCAATCAGTGGAAAATCAGATCTCTGGTATTGTAAGCACCGTGCAGTGAGAGGACTGATTGAAGAAGGCAGTGTGGCCAGCCCCAAGTGCTTGAAAATATATATTGAAGAACTGGGATTTTAAAAATAATTACTATTCTGGGCTTTTCATTTGCCTCTTTTCATTAGCTTTAAGAAACTGCTGTCCATCCTCAAGGGCTAGAAATTTACCCTACCTTTTGCTTTAAAAACAATGGCTGAAAACCACACAATTTTTCTGACTCCAAGAGCTGGAGCCATAAATCTAGATTTGATGGCCTTGAAGATGACTTCCAATCTTGTATTTCTAAGAACTTCAGATGCTGAAAATTTCACGGTAAAAACCTTGAGAATTAACAACTTAGAGGAGCCATTTGGGGATAGTGACAATTAGCTCATGTGAAGAAGCCCATTCTAGGAAAAATGTGCAACATATAGAGAAGGCAAAGATTGGGGAGGTGGGAGACGAAACACAGAGATCCTTGAGTACAGTTTAATTCTTCAGATGAGGCCCATGTAGGATTTTAAGAGAGAAAGTGAGAAGCTTGAGTTGCATTTCAGAGGAGAGAAGGCCAGTAAAGAAATGGAATTATGTCCTTGCCCTCGTGATGCCTTTATAACTTAGGCTCTACTGTGGTATGTTAGAGGTAGGGGAAGATAGGTCTTTTTCTAAGCTAAATATTATTTCAATATTAGGAGCATTTACAGGCGTAATTTCAATTAAGACATGAACTTTTGACAGTTTTTCAGTGTTTGCTTGATATCCCTGTGAAGTGTCATGTTTAAGTGCTTGAGATTCAGCTTTCTGGCTCCTGCCTTGAATTCCTGTGCCACAGGATCACCTAGGGAAACGCAGCAGCGCTTCTCTCTACCTTCAGACTTCATCTGCTAGATGCAGACAATTGGCCTACTTATCATATGCCTCTAATGCAGAGGCCCTCAGAGGACAAGGGAGGTTATTACATGGTAAACAGCTATGGTGACATCCCTCTTAGCAGGAACCCATGCTCATGTAAGCCCCAGTGGAAAGAACATTATTCCTGGCTTAGTTTTATCTTCAGAATTAAAATTATAATTTATTATTTGTCTTATCGCAGCACTTGTTTTTCCCATGTAAACACATGGGAAAAACCAGGAGAGAATGGCAATGTTAGCAAGGCGTGCGGTTAGCCCCAGGGTGGATTTCATTTAAGTTAGGGTTTGATATCTCTGACCTTCTTCCCACCACGTGTTTCCCATTTTATTTGCGAGGAAGTAGGAGAGTGACAGAGCTGTCTCAGAGCCTCTTGGAAATCAGCACTCTCTCTCCATAGTTGTTAATTCCTCTTCGAGACCTGTATCTTTGGGTTTTTTCCAGCATCCAGAATCGGGGCTGGGATTCTGCAGATTCTGACAATTTTAAGCTGGGCTTCTTTAGAGCAGAACTGCCCACCTCTGGAGGGGTTTGTTAGCTGCGTGCCCCAGGCGCCATTGTTCTAGATGCTGTGCAGGCTCTGAGCTGAAGGCCAACGCTGTGCCCGACAGCTCAGCACCACAGTGATCTAGTTGTCCACCCTCAGTGCAGAGCTGACTGCCCCTTCTCTCATAAAAAGCTCCTTTAAAAAAAGTTGTCTTCAGTTTAGTTTTTCAGCAACCAGAAGGCAGAAGTGGACATATTTTTAAATGTTTGCGACTTTATAGAAAAAGTGAGCTGAAAAGAGAAATAAACAAACTAAAAAAACCCCTGTGAAGTACAGGAAACAACCGTCATTTCCAGAAATGCAGAAGAGAGCAATTCTTGTAAATTTTGAGCAAAATGTCAATTAATCAGGATTCATTTATCTGAAAATGTCTTACCTGAAATGAGGTCACATCCCCTGACATGTATCATTTGTAGGAAAGACTCTTCAATTATCAAGCCTCTGTTTATCTGAACAACATTTATATCCCCTGAGTAATCACGGTGTCACAGCGCAGTGGATCTCTGTGTGTGTATTTGTGTATATGAAGTGACATCTACAGATTTTATAAGTCTGTGATTATTTATGGAACTCATTGCCAAAGGATGCTACAATCGTTGGGAAAAGTAGACAAATTTATGGAAGAAAAAAAAAAAATCTATCTCAGGCTGTTAAATATAAAAATGAAGACGCAAACTCCAGGTTTGGGAAGCCCATAAGCTGCTAGCATCCAGAAGGATGCTTCTGGAGTAGAAAAATTTACTCTGTGCTTGCCCAGGTCTTGCGCTCTGTGCACAAGTGGCAGCACTGGATGCTGTTAGCAAAGGACCCTGGGCTTTATAGCCTTTGGTCTAATTTTGGTGAAGCTGTTCCTTCATTCTTATGTTCGTCTTTGTACATGCGTGTGAAGTCCGAAAGCGTCTGCACCTTCATGTGTATGCACACATCAGAGTCTAAAACAAGTATGTAACAGCAGGTTGGTCTGTATGTGAGGGATCGCACCGGGGCAGCTGTATTCCCCTTGTGAATCAGGGAGCTGAAGAAGGACGGAAGGACAGAAATATCAGTTTGGTTGTCTCCACTTTAATCCAAAGAAGGGCCTCTCCATCAGCTGTTTGTCACTGGGACAGTGTGCACAAGCCTTTCACAAATCAGCAACAAAAATTACAATCTACTACGCGGTTTCCATAAAGCTGTTAAAATTTTCTGGCTTTTTATTTTTGGACCGAAGCGTGATGGATTTCACAAATATTTTTATGAAAGGCTTGGCCTGCTTTCCAGTGAGCTCTGATGGTTCTTGTCCTTATCAGACTGTGCATGCAATCACTACAGACTCAGTTCATCAAAAGGTCAGAAAATCTTGGCGGTTTGGGTGGGAGTAGTTTGATGATGAAGAGTTGATGATAACATAAAGCTCACTCCCACAAGTGGCTGACCATTTTGGCCAGGAATCAGCTGAACATTTAAACATGTGTTTAACGGTAAGTCAGTGGCACCAATTTCATACCCCAAGTTAAGTGCCTTGCTGGTCCGGGGCCAGACTGTTCATCACCCAGCAGGCTGAAGTCCTTAAGAAAGACTTTTTGACTACTGGCATGTGGAGAGGAGCTCTGCATGGAAATATCTGAAAATTCGGAATTGAATGTGCTTCTCATACTATGACATTTTAGCATCAGTCCTTTGGAGATGGGATTCCTGCTATGTAAATTTTTAAATCTTAAATGCTAATTCCACTGCTTGCTGTTGCGTTCTTTCCTGCCCGCGTTAATTTTGGCAATGTCCTGATCTCCTGTGTCACAGCTTGACTAAAATTACTCCCATAGCTGATAACTAGCATTCACTGCAGCGATGTATTTCCCACTAATCTGTTCTCTGCCCTTCTTTCATGTGCTAGCAAATGAGGATCCATTCTGGAAGGTATGTGTAGCAAAATTTGGTTATTACCAGTGTCTTTCTCATCCCCGTGTAACTCAGTGCTTGCTTCTGATTACTGTAGTCTCCATCAAGGTACAAAATTGCAGTATTGTCTTTGCCTTTCATACTGCTTGTGTGAAACATTTCCCACTTAACTAAATCTTTGAGCCCCAAAGTTAGAAATCCAAATTCATATGCAAGGCCTGAGTTTAATTCCTTTGTGGAATCCACTGATTGAGAAATTGCTAGTCCAGATTTGTGGTTTTAATGAAAATTTCAAGAAAAACGAGGAACCATTCTACTTTGTATAGATTAAATCTCTTTACATTGAGGCTAAAATTAAGACTTTTTGAGCAGGTAATTTCTAAAGAGTAATATTTTGGAGAGCGATTTTTTGACAGGACTGAGTTAGAATTCAAGATATAAGCCTGACTAAAACTATCATGGAACATTATAATTAATATCCCTAAAAATGAAAATATGCTTTTGGAATTAACAAAGGTACAAAATTATTATTCTCCTTCCTGGAAAAGCACTAGGAAAATTTGGGGGTTTTATAATGCTTCACAAGCCATGAGAGTTTCAAAATCAGTATCTCCTTTATTAAAATGCACTTAATTATACAAAGAGTAATTAACGTTGCCACCAGATTAGCATAGCAATTTACTACATGACATTGTAACTTTGTTGATGAGTCTTGGTTCATTTTATATATTGCTTCAGACAAAGTACTAATCAGTCTTGTTGGAGAAAGGTTGTCAGAGCAAGTCTGAACAGAGAACAATTAGTGCCAGGGAGAACAGAGGGACAGAGGAGCCCTCTAGAGGAGTTCACAAAAGAGGGTATGTCGCAAAACCTACTCGAGCATGTTTTCCTAGCTGCTCTTTGAGGCAACGGGCATAAAACATGGAACCGTGCTTTTTCCCCAGAAGCTTTTTCTTGCTGGCTTCCTTCTGCTTTGGACTTGAAGGACAAGTGATCCCCATACTGACTTTGACCCCAGGCTTCAGAGTAGAGCTGTGCGTGGTGATACATGTGTTGGAGTGACACATTATCAAAAACAAGTGAAATAATTCCTGCGTCACAAGCTGGCTGTATTAGTCGACTCCCTCCTGTGTTTGATTAGTTGGTTTTTATTTTTCTACCTGTTTCAATTTCTGAAACTTGCTCCTGGCTCGTTTGTTTGTATTTCTTGCTATCATACACCACTATTTCTGTTGTCTTCTACAGCTGTCAGGGTCCTCTTGACAATTAGATTTTGTGTTTCAGTGAGCCTGTCTGCTGTAATAGAGGCTCTGAATGCTGTAGAGAGAGAAGTTCTCAATGGATTGACTTCACCCAAGCCATCCTTCTTCTTCTTCTCTTGCAGAATGAGATCCACCACGATGAACACTGCACTGCTTGCAAGCGTGGCGTTAACTTGCAGCCCTGTGGCACGTGTCCCAGAGCGTATCACCTCAACTGCTTGGACCCACCCCTCAAAACTGCCCCCAAGGGGATTTGGGTCTGTCCAAAGTGCCAACAGAAGGTAAAGCTCGAATTTGTGTACCACTAAACTAATTTAACCCGTGCTCACAGCTTAGGGGACTACATTAGCTAAAGTAGTACTGAGAGGCTTTTAGTACAGTTTGAAGCATTTGTTTCTGGTATTTTCATCATCCTAGAGGCAGAACGTACACTGAGTACCTTAGCTTCCCTGTAATCACACCTGCTGAGATTTGTCCTTTTAAAATATCTCTTCAATTCCTTTGTTTCCCTTCTTTACAGTAAAGCCACCAACATGTAGGGTTGCCACACAAGTAATGTAAATCTTACAGAGGAGGGAGACAGTGTCAGAAGGAGACACTGTTCATCAGTGGATCTGAAAGCTGTGAGGAGAACACTTCCTTTTCTTTAGATCATGTTCATTACGCAGAACTATTAATCATATGTCAGAAATGATAATTTGTCTAGCTGCTGTGAATAATGCTGATTGCATGAACAGGAAAACAATAACTAAAACAGTACAGTGTCACTAAGTTGTAGAGTGGAGGCTTAGATTTTGTGCTCTTTGTGTTTAGCATTGAGATCCCTGTTATGTTCCTTTGAAAATGTCAAGGAGAAGCTGTAGTATGCAGTTGCAGAGAGCAGTGCAGCTCAGGATTAGGTCCGTGCTGTCATGTTTTCATATGGACCAGCAACTTCTCCCACGCTGAGTAGAAAACACTCCTGACAGTGTGGAAATCTGCTTGTCGGGGGCCGAAGAATGTCTTCTGGCCACAGCACCAAGAAACAGAGAATTTGTAGCCCCCTTTTAGCACAGTTTGGTAGTGCTGTTTATAGTGATGTGTAAAGGAGTAAGCCCCAATGGAGACAGCTACTTAAATTATTCTCTCATTACTTTTCAGCTTGCAAATTCTGAGACAAGGACTCTAGATCTGATCCTGCAGAGCTGTGAGGCTGGAGGAAGAAAAACATTAATGTGTGTCTTTGTGGAGTCCTAACTTTTTATTGTTTCCTGGGCTTATAGGTGTTAAAGAAAGATGACAACGTGCCATGGACTGGAACTCTGGCAATTGTGCACTCCTATGTTACTCATAAAACAGGTAGGGATTCAGCTGTTGACAAGGCAGGGAGATGCCATTGGAGTCCTTCATAGCTGTTGTGGTTTCAGCCCAGAAGGCAATTAAGCACCACACAGCTGCTCACTCCCCCCTTTCCCCTCAGGACTGTGAAGGAGAAAATAAAGCAAAAGACTCAGGAATTGATAAGAACAGGGAGGGATGACTCACCCATTACAGTCATGGGCCAAAGACAGACTCGTTAGAGGAAGAAAAAGAACATAAATTTAATTCAGACACTAACAACAGCACTTAACAGACAGAGTAGGACAGGAGAAGCATTATGCCATCTTAAAAACACCTTCCCCCACCCCTCCCTTCTTCCTAGGCTCAGCTTTGCTCTCAATATCTCTACCTCCTCCCCTCCAGCGACACAGGGAGCGGGGAATGCGGGGGTGCAGTCAGTCCCCTCATTGAGGGGGAGGACTCCTTGCACTCTGCTCCTGCTCCAGTGTGGTTCCCCTCTCACAGCAGACAGTCCTCCACAAACTTTCTCCAACGTGAGTCCCTCCCATGGGCCACAGTGTTTCCTGAGCTGCTCTGGCATGGGCCACCCCTGCATGTTGCAGTGCTGAACTACAACAGCGGGGGCTTCTTCCCTCAGAGTCCTCCCGGCCTTCTCCAGGCACATCCCCCTGCTCCAGCGTCGGATCCTCCCCTGGCTGCAGGTGACATCTGCTCCCCCGGTGCCCTCCACGGGCGCAGGGCACAGCTGCCCTCTCCCCACGGGCTGAGGGGGGTCCCTGCCCCGCCACATCTCCCCCCATTCCTCCTCCTTTCTTCCACTGACCTCGGTGTTTGCAGAGGTGTCTCCCTCACAACTCCTCCTCCCAGGTTCTCCTTCTTAAACATCTTATCACAGAGGCACAACCACCATCACTAACTGGCTCAGCCTTGGCCAGAGTGGAGCTGACTTGAGGCCAGGGGAGCTTTGAGAAGCTTCTCACAGGAGCCACCCCTGTAGCCCCCTCCCAGCACAACAGCACTAATATTAACGTAGAGTTCACAGAATCAGAAATCACAGAATCATTCAGGTTGGAAAAGACCCTCGGGATCATCGAGTCCAACCATCAGCCCGACTCTACAAAGTTCTCCCCTACACCACATCCCCCAACATCTCATCCAAACGGCCCTTAAACACACCCAGGGATGGTGACTCCACCCCCTCCCTGGGCAGCCTATTCCACTCTCTGACCACTCTTTCTGGGAAACATTTTTCCCTAATGTCCAGTCTGAACCTCCTCTGTTGCAGTTTAAAGCCGTTCCCTCTTGTTCTGTCACTAATTACCTGTGAGAGGTGTAATGCTACCAGGTATGATGGCATTATTAAGCAAAGGGCCATGAGGGGCTGTGACTGGGAACAGCAGGTCACTTTTCCTCCCCTTCCCCTCGGTCTGCTCCTGTGCTATCTTCTCTCTTTAAGGAAACTGAGACTGATCTCCCAGGAACTTCACTCTGTGGAGGAGGCTACCATCCACATGGTGCCTTCCCGAGAACAGGGCTGAAAACGGGATTTTGAGGCAGAATCATATCGGGCTGGGAGGCAGAGAGGCACAGTCAGGCTATGCAGAGCCCTGTAACTGGGTATGTAGCACGATGCCAGGCTAGTTCTCAGATAATACAGCAATATCAGCTCCTAATTGTTTTGGTATTATTTGGTATCGCAATCATTGAGTATCAGATGCTGTATATTATCTGTGCGTTGGCCATTACTCGTTTTTAGTTCCCTGTTGCACTCTTACGATGGGCTGTTTGGGGCATTTATAAGGAGCTTTGCAGAGGTCTGGTACTGTTTTGATCATGCTTTTCAGCCAGGGTTGCTAATTGTTGCCATTCCAGGTAGCTGACCTGTTCTTAAATACCATTCACCTCTTTCTTGGAGACCTGGAGGACCACATGTGGTCCAAGGATTAATTTTAATTCATCTCAGAGGTGCCCTATAGCTTTTGGGTTGTCCTGTGTGCTAGTCATTGACGTAGACACAAGCATGCAAGCAGAACCTCCAGCTCTATTTGGCTGTACCTGCTGGCAAAAGGCTAACGAAACCTGAAGCCATTCAAAATAGATGCTTCTGCTTTGTTGTCAAGCTCACATTTTTGCCACGTGTTCTTTTCTTAACTTCTACATCCTTCATCTTATTGTTCTGCAGTCAAAGAAGAAGAGAAGCGGAAGTTATTAAAGAGAAGCAGTGAGCTGAAGAGTGAGCATAGACAGTTAGAAGAAAAAGATCGACTTCTCAACAATGCAGTGAAGGTAGGACACCTGACTGGGGACACAGAGCCTCCTGCAGAGGTGTTTGTAAAGAATATATGCCCGAAAAACAGATATTTTATGGCTAGAAAATGATTTATGCTCCCAGCCTACAGCTGTTCAGGTGTGAGTGTGTTTCCCTCTGAGGAAAATTACGTGGATTTCCTTTACGCACAAAACCAAGCTGCTTTGGTGGGCTGAGGAGGAGAAATCACCTGAATTCCTGTTGCACACAAAAAAACCCACAAAATAACTGTGTCTGCTTCCCTTGTAGTGCCATACACAGCTCTGATCAACCCAGTGACTTTAAGACACTTCCATTCTCCAGGTGAAAAGTTTAGTCCCAAGCGTGTCCTCCAGTGGTAGCTGCTTGTACATTAACTCAAAACTCTTGAGATTAGGTAGAAATAACCATCTTTATTTGTCTCGGGGCTGAATGTTGTAACAACCTCTCCATGACTGGAAATGGATTCACAGTCACTTTCTCTGTGAACTCATTTCAGAGCTAAATGTTGGCTGGAGATGTCTTCCACACATACCATGCTCCAAGGACCAGTCTCTGGCAGTAATGAATGGGCTGAGTTCAGAGCCATAATTCCCATCCTCCATGGCTGAAGGAACTTATTTGGGGCTACCTCACTGCAGGCCCACTCTTAAGGGGTAGCTGTTAGCTTGTGTGGCAGTCTCAATAAATATTTGAAACCTCCTTAACCTGGAAAATTCAAAGTGGCAGCTGCAGGAGTAACTGGTCACTGCTTGTTTTACCACTGTAGTTATCCAGAGGAGGCATGTTAAAATATTTATCACATTTAAAATAGAGTGGAAGGCAAAGCGATAACTTATTAAAAGACATCACAGTGGGGAATATTCCCTGTAAGTGTGTATAGCCACCCTCAGCACTAATGGAAACACCCGTATGTATGAAGTGACTCTGGAGTACGGAATATCTTTAGTAGGTAGGAAGGTGCAGTGGGATGAGGTGTTCGGAAAAAGAAGAGCGTTGGGGGATGCAGTCAGCTATCAGGTGTCTGTCAGGGGCTGTCAAAATCAGTCAGATTCCTACTTAAGCAGCATCAGGTTCTTTCAGCGGGCAACACTGTCTTATTTAAATGGTAATATCAACCGATGATTATGTGTATTGGAGATATATCCACCTGAAAGGAGAAAAGCAATTAAAGATGTTCCAGCACAGAGCAATTTCATTTCTGACATTTGCCGTAACAGAGATTTACGTTAGCAAGAACACTCTCGTCCGCACCACAGGTGGAATGGTGTTATTTGGTAAAAACAGAACATGATTTATCCTTCACCTGAGATTTCATCTGTCTAAACCAACCTCTGAGCAGCTCCACACAGTTGCTTTTCAAAGAACTTGACTTTCAAGTGAGCATTTCCCACTTGCCCAGGACTGGAGAATGCCCCCCCTCTACCCCGAGCAGTCTAGACCTTAGCCAAAAAGGAGCAGTTTGCAGACAAGTAACTGTTTTTGCCAGACCCCTGGACCCACTGGGAGAAAGAAAACGGGAGGTTTCAGTTATTAGAGAGGCCACCTTCCATCTAGCAGACGGGCTCAGGGTTTTGGTGTGTCACATAGTCCCTCACGGGCCAGTTGATAGTGTAAAGGAGGGGATGTTAGCTGCAGCAGTGCACGGCTGGGGAGGGAATTACTGATTCTTCCTTATCTCTTCTTGGAGAAGAGGGGGATTTGGGATGCCTTCGCTTGGCTCCTGCTCTCATGCTCATTCCCATGTAGGTTTGTATGAAAACATTTCAAGTGGTTGTGGTTTGGGCCACCCCAGAGGAAAAAGCCTTTCTTGTGACTGCGGTGGTGTAACAGTAGTGGCTTAAATCAAGTTTTCTGCCTGAAATATACTGACATCATCTTTAGAGAGGCCAACTTATCTTCACAGGACTAACTCCCTAAAATGTGGGGCACGTACAAAATGCATCACGGTGAGGTTTACCCCTCAAGCATCTACCAGGGCCCTTTGGTAAGATTTAGAGGCCTCGCTGGTGCTTTCGGTACTTTCCAGTAGTCATACAGCTATTACAATCCCGTGGCAGTAATCTGTTTGGGGTGCAGAAGGCATTTCTGCCCGGCTGCCTCCAGGACGAGGTCCGAAACGTCCTCTGAGCGCATTTGGACTGGGATGAAAGTTGTCACCTTAGAGAGCTGCTGCAGCGCGTGCGGCACCGGCGATTCCTCCGTTCGTTAAGCTGTGGTTCTGCTATCCCCAAAGGAGAATAGACTTCATTTGAGCAGGACGTGCGCTCAAGACACAAAAGAATGTTTGGAGAGATGTTTGACACCAATTTGAATGTGTTCTCAGTCTTTCTTTCTCTCTCCCCTTCTCTTTATTTGACAGAAATGCTTAGAGCTAAAAACCAGCCTGTTGGCCCAGCAGAAAGGGACTCAGTCATCACTGGAACGTCTCAAAACCCTCATTAGACTGATACAAAACGAGCAGATGATTCAGGTTACCATGACGACCACCACCACCTCCTCCCTGCTAACTGTCCCCTGGATCAAACCCTCCCCTGCCTCCGCTGCCATGCACAAAGCCTTGCAGCAATCACAGGGTAACAACTGACAGAGCCGGCTGCCAGAGGGCCAAGGCAGGGGGGAGAAAAAACTTTATACCCATGCGCAGAGGAGAGATTAAACTGAAACAAAGGAGAAAAGGAACAATCTCAGTTTTGATACGCGTAGAAACTTGCAAACCAATCAGTCCAGTTTGTAGGTCACTGTGGCAGCAGGTTCCCACAGAGCGGGTTGTGCTGCGGTTTTGTATTTGCCGAGACCTTCAGTGCTTATGAGATTTTTTTTGTTATGTTGGCCTTAATGTATTTCTGACTGAGGAGGAACAGGAAAAGTATGGCCGATAGAAAGCGGGATATCCTTTTGTGGGGCGGCAGACGGGATTCCAGTTCTGCTTTAAGGGGGAAATTTTCAATGCAAAGAGGTAGTGAGCTAGTAGAAAAGTAGTTGGGCTGAAAGCTGTGTGTGGGAGGGAAATCGGTGAGGTAACCAGAAACTGAACTACTTAGGACTCGACATGGATTCTTATCAGAGGAACAAAGTTGGCCCCGTTGATTCAGGTGACCTGGAGATGGGGCCGTTTTGACCAGAACGGCGTCACGGACACTCACAGAGCCTTCGAAACAAAAGACCGTTTTTTTTCAGTATTATTAGAGTTGAGAATTGCAGATATTTAAATAAAGAAACTGTATGAAGTTAGCATTTCTAGTAAAATATTGAAGTATTTTCATGCTGATGCTTCTGTATATGCGTTCCGAAGTATTTAAAAAAGTATGACTGTAAAACTCCTTACTTTTTTGCAGGTCCTTTTTACTTATTTTGCTATCGGTGTATTTTTCTCATGGAGTTTTTGTGCAAGATTTAGCATAAACCATAATAGTGGATATCTTTGGCAGGTTGGGTTTCATTTTTTAAAGATAGTATTTTGGGGGTTTTCTTCTTTGTTAATCTTGAATTTTTTTTTTTTTTTAAAGAAAAAGAGCAAATAAATATTCTCTTTTTTGTTTCTTGCCAGTACAGATAATATGCCAAAAAGATAACTTTACATTTTTTGTACTGCGTTTTTATTGTTAAGAATATGTAACGTGATTTTCTTTTTTTTTTAATTATTATTTTTTTTCTGTTTTGCTTGCAGAAATATCTGCTGAAATGGTACAGGAAAAGAAAAAAAAAACTGCCTCAAGGGGTTGTTTCTCATACTGGATAATATCAGGAGTTCTGGGGGAGGGACAGGCTGTAGAAAATTTAAAGGGTTTGTTGGGTTTTTTTTGAAACGTGATTCCTTTGTAATATTTTGTTGGATTTTAGCACATTTGGGAAGCGCTTAGCATTAACCTGAGGAAATCCCAGTGCGCCTGCTTGTTTCACTAGCTAGTCTTCCTGATACTGCAAGGGTCCGCCTGGCCCCCCCCGTAGGCCACAGGGCCCCCGTCACCCTGCGGCCTGCCCGGGAAGGTAGTGATGGGCACCCCGGTTTTTCTCACCGTCACACACACCCCCCCAGACGCCATCGTCTCTGTCGTTTATGAGTTCTCCGTCAATTAGCACAACAGGTACTTAAGGAAAGCAAGAAGCCACCAGAGCACGACACGAGGCTAGTCTCTCACATCAGCATATCACATGGTGCCGAATCTCTCTTTTTTTTTTTTTTTTAAACAAACAAACAAAAAAAACACGCGAGGGACTGGCTTTTTCCGTCGCCCATCACTAGGCAGCACATGGTCCCTTCAACCATTTTCACAACTCCGGGAGAAACTGTGCAGTACTATACAAATCTATTTTAATACACAACACTCGGTTGAACAAGATTTTTATATTCTTTTATTGATGAACAAAGTGAACTAAGTAAAACACAATTGTTATACATTGGTTATTGTATGCCAATTATGCATTCTAACGTGGCTTGCAATGTAAATGTTTTCAGGTTTAATGATTTTTTTCTTCTCAGACAAATAAAAAAAAGGAAAAGCGTGGAAGGTTGAATATGTGAAGAATTTCTGAAGAAGTGTCTTGGACTGTTAAAAGTAGTTATTTTGAAAAGGGGACTGTCCAGTGGATAGTGTGCATAGAAAAAAAAAGTGTTTGTCTTAAATATGCCAATGTAGTTTTACTTCTTTATGATGCATTAAACTTGATTGACAATTTAGTGGTGGTGTTGTCGTGGTGATACCTGCTGCTGAGGGGATGCAGCGTGGCCTGCCCAGGGCCCACTGTGTGACCCCTTCACACCCAGGGGAGTGACTGGTGCCGATTTCTCCACCGTTGTCTTCAATTTTCAGATTTAAACGATGCCGGAATCTCTACAATACTTCCTGCTTTCCTTCTTCCAGGAAGATGCCCACTCCTTGAGGCCATCGTGTCCACTCCCTTTCTTGGCTTTCCACCTCTTGGAATAATTTCTCGTCCCACTCTTCCCCAGATCTGTACGCAGAGATGTTGGCAGTACCTCAGCCCTCTTTCTTTTCCTCTTGCATCTCTTGTGGGTTGTGTTCTCAAAGTTTTCACCAGAATTTAAACACTGCAGTGGGCTTGGCCCAAATTGCCACGAACTGAGTCAGCTTGGGAGCAAGCCTAAGGCTCCGAGACAGTTCCCACAGGGTCAGACATTGCTGTATAGAATCTATCACAGTGGCTAATGCTTACGCAGAGCAGAAGGAAGATTGGGGTTTTTTTTGCCAGGGGTAGGTGTAAATCATAATTTTTGTTTGGTTGGGGAGGGGGGTTTGCCTCGTCTTCCCTTCCTGGCAGTGTCACCATTTAATTTTGGGCTGCAGTTAGCAGGGGCAGCTCAGCGCTGCGTCCTTGCTTCCCTTGCAGCTAAACTGCCCCCTCCTCCCTCCTGGCTTCTGCTATGGGAAGGGCACCCTGATTTTTCCTAACACTGCTTCCAGTTTTAGAAGACATCAGCTCTCCTCCAAACCAGCAAACCCAGAAATCGTATATAATCATCATCATCATCCTCCTTCTGCCACCACCCTAACCTATAAACTCAGCGCGGTGCTAACAGACAGGAGCCAATTACAGAGCTCTGCATGTCACCTTAATAATTAATGTGGTTGCAAGGGAGCGTAGGCTTATGCTAGCCTTTAATCTTCGATAGTAATTTAAATTGTTTTGGTGGAGATTTGTAGGAGCCACGGTAGCCTCTGTGTTCCTTGCTGCGGCACCGGGCATTGTCTTTGAAAAGAACTGGGAGCTGTAGGGTTCCCAGCCTCCCCTCCCAAGCGAAAGTTATTTTTACAGCTATGCCAGACTTCACAGCTTCAGAGCTCTTTATTTTAACATGACAGACTGTTTTCTGTGCGTAGGACCTTTTCACATGCCATTAGTTATCTCGCAGAGGAGCTGCTCTGCAAATAGCCATTCAAATGAAATGTGTTGTCTCCAAGCCTGTCAGTTTTATATTTGCTCCTCTTCAAATGTAGTTTTGCCTACTCTTCCTTCTCTCACTGTCTCCCTCAGAAATGAGAGGAAAAGGAGCTCTTCTGGCTGTTGGGAAGTAACATAGAGCAATGCCAACCCTTCCCAGCAAGCAGAACGAGGAACGCTGGCATGGCTTGTTTGCGGCAGGATCTCAGATGCTTTTGGGCTTCGTACTCTTAGAGGGAGAAGCCACAATGGCTCCACTGTGCCCTAAAGGCTCAAAAATCAGGAAGCAAAGTCAAGACCCCTCAATTTCTTTTATATTTAGTTCATGACCACGGACAGCAATTTTTGCGCAATGGATTTAACGGTAGGGTCAGTCCGGCTAGTGGCTTCTCTTGTGGTAGACAAGGATGACGGCACAAACTCTACACCAGCCGTGTTAGGAGTTTGTTCTGCCTGCTGACGTCCCCATGCTGGTTTCCTAGCAGTTTGATGGCCTATTAGGAACACTTAAACTTTTAGAAGAGTGAATTATAAACTGATGCATACTTTTTGTTCTGTCTTCTGCAGGTCCTCTGTAGTTGGAAAGGGAGACGTTACACTGAAATGAGTGGCAACAGCCCCATCAGATAAAACTCCACTCACTTTAATCAGGTTTTGCCAACTGCAGCTTATTTTGCTTAGAAAATGAAGCCTGGCTTCTGAGATCAATCACTAGCGACTGACTGGTGCAAACAGAAAATGCCAGACTCTGTTTCTGTAAGCCACTTTTAAGTTCACTATGGTGAACATCATTAAAGCAAAAGTTGGGTTTTTTTCTCCGTTAAAAAAGCAAACAAAAAATTAAATTGTCATGATAGGAAAAAATACTACAAAGCGTACACAGGCATATAGAGATTCTAGCCAGGGAGAAGGAAAAAATAAAAAAGATGCTACTGCTCTTTGAAGTTGTTGTTTGCGTTTGTACTGGCAGATTGCAGATGACTTCTGTGCTGTGTAGATGCAGCAGAAATGCTACGCCCCAACCTTTGATTATCAGCCTCGCTCATTAAGCAGTTATCACAGAAATTTTGATTCACTTTTGCATTTCATCTTCAGGCTTGAGATACAGCAATAAACAGCCTTTCCCTTCAACATTCATGCTGGAAACAGAGCTGACCGACACTCCGGTTGCTGTTGACAAAGCAACCTTCCAGTTGCAGAGATATAAACTTCGACACGAACATCTCAGGTGCTTGTGCCCCTGTGATTGTGGCTCTCCGTGGCCTGCCAGGAGGTGGGCGAGCAGGAGGGCTGGCTCACTCATTGCACTCTTGAACTCCGGCACGCTTACCTCCCTCTCAGGGAGCCGAGGGGAAGTGTAAGGAGAGCCCAGGGTGCCGAGCGAGAATCATGGCTAAGGCACTGCCCTGAAAATCAGCGATGCTGGGTTCATTATTTTCTATTTGAGGAAGCTTGGAACAATAATTTCATGAGTGAGCCCAATATCTCTTTAAAAATTACATCTCCCCGCTCTACACACACTCCTCATTTTCTGATGTGGGGAGGTTTGCTGCAGCAGCACAAAGGTGAACGAACAAGCCCCAGGAAGGGATTTGGTGTCCCTGCCCACAGGCGAGCAAAGCAGCGGGGCAGCACCAGCAACGAGCCTTCCTCCCTTGGTAGCCAAGCACAGGCAACCTCTAAGGTTTCAGAGGAGTTATAAGATCTTTAAAAAAACCCAAACCCCTCTCTCCCCGTCACCCAGGATGTCTCTTTGTCCCGCTGCCAATGTGCTCTACGTTACTGAAACCCAGGGTCATGGTTTAAGCTGTAGCTGCAGGAAAAAAAAGTCATTGCACTGTCAGACGTGGACATGTCCATCCTTCACCCTGATGGGCTTTTGTGTCCCTTGCCAGCAGCACTTCACAGTTGTCTTCATCTGCTTTGGCCATGGAAATATTATTGCTTTGTCTTAGTTAAAAACACAAGGAGAATTAAGAAGGGGTGGCATTAGAAATAAGTGGACGAAGCAGCAAATTGAGAAACATGCAATTCTGGTGTGGATATGATGTTATTGTTTAAAGTGCACTTGCATAACTGAGAAATTTCCTAATCATGAAAAAAAAAAAAAAAAAAAAGCGTTGAGCCACTGACTACATGTTACATTCTTCTTATCTTTCTTGATTACTTCATGACTGCAGAAAATAAACCACGTCCCACCCACCTAGTTCACCTCATTTGGGGGTGCCACCTGGATCATCACAGCATCATTCCTGGTCTCGTTCTTAGAGCATGGAGGGAGCCGATGGTGCATCATTTCTAGCTGCAAACTTGCCAGGGGAAACCAAACACCCGGCTTCAGTGTGGTTTGGGAGGTTCCTTGTCACGGGACTGAACACCCGACGGGCAACAGCCACTGCGGCACGTCCCTGTTGCCATGGCTGTGCTGGTTGGTGGCCCCCAAAGGGAAGAGCTGCCTTAGGGAACATCAGCAGGAGTCTTACCAGCTGAGCAGCTAATCCCTGCACGATGCTAAGCACTTTTAAGCCAGCCCAGTGAAAGCTTTTGCTTACATCAGTATGTTTGTGCTTTACCTATGATGGCTCCTCTGTTTTATCCAACTTCTCTTGAGCGCGTGGCTAGACAAGGGACCGTTTCATGGCTTCCCAGCTGATCCGCTGAATACATGTTGGAAGAACTCCCAACCAGTTTATGTCTCTACCTCTTTTTTTTTTTTTTTTTTTCCTAAAGCTCGCACATGGCTCTGAATGCTACCCAGGACCTCAGTGTAATTACTTGCCCAGCCCATCCTCCTCCTACAAACTGACACTTCCATCATGCTTTGAAAGAATAAAATCTGTATGTCACTGAAGGGGAATTGTCAAGCTGGGAGGAGAAAGGAGACCCTGACACATCCCTTCTTCCTCACGGCCATTGACAGAGGTGGCTCCATCACCTGTGGGAGCAGTTTGCCCAGATATGGGTGTTACCCAGCCCCGTTAGCCGTACCCAGTGGCGAGGCCCGTTCATCCCACCCTGCTCGGCTCCAGGAGGCCCCAGCCTGGTTCCTGGGTTGGAAATGGCTGATTCCAAGGATTTTTCACACAACATAGTTCTACATGGGTTGTTTTTGGTCCTCCCAGTGAAATTTGTCTCAGGGTCTCCAAGCAGCTGGGGAAGAGCTGAGACTGTGCTGGGTGCTGCTGCCCTTCCTCTCTCCCACTGCTGAGGGGCTCCGGGGCCCTCATCCAGCCAGCATCGGCAGGAGGAGAGACACAACCAGCCAAGCACAGGTTGTGTGAATTTGCCTGAGTTGGGATTTGAGTTGACATCAGCTGTCCGGTGGCTTCACGCTGAGCAGTGTTGAAACGGGGCTAGAAAAGGCTGGGGCAACAACACTGGTTCAGTGTGATTTTTTTTCCAACGCAAAACCAGCCACTCTCATGGTCAAATCTGACATATTTAAAGTAAAGGAGATGCCTCTCTGGTGCACGGCTTCTCCCCACTGCTCGTCAAATCGGTTGGGTTGGAGGAGGGTGCACAAGAGCAGGATTTGGCCCTGAACATTTGTCAGTAAGCCTCGCAACCTCTGCAACAAGTGGTAAACTTCATAATATACACCGGTAAATCTTACAACATACACCGGCAGATCTTGTAATGTGCCCCGACAAGCCTTGCCTTATATGCGGGCATACAGAATAAGAATGGGAGATAAAAGGGGAGAAAGAGAGAAATAGGGAGAGAGAAAGACAAAAAAGAAAGATTTCACCAGTCCTGGTTCCATCATTGGTCCAGCCAGCCCAGGGGTCTGGTTCCAGAGGGGCACAGCCACCCGGGCTTTGACTTGTGTCCTTTTATAATTCCTTGCCCCTCCTCCGGGTGGGCACTTGGGACTCATTAGGCTAATTAGCCATCATGTGCAATCTATGCTTCTAGAATTCTCCTTGTTTTTGGTACGCACGCAGTTTGTACCTTCAGATTCTTCTAGAAATGAGTCTGTGGACTTTGGGGTTGTTGGGGAGTTACTCCCCCCTCCCTGCAGGTGTGTGACCATTGTTTGACCTCTCCTTTTAGCACATGTGTTGTGCAAACAGCTTCTTTATTGGCTCTTTATGGAGTCACTCAAGATAGGGAAGTTTGGCCTCTGAAAAGTGTGGTCCCACCTCCATGGGACACCCTCCTCTCACTGCATCTCTCTGCCCTGACCTGCACAGCCCCGGTGTTTCCATAGAAACAGTTTCCTTTGCCAAAGTTCTTTATCAAATGGTTGCGATATTAATCATGGATTTATCAGACCATCACACCCTCCTCCACCGGCTCTCCCCGAGGGGTTGCCAGCCATCCTTGCCCGCTTGCCCACGCTCCACCAAGCCACGTGGGGAACCAGCTGATGGAGCTGCTGGGGCCCAGAGCTCAGCGGCAGCAGCCTCAGTCCTCTCCCAGTTGTGCTCCTCCCACCAGTCCCAAGTAAGGACCAAAACCTGGAGAAGTCCTCTCCAATCCAACTTGGAGGCTTTCACACCACAAAGCAAGAAGAGAACAACACTGGGACTGCTTTTGACACCTATTACCTCCTTCACACAGATTCACATCCCACCTCCTCCTGCCTCATGCACATCTGCAGTGCTCCAGCTCAGCTTTCTGTAGCGGAACAAAAGCCACGTTGAGAAAACCAAGTCTGGTCCCCAGGCATGTGCCATTAGCCATGCACAAGTTTATTGCCCTTCAAAGCTCCTTCATGAAATGAATCCATCAGCACCAGCACTGGAGTCGGAGTTTTCCTTTCCCACACTAATCACGTCTCTCAGAATTGCCTGTTTTCTTTTATTTTGCTTCTGGGTACCAGAAAAACATCCTTAGTGAAACTCCACCACCTCCAAACACAAGCCACTCTCCATAGAAGACTCAAAGTCCTTCACCATCCTTGGCCAACACACAAAATCCTGCTACTGCTTCGGGAAGCAGAAGCAGTGGAAAAGGAGAGCAGAGGAAGATGCTCTTGAAAGCTGAACCTCTGGAGACAGGGAGAAACGGCAACATCAGATCCTACCAGATATTATGAGAAATGGAGCCTGGAGGACTCCCCTTATTCATAACCCATCTTTAAAACATCTCTGAGGGTTTTTCTTCGGATAGCTTGGCTTTTTTCTAATTCAAGACTAAGCAGCTACAGACTTGGAGGACTAATCCATTGGAAAGACGATACTCTACCTGTTGTCTCCTTCCAACTTCCAACACTGGAAAGCAGAGGCTGTTTTCCAGATAGCAGAAACAAACAGGCCTTCTGTGAAGGTCGCACCTTTATGCCCACCCGTTACCAACCAAAACCGAGTATGACTGGTGATCATCTAGTTTCATCACCAAAAAAACAAAGAGACATGCAAGTGGTAGGTAGACTTGTCATTTACTTTCAACAGAGTGGAGTTTTAAAATTCTTGCTTTGAACATGACGGTGACAGAACTACCATTGTTTTAAAATGTGAAATGACAAACGTTAGAGAGCTGGATAAACATAAGTCAAGACAAAGTAATAAGAGTTCACAGGCTGTGCAAACTGTGTTTCCATCGACAGGGGATCTGTCTGCACCAGGAGATCTGTCTGCGCTGTCGGATACGTCTGCACGAGGAGATCTGTCTGCACCATGGGATCTGTCTGCACCAGGAGATCTGTCTGCATTGTCGGATATGTCTGCACCAGGAGATCTGTCTGCGCTGTGGGATCTGTCTGCGCCGTGGGATCTGTCGGCGCTGTGGGATCTGTCTGCGCTGTGGGATCTGCCTGCTCTGGGGGATCTGCCTTTTCCGGAGGATCTACTTGTGCCGATGGATCTGTCTTCACGCTACAGGGCTTGTCCTGTCCATGCAGATGAGTTAGAAGCCTCCTCCTCCTGCTCTCCCCGAGGGGTTGCCAGCCATCCTTGCCCGCTTGCCCATGCTCCTCCAAGCCAGGCGGGGAACCAACTGATGGAGCCGCTGGGACCCAGAGGTCAGCAGCAGCAGCCTCGCTCCTCTCCCACTCACGCTCCTCCCGCCAGTCCCTGGTGGGGAGCTGGAACCGGACTTGCTTGGGGTGGCCGTTCCGCTGCCCTTCCTTCCGCAGCATGGCTACCGAGGCCACTCGCAGACGAGCCGCTGTGCTGGTGGTGGCCCAAGACACGTGGAAGTGCTCCTCCGGCTCCAGGGGCGTGGGACCGCAGAGCCACCTCGCTCGCCTCCTCCCACCTCCAGAGTCACCCCAGGAGCCCGGGCAACCGTCACCCAGGGACACTGGCCCGGCCAATGGTGTGCCCGGGAGCAAAGGCTCCTGGGAAATGCTGCAGCTGATGGGCTTCCACATGCAAATGAGCATGGTGACATCAGCCACCGGAATGGCCTCGGGCCCTGGGCATGGGAGCCGGAGGTCACCAGCCAGCCCCTTCCCCATGGCCTCTCCCTGCAGAGCCCTCTGCTTCCCCGGCCCCTGGCCAGGCTCCCAGGAGTACCCATCTCCCCCTGCGACCTGAACCTCTGGGCCAGTTCTGACCACGCCTGGCCAGGGCAGGGAAGGCCCACGGACAACATCTACCCAGAAGCACAACAAAGAAACTCTGCTCAAGGGCTCTGGTGCAGGGCAAGGATGAAGCTTGAACTCACCTTTGCAAACCACAGAATCCACCTAGAAAAACAAAGTACCCACAAGCCCAAATTGCCCAAAAGCCAGTCCTTCCTCACCAGTCAAGAGACAAGGGAAGGACCTGGCGGGTGCCATCCCTTCTCCTCTGCGTCCCACACGAGCGATCCCCGCCTCGGCCTCAGTGCCACTGACCGTGGGAACGTCTCACAGGAGGGATAAAACAAACCTGATGAGAGGTTTGGTAAAGCAGCATTCCCTTCCCTTCCGGAAGATGTCACACAGTGTTATCACGCAGATTTCCCTACGCTGCCATCCTCTATCACACCCCTTAGTCCGTTTTAGAGACATTTATGGCTCTTGCTGTAAGTCTTGGGAAAAACCCAACCCCATGGGATCACGACAACCAGCCTGGCTACCCAAGCACAACGAGAAACTCCTCCACAGGGGAACTGCCAAAGCCTTGACCCCGACAGCTCATCCACCACACAACCTGCTTGTCCCCAGCCCCCTCCGAAACAGCTACAGGCAAGGAAGAGGAACACCAAAACCCTTGCCCCAGTTGCCTTCTACTCAATAATACTCAAGCATTACACCAGGGTTTTGTACTTTCACCCAAAAAGCCACTCTTACGAGGAGCAGCTGAGGGAACTGGAGCTGATTAGCCTGGAGAAAAGGAGGCTGAGGGGAGACCTCATGGCCCTCTACAACTCCCTGAAAGGAGGGTGCAGAGAGGGGGGGGATGAGTCTCTTGACCCAAGGAACAAGCGACAGAACAAGAGGGAATGGCCTCAAGCTGCGCCAGGGCAGGGTTAGATGGGATATGAGGACAAACTTTTGACTGCAAGGGTTGTCAAGCACTGGAACAGGCTGCCTGGGGAAGTGGCTAAGTCACCATCCTGGAGGTATTTCTTTAAAAGATGGGTAGGCGTGGCGCTCAGGGACAGGGTTTAGTGGTGGACTTGGCAGTGTAGGTTAACGCTTGGGACTTGATGTTCTTAGAGGTCTTTTCCAACCTAAATGATTCTACGATTCTCACATCACCTCTGCCCTGCGCGCTGGGCATTTGGGGCTCCCATGGGGCACAGGGTTACCCGATGTGCTGGGGCCTGGGGGCCACTTTTTTTGAGGCAACGCTGCTCTGGGGGGGTGTGTGTGTGACCTGTTTCATTTAACCAGGCTCAGACCAGAGCCAGGAGGAGAGTCCCAGCAACGCCCGTCACCTGCCGGGTGGCTGCCACCTCCTGCCCTGCCCACATAGCGCTGGAGCACTAACGGAACATCGCAGCCTAATAAGAATTGAAAGGCCTCAGACATGAAATAATAATGAAACAAAGAAACAGATCAAAGCTTTTAATTTCACTCTAAGTACTTTACTCTCACTCTCAGAAATTCTTATCAAAGACAGGCAGATGTCACTGCCTCCAGGGGTCTCAACTCGGCAGTTCCCGATTTGCATTTACTCCACAAATTTGCTTTCAAAACTGGAGACCTACGGTGTAAAAGCAGCGGCAAGTTTTGCTGTGGTGAAACCACACGCTGAAATTTGAAAGCACCACAGAGCTGGTTAAGCTTTTCCGGCACCGATTCAGCGCTGTACAATTGTAAATACAAATAAATCCCTGTACAAATGCCATCAGGCCTCCACGTGCTGGTAAGATGAAGTATTATCAAGTAATATAAATGTTTATTTCCATGGTAAAGCACTAGCACAAACCTTCCTTTTTGGGCTGTATATTAGGCAGGAGTGGGTTTGTGAGGTTTATAAATACAATGTGCTCCCAGCCCCACCGTGCCATGGGCTGGGCACCCACTCCAGTGGTGCTCAGCCTGTGTTAGTCCCCTTTTCCCCCAGATGAAGGTGGGGATTGCTGGGCTTTCACGTGAGGTGGTTTGCTTGGCTTTTCTCTTTTATGTCTCCAGTCATCAAATTGCTTTCCTCAGTCAAAAGCTCACTTAATGAGTGACACAAGTAATTAGTTTATTGGAAATGGCGTTGCAAGGGCCAGCTGGGAGCATGCCAGGAGCAGATCACCCGGGGAAGGCACCCTGAATTTGGGTTGGACAGACGTCGTTTCTGAGCTCAGCTAAGACCCTAGAAAAATAAAGCACACTCTAAATCCTCTTGGAGAGAAAAAAGCAACATCCCAGGTGTTATCAGGGCATAATATAATAATAATAATAATAGCAGTGCCACAGATGTGCATCTTCAAAGAAAAATAGTGCAGAAAATATCTGAGTGCTAACCTACAAGCCTGGGGTGCTGCTCCCCGGCTTTGGCAGTCCTTCCCAGCAGTGGGGTCTCCCCTGCACCCTCCTGTCCTATGCTCATGCTGAGCATCAGGATTTTTAAGGCAGGTTTTAAAGCACCAAGACTGAGGTTGACTCTTCTTGAACAACCAGGACCCGTTGCACAGCTAGAGGAGCTATGGTGCCAGGAGCTGGGGATGCCAAGCCACGCGTTGGAGGAAGTCACAAGAGATTTATGCTTCTCCTTTAGCAGCTCTGGGCAAATGCTTGGACCTCTGACGAAAGCTACAGGAAGGGCGTAGACTTGCTTTTCTCTGCCCAGACAGAAGCAAATCACTGCCCCCAAATCAGAATGATTACACCACAGCTAAATATAAATTTACCTACTTCAGCCCCGTTTTCCTTTGGAGTCTGCGGTGTGATGTGGTCAGCAGGGACCAGGGGTGCAAGGACTCCCCAGGATGATGCTGGGACTGGTGCTGGCAGGGGCAGGATTGACCCTGAGGGATCGACTCTGTAGTACCAAAGCCACCCTCTGCTAACACCAGACGTTTCAGCCCGAGAAACGCCCGTTCAAACCCAGCCAGCTGGCGAGGCACCACGGCCAGGGCACACCAGGGTTTTTGCCAGGTGCTCGGTGTGTCTGTAAAGCTTTGCTCCAACATTAGTCCCCTGCCCCATCCCAGGCCCAGGGAGAAATTAAGCATTTAAGCAGCACATGTGGGTGCACGTCTTGTCTCATAGGTGCCAGCCCCAGCTGCTAGGCTGTTTTATCTCAGTTGCTCCTACATAATCAATATTAAATTTTGGGTGCCGAGTTCAGATGCTCCAGTTGAAGGTGAGATTTGAGTCGTGCCCTTTGGCTGCCGGCACCAGCAGCTGGGCTGGTGGAAGGACCTTCTGCTGGGAGGGCGTCAGGGTGAAGGTGGGTGTACTGGGGAGCCTCCTGTCACAGCCTCCCCCTCGCCCCTAAATAACCTCGCAGAGAAAAACCTCTCACCATTTCATGGCAGTCCTTCCACAAAGCACCACCGCCCCAGCTCTGAGCCCAGCTTCCAGCACTCACCAGAGCCCCAGGGCTGTGGCCACAGACATGCCCGTGGTGGCCAGGCAGTGCCACGACCCCGGGGGCCAGCCATCAGCCGCTGCGCTGGAGCCACCCTCTGAAGTCATCCTGAATTAAAAACTAATGATACTTTTCTTTGATAGCTTTTTTTTGATAGTGCAGCCACAGAAAAAACAGCCACAAAGGGAATTCAATTTTTTTTTTGAATAATTAATTTGACTTTCTTTACTAGATGATTTCTGGGTATTTTCAGTCGTCTTTTTAATTTCTCTCTCCACAACATGAAGGTGGAAGTCTCTGGCAAATAAAATCATTGTCAAAGTCCTGGGGGAGGGAAGATGTGGGAAGGAAAATTTCCCAATGTGCTGATATGAGCTTATCAACCAGCCTTGCTCTCCATGGACAAAGAATGAGGCAAATGGGATCAGGCCCAGACAAAGTACCTGGTTTAAAGATCAAAGCTGGCTTCATGAGGAAGAGGTTGGTTGATACTTATGATGAAGGCAAGAAGCAGGATGTGTTAGTGTGGGGCACAGGTAGAGACACCCGACCAGCTGTCATAAAATGGTTGTTTCTCACAGCATTTAGCCTGTATTCACCAGAAATGTGTCTGTCCAGGTGCTTTCCCTTTCCCACCTCACCTGCTCCTCTCCTTTAGAAGTTGAACCAGCTTTTTGGAGTGAGGGGCCCAAAACTGAACCAAGTAATTGAGGTGCGGCCTCACCAGTGCCGAGTACAAAACAATTATTAGGCCAAAATGCATTTTTCCAGCAGCTGTGATAAGGCTGAATTAAAGGGTCATTAAGAGACCGATAGCTGGCCTGCTGTCACCTGCCTTGGCTGGCGTGTACTGCTTTATTCTGTTTTCACTGTATCTATCGACCAAAACACTGGTTATTTAGACGAACCAAAAAGGTGCCAGTGCCTGTGGTTGGCTGCTGGGCTGAGTTTCAGGAGCTTGAGGGGTTTTGTTTTGTTTATCACCCTCGCTTGTATCAGCAATAGTGTGGCCAGCAGGGACAGGGAAGGGCTTGTCCCCCAGTACTCGGCACCGGTGAGGCTGCACCTTGAATATTGGTGTACTTGAATACTGAACAGTTTTGGGCCCCTCACTACAAGGAAGACACTGAGGTGCTGGAGTGTGTCCAAAGAAGAGCAACAAAGCTGGTGCAAGGTCTGGAGCACAGGTCTGATGGGGAGTGGCTGAGGGAACTGGGGGGGTTTAGTCTGGAGAAGAGGAGGCTGAGGGGAGACCTTATCACCACCTGAAAGGAGGTTGTAGTGAGGTTACTTCTCACAAGTCACAAGAGATTGGACAAGCAGAAACAGCCTCAAGTTGCAACAGGGGAGGTTTAGATGGGATATGAGGAAAAATTTCTTCACTGAAAGGGCTGTTGTCAAGTGCTGGAACAGGCTGCCCAGGGAAGTGGCTGAGTCACCATCCTGGAGGTATTTATTCAAAAGATGGGTAGATGTGGGACAGGGTTTAGTGGGACTTGGCAGTGTAGGTTAATGGTTGGGCTGGATGATCTTAAAGGTCTTTTCCAACCTAAACAATTCTGTGATTCTATGTCAGCCAGGTAGCTTTGCTTTCCTTATCATCTGCTTCACCCTTTCCTGCTCTTCACTGGTGTTGTCCATCACGACTCTTGCGAGGAGGAGGACCTGCCTCTCCCCCTCTGCACTATCCATTGTCTTCAGTGCCTCGGTGCACGGGGGTTTCCTACAGGGAAATCACTTGATTTCCGAGGCAGCCGCAAACAACTTGTCCTCCAAGACGGTACTTCCACAGCCGGGTCCCCCGTGACAGCCGTGGACGCAGGACAGGCAGTGACGATAGAAAATACGGCCGTCACACTGGGAGCAGAGTCCTATTAACTTTCAAGTGGTAATTATCCGGAGAAGTTGTGATACTGTGACATGCAGAGAATAGGGTGTTTATTGCCTTGCTGGCAGGAACATGCCGGGTGTCAGGGCTTGTGAGAGAGCTCTACAAAGCCTCTCATTATTTTCATCCTCTCATTTAAATTATTTTGTAAAAGCTCTTTTGGTGCGGAAGACGGCGATATTATCTTACTGAATTTTAATGTTATTTTGGAATGGAATGGATTTGTTTTGTCCTTGTGCAGTGGCCACTTACCCAGCGTGCACTCTGGACCCTGGAAGGCTTTTGCTGCGGGGAGGTGAGCCAGAAGCCAAAGATAAGAATAAAAAAAGATTTATTCAAGCTTCAGAATAGAATGTGGGGATGGGAATGGAATACAGGTCTGCTGAGCCTTCTGCAAAGGCAGAAGTGGTTTGTGCTAGTTCCACACCTTGCTTGTGCAGTTGTTGTGCAGCAGCATTAAGTACTCCATGCAGATGGGACTAGCACGAAAGCATCTGGGGGCTAGTGGCTGCTGCTGTTTGATAGCCCAGTGAGCGTGAGGGAGCTCCTGTACTGAGAAGGAAAGGAGGGAAGCAAGTCCCCTCTACAACCCCGAACATGGAACAAGACAGACGCCAACGCCAGCCTGTGCCTTGCTCAGCTCTGTGCACGTGTTCAGAGTGGAGAGCTACGCAGCCTCATGAGACGCTGCTTCCATTCTGGGTGTGGTTATTAAATACATTAAATATTTACTGGACATCAGCTATGGCTGCATTTCGTGCACGCACTACTACAGCAGCGTTTTTCAAAAGATAGAGGCTGATGTGGAAGTCTGGGAGTGGTGGGAAATAATGAAAAGGAAAACATCTTTCTAACTTCTTTTCCCCTTCATTGCAACAAGTGCTGGGTTATTAGATATAAAAGTGAGCAAAAAGTTAGATTAAGTTATCAAAAAATTGTATAAAGTTATCAAAAGCATAACTGTCTTTCTGCTTCAGACATTGGGGGGATGTGATTGAGGCAATTTCACTCACTCCACCACTGTAATCTGAAACTCCCCCGCAGACCCGAACCTCTTGCTGTTCCAGTTCTGTTTATCGAGCCGCAGAAGGGCCACGAGCGCCTCGACCATTCCAGTCCCCGCAGAAATGCAGCGGAGGGCGCGGGCATGAGCGTGAACCACCCCCTCACTTGCACAGACTGCAGATGAAGAAGGATGTAAATGGCAATAGGCCGAGGATGCGGCTTCGAAGGGGTGGGAAATACACAGAAAAAAGACAAGACAACACTGGCAGGTGAAGCAGGGGGAGAACATATTTCTTCGGAAGCTTTTAAAACAGAAAAACTAAGTACCTTACTACAGCTCTTGATATTTTGAGAGATTTGGGTCAAGAAATTCTTGGGTGAAGTGTCAAAAATCCACCCATCCGAAGACTCTTCCATGACTGCTGTAGAAATCCAGTTCAGACACTAAGGATGATGCAGTTTGGTGAGTTTTACAGTTGCTTTTTATTGTCCCATTAATTAAGGGGATAATTTTCATGGCAGAAGAGTAAGAGGCTGTAAACTGCTTTTGTGGGCAATTAAAGGTTGAAGTGCAGAAATAATTTGAGAGTACTATTCAGTATTGGGGAACACAAACCATGTAATAGAGAAAAAACCTGAAAAGATAGAAATGCTGATTTCATCTTAGGCTTGAGGAGGTTGGCATTAGTGTCTGGGTTAGCGCTAGCTTAAGTGAGCACGTCTTTGAGGATCGAAGCAAAAGAAAATGAAGCAGGTAGTACAACAGCACCAAAACCGAGCCTCTTAAAAAAAATGTTTTTATTTTTCTGTTGAGTTGTCATGTTCCAATATTTCTCCACTCAGTTAATTATTTTTAAGACTGAACTTCCCAGCTATTCTAGAGAGGAATAGCCAGCCTAGTAGGGCTACAATCCTGCATACAATTACCACGGCTTTTCTAGCACTACAGGCAATAGACCCCAGTTAGGAAGAAGCAGAACTCGTGTACCACCGTGTGTTTATCTCCAGCTTGGAGAGGCAAACCAAGACTCTTTTCCCTCAGGCTGACAATTCTGGGTAACAGTTTTTAGGTGCTGATAGGCCTGCTGCAGAAAAGGGCTTTTTTTCCTGGTTGTATTTGAAAGTTTCCTTGTTAGTCTCCAGGCTGGTTCACTGTCCGAATCACCCACATAACCCCAAAGAAATCCCATTTGCAGGAAAGATGACAGCGTTCGTAGCACCCTCTACAATCCCCTGCTGCCCTCAGACGATGCTGGAGGACACTGGAATCCTTTGCCTCATTAGGTGCAACACGCTGAAATGGCTTTTCCAGGATGTGCACGGAGAAAGACAAAAAAATGGTGAAAATGAGGATTGCTGCACCGGGAAAGGCAGGAGACCTTTCACACACCAGCCACGTGTATCATTTAACACACGATTTACATACTCCTCAAGGTCATACCTTTGGCTTCAACTTTTTACTTAAAGCAGGGTATGTTTGCTGCTGACTTTGTAGGCAAAAACATGTTAGAAATAATAGTGGGAGCAGGAAGGTGACTGGCCAGTAGAACTTCAACTGAACACGAACTTCTCCCTTCACAAACTACAGGTGGTCCCTCCAACTTTCTTCCCCCACCCCACAGCCACTGGAAAAATGGGCGTTGGCAAACCTACATTTTCCATGGTTGTGAAGACAAACTATTCAGGAACTGAAGACGGGGGGGTGACTGTACTGTCAATCCCATTAAAAGTTCAACTTGCTACCTAAGTACACATTGAACACGTGAATAAAATATCTGGGGATTTTCTATTATTAGTCTCCTCATGAGTGGATGAATATATTAAAGCTTACAAGACTCTGAGAGATGCTGCTCGAGGAGTGTGGCACACTCTGCACACATGTAGGTGATATTCATTTATGGAAGTTTTTTTGTAAGAATTGTAAAGACCCCCCTTGGTTAATGACATCCTTCAATCTTCTTAGATTTCTTCATAGATCCAAGGTAGAAAAGTGTTCCCTTCCCCCTTTGGTGCTTGTTGCTAGAGGCATCCTGAAAAATCAGACTCATCTTTGGACCAATTTTCAACTCCTAACAGCTCGGTAAACTAAAATGCTTAGGCAATTTATTCTCTGTATATAGTCAGGTAGGTAACACTTGATTTCTCATTCCATGACTGCATTTTATTGTTTTAAACTGAAATCCAGCATGTGTGTTTCCAACAGATTATCTCCATAATCACTTTCTTTTTGCTATGGAAATGATCTGAAAATTGTTCTTTGATATGAGAGAAGAGTTCACAAGGCCACACTGTACAAAAGCTCGAATCGTGCAATTATCATTTGTAAAGAGAAACTGTTATCAAAGTAACTGCAGGGGACACCTCCAGGACTCCTCTTAGTCAGGAAATTTGAAACATATATTTCTCTAACACGAATTTCACTCCAAACCCTTCTGAATAATTCATGAGAGCTGATTTAATGTCATAGTTAAGTCTGGCACTCAGGACAGAGATCGGAGGCTTCTGCCGCAGATGGAAGATTTCGCCGGTTCATTGGGGGGGGTGGGGGGGGGGCAGAGCTGGGGGCTCATCCCCCCGAAGGTTTCGGTACCCAAGTGCCTTTGATTTGGGCAAGTGCCCTCCCCGTGGTGGGCAGGCTTGCAAGGAGAGGCTGGGGTGGAGGTGGGTACCCTCCTTATTTCTGTCTCAGGCTGCCTGCTGGGGTGGCAGGAAGGTGGAGCAGGAGCCCCCCACCCGCCCAGTGCAATCAGAAGCAGAGCCTCTGCTTTTCTTAAGCAGCATCAAATTACCCGCACTGACGGGTAACAGCTGTTCTCTGTTCTCAGAAGGAAGAAGGCACCTTGAGATGAGAAAACGCCATTTTGTTCTTCATTGCTACATGAGAGGAGCTATAAATTGCTGGGAAATGGTAGTTTACAAAGCACTAAAAGGAAGACCTGCAGTTTGGCGTGTGACCAACGCCGAGAGAGTGAGGCTTGTTTTAACTATCGCTTTGTCTGTGTAGAGGCAGGTAAATCAGCTGAAGGGATGCTCCTTGTTTGGACTTTTTACTGCAGTAAAAGGGTCAGAGGTGCCCCGAGGGCTCGCTCACCAGCACGGCTGCTGCCGCCAAATTCCCGCTCTCTCCCAACTCAGTATGAGTTGGAGAACTACACCTACGAGGTACCACCCTCCCCAGGCTCCGGGGACTTTCTGAGCAAAGCTGACTTCCAGGAACTCAGGATTTCACCCCCCAGGGCTCTGGCATGTTACTGGGCTAATAAAACTATCGCATTCCCAGTACGCACTGAAGCCTAAATGCCATTTGATGTTGTCAGATTTTTGGAAGAGGACATGGGGAAATGGAAAACAACCATTTTATAGGACTTATTGGCATTTAATCCCAAAGCACTTTTCTAATGTCAGGCGCTCCTTCTTTTTACAGACAGCAAAACTAATGCATCTGTATCTCAACCGAGGTCAGAGAGTGGCCAAATACTCAGGTTTTGTTAACTCCCAGAGGCCAAAAACCCCACAAGAACAGGGTGCTGATGCACTGACCCATGCTGCCAAGTCGCTGAGCAGTGCTGAGCGTAACTGTGTGTGTTTTTCGTAATGCAACAAGGCTAGGATGCTGTCACGGATAGCTCAGATGTAAAACTGGTGAGCTGCAATACAAAACTGTGACAGTTTTATCCCTGGCAATCGCATTTTGCTGAAATGCAACAATCGTGAATATTTGTTAATTATTCTCTTTGTATTATGCAAGATTTTATATTTAAATGGGAGTCATAGGTGATTATTACAGATAGCCAAAAACCAAAAAAGTTGTTTTTAAGACACTTGAGGGACTGGGGAAAACACACAACCGTGACACGAGAAGTTGGTTCTAACACATCTTATCCTAAAGCCTCTGTATTTTTCAAATTTTAATCACTGCCTAATGCTATAGATGACACCTACTGGGCAAATGAAGGCCTGGCACCTCCAGCATTCCACAGCCTTCTGAATTCTTGGGTATTCCCTAAACCACCCTCCACAATAAGGTTGTGTTGCTCCCTTTACGAGAGCCTACAGGATAACAAGTGGCTCTGTGTTTGCAGAGGAGGGGAGGCCTAAATTGTTCCACCTGAGACTTACTTCTACTGAAGTCTAACTAGTCCCTCCGTTCCGTTAGCTTTGTACACGAGCAGGAAGACCAGAACAGGAGGGAAAATACCACTTACCTTTTTTTACCACTGGCTATTTTTCTATTGCTTTGCAGGCAGCTATAATGATAATTTTGTTACACCACCCCATCACCAGTCAGGGTTTAACAATGAAATAGCACTGTGTTCATCAAACACAAATGATATTGATGGCATAGTTAGAAAACACTGAAAATTCTCCCTTTATGCTGGTTAATTATTCACATTGGGACTAATAATAGACTTTCGATGTATAAAATGATTATAATGATTAAAATATTATCCAAGTTGTAGCTCTTATTGCTTCCTAGAGAAACCAATTTGAAGAGCAAATTTCTATCAACTCAAACTGCAAAAGCATGCAGCCCAAACACGAGGGGTACTCTTCTCAAAGTTAGTCTATATTCCATATTATGCACTCACTGATACAGCTCCACTGATGAAATTCCCCAGTATTTAGAGACAAAAACCCCACAAGATTATTGCTCCCCATTTGAACTTACAAGAAGAAAAAAACTGCCACGTGCTTTGCATGTGCAGCTACAGTGATTAACTTCATATACGAGATATTTGCAAGCATAATTAGTTAGCTGTCTGCAAAACTCAAATTACCCAGGAAACACTTTACTCTCCATGTAATTGCAAACCTGATGGGCCACAACTGCCCACACTGTTTTGTGTAAAACAAGACGCTGAAATATATGGAAAAATAGTTTAGAAATTGTAGTATCTTAAAAATTGATCTCATCTTTATTAACTTAATAGGGAAATGTCTAACAAACTTGTATTCAAATAAAAAAAAAAAATAAAAAAAAGAAGAAAGCTGTACATTCAGGAGTGGTCCAGAACTTAGCTCTGCCCATGCAGAAAATAATGGCACATAGTAAGGTCTCCAGATCCCCAAAGGAATGACAGACTGGCACATAGTGTCGTGATTTTTTTTTTTTAACATACCAGTTTCTGTCAGCTGCTCAGGTTTAATAAGGGGATTCACTTTGACCTATTGGTCTTTGAATGTTCATGTACATATTCTCCCCACCGTGATGAGACTATCTGGGACACTGTGCTTCTCCCAACATCTTTGGTATTTGGAAAGCTATAGAAATTTTAGTCTGTATTGGAAGTTTTCTTCACAGGCGAGAGCCCTGAATATAAAGCTTCAGTTTGAGGCAGGGAGACCTTTCCCTCAGGCAGCCATACTCCATCCTCCTTTCTGGGAGCACTAAGGTAAGATCTCACCAGGCACTGTTCGGGAGTTGAATACATTCGTGTAGAAATCTATCAGTAACTCAGTGAAGAGATTCAGCGGTACCAGAGCACTCAGGGAGGCTGTTCCTTTCGATGGCCAGATCAAATTCAAGCCGAAGACACAGGCCAGGCTGGATGCTGTCATTCTGTTATATATGCTCTCCTGCGAAACCTGGAAAAACATAAACACGAGTAGGTATATGAGTACGTGTGCCCCAGGGAGCGAGAGACGAGAGACCGTCCCGTACTGAGGAGTACACCCTGGCCATGGGTACAGCACTGGCCGCTCAGCAGCCTCAGGGCTGACTACACAGCCTAGAGCTATAGGGCCTCTGGAGTCTGGGTCCTCCAAGTACAAGATGAGATGTCAGTAAGTCAAGCAAAAAGACCGAGTTGTTTCCTTAGGCTAGGAAAATGAATTGTTTTCCATCCTTCTGTACGGAATCGGTTGCTATCTCTGCTGGGGGGCAGGGAAGGGCAGCATAAACAAACAGCTACCCCAACTGCTTCAAGTCCTCTACAGAACAAACCTTGGGGACTTCTGAAGTTGCCTGCAAGGGTTTAGAAGGTTTTTTTCTCTCTCTCTTCCAAGTACCTCCACATGCACTCAATTCCTCTGAAGCAATGGAGGTGAAAATGGGCCGTCGGTAAAATACCCAGCACTGAAACCTGTTCTGCACCTGGATGATGTGTCCTACTTCTAGCTGTAGATCTGAGCTCAGACCTGGGGAGCTGGAGTATTTATTTTTTTCTCTGTGTGAACTTGGCAGGGAATTTGTGTGTGTTTTGCTCTCCTGCATTACATAGCTGGTATCTAAAGCCCAGTATGGTCTATCTGGCAAGTTCTCTGTTACTGTAAAGAGCCAGCAAGCTGAAGGTGCTCCCGATACCTCCTGACACGGGTAATTCAGCCAGTTCTTCTCAGGCTGATGGTTGCAGTTGTTGACCAGTAATCTGTTACAGGAAGACCGTGCAGTCACAAACTGATGTACAGGTTACTCTGAAGCTGTTATCTCAGAACAAGGAATTATTGGGCAAAATCTCCTATGTATTCCTTCTGCTACAGTTTCAAGCGGAATAGGAAAGCAAAAATTCTGTTTCTCAGTGTCTCTTCATTTCTGCCTTGCCATAAAGCTTTCTGAAAAGGCAGCTCTGTAGTACTACGAAAAGCCTGAGGACACTAGAGGAAAATCTAAGAAACACTTCTTAGCATATGCATAAATTCCAGTCGCCCCCAGCCCAGTAACCCAGGTTTCATTCCCCTCTACTTCCTACAGCACAGTTCCACCCTCCACGGTGTTTTACCCAGCAAGGAGGCTATTTGCTCAGCCTTGAGGGGATAAAACGCCCTTTAGACACGTGTGCAGGATGGAAGTCTTTTCCTTGGGGGACATGAAGAAGCACTTACGTGCCCAAAAGCATAAAATTTTCTTCCTAACCGTATTAATTTTCCCAATAATTGGTACTATTTTTCCCTCCAATCTCTGCCTCACCCTTCTGGGACATCAGGGCTACTGTGATGCTACTTCTGCTACAAATATTAAAGGCTTTAATTGTTTTTAAGGTCATGAAGCAGGGCTGGATAAAGGCAGGAGATATTTGGTGCCAAAGAATTGACTTCACAACTTGAGAATAAAAAGTCGTCAGATTAAAGAGCCATGCCTGCTTCATGACCTTATGCAAAACCCACATCATTCTCTGCAGAGCACGAACCACGTGTAACCCGCTGACCTTCACATACCGCTCCCGATGCACTATTTAACAACACAGAAAAACCAACAAGCGCATCTCATTCGTTTAATCTGCTTCAGATGAGATCAGCTCCAACAAGAGTTCATTATACTGCAGCAAGGTAGCAAAAGCTAAACTACCACCAAAATAACTGATGATGGAAAACAGTAAGTTCCCTGTTAACAAGGAGACACAGGTATCACCGTGAAGGTAGCTGGACAATGAAGCTGGAGTTTGGATACTAATAAATATAACAAGGTTGGGGACTGTGTTCTGGCCCTTGGGTCAAGTGGCTCATGCTGGCTGCATCCACACTGTGTAACGTTGTACATGTGAAACCCCTGTGGATTTGTCCTCACTCCAAAATTAGTTTTTGGTGTTTCTTTCAGTTGAAAGTCTCTAAAATAATGTGAGAGCTACAGGCCATCACTCTGCGTTTTCTACATCCTAAGGCCTTATGTGTTTAGAGAGCAGGTGCCCTGTGATGGCACAGAGGATGTGCAGTACTGGAGGACAGGGGAGGGTGGAAGGAGCCAAACATGTCGCAGTTGTCTTCCCTGGTTTTCCGGAGTGCTCCCTGACACGCTCTCTCCTGCAAGTCGTAGGCAGGTGCTGTCTTCAAGCGCTAGTTGAAACACACCCAGCTTAACCCAGCTGCTGCCTCGAAGGCCAACGTGTCAGCTCAAAGCAACACCACTGCCACTAGAGCTAGATTTAATTCTTCTCTTTAGGCCATTTCAAACCATGTTTCTAACTCCAAGATGAAACCATCTCTTCCCACCCGCCACCACTCTGTGAACGTTCCAAGGAGACAGTCGATGTTGAAATGATCAACAAAAATACCCATGACACAGATTCTCCCCTGAGAGAGAAAATCCTTAAGATAAAATGAAACGGTGATTATATCATCGGAGGCAGAGCTACACTGAGCCTTATCTGTGAGTCATCCATGAGGCTGACACTTGGGAATTCAAGGGAGACACCGCACATTGCTTCACTCCAAAACGCACAGTAATCCCTTCCTCAGCAGATCCAAGAAAAAGTGTGCAACTGAATCAAACTCCACGACAATCTTTGCTGCCTCGCCAAGCACTGCAAGCGAGGAAGCCGCCCTGTCACGCCAGTGTCGATGGCTTCATCCCTCCCCAGGGGGACCAGGCTTCACACCATCTCAACCCCCTCGCTACTCCAATGCCAGTTTTCTTTCTCAAATGACATGAATGCATCCACTTCGTCTACAACACCATCATGAGCAGCTGATGTTTTCTTCCACCACTAGACTGTGGAAGGGCAGCACGCAGTCAGCCAACCTCTTTATGGGCTACCCCTCTACATAACTGCACTCCAAAGCTACGTTCTAAGAAATATAAATTTTATTTTTAGCATTTGGACTAACCCCCTTAACGCCGCCTTTGATTCCCTCACGAAGTTAGTAACCATCATCTCTGTTTCAAGTGAAAATACACTTGCTCTGTCAATTTGACAAGCTAATAAAAGACAATTCTCCAAGGACCTAGATCCTATCTTTGAAGGAATCATCTGCACATCACAGAAAAGTATTACAACAAAGAACTACACAGCTCCAGTTTGTTGGGTTTTTCCCCCCTTTCACTGGAACACGTATATTAAAAAAAAAATCATTAAGTCACGACAGCCTACATTGAAAGAAAGTCCTCTACAAAGATAAAACTTGTACCCTGCAAAACACATCATTGGGAATAAACACTGAAGATTTAGTGCCACATCAACAAATGCCAAATATACATCTTCACTATTCCAGAATAAACACCCTACTACCCCCAGCAAAACTGTGACAATTTTTGAATTCCACATACTTGCATCCCAACACCCTCATGGATATTGCAGGAGTGAAACCAGGCAGACGCTACACTACTTAATGAACTTAAACAGTGAAATACAGAGGGTAGAAACAGCCAATTATCAACAGCTTTTAAAAATGTAAGGACATCACCATCTCTTTGGTTTCTCAGTTGCAGTGCTGAAAGAACTTCAGAAAACGTTTTCAAAAGAAAATTACTAGATATTAAAACACCCCCACAAACTGACTGGAAATATAAATTCTTATCCCCCACTCTCAGCTCCCTTGCAGACATGCCAACTGCTTGTATCTGCTCCACGAGGCTTAGTCATCTAATCCTTCCCAACATGCCCCGTCATCTCCACCCCCAAGCTTTGCTGGTGCTAATTACACTTTTCAATTGGACAAGCGATTGAAACAAAACATTAATTCAGAGACTTTTTTTCCCAGCTTGTACTTCGCTTTAACTTTGCTGCTTCAGTTACAGCTCTGAAGTGTAGCCCATGGGCCCCAAAACCTCGTCCAGCTTTTCTAGTTGGTCCAAGTCTGGTCAGCCAGGTCAGCCACCCTTCCCCTCATCAGGCATGACTGCAGGGACAGAAATGAGCAGCAGAAAGTGTGTAAGCATAGAGAGGGGGCTGTATCAGCTGGTACTAAAACCAAAGACATGGTTATAAAAACACAATCTAGACAATATTACTGCCTCTACAAACTTTCCTGATTGTTTAGCCTTAGACTGTCATGGGAAAGTACAATTATAGTTTTCTACTAAATGGTTTCTGGCTTCAGAACTGGGTAACTGTAGGCCTCAGAGTGCTTTGCCAATTTGCAAGATGACTTCTTTGAGCCTTTTAAGTTTGCCTGCGCATTCATAAATGCACTTCGCTGCACGCGCAAGGCAGGGCTTGCAGAACACAAACAGTTGTTCGCACACACTCATCTCTTCTGAGATCATCTGAGCAAGCACGGACATTTTTTACAGACATAATTCAGGGACCGGCTCGTGAAAATCGGCCTTTGTTTCCCCTCTTGCTCCTGGTTGCCCAGTTCTGCCTAGGTAGGTCAGTCCACTACAGCTCCAAGAGGACCCTGCAAATCCCTCTCTAGCGACCAGATGTGCTGCGAAGCGGAGATGGGCAGCTTACACCCCCCACGGCCCCCTGGGCTCATTCCTGGCAAAATCGCTGCCAATCGAAGTTTAAAGAATTTGGACCTATTTTTTAAATTCAAGTCTATTACTTCTGTAGGAGTTGCACTGTCTTCTTGTAGCACCCTTGGACTAGAAGGAGATGTTTCATTAAGTAAAGGGGTTGAGACTGCAGAGAAAAATGGGGATTTTTTTTTTTTTATTTCTTCCACAAGCCTGTATCAAACCTGGAGTGTTCAAAACCTGTATCCGGTGATTACAATTCATCCCACTTCATGAAATTACCACAAGTACCTCTCGCACTACTCAAGGCTGAGCTCATGGAAGAATTAAATTGCCTCTTACATGTAAGAAGGTTGATGCTTGCAGGTAAAAACTAGGATTATTGGTAGAGTGCTCTGTTAAAGTTTGAATTGTGGCAGCTTGTGCAGCACGCCAATCTGCAATGAATAGACACCTCCAGCTCCTAGATTGTTTCACGTTCCCTTGACCTTTCCAAATGCAAATATTCCCCGAGACATTAAGGATGAAAAGCCATGGATCAGCAAAAATTGCAGATCTGAGCGCGAGTATTCAGCTTGATGCTGTGCTTTACATAACAAGGCACACTCAAAAATAATGCGATGTTCTGTTGCCCAATTACAGAAAACACTATGTCGTACTTTCGCACACCTCATTAACACCTCAAGTGCTCAGCTCTTAAGAAGTGCGTTGAGATGGTGCATCTATTATTGGAACAAAGTCACTTACGCGATTCATAACACTGAAGAGAGAAATCAGTTGCTAAAATAATAGCAAATGACATGAGGATTTCCTTAATAGCATTAGAGTTCAGCTAAGCAACAGTAAACGAACATGTGAGTATTACGGGAACCTTGCAAGTGCTGAGCGAGTGGGGGTCGTATCAATGTGTTTCCTTTAATCTTGCTTTTCTCTAGTGTTTTGATAGAAAAAGGGATTAAATGTACTTGTTTTTGAAATATGCTACTGGCTAGAATATGTCAAACATGATTGTAGCCCAAGAACAGTTACTGAGGGCTAATTCCTCCGCTGGGGAAATCAGCATCATTCCAAATACATGATGGCTTTGGTGGGCTCTTAGGACTTCTGAAGGCTAGATCACTTTGTTCAGGTGTCAACACCACCGTGATCCTCAGTTTCAGGCACCTGGGTGGGAAAAATGTAATCTGGAAAAGGCAATACCTTGGATAAGGCAGAAGGAAGGGAAATTTACACTCCTGTTACTGTCTTTTCCTGCACATAAACTGGCAACCAAAGGATGTCACTAGGCTAACCGCAGAGCTATTTTTAATTGATGTTCCCCAAATCCCCACATCAGTGGGGTTTTCAAAAATGGGTTAAAAAAAAACCCCAGCAAATCAAAAAGTAGGACAAAAGACACATGATTTTATTGATCCTGAAGCATACCAAAAATTCTTGCAAAATGGCACGGTCAAAGTTTTTAATTGAACAATGTAGTAAATTACAGGATGAAAGGCTATTTTAAACGGGAAAATGTTATTTGTAAGATTTAATATAAAATATTTTGCTGGTTGCTCTAAAGCTCATTAATGTTTCTATCATTTTCTAAAATGACACCAATTTGTTTGGTGTTTTGGTTGCCCAAAATTTATACTTTGGAGAAAAAAGGTGATTTCACGTAGTTTTTCTCTGGCACTGAAAACTACACAACCACTATTTTCAGGCTCTTTTTCACTCCAAAATAGGGAAAAATCCCGAAGACTAGATCAATAAAAACATACGTTTGTGAATGTGGAGTCGGGGGGGATGGGACTTTTAAGTATTCCAGTACAGGCACAGTCCCATTTAAATTTACACAGTAGTTTTCATTACATCTAAAGGATTCCGTGGTGAAGGGATGGCCAGACCATAGCTTAGCGCTGACTTTTATTTGAACCAGAGGGTTCTGCATCCTGAGTTCACTCCATTAGCAAGTACTGCACAAAGACCTCACCACATTTGTACAATTCTTCAGTTTTATTTTCTGTGGAGATTTTCAATGTTGGATTAACAAGAACAGATTTAGAAAGAAAAGGGTGGCACTACTTTGGAAATTTTGCCTACACTCACCATATGGAGAAAGCATATCAGATATTTCAGAACAACGTAATTGTGTTCAGGAAGTCCTTGAACGATTTGTTTACATCTGGTGACTCGTAAACTGCTCTCCACACCTGCAATATCAAAGTCAGTATTAGTTTAACTCAAAAACATCAAAATATTACCAAGAAATAACTGCTTATTTATATCTGCTGGAATTTCAATATCCATCTGTAAAACTAACCACAAAATTCAGCTCTGCTAACCTCCACCACCGACGTAACAGTTCGGGTTATCCCTTTAAGTGACCCCACCATCTTTTGTATTACCACATATCTGGCTAGGACTAACATCCAGAGTATTTTCTCAATTCAGTGAAACAGCCAAATAATTTTTTTGCTAGAGAGGACTTTCAAAGGTCTTGATTAAACTCTCATTATCTCTCCATGCACTGAATCCAGACATCTACATTTTATGCCCTAATTTTATTCTTCCTGAGACATAGTCCTGCCCAAAATGCTCTTTTGGCACTCTACTAACTTCAACACACTGTCTCAGCAAAGATTGATGAGATGGCCACTTGGGTGGGTAAGAATCTTCTGGAGATGAACCTCAGCAGGCTCATTAACTCATTTCAACAGATGGGCAAAACCAGAACTGGACCCCAAACTCCTTTGCATCATCTAGATAATCTGGGTGAGAATTACACTAACACAGGATTTCAAATGCTGTTCCAAGTGAATTTTTTTTTTTTTCTGGAATATTGTAATTATTTTAGTCCCAGAAGTTTAACACCAATGTGGACATAGGTCTGATCATTACCATCATGCCTGACCTAACCACCCATTTGTGCTGATGCTTCTTCTGCATGTTCCGTTTCTCTCTATCCCTGACACAGCCAGAGGTGCACGCAAGTACATGAGGATACACAAAATTCCAGCCTGTTAAAGGTTCCCTTATGGTCTGAATTAAAAACATGAAGCTATCCTGTGGTGAGCTGTGTTGACATTTTTCCTACTGCAAAGCTACCAGTTCCCATAAAACACAATAATCTGAATCCCAGTATTTTTTTTTGTCAGCTTTCTGCAGAGTAAATAATGCAGGAAGTGTAGCAATACTGGGTAAAGGAACCCTTTCTAGCAGTTTTCATGACCAAAGAAGTTCTTCGTCAATTATAAATGTCAAGGTTTTATTAATTTTTTTAGTCACTCAGCTAATTTATTTCACAGCTCCTATCAGTAACACTTTAAAAACATGTTTCAGATGAGACTCTAAAGAGAAAAGTTTCACTATCACTTCATAGTACTGTAAAGCAGAGATACTGTATTTCTGGGTTTGCAGGTTAAAAGATGTAAGAGATACATCACACACTGCTCTGGTGTCTTCCAGAAGACTGAATGAGAATTTTCAAATCGTCCCCAGACAGCTGTCTGCAATCACACCTTTTCAAAGCTCCCTTCTGCACTGTATTCATAGAGAATATGCCTTTGCTGCAGTCCAGCTTGGCTCTCAAGCTTAAGATCTTTTAAAATCAGGATATCACCACAGCACCAAGAAAACATAGTGGACACACTGCACAAGAAGAAAGCCCAAGGAGAAATTCTCTTAAACTCCACTTTTCAATGTATTTTGACAACATTTCAAATGCCAGTAAACTCCTCCCAGTGTTCCTAGGACAATGCATTGCTCTCAGCTTCTTTTCACTTCTTCTCATTTTTCACTTGGCTCTATCACAAAGTGGTATCATATCCAGAAAGACAGCACAAGGTTGATTCAGTAAAAATTAGCATTTATACATCCTTCTTCCAAATTTCCCCTGTTCTCTCCAGTTCTCAGTGACTCTCCTTAGTCCCTCCACTTCTACCACCTTCCTGTGAACTGACCTGTTTTTCTCAATGCCCTGAGATATTTATTGTGTGAACAGATGAATCCTCGGTTTGGAAGGTGCTGATCTACAGCCATGCAAATAGCAAAACAGTACAGAACTTCAGAGAATTCTGAACATGACCCGATTAAGGTTTTTAATGGGAACACATGAATAAAGTTAATGACATGAAACAGTACATGCAGATGCTAGTGATGGGAACAGCATGAGAATTTTACCTAGTGTATCTAGGTACAGTAAACTTGCTGTACTTCTACACTTTACAAACATGTAGCAATTAAGATTTATCCCCAGTCTGAATCATTTTGCTGCCCTACCCCAACAGCAAGAGTCATTATAGTCATGATAACCTACCTTTTGCAACAGCATCAGCCCACGGTTAACAGAGCTATGCTAACAGACCCTGTTGGAAGCTGTACCCCATTTAGATAGAATTTCCTCAAAAAGCAGGTTTTGGAAAAATGCGTGCTTGTGACTTGTGACTGGAAGCTCTGTGGATTCCCTGCTAGCTTGACTATAGCCTGGATGGCAAAATACCAGTCTCTACAAGCTCTAGGTACTAACTCCCAGATATTCTGGCACTCAGATATTCAAGCCCCATTAATTAGGGGGTTGCCTTGCCAGCATTATAAACTCCTAGTCCCTGACAAAGGCCACATAATGAAAGTTTTATAATTCACAGTTTCATGTAGTGCCAGATCTTTAGATAATCAATGCATTCTCTTCTCATGCCTTTAGATCCTTTCTTCCCCAATATGTTATCGCATGGGAATAGTTACAAAAAAAAAAATCACCTCCCCACAAATAAAAGGAAAAGAAAAAAAAGGAAAGAAGCACACAGATGACCAACTAAATTTTGCTTCTACCATTCTGCCAATCTTGCTGCTAAAACTAAAGTTGCTCTGACGTAACTTGTATCACTGAGACTCAGTGCTGTGCCACGACATAAATCTGGAGCCCTGACAGTTAGAAGTCTGATCCAATTCTTAATAATACAGTATGATATAGAGATAAACCAGTAAACCTTGCAAAGTAAGCAGAGATGGTCTTGGAAACCCTGACCACCTTGCTCTGGTACAGATTATGAGGTTGTCCCTCCGTGGCTGCAGTGAAGCACTAATAATATTACATACCCACAACTGTGTCCTGGTTAGCAAACAGCAGTGATTATGTATTAGCCAGGTCCAGTTCAACTTGCTGTATAAATTTTTCTAAAGCTTGTTTATACTCACTGGTGATTCCAAGGATATGATCATAACACTCAAAGGTTAGTAATGGCTGAGGGAGTTCCCTAAGGAAAGTCTTCAGGATAACAGCAGGAATATGGATATCATGATAATCATCGAAATTCACAGACTTGCCTAAAAGGAGAAGAATTAAAAAAAAGAATTAAAAAAAAGCGGTGTGTAATCATGTGTTTTACTTTTTCTTGAAACCACTGCTTAAAAACTGTTTCACACTATACTTTGAACAGAAAACCTCTTGGCATTCTGCTGCTGGTAACTCCTGGCATTTTATTTTCGTATTTTTCATAGAGTTTTACTAATCTTGCTGTAAGAGATTCTCCCCATAAAGGCATTTCAGAAAATGACTTCACGGGGAAGTCAGTGACTTTCAAAATTACTTCACTACATTTCATAAATTGTATTAGGTAAAATTATATTTCTTTGCCATAACCATGGAAAAACACCAGAGGCAAAATGACACAAAGACATTGTACGTCCTAACTACAGTAACTCGATGTGCATAGAGGCAGTATAAATGTTTATGAAAAAACAGACCATTTTTGACTCAAACCTTATATTCATTAGCTGCCACAGCTTTTCTAAGCTCTGGTCTGACATCGACTGGTGACTTGCTATTCAGTAAGCACTAAGTGCCTGTGCTACCTTCCAGGTTTCTGTACTAATGCTCTTATTATGTTATTTTATGTTACAAATGGTTTTACAATTAACTAACCATAAGAAAGCTAGCATTTCTGCTTCACCAACAAACCCAAGATCAACAAAGCCCTCACACTGGCAGTGGTATGATGACAGCTTACCCTGATTGTAGAGCTTCTGAACATCTTTGATGGTCTGGATGCTGGCTGACCTTCTGAAGAGGCCCTCTACTTGTAGTCCTGAAAAAAACAATTAATGCAGGTCTCATCTGTAAAAGCTGCCACTCTCTTGTTTTACTCCGTAACTTCGGTTGAAAACAGAACAGAGAGAGAAGGTTTGGGAACAAACTTGATACACTCACTTTTTGGAAATAAAGTCATTGAGAACAGAGCATACAATCAAATAATTTTGCAACATTGCCCACAGCACTTTCCTTAACATGTCTCACTGAAATACTACCACCTTTCCTTAAGTGTTTTAGAGGGTCTTGCCAACTGTAATTTTTCTTTAAAAGTAGTTTTCAATTGCACCTAATGACACAGAAGCAGGAGATTTAGATTCACCAGGCTGCTTATGTACCCCCTCTCCTTACATACCCTCCCTCACTGAGAGCATCTGCAAACTGAGCCCTAAACCACGCCTGTCAATCTGCTATTCTCCTTGCCTTAAACCTTTAGCAAACTAAAGAGGGGATTTGTAAAGATTCCCTAAGCTCCCTCTTCTGTCAGAGGGTGAGACAAGATCCATTAGGCTGGGGAATGTTTCATAGGATTTCTTACCACTGGCAGGATACTGGCCTCCCCAGTTTAAAGGTAGTTTGGGGCAGACCACTGCTCCTTCCACCTCTCTCTGGAAGCCAGTGGGACTTAACTCTCTGTCTGCTCATGGTGTTTTGAAATACCTGATCCTAGTCTTGAGGCACTGCTGAAATATTTATCATAATTCTCCTGAAGGGTATCTCATTTGTTTTTATGTTGTGGACTAACTGAAATCTGACTTCAGCTACAGAGCAAAAATGGCAATAAAATGCTTCCAATCAAGGATCTAATTTGAACCACAGCTTTCAAGTAAGTTATTTATCTGAATTATTACGCAAAACAGGATGGGGACAATCAGTGTTACTTTTCTTGAGACTTGTGGTACTTCTTGCTTTTGAGTTTGGTAGAATCCTCATTCCCCTCTCTCTCTCCTTCTCTCCAGTTTGAGCTGCTCCTTCCACCCAGCAGGTAATTAATGCAGTTTGGCTCACATGGAGTCTGACCCGGAGATTTCTCCTGGAAGCAGAATAATCTAAAATATCACCCAGTGCTGGTCTGACCAAACATAAAATCGCTGACAGTTTGAGAACAGTGGTAGACCACCCCCCGATGTGGAGGGACTGCGGTACGTTTCTTTATGAGTGTGGAAGATCAGATTGACTTTTTGATTTTTTTCATGCTTATCTTTCAGCAGGTGAGCAGCCAGACTGAAATCAGTGTTTGTGTGTTTCAACTGAAGTACACACGCATCTATTTGCACAATCAAGACACTTTATGGTGTTCTAGAAAAATTTTGAGTCGTACGTTACTGAAAGATACTCGGTCAATCTTGTAAATTCACCCAGGTTGCACGCGTATTTTGTACATGAAAAATTAGTAAATTAATAAAAGATTCCTAAATTAATAAAATATTCCCTACAGAATAGCATTTAGCATTGTTCATAGGAATTTAAATCAGTATACTAAAAGAACTGATAATTTACTACTGTAGTAAATTTTCACAGACTTTTACAAAGAACCCCAAGCTCTACTTGGAAGTGCTTCACTGACTAGATTTAGAGGCTTAGCTGGAGTTTAGCTAAGTACAGCTCCTAGTTACTTCCTAAGCATTTATGCCCTTGCCTGTTAAATTCCAGGTTGAATATTAAAATTTTAGCCCACGCACTCAGTTCTGGAAGGTACAGTATGACATCTCAAACTACAATATCTAAGAAGGATATGTGTGGTTTCTAAAGGAACCAAATGGACAATAATTATGATCTATTTGATGGCTTGCTTTATTCCCGATCAGATCATGTTTCAGCTGAATAAAGCAACGGCAAATAACATCACTGTAGTAAAACTGTTCCGTTAGATTTATAGTGCAACCTGTCTAAAGGCACGCTTTTGGAAGTGGCAGCTGCAAACAGCTAGCTCGTCAAGGCATTGCCCTCAGCAAACAAGAAACACAATAATTTCCTGAGAATTTGTAGAATTTTATGCTGGCTGTCAGTGAACTAGAGGTTTTCTGCAGAAACAAGTCTTTCAGAAAATGGACATCATAAATGCTTGCAATTCAGTTTGCAGGAATTGGTTTAATAGTTAATGTTTTAATCTGATATGAATCTCACCGTATAAACTACAATGTAATAAATATCAATTTTTAACATGTTTATGCCTTTATTGGCTAAGCTTTCAAGAGTCTAATTAAAGACATTAATCTGTAGCATAGACAGCAGCTGTACTTGTCTGGCCCTTCAACCCATCAATGTTACTGTAATGGCACATAACACTGAGCTCTTGCTGGATATATTTTTTGGAGGGGGAAAAGCAACTTTTATCCTCCTCTGCAGAAATCTGGGATACAGGCGATATCCCTGCTTCTCCCAGAATTCATTTACCAGGTCAGCTTGAAAGTGAATCAATATACAGCAATTTGTTTGCTCACAGGTGGCAACAAGCCAACTATCAAAGCAGGTATCTCCAAATCCTTTTTACATTTGTGGGCAACCTATCGAAATGACATGACGCTAATTAAACGTAGATTAGTACAATGCTCAGGAAAAAAGAAAAAGCTGTATTCTCCTTCTAAAGTAAAAGAACCCCAACAGCAAAAGAGCCACATCTTTTTTGCATAAAAGATGCTCAGACCAAAAAATAATATATTATAGCAATTTTAAAATAAAGCATGGGTCATAACTTCAGCCTACTGGCAAACAGAAATATGAGTCAACAGCAGTTATGCCATTGAAGGGGGAAAACGATGAGCCTGGGTACAGAGACAGCCCTTTCGCAATATATTTTTCTGACTTCCGTGATGCGTACGAGCTGAGAAGGATACTTTTTTTAGAAGTTTGTAAGTCTATTAATTGCTCTCAGTGCTTTCTGTGTTTAAGCAGGGCGGGGGAAAGCTACCCGAAAACAGGGTTTGAATGATGGTGTTTCCCATGTCACATAACCTGAACGGCATTAGCATATGCCCCCAACTCGGGTCTCAAAACAAGGGATGGGAAGGAGGAAAGGGACCTGAAGCCTCTCGTGGTTATTTCACTGTGATGGATAAATACACAGCCTTATACACAGTCAGGAAATACTTTATCCAATCCTGTCTCTTCCTTTTCAGGCACTAGGGAAAAAAAAAAACCCAACAGTTCTTGGAACTACCATAATTAAGCCAACAGAAGGTGCCCACGCTAAAATAAAATCTTCTTTTTGCAGACAAAATACATGCCAGAGCCACCAGAGTTACGGGATGAGGATACAGAACTGTCTGAAGACAATCCTGGTCACTACAGCTCAAAGTATTCATTTTTGTCCTTTTAAAAAATAATTTTGATGTAGTCTATTTAATTTTTGTTAGTAGTGTTCATCCATCAAATCCTGTTTACAGCATGACTCATGTCAGCTGTCTCTTTGAAGAGAAATATTTTTTTGTGTGTACCAGTTGAACTGTTTTGCCATTAATAGCACGTGGAACAGAGTCCATAGAGAACCCCAGCCCTGGAGCAGCCGTGCTTGCCAGAACGCTGCTAGGGGATGACTGACACGAGCACCCAGCCTGGGCTTTCCACTGCTGATAAACACGCAGTTGCATGTCACTCACATTTGATCAGTGCTGCAGAGCCTCTGTTGAGACAACCCGGCACAAACTGCTCCCTACCCCTCACCAAAAAAATACAGATTGATAGAGATCAGTGGACTTGTGCTACCCTGCACTAAACTCCCGGGAACTAAAAGAGCAAAATTTAATTTTAAACATTAAACACTATACGGTAAAATGTAGTATGTGACTAGTGAAGGAGCCATCTGTAGTCAATGAAAAGTGACTCCGTGATTGAGAACTTAACTGAGTAATTATTTAAATGTCAGTAATCATAAATGAAAACAGGCAGGCACTTCATTCCACACTGAAATAAGATGGCTTTTACCACAGTAGACAAAATTTCACAGTGCAATGACACAACTGTGTCACACTCCGAATTAATAAACTGTTGCTAAAAATACTTAACTCCCTTCTACCCCCCCAATCAGTTGTCCCACAGGAAAGACACAGAAAATCAAAACTGATAAAGATAAATTAAAGCAACACATGCTGTCACATTGCTGCAAACTTGTCAAAGAACGAGAGATGAGAAAATTACATTCTTTTTCTTTCAATCATCCTTGATTTGAGGGTTGCTGGCATCCAAAACCTTTGTTAATTTGTCTGCTTTCAGAAGAGAAATAGCAAAGAGTGAGCATCTGAATTCCTTCTGTCCCAAATTGAGTTTGGAAATGTTTCTCTGGACTGGGGTCCTGCCAGCTCTCAGGAAGTGTCCATCCTGATTTGGAAGCGGTTTTCATTCTCATTAATACAACTGATTTAGACATCTTCTTGCAGCTCACCTAATTCTAGTAAGATTCCTTTTTAAAAATTAGAGCTAGTTTATTTCTAATACGAGGACTGATCAGTTTCTAGCATATTTTAATTGTCCATCTTCAATGTAACATCTTAAATGCCCAAAGCAGTGGCAATTGTGAATTTTTATGCTTAAGATGAACCCAAGATTTTTTTTTAGAGCCAGAATACAAGTTTGAGGAGGAGACTGTAGAGCCTTCCCTTCCCCTGTAGTCTGTGCAATGAATACAGAACAAGTGAGCGTGATGTCTGCAGTTTGTAAAGATGATTTGCACTAGAAGGTGCACAGCAGATCAAGGGCAGGGGGGAAGAGAAGGGACAGTTCCAGCCCTACTGAAAAGCTGAACAGCAGCAGCAAGGACGTAGAACTGTTCCACAGAACCCAAACTGTAGTTGTGTCCTTGCAGTTTTGAACAGCGCAGTCTCTAGCCTTTGGATTTATGAATGAATATTCTCAGTTTATACTTGACACCTCTGAATATAATTTATTTACAATGCCTGAGCACCAAAACCACAAACTGTGCTTACGACAAGGTTCATTTTTATTTGATGGCACGCGAACCAGTCTTGGGATTTATCTCATCTCCATGAACCCTAGGTAAAAACATGAAAACAAAAGAGCCAAGAACTCAGAAATGTTTGTATGGCCAATGTCAAGCTTTCCCGGTGTTGCATTTTTAAAAGATATTTGATTGATCACAAGAAGTGGAGGCCAGGAGGCAAACTTGCTAAGCTGCAGCAATCCAAACGTATTCAGAATGCGTAACCATCCATCTCTACCCAATCTGACTATCACCACCAGGATGTATTCATCCACATTAAAAGAAAGGAACCAAAACCTCCTCCATCAGCAGGATTTGTTGTGCTTCATGGAGGGGATGAGGAGGAAAGATTAATCAATGTTTACCGCTGCTTCTGCTATTGAACAGATAAAGGACAGCTTTAGTTGTCACTATAATCATACCATAGGACATTTATTACTTTATCATTAAAACTTCTATAGCATGGTTATTACCATTTCATTTACAAGTCTGAGTCATCACCCAGGACTCTCCTGTGGTACCACAAGACAACATTGAACAAAAAGTTTGTGCTGCAAAGCACTTCCAGTCAACAAAAGAGATGAGGTAAGAGAGGAAGGCTCAGCAATGGGGGCTACTGCGAGGTAATGTTCCTACTGGGGACAGTTATCTTCGCTGCTTTATAATTCTGTAGTGTGATTCTTTCACAATGAGTTTATTGTTCCATCACTTCTGAGCTGCTGCCGATCCCACACAGTCTCTTTAGTAATCAGTTCTCCACCCAATTTTCTGTAGCTGTTTTCTTATAGGGACATTCAAATGTTATCAAATTTTGAAAATTTTAGCAATAATCCTAGCAGGTTAGCTTTGGTTTTGAATTGTTTAAAGCATGGACAAGCATGTTGTTTATCCTTTGGAGATACTCTCTAAAACAAAATACATTAACAAAACTAATCCTACCTATATATTTCAAATTGGTATTTTGCATAAAATCAATACAAATGACAGTGTATTAATATTTGAGATAGGCTTGAGCGACATTCCTGCCCTTTGTAACCTATTTGACACCTTCATGCAGGTCTGAACAGTGCTCTTTATACCCACCATAATGAATCAAATAAAAATTCCCTTAAAAGCTGTCCTCTGACCTCCAGATGTTGGGGGGTTTGCAAACAAAATATGGATTTTGCCATGAAGTTTTACTTTTAGTGTGTATCAGTTAGTACACTCAAACTTAGTTTAAAAACTAAGTGACCTAACAAACACCAAAACCACCAGCCACATACCATCTAGCTTTTAATTTATCATGATACCTTATACCCAGCCTGCTTTTCTAGAAAAAAAAACACGCAAGTAAAAGACACAGCAGCTTCATTCACCTGCACAACCCCGTCCCTGAGCGTTACGGAACCCACGCACAGAGCGATGCATCCTCTGCAGCGTGGCTTGACTTAGAGCTCTGGTTACCAAAACGGTCGGTTAGAAATGACAGTCCCCATTTACAGTCTCACCTTGGCACAGAAGAGGTTGCTGAGGACACGTGGGGACAGATTAACCAGAGAAAGAAAATGACTACCCTGGGCTTTTTGGAGAAAAGGGCCTATGAGCAAAGCATCCAGATCATCACCACCGAAGGAATGACACCAGGTTAGAAACACTTATGAATTGTTCTGACAAGAGAATGAATATTCCATTAACCAAGACAATTTCTCACGGCATGGTAGATAAGGTAGTACACATACACACACACAAAAGAAAAATCTTATTTAGTGCAAGTGCAAGTCAAGCCTTGCATTTATAAACTAGACAGAAGAACAGGTTGTGGTTTTGAGGCTGAGCATAGAAAAAAAAAGCATCCTCTGGTTTGCTGGTTACTATGAAGATCTAGTCACAAATGTGCTATGTTAAACCCACCCTTCCTCTCTGGCCTGACTAAATCATCAGTTGGGTTCAGGATGATACCAACATCTTACTTCTGAAATTAAGAGCACTTCTCTGCTTTGGTCCAGAAGATGAACTCTGAGGCTTAGTCTGAATGAGCTGATGATTTTCTCAGCTACTCAGAACCCATTTTAGGAAACCAATTCTTCCCTGTGAAGGTTAGCAGGAACTGAAATCAAGCATTCATTAAAATTCAGTATTAAAAACTTCAAAAACATTTTTCACTCTAAAGTGGAGCTAGAACGGAAGCGGTGAAATGGCTACTTTCTTTTCCTTTGTTGAAAAAATAACATGAAAAGTATTATAGAAATTAAGAACTTTGTTTACTGTGTTTATTGCAATAGTGTCTGAGGCAGCAGCCATAGTAGATTATATAATACGAACAGATGTAGAGGAATCTCTGCTTATGATGGATTCTTTAGTCTTTGTTAAGGTTCTGGGTGACTTATAACTGGATCCCGTGAGAGTCATCTTTCTCAGAAACATGCAGTCAGATAAATATATGAGGAAGAAACCTGCACTCACTGTCATAATGTTAATTTGGCTGCTGGGGATGAGGACATGCTTGCTGCTGTCAGAGCCAGAGCCCACTCAATAACTCGTAACAAGAAGGGGAGTTTTGGCTCATTTCTACAGATGAAGAGGCCTCCACACTGGGAAGAACACTTCTGCCAACAGCGTTGTCTGAAACTGAGGCAGAAAATTTAAACATCAAGGAGAAAAAAATGTGACATGAAGCGCTCTGTCAAAGGAACTGTAGGCTTTAAGATGAAAAAGGCTGGGTGAACTTTAGAAATGGAAAGTTTCCTCAGCGTGGTGGATACTATTGCAGGCTGGTGCCTGGTTTGAGTACCGCCACAGCTCCTGCATCAGGTCTGGTCAAGAAGTAAGAGCCTGAGCAGTATGGAGTGGACTTAATGGATGTCAGAGGGTCTCTGATGTTTCAAGAAATCTGCTGATGGAGCATCATTTTGCAGAAGCTTCTGTGATCTAAGTCAGAGTTTCAGAAAACTGATTTCAGGTACATAGAGGTGAAAACGTAGCGATAGGAAGAAAGAGTGGAAATACAGCACCAGGGGGTGAAAACCAAAACCCTCTCCCTGCTAATTCTGCAAGGCTGGAAACTATGCCAAAATCAAATGGAATGGGGTAATGACAGTAATTTTTGTCACTTCCGGAAGATGAACTGCAGCTTTCGCTGCGCTCACGGCCGCGTCTGGAGTGCAAAGAACGCTGCCAGTCAGCCTCCCAGGGCTGTCAGCACGGGAACCAACACTCGCTGGAGCTGACAGCAGAATTGAGATATTCCAGATTTAGAGAAAGAGTTAAAATCGTAGCAGACAGCAGGTACAACAGATACCTGCACACTTATAATCAAGTGCAAAAAAATGCATGTCTATCACCTACTGCTTAACAGCCTTGGCATGGCAGGTACTTGGCTTTCAAGCATCAGCTGGCTGAGAATGTCAGAAAACACTCCACCTGACAAGCCATCTCTCCTTAGAAATCTGGTTTGTGGAGATCTCCTTATGATAGGGAATATGACAGCTCTGAGCAAACCTGGGATTGGTTGGAAAATATCAACGTTGACAGAGCCCATGCCCTTCCTTCCTGGGGGCACAGAAGGACAGAGAGCTGGGGAAAAAATGAGATAGTCCGGCTAGCAAGTGTGTGGCTGGACTACCTATCAGTGACCAACACTACCATGCCACAAGGGCTTTGCTCAGAAGTATCATCACATTTCCTCAGAGACTATCCTTTACAAACTGTGCTGATACTGCACTGAACAGATGAGTTTTTAGCCAAAAAAAGATGAAGTTTGGAGAAAACCCAAGGATGATTACTCCTTTCAGAATAACAAACATTTCATCTAGGAGAAAATCTGCAATGACAAGGTTGAGCAACCCTTTCTTTTATCACAACCATGAGAGCTAAAACTTGCTTTAATTCCCTGTACTGCGCAGTTGGCGTTGCTGCTTCAGAAAACTGCTGGTATCTGAGCTAGACTCAGCAACTGGTGAGAGGGAAGAGTATGGGACTGGTGCAATGTGATGAGACAAAACACCCAGGAAGAACAAAAGCAAGGTATGGAGGAGGTTTTGTGTCAGATCAGTGCAAGAATTACTAGTTACTGGTCACCAGCACAACGTAATGATGGCCATAAAACTATTTCTTTGAAATCTTTAAATAGGTCCAAGGGCGTGCCAGATAGGCAAAGCCCTCCTCCCAAGCCCAGCCAAAAGCTTAAAACAATTAACGTTTTAGTGACTAAATTTTCACTCCATTTCTAAATAATAACAGCTGTGAGAAGTAATGATGTTAGTCGACATCCATCCTCATTTTAGCTCTCTTGACTCCTGTGATTAGTGAGGAAGAGGTGTTTGCCTATTAGGATAAGCTAAATATATGAAAGGATGATTGTTTCATAACATTTTAAAACACGAAAAAGTCTGTCTTTCATCTGCATATGGGGCATGCACCGATACACTACATAAGCTCTAATTATCCACTTACAATTATAATTACAGGGATTGTCTCAAGCTGCCAGTCACTTGCCTTCAAGATTCTTAGTAGTGAACTATTTACATTCCCTGTATCCAACCATAATATTTGACACAAGCTACACCTGCAAAATTTTCAGCATTAGCACCAGTCTGGAAACAGCACGTCCAAAGAGCTTTTATGGACTTGAGTGGAATTCCTGAATTTGGACCTAGAGGCCTTCAGTAAAGACTATTAGGAACTCCTCACCTACTGCACACCAGTTAATAGCAGAACTGGCCCCACTCCAGTCCTTGGCCTTGGCTGCTGCAGGCATTTTGAAGATAATTCAGCCATTTCAAGAGGCAAGGAGCCGGCTGCTCTGTACACAAACATCCCTACAGATACTACACTCCACTGCTTGCAACCGTAAGCAGGTATCCACTGCAGTGGATCTCTCTCTCATTCTCCTATGTGTATCATTAAATAGCTTCCCTCAAGGTATGAAACCCCCACAAAAATAAAACGGGCAGTTATTTGAGGTTCTTATTTACCATGAGGGAAGCTAAAATATGAAGGAGCATAGCCTAGCAACAAGGGCAAGACACTAAGTGTCTAGTCTGTCCTCATTTAAATCAGTACAGTCTTGCACTGATTTAAATAAAGCCAGGATTTCTCTTGAGAATCATCAGTAAAACTGAGAAGCAATGTTTCTCCTGCCTCCCCACCCTTAGCCTTCACAAATGTGAAGCCTATTCAGTACAAGTTTTTTAAAAGTTTAAAATTTCTCACTTCGGGTCCAAATAAACTCAACCTCAGGCCAAACCCTAGTGGCAATAGTTAAAATGAACAGAAAACAGTGATGCATGCTATTTGAATCTTGAAAGCAAAACTGACCTTGTTCAGAATGACAGCTCAAGGATGCAAATTAAGAATTAGGGATATTGGGGGATGTAGGTTTTGGGCGAGCCTGTCTACAGATGAATATAATTTACTCAAAATTCATATTCTATACTATTTGTGTGCTGTCAATACAAATAGCTCTTTGAAATGAGGAAAAATCTCAGATAAAACCCATTTAACAGCCATAGAGACATCTAAGTCTGGTTTTTGTCTTTTTGCCAATCCTCAAAATTTATTCAAATATCAACCAAACTTAATGGCATATTAAATGCCAGTGATGTTTCCTTTTTTGTTTTATTTTAAAAAAAAATCCCAAAACTGAACCAAACACATTTTGATTTTCTTCATTTGACACACCTATTAAAAATTCACACCCTTCTTTCAGGGATCTTGGGAATCATTCCCAGTTCTACCACTGCGTAACGTTGTGCCAGTCACATAACTGTGTCATGCCCTGCTCCTGTTCTGTCACCTGTAAGATAAATGTACCTAGGCTATCGATTTGGTACTGTAAGATTTAGCAAACATTTGTGAAGCTTTGAGGCCTTGGAGCACAAAGGGCTATGGAAATCTTGCTGTGATTGTCTTAAAAACCAGGGATCAAAACATAAAAATTATATCACACTAGGAAAAGGAGTTTCAAGACTGAGCCTTATCTCTGACTTTCTCCCTGCCTGTGCCCTTGTCCCTACGCAGGGAATACACTGCACTTTCCCCACAGACAGCATCTGATATTTGGTCCTTTGTGTTGGCCAGGTGTGCACTGGGGAGCTCAGGGGCAGAGCTGGCAGCTCAAAGCCTACCCTCTCTTTGCCCTCCACACAAAGGCCACACAGGGAACTCAGAGTTGGATGCTTCCATTTTAAATACGGGTCTGTGTAATTTGTATCTCTATATAAAGTAACTATAGATAGGAACTGCAGTCAAAGGGTCTGTAAGTGCCAGGAACAATATTTTGCGAAGGGAGGACTTCAGGCTTACTCTTGCAAAATATGTTTTTTCAATGAGCTTTTATGGCCACTGGTTCTATAAAAACAGAACTTCTCGTTGATTTTTACCTGGGAGTTCTACATAAGGCCAACAACATGATATGGGTTGATCATGTGTATTTCAAGACATCGTCTTTTATTTGCTATTCCCTAATCTAATCCTAAAGGCAAAAAGTTTTCTGTTTTTTTTTCATAGTGGGACAATAATCCAATAACAAGTATTCCCTATTCATCAAAGACCTGAATGGCAGTGCCCAACTGCCACTCGTTTCAGGATTTAAACACATCCCGTGCAGCTGCAAACTTTGCTGAATCAGGCACCGAGCATTAGTTTCATAGTATTGTCCTTGTTCTGAAAGACACATCCCCTTTTGACACAGAACTCACCTTTTCTTTTTAGGTAGGATACAGTTTCCTTCATTACTGGGGGGATTAGTTCACCTTTATTTTTGTCCTTGATACTGTTAGGAAAGAAGAAAAAAGTAACAGCCTTTAAATGGCATTTATAGGCAAAGAGTCAAAACTAAGACAGAACAGTCTCAGCAAAAACCCAAGAGATAATATGTTAAATTCCACAAATTAAGGAGCCCACACCTCGGTGCCTGCACCAAACACGAGTCCTCCACAACTCTAACAGGCGCTGAACGAGCCTCTGAAACAGGGGACTTGGATTTCTATTCAAAGAGACATTCCTAAACGCTCTCTTCTAGCTAGAAAAGCTGTATGACTGCAACGGCGCCGAGTGATGGGCAAGTGCCAAGGCCAAAGCAGCAGAACGGGGTTTCAGACTAGGTTTGCCCCACTTGAGCTTGGGTTTGCTCCCTCGCTTGGCAAGCCCCGGCAAGGAAGAAGTTGCAGTGAATGCTTTAGAACAAGTCTTGATCAAGAGATGCTGCTAGTTTAGGAGCCTTTTATCATGTAGATTTTTCTTTGTCGTTTGTCTCTTTTTAAGCCACCGTGTATGTATAATTAAAAGGATATTGTACTATTTATTTTGAAGGCAAAGTGTTGCAGTGAGATTATTAACGCTTTGAATGATTCCCATGAAATAAGATTTCTTTCTCTTTCATGAGTGAACAGTTGAGGCAAAAAAATTGAACATAGCATTTTCTTGATCTAGACAGCGTAAAAAATTCTGCAATTATCTTTCTTATTAAAAAAAAAAAGTATTTGGCAGTTTAAAAAGTATAACAAAAGAGACGGTCAGTATCTGCTGAGTATTCTGCTACCCTTTTATAGTAATCAACAACAAAACAAAGGACCAATCTCAGATTTTGAAGTGGACTTAATATATATTTATCTGTACAATTTAATATTTGATATTTAAAAGGTGACCAAGTTTTACTGACAAACCCTAAAGCACCAGCACAGGACAGCACAGAGATCAGTGACTGTATCATGAGAAGCTGCAAATGCTGCAGCTCATCCACAGGAAGCGTGAGATGTTTATACAACATGTAAACACAGCCTTAATCTAGTGCTGAGCTTGTGTCTCTGAGGTGGGTTGACGCTGGCTGGACACCAGGTGCCCACCAAAGCCCCCCATCACTCCCCTCTTCAGCTGGACAGGGGAGAAAAAATATAACAAAAGGCTCGTGGGTTGAGATAAGGGCAGGGAGAGATCACTCAGCAATTACTGTCACGGGCAAAACAGACTCAACTTGGGGAAAAAATTAATTTATTGCCAATCAAATCAGAGTAGGGTAATGAGAAAAATAAAAACAAATCTTAAAACACCTTCCTCCCCCTCACCCTTCCCTTCTTCCCAGGCTCAACTTCACTCCCAAATTCTCTACCTCCTCCTCCCCAGTGATGCAGTGGTACAGGGGATGGGGGTTGTGGTCAGTTCATCACCCTTTGCCTCTGCTGCTCCTTCCTCCTCAGGGGGAGGACTCCTCATACTCCTCCCCTGCTCCAGCCTGGGCTCCTCTCTCCACGGGCCCACAGGTCCTGCCAGGAGCCTGCTCCAGCCTGGGCTTCCCACGGGGTCACAGCCCCTTCGGGCACACCCCTCTGCTCCGGTGTGGGGTCCCCTCTGGGCTGCAGGTGGGTCTCTGCTCCCCCGTGGGCCTCCATGGGTGCAGGGCACAGCTGCCTCACCGTGGTCTTCATCACGGGCTGCAGGGGAATCTCTGCTCCGGTGCCTGGAGCACCTCCTCCCCCTCCTCCTGCCCTGCCCTTGGTGCCTGCAGAGTTTTCTCTCACATATTCTCACTCCTCTCTCTGGCTGCAGTTGCACATTTTTTTTCCCCATTCTTAAGTATTATCCCAGAGGCGCTACCACCGTCACTGATGGGCTCCGCCTTGGCCAGCGGCGGGTCCGTCTTGGAGCCGCTGGTGTTGGCTCTGTCAGGGGCAGCTTCTGGCAGCTTCTCACAGAAGCCACCCCTGTAGCCCCCTGGCTACCAAAACCTGGCCACGCAAACCCAATACAGCCTGCAAAGGAGAATGATTCTTAAGGTCTGTTTCTTTTCTAAGTACTGTGATTTCTTCTCTTTCTGTCTACGTTTGCTTATTACTTTATTAACATAAAACAACTGATAATAACTGAAGTGTACTTGATACAGCTTCCGTAACACTGTTGCATGGAAGTAGCAATCCAGTATTGTATTTAATGTTTACACTACACATAAAAACTACTTTAAAATAAATGTTACAGCAACATAAGTCAGCATGGAGCAGTAGGGAAATTGTCAAATCCCCCCTCCTCCTCTTGTTTGTTTTCCCTACACCTATGAAGGGAGTTAGAACAACCAGTTAGGCTGGTTAATTCTGGATCTCCAAGCTAAGGAGGTTGGTCACCCCCAGCTTCACGTATGGGGGTGGTAGGGGTGTTCCTCTGACGGGAAGACTTGCAGCAGGATTGTGACTTAGGTACTGAATCACCCTGTGGTTTTGCCTGCCCTGCTCACAGACTGTCAGGGGAATACACTTCATGCTATTCGGTTATTCGGCCAAACGTTTTGATCTCATTCATCACTCAGGGACACAATGCTGAGCCACCAGTGCCATTTCTTCCAGTTAGTTTCACTGTCCACCCACGTCCTACTCTTCCTCTTTCCTATTTTCACTATCCAATCTCTTACCAGGCACTAATGTCTGTACATCTGTATGTTATCCAGATTCTCCTAGACCATATTTTCTTTCCTCTACTGAGCTTATTTTGTGTGCCACTTCCCCTAGTGCTATATAAAACAACGCAACTTGTTACATGATTGTAATAAACTTGTTATTCCAGCTCCCAGAGCTCGTTCAACTATTTTAAATACCTAGGCCAACCTGCTGTCTGAAAGGAAATAAATTGTTCCCTCAGCTGCAGAACTAATGAAGTTGATCTGCCATGGATTTGTATCCTATGTCCTACCTCTCTCCTCATCACAGTAACCCAAGATCATTCCCTTATGTCATCTATAACCTCACTTCCCTTACAGAGTATTTTCATGCCCTTCCCTCACCTCTCTATCTCCCATTTCCTCATTGGGTGAGGAGTAGCTCGTAACTAAATCACCATCTAAACACTAACTGGTGCACCAGCAGACCAAAGACAACAGAAGAGTGAATTCTTGCTACCATTTCTCTCCTTCCAAGCAACGATTTTTAAAAGCTTGAAGTATTTGTGAGAACTCCATCCCTCTGTCAAATTTGGTTGACATAAGCCCATAGCTCTTCTGTGAACCTTACTAAAAATCAACCCACTGAACAGATTTTTCCTGCTCTTTTTCAACAAAGTATCCATACCAGAATCCAAAGTGTAAAAATTCAGTACTGCTCTACGTGTGGGTTAATACTACCTTGTGGTCACTGCTGCACCTACTCCTGGTAGGAACTGTTTAGGAAAGGGGAAATTTCCTTGACGTAAACGGACATAGGAATTTTGATAAAAAATACAGCAAAGTTTCACAAAACCATGCTCATAACATAATTTTAGACATTTGACCAAATAAATTCTGCACTGTATGCAATGCACTTGCAGAAAGAAAAAGACTAGCAGCAAGGAACGAATTTAATTCAGATATTCCTAAAGTATGATCCTGAAGTACGTTAGTAATTCTCATCATTTGCTGCTGCCTGCAAGTATGATCTTCAGATGAAATGATACAATTTCTTGTCACACACTGGCAAGGCACCATTAATTTCAATATGAAACAGTAGTGGACTTGCTGGAGTAATCATTCTCTGCAGTATCATAACAACACGAAAATGGCCAGAAGAAAGATTTATGACCTGACTTGTAAGACCAAGTCCAGCCTCAATCTTCCCCATTATCACAGATGTCTTAGGAGAGTTAAACCAGAGGCCATAAGCGCCTCATGAAAAAACCTCACTGATTAGAGAAGGCCATGGCTCGAAACGCTACCAACACCAAGTTTATGACCTAGTCCTCAGAGCAGCATCCTCTGCTGACAAGCAGGTACCTCTGTAAAATCTCTCTCCTAGCAGCAAACTCCCCTCAGCCCTTTTCAGGATAGGCAACCCGTCACTCCTAGGCTCTCCCGCTCCCTCCAGCTTCCCCAGTCTGCCAGCAGTTCCCTGCCTGCTGGTGACACTGTTGGAGCAGGCGGTCAGCGTTGGTGTCACAACCACAAAGGAGCTGTGCAGTGCTCTCAGACCAGCTCCGAGACCCGGGTTCTTCTCCCCTTCCCCCTGCCTTTGATCTAGATCCCGGAGAGGGAAAATTAACAAGTGACTTTGCTTCAGTAGCAAGAACTCTCCATACCAGCCTCTACAAAAGCTGGCCACAGCGAAGGGGACGGAGCCACACAAACCCCGAACACGTGAACCCCCGACCCTGCTCCGAGAGGCAGCTGCTGTACATCAACTGTTTTCTCCCACAGCAGATCCATGTGGTGTAACAACCCTGCTGCAACAACACAGAACAAAACTGTGCAGCCCCGTTAATCGATTAGCCTTGCTGACAAACCCCACGAGGAAGGAAGTTCTCGGGGTTCTTTGCGTAGCATGCAACGCTGAAATCCTCAGTGAAATGATATCCCCCGGTAAGGGACTAAAGAAGAAATGGGGCTGGTAGATGAGGTCACTACCAAGGTCAATGTTTGGGAAACCAGCGAGAAAAAGCCTGCAGAAAATCAAAGTAAGGGAAAAACACCCCATATTTATTTTAGCCTTTCTAATATAGGGGAGTTATAATGCACTCCTTGTGTGTCAAATAATTTTGTTTCGTGTATTCAGATCAGTCCCCTAAACATTTAGGGCAACTTTTATTAAAATTAGTCGAAAGCCTAATTCACTTAAATGGGAACATCATCAAGACTTTAATTTGCTTGGAAGCTGTTACATCTTTATTATTGACAATTTAAGCTCATGGAACCCATTCTCAGTCTCTCTGAAGTTGCACTGATTGTTTTTGCTTTCTTACAGCTGCTCACTCCAGAGGCACCAAATAGCAACCCAGCAGCTTTTTATAAATGTTTTCTAATTATTATTGTTACCCATAAATGTGTTTCCCATTTCAGTGTATAAATAGCAAACTGATTATTTACAGCACTTGCTCCCGCTGAGCACTAGTTTATCTGTCAGAGAGGTGAGACAAATAACCAGGCTATAATTTGTAATAATAAAACCCACACATAATTTTTCTTTTTCTAGGAAAAAAGATACAGTTTCTGCACTTCTACTATTTTCTACAGGATTCCTGTTTCCCTTGAAGGAAAGGTTCCATTCCCAGTACAATGAGAGGTCCCTGAGATAAATGGTATTTTAAAATAGAGTAAGATATTCACCAAAAATCACATGTAAAGGATTGTTCTGTTTTGGCAATACTGGGGAAGGCTGGGATGTGTATTTTCATAGCGTTTCACAATGTGGGACACAGCGTTCAGCTTCCTGGACCTAAGGTGACAGAAAATAATAGGGACATTACTTCAGCTAATGTAAATCAGACCAGCTCAGAGGTCAATGAAATTACACCTCTATCTTCTCTTTGTGGATCCTGTCAAGTAATCTGCATTTTTCTTGCCTTGTTCGGGATGGCGTGATGAGCAGCTGTGCTTTATGATGGACAATGCAAACTGACACTGGAGATCAGGCACTACGACGGGCAATTTGAAAGGAGAGATCTCTTTCTGCTTCAGAGACGAGCAGAACAGAGCGTTTCAGTGCACAGTACAGTTTTCTGCAACGGATTCACAGATCTGAATCGTATGGCAGCAACGTGACAGATTTAAGAGGGATCCGTTCTGGTAAACACAGTAGCCAGGGAGAAGGAGTACTCCTCACTGTAGGATATATGATTAGTTACTGCAACGTGTTATATATCCAATGACTCATTTCTAGACAGTGGACAGTTATCACAAAAGGCCTTTACACATGGTTCTGAAGTGTCATTAAGTATTCTTGTCTGATAATCTTCCTCTCTCTTTGCTTTTCCTCTCCTTCTCATTTTTTCCCTGCTGAGACATGCTGAGATTTGGTTTAGAATGCATTCTTCCTCCCTGGTCACGCATGCACAGCATGCACAAGCAGAAAGATTATGACCAAAAGGAAAGCACCCTGAAATGTTTATGATAACAATTCAACAAGCAAAAGCTGTACAGTTGTGGCAATTTTGTGCATTCTTCTCTGCCCCCTCTCCCCATCCATGGCAATAGATAGAAATGCAGAACATTTCCTGTCTTCCCACAAAAGATAATTAATTTTGGAATTTCAAACCAATCAGAGAAAACAGAACAATGTCAATAGCTAGTCAAGGTCAACTCTGTGCTCTGTGCTGGAGCTCAGCTGTAGCCTTCTTTGATTACAGAGGCAATCGGGTGCAGCACCAGGGGTTTATAGGAGCTCGCTGAACAGGCAGCAGAGGACAATGATGATGCCTGGCCCATACAGTCAAGCATTAATTCCTTTAAAGTGTTGCATATTTAGGAAGCTTCATTCATGCATTATAACTTTATTTATCTGATCAATATAAGCAAAGGGTCCCCCAAATTTTTCTTGCCTTTTTAAACGTAAAACCTTTACTAATGGCTTTTAGAATAAGAATCCTGTTTTCCAGCCTGACATGCAGTGCTAACTAGTCAGGATATATTCCGAATAGCTAATTCCTGCTGCTCTACGTTTTGTGTGTGAAGGTAGCATTGCTGAAAGAACAGAGAAATAGTCTTGCTATATCAACACAATACATGAACATCCTTTGAAATGTCTGGATTTATAAAAGCGAGAGCTACTGGTGAGCAACAGAAAGTCATTTTCATAGCGCTGTGCAAGTCTCTGATCACTACAAGCTGGGACATTATACCCGAGGAATTATTGCTGTAGGCTTGCCCTGTGCTAACACTGCTCCCTGCTCCCGGCTGCTATTGCCCTCTATTGGAGACATGATGTGAGGCTCGATAAACCTTTCAACTAGCTCCTAAGGGTTGTTATTCCCCTCACTCTGTCCGCACAGAAGAAGCTTCAATTAGCAAGTTAGAGAAGGACATAATAAACACTAAACGTGCAAACTATCCCACCCACTCCGTGCTACACATTCTTCAGTACCTGTCAAATCCGAGCGCGGATTCCCTTTACGTTATAACTGGAAAAATTAAGCATGGACAAAACTTCCTGAGGGGGACTGTTCTGTCTGATATCCCCACGAAGATGAACATTAGTTTCAGTTGTGTTCTTTTATATTTTCAAGAAAATCATATAGTTTTTAACAGTAATTCAAACCTTTAAAGGTGCAATTTGGCAACCAGGCAATTCAGGCTGGGGATCAGAAATGCTATAGAAAAACTGTCATTCAGCAAACTGGGCAAGGCTGCTCTATACGTGTAGGCATAAAGAATTATAGGGAGAAAGCCAATCTTCTTTAGTCCCCACACCCTATTCTAAAGACATCCTATAAACCTACTTTGGATGATTTAACTGCCTTTGCTAAGCTCATTCATTATTGTTTGAATAAGTGTAGTTTCAGTGGAAACTTCAGGACATTTTGGTACTAGATTTAAGTTCTAGCTGCAAAGACCCAATTATTGAGTCCTCGCAGGAGCTCACAATAAGGAAGGTTTTCCACTTCACATCTGTGCCTACCATAAAGCACATGCTTAAATCCCAGACAAGTAAATGCAAATAAAGCTGGATGGACATTTAAAATGAAGTCAGCTTGCTGTGTGTTTGGTTTTTTCTTCCCCACAAAGAGCTTAGGGTGACACTGAGGGGTTAAAGAGATCAAATGCAGTCACTTTAAATTCAGGTTTTGGATCCTGAGTGGATGGGGGTAACATAAGAAAGAAAAGTTTTGAACTAACCTGATAATAAGCCCTTCATCCTGCTCATAAATTATACCCAATTCAGTAGAGATTACATTTCAAAGAATTATACTCCCAGCTCTCACAGACCTTCCATGATTTTTAAATGCCCAGTTGCCTTATGTCATTTTGAAAATCCAACTCTACAAGGTTAAAGATGTCTTTGTGAGTTAACAGATTCCTCCAAGACGAGGCACTAGTCCCAGACACTCATTTATCAGTGTCTAGATGGCAACTTCCTTCAGCTTCATTTTGCTGTCCTAACAAAACACACTTTTTTTTCCCATGCCTGATGGACAAAAGTGAGATATTTTGAACCAATGCTTAAGTCACTTTTTTGCTCTTCTGGTTTTTAATGATAGCTCTGAAAAGCAACTGTATCAACCAATATAAACTGAGAAAAAAGTTAAATGAGGAAGTGTTACCAGAGAGAGCATTGCCTGCTGCTTTTAGGGAGGCACATTCAAAAGGGTATGGCTTTACCAGCTCCCACAGCCAGAAGTCATGGGGATACCATTATCAAGCATCTTGGCAAAATTAGGCCACCTACAAGGGCTCTAGATAAATCCCATTCACCAACCTCTTACTGACTGAATCAAAATCATCATCCCAGAAGCACTGAATCTGATGAAACCTCAAGTCTATAGGCCTTATGATTTCTTTTCTTAAACTAAAGAAAAAGACTCCACAGAGAAACAGTTCTTTAATGACAGTAGCTTTATCCCAGCAGCAGCCCTGACAGTACAATTTTTACTAACTGTAGTGAAGTACACAGCACTCATATTCTCATAAGCCTATACAAAATAAAATCAGAGTCTCCCTGTAGCTCTCTTCAGAAAAAGGGAAGAGCCTCACCCAGAAGAAGGTTTCAAACTTGTCTCTTCCCTAGACAGGTGGGAGGTCACTGCCTTTTTGTCATTACAGGTATAGAGATCATAAAAAGGAGAGGGAATTAGCAAAAGCAATTCATTCGTCAAGATGAAAGTTGATACTTTTTTGGTTCGGATTTTAGAAACTCTCAACATATTTCCTCTCCTCCATTAACTTTACCCTTCTTCCCAAAGACAGTCTAAATTAATTCCTTTATTTCTCATTTAGAAGAAGTTGGGGACTTGTTTATTTGTAATTTTTAAGTGGTGATACCTCACCATCTCTTCTGCAAGAGGGAATCTGGACAAGGGTGGGCAAACAATGTCCATTTTGGCCACCCGGGCGCTGTGAACTGCACCCACACACGGAGGGCGTCCGTCCGTCAGCACCTCCATCGCCAGCGCTGGAACCCTCTGGGGTAAAAATGATAGCAATGCCTTGCTTGGTGTTTCTGCACCCACAGATCTTCCACAGAAAAGCTCTTTATGAAGTAGCCACCCTTTTTATACTTGGGGAAAGCTACGGCATGCAGCAAGGACAGGATTTGCTGACTGTAATGCAGCTGGAAAGCAGGAATCACAGAATCATTCAGGGTGGAAAAGACCTTTGGGATCATCGAGTCCAACCATCAGCCCGACTCTACAAAGTTCTCCCCTACACCACATCCCCCAACAGCTCACCCAAACGACCCTTAAACACACCCAGGGATGGTGACTCCACCCCCTCCCTGGGCAGCCTATTCCACTCTCTGACCACTCTTTCTGGGAAAAATTTTTCCCTAATGTCCAGTCTGAACCTCCCCTGTTGCAGTTTAAAGCCGTTCCCTCTTGTTCTGTCACTAATCACCTGTGAGAAGAGACCAGCACCAACCTCTCTACAATGTCCTTTCAGGGAGTTGGAGAGTGATGAGGTCTCCCCTCAGCCTTCTCCTCCTCACACTAAACAGTCCCAGCTCCTTCAATCTCTCCTCACAGGATTTATTCTCCAGACCCTTCACCAGCCTCGTTGCCCTCCTCTGCCCTCGCTCCAGCACCTCGAGATCTCTCTCGTACTGAGGTGCCCAAAACTGGACACAACACTCCAGGTGTGGCCTCACCAGTGCAGAGCACAGGGGGACTATCACCTCCCTACTTCTGCTGGTCACACTATTTCTAATACAAGCCAGGATGCTGTTGGCTTTCTTGGCCACCTGGGCACACTGCTGGCACACTGTGTGGCTCAGGAGAGCCAGGAAGCGCAGCCACCACACCCTCCCCACGCGCAGCCCCGCAAAGACATTGTTTACTGTTCAGGCACAGTCAGAGAAATAAAATATGACTAGCAGATGGTAAGAGTGGCACACAACATGCTGTCTGATCGCATAAGCCTGCAAGAAGTTCAACAGAGCTGCTTGAGCAGCCAGGCTGGGCCAGAGGCAAGCGACAGAGTGTGTCCCTTGTGCCTGCAAACAGTCCTGGTTTTAAAAATGCAGCGGTGGCATAAAACATTGTCCTTCTTAATGACCCAGTAGTGCCCACCTAAAAGATCTTCTCTGAATTAGGGAAGCGAGTTAGCCATGTTTCAAGTGTTAGGTTGAACTCTAAAGAGCTATCATAAAAGTTAATGTCACAGTAGCTCTTACACAATAGATATTGATTGTACTAATTTCAGGCCTTCCAGAGAGGACTAATGCTTAACATTTAACCAGGGGAAGATTGTATTTTATATCTCATTTACAGCTGAATCATTAGTACCAGAAAAGTAGACTGGGCGTGGGAGGAGATTCGACAAATGTCCACGTATGAGACAGCCTAAATTGCCTTTGCTGAATGTGAACAATATTCTTCAGCTGTTTTTGAGAAGGATGCCATAGAAAGATGACAGAAATGACTGTGGGTAGGAAACTAGAAGGCTTTGTGGGGTTTTTTTGTTGTTTTTTACCAAAATTGAATCTTGCAAGTACTGCTGCCATCCCATTCCTTGTGTAAAGTAAATCACTTTTATACCCCAAACAGTGATCTATGTAAACAGCTGTCAGGGCATTTCTGGAAGAGAGTCATTTTATTCATTTCATAAAACTCTGATCAGAACAATATGTGAGCAACAAAACAACAATATATAAAGGCTCAAGCATCCATTTTAGCTTTATGCAGCCATTTTGGAGCCTGCAGCTTTGTTTTGGCTTTGCTATCCACCATTTAAATATCTCCAAAACACTTTCATACTGCCAGCATCCACCAGCAACAGGTTAGCTCAGGGCTCTGTCATACATGGGCAAATTTCTGTTCACTGGAAGAAAAGTTGTGCAGTCACAGTAGCACTAACTACCACAAAGATACTGTGAATGGGAAGACCAGGCAGGTCACTGGGACTGTGAGACCTGCCCTGAATTCATTAAACCTGATGTCTAGCCTCACGGTTTCGTGGTTTTCAAAGAGAATGAGAAACTAAACATATAATAAACAAAATATTTACAGACATTCTGTCCAGTGAATCTGCACATTACAGAAGGCTGCAGGGTACAGAAATCTCATGGCTTACTATTGCAGGCTGACTCCAAATTGCTGCGTAGGTAGAGGTGGCCGTGGTGGAGGAACCTTAACCACAGGTGGAAGTTTTCCCTTCTGTCTCCCCCGAAGATTTTCATCATGTCTGCAAAAGTCAAGAAAACATTGATTTTGTGTGCCTCAACGGCTGACAGACTATATGTATGAACAGCTACCAGTGTTGCTCATGATGCTGATTTTCTCACAATAGTGTATATGCTGCAGGTCTTACAGAACTTGCATTGAATTTAAGCGTTAGGGAAATTTTTAAGTATTATTTGTGGTAGAATACTTAAGCAAAACACAGAAGAGCTCTTTTGCTTCAGCCAGTGGAGCACAGTAATAAATGTATCAAAAAAACAGGAACACACTATAATTTAACAGCAAAATTCAAACCTATTTGCTACTCAAAATACAACTCCCCTTTCTTTGGCAACCATGCAATCCAATTTATAACCTCAGAGCTGTAAGGTATTTTCTGTTATTCCATATTTACACAAAAGGTGTGTAAAAACCCACCAGGCATCAATAACAGTCATAATCAAAGCTTCCAGGTACTTTCATTCAGCAGTGACATAAAATCACTTCCTGTCAGTACATCAAAGCATTTCCATGTAAAGCGCCGTGTCGAAAAGACTGTTATTGATACTAATACTGGCACTTGACAATTCCAGCCCTATGCATTTCTTTTTCTCTTCCTCTCCCGCCCCCTCTCCAATACTCTTCCGATATAAAAGTAATGGATCCACTAACAATAGATGTATCCATAAAGTTTAAAATCAATCAACACTTTGCTGACTGGGAACGCTCTTAGCAGAAGGAAGTCACTTAATCTCTTACAAAATGCAAGCAAAGAGGTCACAATTATGTTTTTGCCCATGAACATTACATGATACTCATAAGCAGTAATGACATATGGATTGGTTTTGATAGCACTCACACAGAAACGGCAATTATATTGCTCCACAACTGAGATGGAGATGTTCCAAATCTGTAGAAAACTATATAGTGTTCTCTTCTCTAAACACCTGACGCACTTCAGCACATCTTTGATGGCAATGCAGCTTTTGGAATTAAATCCAACCAAGCACAAAGAGGTAAATTAGACTTTTAACCACTGACGAAATAGAATTAGATTCTGTTTGGAATACAGTGAACAGGATGCAACTCTACCTGAGAAGAGGTGAGACAACATATTTTAAACTAGACAACGTAAACTTGCCACGTACCGGATGACTTCTTGAGGGATATTTAGCTGGTCATATTTGAGATGCTCTCTCAGGTCACTTAAATAATTCAAGTAGGTGATTTTTTTCCCAAACTTATGGCTAAAAAAAAAATCACAAAGAAGTGTAAAAATCAGCATGGGAAGAACATTTACGAAGGGTTTAGTTTCTATTACAAAAATGTAAGTGCTGATGCAACTCAAAATTAGACTGTAATTGAAGCAGCAGGAGACATAAGATGTATTTCATTTCATATGATCAAACATATACAGAGTCTGATTTGAATAAAAATAACTGACTTCCATCTGAATGTTTTCTGATTTGCATAGATATGAAAAACACTGCTTTAAAAACCACTGAAAAACAGGTTTCACACAGCATTAGAAAGCTCACTAAAAGAACTGTTAACTTTGGAGAAAATGTTACACAGCCAACAGAACACGTTTGCATTATTTAGGTATTCCTCCCCGCCAAAAGACAAAATAATGGGGCTGCAGACACAAACTATAAAGTAGTAAGCCACAGAGGAGATTTTCAAAGCGTGGACAGTGTATACCCTTGGAGTGTTGGGCCATCGACTTTTATCTCTTTTGAAAAGGGCTGGATAGCTTCTAGGAAACATCCTGCATAATAAGGTTTTTCTGTGAATCGTACAAAACAGACTTCCAAATTTGAAGCACCGAGTATCACTAGCTAGGTCTTGAGTTTCAGACAGAATACACTACCTTACAGGCTGAGGTGTTCCAACCAGGTGCAGCACCATTTTCATGGGGAAAAATATGAAATTACAACACGAAACATCTGTCCTGTAAGGAAGTGTCCAGCAAAATAATAGGTGTTTATGATAAAAAGTGTACTTTGCTGCAACTTACTTTGACAGTAAACTTGGAGAAGAATTCTCTTGCATTAATGAATTTATCCCTGGCTTGTCAAATACACATACACACACTCCCTCTAGTGGGAGGTGGTACAAATACAAGTCACTTCAGCATTTTGGAAGCTTTTGACTGAAATGAGCTAAATTTTGCCAATGGGCAAGCCATTTTGGGACACTAAGGGATACCGGTCTGTGTGTGAACAACTTCAGAGCTCTTCAGTGTGTCTTTTACCCAAACCAGCCTGAGATCTCAACATCTTACCCAAGCCACGGGCTAGCACAGAACTCTCCGTAACTAACCACCTCTGGTGATACAGGACATATTACAGAACACACAATTTGTAACTAAGTTGTGGGCAATTAGGAATTATTGCTGTTCCTTAAAAATGCCACATCACCACCACCATCTAGACATATATTATTTTGATAACAGGTGGGTGGCTGCTGTTAGCTTACACATAGAAATGTGTTGCTCTCACAGTTTTTTTGCAGTTTGGAGAAAATACACTTGATGACACATTACCTTCTTGCTCATCTCTTTTGGGCCTGGAAAGAAGATCAATCAACTTCCAGTGCTTGAGAAATTTCAAGTATTTACATTTTCTTAAATACTTTCAAACACAAGTATGCTAAAATACTTACTACTTTTGTTCTTCACTCTAAATTCTGCCATTTGTCCAGTTCTTAGCAAACACATTGCTCATGTAAGAGTACTAAGGCCATGTACTAACAGGTACCAAATGTACTAACAGACTTCTGAAAAATAAATACATGTTTCTCGATAATGAAATTTATTTTACATCTGCTATTTTTATTGGAAACACTATCTACAAATAAGTCTGGGCTGTAATTCGGCAAAGCTAGGAAACAGAAAGTCCAGAGGATTTTTCTCCCTTCTTTTTGTTAACTTTGGTTTAATATTGACACTTACATAACAGCATGATCTGCTGAGATAAGATTATTCTAAACTGGAAGGAAAAGGTACTGTGAACAAATCTTAAATAGTACTATTCTAGTAAATTAACAACGTAAGTTTTAGTCTTCAATAAGAGTATAATTTAGGCAAATTGTACATGGGCACGTCCACACTTCAGTTTTAAAATTATACCCTTATGTTTTCTCTTACTTGACAAACCCAAACTTGAGTCAACCCAAAGCACAAATGCACGTGAGCATTTGGCAGTTAAACCGTTCTAAGGAGTAAAGAGGTTCTGTTCCTAGCTTCAGCTAATTCCTGCCCCCTGGCTTACGGATCTTTTCAGAGTTTACTCATACTTTTAATTATTTTGTCAGTCCCAGCGTACAAATAGCTTTGTTTCTGTTGGTCACATATTTTAACAACAGAGTGTTACTAAATTAGACTCAAAGCAAGTATCCAGGTACACAGTAGTAAAAGTAGAGCAGAAACAGGACAGCCAATCCTGATGAAAGCAGGGTGTTCAGAAGGTTAAGGTGATGATGCATCTAAAATGACAAGCCCTGGTTTGAATTTTCCATGCTAGCTGTGAATGCTTAAGCTTATCAGGATCACCCATTTCCACATTCAAAGTCAACAAGGATTTAACTGCCAGTGTATCATACTGTCCAAGAAAAAAAGTATTCATCTTATTTACACAGACACAGTAAGATCCAGGGAAAACGAGTATTTTTGAACAGGTATCTTTAAACTTGTCTTTTGTAAGAATTAGCAGCCAATTATTACTCTAAGTCAAATGGCACAGCTGGTCCACATGCGCAGACTGAAAGCTGTCTGTGTCCCCTAACCGCCTGCCTGGAGCTATTCCCAAGGAGACTTCAGCTGCCTCGGAGAGAAAAGTTGGTTTCACCTGAGTGTTGTAATGTCCATTGAGAGTTTTTCTGCTTTTACTGTGGGTTTTTTTCTAGAAAGCTCTCTGTACACATCCTACAGCAAATCAGGAACAAAAAACCATCCATCCCCATTCTTGAGGCACCTTTCTTTGTCACACTGTTGCTCTATGTCCCGGATCTCTGGCATTTACTTTACGCCACTTAAAATAAAGACCTATAGTTAGTCTTCTTGTTTCAAGAACAGCATATTCTGGAATGATTTTTAGCTGTAATGACTTTTTTATTTTCACATGCTTCTTACACGTTCTGATCTACCTAAAAGTTAAACTTCCCCTTTCTGATTAATTAGCATTCTACCAATCAAAAATTGGATCAATTGCAAGTTACTGAAATGGGGATTTTTAGGTATAGCTTCTCAAGATAAGCTGTTTTCATCCTTCAGCCCTGAGGACATTCATACTATAATCTGCAACAGGTTAGAATTACTTTGAAAGTGGCAGAAGTTCAGGAGCAGAAACTAAGCCAGCCCAACCATCCTAGCACTTAGCAATCTCTGCCCATTGTTGCCAGTTCCTTGTAGACAGCATCAATTTTAAACCATGCAAAGGAAAAGAATGCACCAGTAGAATACATCCACCTTCACCATTATACCCTCCATCTCAAATTCTTATGGGCACTTCAGGGCTTATCCATTAACTTTGAACACAGGAGTGGTATCGTCCCTATTCATGCCTGCACTTGAGATCAGCCCGAAGGTTAACCGTTCGTTACCCGCTTTACCGTACCACTCCTACCTCCAGTCACAGCCCCAGTTCTATTGTGCTAAGTGCTGTCAGACAGGACAAAAAAGTCATTCATGCTCCACAGAATAACTATGTTTTAAAGTGATATTTACCTTAACACACCAGTAAAACTACTATGAATTGAGCCTCCCTTTTCTTAGAAAGAACCCTACCCTATTATTCACACCCAAGCTTAAGCTCACCTTACTCATTAGTTCAAGACAGTTTAAATGGGTACTGTGCTGTTACCCGACATATTTTACCTCAAGCCTTTTTAAAAGCAACTTATTAGAGAACAAACCATCCTTAAACTAAACAGAAAAATGTGTTGAATAAACTGCCAAGTACCTTATAAGAGGTTTAAAGATATTCCACAGAATTTTTATGAAGTTGGTTGGATGTACAACATAGAGTGCTTTAAGGTTTTTCTTATACCTAGGAAAAGAAAATGAAATTGTTATAAGACTGTTGAATATCATAGACGGTAGAACTGAATAGCTACAGCTGAATGGAAGGTATTATTACAGGAACATTATACAGCATTCTTTTAAAATACATTAAAAAGACCTAATTCAGAAGAAATAGAATATAAAATGAAAAAAACCCCCCAATTTTAAAAAATGGTCAGTTTTGACGATACAATAGTAGGCCAAGATAACACTATTACGTTCCTAACCAATGTCTGCTGTCACATAGATTTAATATCAGGGGGACAGAAGGAAAATTAGGCGACTTGAAAAAAAATATTGAGAACGAAGAGTCTATAAAAAAATCTGTGATATAAAAAATTACTTTCCTCCATCTCCCTTTATTTTCTGCTTACCGGAGTTTCACGTTGGAGAAAATTTCTAAATTTTCAGAGGTAAAATTTATACCTAACCCTTTATTTTTACCACTACTTCTGTCTTTTTTTGCTAGTAATTACCAAAGGTGAAGCCAACTGCATGCTGTTTTAGATTGGGTGGTCCCCCTTGTATGAAGCAAAAGCCTTTCTCCATTATGGCTTTGCTTGATTCTACAGTGTCATATCATGATACATAAATAATAGATTCTAGTAGGTTGAAACTGAAATGGAAACCAGGCTGCACAAAAAGACTCTGCTCTTATTCAACGTTATTGCAAAATGAAATTGAGAAACGCATAATGAGATATCCTGCTTTTATATATAAATTGTTGCTTATTGCTCTGCCGAGTTTGCTTGCCAGTAGGGAGTGCCCCTCCCAAGTGTTCACCACTCATTATTAGAAAACAACGATTGTGGAAAAAAAATGACCGTGAAATCCTAAGAAAAACCTTCCTGTAACAGGTTATGGTATAGAGGGGGAAAAGGGACCAACTCAGCAATTACAACAGTTTTTCCTTTTGGGTTTGAACTGGGCCCAGACATCTTTGAATTAAAAAGACATTGTTTTCACAAAGCCACTCCCATACACAAACAAACAAACTATCCCTGTGCAATTGGCACCACTGTGGATAAGAACCCAAAATCAACAATAAAAACTAACAAGCAAAACACCAGAGTTGCTTTACTGAAGTTTCCATTTTAAGTTTCTTTTGTACCTTGAAGCAATGGGCATAAGCCGTTGCTTCTGTGGAAGTTTACGGACTTCATAGTTTCCTAGATTAAAATTAAAAAACTTTACCGAGCCTCTGCTCTAAACCTTCAAAGCAAGATCTATTCTTTTGAAACTACTGCCATTGAACATTTGCTTCCATGATGCTAGCTAATTATTATTGTCCTCTGAACTCCCCGTCCTCCCCTTCTTTTGACCCCAAATCACACACACAGAAGAAGTCTGAAAGGTGCTATTTTTGTTTTTTTTTTTTTTTCTCTGGCTAGTCCGGACAAACATGGATGTTGGGCTGTGAGTACTGCTTTGAGCTTCTCAATGACAGTGTGCTAAGAAGTTCCAACTGTGAGTAAAATGGGTGTATAGTTTTGCCCAGCTACCCAGGCTTCTCCGTTCCTCCTTGGTTCTCCTGCTTTCTGGGTCAGGACGGGGAGTGGAGAGAACAGATTTTTGGCATAAATGAGAGTCATACTGTGCACTAGTCGTCATGGCAAAAGGCAACAAAGAAGATACTGCCCTTGTACTGCCTCTCCTCATACAGCAACCAGAAATTTGGCTTGGGATCATTCCAGAAGGAAAATAGTACGATGCTTTATTTTCAGGAATTGCCAGTGCACAGCAAAACCAGTATCGTAGTCCAAATCTCTCACCAAAGACAAAATATAAGAGATCCTTTGCCTTTCTTCTCCCTTACCCAGTCCCAGAAACAACAGACACATGGTACTAACCATACTTGGAAAGCTACTAGCAAAAATAAGCTTTTTTGGTCTGTTGCTGAGTGGAGTGCAGTTAGAGGCCTCAGCTGACAGCTCCACACTGCTGCTCTGATGGCTGCTATGCACAACCTCATCTTCTTGCTTAGTGGGTTTTAGAGTTTCAGGAGGTTATTGGGTGAGATTCAAAAGAGTCTGAGCTCTGGCACTAGATGACCGAAAGGCGTTGTGGACATCTCTACTTCAGTTTTCAAAGCAGGGTTGAGTATTTCACCGGGACTGCTCCCAGTCTAGTCTAACACCCAATAATCCTCTTGATGGCATCTTTTTTTGAGATTTGCTTCTTGTTCCTGCTCCCAAATTGGAAAAATGAGACATGTATGATCCATTTTCCCCCAACATACGCTCTCACTTTCAGGAAAGAGCAGTATTTTTGCTTTCAGTCATGTTACCCTCTCAACGCCAACTTACAAACAAGTAACAACTGGCAAACAAGCAGAGAGTAACTGATTTCAAGAGGAAATTTCTGCTTCATTGGTAAGTGTGCACTTTCGGAAAATAACCACCAGAATTTTAGTTTCCACTATTAAAATGCTATTTATCCAGGAGCTTTGGCCTCGACTACACCCTAACCAACTAAAACATGAAGTCAGGAGCTGTAGCCAGTGTTACTCCACACACCAGGCATATCCAAGCACAGTGGTCCCTGCAGGGCTTTACGTATAACAACCAACAAACGCTGCCAAGGCCTGCAAGATACAGACTGTTAAAAACTAATCTTCCCTTTTTTGGACACAACCTAGGCTTGGGATGATCAAAAACCAAACACAACTGTGATACAACCAAGAACGACGACCAATAAGGTGTCACAGCTATCTCGTTAAATAGTGCACAGAAAAGGCAACGGCTCTTAGGTTTGTTCCCAAAGCTTTTTATACCTTTGGACAACCACTGCAGCACCTCGGCCATTCCTTAGTGCTGCCCAGACACTTCCCAGAGAACCAACATCATTATCCAGTATCATCATCAGAATTTGCAGTGGCAAAATGGACTCAGTTAGCCCTGGGTGGATCAGGAAAGATCTGCTTCCTTCCTGGAGGTCAGTTCCAGACATTACACAACCGACAAAGTAAACCAAATATTTTGGAGACATACTTCCTGTCAAATTCTTTGTAGGCTGTTTGTAACCATTTCAGAGATGGTTTATTCAGACTCTTCAGGCCATAGTGAAAGTAGACAACCGTATAATCATTCTCTACATACTGGTCCAAAGTATACTTTAAGTACCTGAGGAGAAAGATAACATTTTAGTTTTAAGACAGTTTACTGGATGAGATTTTTAAAGCAGTAACTGAGAAAGAAAATGTGCTATTTTTACACAGAACGCCAGTGACTGCAAATTCACGTTTGCTTCAATGTATTTATTTAACAAGTTCATCTTGCTCTAGTGGCAGTTGCCAATAATTCCACATCACTGCAAAGCCTGAAATTTGAAAGAACGTATTTAGTTACAAAAACTATGGTACTCATGAATCACTAAAAGATGAAGACAACATGGGACTGTGCTTTCCAAGAAATTTTTAAAAAGATGCATTTTAACTGACAGCAACTTTTATTTTGCTTTCTTCTGTTTTGTTGCCTTTTTTCCTTTTTTTTTTTTTTTTTTAAATTCCTTCCTTTTAGCCAAGCAAACAATGTCATTTTGACTTTTCAAAATAATAAAGAATAAATCTTGGGTTTTCCTCTCAATTTAAAACTTTTTAAATTTTTGAAAAATCCATTAGCCCTAATTACTGCCAATTACAACCTGTTACTGCAAACTTTTTTCTTGAATATATCTGCCTTTCCCTTGTTTGTCTTGGGAGGACGGCATTCATAGATCATTTCCCTTAAAACTAATTTAAAGAACTACACTACTTATCCCATCTTGAAATAACACTGCACATTTTATAAGCAGATTTCTGGCTGTTCATTTTTTTATGGTATAGTTTACGATGCTTTTCTCTTCCCTTTCTCCTACAACTGAGATCACTGTATGGCCTATTACACAGCTCAATGATTCAAATAAAGCAGTGATGGAAGAGCACAATCTGGCCTCATGTCTTGCTGTGTCAGATTTCAACTTTCTCATGTCATTCTCAATCCTACCTTATTATTCTGCAACCGAGCCCCAGCTACTGCTCTTAATTGTACGTAAGCAATTTTCATTCAGTGGAAAATAGATAGTTCTGTGTGCCATTTATTAGGCTGTGGCTATCTGCAAGTATCAAGGCCACTCTGACTACCCACCTTTGCATGGAAAAGCCCCCAACTTCACTCTTACACTCTGCTCCTGCAGTCCCATTTTTCTGCTATTCCCTCAGCACACTGTCAGTCTCAGACTGCGACTAGCCTGGGACAAGGACTGCCACTGCAATTAATATCATGCTGTTTTGATTCCTGACTTAAGTATTCATGGCAATTTAATGGAAAAAGTAGTAGTAACAGTCATTCAAGACTTTTCTAAAAAGAGTCTGAAATTAAAATATATCGAAACAGATATTCTTACATACCGAGTGCCTCATGTTTTATTTTACAGCATGTAAATTCCTTGGCACATTGCATCCAGAAAGCCTGTACTTCTAAAAATAATTGAGAGAGTTTTGTGGGCACAAAATAACCAGTACTTTTGCACGGTCAACTACCTGTTCCAAGGCTGTAACAGAATTGCAGGGACATTACAAAAGCTTTACCAAATCAATTCTTTAAGTGATTTCATGACAAAATACCTATCAATCTGAGCCTACTCTGCAGCTTTTCCTCAGAATTCAACATTTCAGTCCAACTATTCAAAAGCAGATCACTTGATAGTTATATTGCTAACTTCACATTCAGACACCTGCCTTCAGTTCTTTCTTAGCACAGACTTTCCAAGTGAATTTGATGTTGTCTCAGATACAGGAAAACCTGTAAATGTTCAAGTCCGAAAGAGTCTAAGGGCTGGAAACCCTGGTTTCATCAAGGCGTCTCCTCACAGAACTGAGGAAGGTTCTTAGATCTGGTGGCAATGTAGTTTGTCACACTCCTTTCTTTGGCATTTCCTATTAATCGTTGCAGGTAGCAATCTAGGTGAGAAGCTGACTGGTGTGGCTCTCCCTCCTAGGTGCTAACGCTCCCTCTGTGCTACACAGGAAGCTTTGGCTTAAGGCTGTGGAAATAACTTAGCTGTGAAATGAAATTTCATAGAAATGAAGCAACATGGTGTCAAACACACTTCTTAAGTAACCTGTCTTCTAATCCCTCTCTGTTTCTGAAAAGTTGAGATAACAGCACTTCTGTCCTTTCCAATGGTGGTGGGTACTGACGGCTGAAAGGTGCTCAAACACTTTGGCAATGGAGGCTGTACAAGAACTCCAAATAGCTTTAAAATGCTTAATAAGGACAGGACTCTCACGGCAGAACACATCTCCTTGTAGTGACAAACTACAAGGCAGAAACACATCCTGATACCTTGCTGCAGCAAATTTATAAGGAAGAATGTTATGGCTTTACATGTTCACAACCTCTTTTAACACAAGACCCCAAACATTACAAAGTGAGATGCATATAAAAACATTAAGCATAATATACTCTATGCAATGCAGATATTTTTATAAAAGAGGAAAATCACCAAGATGTAAATAACTAAACAACACCCTTGCTGAGTGATTTAGGAGATAAGGTATAGCAAATTAAGGCAAACACTGTTCATGGGAACGTATCTATAGAGCACCAAAATACTAGAATTTCTCTTTCACTGGTCCCCATCATAAATTAAATTTTTTAAAAATTATCAGAACAAGTTAATTTCAGCACACAGTGAATTGCTGCTTCTAGTCAAGATTCCAGGTGAAGCAACTGGCAGTTTCATCCACACCTCATTCACTTAGTATTAACAGTGGTAGGTCTTCCATCCTTGCCTCCTGCTTCTCCTCTGTGAAAGCTCATTCACCGGGAAACAAGCTAACAGAAGTTCACGTATGAAATGCAAAGTAGTCCACACAGGAGACTGAGAGAAACTTACTCCAGCAATCTGGTGTGATTGAGCTGATGGGAGGGGGGCATACGGCAGCAACTGAAGGTAATCACCTTCCTTCCAGAATTGTCATCACCTGGTGAACAAAACAGTTAGTAAAGACAATGCTCATTTACTTATGTAATGGCACCTCAGTGACCTGAAGGAATAGGTTATATCTTCTGATATTTGGGGCTACCTCGACCTCCCGTCATTACTCAGCCTTCACTGTCAAATCCCGTGTTGCCTACAGAAAGCAATTTGGCCACCGCTGCAGTGAAATGAAGCAGCTGCTGGGCAAATGATGAAGCTAAGCTGAGAGAGTCATATTCAGAGGTGGTTGGTGGTGCTCAGCTCCTGACAGGGATCACTTAAGTCCTCCTGCAGCATTCAGTCGTGGAAGGAAGCAACCCTGCTTTCCCTAGTAGTCTTGGAAGTGACCTGCTTTCAAACTGTTTATGCTTTATTTCTGGAATTTATCACAATACTGCTCTGCCTACAAGCACTTTGGGCACCTGCTTTGTTTTTTTAACCACCGTAAGCTTTCTTAGATACTTTTTTCCAGAAGCACTGCTACATTCAGATCACATGTAAAACACAACAAGCAAGGCACACAAGTATGCTTTTCATAACCTGAAGATCCCTAAGCGTCCATCCCTTAGTTCCTGTGGCAAAGCATATATTGCTGCACTCGAGTTCATTTACTCTTTGACTCACGACAGCTTCACCCACACCACCTGTATAGACAAGGTTAGTGTTCATGCCATGCCCACCCCACACCCAACTTCTATCTGGAAAGGCAGGCACAGGGGTTAAGTCACGCTCATACTGAAGGTAACTCAGCACTGAAGACCCTGAGGTGTGAAGATTTCCACACATATCTACATGAAAGATACCACCGCTTTTAAAGCAATAGGGAAACACCCCAGAAAATGTTTAGACTGAATTCATATTTGAGACATTTTTGGTCTAATTTCAGTGTTCAAACTAAATGATATTTAATACTTGCTTTTATCACCACTAAAACATCAAAGTTTGGCTTTGATATCAGTAGGAGTATAATAAAGTTAAGAATTAGGGGGTTTTAGATACTCTTTATAATTCTGTTGTTCCCCTTTTACCCCTAATTAAGTAAATAACTGTAGTGAATAAATAAATAGAAAAAGTAGTAAAATGGGGGAAGTTAAATCTGTAATGAGTCACTTAATGAATAAAATCATATGAGCATTTCTATGAAAACTGGGTAGAACAGCTTCAGACCACTACTTAAGCTGTTCTAATTTGCATTACTGATATTGGTTCAAATTACTTGATCTGAATAAACAGAACACTTCCCAGCTTTGAAAACACACATTTTCCATGACAACTCACCGCTGATAGTAACATGCTTCCCTTCACTCAGCTCAGGAAGAGGTGGCTGTCCTCACCTGACAGATTCCACAGAAAGGAAAAAAACTCTGTATTTGCTTTGTCCAGTTCCTACCTAGTTGTGCTTAACGGTACTTACAGAGGCCACGATGGGACAGCATCTAGTTAAATCCATTCTGTTTTAGGTGCAGAAGGAGAAGAGGAAGCGGTGAGATTAACCCTTAACGACTTTTCATGTATGAACACAGGCTGGGAGGTATCTGTATTATCAATTCCAAGCCTGCATTAATCACCAGAAACTACACTACATAATCCTTCCACCGATTTGTTGAGCTCCATCTTAAAAAACAGTTTGTTTTTTTGAGTTTCTTGCTCCTCCTGCTCACTGCTTTGAGAACTAGCAACCTGCTTTCTCAATTCCAGTCTAAAAGTCATAGCAAGTTTGTCCCGATTTGTTTGTGTGACAATGACATCACTCAGCTGAAGCAGCACTTCTCCTTCAGTACTATTTACCATCCTGAAGGACTCTCTAGACAACAATCATATCCCCTCCCAGCCTGTATTTTACCGCTTGTAAACAAGTTAGATCTTCCATCTCTTCCCCAACCTAGCTATTCTCTACCCTACTCCAATCTGAATGCATCTTTCCTAAACACAGGTGGGTAAGATAGATAATAAATTGCAGATAAACATCACATGCAGGACTTAAAAATATTTCTGTCTTTACTGAAAAGCAAGATGAAGTATTAATGTAGTTGGACAGCTATAGCTGGATTATCTCTGATGGCCACCCCACTCTTATTTCACAGAAGATCACTTCTGTCTTTTTTTATTTATACAACCAAAGAACTTTCTGCTATTTGCTTTAACGATCTAACTCAGCTTGACTTTTGGCAAATACGTTAGTCCTGTACCTTTGACTTCCAAAACATAGCTTTCTCTGCTGGCTGGTTCCTTCTTCCCCTTCCTTTTCAGCTGACTACTTATTTTTATTATATTACTCAAAGGTGTTTTTTCAACCCACAAGGCCTGGTGCCTCTTCCCACATTAAAAATAAATTCTGACTCGTGTTAAATAAAGTGCTTGTGCACCACTAAAGGAAGACCATGCACAACAAAACAATTATTGTACTCAGGTATGTCTGCATATTGTTCTTTAACAGATCATAATTTTATTTCCCGAAGTTATTTTTAAGTGTCTTATCTGATATTCTCAGAGTACTTATAAAGGCATTATAATGTGACACGCATTAATATGAATGATGTACTAAAATTAAATTAAAACATTAATAAAAGATTGTTCTCTAAATCATGACTTGTTTGTGAAAAAATAGCTGTGCTACAATGCACTGTAGGATATTTTATTTGTTAGAGACAATCACTTTTATGAGCAAAATAAAACTAAGAAAGGTTTCCAGTTAAATTACTAAATGAGTCACTAATTGTTACTGTTGGTCACATTCAACTGCTTGAATTAAAAGGCGAAAAAAAAAAATCCCCAGCTTTATAAAAGACTGCAGATACACTTGGAACATAAAACACACATAATTGCTTGGTTTCAATAATGAGAAATCTGAGGCAGAGAAACGTTTTCAAAATTAGCAGCAGAGCAGAGCACCTTGTTCTCCCACACCACAGTGCCACACAGGCAACAACCGCAAACCAGAAAAGGCGACCGGTAACCTCAACTCCATTAAAAACTAAATAAAGCAGTGCCAGCTTCCCATTAGTGACGGCAGCTAATGAAAGGGAAGAGGCTGCTCGCTCTTCATAGGCATCCATCATGTTTTGAACAACATCGAATTTTAACGTGGCACACAAAGTGCTGAGGGAAACAGAAGCAGCTTTCCTTGCCCCCCACCAGAAGGGCTGTGACCGAGCACCCTGGGAAATTCCCGTGGCATTTTCTACAGCATTTGCTTCTCAGTCCAACATAGTTTGAATGTCATGACCCTCAGCATATAATTATTACCCAAACATGTGAAAGTGCATTTTAAGAGTAAAGTGGGGAGGGATAGTTATCGGCACAGTCAAAGGAGAGTGTAATGGGAAATACACTGATTATAAGATCAGCACAGAGTATGTTTTTATCCCGCAAAACCCATATTTCCCTACTACTTGGACTTAAACAGAAAGATGCCTCATTTCCTACAGGGGACAAAGCAAAGAAGAAGTGCAGTATCAGCTTTCCTCCTTCATGTTTTGCTTTCAGGTCAAAAATGGAGCTTTGTTTTAACCTCCTTTATTTCCTAGGCTAATGTCACCAACCACTTTCAGATGACAGTTGACAATCTGTCCCACCCTCCCAGGAAAGCCTGCTCCTCCCCTTATCTTTCTGCACTGGTTTTGAGCTCCAGGTATTTGGGAGGCATTCCCAAAGACTGAGTGCTTGGGCACTCACACTCCTCTAGCCACCTGCCTACACTTTTTTAAAAGCCACTGGCTCAGATTCTGCCCTGGTGCACAAAACGCTCTGACGGACTCCTCAGGCCCACAGGAGGGCTCAGGCACTCGCTGTGGTGCCGAGACAATCCCGGGCAGCCGCAGGATTATCGGCTGTGCTGGCCCCGGAGCACGGCGACACCAGCCGCCTCCTCTGCGCTCGGCGAGTAGAGAGGGGTGTGGAGAGCACACTGTCCAGAATGAGATTTATGCACTTTAAAAGACAAGCTATCTGCTGGGGTTTTATTTGCCTGGATTTCACTGAAACAAATATGAATCATACATCGCTTTAGATAGCAAGCTTACCAGTAGAAAAAACTTACAGTGAGACACAGGGAAGGGCAAGTGGGAAAAGGGATTGTTCTACTTTTTAATTAAGAATTTGGATGGCACAGCACTTTCTGACTGCTTCTTGAAAATGAAAAAGTTTTTTCTACTGATATAGCTCATTCCAATTTGCAAATGAGATCTTTTGAATGCTGTAATTTTAGCACAACTTTTTAAGAGCTTTTGTTCTGAAGATACTAAACATTACTATTTTATAAGTGAAAAGTGAAATATCATTTTACTTCACTGAAGCTTGTCATTATCACATCACAGCAAAGTGACATCCTAAAGGCAACAGAAGTTCTGCCACTGGTTTCAGTGGGAGTAGAAGCAGGGTCAAAATCCAGGGGACTTGCCACAACAGTGAAAAAACTTGCTCATGTATTTGTTTCTTTCATAGAATTTAAGCTAGAGAAAATGAGCCCAAACCTCAATTACACCGTGTTAAATGGCAAGACAAACTGCTTTCAAGCTTCCTACTCTCTACAGCTCAGGGAAATACGGCGTCGCAAAAAAGCCATCATGAAACTTCTGTGTTTTGCCTAGGCTGAGTAATGGACAGTAAATACACCCACAGCTAATTCACCGTGGGGCTCTGCCCATCCACGATGGCAAACTTCTTAATCAGTTAAGAAATACACAGCCAAGATAACACAGCTGAGCCTCAACATAGCGGGAGAAGCTCATACCTTTGGCTGTAGACATATGAGTCGTCTTTCTCCTGGCATTGATCACCTCGGCTGATCATATTAAAATACATTACAATGGCTATTAGTCAGCTTAAAGAAGTATTAAAACATCCACTGTAATGTTTATCCTTTGGGACAGAGATCGGATCCACCAAGGAAATACGGAGAACGACACCAACTCTAAGTTCCAAGAGCATACTTGTTTTGATTTCACAAAATTCCCTTTTTTTGCATTCGTTCCTCTGGAGTCTACTCGTGTCCACCAGTTTATTTAGAAACCAGCTTTCTGTGAGAGGATTGCACCTGCACTGCACCTGGCTCATTCTGGAAAATGCTAAAATTGCAATTAAAATCAAGTACATGCTCAGGTGTCTTTTTAAATAGGAATGCCTATAAGTGAATGTTCAGGAGATTTCCTACCTCAGGAACCTTGTTCATTCCCCTCAGAAAGCCAAGATTCCCCAAAGATTCCTCCATGAGCAATTTGTCTTTTAAATTGTGTCTACGAAAAACACTTTGCCACAGCACATTTTCTTCAGATCAGCTGAAACCAAAAGGATAGCTTGCTTTTTGATGTAATTAATTATTTACATTTCATCTGTGCTCCTTTTAAAGTATGTAAAAGAAGTCGAACAAGGGTGAGTTAAAGCCATTGCTGAAGCTAACCTCTCTAATGTCAGTACAGTTCTATCTGGCTGACTCTGGACTAGAACAATGCTCTAATCATGAAAGGGGAACTGAAAATCAACCTGCTTTCAGTGATGCAAAACTAAGTATTTTGATAATTCACAGAAAGCGTAGAAGAAAATTTAAGGAAAACAAAGAAACAGCAGCACAGTCAAGCAGAAAGGAAATATAATTTACATTTACTTGATAAAGGGGAAATAGTGCCAGGATTTTCTTTTTAATAAGGTATATTCAGGTGTAGAATGACTTGTGTTATATTGTCAGGACTCCCAAACATAAAGTTGAGTTCACACTCACATTTGAATTTGGCACTTTGAGCCATCATTTATTTTAGCAAGCTCTACTAAATGAGGTTTAAAGCAGACCCGTTATATTTTCTCAGATTCAACAAGAAAGCACATCCATATATTTTGATATAATTAACTCAGTTTTATCTTTAAAAAAGACACTATAACTTACAGCCTGATGTTCAAAGCGAGGAATGCAGTAAAGTAAGGATTTATTTCCTTTCACATTCTGAGAAGAAAATGGTTGAAGAAGCAAGAGGAGAAGTGGTGCAGAATTTGGGAAATCCAAGCTCAATCCCTGTGTAAAGGATTTGAACCCATGTTTCTAGCACTCAGGCAAGCTCCCTCTTCACTAGAGCAGGAAACACTTTTCACTGATATCAACCTTTATTCTGGAGCTGCTCTCACAGCAGTTGAGAGGAAAACAAGACAACACCCAATTGGTTAGGATATGCTTTGTAAAGTGCAAAGCCCACATTAAACTCCGCTCTTGTGCTGCAAATATGTTACCAACCAGAGCCCTCAGCTTCCTTCTTGAAAACTGCCGAAGGCTGAGGTCTCTCCAGCTGATTTGTTGTTTTCCCCAAAAGGGTACTTATGAAATAATGTCAGAGATACTGATTTCAGGAATACCCTTTGGAAATTAAACAAAAAAAAAAAAAAAAAAGGAAACAAAACAAAACCCAGAAAGGAAATCTTTTAAGAAAAAAAAAAAAAAAATCTTTAAACCCAGTTCTTTCCTGTGGCACTGCAGTTTACAGACCACAGATCTGTTTCTGAAGGTATTGCAAGGAGTAGCAAAGCTGTCACCGAGATGGACTGAAAATTATTACAACTTGTATTTTAGGCTTATTAGGTAATTCATTACAATTCACTCCTTACATGTTATAAAAATGAAATTACAACTTTACTGTTCACAGTCTGATCTACAAAATACTATTCTAACCAGTATCTAATGCACTGGTTCAAAATCAGAAAGGGGCATGGGATCAACTGGATCCTGAAGAAAAATACAGTCTCTACAAAGACCCAGGCTGGGTATCTGAAATCTTTAAATATAACTAGAAAAGCAGTAAGAGTCTCAGAAGGGAAATTCAGATTTAAAACAATGATGGACTTTGATTCCATTAAAAAGTTTTGCCTAACACACAAGAGGATGTCACTGTCAGTTAATGAAAACACAAGCATCAGAGACAGAGTCCTGCTAAATAAGCACAGATTCAAAAAAAGATGCTGCAAAACATTGTCAGCAATCATATCATAGAAGCAAACTATAGAAAATAAGGAAGCTTGATGCATCATACATACTTCTACGTCCCTTCCTTTTTGTCACAAAGAAAAATGATCTTGAGTTTCCTTTTAGGCAACAGATTGAAACTTCTCCTTCAAAACAGAAATAAAAAGAACCATCATTGCAGCACTGTGCCATTTACATATGCTTAGAGTAGTCAGCTGCACATTGGTATTAGTGACATCAATCAGTCTGTAATTAATAAACAATTATTAAAGCTTACATCTTTTTAAAACGTCCCCTGTTCTTATTCAATTAACTGTATTTTCACACTGTATGAATACAACTCGAAAAATCTCCTTTGCATACAGTCAAAGCTATTGTTATGGAAAGCAGGTACGAGTCATTTGAATTTGTGAGAAGCAAGAAGGAATTTTAGGGTTTTTTTAAAAATTAACTGTTGGAAACTAGATCACTAAGAGATGGATGAATTACTGCAAATATGCTCACCTAAATTTTTTTTCTTCAATCATTTCCAACAATACAGCTCATTGTCTTTCAGTCACAGAAGTAAAACTGAAGGAAAAGCTTTCAGAATTGCTTTAAAACAGCCATTCCAAACACTGAAATTATACTTTGTCTTATTCAAAGACATTATTAATTATAAACTAGGAACAAATCATTTAAAAATTATGTGTTTCAAAAGGGAATGGCCTTTTCCAAGATGCAAAGGAGATCTGAAGAGCTCATCCTTCCCTCACTTGAATCTAAGCCCAGAAAACACTCAAACCTGACTCCACTGGGGACAGGAAGGTCTTGTTTCGTGGAGGTGAAGCATGTCCTTGGATCACAGTTCACCTTCCCCATGTTCTGGAGTCACACGCACACCTCTGCGTTCTCCTTTTCCCTGCCACATTCACAGCTGCTTTTGAGGTGCAGACTGCCTTCTGAAGCACGGTTCCTGACCTTTAAACTGTCCAGTAAACTTGCAAAATTCCATCATATATTTCTGACTGAAATGGCAGCTAGTCAGTCTTTTCTGAGCTTAAACAATGGCTAGGGGACTTTCTTCCCTACAAACGACTGCAGTATTAAGGATAAAACCATCAGAGATAATCCAACATTTCAGTCAAGATTCATCTTGTGAACATCTCCCTTTGCTCCGGTGAATTTAAACCAGGATTATACTTAATGTTTGGGCTTTATTCCAAACAAACACTGATAAGGAGCAAGTTACAGAACGAAACTATGGAAGCTACAGGTAGGTCTCTTTAAAATACACTGTGGCTTTCGCTTTACTAAAGTGAAGCACATTCCTGTTCTGTAACACAGGAATAAGGCATAAGATGAAGCCAGGCGGGACTGCTCGGGGAAGGGCAGGCTGGTTATCATTCTGTCCCCACCACATGTTCTTTGTTTCACCAGCAGTGAAGGCATGAATATTTTAAAGGTGCTGTTCCAGTATATTTCATCTTCTCATTTCAAAAATTTTCCCCTTTTTCGAGTCCCCCCATGATTTTAACTCTTCCAAGTCAAATGACAGAGCCCTTCTGAGACCACGGAAGTTATAGTTTTTGTTTGCCTTGGTAGTAAGTAAACTCTTTATTTATTTATTTATTTTTAAATCAGCAGGGAATGTCTTATTGGTCAGTCAAGGCCAACTTAATCAGATTGCCAACTTGTCCCCTTTTCCCCCAGTCTGGAGGGATGGAGAAAAGGAGCTTTGTCTAAGCACAGGCTCAGGGGTTTCAGCTTATCACCCAGCAGCCCTGCCCATAGCTGCAAAAATCACAATGGTTCTTCCAAGGAAAATAAGCACACAAGGACCCTTCAGAATTAACACCAGCTAAAACAGACAAACACCAAGCGCTTATGACTTCCAGGGCAGCTTTGAGTAAACGATGAATGAGGAGCAACAGCACACATTTACTAAATAGTTGTGTATGATTAAATTTGAAACAGTACATGGCCAATCACAATTTCATGTCGAGTATACTAGCAGGAGAAAAAAAAAAGTCTTGAAGATCTCTTTTAAAGTGCTATCATGTAGCACTGCCTAATATAGCAGATGGAAGAGGTTCTTAGGTGGACAGTTATAGTGACTCTGGTGTATCCAGTGTGTCTGTTAACACATCTATTTCACACTTTGTCAGTTTGATTTCAATGGTTTCATTAATAACTTCATATCTTGGCATTTCCCCTATCCCAAAGCTGGGGCTTAAGTGAGAAACATCCTAGTGGGTTAGCAGGTAGTAGCTTCTGAATCACAGGAATGGGAATCTGTTATTCCCTTGTTTATCTGAGTGTTAATGCTGGGGCGGGGTAGTTTTAAAGAAGGTAAAAAATATTATCCTGTATATAACTAGCTTCAAGAAGAAAAGTTACTATGGGTAAAATTCTACTCCCACTATAAGTCTGAAGACAAATTGCCACAGATTTCACTGCCCTAGACAATCATACTTCACCAGAGGACTGATTTTGCTAAAGTTGATATTCACCTGGATAACATGGCTCCAATTCAGGAAGGTACCCGAGTTATAAAATTCTTGAGGAATCATAATCTAGGCTCAGTAAAGTATGCAGTACAAAAAGTATGCACAATATGACACAATCTTAGACTTCATTAGGATGAGCAGTGTTAAATAACACTACTTATGTCTTATTGTACACACTTCTTTAGTTCAGGATTGTGATTATCAGTACGATTTTAACAAGCACATCGATGCCAGAAATAAGCCAAAAGGAAAAAAATATGTAATGAGTTCTTTAAAGAGGTGCTTTTATATCATAAATATGCCCACATGTCTTATACATTGCCAGAATGTTTTAAAAATAAGTAACTGCGAACATGAAATGATCCAATATTTAACTATGCTATGTACCCATAGCTCCTCTCCCTGTCACAACAGAAAGTCAGGTGATAAACGCAGTTAACATTTACTTCAACAGTTTCCTTTCTGCCTTTTGTTAGTTTTTATACAGTAACCCATATCTCTTCAGTTGCACACCCTTTCCAGGGCAGACTAGAAAAATTATTATGTGTGGCTACACAACAATTCAGGTTACTCAGAAAACAAAACAGCTTATCACAAATAAAGTACAGATCTGTTACAGCCACAGTTAGGCCTCAGATTATAATATATTGCTATAGTTATATTTTAAAGCAAGATTAAGCTCAAATATTTGGCTCATAATTCATCTGCAGAAGAGCACCAAGTTCACATATTACTATTCAGCTGCTTTTCAGGATGAAGGCTGAAAGCATCAACATTATTCCTATGCATCACCTTGAGGAGTACAGTGAGAAAAATGTGGTAAGGGATGTAGTAAGGTAAAGCCATAGCATCTTCCACACGTACCTGCTAACTGAATGATGCCATGTCTCGCAACATCATAGTAGGGGTGATTGATATTTAGCTCAGGATCTTCAAGTGGTGGAGGCATAAATGTTTCCTCCTGTTCTGACTGTGTATTTTCCACTTCATCTTTCTGCAGTTCTAAAGGAGCAAGCAAGAATGCTTAAGTGCTGATGAACAGAGAAAAATTTTGCCTCCAATATATTTCTGGAGGGCTGAATTTTAGCTCAGTTCGACAAAAACACAGGCCTTTATCACCATTTGTTGCAGTTTCAAATCGGTTCCTTGTTCTTTACCCTTCCCTGTGTGTGGGAAAAGCAACCCTTCAGTATCTCAAAGGAACCTCCACATCCTCCTTTAGATTAATATCTACTGTGATGCTCACAAAAATCTCGACAATGACTGGACAGCTGGCACACTGTGACCTTGCTATTCATGACTGCTGGTGTTGTCTCATCTACACTCCCACAATCTGCTTGTTGTATCCATCTCCAGCTTCTTGCCTTTTATTTCAGGGTTGCCCAAACGGAGAAGTCAAAGTTTCAGTATGTGAACATGTGCGATGACAGCTACTCCCCAATAAGCCCCCGTGTGAACGCTCTCTGGGAACAGACCCACCACTTAGCGTAAAGGTAGCAAACCGCAAACAAATCTCCATCTCGCCTCCCCCAAAATCCACTGTTTCCTTGAAATCCTTTAACCTGTGGAACTTGCAACAGGCAAGGCAGCCAAATGTCCATCCAGCGTGTAACTCCGGCTAGAGGCCAAGCAAAGGTGCAAAAGTCTGCTCAAAGCCCAGTAAGACCAATGGGAATTCTTCCCCCAACTTCAGTGGAATCTGGACTAGATCCTAGAATTAAAATCTACTCGGCACTGAAATGACCAACACAAGGTCAATTGATCTTGTTCCAGGGTTTTTTGGTTTTGGTTTGGTTCGGTTTTTTTTCCAAGTTTTTTCCAAAGTGTTGTAAGGTTCAAGAAGAGCTGATCCTAAGTACATATCCAAATGAACACAGATTCTGGGATAATTACTGTCACTAATGATTCTACACAATTCAAATTTATGCTTTCTAGAAACTGACAGGAACAACATTAAATTGACACACTAACACACAAGTGTCTTGGTGGCTTAAGAGAAGAAAAGGCACACGTAAAGAGAAAAATTAAACGTCCTGATAAGGTGCAGCACCCCCGGCACACCATCCATCTCTGTTTATCACGCAAGTTTTAATAAGGTAGAATTAACAGTTTTACCTATAACATTATTAGTGCCACTTTTAAAAGTGCTTCAAGAACATTTTGCCTCCTGATCATCTACATATTTCATATGCCCTGTCTTGCACCACGCAAGACACACTAGGGCAGACAGAATATATTAAGTATTGATTTCAGCCAGATTTATGTGCCAGTAGCTAATAAGCGTTAGAGAAAAACTCTTACTAAATATTTCTGAATGCTTTCCACTCACAGTTTCTCAGTATCTTTCGTCCTATAAACAGCCACATGAAAGCTTTATTGTCTCATTTTTAACTTGATTTGTACCAAAAATGCATTTCACAAGGATGAAAAATGCTACTAGTGGCTGGGCTTCTCAAAGACAAAGAGGAGTCAGGAACACGTGTACTACTTTTACATTACTTTATGTCTGAATTCACACTAAAGCCTCCTCAAAAAATAAATCAGCAGCCCCACGGCGGAAAAAAAAAAAAAAGATCTGTCTTTAGAAATACATCATTAGAGTCCTCTTCATACACACAAAAAGTTTAAATTATTATTATCTCAAAAATGTGTATTTTTCTGCCCTTTAAAAGTGTATCATACATAAAAAGCTACACTAACCTTAACTGGAAAAATGTTATTTCACATTAAAGAATGTTTTTGTCCCAAGAGCTGGGAAGAATAACATAAACATAATGCAGTCTATGAATTTCACAGTTTTTTCCTTTTTAAAAATATTTAAGTCATATTAAAACTCAGAACAAGGAAAACACTACTTTGTTTATTGGGTTGGGTTTTTTTTTTTTTTCCATGTCTGAGCACTGTAACCTCTCAAGTAACAAAGTTTCAAAAGGGAGAGAGAAAAAGAAATAGAAAATGTTGGTCTGTGGGAATGTGAAGCAGGAGCTGTAAACCATTTACATAATCCACTGAAACTTAACAGGCTTTATTAAAAGTGAAATGTATATTCAAGTTGAACACAAAAGAAACAACCAATATGTTAACTGCAGCCTTTGACACAGAGAGGCAGAGGCTAACTCCTTCTGTAAAAAAGTATTTTGTACTATGCATAAAACCAGACAGGTTTCCAAAAAGCAGGGGTAAGGATTTGTACAAAGGATAGATATCAAGCTAACAGGCTTTGAGATGTGCCAAAGAACTAGAAAAGCAAAGTAAATACATATGACCATTTGTACTGCACTCGTTCACAGGGACTAAAGAAGTCCCAGCAGTAATCATATCTGCTGAAAAGCTAGTTAACCCCAACCTAAGCAGCATAATTCTCTGTACGTTCTTTTTCCTTTTTTTTTTTTTTTTCCCTTAAAAAAACATGTGAATGAGAGGACTGGAGCTCAGGAGATGTTTAATAAACCCAAATAAAAAAGAAGATTCATTGTTCCAAACTGAGGGATACCTCAGCTCCATTTTTCTCCTGCAAATGACAGAGGAGTTTATTGCCCTGCTCCATGAGCTACAGCAGAGGATCATCTGTTACTATTCACACTTTTATGGCTGTTTAACCCAGGCTGGGAGACAACACGAGGGGCCTGATCCAGAGCCTGTTGAGGCTGAGGGGAAAATTGCTTCCAGTGGGCTTTGAAGCAGGCCCTGGGAGTGAAAAAGCTGCTCCTGGAAGTCATGATCTGGGGAAATCAGAGCTAAGGTGAGGGACAGGGAAACAGAGGCAGGGGGCAAAGGGTTGGGGAAGATCTGGAAGAGTCTTGCTCTGGGGCTCAGCCTGGCATTCTCAAAAACTTAAGGAAAAAAAAAAAATGTAATGCTGATCTTTCAAAATGATGAGGCCCCTAATGTCATGTTCAGATTGCTCAGCTCCACTAACATCTTTGGAGATAACATGCAATCCAGCAATCTCTACGCTTTCAATACTTGTCTGTTTGGAGTAATGACTCCCATTTGTGCCACAATATGTGATGATGGCGATATTCCAATAGCCTAGAATTGCACTAGGAACATCTACCAATAATTCATAAAAACTGCATGTATTAAACTAACCTTCAACCCTAATGGTTTAATAGGATACACATCAGTACAGTGGCTGTAAGTCATATTGGATTGCTCCAAGGAGTATTACAAAATGTTGGTGAAGCCTCTCACTTACCGAAGATGCTCTATTAAATCACCTGTAACTCCACACAGATGCCATTTGAAGTATAATAAAAATTATTTACCTATTTCAGCTAACTTCTCATAGTCAATCTCAGACATGTTTCCCCTTAGGAACAAGCCTATGCAGATCTGGCTAACTGATTCTTGAAGGATGAAATGGTCCTTGGGTCAACCCTACAAAAATAAACAAAAGTTGCTGTTATCACAATGTGGCATATTTTACCCACCATACAGATATAAAGAGGCAACAAAAAAACCCCAACCCAAAAATCCCAATTATTGTTGAGGAACCAGCTCATCGGCACATGGCCACCATTTTCGTACAACACAGGGTATTATAAAAGTATTTTAAAACAGCTGTCCAAAAAAAGGCAAGATACGTATAACAACAAGACTTTCAACAAATTGACCTGTTTATTTCAGGGGGTTGTTCTTCCAAATACTTACATATTACACATTTTTAATGATAGACATCAGAATTGCAGATTAATTCACTTCTGGAAACAACTTAAACCTTAATTTTTTTCTTAATTTTATTTCTCTAATGAAGAAGATATATATATCCCCCTACTCTCACACCAAAGTCACTTATTCTGCAGCAGTTTTAAGTTTTATTACAGGAAACATTCTATGCCTCATGTTTCACATGAAAAAGCTTCATGAAAATTTCAAGTGAGCATTAACATATAAAAAACTGAAAAAACAGCAGTTCCTGTGCGTAATCACTGCTTTTTGTCAAATGCTCTGTGGAGCGCTTTGTAAACAGAATACTAAGTAACACACCCAAAGTGAGCATCAGGAGCAAAGAATACAATTTAGAAGATGTGTTTCCCCAAGCAGCTGCTCCAAAAAGCAAAATAAGTACTTTCCTTAAATTAAAAATCCAGACTTGGGTGCGGAGGTAAGAAAGAAATTGAGCTTTTATGATGCTCCTTTTAATTTAAAACCCCTGGTTTATACCAGTTTGGTTTCACCTAAACATGTTAAATAAAAAGAAAACAGGTAAATTCATGGCTTGGTTGTTGAAAAAAGGCATACACGAGCGTGACGTTCTCCTCTGCCAAGAGGTTAGATTTTATATTGCTCCTTCAAAGCACTGAAACTGGAAATTATAAACAAAGACCAGACAGTTTGCCTGCTCGCTGCTGCCCACTCTGCACAGCCCAAAGCTTAAGGACGTTTTTTCCAGACCCACAATGCTGAAAGCTAGATACCATCCTTGGGGTTTTATAAACCAGAGGAAGGATATGGAAGTACATAAGGATATAAGAAGTTTTCTAGAAATAAAATGCACATCAACAAAGTAAGTAAATGTCTGTTTAATTATAAGCATATGTTTACCTGTTTTCCTGAGGAGGGGTTAGTCATGGGAGCGACCACAGGTACTACTCGTACCTGTGAACTAGAGCCGGGCTCTAACAGGCAAAGTCTGGCCTTTGGGTTTTGGTTTATGCAGGGCAAAACACATTTGCATCCTGGTATATGACTACAGCTCCCAAGTACTACAGTAAAACAAGTACCTGCTAGCCATCATCATCTTTAAAAGAGCTTCTGATGGCTAATCAAGGTTTTCCATAAATTTTCAAAACATTTCACAGATCTGATACTAATGTAATAGTAATTATCACCAAAGGCAACCATGCATTTCCATAACTTGCTGCACTGCAGACAAAATATAAACGTGGGTCTAACACTTTGAAGATTTTCAAACACTTACCAACTATTTTATAACAATCTTATTTGTTTCTCGTTGAAAATAATTATCTCCATTGACAGGAAACTCTCAATTTAAAAGCACATACACAAGAAAAAGTCCCATTAAGTTCAAAAGAGAAAACTACGCAATTTCTCACTGAGCAACAATTTTCTTTAAAAAATGAAAGCAATTCTGGGACAGATATATTTCACTTCATGTCAATTTTAACACATGGTATTCAAATTATAATTCCATTGTTGTTTTTAAATTATGATGCAAAAAAAAAATATTTAGTGATTGATATTCCAACCAGTAATTAATTTGTTTATTATTATTCTGAGTGGTATTTAGACATTTCTAAAATTAACAATTAGCAACAAGTGTGATAATGCATTTTTTTTAGAAACTGATTTGTGGCAGGTATTGTAGATGATTTAGTAATTGATATATTTTGCTCAGAACTACTTGGCATATCATCTGATCACATGTACCTCCGATGGTCAGGAGTAAATGGCACGTAAGTATCTACTTTGAATAAACAAAATTTAAAAGTGTTTTTGAAGCAAAGTGTAGTTGCAAAAAAAGGAAAGCTGACTTTTTCTATCTTATCTGAACAATTTCCTCCCGGCATTTTTTTCCTAAACGAAATGTTTACATTTTGTAGGAAAGTAATGCTACTGAGAAGTTTTCAAGGGGCTCCAAATTCAACCTACACCTCACAACTGTATTCACTCCTCAGCCTCCAACTCCACCGAGTATTTCGAGCAGGCCTTTCTGCTCTTTGCTCAAGCTGGAACTTGACCACAATAAGCTCTTTGTGACTTATTTTCTGTTACGTTTTTCAATTTAGTTTTCATAGACTACCACCTGCATTCTGCCAAACTTTCAGAACAAAGAAAGGCAATGTTCAATATATCTGATCTTCACAGACTTCATCCCAACCAAATATTTCCCAAAGCTCTTATAAGGAAATGGGGCTCTACTTTCCTTCTAAAGTACCTATTTACAACAGGCCTTTCCATCCTATTGAATTCTAACTGTAAATCATAAATAAAATCATAAGTCATAAAAACGAGGCTATATCTTTGACACTAGAATGCTTTTCAGATGACGTGAGTAATGAAAGTCTCAATGAATTGATGGAACAGGGGAAAAAAGCTCTTTCTTTGAGCCCCCGCTTGAAATAAAAAAAAAAAAAAAAAAGATACAATCCTGCTGCATAGCATGGAACAAAAACCAATTTCTCCTTGATGCTAATTGCTAATGCTGCAGTTAGAAGTAGTGGCTCAATCTAAAGAGGAAAGATTTAAATCTCTCCCAAAACCTGTCGAAAAACATCTGGCTTTTGAACAGCAAAGTTACTGTACAAGGGAGAGCAACTACGATAGCGTTAAAACATTTGCAAACATTTAACACAAAGTTACTAAGAAGCTAGAAATAATTTAGATGGAATCAAAGAATAAGGGAAATGGGGAAGAAACCATCTGCCTGGTTTTCAGCTTACTGTTCCCTTGGGGCAGCAATTAGAAAGTTTCCAGTTACAAGACAAATTTACTGTAGCACCCTCGGAAATTGATTTCCCGTTGACCACAGCATTCTCTGTTCCTAGGAGATAACATAATCTCCTTAATAGCATTCCATGCTACCTAGCACTGTTTCTAGTAAACTGTCAGATTTAGTGCCTTCCCCCACCTCACCCCACCAAAAAGGCAGTAAAAAAAAGCTCTGAAAAGAGCCAAACTACAAGCCTTTTATTAATAATAGAAATTTGGAAGTATTTTATAAAATACCACATCCTATATCCCTCCACAGGCAAGGTTATTACTTACTGACATCCCTAAAAGAGCATTACTTTATCGAAAATGAAGGCAGTCACGCATGCAGAACTGCTTGATAATGAACTTGCATCTACGGATAGCCCAAACAAAGGCGAGGGATTGCTCCCAACATTTGTCAAGACGCAGATGTCTTTGATGCCTATTCTTTTTGTTCACTCAGCTGTCAGATATAGTCTTCTTCAAATTTAAATAGTGTGGTTTCTCTTTTTTTTTTTTTTCTTTTTCCCCCTGATCTTCTTGCCTTCCACTGATACTCTTTGTTACTTTTAAAAGGTGTGACACAGCTCACTGTGTAACATCAGTCTGCAATTTACATTTTGATAGGATGAGAAGTCTGTGTAAACCCGGTATTTGCTAAGGGGTATCGTCTACCAAACCAGGTAAAGTGATTTCAGAAGATTATTTTATTATTTATAATACCGCAGGAACTTTGCTATGGAGTTTATAAACCCAGCAACACATGAGCGGAGTGCATAACGTACTTGTGAGAAGTGTACTCAAAACATCCTCCTTTTCTTCCACAAGGTTCTCTGCACTAAATAGTACTTTTCCTCAGTGTACTTCCTACACAATGTCTACCAAAACCAGTGTCCATATTCAGCATTAGCAGTTGGTTGCAGGTATTTGACATCATTTATTTCCATATTCTTTATTGACCTACCATTCTTTGTTGGCAATACCTTGGTGAGAATCAGCTAGGCCACGCACAGCAAGCAGACACCAGGCTGCCAGCGAGAGCACACAGGGCTGCAGTTCTCATTTTAAGGACTGATTTGGGGCTAGTTCAGCTAATGTCAAAAGCCTGCCTTGCTACTTGGAGGGCCTGTCACAACCTAGAACACTTTTCATGGCAGAATCAATAAAATCAAGAGGATTACCGTATTTCCACATACGCACCGCATGGATCAGCTTTTTAAAAGGCAACTCTGGTTCAACAGCAAAGCAGCTGCACACCCATGGAAGTAACGTGAGTGGTACAGCTGATGGCAGCTTCCCTTCACCACCCACCACCTCTTCACAGCCTTTTCCTCCAACAAGCTCCCCGTCCCAGATCCCAGATTTCTGCTGCAGCAGCACTAATGCCCAGCCAACTATTCCTGTTCTTCCAGCTTCTGCTGCCTATTTTGTGCAAAATGCTCTGAGGGTGGGCTACCTAAGGGTATGGAGTACATACTCACTCAAAATAACAGTATTTTTTAACGGTGGTGTTGAGATCTGCATCACAGGTGAAAATATGGAAAACCCTTTCTTCTTCGCAGTTTCAACAAATTATCATACCATAGAAACTCTGAAGTTTTACTTGGCAGCATAAAGTGGGTTTGTTTTTAAACCTATCAGTGCCAAACTAACACTTCCCAGCTACCTTTTTTCTTCTCTCACCCTCTCTTCTCTCTTGTTTCTCGTTCTGTCAGGCCACTGCTTATACCCTGTGTGTGTAACCCAACTGATAGCAGAGGTTTGCACGCAGGACCCAGATTCCCCTAAACTGCTGTATGCATGCGGTATTGTATTTCCCCTAGGATAATAAAAAACAAACCCAGCACTTTTCCTGTGAGAGCTGGTGCCTCCTTTGCCTTCCCAGCATCACGAGTGTGGGCAATGCACCGCTACCACTGCACCCTGCGAGGCTGCAGGCAGTGATCTTACCCCTGGACTCGGCACTGGTGAGGCCGCCCCTCGATGAGTGGGTTCAGTTTTGGGCCCCTCACTCCAAAAAGGTCATTGAATGACTCGAGCGTGTCCAGAGAAGGGCAACGGAGCTGGTGCAGGGTCTGGAGCACAGGTCTGATGGGGAGCGGCTGAGGGAACTGGGGGGGTTTAGTCTGGAGAAGAGGAGGCTGAGGGGAGACCTCATGGCCCTCTACAACTCCCTGAAAGGAGGGTGCAGAGAGGGGGGATGAGTCTCTTGACCCAAGGAACCAGCGCCAGGACAAGAGGGAATGGCCTCAAGCTGCACCAGGGCAGGGTCAGACTGGCTCTTAGGAAGTATTTCTTTGCAGAAGGGGTTGTTGGGCGTTGGAATGGGCTGCCCAGGGCAGGGGGGGAGTCCCCATCCCTGGAGGGGTTGAAGAGTCGGGTTGACCCAGTGCTGAGGGATCTGGTGGAGTTGAGAACGGTCGGTGTGAGGTTCATGGTTGGACTGGAGGATCTTCAAGGTCTTTTCCAACCGAGATGATGCTGGGATTCTGTAGGGAGGAGATGCGGTACAGCTCTGCTTGCCAGCACCAAGGGATGAAGGAAGAGGGAGCCTACACCCTACAGCCATGCTCTCCGGTGTACCTGACAGCAGCTTCCATCTTTTGGAGAATATACAGGGTCCTAAAGTCTGGCCTGTGCGATAGCGATGAGCAGATGTGTGATGTCAACACCTGACTGTAGCCACCAGGCTGAGCAGATCCGAAATGGCAAGAATACAAGCCAAGAGACGGAAGGATGAAACCATTCTTAAAATAAAGTGGGTCTCCTGTTTGCTGCAATGCCTCCTCCTGCCACGCCGAGGGCCGGTACAGATCCACCCCACAGGCTGGAGTCCCCAGCTTGGCGAGGCTGTCGGCCGTGTAGCGAGGCTTTGGAGCAGCGAGCAAAGCTGGGCGGCTGCCCCTCCGGTTCTGCACGGAACTGAAATACCCTTTTCAAAATGAAAACACCGTGAAGCCTCGAAAAGTCAATATTCTAGTGTTACTTCCACACGTCAATATTGATGAGAAGTGTTACTGAACCCTGAAATTCAGGAAAATTTAAACAGCCTTGATTTTATTAAGTTTTCCATTTGGGCTCTCATCCCAAATTAATTTTACTACTGAAGTAAGTTCCACTGATTTTGGTGCAGTAAAGATAAAAATACACAAATCCCTAGAACTGGCCACATTCCTCTGCAACTTCAAAACATTTTTAACCAAACTTTCCATGAAAAGTTCATTTTCAAAGGAAAAAGTAATTTGAAGGACAATGATACACAGATTGGTAAATTATTATTTACAATTAGACAATTATTATTTTGAAAAGTTCAATGCAAGTTTACAAAAGGTTATTCAACTATGTAGGGATATTTGAATCAACTTTAAAAGCATAATTGCTATACTTAATTGCATCTACGTAAATTGATTTCCATATCACTTAAGACACAAAAATTTCTAATATTTTGCTTTAAATTTTAGCATGACATATTCCTGCAAATGTTCAGCATTTGCCTTGTGCATTAATATTAACATGGTTTGGGTTCTTACATGTTGAGTTGACACCTCTGTTCTTTCAGAATTAACAAAAACAGTAGAGAATTTATAATGGTCCAAACCACCCATCTCCATACAAAATAACACCGTGCTGTAGCATCAGTACACTGTCCCAGAAATAACTTAAGAACTTAACTGGTTTTAAGGCTGAGATGAATATATTATGTTAAAATGGAAAAGTAAAAATTAAAATTAAATGCATATGGCCTCAAAAAGAATCCAAAGACTTTATCCTTTCTATATCACATTAGTTTGGGAGATTTTGAGCTGCTTTTCATATAATGACCAGAGAAGGAGCACACACAAAGGCTAATTCCTGCAATGGATTGAGACACAGCCTTGAAAATCAGAAAGAAAGGAAGACAGTCTTCCTGTCACGAGTCTCTGTGCTCTATCATACCAAGTTACACACTGATCAAACAGCACTGATTTCTCTGAAAGCAATTTTCTACTAGGCTCATCCATTCAGCGCTCGGAAAACAGGAGAACAGCATTTACTTGGTGATGGTATAGATTGTCCTAAACTTGGAAAGAAGCCCAAGTTCATGCAGCTGTTTTTTGGGGTTTTTTTGTTTTTGTTTTTGGGTTTTTTTCAGTATTTACTCCTGCATAAATACTACAGCATTATTCTTTAATTACCCAACCCCTCAAACAGCTGAATTGCTTTGTTTCTTTGGTATTTTGAAGCCCCAGGGAAATGTGGCTTTGCTCCTCAGAGCACATCTGCCCTGGAAATCTGAGCCACGAAAAAATAACTCTCCACGGAAGAGCCGCCCGGTGCCATGCAGAAATCCTGGCTGGTGTCTCACCCTGGCAGAGCCATTCTCATGGATAGCGTGCGATGGGTATTTGGCCGCTCTGTGGGCCTCCCCCCCACAGCACACGACTCCCCTACAGAGCCTGCACCCCAAACCCTAGTTCCCTACGCCCAGGCGTTACTGCTCTTAGGTCTAGGGAGTCTGGTTTTGATGCCAGTTTTTGCTGGCAACTCACCCGTGGCTTTTTGTGCTTTCACTCTTTTAACACTCCCACTTCAAGATGGGATGGGATAATCCTCTTTTCTGTTCAGCCACACACCAACTCACTGGTAAACCTGCTCCTCGCTAGCAGTGTGAAGAAGGAGGGGGAGTTGGGGACCTGCTATTTGCAGTTCCCTCCATGACTGTGTTTTTAGTCACACTTCTTTGTGCCATTCAAGCGGCTCTGTACTCCTCCTTTAATTTAACTCCTCTCTCTTTGTTTTCCTGTCTTCCCATCCACCAAGTGCCTCCTTTCCCCTTCTTTCTGTCTGGCCCTCCCCTTTGTTCATCTCTTTGTTTTCGTTTCCACCACAATTCTCTTGTTTTCCATCTTCTCCCTAGTTCCTTTACCCTGTCTTAGCTCTCTGTGCATAACTTTTCACCTGCAACCACCACCAAATCTGCTGGTTAACCGAGCCTTCTGCTTTGCTGATGTCCAAGTTCTCCTGCCTGAAGTTCTCTCTCTTCTCATCTCTCCCACTCTCAGCACAATTAAATTTCAAGCTCTCAGGCTGCATATGAATAAATGAACCTCCGAGGTTGCAGACCCTCCAGGAACAAAGGGAATGGAAAGTCCGTAACTGCAAAAAAGGTCTTTCTTTAGCCCACTACATTTCCTACTGCTACTCTGATATTTGTTAGAACAGAATTCTGTCTGAAACTTGCAGGCAGATCTTCTTTTATTTGTACAACTTCCTAAATTATTAAGGCTTAAGAAGTCATCCCACTATGCTTTTTCTGCTTAAACTGTTAATGGTGAAACCTGATTGAATGAGTAAATTTGAATGAGTGTTTGTATTCCCTTAGTAGTTACAATTATCCTGGCAACTACAGCTGCAATTTTCTAAGCAACAGTTTTCATTTCTGATACAGTGTTTGTTGAAGCTTGATGGCTCAATAACCTGGTACGCAAACAACTTCCATCACTGAGCTACCAGTGTGAATACAAAGCAAACTATGTTCACCACATGGATGTATAGCAGCAAAGATAGGAAAGACCAGAAAGAGTAAGCACTTTTATCAAAGAAGAAGATAAATGTAATTTTGAAGCATCCTCTTAAAACCTGTTGGTTCGAACCTTGTTTAGAACAAAAATTTATTAACGGTGAAGGGAGGGGAGGAGGTCCCTGCCTGCTCTATTGTACTTGTTCTGAAGATAAATCAGACTTCAGTTTCCAATGCCATCAACTAGGTAATTTTTAACCAGTACTGCATTCATTTAAAGCAAACATCCACTGTATATAAAATAGATAAAGCACCATTTGCTACACTGTGCAAGAAAGTGAATTCTCAGCAGGGTGGATGGTAAACACTGTGTAGCACACTCCTGAAGTGAGAAGTTGAGTTTTTGTTGGACAGAATTATGTCTCCTCTCTGAGAGAGCCTTGAGGGAGAACAATGTATTCATTAGGGTGGCTTTTTTTACACATACACATGTGTTTGTATATAAGAAAATTTAGAACATCATTATCTAAAATAGTACAGATGCTGGAGTGGGAAAAAGATACAAAAGTACAGGGTTACTGCCTAGGGCAGCACAATCACACCCTTCCTGCCACGGGGGCTGTGTTGTGGTTTGGGACATCCTGGGCCATGAACCACCCCCATGGATGCATAAACCCCACTCTGTCCACTCCTGCCTTTCCTCCAAGAGCTGTCTCTGGACCACAGGCTGCCACGAGCCCTCACTCACCTAATAAAACATTTTCCCACAGTTATATAGAGTGTCCAACCTCAAAGTATACTGCAGCTTGCCCACCTCTGTTAATGCTTGGGATCACCTCTGATGCAGGACTGCAGCAGGCAGGTAAACACCGAGCAGGTTATACTTGGAACCTACAAGTTCTAGTAGACTGCCCATCACTAGTTTTCCTCCTCTACTGGGAAACCAGTGATGCATTGCCATTTCATTGTCCATGAAATCTGTAAGCCTGGTCTCTTCCCCCTGCCCTGCCATCCCTTCTCTGCTGGAAGGAGTCAAAAATCTATTTATAGGTGAGAATTAAGCATGTCAGAGTGAAATAAAACTTGTTTCCCTACTGCATATAAATATCTGCATGTATCAGTCATTCCCAGTTCTGAAAGCACTGAAGTAAAGGGATTATTTCTACCCATTACTAGCAAAGAGGTTTTGGAAATACTCTTTTGTTGTCTGAAACAGCGCAGCTATTTTCTTATCACATCCACTCGTTCATCTGGCACAGTGCAACCGCATGGAAGAAAAAAAGTGCCTAATGTATAACCAATTAACAGAAAGCCATGTATGCTTGCTGTATCATTAGGACAAAATTATCTGAACATGGATAAGTGGCTGCAATATTACACACTACACCACCATTTTTTGATTCAGTGTAAATGTTTATTGACTAAACAAAGATTACTATAATGTAATCATAATAAACATTAATGATCAGTCATCTATGGAACTTGCTCTCTAAATTAATATACCGTAATACACACTAATGTGGCAGAATTATGTTGGGCTGAACTCATGTTTAACTAGCGCTTCCGTCTCAAGGGATTACACACTTTCAGTTGCAGACAAGTATATTTTTAAGACCGTGTTTTTTAATTAAATTAATCTGACAAGTTACTGGACAAAGGGTTGGTGCGTTATGATAAAAAGGGGTTTTTTAATTGCATAATTATTCACTGGGGATTCCTCCGGCTGGAATAAATTAGGGCTTTTACAATAAATTAATATTCTTCCTATATTTATGCAACACAGGCCAACGTCTCCAGTTCTTGTCAAGATGTAGCAATACCCAGGTTTACCACCACTCCTCCCACCTCCGAGTGCACCAAATGAAATAGTACAGGACGAGAGTTCCAGGAGCCATTTTATACACATAGCCCATGTTTAATTATTAACCCCAATTCAACATCAAGTTAAACGATGGTAAAAGTACCTATCATTCCACTGTTTCTCCATCTGCACTGGATTATTTCTGAATCGGTGCACTGAAGACCCAGATAGTTGTTAGTTTGCCCGAAACAATTATTTCTCCATTAATTCACAAGTATTAAGATTAAACATTTTCTGTCTGGCCAATTTGTAAGTTATCATAACATACTGTGCAAGCCTGGTAGCGTTTTACTACAAGATTTCAACGCACCACATCCCTGAAGCTGCCAAAGCAGTCTAGTAAGTGTTTCAGATGAGAACTCAGTCATTGATCTGCTTGTGCCAAGGGGCTCAGGAGGGCCCAAAATGGTTCATGGGTTTGATACCAGCAATATAATCGAGCAGCAACAACCACCACTTCAAATCTAACCTCGAACCCAACTTCCCTCCTGTTGTGGTTTATCCCCAGCCAGCAAGTAAGCACCACGCAGCTGTTTGCTCACTCCTCCCCCCTCCCAGTGGGATGGGGAGAAGAATCAAAACAAAAGTAAAAATCACAGGTTGAGATAAGAACAGTTTAATAACTAAAATCAAATGTAATAATAGTAGTAATGAAAAGGAATATAACAAAAAGAAATAAACCGCAGGAAAAGACGAGTGATGCCCAGTGCAGCTGCTCCCCACCCGCTGACCGATGCCTGAGCAGCGATCGGCCCCTCCCGGCCAACTCCCCCCCGTTTCTGTACTGAGCAGGATGTTCTATGGTCTGGAGTAGCCCTTTGGCTAGTTGGGGCCAGCTCTCCTGGCCGTGCTCCCTCCCAGCTTCTTGTGCACCCGCCTGCTGGCAGCACACGGGCAAGTGAGAAGTCCTTAACTCGGGATAAACACTAAACAACAACTAAAACATCAGTGTGTCAGCAACATTATTCTCACACTAAATCCAAAACCCAGCACTGTACCGGCTACTAGGAAGAAAATTAACTCTACTCCAGCCGAAAACAGGACACTTCCATATTCAGTCCACCTCAAATTTCCCCTCTATTCACATCAGCACACCCCATCCTCAGAATCTTAATTTTTAAAATCACATCCCTTGCTAGATTTCTATAGATGCTTTGGAATTACAACTGAACAAACATTGAAAAACAATTTTACATTTCAAGAGCTTCAACTGCTTTCTTGATGTTAGAATTGTAAAGACTATGTTAAAATGTTTCTTGCTCATCTTGCCACCAAAACTAAAACTCAGTAGCAACTCATACACACTATATTTTGATGGCTTTTGTCAGCAAAATTTTGTGATAGGTAATGTTTGTGGAAGAGCACAAAGAATTCTTGTATGTGCAAAACTGCAGAATAAAATAATAAATTTGCCAGGCAAGAGTATGGAGTAACGGGAACTAGAAGAAGAAAAAGAAATCAAGGAGTAAAGGGAGGAAAAGGCAGCTCTTTCCATACTAAACTGTAAAGGCTGGAAAAAAAACCAAAACAACCCTGAAGTTAGACTTAAAAGTTTGAGATACAGTAAAAGGCTTCCTCCCCTGTGTTTGCTATCCCCGTGTCTTTTAGAGGTGTAATTCTCTTACCTGGTATGGCACACAGAAGACTAGCTCCAAAAAGACTAGCTAAAATCTGCATGAGAAGCATCCCGTGTCGTGGTGCAATGATACATCAAGCGTGACTTTCACGTTCCCTGTACTGGATCAGAAAAAACTGAAGTCACATGAAAGAAAGAGAAGACATGGCATAAATTAACTGTATGAATCCAAATTTGTTCAAACAATTTTCATAGGTTAATTTTTTTATTGGAAAGATTTATGTGGCATCAAGTATCTCTTGTCCTCCCAAAGCTGACATAAACAAGGATTTACACATTTTTGCTGCCTTGATGTACTTGGACTAAATTGACAGAAATGGGATTTGGCATCTGGATGTGGATCAAATTTTTATTGCTGGCTGATGTGCTTCCATGTATATCTGGTCATTCTGACTGTGGAACCACTGCCCCATTATAAAGGCTTCTACCCTGAAGACTTCATCACCTTATGCAAAGGTATTTGTCTACATTCATGCATGTTACAGAGCAGTTCTCAGGTAAAAGATTGTAGAAGAAGAAATGAAGCGATAGCAGTAGCATGGTAGGTGAAATGACAACTTATCATTAGGAACGGGATTCTGTGACCAGACCTTAACAAAAGCCAACTTCAAAAGAAATCTTGTTAATCCCCTACTGTAACATAAAATTACTTTCTGTCATTGCAGCTGGTTTATTACCTTTCTCTCTTTAACTGCGCCCCCAAACAGGCACAGATTATCATTTTAGGAAAGAATCAAAATTTCTAACATCTGGAAAATAATAAATCCTATTTCCCACGTAAGAAATCTAACACTGGTAACATATTGCAGGGATGATGCATATTAGCCTATTAATCTCCATGAAACACAACTAGAAGCTCTTCGGAGGTACTTAACACCACTGGTACCTGGATCTTTTTAAACTTTCAAACATACACACGCCAACTGCTACACAAATCCAAAGATACAAGTGCATCAGTTGTACACGCACTTACTTAAACCTATGCTAACCTCTAACAAGACCACATTGCTCATTCATTATTCTTCTCTGTCAGCACATCCCATAAAAGGAAAACATACAGAAATTTTATATTACTTACACATTGAAGAAGTCTTTACTGTTGCTACACTCTATAGTGTTGTTACAGGCTACAGTACTACTACAACAGAAGCGAGGCAGAAGTCTGAATTTAAGCAAAACAGAGAGGGAAACATACTGGTTTTTATTAAATCCAAAAATGCAGCAGGGTTAAAAAACAACTGGTAGGTTTTCAGGCACTCAAGCCCTTCAGGTGACCTGAAAGGGAAGTTTGTGCACCCAGCAACTTACCATATTATGCGTCCTTCAACAACATTCCCTTTGATGTGTTTAATAAATATTTAATAAGCAGTATGTAAACATTGAAGCACAGAGCATGAGAAAAAAACAAGGACAAGGATACTGTAAGTCAGCTGTGGAAAATACCAAGGCCACTTACTGAGGAGAAGAACATACAAATTACTCATTAATGCAATGATCAGAAGTAAAAAAGGTTACCAGGTCTTCACCTCTCACTGCCATAATTCAAAATTAAACCTTTTCAATAAATCCCTAGTTTTTCTTGAACATTTATACTCTTTCCAAGAATGTGGACACACAGCTTACCTCACCAGAAACACTTTACACACTTGCTTTACCAACATGGTTGGCAAGAAAAATATTATTTCTTTAGAATGATTAATCTATGTGCTGTGTTTGGCTTAGCTGTTGGCCATAATCAATAAATGACATATAAAACAGACAGAATGAGTATTACTAAGCCAGCTTTTTTTTTTTTTTTTTTAAGAAGCAGCTTAGATGGCAAACCCTGTATAGAATTCAAGGCCAGGATGAAGAAGCCTTCCATTCTCTCAGAGGGTCCATTAAAATTATACAGCACCCACACACAAAAAAACCCAAACAACAAAACCCAAAACAAAACAAAAATCAGCCTTGCACACTGCTTACCAGATTAGCTTTCAGGAACACTCAAGCATAAAATTTGAGAATCCCATCAATGCAACAAAGCATTTGATAGCATACTCTGCCTTCTTCCAAACATGGATTATTTTCCTTTTTTTCACTTTTATTTATAAATTAAGAACACACACCTGTAAGTCACTTGCCATATCTCCATGTAAAATGGATATACAGCCCTATTAGGTCCAGCTTGAGGAAATCATTCGGGACAGCTATTATGCACCAGCTCACATATACACTCAACAGAAGTCCAGCTAAAATGAATTCTGTGTTCAAGGTTTTCATGAATCAATGCCTCGAAGAAGCGTTAGCTGCTTGATTAATCAAGAGGCAGTTCTGCCACTCTTCACCTAATCGGATCTTGCCACTCTTGGCTCATGTTGAGATTTATTTTGCTTCAAAGTACTTTCACAGGTACCAGGATTACAATGAAATTTGGTTCCACTCCCCACTGACTACAGCTGCTAGAACCAAAACCTTCAACTTGTGCCCACCTGGTAGATACTGGGTGAAAATAAACGGAACTCCTCAAGGAGCACCGTACTATTCAGTGTCAGGGACGGTATCGCAGCAGAGCTCTTTATGAGCTTCAGTTGAAAAGTGACATTCAGGAGTAAAGTACTATTGCTTTTTCATCCAGTCTTTGGTATATGACTTCTAATGATTCCCCTCTTTCTTTTTTCATAGCTTTAGTCAGGCTTCTGTAGGCTTTCATGAGGCTTCTTAAACATTAGCGTAAATTTTTCTCCCCATCTGACTTTAAAATCCTCCGTAAGTTATCCCAAGGGCAGATAAAGATCATTTGGGTCTAGAGTCAATTCATTCACACTTTCCGTCTGCTGGGAAAGAGAGAAGAGAGAGGAAATAAAAAAGAAACTGAAAGGTGAATTTCTAATAATATAGTTTATAATAATTGGGTTCTACTACATCTATGGCTGAAACAAGAAGCTATTTTAACCAAAGGCATCTTTTAATTAAAATGACATTTCTATCCAAAAACTTTTACCTACTGTTGGTACAATTAAGAGCAAAGGTAATGAAAAATTAAGGATAAGATTTTTCCCCAGTTTTCCCCCCAATTTCTTTCTTTTAGTTTGTACGTTTAATGATTTCTAGTTGGTATCATTCTATGCTTGGATGTCTTCAGGGACTTTTCGGCAACAACCAGTTTCTTTGCATGGGTCTTTTGCAGAAGGGAGAGAAACTTCTTAAGCGATAAAACAATAAGGGATGAGAAAAGTTACCAGGTTGTCAGAGGAAATAAGAAATGCAGTATGTGAAGCTAATTACAATTAATTACTAGCTTTCAGGTTCGTATCAGTGTCATTCTTTCTATTTTAACTGCAGCAAATCATTACATATTTATACATGGGATGTCACCAGGTCACAGTGAACAATCAGTGAGGCCACCACACCCAGAACTAAACACTCATACAAAAGAGACCTTTAACATCATGTGCATTTGTATAACACCAATATGCAGTACTACAAGCTCTACTTGCAAAGACAGTTGTTGAATCAAGCACAAACAATTTTTGTTTCATTTTTCCTGCAGTATTTTCCTTTGCAAGTCTTAATAATGTATCTTTTATTCTGACTTGTAGGCTTCTGACTGCAAAGATAAGGTTACAACCGTGAGTTTGTCAAGTCTGCTTAATCTTTCTGTCCAGCAAAACAGTCTGTAGAGTAAGTCCAGATGCGGAGACAAACAAAGCTGCAAACATAACCACAACTTGCTCTGCTACCTGAACACTGTCGCGGAAGAATCTTCCTACCATTAGGTAAGATCAAAAAACCACTGCTAAATAAACAAGACCCAGCGGACATATCGGAGCGGGAAGATGCAACTAAGCCTTCAGGCACTGGTTATTTCTGGCCTCAGAGTTTAACAGGAAAACTTGCCTCCAGGTTTGACGGCATCCATGCATACAGAGTGAGATTCTGTGCCCGAGGAAATCACCACTGTAACGCACACTGAACTTGTAACTCGCACTGATCTCAACCGAGTTGGAATAGGGTTCCACTCCTATGTTGTCAGGTATTTTCCTTCCAAGCATAGGATCACTGCTTATAATAAAAACTCTCCTTCTGAGGAATTTGAGAGTTATCGAACTTCTAGGGCAAGTCACCCCTCACCCCCGCAGCACCCAGGTTCAGCAGGGGACTCCCTAGCATCCCACCAGCTAACATTCAACAAGCAGGTTGAAGCTGCCAGTTCTCAACTTCTAAAACCCAAGAGGCAAACCCCATAAACCTCAACCGATCGAGTATTTTTCAGACAAGTGACCTTTTCATTCCCATTTCATACAGTAAGTGACAATTAAGCCCTACATTCATGCAAAAGAGCTCAGTTATAACAAACTGAGATTGAAAGTTAAAGCTACCACAGTTTCTGTGCTACCACATATCGAAGCTAGATCAAAATGCTGCTAGGAGCACCAGTGTTCTCTGAGGCTACAGAGGTCAGCCCTTAGTGCGTAGCCTTTGTTCAAAGCCAGCTCTGTAGGGAACATGCCAAACTTCTGAATTTCAGCCTCAAACTCAAGCTTCAAGCGAGTGGCTTCTCAAGTTTGGGACAGCTTCACAAGAAGAGAAAGGAGAGTGAGATTTAGAGAAAAAAAGCCCATAAAACTCTTAACTTTTTTCACTGTTTCAATTCATTTACATATTTAGCACGTGTAAACACATGAAAGATTATACATATAGCAAACAAAATCATTTTTGCACTTTTTTTGCCACACATGGTAGATTAAAATACTGAATGATAATAGTAAAGATGGATGTGGAAAGCCTGTGAACAGAAACACCTTGGTCTTTCCAATATCTTGTATGACAGGTTATTTATGCATTCTTCCGTAATAATTCAATGTCTTCTTAAAAATAAGAATGGACTCACTACCTTTATGTTCTGAATCTTCTCTAGTTCTTCTTAGTTATGTGATAAAAGATACCATGAAGTATTGCAGAATGTTGCATGCGGTACGCTGGTTTCTGAGCGTGCACATTATTGTGTGCTTACAGACCTCGTATTCAGTGGGCTAATAAATGACAAGGAATAGGTTTTCTTTAAAGTTCAGACATGGCTCTATAGCTTTTTAGCTGGTAGGTATCTCAGTGGAAAATTTTTAGTAGACATGCATGTGTGTGTGCATAAAGCAACACAGGTTTAAGAGAACATCATCAGACAAAACAGGAATAGTGTAGATTATATGATAGCAGGAGTGTATTAAGAAGATGTGGATATTTACAGAGATTCTTCATTGGTACTGGGAGGTGGGGGGAAAGACTTATTTCCGCATACAACCTTGCAACTTTTTCCTGTGCATCCCTCTTCACACCTTGCCCAAGTTTGCCACGCCTATCACTTGTGAGTCTGGGCTGGCCAGCAAAATCCCCACTGAGGGCTACCACGAGGGCATACAAATGCCCGAGAATTCTGTAAGCAGTTTAAGGTTTAATTTGTTTTGTTTTGTTTTAAAATGTCTATCTGCAGAAACTTGGTATATGTTGTGACTCGTTACATGTTATCTTCATTGTGCTATGCTGTCACCGTATGTCGCTATGTCAGAGAACGCCACTGTATGTCACACAACAGCTGATTCCTGCTGAATGTTCTTAAGTTCTGACATTCCTGCAGCATCACACCAAAGATAGTGTATTCCCTGATGGTTGTGTGAGCTGTATAGAACAGGAAGCTCAAAGTCTTCAGCAGGCTTAATTTCAAAGTTAGAAAAACTTAATGAAATACAAGCACTGCAGAGCACACAGTGACAGCTATAGTCTTTGCTAAGAAATTACAGTGAAAAGAAATATTGCTAGAATAATTGATGTAAAAAAGTATAAAAGATACCTTCAGAATGAACAAATCAACAAAAAAGCCCTTAAGGCAGACATCACTGAACGGCAATGAAGTTACACTGTTGGGCATTTTCTTTACTATGGACAGGACTGGTATCACAGCCTCGTTGGTATCACCTGAAACTTCCAAGCCCGAGACCCTATTTTCAGTTCTTCACAACTTTATTTGTGGGTTGAAATTTTCCAACCTCGAAAGCATGCGAGTAAGATGGGAGTTCAGAAGGGTTACTGAGAAGGCTAAGTGAAAGAAATGGGATTTGAACAAGATAAAGAGAAGAGATGAGATAGGAAAGAAGTTGAATGAGTCCCAACTGGGGATAATAAGCAGAAAATCTGTGCTCACTAATGTAGCTTGAAATGAAACCCAAGATTGTTCTGTCACACCATTTTTTTTTTTTTCCTATCAGCACATCAGCGGTTACATCCTCTTACATTGCTTGGCCTGAGAAAGAGCAACCTACAATTGCTATCAGTTATTCCATCACATCAAGACTCAGAAGTCCGTACAGCTAATCTTGAGGTTCAGACTTGATCACGACCTACACTGGTGTCAATATGATCCTACAATAGAATTCCCATGTTTTTTAAAATTAAAAGTTTATATGTGGATACAAAGCCATAGAGTTTGTTACAAGAATATCAATGCACTTTCTAAGCCTAAAACGGAAACCTTCCGGAACACCAGAGATGAGTTTGCCTCAACAATGTGATTTTAGGTCTCTATGCATACGCACAAAGACTTATTTTTAATTACAGGCGCAGAACAGTATTTTTTCTTTCCACGTAATTCTTTCTTCAGCTTCTGCACAGGAGAATGTGATCTGAAGAACCACCGTTCATTTCTAATGAAAAGATGATTGTCTTTCCCTCTTGTTAAGTAAATGTAGTGGATGTAGTCACAGAGGCAAGGCTTGCGTGAAGGTAAGAGGAGATGATCTGGAATCCATTTTCGCCTCTGCCAACGATTTCCAATGAGACACTTTGCAAGTCATTAAACAAAACTCTTAGAGATTTGAAGACTACCTAGGAGTTTGTGGAGACAACGTGTAAGGAATATGAAGAGAGCAGTTCCCTCAGGGGAGCTGATCCTAGCTTGCTCCCCTTGACTGACAGATCTGCCATGCTTGCTGAATGGTGAAAACAGAAACATAATCCCTATTTCTGGAATAGTTTAAAAGCATGCAAAAATAGCTTAAAGGAATACCTATATATCTTTGGTTTTCCCCAAAACGAGAGAGAGAGAGAGATGCTTTGCTCTTCAAAGAACTAAGAATATGGAGAGTAGCCTGACATAAAGAATTGGCTTGAGAACAAAAGAAAATTGAGTAGAGCCACCAGTCTACAGAAAACCCCAAATAACTGCTGGAATCCATGCTGAGTGCCTGGCACTGGACACATAGTCCTTGATTCTCAGACACACCTGCGGCCCCAGGTATAGTAAATGGCAGGGCTCACCAGATTCAAAATTCCTTACAAATGCATGGCTTGACCCATTGCATCGCATATTTGCATGATTAGAGGAATATTTCTTACATGTTCATCAGCTCATGCTACTTATTCCCTGTCTGCAGTCGCTGTCTGCATATGCTGTGAAAATTATTGTCATCATAGATCAAAGATTATGCCTCCAAAAGACAAGAGTGAGCAGGAGGGGGAGAAAAACTCTCAAAGAATATGGATTGCATCAATATCATATAAAGTGAATTCAGTAATAATGAAAGATTCGGTAAGTATGACCAAAGTAAGACATCCAATAGAAGCAGAGAATAAATCATTTCTTCTTTATTTTTTCTTCCCTCAAATGTTCTCTTGGCTCTAACACCAGATATTGTAAGTCAATGATTATATTTAGTTCTCTTTAAAAAATGCCTTATATTTTATAACAAAAGAGCTTATTTTAGTTAGGGTCAGGGAAAATTTGATGGTTCAACTAAAGCACTCTTTAGTATACTGGTAATACTAACTGCCAGTCTCTCATTTGATGCAAAGAAAGCTTTTTTGGTAACTGTCTCCTTGAAAAGGCACCAGGTTGTCAATTTTTAAGATGCCAGGCTTGAACAGTGTATACATACAACAGAATTTGCGCCTTATTATAGTAATATCCAGCAGTGTTGCTAAAATAAAGGTCTTTTGGCAATACTTTTACAATTACTCTGCACTTTCATTCCTTTTCAGTCTTAGATACTGCTGACTCAAACTCTCCCTTCATCAGTACTTTCACCCACATATTCTAAAGAGGTTTTTTGGGAAAAAATATCAGTTAAAACCAGCATGATTTTATATTTTCCAAATTTTTTTCCTCTGTATTTATTTTATTTTGCTGTTAAAATTTTGATAGTGTCCACATAGGCTGGTCTTTATGACAAATTATGTGCTTTTTCTTTTTTATATATATAACATAAATCCTAACCACACCTCTTCATTCCTGGACATGAAGTAGCTGCTTCTTTTCTGCAGTTGTGGATGTGGTGAGCAGCAAGAGCTACTCGAAGTAATGTTGGGGAGTCATCCCCAGGTGGCCCCGGCTGCTCGACCCATTCCTGAGCCGCAGCCTGCCTGGATTCCCTCATCTCCACCTCTCAGAGCTGCATCCTACATCCCTAGCCACAGCAAGATCTCAGACTGTGCTTTATATAGTCTGCAGGGTGACAATCCTTACCCTAGAGTTACAATGTTCTGTTAAGTCTCATTTAAAAAAAAAAAAAAAAATCAATTTTAAATAAAATGGGAGTTATAGTTTCAATAACACAATGCCTATTAAACAATAACTGTTCTGTTGTGTCTGAATTTCAAAATTAAACCAATCCAGTCAGCACAGCATAAACACAACTATACTATGCACAAGCCCTTTACACCAAGGACTGTTTTGACTCTGAACAAGTTGTCTGAAAAAAAACCTGTTGAATTTAAAACTGATAAAAACCCATACCTACATAGGCATGTAGAATCCTCACTCAGTTCAGTCACACGATGAGTTCATGACTCTATTCATAAAGAAAAGCTTAAGAGTTCATAGGGGAGTACAAAAAAATACTGTTTACACATTTCCCCAGTGGTACTATTAGTAAACATTTATTCAACCCAGAACTTTAAAAATACAGTTTACATCTCCCCATGTTTATTTACTTTTTGAATTCCTGCTCTAACAATGAAGAAAACCACACTGGGAACTCAGTTTCGTTTCACTTATTAAAGTAAGTTCCACCTAGCATTACGGCGTATTTTTGTCTGAAGACACTGGAATGGGGGACATCGTGCAAAAGCAGCTTTAAAAAATAATTCTTTGGTTACAGAAAGACCACTGCCTGACTTAGATCTCTTCAGAGACCTCTCAGCAAACTGCTTGATTTGAGGCTATTTTAGGCAGCATACCAAAGGCCTGTAACACGTCAGCGGCAAAAATCACACTTAGATGTCAAAATGCTTCCCAAAAGGAGAGCTCACTCCACGTTGGAAGAGGTTTTGGTGTCAGAAACAAGGGTCCTACCTTCAACGGCCCCGACTAGTGCTCCATGACGAGCTTTACTCCTGCATCCAGCCACCTAGGTTGGACTTGCCGAAGTAAAAGACCAAAGGAAAAGAAGTTGAGTGATCATTCAGCTCAGAGACTGAGTAACAGGTCACAGCTCATCTGTGTTTTAAAAAAAAAAAAAAAAAAAAAGCCAAAACCCCAGCAAGGTCATCAAGACAGCATCAAGGACAGGAAACTCCTGGCTGTGCGCTGTGACGCTGGTGGGAAGGGAAAAGGCATCTAAGCGGGAAGGGATTTCAGGGGAGCTGCTTAACCTGCTGTGCAAGTGTGGGAAGAGAGGCTTGGCCTCTTTTGTCTGCCCTGAAAGGTTTCAGCCTTTGGTGGACTCCTACCAGGGTGCGTTTGGAAGGGGGCTGGATGGGAGGAATTGCAAGAATGCTTAATGGCAGCAAACAAGAGGAACCGGTTCCAGTCCCGACTCCCAGCCTACCACTGGCCCCCCAGGAGTTCATCGGCCTTAACTAAAAACCTTGTGCCACCTTCTGCCTGGAAAACTCACTACAAAAATAACGAGGTTATCATCGCTCAGACATCTGGGAAGGTGGGAATGAAAGTTTCACACACAACATGAATTCAGCCCCTCGTGCACGTGCACACTGACACAGATGTTAACCTTGCACCAAAAATGTGATGCTACACACGTAGGAAGAGTGCTGAAAAACAAACAAATATATATAAATATATAGGAAGCGTGCTGAAAACTGAACATATATATATAAATATATAGGAAGAGTGCTGAAAAGTGAACAAATACATATAAATATGTATTATAATGGAGGTGACGAGGAATTAATTTTCAAAAGACTGGTAACAGAGAGGACAAAAGAAAACCCTAAAAGCACAACATATCAATAGATAGCTAGAGATGTTTTTTAAGTGATATTTTACAGCTTATATTTACAGTGTTGAATGTCCATCACACGTTTACTGTAATCTCTACCCCCTTTCTGTGTTTCTCGTGGGGTTTTGTATTGACGCGAGCTCCAATTCTGCAATAGGACTCACAGAAACTTTTCGTCCTGTGAAGTTCTCTCATGGAGTCAGAGCACAAATTCACCTACCTACCACCAAACGCAGAAAACTGTTTCCTATGTTCTTAACACACGGAATTGTACTCAGTTGAGCCCTATCCTTGCACAAAGGGCCACAAGACTCAGTTCTCAGACTGAGGTGTAAGCACCGGTGTAAAATAACAGCCTCATACCTGTGACCGCATAAACCCGTCTCTAGTTATGACATTTGAATCGTATTATTGTGGTAAACAGTAAAAATTAAAGCTCCCGGCAGAAAGGCCACACCGACAGCCAGCCTTGCTGGGGTGAGCTGGGCACAGGACGGAGCAAAATGGGGCGGGGGGGGGGGGGTATTCCCAGTGCACCCAGTTGGTCGCTTCACCGTCAGAGCGTTTTTCACCCGAAGGCAGCACCCCAGGCTGTCAGGACGCGAAGCACAGACATGCACCTGTACAGCTCCACACACACACGGGGAAGAGCCCCCGGGGGTCCCGCCTGGGCCCCGCCAGCAGCTCCCGGCCTGGGCCGCTCCCGGCGGCGAGTCTCCCCCCAGCCCGGGAACCGCCGCTGCTTCCACCTCCCCTCAGCCGCCCCGCGGAGAAGGAGCCGGGGCGCAGCGGGCCCCCGGGGACGGACAAACCGGGGCCCCCGCGCCCTCGCCGGGCCGGGCCGGCCTCACGTACCTGGCAGCGGGCGGGGGAGACTCGCAGGAACCACCCAGGTGCTTCTCCCGGCCGACACGACGCGGGCGGGCAGCGGCAGCACCGCCCCGGGGCCAAGGCACCTGCGGCTGGGCGGGGGGGCCGGGACAGCGCGGGCGGCTCCGGGCCCTGACTAGGCCGCGGGGCGGGGCGGGGCGCTGGGGGCTCGGGCCGCCCCACCGCCCTCCGCTCAGCCAGGTGCGGGGCGGCGGCTGTGCGGGTAAATGCCGGTGCTGTCCGAGCCGCAGCACAGCCTCGGCCTTTCGGTTTCGTTTCCCGCGGCAGGAGGAGGAGGAGGAGGAGGAGGAGGAAGCCGGCCGTGGGGCGGCGGTGCCCCGGGCCATGGACCCCCGCGGGCCCGCTGGCTGGGCCGAAGTGGGGAAACCAGATGCAAAAGCAAGATGTGGGAATTCATCTCTTTTTACCGCCTCTTTATTGTTTAGGGGGAAAATTATCCAATTCTTGAGCATCACCGGGGAGCGATGACCAGCCTGACAAAGAGCTCCAGGGGGGACCCGCTCTTTGTAATTCCTTCGAGGGATGTAGAGGAGTCAGGTGTGGCCCTTCGCTGTGAGTGTCATTTTCCAGCCACTGTGACCAACATTTACCCTTTTCAGGTAGCTTTTTTACAAGTATGTGACACCAGCAGCTCCTCGAGGTCTACCCAAGTGTCCCCATGCAGTTAGGAGAGGTCCAAAGTACCATCAGCATCCTGGCAAAAGACTCCAGCTTGATCTTTTGTTCCACGGTTTCACTGAGATCATGCCATTTTCTTTATATTCCCTCAAACCCACGCTGGGAAATTGTCACTGCCAGTAGAAGGGCAGGAAGTAAGCTGGGATAAATCAGTGCAAGTAAAAAAAAGAAAGGGGGGCGGGGGGGCAAAACTTAATTAGAGCCACAAGGATGCCACCTCACCGAGTTACAGATTGCTGGATGCTTCCACTGCTCCGGGAAAATCCCATCAGATTTGCCTTCCCCAGCTTCTGCTGGTGACTACTGTCAGAAATGGGGGTTACAGGAGGTGGGGACTGACCCGGTACCACTGCCCTTACAGCCCTCGTGCTGCCTTTTCCAGACAGAAATCGGCTTGCTGTGGACTCGCTCCTGCTTCCGAGTGATTCGTTCATGCTGTATCTTTATTTTCTGTCCATCTGGAGAAGCCTCCTCCTCACCCCACTTTACTACAATTAATAGGAATTTCTGCTAAGTGCACAACTTTGTATTCCCACTATTAAATTGCATGTCGTTTCTCTTTCTCCTGTCCACAGACTCATCCAATTCTTTCCACAGGGTATTCCAATCCTTTTCTGTTGTAACAGCAGGTCTTGAGTTTATGTCATCAGCAAATTTCATTAGCACACTCATGATTTTTCTGCCAAGGTCACTAATAAAATTTTAACTAAGATTAGTTCTGAGATCAGTCCCTACGGAACTGCATTAGTAACCTCCTTCCATCTAGTTTCCCTTTCAGCGCACACTATTGTCCTTACTTTTCATTTCTTACATTCATCCTCATCTCTCCATCTTAATTAATATTTTCTCGCATGGCATCCTCTCAAATGTTTTATTGAAGTCCAGACAGATTTGATCTACCGTATTTTCATTGTTTGAGAAAATGATTTATCAGACAAAGATACTGGCTTAGTCTGGTGTGTTCTATCTTTGGTGAAGTCCTGCTGCATTTTAACTAGTTTTTCATATACCTCCACATCTTTAATTAGTTTTTCCTTCAGCGTTTTTTCTAAAGCTTTGTGTACTAATGAGGTCAGATAAAAGAGCCTGTAGCTGCTTGGATCACTCTGTTTTTTCACCAAGCACAGGTCCCACACAAAAGTCTCTAGACTTTCCAGTGTCTTTCCTGGGCTGCTGTGGCTACTAGGTCCAACCTGAAATTAAAGCACAGCATGCCTGTGATTGATTTTAGACTAACTCCTCAGGCCGAAAAAGCCAAATGTATTTTTTTACTTCAGAGCCCACCTCACAGGACTCTCCTGCAAAACCATGCATTCAGATTGCCTAGTTCCCATATTTACTTACTATCATACCTTTGAGATTTTATGTCCGCAGCCTGAATGTTCTGGCATTGCTTTGCACATACCTCTTTTCTGTTTCAAATGCATTTCTTGATGTTCGTATCTTTATTGTATCAACATTTTGTCTGCAACCCAAAAAGAACAGTTGAAGAACACTGCTTCTACTTCCTCTTTATGAATATGTCCAGTCAATGGATTTAGAATAAATCTTAGTATTTTAAAATCATTTTGCTCGCCTCCAATTGCATGCCAACTGCCACCTCAAAATGAGGTGTAGAAGTGAAGTTCATGACTGAATAAAGTGTTAAGTTTGTCCTACAGAACCCAGAGGGAGCTTTTTCTCTAGCATTACTTTGGTCTTAAACGAAATCTCGTTCCATGGACTTTGCCACTTTCTTAAATAGGTCCAAACTGATACGAGACTCCAGGCTGCTTTTTCCAGATGGAGGAGACCATGGTGAGGTCTTTGCTGAGGGTGACATTTAATTCCTCAGAGCAGTAGCACAAATGGGAGGGCAGTAAGGCAAGTCCAGATTTTTGGCTGGACCGCTGTACTTCCACATCCTCCAGCCAGCATGAAACTCTCCCCTCTTGTACCTCAGCCCCTCTGCATCCTTTTGCGTGTGTGAATAAACAGGTTGTTCAGAGACGGCTTTACACGGACCCCATCCTATGGCACTGAGCTCAGTTTGTGAAAGAAATGTGGAAGAGGGGAACTTTCAGTTGCTGACATCTTCTGAGCAGCAAAATTCAAATCAGAGCAGCGATGACCGTAAGGACTGTAGGATCGTTGCTGGAAGACTTCGGTGCTAACTCAGCTCTTCATCATCTCCTGTTGGCAGAATGCCTGTGCAAGGTGTATACTGCTTGTCTTACTTTATCTGCACTGGTAGACAATCAGTATTCCATAGGTAGGATCTAAAGCTAATTATAGACTATGGTCACAGAAAGCAAGTTTTACTGATTAAATAGTAGAATAACATTAGGCTGCAGATTTTTACTTGGTAAAAGATCACCTCTGTTTTCTCTCTAGGTTTGCAGGGTGGGTCTCTAAGATAAGACTCAACACTGAGGCCAACTGACCTTATGCAAACTGGAGGAAAGATCAACAGAAACAGCAAGGTTATGTTTTCGAGTAAGGCTGTGACATCTCACCAGGCTAAGCTTAGTAAGTCATGCAACCTTTTCAGATTCAAAATAAGAGAGTACTATATAGGAGGGTGTATCCAATTTGGCTCTACACTGTGTATATATTTGAGCTTTTCATTTCATATGAACCAGTAACAAATGTATGCTATTTGTCATCTCTAAATCTGTAATTTATATACAGGTCCACTTAAGGAACGTAATTCACTATTGTTAAAATTTGCTTTAGAGAAAGTTGCAAATGAGAGCCCCTTAACGCAAAATGACTTAATATGGGGCACCGTGTGTTTTTATTTATGATGTGTAATGTATCAGTTACCACGGTGAATGCAACATAAATACATGGATTCAATGGAACCTCCAGTATTCTCAATGCGTCTCTAATTTCTAAAATGGCAGTGCAGTACTACCGTATGGGTAATAAAGCAAAAACATTAATTTAAAAGGCGAGAAGAAATTCCTGTTACACCACTTAGAGTAAAAAATAAGACACGTCAATAAAAAAGAATTGCTTGGCTTCTGTTTTGTTTCTATAATACTACCCCCATTCAGGCAACTTGTCAGAGCCTTTCATTGCTACAAAATAGAATTGAACGCCGAAGGAAAGCTGCGAATCGAAAGCAAGATTTAAGGGACTGAAGAGTTGTTTGAATTTTGCTTTTCCCTCTCCATTGCTTTCACACATGTTTATGAACTCACAGTTGGATTTCCTCAAACAGGAAATTCCACGGTAATTATCATTAGTGAGCTATGGTAATAGCAGTCCTGTGAATCCACAGGCTCTTTTCAAAGTCATTCCCCTTTTCAAGGAAATAACCACTAATATGGGACAAGTCCTCATTTGCTGGGTTAGTGTCACTGAATTTAGCAGAAAAAAATTTACTCTGGCAAATCATCCATACTCTTCTTTCAGACAAGCTTATTATGAGGCATAGAATAACTGCAAGAGTAGCGTGGTGTGACCCACAAGTACTACTGAAGCACTGCTCTACAAATACATTTGTTGCTTTAGTAGATAATGTAAACAAAAGGCAAAGTGAGCCTGGCTGGTAATTCCTGGAGGGCAGAGATAAGTAAGGATCAATGGAGAAAGATTACAGATATGGATTTTTCTGAGGAATATCTTCCACAACCACAGGCTTCAGAAAGAAGCACGCTGGCCCCAAGCAGTGGTCCACCCAGCCGAGGCCCTGCCTCTCAACGCGTGCCAGATGTGTCAATAAAGTCTCACACTTTCTAGAAGGAAGACGTTACACAACCTGTCCCTCATGAAGATTTTAATGGAATCCATAAAAGATCTGCCCTTCAACCAAAGTGTGAAATTTAAATCCCTTTCTAAATTTTTTAACAGCTGATGAACAACCTCAAAATCAAGATATTCTCATCATTTTTCATCAGCCCTTGTTCAGAAACCTGTTCATGAGTTTCTTTCTACCTCAACTTTAGCACCTACCTGAATTGCACCTAAGGTGATGACTTAAACTTTGCTTTCTGACATGAGATCATTAATCAGAATTTGTTCCCAAGTGATGGACCATGAAGATTCAAGTTGTTTCAAGTCATGAACTGCTTCAATCTGAATTTCTACCACAGCTTTGCATCAAGAGCATCCCTCTCAATAAGCACAACTTAAAAGTGTGACTCTGAGTGCAGTTTCTGTATAAAAGGACATTATTATCATCAGAACAGAACTGAGAACAGAGTTCTTCCCAAACCAGTTTCCAATGCAAATAAAACAGTGAACTGTAGAATCAGCACATATGGCAGTAGATTTTTATTAATTGGTTAACAGCTCCAATAACATAGATGCCTACACATCAAAGTCATGTAAACAGAGCTCAATCACCATATGGAACTAGACCAAGATGATAATGGGCAACAAAGCACGGCAATCCTATTCATGTTCCATATGGCTTCTGTTGACTTCTATCAATTATGCTGAAATTCTCTGTACGCTGTTATGGAGTATCGTGTTTTGCTTTTCAAAATGGATGTATGAAATTAGGGATCCAAGCGTACTATCAATGGCCCCAAAATATAGAAGGTATGTAAAGAGAACTTAAACTGGATTTTTAAATTTTTTTTTTTCCTATATCAGTGTCATGCTTGCTTGAACCCTACTTAATTTTTTTCTATTTGATGAACTTAGTTAAGCTAGATCTTACTACACTACCAGGAGAGCCCCTTCTGCACCAGTGGAACAGGTCCTGTTGTTATAGCACAATTACTGCAATATTGAACCTTAGGAGAGAAACACAAAGGCTGCTGGCAGCAAATACAAGCAAAGGTATTTATTTACACATTCCTTTATCTGCACCATTCCAAGTGTAGAGTACAACATAGATTATTTTCCTCTCTAGCAAGACAAATGGATGTAGATTCTTCTTCCACAGTGAAAAGGATAGAAAGACATAGACACTTTGAGAAATTCACTCGGGAGAAACAAATCACTATTGTGAAAAGCCTGATGCTTTTCCTGCTTTCAGCTTGAACACATATATTATTTGGAGCTAATAATTAACAGTTTGGACTTTTCAGACAGATGTGCTAAGTACACCTTTTGAAAATCAGGCACAGAAGATGGCCCTTGCAGAGTGAATTGCCGACGCAATGTAAGTGCTTTTCCGAGTGACATGGGGGTACAATCAAAGCACAGTGGCTTTCAGGTCCGAGACTCCGTGAGTAGGGGGAAGAGATGAGGAGAAAGCAGAAAGAGCCTTCCATCTAGTGGAAGCTTTTTTTTTAACAGCTGATTCAGAACCGTCTGCAGTTTTAACAGCGAGTTCAGTCTGGTTACCCACACTCACAGAGCCCTGTGCTTCTGTATATCACAGCGTATAGCTACGGAGCAGGGTGCTCCACTGATGCACCGTCCAGCCTCAAACCACTTTCTCACCTTGCCTGGCACACTCAAAACTCCTATTAATCAGTCAGTGTTCCAGTCTAAATTATTTCAGAAATGAGGTGTGGGGAGCATGGTCTTGCCTTTCTTTTTCTTCCTAAAATAGGGAAGTGATTTGAATGGCAATACCTGTTTGAACTTGGAGCTTTCCTTCAGAAATTGAGAAGGGCCTAGAGGCTGGCTGTTGAACCACATCTTTATACACTACTGGACCATGTCTCATGGTTGGTTTAAGTGCTATAGCCCACTGCTTTTGTCATTTTGACTGGAGTGTGGCTGATTTTTTAGCTGGATCAAAGCCAGTTTGACGTCTGGTGTCCAAAGTATGGGAAAGAGCAAGTGAAAATGGGGCATCTGCTGTATGGGAATCCACTGCCTATGAAGCAAATGGGTTTTCCATCCTCCTACTGCTGAAAAATGAGGTAAGACAACACCCCTGGCAGCAGGAATGGTCTGCAGTGCAGGATGAAGGAGGCATCACATGCAACTACCACAGCTAGTACCGTTTCCCCATAGTTAACAGTTAACATCAGTGGCCCACACGTTAATTCATTTCAATTCAGATCTGGTGCCTTTCCTATGGTCAAGTCAAAAGAAGGTAGTGCTGCTTCTTTCCTCCGCGATCTTGTAAATCTGAAGTGCGTACCTGCAAAGGATCACCTCCACCTGGCAAGGCACGAAACAAGGCCTGCTCTACACCATAAAACACACAGCACTGGGCTTCTTCCTCTCTCCCATCAATGACAGTCTTCTGAACAAAAGACAGCAGAGGACTTGCATGCTTCATTTCCCTAAACAGATTTATAAACCACAGCAGCACCCTAGCAGGTGTTGAGGTTTGAAGTCTCCCATTTGCCTTTTTTTTTTTTTTTTTTCCTTGAGCAAAGGCAGCTGGTGAACTATAGGGAAATTGCAAACTTTTAAAGAAAGGGCTTAATCCACCATCTGAAATTCACAGAAGCATTAAGTCATTATTCAAATGAAAAGCTGCTTTTAGCCATTAACATATTTTTGTCAACAACAAAAAAAGCAAGATGCTGATATGAGGGGAGGTATGCGCATTCTTATTTATATGGTAATTGAATGGTCAGGGAGTTTGCCTGTTATTTTCCTAAGACATGGTATGCGTCAATTAAAACTATGTTGCTCTACTCTTCTAATGGAACCTGGCACCATTAAGAAATCTTTTCTTCTTCCTAAGATGTGATGGGGAAAGAGGCATTGAAAGTCAACCAATTTATGCAACCTACTTTGTAACATGATTGCTGGCTTTTGCCTTTCTACAGACAAAGCAAAATTAATAATTCTTCTCTGTAACAAGTGACAAGAGAATTATTTCTGTCTATCAAACCCATCCTAAATAGGAGTAAGAATATTGCTTCCCCTCCCATAAATTTGCATATTTAGAGTGTTCTTAGTAAAATCTGGCGCGTTATAATTCAATGGCTCATATTCTTTGTCAATCAGGCTTCTTTCAAGAGTGAAAATATTTTTAAAAGCCAGCGTACAACTGCAATTCTCTTTCGTCCAAGCAGCACATGTTGTAAATCATGGTGCAAAAAACCTCCGGCTGCGTTTAGATGGGCTGAGTTCCGCTGATGCTGGCAGTCCTGTGGTTGGCCTGAGCTGGGTCTGAGAAGTCCAGCAAGCTCCTCCGCAAATGCACCGTTAACAGAGCTAATTGTCAGTGCTGAAGAAGTACCCTGAGAAAACACCTCTTACCGTTGTGTATCGTTTTAATACCCTCGGTTCATCACTCAAGCTGGAGCTGCTGCTTAACGTTCAAGCCAAGGGAGCCATTCGTCACCGTTTTATGCCTACCTGTCTCTCAATTTATGCAAATTCCCCAGGGCCTCACCAAAAAGAAACCAAAAAGACAAATCACTATCCAGTGGTGTGGGATTATTAGCATTTTTTCCTGAACGTGCTTACACATATGGCATTAGCTTTCCTACCTACGCAGCCTCAGCCTGAAGAGGGGCAAGCTGAGGCGCAGAAAGGTGAATACTTCAGGGCTGTCAGGAATTGCAGAGGTCAGAACCATCATTTCTAAAGGGGTTTGAAGGGGTTGTTGTAGAGAAAATGTGAACCACTCGTCAGAAATTTCTAAAAGGTGAATTGCCTAAATCTCAAAGTAGCACATCTGGATAACAAAGGTAATGCAAAAGGACAAAGCTCAGACTCACAGGCTGTCCAACACCCATCTGCTCTGGACAATTTTCCAGCATCCCATGATAAGGGAACGTCAGAGCAGGAGCATGGAAGATGAATTGCACAAGCACTTGGTATGCTAAGCACAAGACCAGTCCCTAAAAACAGATTCTGGAATCCTGAAAGGGAGAGTATCTTCCCAAATAAATTTGCACACTATCTATATGATGCCTTGATCCTATCACAGTTTTGGCTATGGATCATCTTTCTGCAAATGTAATCTGGAGAAGATTTTAGATTTGGGAACGATTGGGGTATTTTGGCAGCTCTCGTTTTCTGATACGTGTGAAAAATAACTCAGTATTTACAAAACCCAGTGATGCTGTCATACAAGTTCTCAAATTTGTATCCTACCTGCAGTGCCCTCAAACATGTAAATTTTTTAATTAAAAAAGAGTTAGGGGATTCAGAAGACGAGAAGCATTCATCAGCCAAGGGAATAGATGTACTTAAAGCTAAATAACACGGCCAAAGCAATGCTAGACAGTCTGATCTTTTAACTGCACAACTAAGATAATGGGGAGCTTGAGAGTGTGACTGATAAGCAGAGAGACTGACCTGGATGATATCTATAATCCGTCAGTGAACTAAAAAAGGACCAAGAAAAAGCTATGCTGGACGCTGTGGTTTTGTAGGACGAGGAGGTGCAGCTGAGGAAGTCTCCCAGTATATTTGCAGGTTGATTTGAAGTGTCCAGAGCAGTTAAAGAACTCTAGTCTTAGCTGAACATGTGATGAATGGAGTTGGGACTTCGCACGCGGATGAGGTGAGCAGCCAATTAACAGGTGCATATAGAAGATGGTGGTACTACTACTGCTCTTTATATTAACAATAGCAAGTACATGCCCCAGCTAAGTTCAAAAGCTTATGGTGTTTGGCACTTTTTATATACCTAATATATAAATATTTTGGCAAAAATGTGTCCCAGGAAAATGACAGATAACATCTTAACACTAAAAAAACTGTACGGCGTTAGCTGTGTTGGTGTACTTATTGCAGGACAACTACCTATAGAAATGGATGCTGATACAAATAGGAATAAGCTGTTCTGCCCATGCACTACCATTTTCATCAAAGACCAGGATTTCCACGGAAGTATTTAGGGCTGTCAAAAAACCCCACATGGTAAAACAAAAGCTTAGGCCAGATTCATTATGTTCACAAGTCCATGGGGCCTGATGGGATTCATCCCAGAGTTCTGAAGGAGCTGGTGGATGTTATGGCAGGACCCCTCTTGATCAGCTTGGGAATCTGGGGAGGTCCCTGCTGACTGGAAGCTGGCTAACGTTATTCCAATCTACAAAAAGGGCCTGAGAGAAGACCCAGAGCACTACAGACCTGTTAGTCTAACCTCAGTTCCTGGAAAAATCATGGAGAAGACTATACTTGGTACTGTCAAAAGGCATTTAAAGAATAATGCAATCATCAGGCACAGTCAACGTGGGTTCATGAAAGGAAAGCCCTGTTTAACTGATCCGATATCCCTCTATGATAGGGTCACCCGCCTAGTGGGTGAAGGGAAGGCAGTGGATGTAGATTTCTGGATTTTAGTAAAGCTTTTGATACTGTCCCTCACAGCATCCTTTTGGACAAGCTGCCCAACTGTGGGATGAGCGGGTTCACGGTGAGCTGGGTGAAGAACTGGCTGAAGGGTGGAGCTCAAAGTGCTGCAGGGAAAGGGGCTACATCTGGCTGGCAACCAGCCACCAGCGGTGTTCCTCAGGGCTCAGTTCTAGGGCCAGTCCTCTTCAATATATTTATCAATGATCTGGATGCAGTGGAATGCACCATTAGCAAGTTTGCTGAGGACACCCAACTGAGAGGTGCTGTTGACTCTGAGAGACAGGAGGGATCTAGATAGATTGGAGCATTGGGCAGTGATTAATGGGTTGAAATTTAACAAGTCAAAATGCCAGATTCTGCACCTAGGATGGAGCAACGCTGGGCACAATATAGAGAGCAGCCCTGCAGAAAGGGATCTGGGGGTGCTGGGTGACAGCAGGCTCAGTGTGAGGCAGCAGTGTGTACCCTGGCAGCCCAGAGGGCAAACGGCATCCTGGGGTGCATCAAACACAGCACAACCAGTCAGGTAAAAGAGGGGATTATCCCCCTTACTCATTGGTGCGGCCTCACCTTGAGTGCTGGGTGCAGTTCTGGGCCTCACAATTTAAGAAGGATGTGAAGATCCTTCAATACTTCCAGAAGAGGGCAACAAAGCTGGTGGCAGGGCTGGAAGGCATGTCCTGGGGGGAGCAGCTGAGGACTTTGGGCTTGTCTAGTTTGAAGAAAAAGGAGGCTGAGGGGCAACCTCATCACTCTCTACAGCTTCCTGAGGAGGGGACGTGGAGAGGGAGGTCCTGAGTTCTGCTCCCTGGGATCCACTGAGAGGATGCACGGGAATGGTTCAGAGCTGCACCAGGGGAGGTTTAGACTGGACATGAGGAAGCATTTCTTTACTGAGAGGGTGGTCAAACACTGGAACAGGCTTCCTAGAGAGGTGGTCGATGCCCCAAGCCTGCCAGAGTTTCAGAGGTATTTGGACAATGCCCTTAACAATGTGCTTTAAATTTTGGTCAGCCCTGAATTGGTCAGGCAGTTGGACTAGATGATCCTTGTACGTCCCTTCCAACCAAAATCTATTCCATTCCATTCCATTCCATTCCCTGTACATATTCTATTGGTAGTCACATGTAGCAAAAGGAGAAAGTTCAGATTTAATTTAGGAGAGTTAAAAAACAACAAAAATGAACTGATGCAGAGGTTTGCACTGGGATTTGAATTCTTCCAAATTACAGGACTGTAAAAGTTTATAACATGTAAATTTTAAAATCATAATTCATTGAAAAGCAAATGAGCATTATGCGCTGTTCTTGAAAACATTAATTCCAAGCTGCACGCTATTACAGAAATATCCCACTTTCCAATACCAGAGTTTTTAATTAAAAAAATAATATGAAAAGCATCCATTTACTCACGATCTAAAGATACCACTGTGGAAAAAAGAATAAGGAAACCCCAAATGCAGGAGAGGCCTTATGCAAAGACAATGATGGGGCTTAGAGCAGAGCTGATGAAAGAAGCCTGCTGATGGCTAATTGCTTATCAGTGTCTGCAAGTGGGGTGAGGAGGCGGCAGGAATGCAGCAAGAGAGACTGTGGGCACCCGCTGAAGTTTCCGATGGCTGAAAATAATTTTCTATAACCAAAGAGGTCATGGGGAGGAAGGGGCTTTTGGGCCAGAAAGAATGACTGCAGCTACAAAGCCTGGCAGAGCAGTGTGGGGGTTACGCTTTATTCATAGGAAGGTTTGAGAAATCAGTGGAAAATAACAGGGAGTCAGAGAAGACAAAATAATGCCGTAAAAGAACTGAACATTGGAAACAAGGAGTTTATGTTTTTTCACGGACTTTTGCATTTTTCACGCGTATTTTCACTCTAAGCCCTTGCATGCACTCCCAGGAATCTGCCAAGACAGAAGAAAACGAAACCAACCGCATTTTCCCACCTCACCCCCATGTGAGAGGGATTTTTTTGTCCCTTCTGTTTTTATCCCAGGCTTTCCTAATGACTTATTTTTCTCATTCATCACGTATGCCGTTCTGTCTGCCTCTTGTTCCTTTACACGTCTCATTGTGCCGCACACCTTCCAGGATACAGAGGTTGCCAGAGTGACGCTGCATATTTCAAGGGTGACAAAAGAAGTCATTCATTTAAATAACACACCAAAATTTGTGCTGAATATTCCCAAACACATCGGTACTTGGCAGATAATCATTCTCTTTGACAGTCTCAGAGTCAGGATATACCAAGTGAAGATTATTCAGAACAGGCTGTAAATGCAAACTGAGTTGTGTTTGAAAAGCAGGAAAGTCAAGGCAGCTTGATAACATATAGTTTGGAGCTTCTGTAGTTATAAGACCCCGTGGATCAATTTTTGGAATCCCTGGTCCCATTATAAATTCCACAAGCAATATTCCGCTCCTCTGTGTTAACATGCTGAGTGTAGCAAGGAATCAGTTTACAGAAATCCCTGTAGAGAGGACAATGATATTACAAGCATCTGTTGTATTTTCAGAAGCATTACGCTGCCTTTTCTCTTAGGGCTTATTACTGTGAACAACCACTGCACATGAAAAAGCCAAAAGCCATTGGAAATAAAGCAGGAAAAATTAAAAGGAAGGTACAGAGTGCTTAGAAATTCTTTGAAAATCTCTGTGCTTACGCAGAAACTTTCTTCAGAAAGTCCCAAGGCTACAAGAGAGGTTCTATGTATTCTGTAGATGGTATTACTCAACCTCTGGGCTATAGCCTTTTATTTCTTTATATGCATTGGAGGAACTCAAGCCTCGGGCTTCACTGTGCTAGAGTCTTCCCAAATGCAGAACAGAAAGCAACCAGGCCCACAAGAATTTACAACCTAAGAAACACACAAACATCAAGCAGCAAAGCAGCGGCAGCGATGAGTTAGGCTCTCACCAGAAGGCCTTCCAAACAGTGCAGGCCAAGTATTATCTTCTAGCTCATCCTACCAGAAATCTCCAAACCAATACAATTACGATCAAGTAACTTAAAAATACCTTTTGGCCCAAAGGAAGGCTTGTCTGTGTGTCATACTAATATTCCTTATCCTGTACGTGGGCCTGCATTTTAGCGTAGGATGGCAGTTTATTATTTTTTTAAGGTTGATTCTAGCAATAAAGATAGCTGGAGTTTCCAGTGATAGCAGATAACAACAAATAGCTTTCTTGGTGGTTGAATAGTATGTCTGATGAAGATCTTTGCACAGAAGAGAAAGGATTTTGCAAATCTGCTTACTGTGATTAGAGGTAGTTTTAGAACTTACACAGTGTCTTTAGAAGCTGTAAGCTAGATAAATTCCTCAGTACCCAGGAAAAAAAGCCAAGACAAAAAGGAAGACTCCAAAACTTGTGCAAATAAACCTTTCACTTTGCACAAAATTCTCTAAGCCTATACAGATAACCAAGCATTGTATGGTGAATTTAAATTAGATTTTTCATTCAAGATTTGCCTAGTATGCTTTGTTATATTTTCCTTGTGATACTTTACATTTGATTCATCTTTGCCAAAAAGAGAGGAGAATTTTTGGGCACAGCGTATACTTAGTGCGTATCTGTAAGCCCATCAATCAGTATCTATTGTGTCTGTTGCCAGTTGGGTATTACTGCTAAATAATATATGCACATTAAATCCTCTGCTTAGGGAAGTCATTAAATCGGAGATGATCAGAAATCTCCAGATCTAGAAGCAGCACTACGGCAGCTACGGCCCAGGAGCTTTATCGATAGAAGAGAATTGATACATTGGCTATCTCGCCATCTCAAATTGCCAAAGAGCCAGCGCTGTGTATGCTTCCACACAGAGCAGCTGAAGCCTTTACAGAAGTAATTGGTAGCTCGCCAGTTGAAAGCTCAGGTCAAAATCAATGGCACTGCCGGCTTTCTAGGAATTGCTGCAATCCATTGCTGTAAATTATGATCGGTCACCTTGAGAAAAGCACTGAAAGTTGAAGAACAGACCAAAAGCCTATTTAAGTAGCTCATCATCAATTATATTTAGACAAATCCCCCTGTACAGAGCTCACCCATCTTTCAAGTAATTTAAGTAACTATCAACAGAAAGGGGTCTGTAATTATTTAAAGCTGAAGTGCATCCATCCTTCATATGTTACATAGATTCTAGTGAAATATTGGGTTTGTCCCATTCATTTATGTTAACACTTTGTCTCTCATTAATGCTTTAAAAGGACAAGACTCCATGTCTCTGAATCTCTTTTTCCATGTTTAAGAAGAAATGTGATTTGCGGAGGACTCCATAGCTTGTAGGAGAGTACACGCAGGGCTAGAAATGAGCATTTGGCAAGAGAAGAGAGTGTTATCATTTCCATACTATCAATTTCATTTAGCTTTGCTATTTTTTGGCAAGACACAGGCATAGTTGAAATGACTTGTCCCAGTATGTAAAACATTCATCTCTGTTCACATACTGCTGTTCTGGAGATACTTGTTTTGCAAAGCAATCTTTAAAAATACTAAATTGTGTACCATGAAAGGCAGCATTATTCTGAAACCTATTTAAGAAAAGCAGATTTCTTTGCTGGAACCTATACTGCTTCATTATCGTGATCAAAAGCTAGAGGAGGCTTTTTGATGACATTGCAAATGCCCCTGGCAGATGTGAGAGGTTATAGGAAGATGTTGCATGAAGTGTTGTTACAAATAGAGTGATTCTTAAACATTGGAGACTGCCAATTGCCCTCATATCAACTGAAGTAAGCCGAGCTGCACCAATTAGTGCTAATAATAACATCGTCAGCTGGCATAAAGTTTTTAACGAACATTAGGATAGCGGTGCCTAACAAGCGCTCAGGGACAGATCCTTGCCTTGCAAAGTACTCGGCAGAACATATCTATAAACCAGTGGGCTAAACAGACAAGGTGATGGCAAGCATCAACTCTACGATCATGACTTCTTCCTCTCATGGGTTTACTCTGGAGGTGAAGTGGTGTGTGGAAATCAAAGCAAAAAATAAAGGGAAGTCCGGAGAAATAAGTATGAAGAGAATAGGAGATAGGGTTGGAGCAACAGCCAGGTAGCACGAAAAGAGAGAAAACTGAGCGAGAGCTGTTAGCTGTTTGTGGGCTCCTGCTTCCCCTGTTCCTGTTGACTGCTGGCTCTTCCCTCTGTGTTTCACCACCACCACATGGCTGACGGAGAGGCTGTTGGATACAAATTGCTGCTCAGCATCTTGCTGGACTGAGCTCAATTTTGCTTTATACCAAACAAAGCCAGATGAAAGTAGAAGTCAAGCAGATCTTGGCCTCCAGGGTAATCAAATAAAATAGACTACATGAAACCCATGCTACAGTGGGCCAGTAAAAACAAAAGTGTCAATCAGCTGTTAACGTAATACGTGAGGAAGCAATCTCCAAAACTGAATTAGGAAGCTAGTCATGCACTTCCAGGAATGGGACTAAAGGGTTTTACTAAGTAGTCCTGAACTTCCAGATAAGCCCTGGAATTCAACCAGATCTTGATTTTCTAACGACGCTCCCCATAAAACCATGTAGCGTTAATAAAAAATAAAGAAGTAATAACATTTGTACTGCACCTTACACCTCAACATCTAAAATTCACCATCTAGAATTCCAAAATTCTGATAGTTCTTTTATGCCTCAAAAAGGCAGTTTGTTTCATGTCATTATTATCTATTTCAGAATCGAAACTTGTACCTTAGTTGAAGATTCTGTCTGTCAGTTTGTATGACATTATCAAGTTATGTCTGGTCTGAGATTATTTCAATATACAAAAGTTTGTTTTAGCATTTTGAGACAGATTTTTGCCTTCAGTAAATCTGCCTCTGTGCAAGATTCACCAGGTGAATGTAAAGTTATTATATCGAGCTGCTAACAACCAAGAGCGTGCAGAGAGCATCACCGTGGCTGCGAATGTTTCTCAAAGTCCAACATATGAATTTAAAAATACCACACAGTTCTGTCCATGTCAAGTGTCAAAGCAGCAAACTGGAAATCCAGAGTCTGACACACATTAAGAGCCTGTACTCTTTTTTTTTTTCCCTTCTTTTTTGGTGTGTGTGTATGAACTGTAATCACAGCTATTTGCTTTGAGAAGAGCAAAAATAATCTGCTGCTCTCAGCACGGCAGCTCATTGAATTTCCTCTCACGCACGTGCGTTCACATACCCCAACCTGACAAAGCAGAGTTAACACTGTGTATTTATTAAACAAAAAGATAAGGACAATTGAACTGATCTCAGTGCTTAAATATGCTGTAACGTTTCGATGTCTGTAAATCTTGTAAAACAAAGCTGAAAAAATGTAACAGCACTGAATTCGGCTATTTACACTGAGGCTAAAAAAGGCTCAGCTGGTATTTCCTGAACGCAAGGTCACAGGCACTGTGGCTCTGGAGGAGGGAAAAAAACTTGCAGGAGTGGGAAGGAAGCATCGTTTAGTTGCAAGACAAGAATATATAGAAAACACTCTCTAGCAGGAAAAAAAAAATATTTTAAACTATTGATAATAACCTAGTTTATAAATATATAACCCATACCCTTCTGTCTCCATTTTCTTCCCCTTTTTTGCTGTTGCACTTTTAGCTTTCCTGTCTGTAGTCAGGCCCCGACACTGTAATTAAACCCAGAACCCACCTTAGGCTCAGGTCTTTCACTCTGAGTATCTCATTTAAACAAGGCCCAACAAGATATAGGATTTTAACCAGAATCATTCAGACCTGTGCAAAAGGCTGCCTGGGTGCTTATTTTGATTGAAACCAAGTTTATTTTGGTTCAGCTGATATGAGTTAGTAACAGTTTTGCACAGTTTGCCCTGGTCTGGCATAAACTAAAGTAAGTAGAGCCAAAATCAGAATTTAAGTGTTGGAAAAGAGTGGGCACTTCAAAGTAGTAGAATTTTCTTCTGGTCTACAAGACTTTGATTAAAAGGTAGTAGGAAAAGAGCTGGGTCTGTGTTACTTGTATAGTTAATCCTTACGTACAGGACATAGGATAAACAGCAAACAGAAAAAAACCCCAACCTGTAGAAAAGCTGTTTAGAGACAGATAAACAATCACAAACACGGTGTCTCTTGAAGGTAAAGAAACATGTGCAAGTAACAACAATAGGTTATCCCTTTTTCTGTTCTTTTCAGTGCTGCAGCCTCTTCGAGAGGCTCTTAGTGCTTCACAGTGATTAGGGAAATGGAGAACTCTCTTCACTTACCACCCGCAAAATCTTAGGTACCGTGGAGGAGAAGATCCACAAAAATGCAAATAGAGAAGGAGAGCATTTACGTTCTTACTGAAATACGTTATTTAGGCCAAAGAGGTTGAACATCTGCATATGCCTTAACATTTTTTAAATTGTTCTTTCAATGTGGAAAATGAAATCAGCAGCATCCCCTTTGTACAACACAAGCTAGTGTGGCAGCCCTCAGTGCTGCGAAGGCGCTTTCAGGTTCCCCAGCAATTTTGTGTGGTTGTTTTGTTTTCCTTCTTTCTTTCTCTTTTGGGGGTAGAACAAAATAAATATCAAAGTTAAAAGAATCTTTGCTACTTTCCTATCTTAAGAGATTCCCTGCTTTGCGGTTTACATCCTCCATTCTGCAGTTGTTAGGTGGTGTAGGCCAATATTGCAGAGTACATATTTATCTTTGTGCATCCCACAAGCTGAGAACAGATCTTTTATCACATCCATTTCAAATTAGAGGTTTTACCTGTTTCCTTTCAGGAGACAGAGAGATTACCAAGGGCAAAGAATTGCCCAAAGTTCTGAACAGCATTGCTACTAAAAGGGGATTTTTTTGCTTTTTTAAAGATGAAGTGAGAGAAGTATAACTAGAGATGGAAGATGAAAGCATCTTTCCTGCTTTGGTGATGAAAGGGAGATACAGCTTAAGAAGTTTTCTGGAGAGGAAGAAGCATATTAGAAAAGATAAATATTTCTTTACAAAAAAACTCCCACAACCCAAAAACATCGCTGTTCTTCGATCTCGAGATCAAAACCAGGCCTGCCATTTAGAAAATAAGAGGAACGGGTCCATGCAGGCAGGGAGCGCTGGAGCTTCCTCCTTTGAGCAGATTCTTGTATGCTCACATTAGTGCTGGCACGTCATTAGTGCTACTTAGGTGGAATTACTTAATGGAGTAAGGGATATAGTTTTCCAAATTTCATCCCTGGTCTGGGCTTCTCGTGCACTTCTTTGCACAAAGATCAAAGAATGGGATTTTCTTCCTCTGCATAGCGGCCATTTAAATCTTGCTGGTTTCAAGAGGATCAGCACAGCATGAAAACCAAATGTTTTTTGAAACTTCCATTATGTGCCCTCGTTCATGATTGAGGAAATGCATAAAATACTCTTTTTTTTTCCTCATAGATAACCTACTGTCCATTTAGAGTCAGGGCAGGAACTTCATTCCATAGTTTGCCAGAAATTTTTGTGAAAACTCCTCTCAGCTTAACGTGTCGATTTACTTTTTATTCTTAAGAGAGCAACATAGTCCAATATTAGTGAAAATTACTGCTTGACCCCATTTCTGTTTCTGCTCATGCTTTATCAAAGGTTAATCTTCGCCTATGAACGCCATGTTTTCTGTACTGCTAATGGTTCATCTGTCCATCTGGAGGAGCCTAGCAGCTCTGGATAGGAAAGCTCTTTTGGCTTGTAAATCAATTGATTGTTTCCACACACAATAGTCACTTGTCTCACCTCCAAAAGTCAAGTCAGCTATAGCATCCGAGAGCCTTGGCTCAGGGACTATGTAAGGAACCAGTACCATGATATCAGCTGGATAATTAAAACAGATTTGATGTAGTCTGTTTTGGTATCAATCCAGTTCTAGAAGGCTGTAATCTGTACCAAGAGAACCACAACCACCAGCTACTGCAACCACCTCAGCGGGGAGACCAAAGGAAAAACAGCTCTCTTGCTCCATGTTAGACTGATACGGCTGGGGCAATGGAAATGAGATTGCCACTCTGCTCCTCTTCTCTGGACACAAATTTTGGGACACTTATTCCTCCCAAAGGACAAAATTCACACCGAGAAAAGAATTAATGAACAAATCCTCCAAGTGATGAATTGTCAGCAAGTTCTTTGTGGTTCTTACTCGACATATAATGTAATACTGACAGAAAATAGTTCCCCCTTCCCAGTCATTGTCAAAAGTCACTAAGCCATTTTTACGGTGTCTTCTACCAATTCAAAAAAGTCTGTACACAAGAGATGGCCTTCCAGAAGGATGATCCCAACACATGATACTTGGCTGCCAAATATTTAAAGGGCAAGAGGAAGGCCTGTGCAGCCCGTAACAGGAGAGAATCCAAAAGGGAATCAAGTTTTGATAACCTCTCTCCCTCCCTGCAGTCTGTCTCCAACATAGTCCCTTCTTGACAGTGTTATTTTATTTTATAGCGTGCTTTTTATTTTGTGGAGATGAATGCCCAGGGACAAGCACCAGTGAGCTCAGGGCACAAGGCACCAGGCATCACCATTCGACAGTTAGAAATACCGTGGCATTGCTCTGTCAATATCCATCATATCTATCACATGACATGGGATGTTCCAATGATCGATCTGGACCCGGCCCTCCAGCTGTGTTCCCTCTCAGCCCAAGGAAAGTTAACTCTATCCCGGCCAAAACCAGGACAGTCTCCACCCCTTATTCCATACCATTTATGTTATGCTCAGGTTCCAAATACATTTTAAGGAATCACCACCCCTTCTCCTGGGTCTTAGTCTATGGGCCATCCTTCCAAAATGTCTACTGAGTTCATTTAGTCCATAACTTTGGGTTCCACCTGCCTTGACAGTCTTTAAGGCTGGAGGAATGAGGTGGAGTTGGCTCGGTGGAGCAGGAGGTTTTGGATGTGGCAGGAGGATGTTGCAAGGCACCAATTACAATAAATCAATGAATCAGCACAGCGCTGGGTGGCAGCATGCATCTCCAAGCTGTGTCTGTGCAGGAGGAGCCCAAGAGCAAGGGGGAAGCTCTCTGGAGAGCGTGGTATGCGTGGACACTTGATATTACTCACCCAAGCAGAGTACGAGGCACAATACTCAAATGGGTGACACTTCTTTGCTTAACGGGGTAGCTGTAAAATGCTGAATCCTGTCTGAAGCATCAGGTGATGCTTCTAGCACCTAAGCTTCTGGTGAAACCCTAATAACTTTAGTACTGAGTGGGGGGGAAAAAAAACCCTCAAACCCAAAGAGTTAAAAAGGGAGTGAAGGCAATTGCAAGTCATTAGAAAGCTTGGAAGAGGGAAAAAGGAGTCCTTGCAAGAGAAGTGGAGAATGGTATGGGAGGGGCTCTGAGCAGAAACGTGCTATATGCAGTAGCCCTCATACACAGGCATGCTCTGCCCTCAAACATCCCGAATTAGATTGTGAACAAGAGGCTAAAAGGAAGAAATGACTAAAAGAAGAAGGAAATAAAATCAAAGGGCCTTGGAGGTTAGCTGCTGTGTAGCTAGCACTTTTCCCAAAGGTGATTTCAGTTTGGGTCTTCACGTGGCTTTTTAGGAAACATCTGCTCTCAGTAATTATGGCTCATTTTGGCTGGCTGATTTGTTTGAGATATTTTTGCAATAAAGTGGGTCATGTAGAAAGATTTGGAGGTGAGACGTGTGGCTTTATGAAGGAGTGCCAAGAAGAAATCATGACTCTCAAGGACATCCTGCTATTGCTCAAGGACACCGCACACAGGTGACCACAGAGAGACTCGAAGCAGAAGCAGCATTTGGGAAGAGGCTGGGGCATTTACAGCTACAGATCGACCACTCGAAGCAGAGTGCAGCATTTTGACACCGTGGCAATATGTACCTCGCTTGTCGCTAAACTTCTTAAGCTACTGAATCACTTCCAACATAACGATCAGAGAAGTTAAAATAAAACATACCTCCATCTGATTGCCAGCAACGCAGTGCTCCCTTGTCCACGCTACAGATGACACTACTGCCTAGGAGGTGTCTGGAGCAGGGCAGGGGAGCGCGTGCAGGCAGTGTCTGCTTTCTGATCGCTCCTTTTTACGTGGAGCACAGGACAGAGCACAGGAGCACAGGATATAGTACGAGCCAGCGAGCAGAAAATGTGTGGGGAGAGCAAGTGGAAGAAATTATTTCCCGCTGTCCCCTGCCCTGGTCAATCCATGCCTAGGTATACAAACGTGCTGACAATTTAGTCTGTAATCACAGAATCATCTCGGTTGGAAAAGCCCTTGAAGATCCTCCAGTCCAACCATGAACTTCACACTGACCGTTCCCAACTCCACCAGATCCCTCAGCGCTGGCTCAACCCGACTCTTCAACCCCTCCAGGGATGGGGACTCCCCCCCTGCCCTGGGCAGCCCATTCCAACACCCAACAACCCCTTCTGCAAAGAAATACTTCCTAAGAGCCAGTCTGACCCTGCCCTGGCGCAGCCTGAGGCCATTCCCTCTTGTCCTGGCGCTGGTTCCTTGGCTCGAGAGACTCATCCCCCCTCTCTGCACCCTCCTTTCAGGGAGTTGTAGAGGGCCATGAGGTCTCCCCTCAGCCTCTTCTTCTCCAGACTAAACCCCCCCAGTTCCCTCAGCTGCTCCCCATCAGACCTGTGCTCCAGACCCTGCACCAGCTCCGTTGCCCTTCTCTGGACACGCTCGAGTCATTCAATGGCCTTTTTGGAGTGAGGGGCCCAAAACTGAACCCAGCCATCGAGGGGCGGCCTCACCAGTGCCGAGTACAGGGGTAAGATCCCTTCCCTGTCCCTGCTGGCCACGCTATTGCTGATGCAATCAGGTAGCTTTGGTAAAAACTAGTAGCAACAACCCTTTCTCCCACTTCTCAACAGCCGGTGGCATTAAACAAATTGCTGAATGCGTTCTGCCGCATGTTGGAGAAGGGACCAACTAAAGCACTGCACAGCTTAGCTCCCTTTCCTTCCAGCACCGTCCACTTCGGCACTGCTATAACCTGGCGGGACCATAACTTGGGGATACTAAACACGGAATACTGGCTGAATCATCTACAAGGGTGCACAGAAAGCAGTCTGAAGTCTTTGTATCTTCTGTCCTCCAGATGTGAAGGGCTGCGTCTGAATGACTGAAGACACCCCATTCACTTCAGAAAGAACTAACTACCTCAGACCTTCGTTGGCAGCTAGTCAGAAAATAGCCCTCGATTTGCCCCTCTCCTTCCAGTTAAATTATTTTGCTAGATTTACTTTATTTCCCATATACAGCAGAAATGAGACTGTGTACAACTACTACTCTTTTGGGTTTTTTAGGTCTGCCCTGGCTTCCTTCACATTATCTTTGAAGTTTCACTTTCTATGCCATGTAAGAAGGACTTAACGCAAAGTTTCCGGTTAAGGGTGGATTAACTCTAGACAGCTGAATCAGTGCTAAGCTAGAGTAATGCAGACAGCTTGACCGATTAATTTAAAAAGCAAGTGATCAGAACACGATAGCTTTGTGGGAGAAAGCATGTGCACAGCGGGGGTGAGAAATAGCTTGTAGACTTGAGGGCAATTCTACTAGTCAAATGGATCAGTGGATTCTAATTTTCAGCTGAGGCACAATCAGTTGCCTTCTCTGACTTGGTGTGGAGCCGCTGGGAAGATCTCAGGCTGGGTCTTACACTTTAAGGGACATACATTTTTATTTCTATTCAAGACTGTTAAACCACTGAGCATCCAAACCATCTGTGGAGAATAAGCATCCAACTGCCCTGCTTTTGAGATACTGCATGAGCTCCTGTCCCACTACAGGTTTGCCTTGAAAAGAAAAAAAAAAAAAAAAACAACCCAAAAACTCAAGGGGCTTTACTATGTGTCAGTAGGTGTAACCAATATGAGTAGAAGACTAGATTCATAGCTCAAATAAGTAGTTCCTAAGTACCATGTCTCTATGGCCTTGATCTCATTTATTAACTGGTGCTAGCTAGTGACCTTTCACCATGGTTTTACCTCTTGTTTCTTTGCATACAACTAACTACACAACTGAACTGCATCTCTTCCTTTCTCTCCCCCCACATTGTTACATGTTTAAAATATGATTTAACTTAAAATGGAGAGGGGTGTGTGGAATAAAATAGAATTAATCCACTGACTTTGAGTTGGGTTAGGAGCATGCCCAGGCCGTAGAGTTCTATTTGGTGTTACTAATTAACAAGGTACTGACATCTTTGCTCATTGTCTCTCAGATTCGCGGGTTGAGGGAGAACTTTTTTCTTAAAGAAACTTCATTTCAAACCTTCTATTTAACTGGGGCAACGTGTGCAGCCTGCAGCGTTCATGTGTGCATCACTTCTTGCAGTGGTCCCAGTGGGAGGGGGAAGAATTCAGTGATTTGCTGTTACTTCACTGTCTCTCGAGCCCTTTGCACATCCCCACGTCTCAGCACTGCTTCGCAAGTATTACAACTACATTTTAGTGAAAGGATTTCCCATTTTGAATCCAACAGACCCCTGGCATCTGGGAAAAGAAAAGCAGTGGCAAAACCAAATGTTCTCTGCAGAGAACCCCTGGCCACACTTTTGGCAGTAGTTTTATAGGTGGACTATGGACCCCTATCAAATAGTAAGCTGGGTACTACTGAAAAAGAATACTTTCTAGTCCAGACTAAGCTTTCTGCAGATGGTGTTTCTAGGCAGGATCAGAGGAGGACGCTTTGGGGAAACATGGTTGGAGAAACTCTTCCCAGAATCCACGTGTCTGCAGCTGGTGTTCCTGCCTTGAACAAAATGCAGACAGATGTACATGCCTCTCCTAATTAACAGCCAGTTTTGGTTTTATAAAGCCTTTCATGGTACTACCCAGCCCCTGCCAGATATGACACACAGAGAGTACAAAAAGGAAAAAAGAAGTGTTCCCTTCTCTGACTTAAGAACCAGATAATGAGTTTGAAGAGCTTTGACCCAGTACTGCTGAGAACCCGAATGATTTGCTAGTTAGATTCCTAAATCTAGGAAATCCTAAATCTACAATTCCTAAATCTAGGGAAACAGAGCCAAGCCCTTCTTTAAAGCACATGACCTTTCAGAAGGCTCCGAAGACAAAAGAAATGAGAAATCAAGTTTCACATCTTGTTCCTCCCCCGTATTCAACCACCAGACACTGACCAGTTCCTGCCTCAAAACAGTCTTCACGCTTCTAAAGAAAAAGAAAAAAACATTCTGCTGGCTATACCCACTCACGTCTCCGCTCTGTTAATGCTCAGTGGAAGCTGAGAGATGAGACTGAGCTCCTGTGGGTTAGAAATCTTAGAAAAATCCCACCTGAGAGTTATTTGCTCCACTCCGAATGAAAAACAAGCAATACTGCCACTCTGCTCTTTTTTGGTCTCTTTGAAAATCTCAACTTAAAGTCTGATCTTCTGTGCATAGCTTTGAGTTCACAGCGTGCTCCTACTCCAAGGCTTTCGGGGGGCCTTCCTTCCACTTGATATTCTGTCCCTTTTTGCATCTCTGATGTCTGGCTGCACAAAGTCGATCAAAGGGAGTGCAGTTTGATGCTCCTGCTTTCCTTGTCAGGTCATGGATTAAACACTGCTGTCCTTGTTTGTTACAAGCCCGTTTCTCTAGTTCACAAGGTTAAAGAATTTCCATCACATTGCTCGTGCTGTTAATTAGTCCAGCGTACAGCAAGTACTTGTAATTAGAAGTATTTTTTCAAGTGCTTTCTAGAAAAACCTTGTTGCAATTCCCTTGGAAGTACAAAGCAAAGTGGCTTTTGTAGGAGCACACGATTCCATGCAGCCTAATACCAGACCTTCATACGACCAGCAAACTTACCCACAAAACTACAGTCCGTGCCAAGCACAGATCCCATTCCTGTCAGCTCTACCAGCACACATGACACAGAGCTTATGCTACGTGCGAAAGGACCAGCAGCTCCTGCTCCACCTTCCTATTGTCCAGTTGGTTTACAATTACTTTTAAAAACAAGTGTGACTGGTAGGGTGAGTTTGTTAGCTCAGCACTTTGCATCCCCTGGCTGTGACAGTTTTCTTCTGGCTCTACAAGCCTCACAGCTGGATGTGCTGCACTGCTGAACCACAGAGGGCTGAAAACTGAGAAAGCCAATCTGATAAATCCCACTATGATTGTTTTAGGAAGTTTTTAGAACCGCTGTCTGGTTTTCCCCCCTTCCACCTCATTCTCCTCATGCCTGTGCTCTTTTAGCAGGGAATAGATTCACATCTCAGTTGATTAAGCCCATGTAATTTAAACCAATAAGCTCTGAACTGAGTACAACAAAAGCAGATGTTCCTTTATAGTGCTGACTACAGCCCTGGAAGAGGAACAGGAGCGACCAGCACTGCCTCTGTGGGATACCTTGGGGGGTTCTGTGATCAGCAGAGAGGTAGGGAGGAAGGCCGGTTGTGGCAATGCCTTTAACTGCCCTACAGGGACAACTCGAGGGGTGGGGTTCCCAGCGGAAAATTTTCTAGTGTATGTGGGAATATATAAGGGAAAAATGCAGTAAAAATTTAAAGAATACATTCATGCAAAACAGTGTAAGTTACTGGGCAACAAGAAACAGCCATTACCTTGGAAAGGACCTTATAACCTTTGCATATACAATTATTTTTGCTCACATGGGAGGCTGCCCCATGTCTGTCTCTATAACTTTGTTAGTAACAGAGAAAATTCTGACTCAGTGCTGCTGTGCAGGCACGGTGAACTTCCTCTTCTGGTGGATTCCTCCTGGCTGACTCGGTTGCAGTGCTGGGCTTGAGGCAAGACAGGTACAAGAACGAGAAAATGGCTGTGAAGGGTGATGTTTTCATGGGGAGGGACAAAACTACCCCCAAGATAAAAGCCAGCCTTGTTCTATTGACTTTATCTTCAGAGCACCCTATCCAAGAACTGGGTGCATTTCCCAGGTCACAGCCTGAAGGCACAAAAAGCCAACGAAGGATTTGGTTCTCCCGAAGAATGAAACATAAGTTCAGTTACAACAAAGCCACCTCTTTTGGAAGTGCAGGACGTACACCATTGTTTTGCTTTCTTTTTTAAATGTAGATGGTGGGAAGTTCCAGCTGAATGGACTGTCCACCAGCCTCTTTGGCAATGCTTCTCCCAGGGATGGTCCTCCTCAAGGGCTTATCCGTAACAACAGGGCAGGCATATTGCTGCAGAGCTAAAGAACCTGCTCTGAGAGCAACATTTGAGGCACATTTCCCAAAGAGAAACCCATTGACCAGAGACTCCCATTTATGCCTAAGAAGTGCTCAAGAGCTCTTTCTTACAGCCACAAGCCCCAAGCTGATGACATGCTGGAGAATCAATCAGTTTTTATGTCCTGACTTGTTCCCGCACCCATGCAGGAACTTCCTGACATTTTTTTGGCTTGGTGTATGCAGAGACCTCTGTTCCTGAGAGGACACTGTTCCTGTTGCCACCCTTCCGTGGCCAGCACTCCCTTTGTGCCCATCCAGACTGAGCACGGCTCTCTGGGTAGCCTGGCACAGGAGGTGGATGACCACTAGAGCTTTGAAAGGCGCTGGGCAAAAGATAATCTGGAGCCTCAGCTGGACTGTCTTCTTTGTAGCTTGGTTAGGCCTGTGAAGGAAGCAGCGGGTGGGGATCAACGGGAAAGATGTGATTTGACTACGTGCTTGGCAAGGGCCGATTCCCTTTTTTGCAGCTGGGGTGCACCCACACAAGAGAGATTTGGATCAACAAGATACATTTGCGTTGAGTTGAACTACGCCGGACTGAGTGGTCCTTCAAAGAATCAAGGGCAGAGGCCCCTGCATGACCTCCAAGGCCACTTTGCAGAGGGCTGCTGAGCTGCACTGAGCCAAGACCCCAGCTGGGTGGAAGACATGGGCTGAGCTGGGCTGCTTTTGCTCCTTCAAGGAAAAGCAACCCCTGAAAAACTCTTCTGTCAGCAGTGGGCCTTGACCAATAGCCAGAGTTGGGGCGGCATTTTGTTGTAGGGCTCAGGATCTTGCTTCCCATCTTCTTCTCCCAGACCCCCAGCAGAACTCCTCGTCATTGGCCTTGCTCACCTCTTCACTGAGCATCTTTCCAAGTGGTGATATCACCACAACTCCTTGGAGAGTCCTCAAGCATGACTGGACTCCATCCATTTCAAAAAGGGCTGTGTTCAGTCTCCTGGACAAGCAGAGACCTGCAGTCCCATGCCTCAACTCTGATGCTCCTTCTCCAGGAGGACTCAGAGCCACCTCCATCTCCTCCAAAGAGAGAGGAAACCTTGTCCTGAGATATCTCGGGGCAACCTCACTTACGGTTGCAGGAGGCCAGTCTGTCCTTCTGAAAGAGGGGGGCCTTCATTGGGAAGAAGTATGATGTCACCTCCTAACCGAGAACAATGTTGAACACTGTCACTCCAGCCTGGTGAAAGCCACTTGTGAAAGGCTTCATCTTGTGCTCTTCCTAGTTGTCCTTATGTGGCGCAGGACAGAAAAGAGCCTGAAAAGTGAATATACCACTTCAGGTTTGGACCATTTTGCTTGGCAGAACCTGTGCAAGCAATGCTCAATGCAGGCTTGCTCAGCCAAGGTGCCTGGGCGCTGCAAGCACGTGGAGCTGGCAGAAGCATCTTCTGGCACCGTCTGATGCAGCTGCCTTGTGCCACCTTGGTGTGAGCCTCCAGCACAGCTAGAAAAAGGAAGGACTTCTGAAAGGGAAGAGGATCAGGATTTGGTTTGCCAGGAATTAGCCTCTTTCCACTGATGGGAGCTCCTTGCAATTCCCTTACAAGTGTCCTCAGGTTTTCATGGCTCAGGGTCTCGTTTGCATCTCCCAGCTCTCTACTTCATGCTTGAGCCTGGAGGACTGTGTGTTCACTGGACTATGAAACGATCTGTTCAATCATGAATTTAGATCGGATTTTTTATAGCCTTGGACAAGCCCTTGAACTTCTGGATCATTTTTGCTGGTTACTTAAGAGGAATAACAGAAACTCCCAAAGGAAGGACACAATTAACATTACCGTGTGCCTAGGCTGTAAGAATGCTGTCCCACGTTACCTCTAGATACTGTAAAATGGCGGCAGAGTTCTACACCTGCCCTTGCCTTTATCTATATCTTCCTTCCCCTCATGCCTAAAGATTTAAAAAACTGAGCACAATAATCACCTTCATAGCATCTAAAATATGGTGGCCCAACATCAGTAAGTTAACTGTAGTTTTGCTTTTTAAGCTAGGTGTGCAAAACAAAACAGCTACTATGCACTTCAATATATTACCACACGAATGGCATATAAATAAAAGCACAAAACCTATTATCTCATGCTCTAAGATATATATTAAATTCAGTCATTACTCAGACAAATATTGCAGACCTTTCTTTGTATCACAGCCAGGAATAGCAGCACAGAGCTTTTATCAACAACAAACTGTTAAACCTTCTTGCAAGCCTAATTGAATCATCCAAAGCATCCCTGAAAAAGACCGAACAGATATATCAAATAGTCTCAAACAATCACAGATATCTGGCAACTTGTAACGCTAGGTTACTTCCTACCTACGCTGAGGATATATTTTTAAGATACAGATTCCTTCTGAACTCAGTGTTTCCTAAGGGCATCTTAAATTACAACTCAACAATGACTGCAAAGCTTAACTTTCATGTTTGCACAATATATCTGGTTTTCAGCAAAATAAATACACATTCTACCCTTATTTCTTAAAATAACAATGCTGGAGTACGTTGTACAGATTCTTGGATTCTCTGTACATACAAGTATCCCACTGACTTGCATTGGAGTGAAGTTTTTTTTAGTTTAGTCAAGGTCTTGGGGCACAGCATAAAGCAATTAATATGTCTTGCTAGACATGAGTTAAGCACCTCCACCTGAATTTGTTTTGAAGTCTGCCTTGCCTTAAGACCAGATATACACGAGCTAAATGCCCAGATGCAGTATAATCACTCCCCTCCTTGCGTGCTCTGGGGATGGGTGTCCCTTAGTTGCGTTGGCCCATTGCACCACCTGAAGCAAAGCAAAAAGCTCTTCTCATGTTTCCAGTGCCACCTCTTCTCCCACTCCCACAGCTGTACTGACTCTGTGCAAGCAGCCTTATCTCCTCCTCATCTCTCAGAAAAGCCACCAAGGGGGCTCATCCCTGCTGTTTTTCTCATCATTAAGGTTTTGCTCAGCATAACACAGTCTATCTCATTGTCAGAAAGGTTCATGGAGTTAATATCACAGATGTCAGACACAAGCAGTCAAGTTAAGATTCACGAGAGGAGCAGTGTCACCAGAGGAAAACAGGCAGTATTCTGCTGAGCTGTGGGGTACCAGCAGGGCACAGGGGAGATGAGAAGGTACCAAAAGCCCAGCCTAGACATGCAGAAGCACAGAGGGCACAGCTCTGGCACAGGCACACAGAAAGAAATGGAACTAAGCTGAAATGTTTAGCTGAAATGCTGTGCCAAGGCAGAAAGCACAGTAACAACCACTGGTCTCACGTACCTGATTCGCAGATACAGAACTACGTGTTTCGAGTAAAGATGCTGGGAAATGTAGAAGTCAACTGCCTCATTTCCTTCACCACTCAGAGCAAAAGCGTGCCATTTGAACCCAGGGGGATCAGGCGAGGCTGCCTCTGAGTCGCAGTGCCTGTGACCTTAGTAACAGTATTTTGCATCCTGGAAACTCGCCCATGGGAAGGAACAAGGGACTGCCCTGCTGGGGACACCCTGGCCCTCAGCTCTCAACCCCATGCCAGCCCCTCCGCGCCTCTCTGTAACCTACCTACCCATTTGCTCTGCCGGGGGCCTGTGGAGGAGTCTGTGGGGCCTTCCCTGGACACCTCACACGGGCCAGAGAAATGCTCCAACTGTGGCTTGAAGGTGATGGGCAGGACAGGAAATGAACCAGAGCTGCAAGGCAGCCCAACCAAGTCACAACAGGGAGTCGTGGCCCACCTGGAGACTTATGGCAACTGAACAGCACCAAGGCAAGACATTCCACCAAGAGGATCCAGATGACTGGATGACCAGAGATCTCCAATATAAACACAAGCTGTGGCAGGTCAGGTTTGGGGAACCTCCCCCAAAGACCCCAGAGGAGACCCACTGGTGGACCTGAACGCCGATGGTAGAGCTCCCTGCCTTGCAGAGGGTCTGAGGCAGAGGGGCTATGTGTGGTCCAAATCCAAAATGTGGCCCAAAAAATGGAGGGTCATCGAATCTCTCTGTAAAAATGGATCTTTTAGCTACTGAGCTTTAGCAGCCCCGAGGCATTGCCTGTGTCTCAGGTTGCCGGCTCCTGGGCTGAGGTAGAGGGAAGATATCAGCAACTCCAGGCGTTCCAGGGTTAGAGATGTGATGTGCAGGATGGAAGCAAGAGCTATGTGCTCCAGTTCATTAGAAGGGCCTCCCACGTCCCAGGAGATGGCCCTGCTTGTGCTGGGCAACCTGGACTCCGCCTTTCTGTGCTGCCTCTCTGCTCTTTCTTCCTCTCATCAGGGTCTTTCAAAAGAGAAATTAGTTCTCCAAGTTGCCTGGTCTTCTCACCTTCACCGTGAGAGGAGAGACCACAGAAGGGGTGTTCTTCTGTGAAGATGACCATGCTGCAGCTCTTGCCCAGCTCATCCCCAGGGCATGCATGGCTGAGCATGCTGCAGGAACCAGGGCTCAAGGAAATCAAAGGGGCCTAAGGTTGTCGTGTTTCTCAGTCCCCGTCAGCCCACAGATGAAGACACAAGTTAGATCAGAGACTGATTTTCTTGTAGCAAGCTCAGCATGTTACTGCTGTTCTCTCCGAGGGACTCTGGAAAGTGAGAACACAAAAGGCCTTTTATATACAGAGCTGGCTCCTCCGCTCTTAGATGCCGCATTGCTTTCAGATGCATTTATTTGGAGCAATGGTGCAATCCAGTGGACAGTTTGGATAGTAACACAGTAATACTGAACGAGCTCTAATCCACTGCAAACCCAGGAAGCACCTAAAGGGAGCTGTGATACCACTGAGCCTGAGAAGAAGCAGCGATGTCTATCGATGAGCGATCTTATGAGATGCACACTTCTTGATATGAGAGGCTCAGGACTGAGCTGTCGGAATCAATAAATGGGGCGGTTCTTCTTTAGGGGCAGTAGGACCCGTCCTCACAAAACTGTACAACCCTCACTAACATTTTTCTGAGTATTGTTCCACTGTGCATGCTGGCACCAAGCCACCGCTCTGGAGCAGAAAGCGTGTCCCAGAAGAGGACTTGCACCTTGGACCAGAGAAAACCCTACTTCCACCACAGCCCTCCAGTGAGAAAGGCCCCCATCGTCTAGAAAGCACTAGCACTGCCACTGTCAGTATTAAATTAACATTTTAAATATGTTGATTTTCTGAGGGCCAGCACCTGGAGGCAGGAATGTGGATTTATTTGGTCTGTTGCTATAGACCAGGCATTTTGGCCTGGAGAGCACATGGAGAGAGGCAAAGAAGTGGACTTGCAGGATCCTTTCATCCCAATAGGAGATGGTGTAGGCTTGATATCACTGCTCACCCAAGGAATCACAGAGGTGAGGCCATAGAAATCCTGCAGAAATAGACTGTAGAAGATCTTAGTCTGAAGACTGATTGCTACCCAAGCAGTTGTGAGGAAGGATCTGCCCTCCAAGAATTGCCTTTGGACTCCTGCACTGGGAAAACATTGGCTTGTGGCAGTGGATGAGCCAACCTTGCATGGAGTAGCCCTCCTGAAAAGCCTCTGCTGGAAGGGGAAGTGTTTATGCTGAGTAGACTCCTTACTCTGTAGTTTTTACATAAGCTTTGGTCTGGAGAAGAGAGAGGAGGGGGTGTTGCTGGAGGAAACTGTTCACTTTGGACCATATGAGATGAGAAATTGTCTTCTGCAAGCCTGCAGGGCTGCAGCAGGAGTAGCTCCAAGGAGACGCTCAGCTCTGGGTGCATCTCCTTGCCATCTTCACCTCCCTCATCAACAGGCTTCTTGGCCATGCAAAAAGGAGCCCAAGAAACAGATCCTGAACCTCAACAAGATTATTGTAATGTCTGTCTTCATAGCTTGTAGAGTCAACAAGATTGGTCAGAAAGGCAACAGCTGCTAGACTGATGAGGAAAAAGAGAAATTCCAGTGGAAAGGACAAACAGCATAGCCGCTTTGAGTCAGGCCTGTTCACAGTTATCTCTCCCTTCTTAAACAAACAGCCTGGCCACTGGCACACCGCTGAGGGAGCATCTCCATACGTGAAGCCAGTGGTCAGCTTTTGTCAGTGTCTCAATGAGCTAGCTGGCCAGTTTACTGTACAAAAGAAGAAATAAGAACCATGTCATCATCTGTATTAGAAAAGACAGAGAGATAATCCCAGCCAAGAGCAGAAAAGCAGGACTTCAGGTTTGATTTAAAGCATCCTCTGGGGAAAAAAAAAAAAAAACAAGTAAAAAAGCCCACCTACCACACACAGAAATCCCTGAACTCTACTTAACTAGTCAGAAGAAAATATATGATAGTTTCAATAATAAGGGAAAAAAAAAAATCTTTGTACGTATGAGACTGTTTAGCAGTGACTTGGTGCTATATTTGAATACTCCTACAACCTGAACCAAGAGTGATACATCCGCTGTGAGCATTTAAAATGAAGCACTTGAACTGCAGCATTACCAGCCAAGGACGCCCTCCCACACACAGCACTTAATGAACAACTTTTGGAAGATACAAAAGGTAGAATATCAAGTTAGTTCCTCAGCGTGAGCAAATCATTAAGTGATTCTTGCTGACAGAAAGTTGGATTCACTCGCACCTGCGCAGTAACCATGTGCGTGGTCCTTCCAGACTGCACGTGCAAGCAGGAGACATCAACGTGTGGTTTCTTTCCCTGTTAAGTGTGGCATCAGTTTTACTCCATTTCTTCATCATTTGCTAATTGCAGACTGACAGGGCCAGCTTCTGAGCTGCACTGGATGCTTGCAGGCTCCCATTGCAGAAGGTTCCCCGACGCTCCATGGACGAGCCTGGTGGAAGATATCTGGAGAGATCCATCCACTGTTGATGCATCTACAGCCCCTTCCAGGGCTTGACCCGTGCACAACCAATTTCAAAACATTAGAGCTGTTTGTCAATAACCAGCAATTCATCAGTTTATAGGAAGCCAATGAAAAAGAGGAGGCGGGGGACTAGCACCGACACAGATAGGTTTGGCTGTGTCTGGATTGAACGGTAAAACTTCAAATGCCACCTTGGGTCTGGGCACCCAAACGCCATTTGGTGCATGAACAGAGTCCTTGGTGTTCGGCCCAAGGAGGGGAGGAGGGAATTTGGGAAATAACTAATGCCCCAAGCTTGTTTTTCTTGGCAGCGTTCATCATATGCTGGAGAGTGCAGCTGATCGCCTCCGCCCTCGCTGCGCAGAGCAGCAGCTGGGGAGTTGCAGGAATGTTCGTGCAACAAAGCCCTTTCTTCCTCCTCTCAGTCAACATGCCCTGGAAATCTGGAGTTCTCTTCAGAAAGCTTTTACCCACTTGAGCACTGCCTGGTGTGCTGGTGGTACAACGCACTCAACTGCCACCACTCCTCACTGCTGGAGTGGATGACACAAAAAACAGTTAAAAATAATTTTAAAAGCCAATTGTGCCAAAGATTGGGAACATTTGTATGACAAATCAGGATTTAAATTGAACTGGTGAAACAGAAAATGTTTTCCACCCTTACCCTGGCAAATTCTTCCCCTCACAAGCCTTACAAAACTCTCCACTCAGAGCTGTGTACAGCTTTTTTCTTCAGAATAATTTCTGTTCACCCTCCTCCCCCAGGGAGGCTTGAACAAGGTTTAAGAACAGGGATGTTACAAAGCTGCTGGCGCAGATACGGGGCGAGGTTTTAGCTGCATCTGAAGTCAGTTAAGTTTTGCCTTTAAATGGTTTTCCTCTATGGGAAATGCTATGGTTTCTGCTCTAGCACACACAGGCCATTCTGCTTCCAATTTTTAGGTGCAGCGTTTCCATTTCTACCTTTACTACTCTATCTTGCCCTGTAAAGAGATCACCTGGGGATACCCCCAAGAGGTTACCAGCTTCTCCTGAATGTTGTTACCATCCCAGAGGGCTGCATACGCATGGGGTTTAAGAATGAAGTGGCTTTAATAAGACACAACAAATGGAGTATTTAGGAAAGAGACATTGTACTAGAGAACTGGAGAGCACAAGTACCATACCTATATTTTAAAATAAGCCCGAGGGTATGATCCAAACACTTACAAACTAGCAACCTTTACGTCTGTATATGGAAAAAACAGTTGGAGTGATCATGAAGAACATTATGATCTCAATTTTCCACAAAACTACTGCAAGTGTGAAGATTAATTTTCATCTTTGGAAATCAAGCCTAATGCCTTTCAGTTTTTTGATGGGAAGAGATGGATGAAGGGTGAAGCAGGGATATTTGCTCCTGGGGGTTACTGAGTATATTCAGGACAGAACATGAGGAATTTCAGAGGGACATAAACTACTTAGAATAATGGGCAGTAAGTAACACGGACTGAAGGAAGAAAAAAACCACTCAAAGCTCACAGAGTATTAAAGAGGTAACATCAGCTAAAGAAACAGAGACTGGTGTCGTTGGAAACACGTCAGTGAAGATTGCTGCCGAGGAGGAAAGCCAAACAAGGCATGTAGGTAGATAGGCAACAGATCATAAATAAGAATTAATTAGCATGTACAGACCTAAATCAGTGATGCAGCTACGCGGAAAGAATATGATGGCAACGATGTTACATACACAAAAGTTAGGGTTGCATTGCTGATTTACATTCAATCGTTCTCTGATACACTGCCTCTTCTCCTCTTGTTGTGCGTGCGTTATCATGAAACCTTCACGCAACAGACAATCCTTCAGGCAAAAGACAGATAAGAAATTATCCCCTTTTCTGAAGGGGTATAGAGCTATTAAGTGACTTAAATCTATGCAAAAAGCCTGTAAAGGACATGGAATTAAGCCAGCCCATTATCTGAGTTCCAGCCCAGCAATCTGATCCCAAGACTAATCTTCATTGTAAAGACAACAACAGTGCCCTAAGAATTCCCTCCAAATCCTGATTTCCAAACCCAGAGCTCAGAGGGCTGGGATTTATAAAGGGAATGCATTTTGAAATCTAGCTAAAACTCTGCCTAAGACTAACTATTTGCTTTCGGAAGGGAAAAAAATAGTTCATCCTAAAATAATGAGGAAATAAATATATTCTGGAAGAGTTAGCAATCTTAAAGTGAAAATGCTGATGTGGACCCTCAGTAATAGAAGCGTAGCCTCCGATACCTCCTTTTACAAAGGCAGCTCATGAATACTGAACTTCTGGCAGGTTTGTCAGCCCGCAGTTCCACGGCTGTTCACACCCTCAGTTTCTCCTTCCCTCCCTCCTCTGGCTTTGGCAGAGCGTCCTGGCAGTTCCTCTCCTAGGTAGGCAATCCTGCTGTAGGCAGGCAAGCAGCCAATTTGCTAATCCAATTATGCAACACGAGACCTGAGGGGTGCATCATTTGTGAAAGAATAGGCTATTTTCCTTATTTAATTACTAGCCAAGTTACCTGCCTGAAGAATATTAAAATGTCAGTGTAATTATGACCTTGAGATAGTGGGTCAAAGTGAACTCCTTTCTGCTGATCACCCCAAAAAGTGGCTTCTGAGGGCAATACAGAGGAGTAAGCAGCAACTTGAAGCCAGGTAGGGGATTTCAGGGAGATGACAGCCTAATTCTGAGTCTGATGAAACCAGTCGAGTTTAACCATTGATTTTGACAGAGCAATGAGGCCAGCACACAGCATCAAGGAGAGTTCGTGTCTGCTTGTCTGCAGTATCCTGGAACCACACAAAACATTTGAACCACTTCCTAGGACTTCTCTCAATAGTTTGGGGAGTTCAATCATTTGATATAGTCTCCACCCCTCAGAGATTCCTTAATCTGCTGGAAACAGGCTGGAGCTGAGGTCCTCCAGGCCCTATGGAGGGACTAGGAGCCAGCTTGGATGACCCCAGCAGCTGCTCCCTGGAGCTCTTCTCCGCATCACCCTCCTGCGAAGGGTGAGCTGGCAACTAAGCTGCACCAGCCCAAAACCCATCAGGTGCTCTGTGGCTTTCTGAAGCCTGCTGCTAGTTAATCAAACTCCAACCCAAGTAGCTCTAACCCGAGTGGGATTTTAGGAGGCACAATAGCGCAGCTGCTTTCTTGGCACCTTCCACCCTGTGCCCAGCTCGAGGTGCTCTTCCAGCCCCAGGCACCATCTCCTCCTTCGCAGGAGAAGAACACTCAAGGAACCTGCAAACCACAGAGCACAGCAATCTGCTGCTGTTACTATCACACCACGTGAAGAGAAAGGGCTGTCAGAAGGCTCTTCAAGGCAAAATGTATTTATTCCCCTTTTCAAAGTGTATTTTTTCCTTTGTGGAAAAGTGCAAATGACTTCCATTGTAAACCAAGCATTTTATTCTCCTGGAGAGCACGGCGGCAAGGATTTGTGTACTATTAAAAAGGCTGCATGTGTGATTTGCAGCACTGCCAGCTCGATTGATATCTGAGTTTCTGCTCCCCGCCTCCAAATTTTGGTACTTAGAGAAAAGTTCTGGAATGACAGTCACACCTCTGCAGAACAGAGCTTGAAACAGCATTAAGAGCTTTCTGACATCTCTATTTCCAAGATGTTTTTACAGCATATTATCCTAATAAAGCTCTGGTTAGAGATGTAGGGACAGTCCCTTTAGACAGGTGTATTTTCATATACTCACATGTCTGTATGGTGGTCCTAGAAGAAGGTGGCCCACAGCTCTTCTGTCACCACAGCTTAGTGGTTCAGATGGCATCAGCAATTTGTTTTAGTCAAAAGCACTATCAAAACCAGCTTGCCAGGAGCTAATTGAATAATGGAAAGTCATTTTCCCCATTTCTACAAAAAAACCCCTCTATTTAGGCAGCATTATTTGCAGCCAATTCTTCTGCTACTTCCAGTTGCACTCCAGGGAGCTGGATTACTTCTCCCGAGCTCAGCAGCTGTTCATTAGGTTCATCTCCCAGTTCCTTTCACTTGCATTAATGTTCACCCTGCAGTGCCAGATGACAGGAGCTTTAAGTGCTACCTGTTGCTCTGTATTATCCCTCGTAGGGTTCTGGAACCTGTCCCAACCAGGGAAAGAGCAGAGACCTTTTGATTTTTGGGTTAGGATACAAAATGCCACAGCTTATCGGAAGAAAGGAAGGGTGGAGAGGAACATCTGGCATACGGGGAATGCCCCCTTGGGACAAAGCTTAAGTATCACTGGTGCACTGGGACACTGCCACGTAGCAGCATTTGAAAGCTGAAAGCCATCACTTCATAAATATATTTTAGCAAGAACCTGCACTATTCTTGATACACATTCTTCTTTTGTAATCACTCCATGACTTGTCTCTAAAACCACATCCCTGACTCCTCTGCATTGGGATTATTAGTAGAAGGATCACAAATTGGGGTAGTCTCACATCTGTGCAGTGTTTAAAGTCACTGAACACTGGGCTTTGATTGCCTGCAACTACAAACCAGACCTGCACAGAGGCTCAACGCACAGAGCTCGAGTGCAGCTCTGCCTACATCTTCCTCCAGAGTCCACAGTGCCCCCAGCCACGTCACTTCTCGAGGAACGAGTTGATGAGAAACGTCATCTCTGAGGACAACAGAGAGAGATGGTGGCTTTCATAGTGAACTTGCTACATCACCACACCCAGTTTTTCAGCTTATGGTCATATCTGCCTGCATATTTTAACATAAACTTGAAGGAGAGACAAAATGCCACCCTGTCACCATTGCAGTAGGGAACTTAACTCTGACTTCAGATTTTCAGGCTCTTCGTAGCAAGCCTGCTGAGTTTATAATGTTTTCTTTAATTAAAAAGTAGCCCTGAAACTGCAGCTTGAACCCCTGGAGTCAGAATACATCTGCTCCTTCTGTAGTCATTACCCCAGCAGAAGAGCTTTAGCGCAGCAGACAAAACACTTTTGTAAATACAGTTGCTAGCAGAGGCAAGTTTAGTTCAGCAAGCTCTAAACCACAACAGCAGCAGAGCTCTTCCTGTTCCATTACAGTATCACCAGGTTTACTTACCTTAGTTGAAGTCAGTTGAGATACTCCTCATCCTAAAGAGGCTCAATATAAGTCTTTTTTCAGCTCAGCAGATCATCCCAACACCTAACAACAAGCAGTGAATCCCCCCAGGGCTGAACCCAACTTCCTTAAATACTCATCAACCCTATCACAGCTGGTAATCACAGTTTTGGGGTCAGGGTGGAGCAGGGCAGGGCTGGGTTTTGCTTTGCTTTGCTTTTCTGCCCTTCTCCAACACAGCCCAGGTGAACAGGCCTCCGTCTGTATCTTCTAAAGAGTCTACATGCTAAGCCTACGTTAGCTCTTCCTGCTGCTAGAGCTTTGACCTTAAAGAGCCCGCTTTAAGAGTAAGAGTTAGAAATGTAAAGGCTGGACTGGAAGTGCTGGGCTGCGATGCCACAAGGACACTCCAGGACAGCTGGTTCCCCACGCAGCATGTGGAAAGGTGACGTGTCCAAGAACAGGCTGGTACAACAGGTGCCAGGCTGCCTCCCCCGGCCAAGAGAAAACACTGAAGATGAGACTGTCTCCTAAATCCTGCTTCTCTTTGAGGTTTTCCGAGGTGGCTGTGAGGAATACTCCTGTCTTGAACCCTAAACAACCTTTTAAAGCAGCCAGAAGAGGATTTTCATTCACTAGCTTCATGCGTGCAAGGTGGGAGAGGTTAGTTCCTCACCAGCATACCAGGGGATTCAAGGTCTCCTGTCACAGGGGAGGGGATGAACCTCACCAAAGCTCAGGTGGGAAGGGTCCTAGCAGTTCCCTTTCTCCTTTCAGCTGAAACTCTCCTTAAATATTCCCCAGTAATTAAGTAAGCTTATGACTCTTACCACATTTAATGTTCTTTAAAGAAGGTGTGCAGAGGCCTTGATCCACTTTATTTTTTTAATTTTCTTGTAGGGATTTGAATCTTTCTTCTCCTCCCTGCACTTAGAACAAGGCTGTGGATACTCTTTTTCTCCAACCTAAAATTCAGGAACGAGGGTAGAGGCTGAGGGCACCAGCACAGGAGCTTGTAACACTTTAGGACACTTGGAAATGACTGGCTCCAAGTTCAGCAAGACCTCCTCTCTCCAGTGGTTTGCACAGGGCTAAACGTGGCACCCAACGTGCCTTGAGACCGTGGGCTCATCGTGGCCCCCCAGATAGGGGAGGGTGTTTAAACACCTGTTGGTAGCACCAACCAGTTGGCAGGAACCTGATCAACCTCAGAGGTGAGGAAGCTGCCAGCACGCTCAGCCCCATCAGGAGCGAAGTACTCCTTTGCACATCCAGAGGGCTAGTTAGGTGCCTGCATCCCAAGTTGTTTATTGGATCTCAAAGATCCTCCCAGGCACTGGAGCTGCTCTCGCTGAGGGTACGTTCTGCTGCTTTTCTGCACTTGGTGCTAAGTCCCTCCGCACTGGTTCTGCCCCACAGCGGATGGTCCCATCCAGGCATGTTCCCCAGCTGTTAAGTTTCAGACTGTTGGGACATCAAAGCAATTATTTATTATCTCTGTGTGAAAGAAACTTTTATGTATGACCTAACTTCAGTGCCTACCTGTAGGGGAGCCTGCACAGCTGAACACGCCCAACACAAATAAGCAAAACAGACACCAAACCCCCTGCCTCATTTATGGGGCTCCTTCCTCCACTGGCTTCTGAAGTTCTCAAATCTTGGTGCTACAGGGAGTCTGCACATCCATCCGGAAGCTGAAATCTCCAGCAGTGAAGCAGGGCAGTAGCAAAAGACTGAGCTTACACCTTCCAAAAGATCAAGCACTGAGGCCAAAGGAAATTAAGGATCAGAAGTGGGGCCTTGAGCCTAGAAATGTAATCAAAACCTGGGGAGTTTGGCAAATGTTGGGGTCAGCAGTGCAAGTGCAGAGCGAAGCTGGAGAGTCCTTGAACACCTGAGCTAAGTGCCAGATGTGCCAGGCCGAAGCGACGACCAGTCTCTGCCGAGCAGCTCAGGAGGTACCGACTGACTCTCTCCTCCAGGGAGTGGAGTGACCTGAAGTAGCTCCTTCTTCACTGCAAAACCATCTGATCAAAAATCTGTCGTGCATCAGGATTTCTACTTCACCTCAGCATCTGTAAAACCACTCTCACACCACCATGTTACTGCGAGGGAGAATCAAGGAGCTGGGAGGGCTCAGGACGAGAAGAGCTGCAAGGTTCACACTCCCCAAATATCAATACATAACTGACAGCATATGCATTATTGTACTTCTTCAAGAATATAAATATATAATGAGGATTTCCACCGAGAGGCCATATCTTTATTTATTTAGGAAACAAGTAATAACTTGAATTCTACTGGGATCTCTCCACACAATGGATGCTCCAGGAGTTGACAGCACTCAGATTTCCTGGAAGTGCCACGTTCAGAGCAAATTAACACGGCCTTAAAGGCCAGTTTCAAGACAACTCTCCCACAGACACAAGGTACTGGCTGTGAAACAGAACATGAGACATGAGGCATTGCGTGACATCAGGCAGCACATTTCTGTTTATTTGCCTTTCTTCAAGAACTCTAACTCACTATTAGGCAAAGGAGTGCATACAAGCTGTACAAGAAAAAGATTAAAAGAGACTTCTTTATCACTTTATTCTGTGGCACAAAGGCCCACAGCCTCTGGGGTTTTTTGGTTTTTTTTAAAAGGGTATGTTTTTGCTCTGGCTGAGGTGTTACAGTTCAAGAACGACCTGCCGTCTACAGGAAATCTCTTGAGAAAATTAAAAGTGAACACAGCTATTTGCTAGGCTGTTTTACTGAACAAACACTGCCAGCTGCACTAATAGCATTTTACCAGACACTTGTCAGCTTGTGTAACCCCTAAGTTTATAAAGACAAGAGGAAATCTGACTGCAGAGCAACGGGGACAGGGAGAAGTGGCCGGAGTTCCTTCCCCCTCGCAGCAGATTCCCGCCTGCTGTAAACTCGTGTTTGTGCACTTCAGTACAGCTGGGATGACTTACAGCAGAGGTTCTGACCCAGACAGAGAGAGCTCGCCCACAGTCCGACTCAACGCGTTAGTAGCTTTCATATATAATATTAAAACCCAAGGTTTGTCTCCCAGTGTCCTTCACATGATGCTCTGTCTGTTGACATCCACATTGTACGCGGATGAATTGGAACAGCCTCGGCCAAAATCAATAAAAATGCCTTCAGAATCGGAGTCAATCGACTCCAAAATCTGATCTACTATGTTCTCAGGGCTGGAAGAGGGAACTGGTATCAAGGAAGGGTCCCTGTCCAGCTCAAAAGACCTGTGTGGGTCGTCCATGGAGTGGAAGAGTCCTTTCTGTGGCTCCGCGGTGCCAAGTTTGCTAGAGCACTGCACCGACCCAGCGCTGGGCCTCTCTTGCTCTCCCGACAGCGAGCTCTTCGTGGCTGTCATGGAGCTCTTGGAACCGTTGTCCATGATAGTGGTGAGGTTGGAGTAGCCCTGGAGCTCCAGGCAGGAGGTCATCTCCGAAACAGAGTGCCTTCGGATGCCCGTTCCGTTGGCAGCCATGCCCTCTGTTTCATACTCGGCCACTGGCGTCAGCAGAGGATTGTTGTAGCTTTTCGATCGCACCACGGGGTTCTTGGCGAGGATGTCACCCGATTTCGAACGCCTGAAGAACCGCTTCTCTGTAAGCAAAGAAAGATCCAGAGTAATATCTCCTATTTTCTTGGTACTAATAATTATGAGTGTTCAAATGAAAAGTCGAGGCCTGAATATTCACGAGCTTTTCTTGAATGACAGAAACTTTTATAAAAGAATACATTTTGCTGGTTTTGTAGATCCATAGGCTACAGGTTTCCCAGATTTCTTTCAATTTCTTTTAGATTTTCTTTAGATTTCTTTTTCTTTGAAGACCCCAAACTTACCTTTGCAAACAATAGCCAAGATTCCCTTATATTCGTACAACTTCAGCAGATGGAGTAAAGCAGTAAATATTGTGGGAGACCTGATATACAACTGCAAAGACTTTCTTTAGACGAGAACAGAAAGTGCAATTCTGTTCTTGTTCAGGCTATAAAGGTCATCTCTGATTTCCAGTCGTTGAAATTTAACTTTTCCACCCACCCTGGGAAAATCAAGTTTCTTCAGATTTGGGGCACAAGGATTAAGGCAGGCAGTCTTACTAATAATTGTGGAAAAATTTAGATTCAAAGCGTCGTTCAGAGACCACACAAGGCAAGAGCACTGAGAGTGTTTGGAAACATTGACTGGTCGAGGGCAGCACCCAGAGCAACCTTTTTGGGGAACAAACCTGCACTCCATCCGGCAGTGATTGTTTGAATGCTGCTGTTAACCAAGGGGGCTCTTTCCAAAGAATGAGCAGCAGGTGGCAGCAAGTCAGCACGGAGATCCTCCACCAGTGGGTTAGGGCTGGAGTGCTCTCCAGCAGCTCCATCTTTTGACCATCGTGCCAACTTTTTGCAGACCCCAGTGCTCAGACTCACGTGTGCTAAAAAATAAAAGTGGTGTGAACAACAGGTCTCACTTTTGAAGCTTTCTTCCTGCCACTCTCACTTTGCCATCCCCATGACAGGGGCACGGCTGGAGAAGGGAATCAGGTTACACTCTGGAGGTCAACCACAGCCACTCCATACAAATTCTCTGCTTTCAACCAGGGTGTTGGTATAGGTTCCCCTGCAAACCACACAATTCCCTTTACAAATGCCAGTCTCTTCTAAAATTATAATTATGTGCTTACCTGGACCTAAATTCCAATCACATGCTGTACTGCTGTAACAGCCATTTTCTGTACTTAAGATTGTATTTTGCAGCTGTGGCTGCCTCAGCTGTGAAATCAGCTGAGCCAAGTTCACTTTTGGACTTTTTCTTTGGTAGGAGTTTGACCTGGCAAACAGAAAAGGTTCCCTGGGGCTGCCCTGCCACAGGAACTCTGGCTTTTTGGTCACACCAAGGCTTGGTGGGAAGGGAAGGCTGGGTGTACTGGTCGGACTGGGAAGAAAGGAGGTCAATGGCCTCACCAGTCCCAAGGACAGCGTGTCACAGCTTTAAATCGCGCTACCAAAATAGCTGGACAGATCCAGATGCGTTAGTTTAAAAGCAACAGAGACTTACGTACTCAGGTCCCTTGGATCCAGGTTCACTACACTAAGACCTATTCAGGGGTGCTGCTAGTGATCTACACCCCAGACCACAGCAAGGGGAAGTGCCCAGGCCCCAAAACCTTCCTATCTTCTGCAGTCGTGTAATACATTTATTTTCTAACAATCCATTTCACCGGAGATTTATTCTCTTTGGGTGTATTTTTTTCTGTCCTGAGATACAAAAACTTGTATTCAGAAGACATCAATTTGGAGGTCCACTTAAATGCTTGTGGCCTTTTAATGGCAAGCAATGAATACAAAGGAGTAATCCTGAGCCATTTTCCATAAATAACCAGCCTCTATTTATTCACATAAAACCGATTTGCTTCTTGAACGCCTACTGCAGTACAACCATTCTTCCACTCAGCTTCAAGGGAAAATCATCTACCTTATTGGCCATTTCTGACGAGCAAACAGATTAAACTGACTGCATAGAAAACACACAATTGAACTTATTTTCCCCCATTTTCTCTGTTCAAGCAGACCGTCACAGTATTTACATTAAAATACTCAGGTACCACCACATTTCCTTTTTGATTTACACTGGTAGCATCCCCCTCGCATTTTCAACAGATTGAATTACTACCTGGGATATTCGAAAGACCTTCACCTTGGCCAAATCTTGCCTTCACAGAAGTCACTGAACACTTCAGAGCTCAAAGAATCTTAGATAATAAGCTGGAAGGGACTTAAGAAGGTCCCTCACTGCCACCAGGCAGGACCATGTTTACCCACCCTGCTCCTTAGGGATGCCTGTGTACGTGCCAGGTATACAGTGCCTCTACCAGTGAAGGTTCAACAGCCTTCAGAGGCGGTTTATGTGGCATGAAGAGATTTTTCCTTCCGTGCAATCTGAATTTCCCCTTCTATGTGTGGTCCACTCTATTTTTCTTATCTCCAGTGGGATGGAGAAGAGCTTCTTACCTTCCACTCTGCAGGAAGCTTTTACATATTTGAAGGCTTATCGGTCAGTCTTCTCTAAGACAAATTCCTACTCTCTTCCCTGCTTTAAACATCCTTGTATGATCTTTGTCCACTAATTAACAGCCACTACTCAGCACTCTAGAAATGGCTTCTTGCTTCTTCCTCTTGCTGTCCATAGAGCATCCTGTGCTAAAGCTCCCTCATTAAAAGGTCGAATGGAAATGCTAAACACACTCTAGATTCACAGATTTATTACTGAGCACGGTTACGACGAGCAAGTTTCACTGTGACTTTGCACACTGCAAAGAGCTATGGCCTGAGAAAAGGAGCCTGACCACACTGCGTTAGTACTGGCAGCCTCCTCTCGTGTGAGCCCTGGCCCTGCGCAGACCAAGGTTTTGGTGAAGTTACTCTTATTCTTATTCTGTTATTCTTACCCAAGATGCAGGAAGAGTGCGTGAAGGGTCCGTCACTGGAATACAGACCGTATGTGCCCAAGTAAGGAGAAACCACTTTCTGGATCAGGGATTCCAGTTTCAAATAATCTTCAGTCACACCTTTTGACTCATGAACCCCCTGAAAGAGAAAAAACACCCAAGGTGAGCACTGTCCCCTCCAAGCACAAGCTCTCCTTGCTCACCGGGGCAAGCAGAGAGCAGTGAGTGTTTTCGGTAAGTTATACAGCGAAGGCGCACCGCGATGCGACACTGGTTTGTTCCTACAGCCGATTCCTCTCCCTGTAAGGCCAGAAAACGGGAGTCGAACCAGAGAGACTCGCCAGGGAGGATGGAGGGTGAGGTCTGTGAAAATGAATTACAAACAACCCTGGACTTTTTTTTACTGCAACCTTCTGACTTCCTGAGCGAGCTACCGCCGAGTGCTGCACCAGCGGCTGATACCACAGGGTGTCACTGCCATCTAGCAATACCAACAGGGTTAAGAAAAAGCTGGAACTGAGACTTAGAAATATTTCTTCCAGGATGTTTTCAACAAGAAATATGTACAGTGAAGAGGTTTGTATCCCTTTCCTCATCCTCTCCTGGGCACCTGCCGCTACCTAGGCAGAAGTCACATTATAACTAGCATGGTAAAATTCACCCATAGGCAAAATCTTTTGCCCTTAGCTGTTAGCTCTGCTCTTCTACCCACAAATGGGCTTATAAGGCTGCAGAGGTGACAGGAAAACCCCGTGGTACTGTAGTCCCCCTTCCATTTACCGCTGCAGCATGTGTGCTCCTGCCTTGTCTGAGCAGAGCCCCGTATACTCCTGTGTAGGATTCCTCTTGCAATGCAAAGTACATTCATATTTTAGTGTGTGCCTATGCGGACATATGTTTGACCTATCTTGTGGCAGAACTAAGATCCTAGATGTCATACTCAGCAAGAAGGCTGATCGAATTCAGCAGAACTCCAGATCTCATAATACGTCCCTGAATTATTGTAAAAAAGAAACCTGTTGGACGAAAGCCTCCAGAGAGCGATATGCAGATCAAATGAGTAAAACTACAACACTTCCTTCAGCCTGTGAAAGGATCCCGATGTTCAGGAGGTATTGGCTGCTCAGTGTGATTCACCAACCAGTGTCTATGGGTGGCTATCAGCCTGCAAAGTGTTTGTGAATGGCTTACTTCACCTCTTGGCTGCTGTGCTGACTGAATGCCGCCAGGCCTTACTTGATCAAAGTTTATGAATGGAAAATAACAGAGAACGGACAGAATTTGGATTCCAATTCTGCAGGTTTTAAATAATGAATAAAAATCTTCGGGGATGTGCTATGTCCTGTAAAACCTTGGGAGAATCACAAATCCAAGTAAGAACCCAAGGGCATATGCAGTGAATCTGAAAGCTTGCAAACACCAGAGTAATAGCTGAATGAGCCCAGAGCTGTTCAACTCATTTAAACCAGGCAAAAATCACATAGCAATAATTCAGAAGACTTAGTGAAGGTGCATCTATTATTTCCAAGTCATCGTTGGCCTCTATCAGAGAAAACATTTCAAATAACAGGAGAAAGAGTCTCAATTTTTGTTGTGTTGCTCCAGGGTTTTCCCTCATGTCTTTCTGGGATTTAGCCAAGATCTTTCCAGCCTTCAGAAGGGCAACACACCTACCACCTTATTACATATTCATGATTGCATCAAGCTTATAACCCACTGGCAAAGGCCAGCACGTTAGGCCACCCGCTCCGGGCTCCCACACCAACCACCTCCGCAACTGGTCTCTGAAACGGGATATCACAGAATCCCAGAGTCATCAAGGTTGGAAAAGACCTTGAAGATCATCCAGTCCAACCATTAACCTAACATTGACAGTTCTCAACTACACCAGATCCTTAAGTGCTATGTCAACCCTAAATATATATAATATATAATATTATATATAATATTATATAATATATAATGCTAGTGACAAAAGCCAGGGATATTTAGCATTGCCCATGCCCAGACTTTGTAGTAAGGCTTTATTTACTCTTCTGCCGTTTAAGTGGTTTTGATACTTGTGAAAGAGGGTGGCTAAATATCAACTCTGGAGAACGAAACCCAGTAATTCACTAGTACCACACTGCCCACAAAATAACTCTTATCACTAGCAGAACTGCAATGCTGTACGAGTGATAAAAGTGTCCTTGCCCAGTGGCATCTGAACACTGTCTGATTTCCTATCGGCCTTACATACCTGAACAGTTCTGGTTTTCCTAGACTGGCTCTTAGGAAGTATTTCTTTGCAGAAGGGGTTGTTGGGCGTTGGAATGGGCTGCCCAGGGCAGGGGGGGAGTCCCCATCCCTGGAGGGGTTGAAGAGTCGGGTTGACCCAGCGCTGAGGGATCTGGTGGAGTTGAGAACGGTCAGTGTGAGGTTTATGGTTGGACTGGAGGATCTTCAAGGGCTTTTCCAACTGAGATGATTCTGGGATTCTGTGGTTCTTTTGGTTTCCCTCTTGGTTGTGAATTATCTGTTCAGCTATACACTCCTTCTTCCCTGACAAACACCTCAAAAGCCCAAGCTGTATTCTGCACTGACTGCTGCTCTGGCAGGGATACAAGGAGGCTTCCAGCAGCTCTGTTGGGTTGGGGTAGGCTCCTGGGGTGAGCTGACAGGATGGAGACTTGACCCTCAAACTCTAGCTGCTGTGACACCCCCCCCCCCGTCACAGGGCTGGGGAGCAGCTGTGTTGGGGCACCAACTCACCTCGTCCCCACCACTGCTGCCCTGCAGATGCTGTTCCTGAGAGACAATCTCTTCTCTCAGAATCCCAACTCCCTAACCACTTGCATCAGCTGCTTCTTCAGTCTTGCCCTCAGCCTTCACTCCTGCTCTCCCAAGAGCGGTGCTAATCTCTACCCCCCTTTTCACTTCAACCTCTTTTAATTCCCAACCTTGGAAGTGAAGAGGCCAGAAAATACCACCTTTACAGTGTAAAACCACCCAGTATTAACCCAGCCCGCCATGGGTCGTATTCCTCAGCTCCGCGATCATCCACGGGATGCTTTTCAAAACATACTGAAAAGTCATAAACCATCTGGCATCCGCTGGAGCTGTGGTGACTCCTCTTCTGCTCTGCACCTTGGCACAAACGTGCCGTATCCACCTGTGACATCCTTCCTGTGTTGGCCATTGTTCCAGGTCTTCCTGCAGGCGCCCGATGGGACAGTTCCCTTAAACCATTTTCTCGGTGTGGAGCTTCTGTGAGAGCAGGAGCGTAACAGGCTGCAGACCATGTCCTGAGCTTGTAAAAGAGTGTTTTTCCTGCATTTCTTTCTGCTGTGTTATTTAATGACCAACATCCTCCAGGCCTCTATTTAACCAAATACAAGTACATCCCAATATTCAGTAAGATCTACCTCAGATTTCCAAACCTAAACTTTCCGTATGACCTGAATGACACCATCACTTATTTACGAGTGGCCGAGAGGAGTGTCTGCAGGCTCAGAGCAAGCTGGGGGCACCTCTGCCTGGCCACAGACCCTGCCCGAGGGCAGAGCAGCACCACGCTGCCGTCACTGCGTGCCACTCACGAAGCCAACTGTCCCCTGACCCAGAGCCAGCTGGGTCGACATGACACGGCTGGGAAGTGTCTTGACCCCAAGGTCTGGGCTTAGGCTGTCACAGGTTGGGTCATAGGGTAGAAGGCAGCCCCTGCTCCTCTTCATGAGCTTTTAGGACCAAGGCCCAGGAAGAAGGTAGCTGCAGGCTCATACATCAGCCCACAACAGGTTAGCTGCGACACACCAAAGGCAGTTAACAGAGGCAGGGGTGCCCCACAACCCTATTGAGGAAGTGGGGCTTTCGAATTCTGCAATTCTTCCAATTTCACTTCTTTAGTGAACTCCAGGCGTGGCTGGTGCAGCTGAAGAGCAGCCAGAGGGGGCCTTGCTGTGGCACTATCTGTATGCAAATATATCTCTCTGTTAATACAGATCAACAGACAGACATGTATAGACATCCCTGCAGCTATCTACATGGATATCTATATATACTTAAACATATATGAAGTTCTTTTTAGACCCCTTCCCAAATCTGTAAGTGATTGTGCTTATAAAGGCAAAAATTAGCTTTAGAGTAAAACCAACTTGGGGTTGTTATCCGTGTCACGATAGAAAATTGATGGCAGGACTTAAAAGTCACCAATAGAATAACAGAAAAAAAAAGTATTTTCCTGTTATTTTGGCAGCTCATGGTTCTTCTTGTATTTACTGCTTGATGCCTTACTAGTTTGCTATGTCATTATATAGCAATAAGGCAAAAGTCATATCTAGCAGGCTGGCTGCTTAGCTTGCAGGCAGCTGTATTGTAATTTGGAGGAAAAAAGAAAACTTGGAGCATTATCAGTAAAACAGAGACTCTACCCTTATCTTGAATGCAATATTTGCTCTGCAGACATGCAAAAATTTCCTTTAAAAGATAACTGTGACCTTTCATGAACCCAATTTCATTTTAGCAGGAGAGTTTCATGCTTCCCTGCAAGTGTGAGATGTATCTATTAAATTCCTTTCAAAGGCCTTGCCTGACCTATTTATTTCTCAATTGAGGGCCAAAATAGCTCAATATCAAATAACTGCAAGTATCTTAGTACTTTTGGAACAGTGCAGCTGCTGGATCAAATCCTCATCTTGGTCCCACTGTTTTGAAATGCAACAAGAGTCACCTCATTATCTTTGGAAGGATTATAATGTAATATTATGACAAGAGTCTGCCCTACTCTCAAGGCCTGGATAATGGGGATTTGAGTCCTGAATATGTGAATACCATTGCAAACGGAAAAGGTCTGTGCTCAGCATCAAGAACAGAGACGTGTATTTCTGAATGTAACACAGTATCCAAGTCCCTTACTTCAGTAACCTGTAATTAAATAATTTAGAAAGAGGGAATTCTATATAGTAGTTCAAAAGCATTAAAAGGACCCTATGCACTACATTTTTTGATCTGTAAATCCGTAAGCACTCCCAGAAGGGCCATATACCCTAAAGACTACGCGTTACTGAGGTGGCTACTTTCTGAGGTTACAGCCCTGTGTGCTGGAGCACGGCACCGGCCGCGTGCGTGTCCCCGCTGCTGCACTCGAGAGTGTTGCTGGAACAAACCACTCCTTGTGTTTGGGAACAAAACCCCATGAGTCAAAACCAGAAGTCAGCGAGAATGGACATTTCCATCCCTGTTAATTCCATAAGTTAACCACAAACTCTTACTGAGTTTTTAAAGGGCACGAGGCCTTCTTAGGAAAGCACAGAGGACTGAATAAATTCATCTTTTGGCACTGCTAATAAACAGATATGTTGAGAAGAACAGCTGAGGGGTTTGTAACCCCATGTAAGGCCACAGTTTCCTTTTCCAATATATAGGACTTCTCTAAGCCTTAAAGTGGTCCTAAAGTGGAGGCCACTCCAGGCAGGCATTTAAAGGTTTGAAGAGTCCTCCTCAAACACAACCTTAAAACCTGCCTGAGGCTAAGGTTTACTACTTCAATCTTTCGCATACCGTACAACAAAGATGGATTGCTTTGAAGATTTTTTAATGAACATATGTTTTAACAAAAAATACTATTAAGCCATTATCAACATTGTATGTAAGCACAGGCTACATGGCTTGCAAAGCTGCCAGAAACCTAAAGGCTGTTTTGGCAACATTTGCCACCATTTTTATTAAAAAAAAATAAATGTCCTTGCTGTATTTTACCATGGCAATAAAACAACCACAATCACAACTCTGTATCCTATTTCTATATCCTATTATACTATAAATTTCTATATCCTGTTATGCTAAATTTTAGCACCCTGTGCTTCTCCTCACAGGCAGTGAACAGTGATAGTGGCACGCAGGCGGGCAGACCTGCCACCCATCCCACGCAGTGTAAGATGTGAGCCTGCCCGTAGCCTCTGTCCCTGCGCAGCGAGACTGTTGTCACTGCACACTCCCTGAAGCTCCGGCTCTGTCTTTTCACTCATCACCATAACCAAAATCCTTTCATTTTTGATAAAAAACAACACCTAAAATATAACTGGATAGTATCAGCGCTTCCAAACGAATGCTCTGAAGTGACCATAATCACGGCTGCCAGCCCAGCCCATCGGGGAGGCGTTCAGGCTGCGAGCTGCAAAGGAGCCCAGAAATTAATCATCCACCTCCCACCACTTTTCACCTGGTGTTGGCTTACTTCACTTCCTCAGGCTTTGCTAAAAAACCAGACATGAAGCAATCCCCGAAGAATCACAGCCATAAAAAACTTTTTACGCTGCCGATGGTCTGGTATGTTTCATTAGACATCCTGGCTAAATTAAAAGTTAAATTAAATTAAAAGTTACTGCTTTTAACAGACCTGCAGTAATTTAGTGTTTTGCCGACTACTTATAAAAGGTCACTGTACAGTTTCCAGTTCTGACTAACAGCACCCATCACTAGTAACATCTAGAAATGGTGATATCCCTCAGTTGCTTTTCGCTTCCCTCTAGCACAGAGTATTATAGGACCATTTACCTAATAAATTAGTCATTAAAAGATATCTCCAGTGTCTCTGTGTGCCCTAACAACTGGACGTGGCAGTAGGAACTCCTTTATGTCCACCTGCAACTGCAGATGTGCTGAAGTACACACTCATCATTGATTAAATGATGTAGCAGTAAACTTTAGCTTTACCGCCTCGGCTGATCAGCGTGTTCACATGAGCGAGTACTGGTGCAGAAGACTGCCTTCCAGCTCAACTGTCAAACTGCTGGGCAGCTTGTCAATGAAAAATCAAATACAACAAAAGAAAACATAGATAAAACCTGCCTTCCCCCAGGCCAGAGGGGACGCAAGCCCAGCACCCTGCCAGGAGCGGACACGACACTGGGGGAGGCAGAGCGCATCTTGGTGCTTGATGTGGGAGCAGCTCTGCCACAGGGGACACACCGAGCTGCGAGCTAGATCCTGGGTTACCAAACTTCTGGACTCAGGGAAGAAAGGAGTAAAAACCAGACTTCTGGATTATATAATGAAGTCGTTTCAGCAGTCGTTACTCTTGGTGGCTTGATGGCCCCGAAGAGCAAAGTCCTCTGTCCATGGGACAGGGAGCAGCTGGGTACGGCTCAGCTCATGGCCAAATAACACACCCAGACCCTCAGTCTGCTGGGGTGTCCTCAGCCTGGCTCCGCTGGGGTGTCCTCGATGGCTGGCCTCCACCCTGGACTACCAACAAAAAGCTGTAACCTACCGCCTGCTCAAGCAGTCCTGACCTGCTGCTACCGGGAAGGAAACGCGCTGCCAGAAGCATTTACAGGGTCAGGTCCAGATGCAAAGTGAGGTCCTGGCCTCGTGTACTGACCTGTCTTAACCACACAGGAAAGGAACTAACAAATGTAACTATTTTCTGCTTGAAAGCAGCAAATTTCTCAGAGGAAAGAAAAACGCATTAAGAACCACGTTTCTTTAACTGGCATTGGGTCAGATCAATATGACTGAAAGAAACATGCAGCGGCGATAATCTGACAAAGAGTGGGTAATAACAGTTGCCCGACTACTCCCAGGGAAAACTGAAATTAAAAGTCACAAGACATACCACAAGGCAGACACAGAGCAGTATCTATAGTGAAAACACACATGACTCAGCCAACACCGCTGGTGGAGAACTGATATGGGTGTGCAAACTGCAGCGCACGCCCTGGTGACCACATAAACGGCAAGATCTGCTTCTTATTTTAGTCAAAGAGATAGCAGCAGCCTTCCTTGGAAGAGATTTGGAAACCAGTGCCCTTACTGGCCATGACTACTTGTTGTCCCACTTCGGCGCATGTAACACCTCTGACTGCATCATATCTGGCCTTCTAAAACTTGAGCAACACAGACCAATCTGTAGAGGAGCCAGCAGTGTGCCCAGGTGGCCAAGAAGGCCAATGGCATCCTGGCTTGTATCAGCAATAGCATGGCCAGCAGGGACAGGGAAGGGATATTACCCCTGGACTCGGCACTGGTGAGGCCACACCTCGATGACTGGGTTCAGTTTTGGGCCCCTCACTACAAAAAGGCCATTGAATGACTCGAGCATGTCCAGAGAAGGGCAACGGAGCTGGTGCAGGGTCTGGAGCACAGGTCTGATGGGGAGCGGCTGAGGGAACTGGGGGGGTTTAGTCTGGAGAAGAGGAGGCTGAGGGGAGACCTCATGGCCCTCTACAACTCCCTGAAAGGAGGGTGCAGAGAGGGGGGATGAGTCTCTTGAGCCAAGGAACCAGCGCCAGGACAAGAGGGAATGGCCTCAAGCTGTGCCAGGGCAGGGTCAGACTGGCTCTTAGGAAGTATTTCTTTGCAGAAGGGGTTGTTGGGCGTTGGAATGGGCTGCCCAGGGCAGGGGGGAAGTCCCCATCCCTGGAGGGGTTGAAGAGTCGGGTTGACCCAGCGCTGAGGGATCTGGTGGAGTTGGGAACGGTCAGTGTGAGGTTCATGGTTGGACTGGAGGATCTTCAAGGTCTTTTCCAGCCGAGACGATTCTGTGATTCTGTGGTCTCAGGGCAGGCGTGAAATCACTGTGAGGAGGAACCGGGGACAAATGGGCCACCAGTCTCTGCCATGTGCACCACTGGTGGCACAACATGTGCTCCCAGTTATGCTATGGGTTACATTCTGGATTGAGGTCTGCATCCCTCCATCTTCCCTTGAACAGACACGCGCACATACTTAATATAATCTAAAAGCTAATCATCTTATTTTTCCTGCTCTTGCAATGCTCACACACAAACCTACGGCAGCGAAGTTATGTTGTTGTTGAGAAGAGGTTTCAGGAGTGGTCCGCAGGTGTGTAGAATTTCTGTTTTCTCTACAGCACTGTGGCACTTTCACCGACCAAGCCCACCCTGCCTCGTGCTTTGGAGGAGACCACAGGGGCTCTCGGAGCAGCAACTGCTGCTCAAAGAGTTGAAGCTGTTCTTCTCCGCACTGCTGTTCAGAGCTTCTGCTCCTACTGCACCGCGGAGCGTCATCGTGGGAGCTTCCCGCTCAAACTGACGCCGTCTCCAGCTGATGTGCACAGCACGCTACAGAAAAACTCAAAGATCTTGCTCTGACACACCCTGCAGGAATTCCCTAGGCTCCAACAGAAATCAGGAAGCCCAAGCTGGTGGAGATACTGCGCTCCCCCAGCCCCAGCTGCCCACCTTGTTCCCTGGGAGTCAACCCTGCAGAGCAAATCCCCCAGTATTATACAAACGGAACTACATTTGGGGAGGAGCACCTGGCCTCCATTTACACATGGAGTAAATGCAAACTCATGAGTAAACTCATGGAGGTATCAGATGTGATAATGGATTCTTCTCAGCCTTTGCAATCGTGACACCAAGGGTAACACAGTGTGTAGAATCAGCCATGCAGTGTCAGACCAAAAGTTAACTAAATTCAACATTTTCTTGCTAACAGTGGTAGCAGGAGAAGTGCACGGGCTAAAAAAGGAAATAGGGCACGCTCAGTGCAGGCTTTCTTGTAGAATACATTGGTGCTTCTGGCAAATAGTGATATAAAAACTTGCTGCATAGGACTTTGCAGTAGCCCTAAAGCATAAACAATCTGTGTTAGAAATTATTTAACCAGTAAGATGAAGATGGTCAATAATTGATAGAATAACTAGTTTCCAGAAATAAAGAACCAGCTTAACTACTGAGTCCTCTGAGCAGGGGAGAGAATGGTGACTTTGGCACTTTTCCTAAGTGCTTTTCTTGTGTAGTTGCACCTTTCCTATTTAGGAGGCGAGTGCCACGCTGAACCCTTCTGCTGTCCAACAGAGAAGGATCGGAGGACTGTTGGCAACAATTATTCAGCTTCACTCTGAATGTCATTTGCAGTTAAGTGGAACTATTGCTGACTGACATAAGCTGGCGCTCCAGCCCAAGCCAGCAAGGGTGGAAACGGTGAAAACAGGTAAGACATAAGGAGAGTGATGAATTTTTCTACTTATATTGATGAAATCCTGATGTTCACAGAATCACAGAATGGCTGAGGCTGGAAGGGACCTCTGGGGTCTTCTGGCCCAGTCCCCCTGCTCAAGCAGGGCCACCTACAGCCTGTTGCCCAGGACCATGCCCAGATGGCTTCTGAATGTCTCCAAGGAGGGAGACTCCACCACCCCTCTGGGCAACCTGTGCCAGTGCTCAGTCACCCTCACAGGAAACAGTGTTTCTTTATGTTCAGACGGACCTTTCTGTGTTTCAGTTTGTGCCCATTCCTTCTGGGCCCGTCACTGAGCACCATTAAGAAGAGCTTGGCTTAATCTTCTTCCCATTCCCCCTTCAGGTATTTACAACAATTGATAAGATCCCCCTGAGCCTTCTCTTCTCTGGGCTGAGCAGTCCCAGCTCCCTCAGCCCTTCCTCACGCGAGAGATGCTCCTGCCCCTTTATCATCTTCATGGTCCTTTGCTTGACTCTCCCCAGTATGTCCCTGTCTCTCTTGCACTGAGGAGCCCAGAACTGGGCACAGCACTCCAGGTGTGGCCTCACAAGTGCTGAGTAGAGGGGAAAGATGACCTCGACCTGCTGACAATACTTCATCTAATGCAGCCCACGATGCCATTTGCCTTCTTTGCAGCAAGGGCCCACTGCTGGCTCATGTTCTTCTACTAGCTTCAATGGGGCTCAGAAATTCTGGAGGACTCTCCATGTGAGAGCTTCAAGTCCCATAAAAACGTCGAGTAAACTCTGGGAGCTCACTGAGAGGGACTACAAGATCAATTGATCTCTTCTGAAGAGACATCTGGGTAAAAAGAAATGCCCTGCCTCAAACTAACTGGGAGCAGAAAGGGGTCAAGGACTGGGAGTTTCATCCTCCTGCTCCTGCTTCTAGCCCACTTGTCTGTGTTTGTCAGGACAGAAAATTTCAGGTACTTCCTCCCCGGTTTCCCTGATGATTCATGCCACTTTCATCCCAAGCAAACAACTCAGACATTTTTTAGCCTTTAGGAAACAGACTCAAAACAGGATCAAAACTGCTTCAAGCGGGGACTTAATTTTGCTTTGTCCAAGCCTGTGTTGACTAAGCTGAACCTGATCCACTTAAACTACATGTGCCCTCTTCCCCGTGGGGGTTTCTCTGCAGCAGTCCAAAGGCAGAACGAGAAAATGTGACTGGGCTGGGGAGAAATGGGGGCCACACCTTTGCAGACTGGAACAAGCTGGAAGAAAGCAGTTTCCCCTCTCGGAGGGCTATCTCAGCCTGGTGGAGGGGGCTAAGAATTCATAATGGACTCACTTTCAGTCAACCTCTAAGACTATGTTATGTGTGTTCACAAACAGGTATATCTCACGTGGGGGGAAGTGTGGAAAGTAGGACCGGTATGTTAAGTTCTCAAATTGCTTTAAGTCAAAATAACCCCTGTCAGGTTAATGATTGTATACTGGTTTACAACCACGGGAGGCTGTGCCCTGTGTGTTACAGGTCCATTCTGGGGCACCAGTATCTTTTTTGCACATGTTGGACAGATGCAGCTGCACAATTCATGGTTGTATCATTATGAGCCCTCGGTAGCGTTGCCTCACATTTTTTTTCCTCTCGTCATTTTATCCTAAGCCACTGGTAAAGCCTAGAATATCTGAAGGGTTAAATCATGTCTTGTCTCATCTCTGCCTCCTGCTTTTCTCATAGCAACAGTGTTCAGGGGAGGGAGAGGCAGAGAAGCTTGCCATTGCCATATTGACAGAAGTCAGCACTTCAGATCCCTGTGACTGCCTCAGAAATAAAGATCTTGTCATATTCCCTTTAATCTCCAGCAAGTGCCAAGTTATGTCAATGTCAGCGTGAGAAGCTGCTCTGTCTCTCTCTTTCTTTCATTGGTGGCACTGAGACACAGACAAAAGATAAGGAAGACAAAACACCCAGACACGGTTTGTGTTCAGCTGGTGAGAGTTTTTCAAATGGCTTGGCTGCAAAAAGATAGCAATAGGATTTTTCTTTCCCGAAAGGATCAAACACTAAGAACAAGCTAGTCTTCTCCTGACCCACAGAAATCCAATGTATTATTTTTCTTTAAACTGTTATTAAACATTTTATATGAGACTGCGAAAGACAAAGCAGGAGATGAAGACTGAAGATAAGTAAAAGATATGAAGTGATTAGAAGTAAGGAAGTTACTCTGAGGCTTACAGTGCTTAGGGTCCTGCAGAAGCTGAACAGCCAGTTTGCTAATAAAGATCCAACAAAAATAATGGTATGCATTTCTGCCTTTCGTAGTCTCAGGGCCAGAGGTTGTCTGATTCCCACCTAAGTGACTCCCCTGGGCACAGACAAGAGCTGCAATCATCTCAGTCAAATAAGCTAATGCGACTTTGAAACAACCCACCAAATGAATCTATGCAGAGCTGAGTGTCTTTGAAGAGCTGTTTATGGAATAAATTGGAGCTGGAGTTAGTTTATCTGCATTTACAAATGCTTTAGCACTGCCACATGACACTCAAAGGCAAACACACACGCGCACGGAAGCGTGTGTGCAGCCCCATGTGGAGATCACCCTGTGAGTTACCAAATAATTAGATGTGATCTTTAATGTCCAAGAGAATAAATCTTTTCATTTCTTTTTAGGCTCCCTCCTGAAGTTCTTGCTGATCTATACACATTAAGCTCATCTAACCTTGCTGGGGAATTGATGACTTTTAACTCTGAGCATTGAAGTCTTTTACCTAATCTTGGCTCTGAATGTTTTCTCATTTAACATTTATTACAAGAAAATCCATCTTGCATTTATTTTCAGGTGGGTACTCAAAGAGAAAAAAGGATGGCAGAGCCCTCCCTCAGTGCATCCAGGCTCTTTTGAAAAGACATCCAAGAAACTCTTTTGAAGAGCTGCAAACATTAACTTGACTGCTGTTACCTACTTGTGAGGATTTCTGATACTGCCTTTCAGAGCCACACTCCCCTTTTAAATCATTAATGAACATTCATCCCTCAGCATCCTCCATGCTGCTTCATCCTTTGCAGGTGACTGAGTCTACGCCATGAATTTTCTGCTCTTCTGAAATACACTTGAATAGACTGAACAGACATGTCAGCTGTGCCTTCTGGATTTTAGAAATTTTTGCTATTTCTGGTAGCGACACCATTTTCATCACCAACAACTCATCCCTGTGAGCCAGAAAGCAGCACATCACCTCCAGAGCCCCGATCTCGCCTGGCTTACGAAGGCGCGTGGTTCAGACCCCACCCGCAGCGGTGTTTGCACACAAAACCTGAGTTTACAGCCAGAGAGCACTGAGCAGTGCACTCCCCAAATGCAAACAGCACCCAGTTAGGGATGGGATCGCAGGAGTGGCTCTGAAGGACCAACCTTCCCTCCTTCATCGTCATCACCCACCCGGGACGTGCACACTGGCAACCCCACGCTCCGGCAAAATCCAGCAGCATTCAGCAATTCTTGCAACAGCTACCTGCAGTGGAAACCTGTCTGGTTGAAGCCAACAGATGCCCTGACTCACCTCTTGTCGATACGACCCTACGACTAAAACAAAAGTCGGGTTTTTTTGGTCTTTTTTTTTCCCTCTCCCCTCAACGCTGGCTGGTGCTTTAATTTAATATCACACAGCCACCTCCACAGCCCAGGCCTTCTCCTTGCTTCTGTTTTAAATGTTAACAACGCAGCTCCATATATAACCATATTCTAGAGCTTTTCGAGCAAAACTGCTTCCCAATTCCCCCTCTACTATACACAGGCTTTAGCAGAGCTGCATTAGCTTCAAACTGCCTAAACATCTGTCCTCATGTGATTCAGGCATTTTGAGAAACAATGGAAATACCCCACTGATTCTTCCAAGGTTTTGTTCTTTTCAACTAAGCAAGGAAACCACAAGAAAGGCTCATGAGTGATACAGGAGGAATGAGGGATGTATTTTTTTTTCTTGGAGCTGAACAAGCAACCCGTAACAAGAGGACAAGAAGAATCACATTGCCTCTAGAGGACATCTAGACCTCTAAGGCCAATGGTGTATTATTTGTTGTAACATCACTTGTAGTATGTTTGTCTCCTTGTTTCCTTCTGCTCATCTACTTTCTCTTGCATCAGGCTGCACAATCTTTAGTGCCAACTCATATTTTCATTGTGTTTATACAGTGCCTGGTGCATGAAGGCTCTTGCCTACCCGTGCTAGCAAGAAAGGAGGCCTGGAGATACAACCAGTAACTGAAGCAACTGACAGCTCTGAGCTGCTCAAGGAGAAGAAATTTAATTGGTTTTATGTGAGAGCCACTCCAAGTACAACAGCTGCATTCTGCAAAACACCTTTCTGACAGATTTCAACCAGGCTAAACGACAGCTTCTCCTCTTGCCAGCATCTGCTGGATTGCACCACTGAAGCGCAATCCCCTGCCTAACGACTTCAAACCGGAGGCCTCTGGATCCATTTGGAAGAGCACATGAGTGAGGAGCGGTCCCCTCCCCTCCCTGCACCCCTGGTTTCCCCCACCCCACCTCCCAGCGACACTGTGGCCAGCCGGTTCGCTGGCAGCGAGGCCGTGACGTGCCGGGGATGCTGGCCCTGACTGCCCACACGCCCGACTCGCAGGCACGACCTGTCACATCGTCGTCACCTGGTGCTGCAGAAGTTTTGCTGCAACCACCTGGTAGCTCACTGGGAACAGGAGGAGGCTCCCAACAGATAATGGTTTAAATCAAATAATGTAATCTGAATCCTGCTCTGTCAGGTGACTGTTTACCTTTTAATTGCTTGTAATAATCAGGCAGGGGCAAGTTAATGAATTTCACAGTATGTGTCACGTATTACCATGCCACTTAGTTGTTTCTTCTGCAGCAGAGCTGAGGGTCAGGCTGTGAAATTCCTGATAGAAGACAATTAACCCTGTCCACTCACCATGGGAGAAAGGATGCCTCCGAGAGACTCATTCAATCTCTCCCCTCTCTTTTGCAGACTGCAGCACACAGGCTTGTTATTATTGGAAGAAATGCACCACAAAGCAGTCACCCTCTGCACAGGTCCCTGTGCCACCAGCCTGGCACACGCTGTCCCCATGGGCTGGTGGTTCTGGCACCAGCAACCACCGAGCAGGAGAGGAAAGGCCTGGGGATGGCACTTGGGTAGCACTGCAGAGCAGGAGCTTCCACACCTTTCACAGCTCCTTCCCTTCTCAGTGCTCCTTCTAAGGAGAAGGCAGAAGGTAGAACATTTTATATAATTTGTTTTAATCACCTTGTTGGCTTAGATAGAAACACGTCTTCCCATAATAACAAAATTCTGTAACACAGACAGAAACAAGCAAACACCAAAATCCCAGGAGAAATCACTCCTGATGGAAAGCAAACAGCTGCCAGAGGCGCTTCTAAACAATTCGTTTACTCCTTTCTAATGACTGACAAAGTTGCCCATCACATCGGTGTGAGCGAACCGCTACCAGGGGACACCGCTGCGTGTCCTGGCGCTCTGCAACTGGCTGCCACTGAGTCTCGACCTGGTTTATGGGCAGAGTCGAAGTCAGGAGGGGGAACTGAGATCAGAGAAAAGAGCTGCCTGCAAGGATGAGCTCCCGGCTGTCCTCCATGTGACTAACACGACACCAGCTACTTCTCTGCCTTCCTCCCTTCTGCTCTGTGGGAAAATAAGTTGGGGTCGGGGGAGGACGAGAGTTAGAAGGCAACATTGGGAAGGTAAAAGGTGGCGAAGCAGCCAGCAAGATGATGGGAGAAGCAGCGGTGTGACCAGCAACCACCAGTGTTCAAAATCCAGCGAGCGCTGCGCAGCCCCGTGTCTGCTGCAGGAAAGGCTCAAGAAGCAGGAAAATGGGCACGAAATCTCCCAGCAGGAGGCTTCCCCACTAGCCCTGTGCTAGACCTGTGCTAGCCCCGTGCTAGCCCTGTGCTCAGCCAGAACGCTCCAGGCACTGCAAAGGCAGGGACAGGGTGGTACCTGCACAAGGGACTATCCGAGCCGCTCCACACCCAGCTTAGATCTGACTGGAAACCACGTTGTCTCATCTCTGAAAACCATGGGGAAGCTCGTGTGCGCATGTACCGGGTCTGGCTGAGCCAGAATTGGTTTTCCCCTGTAGCAGCCCTCATGGTGCTGTGTTTTATGCTGGGAGCTGGCAGGGTGTTGATAGCACACTGGTGTTGTGGCTACTGCTGAGTGGTGCTTACACAACACCAAGGCTCTTTCTGACATTTCCCCCCCACAGTGGGACAGGGTGGGCAAGATCTTGGGAGGGGACACAACCAGGACAGCTGACCCCAACTGACCAAAGGGATATTCCAGACCGTATGACGTCTGCTCAGTATAAAGCTGGGAGAAAGGAGGAAGGGGGTGGGGTCACCCTTGGTCCTCCGAGGAAACCACTATGCGTATTGGAGCCCTGCTTCCTGAGAAGGCCCGACATCGCCTGTTAATGGGAAGTAGAGAATAAATCTGTTTTCTTTTTTTTGCTTCCGCGCACGGACCTTTGCTTCGCTTTGCTTATATTAAAACTGCTGTTGTTTTACCCACAAGGGTTGTTTTGTTTTCCTATCTTATTTTCTTTCCCTTCTTTGCCCTATTGAGAAAAAAAAGGGAAAGGGGGGGAAGTGATAGAGCGACTTGGTGGGTACCTGGCATTTAGCCAAGGTCAAACCACCACAGCACAACACTACGGAACAGCCCTGCACAGTCTTTCTGGTGGAAATGATTTTTGCTGTTCTTCTCATGAGCAGGGCCCGGTGAATCGCAGCAGGATAGAACAGGAGGTGCTGCACTGGCACAAACTGTTGGTAAACAAGAAACTGTTGGTACAGAGGGTGTCTCCAACAACTCGAGTGGGTGCCCTGTGGGGGGGAAGTGGAGCGAGCTCTGCGGAGGTGGGACAGTGGGCTGTTTCTCTCCCCCTCCCTCCTGTTGTTGCCCAGAGACAGAACTTGCCAAACTGCGCAGGTACTAGCCAGAGAAAATGAGAACCTTCTGGAACAACCTACTGCACACACCTAAGGAAGACTATAAAGGCAACACCCCACGTGTGTCTGTGTCAACCCACCACCTACGGACCAGGCTGGCTACTCTGCAACAGCACGGGATCCAAGGGTGGTGATTCCCCTTTTCCTATCCCCTCTTCCTCTTTTTCCTCTTTTTGTGCTTTCTCTCTCTTACATATATTCACGAATATAAGTTTTGTAGGAACTGAACTGCAATCAGGTGATCATTGATGGGTTATGAGGAAAACAGTCTCATGGCCAAAGTGCCTATATTTGTTCTCTGGACAGTTATCAGTTGACTGTTGCCAGCTTGCCTCCATTCACTTATTAAAGCGGTCAGTTAATAAAGTCACCAGCACAATTGTTCCTCGGAGTCATTGTGGTGACTCGGCTCCCCCTGCGGCTCTGCTCTTGGGGAATTCCCAAGATTCACCCCCCTTGTAACCCACCGTGAGGGACGAGACACGCACCAGTGACCCCAGCCCCAGCACTGGCTGACCTTGCTACCTGCATGGATACAGCCCAGCCACAGAGAGCAAAGGGTCCTCCCCTCCTGTGCCGGGTGTCGCCGCTGCCATAGCTGGTGGGTATCACCCACGGTGCTGGGAGCACCTGGGATGGCTCCCTGCTCTTTGGTTGGCCATAACAGCCAAGAAGTACTTGCCACCTCCCAGGGACCCCCGGCTCTGGTGCCCTGGGCGATTCAACAGCCGCAATTCCCTTGTGGCTTTGTCTACTTGGGGACACTCAGGAAAATGAAATGATAATTCACTAAAGAACAGAAAGCTGTTTAGATAAAGGGTGCTTAGGCCTCTGATGTAGAATTGAAGTGTCATTAATTTAACTCGCCTCCCTTCCTACCCCTTTAATTCTCAGAATGAGTGTCCATACAGAGTTTTAATGAGGTTTAATTAATCTTCTTTAAAAGGTAGCTTAGATTAACTTTCTTATGTTCCCCCTGTAGACAACCCATGAATTACAGCATTAAAGCACCCTGCCTCAAAGGATTCTTGCACCATGGGAACGTTTCCTGCTCAGAGTTGTTTAACAGTCAAAATTTCTATGCTATCTTTTATGCCAGTTTTAGTGTGCTGGCCCAAAAGGGTCCACAAAAGACATTTGCACAAACTAATGCAATTAGTTAAAACCTTCTCCCTCTTACTTGATAAAAATTCTAGGGTCTGCAGGGACATTCTAATTCAAGTTAGGAATGATTTTACTGATTTAACTCTATTTTGTTATGGATTAAGGATTTGCCTGCCAATGAACTTGTACTGGTTTTAATAGGTCAGTTTCATTAATGGAGGCAAACTCCAGGGGACAGACATATATTTATCACAGAATCATCTTGGTTGGAAAAGCCCTTGAAAATCCTCCAGTCCAACCATGAACCTCACCCTGACCGTTCCCAACTCCACCAGATCCCTCAGCGCTGGCTCAACCCGACTCTTCAACCCCTCCAGGGATGGGGACTCCCCCTCTGCCCTGGGCAGCCCATTCCAACGCCCAACAACCCCTTCTGGACAGAAATACTTCCTAATATTCATATATTTGAGGAAAGACAACCTGGTTTCACCAAGGTTAAACATGTATCTAACTGACTTGAGCTGAAACAACTCACGCTTAGGTTGCACAAGTAAATTATCGCGGGCTAAGGTAGTCTTGGGTGCTGTAGGCAGCAGGGAGACAGTAACTCCATGCATGTCTGTTCTAGCCCCAAGTGTTGAGTTCTTTAAAGGAGGACAAGCAAGTACTCTCACCTCCCCCAGCGGAAGGCAGAAAACGGGCAGTAAGAGCAGAGGACACAAGGGACAGTAACAGCTTAACTCAGGGCACTCTAGACAACTGCTGCAGCGTTTGGCCAGCTCCAGCTGAAGCCGTACCTTTGGGTAACTAACTGGTGTCCTTCACTGAAGTGACATCTTACTTAACGTGAGGTACTCCTAAAATGCACTGTGAGCATCCGCCCAAAGGGACTCTGCACACTGCAAATTGCCTTCTATAACAATGGTGTTTAATTGGTATGGACAAGGTTATGGGCACGTTCCCTTGAACACTGTCTTCCTGTTAAGAGGAGGGACAAGATGCACATTTGAATTACTATGCCACGGTGTTCATGAGACAGGTTCACATATAACAAAGCAAAACAAGAACATTTTATGTTGCTTTCCTGTTTTTCTGAGGGTTACAGAAGTGGCAACGTGTAGTGTTGCCAAATACTTTGAGAGGTAGTTTTGAAGGGTACTCGATTTCCAAATTAAATCTGTTCCTTCCGTATGGCAATGGACTTCCATTGGTCTTAGGTACAAAGAGGGCCCACGAGTGCAGACCTTTCAAGGTCTGTGATGCAGAAACACGGGCTGCATTGAGTTACTATTGAAACTGCCCCGTCAGTCAGGCTTACAGAATGGTTAAGAGCAACCACACTCGTTCCCCCTATCTCTGCCCCTAGAGAAAACATACTTGTGGTGAGCCATGAAATAAGTGCCAGGTGGAAAGAGAGCTAAAACCATTATAGAGGGAAAAGGCATCTGATGTGGTTTCCCTGCTTAACTATAAACCTACAGCTTGTAAATGAAAAACAGATAGCCACCAACTGTCACCGACTCCTGCCCTCACCAGGCTATGGCAGGGGAATTGCTCTTGACTAACACGCAGGCGAGTGAAGGTGGTGCCTTGGTTAGTACAAATAGTGTACGCAGCACTCCTGCCTGGCGCCGTCGGCCCACCGAAGTATCAGCACCGCTCTAACCTACATTTAGGCCTTTCTGGTTCCCCTGCACTGCACTCAGGCTACTGCTGCTGTCACTTTTTTGAACTCTCTGGTCAGTTCCCAGGTTCCTGTCTCATACTCATTAACACGGCACATCCCAACCTGCTTGAGGCAACACCCCAACAAGTAGATGAAATAGTTCTCTCCTTGAGGCAACACCCCAACATGTAGATGAAATTGTTCTAACATTTTTGCCACTTCCATGTGGAAATGATTCCCAGCACCAGAAACCTAGCTCAATAATAAAAACCATATGAAGACATTCAAATTCAAACATGACAACTACTCCTCACTAGCAAAAAGGTCAAGATTTTCTTTCAAAAAGATCTTCTTCCTACAACAAATGAATGTTGTGCCTTGTTAAAACTCATGGCAATACAAATTCATCCCAGGATAACACAAACCCCTGCCAGTTTAATTACTGCAAACTGCACTTGCTGATAGAGACAGTAAGGCAGGATATTGCTTAGAAGTGTTTTTTCTACAAAATATTCTAAGGTGTAAATCTTGAGGGCCAGATTCTCAGTTCCACATCTGTCAACACAGAGCAATAGAGGACTCTTCCCTTTGTGTCAGGCAGTGCTCTTGCTGCAAGATTTCTTGCCTGACTCCTTACGTGCCCATGGGGCTGATGCAAATGAGACAGACAAGCCCACCCTTTCACCAGGAAGGAAGAAAACACATTTATGCACAACCCAGGGGAAGCACAGGTTTTTGATACGGTGATTTATATTTCAATAGGGTCTACGATACATTTATTTATTGATTTCTACTTTTTGTGTCTTATAAACCAGGAATTCAGAAAAAGGTGAAGAGAAATTAAGAGCACGTTGAAACCTTATGCCCACACCCCTTTGTTCAACCTGTGCTTCAGGTCTAAGAGACTTAGTAAGACCACCTCTCAAAAGCAACTGCCAAATCCGAAACCCACGGCCATAAAGAACTGACCCCAGTTGACACACACTGGAGCGTTACAGCAAATCTGCTGTTCCACAGGCAGGACCCTGCAGTTTTCTGATAGCAAAGGTTGTTTTGCTTTTAACCACGACGCTGCCTTTGGTTTGCTATGCGGCTGCTGGGATGGAAAAACAGCACTCTGCATTTTGCTTTCAGCTCTTGCAATGTGCTTTTCCACCCCTTTAAAGTGCAAGGAGCTGAGCCTACATTTAGGAACTTTCCAGAGATAACAAATAGGTCCCACTGGGCAGTCTTATGTATTTATTTTGTCTTCCTTTACAGAGAATGACAACAGGCAAGGGAGTTCAAATGAAGCTCAGAGAAGCCAAAAAGGAAACCACAGGTTTTATTTTTCTCTTCAGAGTTTATGTTTAGTGAGGCCTCATCCCTCAGCATGAGATATATTGTGCTGTGCTCTTCTAGGGGTTTTAAATACCACAGGTCACCCAGAGAGATTCTATGAACTCAAATAATCCTGATGTTAACCAAAAGATGCAGATAAACACTCTTTAATTCTTCTCTTCCAACTCTCTCAGACCTCAGGAGAGATACCTGGAGATAAGATGTTCCAGTTTCAGTGGCAAAGGTCTTCTCTGACAACATGCTTTGGGGAGTAAGTCAGATTGTTTATCCTCCGGTGGTAGATTTGCTCTCTTTGGTTCACAGATCATAAAGAAGAAAATTATTTTCTAATCTCTCCTTCTGTTTATCCCTCTCCCTCCACCTTCCTAATTTCACCCAAAGAGAAAGGTCACCGAGGCAAGACTGACAACTCCGTGTAGTTACGTGAGTTCCTGTGCGTCGCTCTGTGCCCAAAAGCAGTTTTAGTTCTTTTACTTCTCTCAGTCACGACTCTGCTCTTGAAGGCCCTGCAACTTCAACAGGAGCATTCTGGAGGCACTTCAGCTTATGTTGCCTATAAGCAGCCACAAAGGATTAACATTTCAGTTTGTAACTGGGTCAGACTATGCTGGCAACTGGAAGTTTGAGTGGTACAAGGCCCTTCTTCCAAGGTGTGATAAAACTCCCACTGACTTCTACAGCACAGGAATATCACTCCTTCCTCCAGTTCTGGGGGACTGCTGCTTTCCCGATAGATTGCTGGTTTGTGATTAGACCAGGTTATAGCACTGGTGAGAAGCAGCTCTGCTGGATTGGAGAACCCAAGTCTAATAATTAACCCGAGGACTAATTTCTGACCCTCTAAATGGAGGGTATCTTACAACAGAGCTTGAGATGTACAATCTGCTATTACAAAACCTGTAACAGAAATGGAGGTTCTTCTTTCCCTCAAAAAGCGACTGCATAGAGAAAAGATTTTCCTTCCCCCCACCCTTTTTTTTTTTTTTTAGTCTTTGATTTCTTAAACACAAAGAAATTGAGATATATTGGGCAAATTGTGAGGTATGTGTCAGGTTGGGGACCCCTTCTGCCCAATGTCTATCGTCTCTCATGTCACTGCATGCCAGAGGACTGGGGTGGGTGCTGTACCACATGCTAGGGTCTTAAATGCATGGCTGGTAGGCACGCTGCCAACAAACAGCTTACTGCGGGCAGCAAGAAAGATTTGATGTGAAGAAGGAAAAATCAATCACTCAAACAATGAAGTAAGGGGTGCAACTTCATTTCAGTTCTTTTATTCAGGAGGTCTTCAGCAGGGACTGTTTTATTCTCCTGGCCAGAGCACGGCCAGCTGAGCAAGCAAGGAATGTGTGCGACTTGCACTAGGTCAGTCACTTCACAGAGGTCAATGAAATCACTCACATGCTGAAGCCAGCGAAGCTAACCCAAGCTCAGGTAAAACGTGTTCTTACTGAGCTTTGCCAAATCAGCACCCGCCTCCTGAAAAAGTCCAAGGATTGCTGCAGCTTCCACTTCCTCTTCAAAAAGCTTCCCTTCCCCTCCAGAAGGAAAGTGTCTTCTCCTGACAAACTGACCGAGCTCTTCTCCTACACCATAACAAGCTAAAACATGAGTGATACCAGATGCACCCTGCATTAGTTACCGAATCTCTGCCGCTTTAATCCAGTCTAACAGGACAGACTGGTGCGTGTCAGCATGGGCCTTTTTCAACCTGTGACCTTCAGCTAACATTACAGCTGCTGTCCTGAAGAACACGACCTACTCCTTAATTACGTAACACAGCTGCACATGGCTGTCAAGGACAGAAACGGGGAAACTTAGCACCAAGTTCAACACGTGGTCCAGGGTCGACATCATCAGACTCATCTTCTAGCCACTGGAGTCTGCTCCAGTGTCACTGAGTTTGTTACAGCAGAGATATCCACCATAGGCAGAAATAGGGATTCGACAATGTCCATGTCAAGACATCATCTCTCAGGCTGGGAAATTCACACACAAACGTCCACCATGTGCTCTTTGAGCAGCTGAATTGTTACGTCTCTTCAGTCCTATTCACATGTTTGAGTTAAAGTAAGTCAAGAAAATTCCATTATCATGCCGCAAATGTATAAAATTTGCTTTTGTCTGTGACATTTGAGTTTGGGAAAAAGACTTTGCTCTGAAATCCAGTTACTGACTAACACTGCTAAGCATGTAAATAGCTCATTCCGAGATCTTCCTCTGACCTTTTCCTGTCATTTCCATTAGCCTTTAAACCACACGTTTGGCAGAGCTACTGCCGAGGAAGGACTTTCACCATCCCCACCCTACAACCATAGGTACCGTATGCAGGAATAAACACCGAGGGGCAAAGCCCCTCTCATTTCACTATTGATTTCCATCACCAGCTTTGCAATGAGGATGGATTTGGCCTTTTACCCTAAACAGGCATCCACCTTGTTAACACTTCTGGTTGTTGAAGAAAGCAGATTTGTGAATAAACTGTTTCTTGTAGCACTGATCCTGGCAAATGACTCCACATCACCTCCTATGAACTTTCTAAATCAGGATGTTACTCAATTCCCGCCTCACCACTGAATTCATTCAAAGCCGGATCCTGCCCATAGCCAGCACAGACTCTTATAAGAAGAAACCACAAAAAAGCTAGCAGATCTGTGAGCAACAACACTGCTGAAGCCTGGTTTCGAATGGACAGTTTACCTTGCATCTAAGAAGGGATGAGGCCTGACAGACACCCTTCCTGGGATTAATGTTTTCACAATGGTCCTCTCTCACGTGGAGTCTCAGGTGTCTATTAACACTGCTGGGTTCACAGTTCAATTATGTGAATTCTTTGATGTCTCATTATGCAGTTAAGCCCATGCTCCAGTTTTTCCCTGAGGCTCCTCTCCTCTCTCCAGACACTAACCTCCAGGAATCTTAATATCTCCGATATCGCTGTCATTGTGCCACAATCAGCCAGCAGCTTCAAGAAGCATTTGGCAAGACGGAGGCTAGGGAGAAGGGAGACAAGGGACAAGCAGGCACTCCTATCACATAAGTATCTTTTCCTGAGAAAACCAGGTTAAACACACCATTACACACTCCAACAAACGTACACTGCGATAGCAGGGGTCAAATATTATTTCTTGACCCAGCAGAGAGAATCTTACTCCTGGCTCCCTTTTCATCACTGGCCTTTAGATTATCCTGCTCTTCAGAACCATTTCAGACACAGAACTAATTCATATGGTAACGAAGGGCAAAGAAACATTTTAAGTGTGAGAAACTATATCCTTTCGTTTGCTGTGAATCTATTTGTTTATAAACAAAGTCACCAGCCAGGAAAATCTCAACTTCCTCACCCCCGAAGAATCCACTCCTGGCTCTCTCCCTCCCTTCTGCCTCATTACCCTTCTCCTCAACACAAGCTTATGCTTTTCTTTAGTTAAGCAAAAAAAAAAAAAAAAAATCTTAAACTTGCCTTTTGTCTGGAATTCCTCTTCTTGATTCTCCTCACTACTATCAAAAAACCAATAATCTAACACTGAAGGCAAATACCAGTATCCAGTCTTAATGTTTCGGTATCAACAGCTCTGACAGAATTTGGTGCCAGTGACCAAATATGACCATGATTCAACCATAAACTGCATATTCATGTTGTTGCCTACTCCAGACATGCAGCTTCATATCCAGAACTGCTAATGCAGCACCACGCAGCATTTAATGGAAGTCATGTTATTGCCACATACACTGGTCTGCTTGCAAAACCTGGTATTTAAAGGCCCACAGTTTCAAAACGAGTCTTCACTCTCTGACCCTCTGGATCTTAAGGCATGAAATCTGCATCTCTATAGTCCCTGCTTTTAGATATTAGGACCACGTTTAATTGCACAGAAGCTCTGGCATTCTGGGTAAGACGTTTTCAATGAACGAGCAAGATCAGAGACTGCTTAAGAAGACTTCAGCAATACTGTACAGAAAGGCAGATAAAAACAGCCTGAGAAAAGAAACCAATTTACCTGGAGTATTAACAGCATCTGAATAATGGAAGGTGGAACTCTGGCTCTGGAACGTGATAATGCATCTTCCAATTTAATGTTGAGGGTAATTATATTCCTAAAATGCAGAAGAGCCAGCTGCCGAACCGAGGGCTCCTTCCCCTTAGAAGCAGAAACAAAGCAAGAGGGATTATGAGCAGCGTAAAAACGAGTTCCAAATCCTCCATCAAAATTCCTTCCTCCACTTCTGAGGGATTACAAGAAGAGTAAACCTGAATGAAAAGCAAAGGAAACATAACAAAGGACACAGAGCAGCCTACAAGTCTGCACAGTGAATCTGATTTGGCTGCAGACAAAGGCTGAGTCTGGGTGTGAAGATGATGAAGGGCTGGGGAATCATACCTGAGCACAGGATATCTATGACTATTTTGCATTTTAACAGTAATGAAATGTATCATATGCTTTAAAAAAAAAAAAAAAAAGAAAGCAGGGTTGAAAAAGGGTTGAATTTTCATTATTTCTCAAGATTTTGAGTACTGGCTGGGTACTGTCTTCAAATTCTGGTGGGAATCCTGACTCAGCCCACCCTGTGGATCCTCCTTTTCTCTACAGTTTGGCAGACTTCACTATAAGGCAGGAGCAGAACTGAAGTTTCATACTGCATTTTCAAAGACACCTTTTTGCAGTTCAAGAATACCTTCTCACTGAAGAAAATCTCATCCGAAGAATACCTCGCTAGCTCTGCCTGCAGAGATTAACAGCGCTTGCCTTGCGAGGAGGTGTAAAATAATTTCTGGCATCAGGGTTTCCTCCTTGGGTATATATGGCTGTACATATATATTCTTGCTTTCAGTTGTAAGTACTGCCAGCCAAATATTAACGCTTCTGGAAAGTCTGGTATTGACTTATCTTAATTTGGAATAAAGAAGGCTGACCCAACCCCACCCATTCCATTCACTTTGTTAATTATTTATACTGAAGGAAAAAAGAAGGCCCCAAATCTCCTTCATTTGCTAATGAATAGAATTTACAAAAGCACATGAGCACCAGCTGGGCTTTTGGAAGTAACCTCAGAACATCAGGCACCTAGATCTGTTTGAAATTACATGGGACTTAGGTTCCTTTGAAAATTCAAGTAATTATTTCCATCTGAATGGTGAGGAGACTTGTGTAGCTAAATTATTTTCAAGGGCCTCAGGAACACAACAGTGAAAATGGGTATTTGGTGCAATTATCAAAAACATCTGAGTGAGTTCTAATTTAGTCAAGAGCTTTGGAAAACCAGGTTGAGAGCCTACCTCTATCTCTAGGTGCCCAAATGCCTTGAATTTCAATTATGTGGCACTCAGAAAAATCTCCCATCACGTTCTAACAGGTTTTTAATACCATCTTATTTCTATCGTTTTAAAGTTTCTACTGGTAAGACACAAGTCAATGGGTGAGGTAGCCCTGTATGTTTATAGAGGTCTTCTCTTTCCGAATCAAATTCTGTGTAAAGTTGCAGCTTTTCCACTGAATTCAGACCTCATGCCTGTAATTATCTGCAGGTGCAAATGGTAATATCGTTAACATTCGGACAATCATTTTAGGCATAAAGTCCATTTGGAAAAATGGGAGGTTTCTGAAGTTTCCCAAAATATGTTTAGGCACCAAGCTGCCTCCAAAATCTGTAGGCACCTAGGAACAACTCCAGGAGGTCACATATACCTATCTGGTACAGACTTCCTTGGGACTTAAGTGATAAAGAACACCCTGTGGCCATCACTAAATTAGAAGATTGAGCCTTCATCCCAATCAGATCAAGTACCTATTGTGGATTTCAAATTACCAGAGTCGTATTCTGTGCTCATGTAAACTGGTCTAACTCCACTGACTATTGCCGTCCACTTAGAGTAGCACAGAATTTGATCTCAGAAATGCAATTCCTTTCAAAAGTGGAGATACTTCAGAGACAAATTCATTTTGTAGAGAAGGAAATGCATATATTTAAGTCAACACAGCTCCACTTACTTCAGTTTATCATTCACAGCCTTTTTTGACTTTTAGTGTGAGCTGGCAGGAGGACTAAGCATCCTCCCCACACTCCACTTTTGTTCTCAGAGTTCCCCTTCATCTTTTTCACCCAAGCACTTCAAACCTGTTTGCATAAGTAACTTATTTGCATGACATGACTATACAGAACAGCTGCACTGGGAGGTTGGCCCAAGGAGAGAGAGTTAAGGATTGCATCAATCTGTTGATGAACCAGTAAAGTTGCTTTTTCCAGTTTTTCAAGATTCTATAGTAACAGAGTAATTTTTCACCTGCACAGGATAGAAAATAGCCTGAAGCATGGGCAGGACATCACTGAAGAAAAAATCCCAGGTTTCAGCTAAGGTATCCAGTAGTTTCTGCCCTGCAAAAACACAAAACAAACTAGTGAACCGTTTAGGTTGTAATCAGCTAACTGCAGAGACTGAAACATGGAGGTAACAACGTGAATCTGCTATTATACACAAAGATGAATCATGTACCAGCTACTATTAGCAGTATGGAATTAGTACTCCTGTCGGTGTATCAGATCATTCAGTATTTGTCTTTTCAGGTGACACATCTAATAGTCCCAGTAAACTCAGCGACTCTGAGGTTAAAGCTTACTCAGAAAACCCCTGTAAAGAATAAAGAGTAATAGCCCAGGTTACCTCCTCCTCTTCTTGAAGTAATAGCTACTCGACAAGACCGTGGAGGAGAGCAGTAGGAGGAGGAGACAGCAGGTTAAACCTGGAAGCATTCCTGCAGAGAAATCTCCCCCACCGTGCTCCCCTCTGCCCTCCAAGCTGCAAGGCAGCAGAGCAAGCCGGGTTCTGTGGAGATGCTCCACAAAGCGTCCCCTCAAATCGATCCCTTATCTTCCCTGTATCTCCACTTTACATAGAAAGTCTCACCCAAGACCTATGGAAGAAGACAATGGTGTTGCAGCTGTTTTTTACTGTAACTTTTAAAGGATGCAGACAAAACCTCCTATGATGCAAGTTCCACGTGGCCAGCAAGGCCTTCTCCCCAGTGGAAGCCTCCCCAGTGGAGACTGGAGAAGCTCTGGCCAGGCCATACAACCAAGTCAGACACCAAGTTCCTCACAGAACATTTTGTAAAACACAGAAGCAAATGCAGGAGCTGAGATCTACGGGAAGTCTGGCTTGAGAGGTGCCTGCTGGCTTCAGATCCCTGTTCCCCAAAGGACCTGTGGGACCTTGGCTTTCTGGGGAACAAAAACGCCCCTGCCCCAACTATGAAAGGAGAGCAGTGCCACTGCATGTCCATCAGCAAGTACTATGGAGAGAAACACCTCACTGACTATGAGGCGTTCAGACAAGAGTATGACTTACCAGGAAGCAAATTCCATAGCAATCAACCAATATTACTATTGGTGTCAGAATCAGATACTATTCTTAATTTTTGTATTACAGCATTACTTAGGGCCTGAGTCAGGGAACACTTTGCCCAGAATTACACACATATCACAAAGAGACTCTGCATGAAAGCATCTATGCTCAAAGTTAGCCAAGTGCCAATCCTTATTATGGGATAGTTGATCTCCCTGCATTTTAAAGCACGTCACAAACAGCACCAGCTCCGGCCTATCTGCAACTCCTGAATTATTCCTGGGTTGATGACTTTCAGTGACAAATGTGGATCACCATGCTCTACTGCAGCTGCTGGCTTGTGAACCACGCCAAGGTCTTCGTTTCTGCACCACCAGGCAGGAGTTCTCTCTGTCCTACACACTCATGCACAAGACTGAAAAGGGTGTTTTTTAAAAATTTGTCTTGCATTAGTTCACACAGCAGGGAACCAGGTCCAAAATTTCCTAGCAGCTGTAGCAGTGATAATAATAATAATAAATACTGTTGCATTATAACCTCCATATACTAGTGTCTGAAACACTGAAGTGTTTCAAAGATCTAAATCCAGTCATGAAGGAGGAGCCCAACCGCTCTATGCCTTGAGGGCAGAGTTTTAAAAAGAGTTAAATATGTTACTTGCCCGCGAGTTGAGGTTAAGTGGAAACTAAGCCCTTACAAATCTGGCTCCAGGTGTGGGCGCTGAACGTTGGTCCTTTTCAAATCCTGCTGCTAGAATTGCATGAAGTCAAATTCCCCTGTTGAGATAAACATGCCTCTACTGTCGCACACTCTTTTCATCCTGTGGGCAGCTTGGTTTGTGAAGTGATGGATCTCTGTACAGCAGCTCAGAAAGGCTGCCGAGTTAACTGCCTTTGCCAGGCAGTTTTTTGCTGGGGGCTGTGGAAGAATTCCTACGGTTTGTTGACGATGAGCATCTTTCACTCCAGGTCCTTTCAAGAATATGTTTGTTTTACCGTGTCCTTTCAAGAATATGTTTGTTTTACCGTCAGGCAAAGATCCCTACATTTACCATAAGCATTTCCAGGAAGCTGGGTTATTCTAAATGCTTATTTTAAGGAAGCACAATATAGCCAGTTTTGTGTGATGTAAAAATGCATATAGTACTTTTCACAGCGCTTCTACAAGTTAATTGAAACTTCTGAAAGAAATATAAGAATAAAAAAATCATCGTTTCAAAACAAAAGCTAAAATTTTCAAAACCTCCTGCAGGACAAAAACCCTCTAAAGTGGGCTCTGAAGTGACCTTTTTCCTCTTTTGAAAACTTCAACACCAACTGGATAGGTAAACTCAAACCACGGGATGTGGGACAACCTGAGGTTTGAGGGCAGGACCGCTGCTGCTGCAGACCCAGGAAGGGAGCCCAGCTCAGAATGGGAGCTCTCGAGATTTCTGCTCTCCCAACTTTGTCTCAGGTGTTTTGGGAGCTGTGGGGCCACTGAGTAGGGGATGGACTCTGGGGTGCTGCTGCCTCTGCTGCCAGGAAACCCAAATTCCAGCCCTGGAAACTCACATCAGTCAACAGCTAACAGAAAGCTGTCAGAAAAACCTCTGCCTCTGAATGAGAGTCCTAAATTACAGCTACCCTCTCCTGGTAACTTGCCCCTTTTAGTGAGCCGGAATTTCCGAGGATGGACTTGGAAAAAAAAAAAAATTAATTCTCACCTTACCACCATTTCTGACCAGATGTTAAAGGGCAACCACAAAATGATATACCAAATTCAAATCCAAAATAAACTTAACAGCTTGCTGAAATTTTGTATTTGCTAAACATGCTCCTACATTTGAAAGCCATTTAGTGGTCTCACATTTCAGTTTTTCATCTCAGCTTTGATCTCAAACATCAGAGATAGTATTTTTGATTTTCAAGCTAGTAAAACCAGAAAAAAAAGGGGTTGGACTTTGGTAGGTCTCTGCATCTAATTTTCTGATTTGATACCTAAAAACCAACTTCCTTTATGATTTACAAAGCAGCTATGAAGGCCTTGAGATCCTTACAGCTCCCCTGTGCTCTCCAAGCTGTTATTTCATGTAACTGAGGAATTCTGTTCAGCTTAAAGAGTCTGGGTACTTTTTGGGAGGTATTTTTTAACGTGAAATTTGTTCTCCTTTTTGCAGTGTTCAGGGCTATTGTCATCAGAAAAGCTGGGTCCCACAGCACCATCTTAATCTGATCAACTGTACTGTCAGTAATGAAAGGTCACATTTAGGATTTATAGATAGCTGAAACTAATGGAAATGGTTGTCTCCAGGCTACTGTTTAAACAGTGTATTTAGACTAAGTGGTATTATGACTGCAGCTTTGGAAAAGGAAAGATGCATTTCTTTAAAATTGCCTCAAGACTGCCCAAAGATCTTCAGGCTGTTTACATGGGCAATAATTCCTGAAGATATTCTGAAACCATTTCACCCTCTGATGACATAGAGAATCATAGAATCGTTTAGGATGGAAAAGACCTTTAAGATCACCAAGTCCAACCCCAAACTGCCAAATCCCAGTAAACCCTGTCCCTAAGTGCCACATCTACACGTCTTTTAAATACCTCCAGGGATGGTGACTCAACCACTTCCCTGGGCAGCCTGTTCCAGGGCTTGACAACCCCTTCAGTGAAGAAGTTTTTCCTAATATCCAACTTAAACTTCCCCTGGTGCAGGTTGTATGCCTACATCTAGGACACAGCGGCACATCTGAATGCTGCACAACAGCATAAGACACAAAATGAGGGTGACTGTAAAATGACACATAGGGGGGAGGTTATCCTCGATGTTTACTTCTATAAGGGGACATCTCCAGAAGGTGCAGATAGACAAATGGAGCCTTGACTCCAAAAAAGAGACAGTGGCTGACCTCGTTTATGTAAGCGTGAATCCAGAATAACTCTTAAAATAACCTACAGTGTTATTTTGGACTTAGCCAGACACTTCACCTAACTGCAATCTCGGTGCTTAGTTTTTTGTTTATTAAGATATCTCACTCTATTTTTCCACTTTTCCTTAACGCTGAGCAGGCTCTAACCGAAGGAGGAGGAGTGTCCATGCTGGAGGTCATCTTTCCTTTAGTCCCTCGCTGCTGCTCTAGGCAAGCGCCTCTCCCCGGTGAAGGGCAAGGGGAACACCAAGGCAGGACACAACAACAGACTGACACAAGCTAACCCACAGTCCCGGGAAGAGAGCGGAAAGCATCACGCTGCCTCCAGAACGCATCTGCTAAAACTCCTGCGACAGACATAGATAGCCATGCTAAAATCCAAGTTACCTTCGTAAAACCGGATCTTGTCCCTTAGGATCACCATGCCTTTTGTGAGCAGCTGATTCTGTAAATAAAATACAGACTATCTTTACTCAATTCTGTACTTCCCTACAGCCATTTCATCTCACATTTTGTTCATTCTTAACTTTTGACAATAACGGGGGTCTTTTATTTTAACAGTCAGTCATCAAAGGACTCCTCCTGTGTCCATCTTGCTTAAATCACTTGGGACACTCGTCAGATGATGATATAATCACCTACTGCTTTCAGGACACAGCACATATTCTGCGTGGTACAAAGTGCTTCTCAGACTTCAAACGGCTGACCCCCAAAGCATGTTCTCTTGTCTTAGAGAAGCAGAAAGGATACTGCTTCAATGGACAGTCTGTACTGACCACTGAATGTCTTTCCTAGTAGCTATACTGCAACAAACTTAACTGGTTTACTCGGGAAGTTCAATTTTAAATTAAAAGAGAATGTCTGGAGTCTGCTGAAAGACAGCAATGTCATACAGAAACACAGTGACTGCACAAATCCACTCCACGGCTTGGGCTTTCGCTATCTAACTATATATAGATATAAAATCTCATTAGTCAATAGATGACAGAACACAGAGAAGTCAGTGGACATCTCTGAATGGTTTCAAGGGGCTCCAGACCAGCATTTAGAGTGGGTAAAATGATTTTGCTCAGTAGCATACAACAAAATCTGATTTAAATGAAAGAAAACACATGCCTACCTGTAGATATTCAGTGAAAAAGGATCCCAGTTCTGTTTTCAATAATTGCCTGTATTAAAAAGAATAAGAAAAGGATCTGTGTAATCAACAAATCATATTAGCTGTCTACTGCATGGAAAAGGGGAAGTCACTAATAGCAAAATATTTTCATATGAGCACAAATCCTGTCAATAATGCCTAACAATAGAGCAAACAGGGTCAACAGTACCAAGACTCCCAACCAGCATTTCTGTGTGTTGAAAAATATCTGCTGTGCTCTTAGATGGCTCAGTTGCCTGAGTACATATGAAAGAAAATTGAGATTTGACAGAAAGAGGATGCTTTCCATCCTACATCTAATCCTTTTAAAAATGCTTGAATTGTTGTCCCGCTGAGCCAGGGCTTCAGTGGCACCTGGTGTTGCAGACGTGGGAGAACTCCTGGTGCTCTCTGACCATCTGTGGGGCTGAGCCAAAAACTGAGCGTGTGACTTAGGCTGACACGTTCAGAGCCGAATCAGCCCTGTCCCGCCCAAGGTGGAAAAAAAGAGCTGTGACAAAATGTTTAGAGAGAAACCTGAAGCAGGATGACATTCTGTGGGGTTTGTCGCAGGTGTGACACTCGGCCAGTTTTCACTGAAAGGGTCACGATCTTCCACTCAGGAGACTCACGACAGCTGAAGTTTCATACCGTTTCAGTGAAAAAGCAGGTAGGAATGTAACAGTTAACCCTGCCTTTCATGATCCCACTACACTAAAACCTACAAGGCAACCTCAGAGAGCAAACCAAACTCCCATGCAAAAAATCTCTCGCAAACAAGCCTCAAATTCAGAACCCGAATTCAACCTGATCCGCAAGCCCAATGTTTGTATCCAGGTAAAACTCACTACACTGCTAGAAAGCTGTACGTCATTTAAGTCCCACACGTGGGATGCTAGACGTGCTTCTCTGCGCTCAGGTCACTGCTGACTTGCATAATGACAGCTCGGACCTTATAGAAATGTAGCCCCAGCTGGGTTTTCTGAACACGTGCAAATCTGGCCTAGAGCCCTTTTGGAAACCTGTCTCTGTGTGACCACCTCAGGTCCCATGAAGAAATGAGGTCAAATTCCACTTAAAATCTAACCACACGCTTCAATTAGGGTAGTTATGTAAATTATACATTCAGTAGCATGTTATCATCTATCCCTTTGGGTTATGTCTTTAACTAACAAATAACTAATTAATCAAATTATTTAACTAGCAAACAAATACATGTCTGGTTTTAAAAGTCCAGCATATCCCTACACTCCATGAAAAAGTCTGCAGGAGCTGGAGCCATTCTTTTTAACACCAACACACTTCAGCACAGTCTCTTGAGATCTTCTGAGAGTTCAGGGAAAGGAGGAGCAGGTCAATCTTTAGGAGGCCGAAATACAATATCTTATTTATTTATCCTTAAGCACATGTCCACACTGATCTCATAGCACCCTGTGGAAACACTCTAGACATAAATGAAATAGAAAATAAACAAAAGGAAGGGGCTTTTCAGACGCCCCTAAGCATCAAAACCCTTTTCAGCTAGAAACCTGATTAATTCAGATGAACTACCTATGGACAAAAATTTTCAAAGCCAGCTCAGGCTTTGGCCATAGGTCTGTCACTGCCATGAATGGCCACTGTATGGCTAGTCCCCTGGCACGCTGTGGCAACATATGGGAGAGGACAACCCTTGCAGTGCCCTGGGACTCCATCCTCAACAGTACCTGCTGACAATCCCTTGGCAGGGGTTAAAACCGACCTCCCCCAAAGACTGTTGAAGTCGTAAAGCCTTAACAGGATGTCAATGAGTACAAGGATGCTGCAGCCAGACCGTGGCATGCTTACTGGAGGTGGAAATACACTCTCCAAGTGGTGTGATTTTTTTCTGGATTGCAAGCCATGGCACTAAAGGTTTTTCTTACTTTGAACATGGATGGATAAACCCTTTTTTGGTTGAAATAACAAGAAAGTTGCAGTTTTGAGTTCTCCTCTGGTAATTTATTCCCAGATATCTCTTTGTGTCACTATTTCAAAAAAATACTGATACTTTATGCTGACAGGTTTTTCTTAATATTCTACCCTCTCCTCAAGCTAGCAGCTCTTTGAAGTCTGGTCCTAGATTCCTCGTAGCCTTGAAGAGGTGATTTGCAAAGACTTTCTCGTTTCATATTTTAGGTTCTACTGATAATTCCTGGCATCTAGGGCAAAAAATACAAAACAATGTTCTACTTATCCAATAATTAGCCCTCTGATAAAACAAAATCCCACCACATTTTCATTTTTTCAGCTTCAGATGAACCAAATGACCAGCTTGTAGTTAATGATATGCACTGGAGTGCATCACACCAAGCAGCACTATGGCTACATTTGCATCTCTGTTTACAGGGTAGAAGAACTGACAACACAATTAATGTGCCTTGTTTTCTGAATCCCTAATAATACAGATACTTCACGCTACTTAATTAATTTCTACTGAAATAGTCAGGCCCTCAGGCCACATCAGAACACTGGTGTTTGATGTTCTCTGCACCCATATTAATCTAAAAGAGATCCACAACAAAACTGGATCCAAGACATCGCTTGCAATTTTTTCATCCTTGCTTAATTTCCTTTAACAAAAATCAGTTAGGTTGTCACCTGTCAGATCCTGGATAACTCAGATTACTGAATAACCTTATGTGGACATCATGGTGGAATCCAGGTAAAAATTGGATTAAACCTAAAAGAGATCCCTGATCAGAGAGCAGACCTCGCTTCAAGTGCATCTGATTTTGAAGCCAGTCACTTTGCGCTCCTATGAAGCTCGTGTATCACCGGTATCAGGTCTTCATTGCCTGTTTAATGACTTCAAAAGTTAAGATGATAATATAAATTCACATTTGCTAAAATATGCTAAAACAGCTCCTCACTTTTTTGTATCTTCCTGCTGCAGCTTCTTTGGTTCATTTTGAAATTAACTCTTGCAGTGTGACTCAGAATGGAAAATCTAACTCTCTGTAATATCTGTTAAATAAAATTAAATGAAGCAAATGGAAACAAGTGATTTTACTGGGTTTGAACTCCTGCTGCAAAAGAGGAAATACCACTAAAATGTGCTTTGTTTGCATCAAATCAGTATCCTGAAACTCAGAAAAGAGGCATCTATAAATATGTATTAGCTTTAATACAGGACATCCTGTTTCCACTGTGTTTCCCTTTCCTTCTTTTTCTTCCTTGATTTACAAGTGGTGTAAATAAACACTCTGAAATGACATATGGTACATGAAACGAAAAAGGAAAAAGCACTATACGATTACTACTATCACACACATGCACCAAGAGAAATACTAAGTACATGCATATAGATTTTTATTACCTGACTTCTGCATCAATCCCCTATTAAATCCCCCAGTAAGGGCTCAGAAGTAGTAACGTACAGGCCACACACTGGTGATACTCCCAGTTCCTGGAGTATCTTCTCACCTCCCGACTGTACTTCATTAGCTTTAGCAGAGTTATTCGGGAGTTACAGCAATAGGAAAGAGACTGAAACCACACACTGGTTTTCTTGGTAACAGGGCTTCTGAGTGCTACATAAGTCCATATTTAAGGCCACTTTCTAACGCCGGAATGCAAGAATGGTGTCAAAAGGCATTGGTGTAAACGAGTGGCAGCTTTTATGAGCCAAACCCAGAAAAAAAGTAAATGGTCCTGTACAGATTTGCACCCACTGATGTTTTCTTAAATAATCAGTGCACACATAATCAGAGTTCAAAGCCTCGAGACGTACGTTCAGAAAAGGAAGTTACACGTATTTGCTTGCACATGTGACACACAGTAGTGGAATGAATATACGTGACAGTCCTGAGTCAAAACAATGGTGTGCAAATATTACAGGCATAACCTAACTGTTCAAACATTTACACCTGGTCTGAGAGTCAACTTGGATATTCAGGGTTTAATTATGAAAAGTATCCCTGAATCTACTCTAATTAAAGTGGTAAAATAAAATAACTTCTTTCACTGTCCTGTAACCATTGAAAAAAGTTACTAATACTAGCCAATTACCTGAATGCTTCCACACTCAAATTCTGCCCAGTGGAAATAATGACTATTTGTTTCTTTTTATTTAGGTACTTGTGGGGAAAATGCACCTAAAACAATCATAAGGCAAATACATACTTGTTCCACTTCTGAGGTCATGTTTATGAATCAAATATTTTTGCATTCAATAACATTAACCCAAAGCTATTTTGAATTAAATAACAACAGGATTAAACCACATATTTTTGGTCTGTGTCAAATCCGTAGTTTCATAGTTAGGTTTTGAGCTGAATTTAAGGGAGGCAAAAGGGCTTTGGTTGCAAATAGTCAGGAGGCCCTAAAATGTTATCGACTGCGGTCAGCAGTAAAATGAAGCCCACAGCAGGAGTGCAGCAGCTTCTGGAAAGAAAGAGGCTGTGGCTGCACGTGGGAACGGGCATGCTTAAAAAATACCACTACCATGCCCTGCGCTAGAGACAGATCTTCCGGCTGTCGTGTGCTCCTCGCCCACTCGCGGTTTTCTCATCTGAGCTTTTTTCTGTGAATGAAGCAGGCGGGACACGCACGAGAAGCTTGACGAAAACAAACTCAAGAGTTGTCACTGAGAGGATGGACACCTTTTGACAATAAATCAGAAGGCTGTTCATGTCAAGAGGAACCAACCTCAAAGCAGCAGTAGACAAGACCCAGTCTCGAAAGCCACGCTGCACCTCGCCAAAGGCTCTCTCATCCCAGGAGAGTTACGCTGCTGATGCCTCATTTACAACAGCAGCTTTCTGGCTCATTCGAGATTTCGCAATACTTTTGTCCATCAGCTCAGGAATGAGTCACGTTGTTCTCCCCCAAGCACAGCAAACCTGAGCGATCAGCTGAGATAACAACAAAGCAGCGTTATCCTTACCCTGACAAAAAGAAATGGGCCTATCATGAGGCAGCAAAGCCCACCAAAAAATGGAAAAAAAATCACTCTGTTTGCAGTCAGCTTGCCTGTTTGGCTGCCTGGGATGTTGCAATAAATTCAGCACAACTATATTAGCAAGCATCATCATGCTGTAGGGCTTATACCCAGGTAAATAAAAGCAGAATTTGGGCACATTTCACCAAATAACATCTATGTATCTTCTATTTGTTGGTTCATACAAGATTATATTTGTCTCTGTCATATCAGCAGATGATTTTTCCTCTTCTGTCCTTCACCAGCAGACGAGCATCCTGAGGCAAGTGCATTGGGCCAGGAAATCTCAGCCCAGAACTACCATTTTTTGTCATTCAGATAAAGCTGAAGAATCCTAACTGCACTTACAGTAATAACGATCAACCATTATTCCAATAACTAACTCAAAATGATTGATGGATCATGCTAACTGACAGCCATCCTAGAAAAGCTATTCTTTATATGTCATTTTCTCCCCAGAGAAGTAAGAAATAACTGGAGAGTAAGTTTCTTTTGATTTTAAAAAGACAGAGAGAGAGGGGGAAAAGAGAGATCAGAGGCCAAATGTCATCCACCTGGACTCCTCTGAAGATATTCCCCCAATTAAAGGAACCAGACTGCACCAGCTATCCCAGACTGGGAACCACACAGGGACAGATAATTCCAGAATATCTGCATATTTTGTGGGTTTTGTCAGACTCCAGTGCCTGGATAGAGTGGGAATAAACAGTAAGGGAAAGGGAATCACTGAGGCTCTTATCTGAAGATGGCCAGGGCATGTAATAAGCTGTCTGTCCTTTGTCAGTGCAGCTTCTTTTCCACCGTTTATTCTTCAAAGCGTTGGGACAAATTTCTAAAAGGAAATCTGCTACTTTGCCCTTGTCAGTGAGAGAGGGTTTAGTAAATAGTAAGTGCTAGAAAAAGTAGTAAAAAGTGCTGTAAATCCAGATATCACCTTATCTCTTGGTAAACTTTTCTTTGCAACTCTAGCTTAAATAAACTGAATGGTAGGATTTTCACCTCTTTTTTTTTTTTTTTTTAGGAAAAAAAGTCTCCATTGTACATATCACTGGTCTGTCTTTAGTCTGTTGCGAACAGTATCATCACAATACGAGAAAGAAATAGGAACTTAAACTGCATTCCTCAGGTCACTGAGCTGACAAGACAGCTTTATGACATCTACAGCACGCTCAGCCTGTGTGGAAGTTGCAGCTCGATGCAAGGGACCACCAGGCAGGACACTATTCCTTGCCGTGTGACCCTGAGCACTTGGAGGCTTTACACCCTCCACAGATGCAAGGGAGGCACCTCAGAGCGAGGCCTGGCACCTGTGGAAGGGGCAGCATTGTTGTGGTGGACTAGGGCTGCATTAGTACAGGGGTCCAGGTTTTCCCTTCCTTAGTTTCAACTCAGTATGTTAAGACAGACTCTGAAATAATCCATCCTCCACATGGCTAAACACCTCCTCTGCAGGAGGAACCTGGCTCTCGCCAGGCAGCGAGGTGCTGACACACGTCAGCATCAGCTCTTCGCTGAGGCCAAACTGACCGTACCGGTTGAAACTACCACTGAGGAAAAAAAAAAAAAAACCAACTATTAATCCTGGTGTAGAAGTTTTCAAATGTGAGTGTTAGCAAACAGTACTGTGCACGCTGGCTAACAACACCTTGTGTAGAGACGAGTGTCTTACCTGACTCCTTCATTGAGGTTGTAAAGTTCATGGTCTGGGAGACCCTTACGCTGGAACACCGCGATTACTCCATTGTGGATACTGAAAGAAGACACGAGGAGGCATTAGCACCCGATCACACTTGAGAAGGGTATCACTTCCACAACAAGCCTAACATCTCTGCTTAGACACTGCAGGACCGTTTTAAAAGTCACAGATGGTACCCCATCCCAGATGCCTTAAAGGGAATTATTGCCTAGAAAACAGATGACATCTCTGAAAATTAGTTCTTTTTGATTTGCTCCAACTTCAACAGTTGCACACCTGTGTGAGACGGGACGTGACAACCTGAAATCGGTAATTTCAGAAAACTTAGGCTTACATATTTTAGGTGCTTGAAGTGTATGAAGTATAACTCTTAATATATTAATATATTAAATACATTTGAAAGCATATTTTTGTCTCTATGGCTCACCAGAGACAATTAACAGCTTCACTATGAGATCAGTGATGCTATTCCCAGTATTGTTGGCATATACTTGTCTGAGCTATGGTTACTTGATTTCTTTATCAGCAAATCAGCATTTATGCAGGCTGGGCACTATACCTGAACTTTAGCTCACAACTATAGCATCCCTTTACTAGAACATAATCTCAAGAATGGTTAGTTCTTTAAAAAAGAATAAAAGAAACACTGGAAAATTATGAATTTTAAGTCAATTTAACCAATCTCTCATTCATTTTCAAAAATGAAACAACAGAAAAGGGGCAATTGGTTACAAAGACTGTTTCTGATTACCACTCACTCATTTCACAAAGATTTATGCTCTTGATTCATCTAACGGAAAACCAAGGCTGTGCTGAAAGAACAACGCATCTATAGAGTTTCTAAGGAGGACGGCGAGAGAGGCAGCGATGTGCTCAGCATAAGCCAACCATCTGTCCTACCAAAAATACTCCCTTTTCATTTTCAATGTAATTTGTAACTGTGCCGCAGGCAGATGTTGCTTAAAGGTGGTGACTTTCTGCTGCAACCAGACGCAACCCAAGACAGGATTGAGACCACAAAATTCTTGAGCTCCACAGAAAGTCCCGTACCCAATGCTGTCCGTCCCTGGGGTGTATGGTCACCAGCCCCCTAAATTCTAGGGCACTGAATGGCAAAAACCTGCCAGGTACTGCAGGTACCTGACAACCACGTGCTTAACAGGGATGCCGACAGGTCCCAGGAACTTAACAAGAGTGCACCTCAAAGGGTTACTGAAATGAGTATGTGCTTCAAGATGAAGCTCTGAAATGCTCCTGAAATACACCTGACACAATTAGTGTGATGACACATCAGTCTAAATCACTGAGCTTATGTCTGAGGACAAAGGTAAAGAAATGCCGGTGAAAGGTGAGACCAAACCTGTTCCAGCATTAGTAGAAGGGAGCAGAAGTCTCCTTCCCCTTCCCTGACCCAGTGTCACCTTCATAGCCTCACCGCTTTGCCTCCAAAAGGGAAGAAGACTCACACGGTCCCTCCGTCTGTCAGCTCATCCCCACCCCTCCACTCCTGGAACCGCTGGGCAACCTCCACCGCATTCAACTATGGAGTGGAAGTTCCCCAAAACATGAAGGTCTTTTAGGTTTCAGCTGGGGTAGAAGGAGCATCTTTTAGTGACCAAAAAAATCCTGCACCTGAGTTTAGCCTTTACTCAACATGCACACAGATGCTTTAGCTTCCTGAGATCAAGAGACAAGAAAGAAGCCTTCATCTGCTCCACTGCTCCTTCTGCTGCTGCTCCATTTCCAGTACGACTGCTTTTACTGAAATGGTCATTCCCACCACTGGCAGTGACTGCAAGTTATTGCATTTCTGACTCAGTTACCCCGTGTGTCAAATAAAGATGACGACACTGACCACTAAAGGGTATTTTAAGATGCATTTATGAAAATCATAAGAAAAGCAGTGAGTGTGATTATCAATAGCAGTATTACATGTCCTTGCCACTTTTTTTCTCCTCTTCCCTCACCATCCTGCTAACTGCAAAGGGAAAATACAGATTTTGGCAAGTGGTTCTTCCCATTTAAGGCTGCATCTGAGGAGGGGAGATGACAACTTAAGGCATATTACAAAAAACACAGGGCAGAAGCCTTCCTGCTCTGCACCACCTCCCTGGGTGTCTGTCACTCTGCCTGTCCCCTGCCAGCCTGTACTCAGCAGGAGCTAGGAACACAACAACCAGCCTCAGGGATGCTCAGGAGGTATATTTAGGAGCCACCAAATTGAATCTCACCCCTAGAACATCTGAAAAGATCTTCCAAGAATGAGAAGCTACAGCATACACATCCCTCCTGGGGAGCTGGTTTTACCAGTGACTCCGCAATATCGTTTTTCAGAGCTTTGCAGCTGACCTCCCCCTGCTCACACTGCACTGGAGTCTGGTGCAACGGAGCAGCAACCAGCTTTGGAGCTCTGGAAAGCAAAATCAGGACCAGATTTGCCCATCCTGGAGGTACCAGGATTGAGGGTTGCCTTGTCTTGTGAAAAAGAGCTACAGGCGGGATCTTTGTGAGGTCTCTAGAGGGAGGAAGCCTGATTCCCACTGGCAGACAAGCTTGGTGGGCTCAGGGCCAGAGCCAGCCCCATGCGGCTGCTCCCACTGCAAGGGGATAGCATTGCAGGCCCTGGGGGGGGCCCTGGGGACCCCCAGCACCCACATTAAACCTTCCCAGGTTCACGGTAAGACAATCCCTTTCAACACTTGCCAGGAGCAGAGGGCTGGGCTGGAAGGTAAACCCGACGCTATTCCCTGAGATTCGAAATGCAGGCACACAACAACGCTGAGCGGCAGAGAGATGCACTGTTAGGAAAGCTCAGCCACATTCCTCTGTGGAAAAAGGAAATTAAAAGTGGCAGGTGAAGGGTATGACCCACTGTGGAGAAATGCACAAGCAGATAAAAATAGGAACCATTATCCTCTTCTCTCTTTCACTCCTTTGACAATATTTCCAAGGTGTTAAGCACTCCCCCTGGCACAGTGGTCCCTCTTTCCCCCCTACACCCACGTGCACAGACATAGACTCATGATCCAACCCAGCTTATTTTGGCTGGCTCAGACACACTCAATTTACGATTAATTGAAAATTGGCAGCTAAATGTCTGTAGTATACAGCGAAGCGACTTGGGTATTTTAATATTATGAGTAATATGTGAAGTACGATTAATGTAGTGAGTAAAACAAGCAGTCTTTACACGCTCTTCTGATTCGGAAATGAACTTTGCAATGTTCCCTACCAGCCTTCTGCAGAGAAGAATGACTAAATATCTCTCCTAAAAGTCAACACGCTCTCTCCCCTTCTCTCCGGCACTCCTTTCTAAACGAGGGGGAGGTTTTCTCTTTCCAGCTTAACAGGTCCGTTATTATTCCTCAAAAAAGTAAGAGAGGACAAGCTTTTTTGACAAGAACTAAGGGGGACAGGTTGAGAGCGTTTAAGTGTGTAGTAGAACTGTACCTACATAAAACATCCTGGCGGTGATCTTTTCATCTGCCTGGGATCTCCCTTGCACTAAGGGACAACTGCCTTGTCTGGAACACAAGTCCTGGCCCCGCTACGCTGACCACCCGCCCTTCCTTGCCATCGCAGCGCTGGCACGCAGGGTGCAGGCACACAGGCCCAGGCTGCATGGGAATATCGCCGTAATCTGGCCCTTCACACTTGCTCAAGAAGCAACAAAGAGGAGTCAGAATAACCAGGATGCTACCGGTGGCATAAACTGGTGTCAGGGTAATAAAAACCTAGCTTAAATCTTCTTAGTGACCTTAAGGTAATGAAAGAAACGAACCCAACCCTTGCTTAAATCAAAGTAATGCTATGGTTTCTGTGAGTGATTAAAAGCATTTAGTCAGAACGGTACAACCTTTTGGTGTAAAGAAAATCTGAGCTGCTGCTCACACAGAAGTCCTGCAAGATGCTTGAGGTGGGTGGATCACCTTTACTTGTGACTGCGACCAGCCTCCACTGAGGCTTAAGTCAATAATATATGTAATTAAACTTATATTTTAATCGTTAACCTGAACTGAAAAAGATCTGTAAACTCCCTTCTGTTACTCTTTTACAATATTTAAGTTACTAATGGGCGCTCTCACGCACTGATACTACTCTGAACACCTTCCCTGTAGTTGCTGCGTGTGTAAATGTGTGCCCAAGAACACAGCACTGCAGAGACAATAAAGAGCCCCAAAAAAGGTCAGTTCCTGAATTGCCCAAGCTCAGTACTGAATAAGGTTCCAGTCTCCCAGCAAGACTAGACCTCCCACTGTATGTCCAGGGTTAATAAATGCTTCTGGTTTGCTGTACTGTACCAACACACACATTTTCCGCAGAAGCGCAGATGTAACCTCCTACTCCTGCAGCGCTGCACTTTCTTCTGCTTAAGAAAATGAGCAATTCCTAATGCTCCCTGGCTAGTACCTTCTGCCAGAATGGGGGGGACCTGGAAGCTCTGTGCACCTGAGCAGCGCACCTTTGAAACAAGCTACAGCCACCCTCACACCGTGAGAAAAGGCAGATCTGTGATGGGATGACAGCATTTCTTGAAAGCACACCACCAATTCATTAGCCAGCTCCTCAACTGGTATGAATCAGAGTAAATTGCTGTGGCAGTTTTATTTAACCCGAGTTCAAGCACTAAGATATATTGTGCAGACACCTTTCCATTAAAAATATGCCACGGGTCACTCTTGGTTTGAAGACTATAGCTAGAAGAAGACATTCTGAGAGACCAGCAGCAGGGCAGAGGCTTCCCACGGGTCAGTGGGTGGGCAGGGAAGAGAGAAGCATGGCTAGAGCAGGCTGGCTGTAGGAGGGGAAAGCAGGACCAGAAACCTGCAGAGACCAGGGTTGTTTTGGGAGGTTGCCTTTAGAATGAAGACAGAATGTTAGACGGCTCCGGCAAGGTATTGTACTTATCTATCCCACAGTGGCCACAGATTGCCAAAAAAACCCTACCTACAACCAAGAAGGCACTCACAGCAACAAAAATCAACCCAGCAGCCTAAGAAATGTCACCTCTTTGGAGAGACTACTCATTGCAGATTTGCCTGATCCTCCAGAGGAGACGGCGGCTCCACGACTCACATGGGGAATGGCAGCTCCAGCACACACAGCTCAGACCTTCCCCACCGTGTGCTTCAGCACAAAGGGATCCGGGACGTGTCAAGCCCCAGAGCACAAAGTTAGATGCTCACTGACAGCACTCCCAACCAGCCTAACAGCGCGACTGCCAAGACGGGGAGGGTGGGGTTTATTATTCTGAATTTTGCATAATAGAAAGCCACTACCTATGTAGCTCGACACCACCAAACCCTACATTTCCCTTGAGCTGCTATTTGTCCAGGCAGACACCACTGCCTTCGGTGGGTGGCAGGGTGGCTCCCTCCAGCACTTCATGAACTACCACCCACCCCTGTTCTTTCACTGACGTTTTTAAGCAGCCAAGAAGAAAAAACTATTGTGATTAAAACACAGTTTTCTGCCAGGTCAGAATCAGTTTGTCCACAGAGTTGAGGAACAACTGCAAAGTTGGGCTCACACGTGTCTGTCTGAATCCTGACCTTCTGTTTGCTTCGACTCTGGCCATGGCTCTCCCAGCTCAGCGCTTCCTGGCCCACGTTATCCTTCATGCACAGCACGCAGATGATTTTGGTTCTCTAAAGCAGTCACTACCTTTGTACGCAAACAGCACAGGTGAAAATATCGCAGTGTTTATCATTTAGTGTTTGCAAATTCTCCCTTTTCCAGAGCTCCAGGTGAAGTCCCTGAGCAAAACCAATACTGTGTGAATAATCACACCCTGCAAGTACCGGGTAGTTAAAGGCAACATCTTCATTTTCAAAAGGGACTAAGTGAATTAGGGTTCATTTCCTCTGGACAGTTATGGGACTAGCTAATTAACAATAATTAACCTGATGGACTTGCATCAGAACCTCCTTGAAGACACCCTCGCTCCAAAATAAAACCTCATTTATCGGAATTAGCTTAATCCAATTGGGGAGAGCCCATTTTCAGCACAGCTTCAGTCCAGCTGCTACTCCACAGGCTTTCCATGAGGCCTCGACTCTTTCAAAATAAGCTTGCAGCTGCTCGTTCACTTATGTTTCTGAAATTTCCACCCAAGGTAGAGCAATCTGCAAAGAGGGATAGGCTGCAATTACACACTGGATCATACAAGTGAAATTAAGCCGGTTTGCAAAACTCCGTCTTCAAAGAGTTTGAGAGGCATTAGTTCACTAACATCACCAACTGTAAACATTACTCTTACGTGTAAAGAAGTTGAGACAGACAGGTGAAGGGACTTCCCTGAGGTGTACTAAGAGTTAATATATCTACGGAGCAGAGGACTAAGGAGAATTTGGCTTCCAATTATACCTGCATTCAAGCAAGTATAAATATGTCTGGAGGGCCACAGGGAGCAGCAGTTCTCCACCACCACCACTTTCTGTTACTGCAGTCAAGGCTGGCACGTGCTCCACGGTGCAGCGGTGGCTCGACCTGCTGGGAAGTCCCCTTCACCCTCCCCGTTCCTCCTCCCTACCCCACAGCTCGGCTCTGTCTGCCCCCCGTGCACACACACGGCCAGATGCTCCCAAGAGAGCTCCAAAGAAAGGGTCAAGAAAAAGAAGGTGATCCTCAGACAGGCAGAAATATTTCAAAATATTTCTAAATAAACACTAAATGTTGGAAGAAAGAAAATATCCCAGTAGAAGTCGTAGATAAATACGCTGGTCTGGAATGTTTTCTCCACTAGAAAAGCCTCCCTGTGATCTGAAAAAACATTCATTTTTAATTACAAGATGAAATATGGTTCCCATGACTGTAAAATTTACTTTACGGCAAGTTATTGTGCTTATTACAACCCTGTAAAAATTAGCCCAAACCATAAAACTCTTTCTGATTCCGTACGTCTCCTTGGATTTACTGCTGATCTCACTAATGTCCCAGGCATCTCATCCGTGTTTTCTTCGCCTTTCCTTTGCTATCTCCTTCATGTTTCCGTCAATTTTCCCCATTTTCTTACACCAAAGGGGATCTAAGTGCCTTTGACTCGAGGCTTTCCCCCGGCACAACTCAGACAGTACCAGCTCCTGATTAGGCAGTCTGTGCTAGCTCAGTCAGAATGAAAACCTCACGATGGATTTTATTTGCCCTGAGAGGGCCCCCCCCGCCCCCCAGCTTTCAAGCTCCGGATTAAAAACCCTGGGTTTCTCAGTCCAATTGGTTTAGTCAGCATTCAGCCCTCATTTTTCGCCTGAAGCAGTAAAGGAAGGGGGAGAAAAGGAGTTGAAGACAATGCTAGTGAAAAAATCGAAGCTATTTTAATCCAATGCAAATTCTGTGAGCTGTAACGAAACTGTATTGTTCCACTATGTTGCTGTTGGTTGCTAGTTAACGTGCACTGCCGGTGTGTTGATGTACAGATCTTTTGGGGTTCCTGGGAAAGCAAGCTCAGAAAAAGCCGTGCTCTAAAGTCTAATTTGCATAGTAGCAGACAGCTGCTCGGCACCGATTTCCCTTTGATTTAACAGCATCGAGAAGTTTTACAGCATTTTAGTTTGGAGGTGAAGGAAAGTTATCAGGGAGGAAGAGACCGTCCTTGCTAGCACTGAGTGGGACGTGCCCGCTGCACCCTGAACCCTGCGATTAGGCTCCTGCAGTTTGCCCTCCCTTGGTGTAAGAAAGCAGCAGGAATCCTCCGATATAAACAGTCTGAGGGCTGAGACAGCGCAGTGGTGGCAAAGAGGACGTGGCTGGGCAGCCAGGCTGTAGCCACACGCAAGCCGGCTGCAGAAGGGGAGCCACACATCCTCCTCAGGAAAAAGCCCACAGTGACAGAGCTGCTACCTGGCAGAAACCCCCCCCAGCAAAACGCAGTTTCAGCGGGGTCCCCGGCAGGGCCGAGGCAGCGTCCTCGCTCCACCTCGGACCTTCAGCGTGGGACCCGCAGTTTCGTGTGGGGCCGGGCCTGCTCTGGGGTTGTGCTTTTGACTTTCCCCACATCAGTTTTGATGAACTTGGTTCAAAGCCTCTTTCAAAAGCAGATACACACGTGCCCCACCCAGGCACAGCTGTTAACATTAGGCAAGAAACCAGCAGACATTTAAATATAGAACAGCCAGGCTTGGTGAGAGGGAAGAGCTCTGCTGGTGCATCGTCACTTCCTCCATCAGCAAGCTCTTACGCTCGATGTGGCACAGAACGAAACAGCACAGGCAATCCTTTCATTCGGAAGAAATATTCCCATAAACCAATGTATGGCGTGCTAGTCCTCTGTTGGGGCGTTTTAATTTTGCAGGGGACAAATAAAAACCCAACCACAGCCCAAGATTTTCAAAACCCACCTGAGATTCTTGGGGAGTCCAGGTTGAGACGCCCAGTTTGCCACACCAACATTAGGGTCTCTCTAGGAGAGCTGAACACCGACTCCCTCAAGACCAGACCCTGTTACTGATGCCAAGATGGGCATGCACTAGTGATAGGCAGAAGCGACAGTGGATAAATTCTTAATATAACTAATCCAACATCATTTAAGCCCCAGCTTTCCTGAGGATAAGCTCCAGCGAGGATACAAGTCTTTTTGCGCCTGAAAGAAGAATTACCCTCACTCTCTTCCACCCAGGAGAAAGCCTTGCACTATTAAATAAGAAAGAAAGGGCCTTCCCCTTGCTCATGCGGTGCAGCGGGTTCATAATCCGCGGTACTGGCCATAGCTGTGGGCAGCTCTTTGTGCAGGCACGCGATGCCCACCGCAGGACAGCCGCCCTGCCAGCCTCCCGAGGCGCTTCAGAGGCCCGTGTCACCAAACGGCAGGGATGGCCCGGCGCTACCCGCCCGGGGGAAAGGTGACCTGTGGCAGGAGAGCACGTTTAGGCCTGAGTTCACACCAAAAAATTGGTGGCAGGACGACTGGCGGGCACCTATTCCAGGAACAGGCAACGGGACAGTTGGCTAATTGTTCGGATGAGATGTGTGGATGTCTAGCCTGCTGATCAGCAACCACTTCTGGCCAGAGCGCTAACCGTCCTGTCCAAATTAAAAATAACAAACTCTTGCTCCGGCTCACTTAGGAAAACCCTCTGATGTGAGGATGAGCAGCCCCTCAGCCTGGAGCAAGCCCAGTGCTTGACCTGCTCTCCATTCACATCCGCCTGCACAGCTCCCTCCCCGCAAGCAAGACCTGGAAACGCTAATCCCTGCCAACAAAAGCTGTCAGCACACCATCACAAAAAGGCTTTGGGGATCGTATTCTGTCACCTTGGTTCACACCAAGGAGCATTTGACTCCCTGCTGCTTCCCATGGGGCTACTGGCCGAGTGAAACCCCAACTGGCATAAGCCAAGGTGGTCCAACCCAGCCTTTAATTACCATCACCATCCAGACCTCGGGGGCAACTCCGCGTCATACGAAGAACACAATATTTGAGCAGAAACTCTTTTGTGAACGGTGCAGTTTCAGTGCTAGGTGTGCTGCTGGCAGTAAACAACTAATTCATAATGCAGGCATGAAACCACAAATTGAGTGGTGAGAGGGACAGATGATGTGGGATTTTGTAATTATTTTTTTTGTGCTCAGAACTCAAATACCTTTCATAAACGTGTCTATAGTTCACTCGTATTTTTCGTCCTCCAGCTGTACTGCCATATGATTATAAAACATTACAAATGATGCTTTCCAAGCTGTGACCCAGGAGATGACATTTCATTTTCAAAAAGGACATAAGAATATAATTCCTAACAACTGAGAGATTTAGACTCATCTTTAAGAGTCTCACCAAAACGGTCATTAAGATGCTTTCTGAATATCTGTGCTAAGTGACACATTCTCAACAAAATATTTGCGTGGGTTTTTTTTTTTTGTCAAACTAATAAAATTCAGATGTGTAAACACAATAAAGAAAACAATCAGGGCTTATTTTTCCCTGTCCAAAGCGCACGTGCTTGCTTGCGCGCGCACGTACACAGAGATATTTGTATTAATGTGAGTAAACTGAGTAGACTTTGCGTATCTGTACCAACAACCAGCAATATATATAGATATGCAGATAAAATAATGTATTTTAATAGTTGTGTATATAGAATTTTTTTAAAACTAATAAACCAAATCAACCTCAAACGAGAATATCTAGTAGCTGGACCACGTGAAGTAAGTCCTTGTCCTGGCAGGGAAGAACAGGCTAAGCCATCTGCAGGAAAAGGCTCTTTGCTCTCAGCCTTCAGAGAAAGGTTAACAGCAAGGGGAAAAAAGCCGCTCCCGTCTTTTACTCGAACGCAAACTCGGAGACGCGTGACACGCTAACGCAGAAGCCCAACGTGCCGTCACCTTGCCGAGCTGGGAGCAAGGAAGCCCAGCCCGCGAGCCGACGGAGCGGCTACTCACACGTTAATCCCGGCCGCGGGAGCGCGGAGAGGCTACGGGGGAGTCGGCACATCGTGCGAGACCTTACCTGTTCCAGGTAGCGTTGGAGCAGGCCCGTCGCTGCTGGGTCCCCCGCTCATCCAAGGCTGCCTGCTCTCTCTTGCCCAGATCACTGAGGCTGGGCGAACTCATGAACTTCAACCTGCGAAGAGTCCTCATGGTCAAATGTGTGTTTGCGCGTGGCGGCTACAGATACACCATCCTGTTTACACACACACACACGCAGCTGGAGCAGCAGCAGCGGCAGCAGCAGCGGCAGCAGTGCGAGCAGTTCCCTCCGTTTGCTGTTCAAAAAAGAAACTTAAAAAAAAAAGAAGAGAGAACCAGTCTCTACGGAGCACACCTCTGCCAGCAAGAAAACAAACCTTTAATCAGATCAACTCTGACGTCATCAACTGTGGTTAATAATTTCTCCAGTCCTTTCAAAAAAAAAAAAAAGTGGAACTTCTGGCTGCTGCTGCAGCACTTTGAAGGGGCCCCTTGCAACCGCAGCTGCCCCGAGTGCGAGGGCGTCCCCTCCCCCTGTCCCCGGGCACCACGACCTGGGACTCCTGCTCAGCGCCGCGGCGGTGGCGTGTTCCACCTGTCGTGGGAACTGCTCGGCTCCCCCAGCGCCCTGGGGGGGTCTGCTACCATTTCTCAACCTCTCCCTCTCTGCCCTCATAAATGGAAATGAAACTGGAGGGCAACGGGCAGAAAAAAAAAAAAAAAACACCACCAACAAAAACACCCAAGCAACCAATACTGACGCACTGAGACTTTATTGGAAAGTTTCATAACTGCCTGTGCCCTGCCACGTTACGACACCGCACACACGCGCTCTCCCTCGCTCATACATATACATACGCACACTCCCGCACTCCCCCTCGCCCGGACGCACACAGACAGCCCCACGGCTCGCCCGGGAGCCTGCTCTGCCCCAGAGTGTCACGTAAGCCACAAGATGGAAAGTATTCGCAAGCAACACAACTGCAGAATGAAAAGTGCTCGGTTTCGCTTTTAGCGTTTTGAGGAATTTTTGGTGGTGCGTAGAAGAGCCAGACGCTTTGTCTTTCTCTGTCTTTTTTTTTTTTTTTTAAAATCGAGATAACAGCTGCACGACTCGGGGCATACTTAATTTCTACAAAAGCCCCAGGTGTCTTATCTTCAAAGGAAAAATCTTTCTCTCTCTGACTGCAGCACTGGAGCTGAAGGATATGCTGCTACAAGACTCCAGCCCATGCTTAGCTCGCTGTCACTCACTTGTGGTTCTGTTTAAATTCAGAAGCGCCTGGCTCATCTGCTAGGAAGCAATGTAACAAAACAGCGATTAGCTTTCTCAGAAAAGAAATTGTTTGCAATAGACTGAGCCGGAGCATAAGAGCTGCTCTTCTGTTGCTACGGCACTGGTCTGCAAATAGTCGGGTAAAAGCCGGGAGGGCTCCTGGCAGAGTCACCTTCCACTCACCGGAAAGGGGCTGCAATATAGAACCTACCCTTTCTTTCCCCCCCGCCCCTTTCCTCTTACTGTTTCAATCTGTGATAACTTATTGTCTAGATTCAGGCTCTAATTGAATTTGTTCGTGTCCAACTAATATGGCAAAGCTTACAATACAGGAGAACTGAATCTCTCACAGCGAGATCTGCCCTGTGTGCATCATTTACTGACACATCTCAGTAAAAACTGATTCCTCTCACTACTCACCCAAACTCAGCTAAGCTTATTGCATATAAGTATTTACTTCCAAAATTTATATTTGGTATTACCTCCATGGGAACCAGCTGCAGAACCACCTAGGGAAATAAATCCATTTTTACCTTGTGCTAGTTTGAGCAGCAGTGGTTTCATCCAGCTGCTTGCATGAGTGTTCTATTGATTGTCCTTCCCACACCAAAACCCCCGAGTATACAAATGAGCATCACTGTAGATGCCACGTAACGTTTCGCTTCGAAAGGGACCTGCAGCTCCACTCTAACCTGTGCACAAAGACACCGCTATCCCTGGCCTCTTCCAGATGTTTAAATCCTTCAAACAAACAAACAACAATCCACTATGTACGCAGCAGCAAAAGGAAAACAAACACAACAATATATGGCTGTATTCTAAGGAATGAGAGGGCTTCTACAGCATACAAATCAGCGACCAAAAATAGATACAGCAGAACACTGCTTTGTTCAAAGCGGATGAAGGGCACTCCATTCCTGGGGATAACGCAGCCTGCGAGGGCAGGGGAGCACAACTCCGGCTGAGCGTCTGCTGAGAGCTCAGATGAACGTGCGTCTACCCTGTTAAGTGAAACAACTAGTTAAGATAAACCTGTGGCCATATAATTCCATCTAATTTCATTTTCCTCCTCACTCAGTTGCTTTTCTGCTTCTCACTTGCTGTGAATTTGATGGGCCTTGCAAAATGTTGTTATACTGGATTAAACCCTTGGAATTTTTAACTCTTTGATCCCACAGCAGCGCCGGAGACTTTATAAACTGTACCCTGATGACGCCAGTATGTCAGCAGCTACATAATAACGTTTCATCTGCTTTCTTCCTAAAATCCCCAACTAGCTAATTGACTGAACCCAAGGAGCTGCTGTGTCAACCTTGGACGCGTCAGACAACGCTGCAAAAAGCAGCACTCTGCCTCCTCATAAAATGCTGAATCCCAAGAGAAGAAAAAAAAAAAAAGGACCTCTTTCCATCTGTATGTTGAAATATTACACCTATAGAAGTCAGACTATTTTTATGCCACCCCATCAATCTCAGTAACCAGTACTAGATTCAGAGTCAGCGCATGCACAAAACACATGGGAGAGGCAGCCTTCCAGTTTCCTGAAAAATTTCAGATTGAGGTAACAGGACGGGCTTTCGCTACACTTCTTCCTCTTTCCTATGATTCCACCAGATCAAATGTTGATTTATGAGAAAATAAATCATTCTCAACAAGGGCTACCTCCACCCATAATTACAGAGCAATACTTCACATTTACATTGTGCTGTGCTTCCACGGACATCCTTGACTTCACGGCATTCATTAATTCAGCCTGAGCAGCTCCTGGGTACGAACGTAAAAGCTGGAATCCGCACTTCGGCGTTAAGAGGGAAGAAGAGAAAGGTGACGTGACTTGCCCAGGCCACCTCGCGAGCAGGTGGCGTAGATGTCAAGAGATCCCAGGACCTCGACCTCCCGTTCCAGCACGCTACCGAGGGGATGCTGCAGGGACGGGGCAGCCGGGGACGCCTTGGGCCCGGGCGGCCGGAGGGCGGTGCAGAAGACAGAGCTCCTCACCGGGGCTGGCGGTGCGACCGTTCCTCTGTGGCCACTTGTGAAGAGAGTTGTCGCAATACAGCACTGCTTCAAGATCGAGAGGCTAAGCAGCAGAGATTGCTCGCTATTGGTCATGGAGAGGGATAAGAGCACTGACCGGACTAATTGGGAGGGAGGGGAGGACAGGGGATTGGCAGGGGCCCTCCCGTAGGCTCAATAACAAGCACTACAAGCTTCTTAAATAGAACAACTGCACTCAGCACATTTACAGAGCTGAGACTGTAAAGTACTGTTACGTTAATTCAGTTAATCCCAGCATGCCATGCACAGTGCTAATGCCACTATTTCACTCACATGAAACCTGCAGCTCAAAGGTTAAGTGATTTAATCAAAGCCACACAAGCACCTCAGTGTGGAAGGCACATCCAGCCCTACCTCCTGCTCCCTCCCTTCTCTTCCAACATCTCTCCTCATAAAAACAGGCCTGTCTCTACTAGAAACTGTTCTTTCATCTGTGGGGCCCACATCCTGCGGGTGACTGCAGAGTGAGTCCCGGAGCCGCCATGGTGCCGGAGACATAGGGGAATTCTGCTCACCTGGACTGACTTGCTATCTGGAGGCCTAAAACAACGTACAGGTACATGAATATAGGCTGACAGCCCAAGAGGATTTATGCTGTTATTACAAGACGACGTTGGTATACAGATCCAGGACCTCGTAGCAAACACGGCTTTTAAAATAATCACCAAGGGTAACTCCATAGTTACCTCCTGGTATGCCTGTAATGCCTGCAACAACGTTCTCACTGGGAGCCGTGGTTTGAAGACTGCATTGCAGCCCCTAGCAAATGCTAAAAAAAATACACTTGGTTTCAAAAGAATGAGATTTTCTAAAAAAAAAAAACAAAACCAACAAATAAAAGAAAACCCCCCATCATTTTATTCACATAACGCTATGTTCATTTTTACAGTACAATCATATAATTTCCTTACAAGTTTCTCTTTGACCATGATGAGAGGGGAAAGAAAGAAAAAAGTAACATTCATGAACGGGAGCATGAAGAAATTCACAATATATGAAATTCGTAACAAAGCTGCCAACACTATGACTGCTACAGGTCAACGTGTCTTTGGCTACACCGTTCTGCTACTGCAATGACAGGTTAACGCTGCAGCGATACTGGTGCCAGTGGGAGGATATAATCAGCAAGAGAATTTGCTACCTCAGCTTTATCCACCAGAGCTTTGCCGTGCAAAACCCAAGTCAATAAATATAAATTTTAATTGGGAAAAAAACCAAAACAAACTCGCTGCTTCACTTTATCTCCCCTCCTCTTTTGGAGAAGAGAGCAGAAATCCCTATGGAAATGCTGAATGGTGTACGCTCTGCAAGCGAAGAACAAAGAGGTGAAGTGTATCTACAGCAGAAAGGAGTTAAAAACCTCCCTAGACAAATGCACTTTAGTTTTTCATAAACCACACCACAAAACTTAGGGCATGCCTCAACACATGCCAAAGCTGAGGAATTAGTCTTCTGAAAAACCACACTTCTTAAAGGCACAGCACGTCCTGCTGCGCCAGCAGAGGAGGGGCAAGGCGGAAAGGAAGAGGGAGATGTGACCATCAGGAAAAAAATAAAAAGAGCAGGGGGGGAAATGAAGTTGCAAACCTTATGACTCATCAATTCTTCTCCTACAATATCCACATAAAGCTCTTTTATCATCAGAAAACAAAGAATAAAGAGAATACAGAAAGTATGAAACCAAACAGGCACTATTTTGCACCCTTCCCCCTCCATCCCACTGACTCTCTGCAACCTTGAGATACAGACACTCTCAAGGACAGTTTCTGCCTGTCCTTTATTGAGGCTGCTCACGGGACAAGCATTGCTTTGCTAGTCCTTTGCTTTATTTCTGCCCTCACCACAGTCAAACACTGATTTATAGGAGGGCACTTGGGCTCCCTGGGCCATCTCCCCAACCTCTGAAGCACCTCCTGTGTACTCCTGTACTTCTGTTACTAGTTGTTCCCACATGACAACAGTTGTCTCCCTTTAGGCAGAGCTGGGCTTTCTGCTCCTTCAACTCACGCAGGGGTGTTGTCTTTTGTGCTGTGAAAAAGAAAAAAACGCTCAAGACGCAAGTATCTCCCTCCTAAGCAAACAGAAGGTGACATCTAAGAAGAGTCCTTTGCTGCCAGAAAGGGATGCTCTGCCCCCCTCACCATTTCTGCAACAACACCTGCCTGTGCAGCCCGTCCTACAAAGCCTCAGCCCTGACCCGCAGGCAGCCACGGCTGCTGCAGTGCCTTGCACCCCACAAGGCCACCCGTAATCACGGGGGCCCATTTCCTGCACCTTCCCTTCCCAGAGTTGTTCAGTGGGAGGCAGCACCATGTGAATGTGCCCAGGAGACTTTCCCAGCAGAAGAGAGAGACCTGTGTCTGAGCAAAGGACAGCCGGGCTGCAGCAACCATCCACATCTAGCTTCTTTTCACGGTTTTCTGCTGCACGTTTCATATCTGGTCACTGACTGAGCTTCTCAGTCTCCTCACCTTGCTCCCTTCCTACTTCTCTGTCACCCTTTGCTCCTGTGCTCCCTCTTCCTTTTTTTGCCTTTCTTGGTTAGCTAATTCTTCCTCAGCAAAGTTTTTAAATAAAAAGGAAGGGGAAAGGAAAAAGAAAAAAAGAGACCAAAATGCTGGTATTAACACAGTGTTTGCAAACCACTCTTTGTCTGGCTCTAAGGGAAACAAGTCTTCGTCTTGCCTGTTTGGACTATGAGCTCTTCTTTAGCTCTTCTTTACCCTTTTCACTCGGTGTTTGTACTCCAGCAGGCAAAACAGGGCCCTGAGCTCAGAATAAGTCCCCAGTCACCAGCATAATCTAACGCAGGTCGTAAATCTAGCAATACCTGTAAGGAAACCTTTGCTCAAAGCATCCATGAAATCCCTTTGCCAGCAGCAGATTTTAGTTTAGAGCGTAACAATACAAGCAGTTCTTAAAATACAGCAGATAGCTAAATCTTTTATCTTTGTCCTTCAGGTGATAGGAATTAGGAGAGAATCAGGATAGGAATAAGCCTGTTACACCCCCATCCAAAATATCAAGCTTTCCATCAAATGGCAATTCCCCTAGCTTGCAGTATCGTTCCTCATTATCTCTTTATAGTTTCTGGGAATTAAAGATAGCGCAGTGATCTGAATAAGCATTATGGTTATGTTGGAGGAGGTGAGGATCAATGCCCTGGATGACAGGACCTACGGCACTGTCACCTTCCATTCATGTCACCTCCAGGGAAGGAGGTGGGTTTCTGAGCATCGGACGGGCCTGTTCCAGGTTTCACTGTCGCCCACCCACTGAATTCCCAACCCACTGCAGCCAGCATATACTCCAAGGCAAGCCCACAACTTTGCTGTTAAGTGGAAGTCAAACCTGTAACTGTGATTTAGAAAGCAAGGTCTCAAGAGTTCTGATCAATAAGCAAATCAAACGTTTAAAATAATTCATGCTCTTATTACAAGATCATGAGATAGTCGAAAATTAATCTTACAAAGTAACTGAGCTCATAACGCATATGATTTTTTTTTCTTTCCTGAGCTCTATGTGAATTCTTTCCTAAATTGCCTATCTTGCATAATTTTAATTGGATCCCAGAACACCATGACCTTGATGCAGCAGCTACAGTATCTCAGTGCTGTCTTCTACAGTTATATATGGTACAGCGCCTTCCAAATCTGTGAACCCTGGGAGATCAGAATGGTGTGCTGCGCAGTGCTATTTTTCTTATATCCAAACATTTCTGATTCAAGGTCTTCCAAGAAGGCTCTGATTGCCTTGGAAGGTCACCAAGACAAAGAACCCGCTTCGGCAACTAGCTAAGTTTCTAATAAACTGCACTGGTGGCCAGCTGTTAGTTATGAGCAATACCCTGGTTTTACACTCAAAGCCATGATACCACTGGTGAGATACTCTCTGGGAGAACGTGAGCACGGCTGGAAACACGAACCATGCCTTGAGATTACTGCCACCTCCTGTGCGTAAGTCAGGGAGGTCACTTCAGCACTGAGCAATGCAAGACACAGCTCTGCAAATTTGGGGGATCTTTGACTCTGGTGGTACTACGCTTCTGTTTCTCAAACAGTACTATAGCTCTCAGGAACAAATCCTGAAGTCCTGTAAAAGTCACAAAAGCCTGGCCTTCCATACAAATGAATTCTTTCAGAAAATTTATCATTCTCCCTTGGCATCACAAGGATATTTTTCTGAATGGAAGAATCGCCAGACAGCTTTTAAAGATAATTCAAAATTGCAGCATCTAGCTATGTAGCGGGACTCCGTAGCCTTCGGCAGAGTGGAGCTTTCATTACGAACTAAAAAATGGGGACCTTTTGCCATCTTTTTATACACACATGCTGAGACAGTCCCTGCAGACTGAGATACCGGGCAGTGGAAACAGCAAGGGTAAAAAAGGCCTTCATCACACAAATTATTTTACACTCGTACCTTTAAATCTTCATTTCACCAGGTCAGCAGGTCCAGCACTGACCTCCCAGTGTGTATCACGTCAGTGTTTTTTCAGGATGCTCTGGGAAATAAGTTATCTCAAAGGGCAGAGTGCTGGAATTTTTTAGACTCCACGGCAAGCTTTGGAAAAACTCCTTTCACTCTCCAGCTCATTAGCCAGTCTCAATCTTCAATCAGACATCAACATGACATCACTGTTTGAGTTATCATCTGGAAGAAATGCCTCGTTATCAAGAAGGTAAGGCAAATTACATTTCCTTCCAGAAAACATTTTTTTTTTTTTCTCACAAGGTAGCAACCACTAGACAACTAGTTGAGGTACTCCTCCCTCCCTAAAGTCAGCATAAACACCAGCCTCTTCAAGCTGCTGAGGGACGTGGTGGAAGAACGGAGGTGTCATTCAGAAGGTTTGTGCATCTTCAGCAGCTTTGTGATATCCTTCCTGTCATTCCTGATGAGTCCTGCTGCTCCAGCTTTCTCACTCACCAGGCTTCCTTTAGTCATTTCCAATGATCTGTTCTCCAAACTCAGGCTATATTAATTAACTTTCCATTGCAAAATAGCTCAAATTCTCTAAATGTATGGAAAACTAAAATTCCTTTTTCCCCCTCTCCCTGCTGGGACCACAAAGGTTTTAGGCTTCACGACACCTGGAGCCGCGAGCCATCCAGGGTCTTTCAGGCTTGCTGCTCTAGGGCCAGCAGTTTGAAAGCCCATGAAGACTGAGCTCCCCCACTCCGAAGCAGAAAGGTTGAAGGACCTAGCTCAAGCAAGGCTCCCAGATGCTCTGGGATCGCTGCGATCCTGGTACCAAAAGGCCTGGGCCATGTTTCTAGGATGCACAGCTCCTTCATACAGAAAGCTGTAGGCCAGGTAGTCCCAGGTTTTGCAGGCAGCACTTGCTTAAACCGCTTCCTCCAGAGCATGCTCCATTTTGGGAACATCACTGGAAAAAATAAACTGAAAACCTCTCATGAGCAGGGAAGCCTGGACTGTGGTGAGCTCCACACTCAAATCTCTGTCTCGAGTCCTTCTACGATACTTTGGCCTTTATAAACAGGTTGGTACCAAACCTCAGCGACTTGGCATTTTCAGTGAGGCAGGGTGATCGCTGAGGGGAGGATCACAGGAGGACGGATGAAGCTCGGCCTCATGGAGCAACTGCAGCCTTTGCTCACCCTGACTCTTAAAATCTGACAAACCCATTTGTGTCCGCCTACCTTTTTTTTTTTTTTTTTAATTTCAAACCCATCTGAGCAACACGCCAGGTTTCACCCTAATGATACCTGAAGGGCCGAAAACCTGAAGTGAAGAGGACATCCGGGAGGGCAGCCGGGCTGGGCGGGGCCTGTGTGTCCCCCTCAGCAGCGCGGGCTGAGCGCTGAGCGCTCCCACCGCTGTGTGCGTGGGGAGGAATCCCTGAAAACAGCCCTATAAACCACAAAAACCCCAATAAACACTGCACCAAACCATTTGTGAAGGCATGCTCCCAGGCACATTGCTTTTAACCAGATTTTAAATTTTTGACAGACCCCCTCACAACTTGTTATGGCTTCCTTCGGGTGGGATGCACATGACCGCTGCCCAACCTGAGGAGATGCTGCCAAGGAGCCATTTTGTTACTGCCTGCCAGAGGCCATGGCCCGATCGCCCCGATGCCGGCGGCAGGGCAGGGCGTGCCGCCATCGCAGTGCCCCGTGCTGGCCAGGCGCCTGCACTGGGCTCAGAATCCCAGAATAATCTCGGTTGGAAAAGACCTTGAAGATCATCCAGTCCAACAATTAACCTCACACTGTCTCCAGGGAGGCCACACAAAATGGCAGCCAGGGTGGCCCGCTGTGACCCCACTGCCTGACAGCTAGGCTGGCAGCCCCGTGACTGAAACTGCTTAACTCCCACAAACGTTTATAAATCAACCACTGTTCTGTCACGGAGAGTTTTTTTAATAGGAGATGTCCATCTTTTGGTTTTCCAGATAGCATGAAAAGGGTAGCAGCAGCAGGGCAAACGCAACAGGCAGGGCCCATCCCTGGTGCCCTGTTCCCTCAGGCAGCTCACAGGAGCAGTGGCGGGTCACTCCGTTTAGAGGGGGACAAAAATCCCTCCTTGGGGGAAGAGTCTTCCCGCAGGACACTCTCGTGTCCCTGGCAAGCAAACAGAACCTCCTTGCTTCACACTTCTGCTCTGTTCTCCACAGCCCGGCATTAAATGGGGGGCAACCTAGCGTTATGTTTTTAAGCGCCGCTTTTCTCGTTCCTGCTCTTTTGAGCCACAGCCGCCACCACAAGCGGTGGTGGTGAGGTGGGTCAGAGCTACAAGGTGTTAGCAGCAGCTTCAAACCAGCCAGGGCATCTGGGAACTTCCAGGTGGCCGCAAGTGTTGAAGGATAAACTTTTAGAACAGTGTAGCAAAATTATGCTTAGATCAAGAAAGTTGTTCTTTGTATATATTAAAGCCAAAGGCATCCCTAAATCAGAACAGGTAGGTAGCCACCTGTGAGCAAGGACATCACAGAGCAATGAGACCTTGAAGAGGATACAGTGCCAACTTGGCAAGCAAGCCCAAGGTTCATGTATCCTTCGCTGAATACCCTCATTAGAATACTAAAAAATCACACCCACAGGTCAAGAAGACCCTTACCCAGGCAAAGACCCTTCCCCTGAGCATGCATAGTAGTAGAAGCATTGTGTCAGCAGTATTACAATTGTATGTAAATTACTAACCAATCATCGTAGAGAGGATGGACTTGGAAAATTACTAACTCTGCGAGTTGTCGGCTTTCTAAACTATTATTTGATTTGGACAGTTTTCTTGCTTATGATTTTTGGTAACGCAGGGGCTCCCCCACCACGCTCCTGGTGCACACCTAAGGAGCAGCCATAGCACTGCGAGTCTTCCAGCTTTGCCATTCATCCGCTTTTCACCAGGACACACATCCGTAAAGCTTTAGTCCCTGCCATGATATTTTGGTGCTTGCAAATTGTAGGGCACCAGTCAAAAGAGAGAAACATGCAACCTTTTTTTTTTTCTTCTTTTCTTTTTTTTCCCTTAAGACTCAGAAAGGTCAGATCTGGAATTAATTTTGTCCTATGTAATGTTTTGGCTTGGTTTGTATTTATTTCAAGTGAGTTCACCCATTTCTACTGCAGAAATAAAAGGTCAGGAAACCAGTGAATTCTCTCTCCTAAAAGGGGTGAATCCCTTCTAGAGAGTCAATCACCAAAAGAAAAGAAAATGCAAAAATGTTTTGTCTGTGGGACTGTAATCACAGTTGAATGCCATTATAAAATGCACCGTGGCACTTTGGATGCCATTTGTTTCCATCAATTTTTAAGTCGTCTGTTCAGTTTGACTGATGAACACGGGGAAAAAAAAAGTAAACCAAAACTTTAAACCTTTTTGGTAAAAAAAAAAAAAAAAGCCGCCATCTTCCTTTCTGCAATATTTGCCTATGCAGAGTAGGAACCAGCACAAAGATTTGGCTGGACAGGGAGGAGGACAGGGAAGGGACAGTTGAATCACTTTATACATAAAATAAATCTAAACCAACCCTGGCCCTCAGCTAATACTCTGCATGTTAAAAAGGAGATATGTGTGTCATGATGTTGGTTTTATTAGTCATCTCATTTAGAGATTGGCTCCAACAGAAACTTTTGGATCCAGATTTGAACACTCTGAGGAAGGAGAGTATCCAGAACTGAACTTTTGACTCAGACTGGCATAAAGATAAACAGGTTTTTTAATCCAGTTTTTTGGTTCATTGACTCCATTTGGGTTTCCTTAGTTTTACCACAAGAATTTAGTGTGTACATGAAACGTAAATGGACCTAAACTTATTGTACTGGAATAAACCAAAAATTTTCACTGTTCATTTACTGTAGTGTATTGCTTCCTACCTATGCTTTCAACAGAAAATCTTCTTGGTTCAAATGTTTTGAAGCTTTTTTTTTTTTTTTTTTAAAGTCAAAAGGCTTTCCAACTCTACTGTTGGTAGCCTGTAGCGTTAAAAAAAAAAAAAAGTATAGAAGACTTGATTTTTAAAGACTGAATCCTTAATACTGCGTAACAATTATTCCCTATGAGAGGGCCAAACCGAAAGGCATCCAAAATTATTAGATACTTTGTTAAGTCCTAGTTAGGAGGTTTCATGAAAATATGACCAGGACCCACCTGCATTTAGCTACGTACTTTTGCTAGTACTTTATCAAGAAATGCTATCTAGTCTTCAACATCAGGTGCTGAAACAGTCCCATTTCAGTTCAAAAGCAGAACACAAGTTATAAAGAAGTAAAAAATAATCAATTTTCAAGCCCACATCATGATTTTTTTGTGCCTGGTATATGATTTTTTTAAGGCCTTATTTCGGTAATGCTCATTATGTAACTTTTGGAAGATAATTCAAACCTCAGTGAGGTGACTCCTCCTCCTTTGCTCAGCTCTATGAGAGTTGTTCACATTTGTGTAAAGTTGGGGAAAAGAGAGGAATGAAAGATACTATTTTCACCTTCCTTTATTTATAGCAAAATTAAATGTAATAAATGTAAGACTTCAGCTGTTATATAGTTGATAGTTATTTTACGTACAGATAGGCAAACCAATAGACAGAATACTTATACTGTGATCTACACTTTACTACTGCCTGTATTTTACTGAGATGGTAAATAAGAAATGGGAAGAAAACTGGGAATAACATTTTAAAGAATTCCTACTTTTTGACTAAATTCTCCGTAAGAGCTGTGAAGAGAGACAAGACATGACCGCAGTGACAGCAGCGTAGTAACCTGCGAGGTCAGAACTGTAAGGTGCTATTAAGACACTCTTGTGATAAAGTTCGGGTCCCTCTAGCTCGGCCTTCCATTTTTTAAGCTCATTCAGCACTAGCTGCTAGGAAATGAGGTGACGGACATCAGGAGTGGGGTATGTACTTCTCACAAGTAGAGACGTACAGGAAAATCCAGACCTCATTCTGGAGTTGGCGAAAACTGGGCACATCCAGGGTGCGCTTCATCGCATCCTACAAAGGGTATTTAAGCCTGGTCAGGAAAGTCCTGCTGGGGACGTGCCTGTTCTCTCCACAGACTATAAAGAGAACATAATGCGAGTAGTTCAGATACGGATATGATATTCCAAGCCAAAATACCTAAAATTAGATGAGATGAATGTCATCCTCAGTCTCTTACTGCCTGACTGATCATGACACAAGTGTAAATAATCTGGCATCCAATTAATGAACGTTTTACTTCCTCAAGTACATGCTCTGACCCTAGATGAGGAGGCCTTTGGGAGATGTCTTCAACTTACAAGCTCAGTTGGTATTTCAAGTAGGGAGATACTAAATTAGGAGTATTTCTAGGAGAGTCTGCATTGTGGGATTGAGAGAAAAGGGCAAAGTTTGCAGCCTTCGTGGAACAGCCTCAACAGAAAGGCAAATGGGATTTGCTGGTTAAGAGCATCTTCTGTCTACGGAATCAGCTGAAATTTTAGGGAATAGCTGAACTAAGAGTGACACCTGCTCCAGCAGTGGACAAGGAGAATTGAACAATAAATAAAAATACTGTCAGCTTCTCCTCTTTGTATTGCAGGAGGAGAAAAAAGGGAGCAAACCAAGAGTTCAAACTTTACCAGGAACTTCTCATAATACTAATTACGAAAAGATTGAGTGCTTATCAGCTGTGACACAGCAAATATTGCTGATGTCCTTTGTTACCTCAACACTCTCCTACTGTCTCCTTGTGAGCACAGCAAACACATTACTTTGCTGTTTCTGATTAGGTCCTGGCCATGCCAAGGCTTCTGCATGTGCTGGATTTGAAACCTGTGACATTTCCATGGAGTAATATGGGACTCTACACATCCAGAACGTAAAACCTACATACAACTGTTTGGCAAAGGCCACGGCCCACAGATGTAAACTAACGGGGACCTGAAACCTTCCATACGTGTTTTCTGTGGTCCCTGTTACAGTAGGACCAGACTTCTAAAACCTTTAAATTATATCATACCACAAGGAAGAGCAAATAATAAATGTAACTGTGAAAATATGCACACTGTTGGAATATAAAATTCGAATACAATGCTGCACTGAAATCCATAAGCATCCCTTAAAATCTATTATATTGCCAGTAAGTGAGAAGCTATGACTTTTGCAATGAAAAAACCCCAAGTGGTTATAAAACGCTGGGTTGGCAGCAGGCAGGCAGTGTTTTTTCGTAGGCATTGGTATTTCCAGCCAGCAAACACTCTGTCAGGGTGGTGCTAAATTGCTCAAGACATAATAACGTCTCCTTGTGTGGTGGGAACTCTGATCTGACTGCCCATCATAGTAAGGTCACGGATTACACAGTAATCTATAAACAGTTTACAGTGGGATAGTTTGCAAATGCTCTGCTAGAAACAGAAGGCATGCACATGGCTCTTCGTTTACTCTGAGGGGCAGTTATTTAGAATACCAAGAATAAAAAGTTTAACAATGAACAAAAAGATGGAGTGATCACAGTGAGCTTTTCAAAATATTTCAGTGAAGCATTACAGCAGCTTTTAATTCTGCTGGCAATGGCTGAATCCTCCTAGCAGCTGTATTTGGAGCTGCTGCTGACAGAACTCATGTTTGGTAACAGATTAGTTGGTAGGCTGCTAACTTAGTTAACAGCAGACGTGAGTATTTGCTTTAGAAAAGGTTGTAAACTTCAGGAGCAGAAATCTTCTGGGTATGCTTGAAATAACATGGGCAGAGGTAGCAGGGATCTCCCGACTGAGTTATACCCAGATTCTTCCCTCAGCTTTTCCAGAGGAATCGCTTAGAAGGAGAAGAGCGGTGCCTCTACCCATACTCTTCACGACCTGGGACTATCAGGTTCCCGTTGTACAACACACAGCTGTCAAATACCCCTCTCGCTACCGGTGCTGCTAACACACTTCTCAGGGAACGCAGGCTGGCAGTAGGTAACAACACCCCGGAAATCCTTGGGGGGACAAAAGTGCAGCGCAAATAAAAGTGATTTCTCTCCCTTTTAAACATCTGTGTCGAGTTTAAAGACCAAGCTAAACTCTGCTGTAGGTCACAGCCTTGCACTGGATTACAGCGCAAGGCCTCGGTGGGAGCTGAAGATTATAAGGGACCATTTACCCCTGCAGCCTGAGATGAGACCAAGTAGCCACCATAGCAAAATCCAGCTACCACTGCAACGAGGTAGCACGGAATGGGCATTCCCATCATTTCCCACCTGACACTAATTGGGAATAAAGCATGCAGTACCGCCAAGTAAATCACAACAGAAGTTTTCAAGGCCGAACCCTTTAGAAAAGGCCTCTTTGCTCAAAACACAGAAAAAAAAGTTGAGGCCATGGCAGAGGTTAGATTCTGCAGCTTAGTGATAAAGTAAATAAATCTTTAAGAGAAAATAAGTCTCTTAATATATTTAGAAAGAAAATTCTTTTGGAGCAGGAAACTGGCAATTGTTTTCTGAGAAAATTTCTAAGTTGCTTTGAAGAAATAAGAGCTACTACATGCGATGACAAAGCTAAAAGAAAAACAGAACACCACCAAAGACAGATTAAGCACATTTACTTTCCTTTCACATAAAAGCACACACACACACACCCCCGCACACTCTACTTTAATGACTAGCATTTACTGAAAGTGATTTCAAGAAATCTGTAAAAATTTCCTCCTTCCTAAAAACACTGTATCTCAAACGCAATTCTAGCAAAGAATATTAAGGAACTCGGGAGGGTTGTGCCAAGCACCTCTGCAGAAATAGCTGCAGCTGTGTAAGATATTACTACCGCTCAGCTGTTCGGTGCCACTTCTTGCCACACCCACATATACATCAATCATATATAGGTCATTTGAGAATTCCTCCTCTGCTTCAGTGCACCAGCAGCCGGGGCGGCTTAATCTGTTTCTGCAACGGCTGTCTGACTCTGATCTTGGTGAAGAGTATCTGAACGCTCTCATTCAGCTCCAGGTCGTCGCGATGGGTAACACCCGGGCTTTTGCATCACCCATTCTGGCTTTCTACTTCAGGGCTTTTTTCCCCAAGGACATAAAGTTATTTAGAGGCTTCTCTCAGAGAGCAGAATTTCAAGCAATTTTCTATATAGCTTGCTCACAACCCTGATTCAGCTGTAAATAGATTCACAGCTGAAAGTTCATGCATACCATTTTTTAAGCTGCGCTAAAGCTACAGGGATATAGACTGACACAAGCTGATGTTAAAAATCCTGAAGTACTGCATTGTTACTCAGATATTTTTCTATGGCAGAAAATACAGCGGGTTCTGTGGGAAATTTTGGAAGAGATGTTAACCCTAGTGAGTCCAACAAAATGAACTCTCCGGGTGTCTGAAAATGGAAACATTTTCCAGTTGCAAATAGTATTGAAGAAACATGTGCTTACCTGCTAAAGGGAGAAGAAAACAGGACTGAATAGCAAATAGGGAAGACTCCACAGCAGGTTTCCGAGAGTCACATGAAAATTCTTGACAGACGACACAATTTGGTTGGAAAAAAGTCAGCCCCTTGCAAAAAAGGCAGCTCTGCAACAGAAGATGAACAAAAAGTAGTATTGCAAATACTTTTATTCTACAAATTGTTTCTCAAGAGTCCACTAATATGCCCACACATGACACATACAGAAGTAAAGTAAGTGCAATAATCAGTGCTGTTCCACCTCATCACTGACAGAGCTAAACACTTCTTGCACTCTTCCCTTTTCTGTTTTATTTTGAGGGGAGTGACTCGTTGACACCAACACCAGGAGTTACACTTAGCACTAAAGAGGACAAGAGAGTTTCCGTGAGCACACACAGTGCAAGTGTTTCTGGGTTCCAGAACTAAGGAGGTGACAGAAAAAGGTTTGAAATGTTCTGCATGATCTGCAGTGGTCACCCTTGGAGAGCAGCTGCTCTATAAGGCCCAGAACAGTCTTAAATGCATCATTTAGAAATAGCATAAATGCATTCTTTAGGGCTTCAAATGACAGTTGTAATGTCACCGCCTGGGTCTCGAAGTGCCCAAGATGACTGTTAACACAATAAAAAACACCAGAGTGGGTATCTTGGTGCAGCACAGAATTTGTGATTACGTAACTTACAATACAAACATGTTCATAATTTAAAGCTTTTTTTTTTAAAAAAAAATCACTGGTCAATATAAAACACAATTATAAAAAAATTTCTATACACATATACACAGAGTGCAGTATTCACACACATTGTCATTCTGAGCAGGGCTCTTCACGCCTTGCACTTTGCCTAGAGTAGTACCAGCTCTAACACACTGCTAAATCTAAGTAGGAATATATAGATGTCCTTTTTGGCTCCGTTTATCCCCCGTACAAACCCCTCTTGCTTTTGTTTTGTGGTATGTCAGATCCACTTTGCAATGATGTAAATAACTGCATGTGTTTAAAAATATATATTGTAAGGTTAATCTTTCCTGTGTTTGAGAGAAGTAAGTAATCCCCTTATACTCCCACCTTTTGTCTGCTCTATGGGTGTGAGCTTCATTCTGTTACCACTTATTCTAGTCAAAATCAGAGGTGTTAGTTTAAATAAGGGTCTTGTGCAAAGTCAGTGCATTTTGACTGCAATGCGTTAAGGAGCTCAGATGACAGCCTGCAGAATGGGAGAAACTATCTGCAGCTTGTGGGCTACAGAGCCACGAACTGGTATTTTTGAGTACTGGGTGGGGGCAAGGTAGGGAAAGCAACTTTTTCAGCAACACACGTGCAGCTGGGAGACGACACGTGAACAAATCTGCAGCGAGGGACGTGTAGCAAAAGCACAAGATACGAGCATAGCACACTGGGTACAAAGATGCTGTGCCAACAAAAACCCCCCTGGACACAGCGAGGTGTTGGACTCGTATCCAAAAAACTACTCCAAGCAAAGCAAGCTGTATGGGAGTAGAGCCTTCTTGATGCAGCTGGGTTTGTATGAGGAGCATCTGCCAAAACTGCTAGAGCGGTCAGGACCTTGAGGGCTTCCAAAAGCTGTGACCAACTGATCGCAGCTGGAAGTGGATACTATTAAAGTACGTACCTAAAATAATAGGTCTTGAATTTTGGCTTTTTTCTCCTCTCTGCTTAGAAGGCAAATTGAGGAAGATTCTTAATCTTCTAATTTAAAGTATAGGAGAAATCCCACTGATTATGGACAAAAAGTGTAATAACAACTATTTGGTTCTCAAAAGATGAGATGCTCATGGGTATGAAAATAGTGTTTTGCTTGGAGATCCTGCTTTGACATTTCTATGCTAGCAGATTAAAAAAAAAATCCTCCATTTTGCCTATAACCTGTGATAATTTGATTAACCAGGATAATAAACCAACATCATAGTGCTATTCTTCAGGATTTGAGGGGGTTATTTCAGAATAAAATTCCGCTGCCTTTTTCATTTAAATCAACCTAACTTCGATGATCAAAGCTCAGCAATTCTGTCAATACGTGCATGAAGTATACCTTTTCTTTTTTTTTTTTAACTTTCTGAATTACATTTATCTTGCTTTCATCTAATATCCTCTATGAAACTATTTATAGTTCAGGGGAAAGGGAAAAAGAGAATGCCTGAAAAAAGCCAACCCCTGATGCTGTTGTACAGAAGTTCCAGGAGTCTGTAATTAAGCATATTCCTCACACCAGCTGAGCAATCAGTGTGTTATTTTGGCAGGTAAAGCAAATCAAGAATTCATACAGCCTTTTGTTATCAAGTTTTGATACCACGCCTTAAAGCAGGCATTTCCCAGGGGCAGAATTTCAGAACTGCTTTACAGTTTTCTCAGGGGCATACTACCTCCCCATCCCTCCACCTCGCTATGGGGAAAGCAGCAATACAAGTCTCTGAGGAGAATCACTGTGAAAGGCCTAAAATACTTTTGCAGATGTACCCATCGCATTGTAGCTTTAGAGACCTCCTGACCAGCATGGAAAGAAACACACTCCAGAGGTTTTTAGACCCCCAAAGCTACCACAAATCCAGATTCAGCTCAAACTGCTCTGGGCCACAGGGCAGTGTGATTTCCAGGTATATTCTGTGTGTGAGGCTCAGGAGGAAAAGCTAGTGATGCAGCTCAAAAAGCAGTTATTTTGGAATTTGTTCAAATCCAAAATGCTACTTCTGGCAGAGAGGTTAGTTGTCCAAATGCTAGAAAATATTCAAAAATATCGGGTAGACCACAGGATCATGCATCACAGGTGCATTATACATAATACATTAATATAACTGCCCTCCTTTTCTAAGTGACTGTACTTTAAAATTATTTGTGAGTGCGGGTGAAATTCATTTGTCAGACAGCATGAACTTGCTCAGTGAAGGGAGCGGCAGTTCCTTCTCAGGACTGACAACAAGAGCTGCTATAAATCAGTATTTCAGTGGAGCTGACGCAGTTGCCCCACTTACACCTACGGCTCAGCCAGCTACGGCCAGAGAAATCAGTCACACGGACTCTAATTTCGGGTATGACTGCGTATGTCTTTCAGCCCAGCCGTGAGCGGCCGGCAAATCAGCTCTATCATTTCAGTGACTGCAGTCTACAAAGGTGCAAGCCAAGAATCAACACACTGGCTGGAAATGGTGATTGCAATTAAACTACAATCAGCCTGGCAGGCTGACGTGATCAAGGCCTGTTGTGTGAAAACCCACAGCAGCACCGCTACGGACCGTTTTCCACCAGAAGATTTTAATTTGGGGCTGCGATGACCAGGAAGCATATCGATGGCTGGGAACTGCAAAGGCTTGGTCACTATTTTCAGAGTTTTGCAAGCTCGGCTCAATCAGCCAGAAGCGTGGAAAAAAGTGCATAGGAAGAATGAAGTGAAAAGACATCAATGTAAAATGTACCATCTGTACTCTTGGCTTCATTCCTCGAGTTGCATCGTGTAGATTTTCCTGTGGGCTAGCTAAGCCTTATTTCAGTCTATGAAGCAAGTGGCCTTCTGCGCTCTCGGCCTTTCCCTCCTCGGCCATTTAACAAGCCAGTCTACAACTGGTCCCAACAAGCAAGACCGTGGGGTTCAGCCTATGCTCTACCCAGCTTCGCAAACACCTGGTTCACTCTTTCAGACCTGTGAAAGATTTGTAGGTATAAAATATTTTTTCTTTTTTTTTTTTTTTTTCCAGAGATAAAAGATGTCAGTATCTCTTCTGGGCTTTACTTCCCCAATCTTTCTCCTTTAAAAAAATATTCCACTTCAATGGAATTAAAGCTCATACTATAAATTCAAATTATAACTAAAGGATGCATTCTGATGAATTCTGGCTACAGAAACAGATAGGAAAGCCCCTATTGACTTTCCCTGGGGCAACATTGTACCTCAGACAAATAAGAAGATTGTTTTTAATGCTGACTTCTCACAGCTGAATTTTTTTTGCTGACAGTCTGTATCTGTTGTGTGTATTGCTGAGTTTCTTTTCTGCTCCAACACTGACACTTAATCTCTTTTTCCATCTCTGAGGACATCAACTTATGAAGATAGAAACCTAAAGGCGGTAATTTATCCCAAAAATCTTTGGTGTTACTCTTAAAAGAAGTCAGATGAAAAAGTTATAGAAAGCTCTGCATTAAAAAGTGTCAAATTCAACTCTATGGAGACAAAGAAAAAGAACATACAAAGACCAAAAATGAAACTAAGGGGCTAATTACAGGATCAGCTTAGTCTGAAGGCCCCAAAAGATCTCCCCCTCTCATCTCAGATTATGACTTTCTCCACACTCAAAACTCCTACTTAAAACCTCTGCCCACACTCAAAACTCCAATAATTCATATTTAAACCCTCTCTCATTCTCCATTTCCCACAGACCAAACCTTAAACATAAGGACTAACGGATGGCAGGGACAAGCAGCGCGCAGATAACCGCCAGCGTGCGTGCCCAGCCACCGGTGGCGATGCTCCGTTTTGCAGAGAGCACCTTGTGAACTGGATTTCACAGCACCCCAAGTTTAATTCATATTCAGCTACGTGAAAACACCTCCCAAGCAAAGCTTGCAAATGCAACTGCATCACTGCCAGCATCTTCACACCGCAAGCAGGCTGTGAATTTAATTGTGGAGGTAGAACAGTAACACATTTTTCAAGGGGTGACTACAACTTAACAGACAAAACAAAAATCCTGACAGCAGCGCCCCTCAAATTCATAAATGTCTTTACAGATCGAGATTTTTACATCCTTCTGCACTGCCCTGGCTCTGCTTTAATGAAAATGATAGAAAAATATTCAACATTTTCAGCAGGAAAAGACTGGAAAATCCTATTCATAACGTGCACCATTTTAAGCTAAATTCATATTTGATGTATTAGTGCCTTGGTTTTACAGGCTGCCCATTTGCAGGTCTCACTTGAAAGTCAACATCCCACAGTAATTTCAGTAAAACATTAAAGCTTCAGATAGCTCCAGGAGAAGAGTTTTTGGGTGGGTGAACTGGACACTAAAAATTCCCTTTGAACTTTCCACGGGCCGTTTCAGGACAAAACAGAAAGGTGTCTCCTTTGCTTCCATTAAAGCACTCAAACTCATGAATTTTTGAAGCAGCATTTGAAGGGTTTTACTGGGAAAGGGTGCAGTGAGTGTAAACGAGGGCATTTTGGAAGAATTTCACTTGAGCACCTGCTGCGTTTCCTTTGCTGGCTCAGTCACTTTAGGCAATCTCACGGACAGGGACTGTCAGCTCCGACACCCCTGTAGTTGAAAACCAAGCAAATCCAGGCAGGACTTTTTTTTTTTTTTTTTTTTTTTTTTTTGCACAGCAGCCTGGCACGATCTCTACAGCAACATTTCTCAAAAAAAGAGGCATTCTCCTTCAGCTGCCTTTGCTTTTCACTAAAATGCCAACATGTCTTATTGGCCTCCTTCCTCCTTCCCAAGAACTGCAGGAGATGGAAAACCAAAAAGGGAACCTTTCAATTTGTCTTCCTATTTATAAGCAATCGCTGTGCGGCGGGAAGGTGCTGCCCACAGCCATCCAAACCCCGGCCCCTCTCCCAGCCCAGCGCTCAGCCTCTCTCTGCAGGGGTGCCAGATCACATTTAAGGCAGCTGCTTCTGAAGCCGAGGTGAAAAACATCCGCCGTGAACAGGAGCTTCCTATTAAGAACAGCAGCAACCCTCTACGGAGAGATTAAAAGACCGATGGATCCCGGGCAACTGAGACTCTTAACCAGCTCAGGGAAACATATCTCAGCCTTCTCAGCCGACCCTTCGCTCCCTGGCACGGCCAGCGAGAAGCAAGCTTTGAAAGAAGCAACAGGAGAGGGGGAGAGAGGCACCGGACAGCAAAGCAGAGCCAGAAGCGACTTCCCATGCAGCGAGAATTTAAAGTCTGCATGGCAAAAAGAATGACAAGGTCACAGCCCACAAACACCCTTGGCAACTTTATCTGTCTCATTTCACAAATCTGTAGACTTTGCTGGACGTGCTGTAAGGGCCACCAACACCAACACGGACTTCTCCGCTCAAACCACCAAGCTCAGCACCTTTCAGGCACACACCAGAGCAAAAGCCACTCGCGCTTCTCTATTTTTAGAGCAAAGCTGGGGTTACTTATGGCCACAGTACGGATAACCAAGCCTAATGATGCCAGCATTGCCTCCAGATTAGAGACATATGCATGACCTGTAGCAGAGTGTTACAAGAGATGCTCACAAGTCCCTGGCTGCAAAAGAAAATTTTGGTTGGGTGGCATGGATTAGGAAAAAGGAATGTGAAACTCCATAATTCTCAGTTTCCAGGATCACATGACTGCTGAGGGGGGAAAAAAGAAACAACAAAACAAAACAACAACAACAGATAGTCTGATCCTTACACAGGTAGTTCTCTACAGTCATACACCCTGAAAGCAGAATTAATTGCCAGTTGCACTGAATAATGTGAAGGAAGAGAGGGAAAAAAAAAGAAAAACCAAAAGAACAATAAGTAGGCAGTTCATCCTAGGGTCACTACAGATGGTTTCCGAGATGGTGAAGAGAAATTTAAGAAACAACGACACTAGCACCCCTTCTGCCCCTTCCCCTGCTCTACCAAAGCAAAGCTGGCAGAGGGAGCGTGTTACACTCTGCTTTTGTGCAAAATCCAGTGGTGTCAGCTCCACTGCCAGGGAAGGTGAGGTGCCGGGGAAGCTGCCAGATGCAATACTGAGATAACTTTCTGCTCCACCAGCCCTGCAGATTTTGAAGAAAGGTAGCAAATAGCTGGAGGCAGCGACTTCTTATATTTCCTCTGACGTTTCTACTACACTCTCAGACTCAGCTTCTGACTATGCATGAGACAGCAGCTGCTTAGTCAAAAGCTTCCCAAGGAAACGCAGTAACACGAGAACACAGCTCCCCAGCCTGCATCTGCTGCCGTTCTCAAAGCGGGTACTGCTGCCTGAACCCCTGCAGAATAAAAGGGGGAAAGGATATGAAAGCAGTTTTGGGCTCCTCTCTAGTGAGGATGACGTGCCTGGACAGCAGAGGATAAACTACTGTTGGGAGAAGACAGCCCCAGTCTCTAATCTCTCCGTTGCCAGAGTTTGGGGGATGTGGATGTTGGGCTTGGACTTACCCAGAAGCTGGCAAGTTCATGTGGCTCCATCGATCCTCCACCACTGAACCAGCCCGAGGCGAGATAAACTGTGCAGCAGCGTCAGGAGTCGGTATGCCGGAGGCAGTGCATAGGGAAGGGTTTATGCAGGAAATAAACTGACTTCAAAAAAAAGGATGTGAATAGAAGCAGCAGCAATTACAGAACTATCACAAAAAGCACCTGGATTCAACTCAGCTGTGTTTCTGCCATCAATAAAGTCCTACAGTGCAAATACTGGGGATGTAAAAACTGTCGTCCCATCAGCAACTCTCTAAACAGTTGTGAGAGACACCCTGAGCCTCTAAACAACATTCAATTTCTCAGTGATGACTCGAGTGCAGAGCTATTCTTGGGGATTAACAACGGCCTGAATGGTCCTTCAGGCTCAGGAAGGGACACTTGTCAGTGACCAAGCTCTGGAAAATCTCTATGATCATTCGGAACACCAGGAGAGGAAAACAGAACACAGTGCTGCGCTCGGTTTTTTTATACTGGGTACACAAGATATTTTTCTATCGATGTCAACAGATACTGGATCAGGACCCAGGTGGTTGTGAGACCACCCTGAAGAGCCTGCAGCTCTTGGAGAGGAGAGGTGGGCTCCACACACCTTGCACGGGGGAACCCATTTTTTTTTTTTGCTTTTGAGTACTGAGATACCTTGAAGTCCACGTTTGCCTGTTTTCCATGTTTTCCACAGCAGTTGATGCAAAATATATATTCTTAATAAATAAAAGGAGGGCATCTTCCACATACCCCTGGAGCTGGGACTGCCACAAACCATGCAGCCCCAGGTAGCAGATGGAGGTCCTGAGCTAACGAAGCATTTAATCACATCCTTAACTAATTTTAAGCACAGAAGTAGTCCCGCTTTAGCTCTGACTGGCCATTCCCCTTTGCTTCTAGATAACTTTCTAATGTTCCAGACTGCTGCATTCAGAGGTACGGGATTTGATCCAGAAAAAGCACATGTACTGAAATTCTGTTTGGCTCCCAAATTCTGGGGAAATCTTTGGTGGAGAGAAGGGAGAAGTGAGAGAAGAAGGAAGAGGATATTGAATGTTTTTGAGCAGCTAGAGTCTCTGCCTCCGAGTACAGTTTATTCTGACCAGGCTATTTACTCCCAGATTAATCTTCAGTGGTTTGTGTTCATGGTGCAAGTCATTTGGCTGTCTGTGCTGGGTGGGGAGACAGCAACCTGTCAGTGGCGGAGCAGCTGCGTGCGTCCAGGCGGACAGATGGCGAGGATGCAGCTCAAGTCTCTCCTCCCTTTATTTCCCTCCTATAATTTTCCTTCCTTCCCCCCCCCCCCCCCAATTCTTTCGGTGAGGGGAGGGAGAGATTCTTGGACCTCAACATGCTTGAAGAGCAAATTAAATTCGCCTTCTAATTACTTCCTGAGCCTCTGTACCAGCAATCTGTCCTCACCCCAGACAGATGGCAACTGCTGCTGCACAGCTGGTCTGGCACCGGCAAAGTCGGCGGGTGAATGGCAGGCAGGTGTGATGCTGGTTTGTCTCACCAGCTGCAAGGAAATCAAGGAAGAAAACCCAGCCTATCGGCTGAAGAGAGCACAATTTGGAAGCTGTTCCTGCAGGACGCCTGGTGATTTAATCAGAGAAAAATCTAATATATATTTGTCCGTTGAGATCATTCCAGTTGACACTGGGCATTTAGCGGAGGACCGAAGGAGGCTGTAGCACTGCTGCTGGCTCTAGGTATCACAGAATCATCTGGGTTGGAAAAGCCCTTGAAGCTCCTCCAGTCCAACCATGAACCTCACACTGACCGTTCCCAACTCCACCAGATCCCTCAGCGCTGGCTCAACCCGACTCTTCAACCCCTCCAGGGATGGGGACTCCCCCCCTGCCCTGGGCAGCCCATTCCAACGCCCAACAACCCCTTCTGCAAAGAAATACTTCCTAAGAGCCAGTCTGGTATCTTCTCACTCCAAGGAGTTCCTACCAGACCTCTTATTTTTTACTAACTTAGAATATGTATATGTGTATATATATGTGTGTGTGTGTATATACACATTTTAAGTGTCTATTTCCATGTACTTACATAAAGTCGAATACAATGGTTCTGCTAATAAGTACAGTCATGATCAAGTAACACCTGCACCAGCAGCAATATGACTAAGAGCCTCCCTTTGGTTATTCTACAGCCAGAATACAACGTCACTTTATCAACCACCACGACACTGCTTTGTCCCAGGCTGCCACTGTTGTGAGCATACAGACATGAAAGCCTCAAGACCATCTTGAGGGCTAAACTGGTATCAGCTTAACCAAAAGGAAACATCCTGACTACAAAAAGAAGGAGGAAAAAAGGAACCCTGATTCATCAGTAAAAGAAAAACCTAAAACTTCTTCCCCATTCTCCTCCACTTGGTAAAAGCAACAAGTTATCCTGGACCACCCAACTAGTTCGCAACTTGGCTAAAGTTCTACACAACTTTAAACTTTTTAAAATAAGACCCTTTTCAGTCTGGGTGGTGGTCTCTTTTTCTTTCCCATTTTAATTTGCCACGTTGTCCTGAGAGACTTGCACTGTCATGTCTTCACTCCTACCAAAATTTCCATGGCTGTTGAGATTTTTGCTCATGAAGGGATGGATGGGTTTGTTTCCAAAGGAAGAGTTACCACCTGCTGAGAGACCACGGGCAGCCTGCTGCCTGCACAGCACCCTGTGAGCTCTGGGAGTGTGTTCCCTGACACGTGGACAAAAAACCCACGAAAGCCCCGAGTGTTCGCCTCTCCCCAGGCAGAGGAGAGGAAAAGAGTTGCTGGAAAAACAATACCAGGCAATGTAAAGGTGAACATTTTGCAAACTAACACGTTGTCCAGGCTCACGGAAACTCTAGTTCTGCCAAAACATGACTGCTGCCCTAGTGTTAAATGGATTTATTTAAACCAGTCTAAGCTTCTGCTTAGATGCTGTCACACTGTGCAAACAGATCCCTTTGCAGACGCAAGCGGGAGGATTAAAGCAGTCATGGATCCAGGGATCCCTCCTGCCTGGGACAGATGAGGAGCAGCCACACCAGCACTAAGAGAAGCCATTCTATTTTGAAGTTAAGCCTGAGCTTTCTGATGTTGCCTGAAGTGGGTTAGGGAGGTCTCACGCAGTCTAAGCAGACACATGCAAGACTTAACTGCTGGCAAAGGGGCAGAATGAAAGAGCTGGGGCAAAGGATGCCTCTCCATGTTCTAACCAGCAGCAGCAGCTTGTAGAGCGGGTGGCAGCACAGCATCTTTGCTGCGCTTTATCTGAGTCATTCAGCAAAAGCCTCAACGTAATTTTCTGGTGGTGCAAGGAAAACACAAACCTACGAACTTTTTTAACACTATTTCTGCAACCCTTTTGTAAGTGGGTAACAACCCTACGCAAGTAGGAGGCATTTAAAACCTGAACAAAATTGCTTCTTCAACAAAAGATGATAGGGTCGGAGAATTTCCAAGCTTCCATGAAAACAAATGCAACACTGGAGTATCACAAGTAGTTGAAGGGCAACACGATTTAGATTTCAGATCGCAACCCAACCAGATCTTGCTACATGTGAAACCAAATTTGGGGAAATCTTATGAAAACTCTGCATTACAACAGCAAAATTTAAGTGATAACCAAAGAGAAGGAAGAATGTGGATATTAAGGCACATTGTAGAGTTTATCAAAACCATGCTGGCGGGCACTAGTGGCTGTTAAGTGCTTTGAGGATGAAGTTACCTGCAGTCTTGTTTGTCACTGTTCTGCATTATACAGAGACACAATCATCTGTGTAGGGTTTATAATGAAGGGAGAGACAGAGCCTTTTGCCAGGGCCATAGTATTTACACTGGAGCATCAATTATTCCACTCACGCAACAAAAAAAACCAAAAAAAAAATTGCAAAAAAAATGTGAATCAGAAGAATCCTGAAGAGCAATGGCCAGCTTTGGTAGCGCTTCCCTTCACTGAGTAAGAAAGAGGCACATAAAATGGGGAAGAACCACAAGCTGAGGTGTGTGGGCAGGCGGGGGACTCTGAACCTATCCTGAGCCAGTGCCTCTAACCCTTCCCAGAAGTTATCGCTCAATCTCTGCTGGATTAGCGGCGAGAGCACCGCTCCTCCACGCCAGGTTGGAGAACAATGCTGGAAAGCTGCCAAGGGTTCAGACGCAAAGAGAACGAAGAGGGGGAAACCCCAAAGAACACAAACCCCAAATCTGAAAGCTGCTCGAGAGACTGCACGAGCCTGAGCACAGTTTCTCAGAGTTTTTACTTGGGGAAAGCGCTCTCTGAGCTTAAATGGCAACGGCACCTCAATAAAAATTAACTACAAGTTGGACAATTTTTCCTCCCAAGTTTTATCAAGCAGGCTCCCAAGCACCCACAAAACAGCGTAAAAGTAGTTGTATTTAAAGATTTTGAACTATTATTTGCTGGGGTTTTTTGCATTATTCTCAAACTATGGCGCCTCGGTCATAGACTCACAGACCAATATCTGACTGAGGTAGGTGCTGTGGGAAGGCAGCACAAAAAAAGGTAATTAAGCATAAGCAAAACCAGAAGCGTATGTTCTCTCAGGATATGTTCTAGGCACAATCATTCATGGGTAACTAAAGAGTAGCGAAAGCGTTTCAACATAATCTCATAGCAGCAAACCAGACGACTCAAAAAATTTCTCCCTATTTCCCTTCATTTTCAAACAACGAGGGAGAAAAAGGCTTTTACAAGACGCCACAAAAGGCTGGCAGACTCCATTTGTTTCACACAGAGTTGGTATCCGACTCTGAATACTGAAGACCTCACCAACACAGCTACAATGCAGCGGTCCCCAAGGAAAGATGGTCTGAGTCGTTGCTGCTCCGTTCCCCACACAGAGTTAAGGCAGCTTTTTGTATTCCTTAGCGCTCTATTTAAAGGTAATTAAAAAATTACTTCCCTGCATCGAAATTAATTCTGAAGCCTCAGAAGAAGTTGAAAGCCTACTATTAATATTATATGACTGCTATAAAAAACTCCTGTTTTTTTCCTTCTGTTTGTTTACCTTATATATACACCAGGAACGTCCCGGGTTTGCTGAAATGTTCATGGGATGATGTTTGGTAGCTCTCATCTGCTAATTAAAGGGCAGGAGAAGAAAGATACTCTAAAAAGTTAGTTTCTGAGATGATAGCGATGCTCAAGGAAGTGAAAAAAAACACACGAACAAAAATAGCCCTCAAAAGTGAAAAACAAAATCAAAGACAAGGGGAACACTCCCTTCCCCACAGCCCCCCAAGTGCATCTTCCTCAGTGATGGAGCAGCCTGCAGGCAGGTCCTTCAAGAGCTGAAATAATCTGCTGCCTTTCTAAGGTTGGTGGGATTTGACCAGAAGGCTACAGGTTTTGCTGAAGAAAGAAATGCAAGAGCCTGTCTTGCTGTGATCACAGAGACTCACAGCCTGGGCTGGATCTGACTTCCTATAAAGAAATCAAACAGAAGTAAAGAAGGGCATAACCCCGCTTGGTTTCCTTTCACAGTAATTCTCAAGTCTTGAAAACTTGGGGTAATCCCCCTTACACATATTTGTTCCTCGTTTTTACCAAATTTGACTTCCACCTTGGAAAAAAGCTGAGAAAAAGGAGGCGGCCAGAGACTGGAAGAGAACACTGACCCGCCCGGAAAATGAAAGATTAACACAGATGCCTTTGTGTTCACAGAAAACATGCAAACCAGGCGCTGCCAGGGAGCCACGAGAGCACAGCAACTGAGATGCTGCAGCAGTCACCCAGCGAACACACCGGAGACGGGGATTTTCGATTCAGTAAAAAGCTCTGCTTCTTTCTATTTCAATATGAATGTCCTCTGTGGACTCAAGGGACTCTCCAGGCTTGGTATCCCTCGTCAGAGGAAAGCTCTTCCCCCAAGAAGGCGTTAGCCAGACTGGCTCTTTAAAATAAACAGCTGGAATATCACCCTAAGGGCCAAATACAAAGGGCGTTTGGTGGCTGAAGCAGAATTAATGGAAACGAAGACCAGATTTCTGCTCTCTGGCAAGGGTGATGGGTTGACTTGGTGAGTTTTTAAACTGCTTTAGCTTAAGGGTGACGTCACGAGGCACAGGTTTTCCTGGGAGGGAGGAAAGAAAACTGGAAGGTCGTTTCCCTGCTGCCACTGTCCCTTGCTGGGACAAGGCAGGAGGTCACAGCCACATCAAGCTGTGCTGTGCCAAACGCCCACCTTCCGCTTCGGTACCAGGGAGCTGCACTGAGGTACAGCAGGGCTGGCGAACTGCATCCCCTCCTCAAGACCAGATTCATCCCCAAAAACTCAATGCAAAAGTCTAAACGCGTGAGCGTTACTCGACTTCTCCACGCTTGTTCACATAAACCCTGCACTTACATTTCTTACTCAAGCGCTCTCCCAGAATTTACTCAAGTCTGTAAGATGACAGGGTAAGCCCCAGCCCATCACACCACGCTCAGCAGCTACAAAGCCATGAGCACCGAGGGTTGTTTGTGACAGCGCCGGACTCACCATTCCCAGGCACCCCCTGCTATCACCCAAAGCACCACAATCCATTTGACTTCCTCTCAGGAAGCAAAAAACTTAATAAATTAAGAACCAAGTGTTGGTCTGAGAGGGAACTGCATCACTAGCATACTAAAGGTTTTGTACTTTGTTTCTGAGGTAGGAAGATAAGGGCTTTGCTGTAGAGTCAGCAAAACAACAAGGTGTTTTTAAAACATAAGCAAAGTGAGTCTCTCTTAAATTACTTCAAACATCCCCCGTGACTTTGGACACCATGACCAAGGGCACCATCTTTCAGCTTTATTCCAGCACACCATGCTGTGCTCCTCAGAGGTCAGAACTGTCTTCAAATTCCACTAAATCCACTGTTATTTCCTGTTCTTTAATCTATCAGCTTAATAAATCTGCTCCGTTACTTTCTCATTTGTAGAGGCAGGCAGGAGACTGCCCGACACAGCAGATGCAGGAGTTTAAAAAAAAAAAAAGGCGAGGGGGTGGGGAACCTAAGCAAAAGGCTTTTATGTGCTTGTATCTGGGATCTCTGAACGCGTGCTCGGAGCTGTGGGGGCCAGCCAAAGCCTAAACTCCCTGTGCCCCTCCAGGAGGAGTCCTCCTCATCACTGCGGCCATCCCAAACCATGACATGATGCCTCTAGACTTTACATGGGATCATACAGCGGCAGAGAGTTGGGTCATACCCAAAGCTCAAACCACCGGGGCCCCTGCCCCGAGTTATGCAAACATTGCTCAGCAGGACTCGTGGATAAATAGCCATTCCGAGCTCTTCAGGGCTCTAGCAGATATATCTCACCAGGCTTTGGAAAGCTCAGGCTGAAAGAGCAGGAATTCCAGCAGATGCGTCAGCTGCTCCATTGGTCTTCACGACTACGTAGCATTCCCCACGTTCCCTGTAAGAGCATGAAGCAAGAGGCATTCGGGGGTACGTCCTAGCAGCACAAACCACATCCACCCTTCCCAGAACCTGCTGGCGACAGGATCACCACACGGCAGCTGTCCAGGGTCTGTCTGCACCAAAAGAATGTCCTGGATCAAAAGAATGGCAAGCCCCATACCTTCTGGCCACCAGCTGTGTCTGTATGAGAAAGGCATCATCTAGATCCCTGATGTATCCTTCCGGAAGTCACACAGAATCATCTGGGTTGGAAAAGCCCTTGAAGATCCCCCAGTCCAACCATGAACCTCACACTGACCGTTCCCAACTCCACCAGATCCCTCAGCGCTGGCTCAATCCAACTCTTCAGCCGACTCCCCCCCTGCCCTGGGCAGCCCATTCCAACGCCCAACAACCCCTTCTGCAAAGAAATCCTTCCTAAGAGCCAGTCTGACCCTGCCCTGGTGCAGCTTGAGGCCATTCCCTCTTGTCCTGGCGCTGGTTCCTTGGTCATGTTCCATTTAATCCCCTGAACAAGGCACTCACTAGGGAGGACATGGGGCAGAACCTGCAGAGGGGTGGCCGCTGTTTTAAGAGCAGCGGGTCAGCCTTCACGCTCGGTCTGTTAAACATCGTGGGCTGCCTGGGTATCTATGTCTGCATATGTCTAAGCACCGGTACAGAAGACAAAAGGAAAACCAAGGAATGCTTAGAAAAGAGCCTAGTTCAGTTAATGGCCCTCTGACATCCCCAAGCCCTGCCTCCAAACCTCTGCTGCTGACAGAAATCCCACTCCAGGCTGTAGCCTCCAAAGGGCACGGAGTGCTCCACATAGAGCAGCTCGTGCTCAGCCATGCAATGATGTGTAATTTCAATGTGCTTTCACCATTCTTGTTGCCATCACAGGTTTTAAGGCCAGCAAGGAACCGTTCTACTTTGACCATTTATGGGGGAAGAAGAACATCCTAATATCATGCAATCCTGTGAAGAAGAGTATCTTCATTTGCAGTGGTGGTTTTCTTCTCCTGTTGTTTAACACTGAATAAAGAAGCTGTTCAAAGAAGGCAAGCAAAGAAGACAGACAATAGGAGGGGCACATTTTGCCTGAGCATTCATCAGCCCATTTCCTTCAGTGAGAGGAAAAGCAAGGCAAAGAAGAAGAAACAGCATCCCATTTTTGCCTAAGCACACAGATGATAGGTAGGCTTTAGAAACTTAAAATTTTTACAGCTTCCAACAAGAACAAGGCTTGTTTTTGCAACAGTGATGCTGGGTTTTAGATTGCTTTCCCTAAACTGGAGATTTACTCTCTAGGATACCTAAATGCTGCTAAAGTGGCAACTGAGAGCCTGGAGAGGGCTGAGTACAGATCAGTTAAGAGGAATCTCCCGCCTTTAGTCATAAAAAGAAAGTGTTAATGTGCAGGGCAGGGACTGTCCTTTGTTTTGTGCTTGTACTCTGCCTAGCACAGGGTGGTCTTAGCTCCTCAACTTAAAGGTTTAAAGGCAGAAAAAAATTCCAGTCATCAATAAACAAGAGATACCGAGGCAGATAAATAAGGGACTGGAACTATTTGTTAAATAAGCACGACAAAGGCTACCAAAGGCTACCAGACTTAGCAGCTACGGGACTTTCCATATGCTACAAAATAATTATGAGGGGCCAGGATTAAAATGTGAACAATTGGGAAACCTTCATGGGAATTCAAGAAAGACCTCGATGTATCCTGGGGGAGAGAATGGCTCTGCAGTTCAGTTGCATCTCTCATTGAACGCTGTTAAAACTCCATGAAAGGGAAATCAAGCTAATCAAATTTAAACCAGCTAATAAATATTCTTTTGGCTACTCTTTTCCCAGCAAAAGAGTGAAAAGGGATGATGCCAGTAGCCTATTATCAATGTTAAAAACTTGAGCCTAAAAAGAGCAAAAGGAATTTACTATACCCAAATAAGCTAAGCATAAACCTTGCATCTTGTTCCTGGCTGGGACCATTTTTCAAATTAAACCTTCTGGTAAACTTTGAGAAATCCTCGATGTCTGTAACAAGGTATTCACAGTGCTGTAGATGGGAAAAAAATTATCTTCTAACCTGCATTAATATTTTCTCTCCTGTCTGTATAACCACAGACAACTCTGGTAGTCATGCAAACACATACTTCAGCCTGAGTATCTCCAGGAAATTGTTTCATAATGATGAATGAACAAAAGTCATGCAGAATAAAATGGAAAATCAACTCATGCTGGAATTACACACTACAGAATTAATTGGGAAGCATGCTGTAATGCCAAATTTGATCCGTGCAAGCAAATATCACAAGTTTGGGCCAACATCTGGCTTCTTATCTGAACTTTCCAAGCTGCTTCTCAGTTATACAAAACTGGCTTGGATATTTTATGAGAACAAGCGCTCTCAAGTTTTCCAATACTTTCTATCTTCAGGGATGCCAGAATTACCACAAGAATGCCTTTTTCCTGGCACTCTGAATTCAACTGATTCAGACCTCACTGATACGATACACTACAGGATTATTTATACCGGGAACGATGCTTTATTTAAGAGTAGAGGTTTTGCTATGCCAAACCAACCCAGTTATTTGTTAAGTCCGATAACCTGCCAACAGCAGCCTTTGCCTAGTCCTCCAGAGCAAAAATTAAAATAAATTAAAAAACCCCAACAAATCAACAAAAAAGAAAAACCACACCACAAAACACAGCAAAACAAACAAGCAAAACCATGACCACAGAGTCATGGTAACCACCAGTGGAGCAGTCAGGAGGGAATCAAGACTCTCTGTATGTACTTTGAAGAGTAACTGATACTATAAACCCAAGTGATCCGTATGAACTAACGCACACAACAGTGGGTATTCCTCCTACAGCGACAACTGGATGGGAAGTTAATTTACTTGTTGGAATCAGTGAAAACTGCCAAATTCAACCAGTTCGCTGGTATTTCTCTAGATCAGGATATGAGTAGTTAATCAAAGGAAAAAAGAAGTGGCCCTCCATTCGTCCTGGAGAGAACCATAACAGAATATTTTACAGAAAGAAAAATTAATATAGCGGTGAAAGGAAAACCAGCAGTACTGGCTGACGGAGGGGCTGGATGAGCACATCCAAGTTGGGTTAATGCACCTTCTGGAAGAACGCTTAACTTCCCTCATCTTTCTGATTTCCTCTGCAATCAAGACAACACAATTTCATAGTTTATTTTCTTCTGACTTTCCACTTCAAATGGACAACACAGGAAGCAAAAACCTGGTACCAAGTCAGCAGATGAGGAGATTTTACGACTCAAGTTACACTTAATTAAAGGAGAGTCATCCCTAAGCCAGCACTGTAACTGTTTGTCAGTGTTTTCCCTGCCTGACCTCCAATAAACCATTCACACTGAAGACAAACTGTCTCAAATCTTTAATGCAGCCACTATGAATCAGGATAAAAATATCCCTCCCTATCTAGCAACAACATACCATCTTCAAGCACTTCTAACTCCACCTGTTCTGCAGTAGGAACATGTCTAATTTATACAAACTCTGGTTTATTCTGGGATACAACAAGAAATCCGGTGGAGGGAAGACTGTATGTTAAGACACCAAACCACACGGGAGAGGTACGTTATCATACATCACAGTATTGAGTGAATAATCAGAGTTTTCATGAACTGACCCACCTCGTATCTGAAGACAGACCTGGAACACTATCACTAGTACACAGTAACACCACAAAACTAATTAAGTTCAAAATTGCAACCTCTTTATATTCTTGGAACCACATTCTAAAAAATACCTTAATCCTGAAGAAACTGATTAAATCCAAGCAAACATAAGAACTTGGACTGAAGAACTGCTGGAGCTGATCCAAAGCAGCAGCCTCTCCCCCGACTGCGGCGCATTTTGGATCAGGGCCCTCAGCCCTTCGAAGCCGTTTGTGCATCACCTACAACTCCAGCAGAGCTACGCAGCCCTCGGAAGCTGCTCTTGGCATTTCAGCAAGTACACCAGGTTGCGTCTACCGCAGGACTCAGCAAGGGAAGAGGTAACTGCTGTCCAAGAATATCTTTTTTTTTCCCCCCCCTGATAACAGCTTAAAAGCAGGAAAACACCCTGAGCCTGTTGCTTTCTAGCTTTTCTTCAAGAGGAGGATTCAACGTGGGTCCAAGGACACAGATTAACAGTCAGTGTAGACCAAGCAATGTTTCTAGCCCGGCCTGCTGTGCTCACCACAGGAAAGTGTCTTCCATCACCTCCCTCCTCCCATCCTTCCTCACTGCCTGGTCAGAAAGGCACACGAGATGCTGTAGCATTTGTTTTACAGAATAACAGCATGCGTGTCAGCTGCCAGCAAGGTAAGTGTTCATGTATTTCCTGGAACACAGGCTAAAAAGATAGAATAAGACCTACTAATTCACGCAGTCCATCTCCCTCCCCACAGGCATCTAATCCAAGCTCCAGAGAACGCCGCCGTCCCCTCCTGCAGACCACAGAGGGGAGCTGAGAAGCTGACTCTGACTGAGTTGTCCTGCTTAACTACAGAGCCTTGCTCCTAAAACCTCCACCCTAATCCCCAGGCACAGTTCAGCCAGGGGAGATGCGACCCTGAGCTGCCAGCCCTGCAGAACACTTTCCAGGGCTCTCTGGGAGCTTTACAAAACCCCAACCAACAAGGCTACTAGCGTTTTTCATGGAAGATTATTTAGCTTCATTCCATCAAGAAGCTTTTCTTGATGTTCAAGCTACCTTCTCTTTTGCAGCCCGTTAAGTCTAGTTGCACCCTCTTGCAAAGGCTGAGTGATTATCTCTTGAGTACCCACACCTGAAATTGTTGGTATCTTTGCTTCTTAACCTATCTCTACTAAGTGTTTTTACTCATTCCTCAGAAATCAGTCCCCTCACTCTCCTGATCAGCTCTTTCCCTTCCCTCTCAAGCTTTCCAAGGGCAGGTGTCCTGTATTTAAGCCAGGGAGCCAGACGCATCCCCGTTACTCCTCTGTTCATCACCGGGGTATTGGGGACAGCTGAGCTGCCTTGTGTTACTGCCTCACTGCAGCAGCCGTGGCCCTTGATTTGTTTCAGCCCGTGACTTTGCGGGTGCTCTTTCACACACATTAACCTACCGTCCATTTTATTTTCCTGTTTCCACCCCTCAGCCTCCTCGGATTGTTCTGCACCCTCGGGCTGTCTGCAGAGGGACACTTCATTGCCAATAACTGCAGACACCCAAGAGGGAAAAACCCACCCAGCTCTTCTGATGCCTTTCACGTTCCTTCCTCGGTTGTCATCATCCTGGCTTCTACATCACGCCACCATGGAGCATAAATAAATTTAATTCTTGTACAGGAGATGCATCACCAAGTTCCCCAGAAGAGCAGCTGCTTCGCCTGCTCGCACGCGCAGCATGGAGGGTACCTCCCTGGTGACACCCAATATCTTTCAGATCAAAACTGTGCCCCGAACCACTCGTCAGTCCCCCCCAGCAGATTGAATTTCAGCCTGAGCGACACAAAGGAGTATATTGTGGCTAGTTGATGGGCAGGAAGGGACTTGGGGTTTACAGTTCCTGTGAGTCTTCCAGCAGTCACAGCATAATGTGACAGAAAGTAAACATCTTTCAAGAGAAAATAGCTCAGAATACAATCAATGCCCCATTTTTTTCCTGCGCCTGTCTTTGTTTCAGAGCCACAATCTTTACAAGAAACAATCTCCAACTCGATTGTCCGAGCAAGGGAATGCCCGGCACCGTTCCGTAGCGTTTTCCCAGTTAGCTGTCAGGTTTCATTTAGCATTCTGCACCGGCCCTACGGTTTGGCTCACCCGGAAATTTTAAATGCAAATGTATTTGCGGGGTGGCATGAGAGAACAATATCAGAATTTTACCTCACACCACAGCTCCTCGCTCGGCTTCGTTCAACTCCCTTTTCCTCCCTCCCATATACACAGATTTTGCAGCTACTAAAAAAAAAAAAAAAAAAAAAGGCTTAAACAAGAAAATTTTTACCTATTATGTTTTCCTACTGAAAGACTTTCCCTGGCCCTTCTGCTTAAACAGACCTAAACCAGAGTTGAAATAATGCTTTAAAATCGCCTACGACTCCACTCGAGACGCAGAGCAGGCAAGCAATTTCTTTAATAGCAGGGAATAACAGCACTTAATTCAAATCATCCCCACACCATATTTTCCATCTTTCAAGGGCTAGATATGCACTAGCTAATTAGTCACTGTTTTCTCCACACCCCAAACTCGCCAGTCTTACCCTAAGAAACAGAGGAGAAAGCAAACATCTCCAAGAGGACGTGCTTCTGGATGAGTATTTGTCATTTTCTTCTCTTCTTTGTGCTCAGTGTCAACGAGTCCCAGGCCACAGATGTAGGCAGATAATTACCAGCTCTCATAATTCAACAGCTCCTTGAGAGGCTGTGGCCAGGGCTATCGGAGAGGCAAATTCTTCACTGACCTTAATATGAAGGCATTTATCTAGCAGTGATGCTGAAACACTTCAAACACTGTTAAATAATCAGAAACAGACCTGATCATTTTCTTTCTGGTGCAAGGATGCTCTTGCCCACGCGTGGGACCAACCACTCGTGCAGATCGAGGCACGACCTGAATACAGCTCAGCAGTCTGTGCTGAGCTACACGAGACCAGGATAAGTTCTAGAAATCACCGTGAGATTATTATGCAGTAAAAAAGCTCCGATTTTCCCTTTAAAGAACAGCTTTTTGGTTTGCATTAGTGGTTTATTAGCAAACACACATGCAAGAGTGGTACTTTAAAGGAAAACAAAGAAGTAGGCCAGGAGGTCAGTGGATACGAATGGTCAGAGCCTCCAGCTCTGGACCAGTCTACCTTGTTGCAGTTAATATCCATCACAATATTTAACTCTATTGTTGAAACAGGAAATACTATTTTTAGCCATTACCTATTATTTTTGTTCAAAGATTAAGTGCCACTTCCAGTTCTATTACCCATTTTGCATTTTATCTCGTGTATTTATGGAGCTGTTCATTAATCCCGCTGGCTTTTACATTAAAAAAAAAAAAAATTAAAGTCATTTTACTGGCTTGCTTTATTGTGGCTACATTTTACAACTATAATTCTATCTGTCATAAAAATTAAAAGGAAATGCCTCTAGAATGGAAATAGGGGGAGGTACGACTGTAACCCAAGGCTCAGACTTTCTGCAGTGCTCAGGGCTTCATTTTCTTAAGTGCTAAAGACTCAGAATTTGGTTTATACAGATACATTTCCCTCAAGGTCCCCCAAAGAGCTATGGATACAAAAGTTTGTGAACTGAAAAGAAAGACACTAAAATCTAGGCATTTACTCTAGAGTCTAAGCACAAGCCTAAAGAGCGTTCAAAATCTGGCTCTGTCTTGGGTGAGGAGTACGTCTGGAAATTCCTCTTACACTGTCTGCTTTGCAGTGCCTTTCTTACTGCGTATCCACTGGGAACGTGTCTTAATTCCATATTCCTTCCAGAGTCTTCCCCTAATTAGGTTATTAACGAGAAAAAGAAAGATGGAGCATTAAGTCATGCGATCAACAGTGTATCCCTGTCAATACATGCTTCGTAGTAAGTCACATATTAACAGTCCACCACAGAGAAACTAGAGTTATATTCAGGATTCACCTGACTCCCAGAACTAAGTTTTAGATGCACTGTGCTTTGGTTCTGGGAGAAGTTAGGAACAAAGAGCAGTTCTGGGAGGCAGCACCACAGCTCTACATCCAACCACGCACTAGATGCCAAGCATGTCCATGATCCTATAGCTGGCCTATACTGAACTACTTCTTTTATTCAAATTGTAAGAAAGCTGCCTAACTATCGCCTCACAGTCTTTGTTTTCCTCAAAGCTAATAGGCATGTCAGACAGAAGAAAAGCACTTCTTTTAAATGAAGCATCAAAATTTAGCTTTAGACCTATGTTTCCATTATTAATCAACATGCTGGTAAACACAAAAGCTGATTGTTTCCTCTAATTTAAAACGAAATGCTTAAAAGTACGCTGGCTGGAAACGATGAACACCAGAAAAGCTAAATCATTTCCTCGATCCTTTTTCTAAGGCTGTCTCTCGTGTTGCTTCTACAATATTAAAACGCTGGCGCACAGCCAACTTAATGTATTCTTGAAGAAAACGAAGACACCGGACCTTCACCAACGATCCCTTACGAGCTGCCAAAATTAACAGCGACTGCACACACGCACACAAATTAAAACGGACAAGCCCACCTTCTGCAAAAGCCATCAGAGATTGTACACTTCAGGGTGAAAACGTGCAAAATCATTCTGCAAAAAAATATCTTACTCATGCACACAGATCTTACTTGCGTGAATAAGGCTCAGAGCAGTCAACCCCCAGGAATCCCGTTTGGAGTCAACTCCAGTTACCTGGCAGAGCTATTTCAGACTGTAAAAAAAAAAAAAAAAAAAAAAGGGGGGGGGGGGGGGGGGATGAGCGTCCGCACCAACACTGATTTAATATTCACGTAATGTGCAAAACCTGTGAGCCCGAGGTCTGCAATGAACCGAAATCGGCTAAACGGCCCCGGGGCCGCCTTCGCCCGCACTTCCCAGCGATGAACAAAGCCGGGAGCCCCCCCTCAGACCCCGGGGCCGCCCCCCCCGCAGCCTCCCCCTCCCCACGGGAGACCCCAGCCCTGCCACGGCCCCCCGGCGGCAGGAGGGTCCCGGAGCCACCCCCCCAGCAGAACCCCGTGTCCGCTGGGGGTGGGACGACAACCCAGGGACAGACCCGCTTTGCCACCCCAGCCCCCCAAATCCTCCGGGGCGAACCCCCGGGCTGGGCACAGCCCCGGCGGCGGCCGGTTCCCCCAGACCCCGACCGCCCCCCCCGCCCCCCAACTCACCGTGCGCGGCGGGAAGGAGCCGCAGGCCCAGCCCGGAGGGTGGGGATGGGGATGAAGAGGAGGAGGAGGACGATGGGGATGGGGTGGGGTGTCCGGCGGCCCCGCAGCGGGGAGGGAGCGGGGCCGGTGCTGCCGCCCGGGGCAGCGTCGCGGTGCACAATGCGCGGCCGCGGGAGCCGCGCCGGCGGGGCGGGGCGGGGCGGGGCCAAGGAGGAAAACGAGACCTCAAAACCCCCAAATCCCCCCAAATCCGCCAGAGCAGCCCTCGGCACCCCCTTCCCTCTGCGGTGGGCGGGCAGGGTCTGTGTCCGTGGCCGCCTGGCAGGGGAGCGCAGCGCGGAGCCGCTTCGCGCAGCCCCGCGTTGTTGCGCGGAAAAAGCGCGGAGCCGAAGCCCGGCCGATGGGCCCCTCTCTGCCCCAGCGAGCTGCGGGCGGGGAGGAGAGGGGAGGAACAGCCCGCAGGAGGCAAATCCAACCTCTCATCCCTGCGAGGAAGGGGCAGGAGCACAAAGGAGCCCTCCGCAGGTTCCCAGCCAAGTGGCGTTTCTCACCGATGCTCGGGGACCGGCAACCGTCCCACCGGGGGCCCCCGGCACAAGGACCCGCGGGCCCGGGCCAGGGTTTTACTGAAATCCCACGCGGGGCCGGCTGGAGTCTGCTCTGCGGCCGGGGGTCTGTCAGAACTTGTGGTTTCGCCCGGTCCGGAGTTGGTAGTTTTGATCTGAGCGATGGGATTCAAAGCGCGTCCTGTGGGGATTCAAAGCAAAGGAAGTTTTACACAAACCGATGCCACCACCAGTTTCAGCCACATCCCATCGTAGCTCGTTGCGGGTAGCGGGCAGGCACCAGCTTTGGGTTCTGAGCCGCCCCAGGGAACGGCAGTGCCGAGGGACGGACTCCAACGATGGCTGTGTTGGGGTGTCAGGGCCACAAGAGCAGGTCACAGCACTGTCAGCTTCAAAATACGGGGCCTGATCTCAGCAGGGGCTGCTCGTGCTTCGCTTTCTTCCCATCTCAGTGGAAGTTGGACACCAGAGACTTGCTATATTGATTTAGTCCAGTTTGTGTTCAGACTAATGAATGGCCTAATGGTAACGCTGGGTGAAGGAATCGAATAGAGGAGAAGTCAGGACCCCACAAAGGAGTCCTCCCTCACCACGTCCAGGGCACACTGTTACACTTTAAAAGCAATTAATAAACTATGTGCCTATTTCCTGACTGCAAAGACAACAACAGCAGTGCACAAGTTGTAACTGGGTATTTATACCTGCAGAATTCATTGTGTCTTTTGCAATTAAACTGTGAAACAATCAAGTTTGTGACTAGTCTGAGGGTCGTGTAACCTATCAAACTCTACTGCACGGAAGAAAGCCATGATTTCTCACAGCTGAACTGACCCAGAAATCTGGGGAAGACAACTTTGCCCTCCTAAACTTTTGGTGGAGGAATGAACGGAATGTCCCTGATCGCCCTTGTCCCTGCATGCAAAGAAGAGTTAATCTGAGGATCAGGGAGCAGTTTCTTCCCCAGATCTGGCATTTTTTCAAACAGTAGGTCCCTAGGACAAACTAAAGCCCTTGGAAGAGACATTTTCATCACGACCTGTTTTCTTTTAAGTTGTCTCCTTTTTAGAAAGTCTAAACTGAATGATTAAAACACAATTCATTAACATGCAAAGGAACCTGAGCTGGGTCTTTGATCCGTAAGTGTTACAGAATCACTGTTAAACGATGCTGCTTTGGTAGGAACTGGTATCTGAATTTGTCATCGGAAGCCTCAAATACATTAATTTGTTTACTTAACAAAACAAAAATGTACAGGCTACATTCTCTCTGGAAGCTTTCTGAAAGCTTTGCTTTAAAAACTACATACTCCCTCATAAGCATAAAAACAAGAGAATCAGTACTTATAGTTGATTTTAACGATGACTACGAGGGTCACAGCTACAGCAAATGAGCGACCTCTGCCCCCTTCCCCAGCCCAGCTGATTTCCACCAAACACTGCACAGGCACAACCCCCCTTCTCTTAGGGAGCCTTATGGGAGCACTCTCATTTTGCAGTATTACTTTGTGTAAATACCACCCTGATATGGTATCTGGGTGTGAGAAATATTTAGTTATGCTTGGTTTTCACAACAGGAAAAAAACAAAGGTTTCAAATTAATTTCCGTGCCACAGATGACGTGACATCCATCAGAATACACTCAAATCCTTTGCTAACAGCCAAATACATCCACTTGCTTCAGAAAAAAACAAGCATATCACTAGCAACATCTTACTATTAAGCTCTGGTCTGTATGCTTACACTTTTTACTAGTGTAGGTGCAAGAGATGATGGGCAGAGTTTAGCTACACCAGTAACAGTTCTAACATGGAGAGAGCAACAGTTCAGAGAAAGCGTCAGCTGGTTTTCCTGCTCCCCACCAGTTCAACACCGACATAAGTGCATCAAGGAGCAGACTAGGAGTGTTAGAACTGTAGTCAGCCCAGGTGCCCAGGCCAGCAAAACGGGCTGGTGTAGAGTTATCTGTACACAGGGACCAATTGTTAGTTTTTTTCCCTGTCTTAAAGGACACAGCCAGAGAGAAAGCGAGTCCTCTTCAGTACCTGTATAAATCCAGAAATGATCAACCAAACCAAGCCCTGGAAGGCAGCAGAAGTCAAATCAACAGGCGGCTCGGCCCCATTCTTTGTGTTTCTGTTCCTCCCTCCCCAGGGCCAACTTTAGATTTCTGTCCAAAAAGGTACTTCCAGCAAAACAGGAGGTGCGTGGGGCCCGCCAGCGGGGCTGGCAGTGCAGGAGGAGCCCCTCACTGCTCTTCACCTCCCCGCCAAGGCAGCTTTGCTGCAGGCCACGTGCCAGAGCTGGCAGGGCACGCTCACGCTGCAAAAGCCTTGTCTGCCTTCCACCTCACTTGGTTTTCCTGCACTGGGTGACCGATGGGAGCAGCAGCATCACACACAAATAGACCGAGATGTGGTTGTAACTTAGATCACCAGGTTGATGAGCTCCATTTCCCTCCTGCGGGTGGTGTCACCGAGGAGACTTCATCCAAGGGCAAAAATCAACTGGAATATGTGCAAGGAGCAGGGCCACCCCTGCCAGCGACGTTAACCACCGGGGATGCGACCAGCAGTGGGTGCAGCCGGCAGAAGCCGCGCTGCTGAGCTCCGAGACAGCTCTGGGAGAAATGCCATCATCCACGCCGTGCTGGACACTCCGGTGCTGCCGAAGAGACAGGAGAGATTGGTAAAGTTAATTTTAAGCCAGCGTTTCCTGGTGCCTAGATATGCTGAGGCAGCACGGGGTTTTGATGTCTCAGCTCTGGCAGCAGAAAGAACATGTAGGGCTTTTGGAAATGTAGGGCATTAGTGGTTAGCGCTTTTTTTTTTTTTTGGTGCCCTCAGCAGTTCACACTTATCAGAACAAGGGCAAACCTCTCACCTCCTGAAGTAGAAGCTGCACAACAAATTTGTGGATGGAAGGAAATTCACACTAGAACAAGCACAGGAAACCACAAAGCTGCAGAAAGGATGAGTTAATGGAAAAAGGTTGATGTCCTGATAGTGGGTAAAGGCTGTGGAAAACTACCAGCTCACACAGCCGTAGCATGCCCACTCCGGGCAACTTCATTCCACAGATATTACTGGAGGCAGAAGTTTCCCTCCATCTGCAAGAACAATACCTCGCCAACCAGTCATTTTTCTAAACAATGAAGTAAGAGCACAGAGAAAGCTCAGTTTTCACCAGCTGGCTAAAATTAACACGAGGCCGGATTTACTTTATTGCACACAGCGATGGGGTTTGTGTGCACACCCGTTTTACGTGTCTCTGCTGTTGCATCTCCTCAAATTACACAAGGGATCGTTGTCAGAGTTGCTGAGGACGGAAGGCTCGGGGGAAGCGAAGATGAGCCATAATCACAAAATTTTAAACAGGGTAGTACTAGTACAAACGTACAGTCGCAGCTAGTGGTAAAGGAAACCTACCTAGAGATGACTAAATGACTTTCTCGGCTGTGGGAGGGCTGGGATAAGGACCTCTAACTTCTGATTCTTAACGGAGCCATAGGGCTTTGGCTTCCTTCAGAGCTTAAGTGGCTCACAAGTGGGATGCTTGTCTCAGCCTTCTTCCCACACCCCTTCTCTAGCCGCAAAGTAATTACCACCTATTTAACTTCGCATGGGAAGCCTTTTCTTTATTGTTTCTTGGCTAGGGAAATTGTTCACTGTAGATGTCTTTTTCATCTGAAAAGGAAAGATCTTCCCTGATTAAGGATGCCCTCAGGCAACTGTATCTTACCTTTTTTTTTTTTTTTTTTTTTTTTTTTATGAGCTTGTTGGGTTTTGCTATCAGCCTTAGATATAGCAACTATTTAGGAATGGAGTGGAATCCAACTTACAACATCAGGGATAATAATTTGTTTTTCTGTAGTGCCTTTTATCCAAGAATACCAAATGCTTCACTAACATTAATTAATTGGCTGTCTCAAAGCATCCAGTTGAGACACTGTGTCCTGGTTTCGGCTGGGATAGAGTTAATTTTCTTTCTAGTAGCTGGTATAGTGTTGTGTTTTTGATTTAGTATGAGAATAACATTGATAACACACTGATTTTCTTTAGTTGTTGCTAAGTAATGTTTATAGTAAGCCAAGGACTTTCCAGCAAGCGGGCTGGAGGGACCCAAGAAGCTGGGAGGGGGCACAGCCAGGACGGCTGATCCCAACTGGCCAAAGGATATTCCAGACCATATGACGTCATGACCAGTATATAAACTGGGCAGAAGGCTGTCCAGGGACCACTGCTCAGAAACTGGTTGGGCATTGGCCAGCAAGTGGTGAGCAACTGCATTGTGCATCGCTTGTTTTCTATATTCTAATTCTTTTATTATTTTCATTATTATTATTTTCTTCCTTTTCTGTCCTATTAAACTGTCTTTATCTCAACCTGTGAGTTTTACTTGGTTTTTTTCCCCCCTGATTCTATCCCCCATCCCACTGGGTGCGGGGAGTGAGCAAGCGGCTGTGTGGTGCTTAGTTGCCAGCTGGGGTTAAACTACGACACATCGATAGCTATTTTGCAAAATAGCTGCAATAGGTAAAACATCAAAATACGTGTAAGTATACTTACACCAAAATAGATGTAAAAGCAGGTATGAGTTGCTGAAGGGCACGGAGCAAATCAGCGACGTACCACAGAGATGCATCTTAGACGTCCTGTATCGCATCTCATGTGGCTTCTCAGTGGTCCAGGAACTTTCCAACCTCAAGATATCTCCAAGTGTTCTGGTAAATTAAATCTAAGTGCAGCAGTAGCTGGCTGCCACCAGGGATTCAGCATAAACAAACAGGTTTGAACAGTAGAACTGTTTTTTCTTTTGGAGTTGTTTTGGCCAGCGTTGGAGGATATACGAAATAAACCAGATGTTTCAAGTTGACAGTCAGCAGTGAAGGAAAAGGAGCTGCAGTTCAGCTGACATTTCAAAACCCAGCATCTCTGCTGATGCAATTCAGTGCAATGTCAGCCCCGAGCACAGTCACTGGTAGCAGTACTGCAGCACTCTGCAGAGATGCCGACTGGGATCTCGGCTCTTTTTGCACTCAGTGTTGCTTAAACACATGCTTGGGCGAAGTCTGGCAGGAACCCACAGTCCCAAACCCACCAACCCACATATGAGATGGCTGTGAACCACCGAAGGGAGAGACACACTATCCTTCCTCCTGTTTTTATCTTATCTTGTAGACTAGCCAGGATTGGGTAGTTTTCAAATGAAGTTTTCATTAGGAAAAGAGTCTCAAATCCAGACTGAAACTTTTTGATCCAAATCAGGGAGGCTGCCCTGAGAATACACGATGCACCTAAAGGCCGAAAACACTTTTCCAGGATGCCAGGGACCCACGTTCCTGCTTTGATTCAGTGTTGAATTTGCAGGCGGGTCTCCCACAGCTTCTGTAGGAGCAAAACTACAACTGTGACTTCAGCTGCTTGAGGGAGGACCTGTCTCTGTCTTGTCTCTGGAACTGCTGAATCTTGTGTGAATCATTAGCTATGAACTGGGCAAAGAAACAGGCTCTTGATCTTCCTGTTGGGCATCAGGGAACTGCACAGCGATGACATGAATCATGGGAGTACCCCCATCCGATCCAGAATCCCAGAATCATCGAGGTTGGAAAAGCCCTTGAAGATCCTCCAGTCCAACCATGAACCTCACACTGCCCGTTCTCAACTCCACCAGATCCCTCAGCGCTGGCTCAACCAAAGCACAAGATCCACCAGCAAAAGGCACCTCTCAAAGAAGCTGTTGCTGCCCTCTCACCCTATTCCCACCCCTTTTGGCAAGGGCTGCGGGAGGCTCACCCTCCCTTACCGGGTAACGGGGCTGCAGACACCGCTCTCCCCTCCCTCCCTTTCTCCATTTCTCAAACCTCCATCTTGCTCCACATGGGTCTAGACTGCTCCTGCCTCTCGCTGCTGGGCAGGGACTGGGACTGTAGCCGATGACTTCCTCAAAGCGCTAAGAGAAGTGGCTAACAAAAAAAAAAAAAAAAAAGAAAACAATATATAGTATTTTGAATCTTGAAAAGTGTTGCAGGAAGTAAAAACTGTTTCTGCACTGCTCTGCTGCAGGGAATGATGCAGGTGGTTTCCTGCTGTCATGCTCTTGCTCTTCTGAATCAGTAACTCGCTCTGGTCCAGGGAACTAGATTATAGGACTTCTCTGGCCACCGTTTCTAAGATTTTAGGTGATGAATAAATTGGGACCACTGTTTATTTCACCACTGGATCCAATTCAGCTATTCCTTCCACGACTGTGATGCACATTTGCCTTTCTACTAAGCAGTCACCACACTCCATGCCAGTGCTGGCTGCATTTCCCTCTTGCAAAAGTGGTTCTCACACCTGATAATATCATTAAAGGTTTGTTAAGTGCTAAGGGTCTTTGTCAGAGAAGAGATGGTACATAATCATCACGATTAAATCTCCCAGAACAATGAGACACTCAGAGGCAAGTGTGAAATGACAGATACTTTAAGGAAAAATGTTTGGCTAAAAGAACCCACATGTATTATTTACAGTGATTTCAAGCACTTACAATAATACTTCCATTTTATTATTTTTCACTTTATATTTTCTGATGTCCTTTTTAAAGACTTTATTACAGTGTTGAGGCTCTTCCTTAAGAGAGTCTGTTTTCTTTTTTAAGTACTGTTTTGAATACCCTGAAGATCAAACTCACAGCAGTCCTGTGTAACAGATTTTAAATATTAATAGCAGCACACCAGTAATGCTGTAGGGAATAATATCTTCTTTAAAATCCATATACCAAAATGACTTTAATAAATAACACTACAAATCTGATGCTAGACTAAAAGTAATAAAATTACAATTCCTATGTATTTGCAGCCTTATACCCATTGTTGTAACAGTTCTTTCAAAAACATTACCATAAAAAGATCTGAAATTCCTGTAAGACTCCAACAGCATATCCTATTTGTCTTTGCACAGCCACTGCTGCTTCCAATAAAAAACCCCAAGTTTCACCTCTCAGTGTACCCAGATACATTGCTTGCATGATGACTGCCTGCCCAGGACTGTTTAGACCCACTCCATCTCATTTATACCTTGCCTAACGTTTGTTTGCAGCAGCACCCGTAGCTGACCTCTCTCCAACAGCAATGACAAATTAACTCAATATATTTGTGGGTCAGGAGTTTCTCAGGTTTAAGCTGCTGGCCTCTACTGGGTATGTAAGGCATGGAGGCAGCGTTACAGACACCTTGATACAGCTCATTTTGGGGGAGAGGAGCAATAAATATAGACTGGGAAAATGCCAGCTGTTCATGAGCATCCTCTCTTTTGGGGAATGGCTGAAGACTGTGGGAGTTGTACAAACCAGAATGTCAGGAGGTAGTTTGCTACTCGGTCAAGATTCGAAGTCTGCAAGTGTTATATTTTCAAACTGTCAAGTGGCATATCCATGTGGTTAGGTAGATACACAGGGATCTATGCTCCTGCTTAAAGGACAGCTTTTCTATCATGTGCAACTCTGCTCCCTGGTCAAAACACCACAACATTTCAAAGAACCGTTTTGTGGAAGACAAATATCCTTGATCAGGGGGCAATGTGCAGTCATCAAGGGGTTTTTGTCTTTCAAATTTCCTTGAACTGTCTCTCTTCAAGCTATCCACAAGAAAAACGTTTATCAATACAGAAAGATGAACAACCTATGCAAATAACTGGAAGAAAGGCTTGTGTGCCACTAGAACAGTAAACACTGCTGATGTAATTCAGTTCCTTTGGAGAAGGCCTTTGCTCCCATCCAGCCATTATCAGGCAGCCAAAACATACACAGGTACAAGAATCATTTCTGCTTTCATCTAAACTGGGGTTTTCAATCTCCTTTTAGCTGTGCAACTGTAAAGCCTTCCAAGTGACTCTACAGCCTCCTACGTGCCAAATGTAAGCCCGCTTGCCAGCAGGATGGCTTTTTTATTTGTACCTTTGGGTGGACCCCTTAAAATCAGAGAAAAAAAAAAAGTGAAAGGCAGGGATTTAAAAGGCTGCCCCTCAGGAGCACTTGGAAGCCCACTGGGTGGAACCTGCAGGAAAACAAGGTAGAAAAGCACACTAAGGGCAACAGTCATAGAGGAATGAGGTGGGTGGAAGGAGTAATAGGGCATTTGCTGGCTCCCAACTGCTCCAAGAGTGGAAATCCTCCCTGGACTCCTCGGGAATACGTTGTCCCTGCCGCTGGAGGAGCAGTACCTGCCATTCACACAAAAGCAAGGTGTGTTCTAAAGAATGGTTAAAGCTTTTTTTCCCCCTGCACTAGAGATGTTATCTATGCCACGTGCTGCAGTTTCTGCTCTAATAAATACCTTTGTTTAATGAATAATATGTAGGGGAAGATTCCATGATGTAAAAGACTGGTTAGACCAGCTACAAACCCACTGAAGAGTTTCAGAGTGATATTGTATAACATTTTTCAAGTTCATCTGCACACTGATGTGTGGTTTGGTTTTTTTTTTTTTTCCTGTGGGAGGTACCTATTTTCCTTTTACTGTGCTTCTGTCTCACATGGACAGTATGGACTTAATATACACCAGCATGTTTGTGAGTATGGGCAGAAAAGAACTTCTCCACAAGAAATTTTCCTCTGCCTTTGCCAAAGCTTAAGGCCGGTGCTAAGTCTAAACTCAGAGAGGAGGATGGAGACCCAGAGCTCTGCTGATGCCTGAAGAAGCAGTGGAGGGTGTGCTTCTGCCTTGCTCAGGGCAGGCTCAGTCCATAGAGAGCTGTGGAGACGGGAGGGGAGAGCAGAGCTAAGGAAGCAACCTTTGGAGAGGTTGATCATTCACTCCTGCCTCACAGGGCTGGATTTGCTGGCAAGTGTCTGGGGGAGGCAACATGGGAAACGCAACCGCAACCGCCTGGCTTACCTGGGGCAGCACAACTGCAGGACACCTGATCTGCCAAAGTCAGAGAAAAGAAAAGCTCCTTTTTCCTCTTCAGAGCAGCCTCAACCCAGAGCAAGACCATCCGGTCGATTTGCATCACACAGTCACACAATGCAAGACAGTTCCTGCCCCAAGGGGTGCCAGCTGAACAGAGACAGGCAGAAAAAAAAAAAAAAAAAAAGCCACACAAGGAAGCATTATTCTTTCCATCACACACTTCATCTGACCATAGCCCAGGCCCCTGGCAGTGCCCTCTACTCCCCAGGACAGAGGAAAGCATAACCTACCCCAAAGCGTTGCAAAACTTGAAGATACATTTTGGGGAGGCTGTTTCTCAGTGTTAGAGATGTACAACACCCTGATGAAGGAGAGAACTGAAGTGTCCCCCGCTTTGCAAAGATGAAGTCCCTCCACCCAGGCAGAGGCAGTCCAACTGTGCACCTGAGAGCAGATCTGCAGAGACCAGGCACAGAGGATGGAAAAGCTCCTTACCTTCATGGTGATCTAGGGATTCAGCCTCAGGATTTTCTGTTAAGTCTGGTAACATGAGAACAAAGTGTCATTTCCTACCACGATGATTCAATTCAAATCAGGTGAGGGTGCTAACTCATTTTATGAAAACCACAAGACTGTGTGATGGGATACCAGACTAGCCCAAGCTCCGATAGGAATCTGTCAAGACCTTTTCTTTCACAGGGAACTCCTCAAAGACAGTCTAGAAGGCACTCAAATTTAGAAAAAGCCAGTCTTTATTAAACCAAAAACCCGGTTTGTTGACTTTTTAGCTCAGAAGATGCCAAGTGACTAGGTAAGACAGTAGGTAAGACAGGCTTATAAACAAATCTCGCCCTGCCCACTGTATCCTAGAAAGACAGGCCATTGCTCTCAGGCTGTATTCTGGAGGTTTTTAGTGAGTTGCAACTGTCTGCAGAGTCCCCTCAGCTCTCTAAGAAGTTTTCTTACATCAGCACAGAGCTTGTGGCCTGCTCACTGCTTCTCTCAGCACTCTCGCTTCCTCACTGTGCTGCAAATCCCTGCCTTGCCAAGGCCTTGCTGCCACTTCCTCCGATCCCCCCTGTAACCCTGGGGCAGAGCCAATCTCCTCCTTGAGCAGATTCAATCCCTCCCTAAAGGAAGGAGCATCCCTTCTCCTTCCAGAGGCCTCTTCACCCAGCTGCTCTCTTCTCACAGGGACACAATCTACAAAGCAAGAACAAGCAAAATAGACACTGTCTGTCACGGGGAGCCGTCTCTGCTCGTCAGCAGATGGCAGTTAATATTTGTCACTCTCCAAACTGCGCTAGGCAATCCGGTGACTCGACTTGACTTCCCGGCCTTTGCGTGTGGTAGTGACACAGGCGTGAAGTCCTGCTCACAGGAACTCCCTTTCCAGCCTCATTAGTACACAGAGGCAGTGAGGGCTCAGCCATCAAGTCTGCAGGGCAGGAACAACTGATATGCTGCAGATGAAGATAAAAAGAGAAGACGTCATCAGATCCTCCCACAAGCTAGACTTTGTAAATCTGAAGAGGAACTTTCAGCATGCAAAACTTTGAAAGAAGACATTTCTAAAGAAAGCCACTTGCTCTGACAGTATTTTGGGGGTGGTGGGTGTGAGATTCACAGTGTTGAGACACTGAATTTGTCAAAAGATTGGGAAGATGCTTTAGCCAAGAAGCCCCAACAAATAACTGTTAGGAACAGACTCCTTGTCAGATCTGATTGAAGCTATCAAAGGAGTCAACATTAAAATGGTATCGCCACATCTGCTGCCAGTAAGTGTGCTGGGAGAGTGATATAAAACTAAAACACATGAATTTAAAAGTAAAGGAACACAAGACTTACTCTATTATTTTCTGCCATGCTGGTCATCAGAGAAGGCTGCAGAATCAAACACCAGCACAATCCTCATTTTTTTCAGGAGACTGCATAAATGTGTGGTCAATCATTGTCTGTGTGTTATATGTGCCAAAATAATTGTCAGCAAAAGCCTGAGGACTGAAGGAGTAACTAACAGGCTCTTCCTTGTTCTGCCAACAGTTCAAGATTTTAGTACTTCAGAGCCCATTTTTTCCAAAAAGGACTTTTTTTAACCTATGCTGTACATGCGCATGAGGAAGTCATTCCCACGCAGGCAGCCACATCTTTCCCAACTCTTAACTACTCTATGGAGATCTCTGGAGCACCACCACAGCTGCAGTGTGTAGAAGCTGTTCCACATGCACATGCGCCGTGTTGTCTCATGTTGAAACAGAGACTGACCAGAGCAGTCAGAAATTCTCCAGTCTCAGAAAAGCACCCCTGTCCAGCAGTAAACCCTCTTCATAAACAGCTCTCATTGCCCGAGGGAAGAGGTTCTTGCTCAGCCCCAGTGGTGAGACTTCTGCAAGGTGCCCTTGAATGAGCAGCAAGACACAAGAACCTGTTGTTATTATTAACAAGAATGCATGGACTGCCCCCTTGACTCTTGGGTGTCCTTCTAGGCTGAGTAGGCTCTTTCTGCAGTTCATGGGGAGAGAGCATTATACCCATGCTGTAAGCCAGGCGAGGCCAGCAAAATCTGGAGAGAACCACCCAAAGCAGCCAGGCTGAAGGTGCCCAGTCCCCCCAGACAGTGATTAGTGACAAATGGCCACTGCAAGATAAAGGCTGTGGGTTCTTACACACACTCTTCACACCACAGTACCACTCCCACGTGCAGTGGGTTCTCAAGAGTTATTTCTCCTGTGCTAGCATGTTATTAACATAGGCAATAAACTCCCAGTCCTGACAACACGCCGTGACCTTCCGCCTGCCTCTGTGCCCATTTCATCCATTCTGCCTCCCGTGGGTGTGCAGCTTCCCTGCGGGAGGGCTTGTGGTGGTACTCTTAAGGATGCATGTAACTGTCTGCAGGCCCGGAGCAGAAAACCCCAGTGAGTAAATGAAAACCATCCATGCCAACAATCAGGCACACCCGAAACTCAGGACTTTTGTGAGTTCCACCCATCTTGCTCCTCTGGCATTTTCGCCCAACAACACTAAATGAGTTGAGAAAGCTTCGGAAAAAAAACCTCAGCAGCGCACAAATCTCACTGCAGAAAATTATTCCTTGCTCAGCAAAAAAGCAAAGGAAAGTGAGTAAAACAATGCGAACGATTTATATCATTCCACTTAAACAGCTTTTCAAAGGGCGGTGTGTGGGCATGCCACAATTATTCATTTTTAAGCTGTATCTCACTACTGGTATGAAGTGGATTCTGCAAACTGGCTGGCTGAGGCACCACAGGGCTGAACCCGCTGGCCCCCAGCATCCTCCCTAGCCCTGGCCCGCTGGAAGCCTCTCTAAGGTTAAACTCAGAACCTCGCCACATTATATCCTGGGCATTGTTTTCACAACAAAAGTAGTCACTGTCTTATCGATGGCGTTACAGCTGAAACAATGAGCTGTGGGCATTTTGTGTGCAGAAGTGCTGGCGCCAGCTCTCACAACACCCAAATTTTATTTTTTTGTATCATGTGGCCATGAGACGTGGGGCTACGAGGTGCAGCTTGTACTTTCAGAACTTCCTCGACCTACCGTACACCCACAACAGGGACAGCACTGTGGAAGAACTAAAGACCATGGCCTTGAAAAGACCTTTTGCTTCATCTTACCATCTATTTGATGAATCACACAGGTACGATTAAGCACACACACGTGCAAGTGCCTGGGCCCAGAGGGCTCAGTTCTCAGTGAAACCAACCATGGGGAATGTACACACCCTTCTGAGCCCCTTTTCACTTCTGGAACAGTGTTTAATAGCCCCAGCATAAACAAAAGTTTTCTCTTTTCCTGAACTGCTTGGGCCGTAGCTCACAACCTGTGTTATGTGATGGGTGCTGAATATTTAATTTTCTTCCCTACAGTCTTGGCTATCACTCATGGGGGTCTCTGCTCGATAGCCTAGTCCTTCTGTAAGCACCCTCTAATGAGCCCCTCTGCTCACACAGTGCAGTTTTCAAATGTGCATGAAAGAGCTGATCAGAATCTTATATTTTTGCTTGAGCTTTAACTGATGTTTTCCTTAATTAGAGCATTCTTTCATTTTTGAATGATTTTTTTTCCCAAATGTCAAAGCTGGTTGCTTCAAAGGATCATTTCAATCACCCCTGCAGGAAGAGAGAAAATTGCTCAGAAAGATTAAAGAGAGCATGAGAGAGGGAGGTGCAGACAGATAGACAGAGTGCAGAACAAGATATCTAACGAAAGCCTGATCCTACTCCCACTACAGTGAATCTGCAGAGAAAGTGGAGAGATCAAATATAATTTTTGCATCTAAGACACATTCATGACAATATACCAGAATAGTAAATGTGACTTTTGTGACATTCATGAGATATATTCTGGATGAAGCTCCTCTCCTTCAACAAGGAAGATCACAGCAATTCTGTGCTCCAGGTATCATATTGCTGATACACGTTCCAGCTCAGAAGAGCTCCAGAAAAGCCAATTTTAATTCTGCATTCTCAATTCCTTTCTTCTTTCCCCAGCAATTTCACTTAAATGGGATAGGCCTTAAATCACAATACCTTTTTTTTTCCCAAATACACACCACATAACGTGTCAAAGCTTTGCGATAGAAATGTATTATTTGACATATTTCTGAAATATTTTCATGCTCTGCAGTCACTTCAGTGTGTTTCTGTTTTAGGTCATACTGACAAACAGAGAAATGTGTAAATGAAGAATTCAGAAGAATGAAGTTTAGCTGTATCATTATGCACATATCAAAAATACCAATCTTCCTTCAGCCTAGGCTAGAGCGAAGCATCTATATATTTTAACAACCAAAGCTGAGGACCTGATGCTTCAGTCTGTAAATACAGAGCCACTGACTCTGCATGGAAGTAAGAATATCTCCACACAGCACTGCGCCATGCCATGCAGATGTATCCAGAAGGGAAAATTCACACCAGCTTCTTCAGATATTTAGTTTAAGCTCCTTTCGTATTTGGAGTAAGAGCTGCCTATGGAGCTAGTGAATAACAGAGGCTACATTTCCTGGTGGGGGAAGGGATGATTCAAAGCACTGAGGTTTAATGCCAAAAGCAGCTGATTTGATTAGCCTTTCCAAAAAACATTCAGTTAAAGTTCTGTGAAGGACTAGGATCTTTTAAGACACTAAATAGCCACAGACAGCTCCTAGCTCTTGGAGGAAGAACCTACCCGCTTTTAGAAATGTTCTTAGAAAAACATAGCTACATGGTATTGCACAGAGACATAAATAAATCTAAGAACCATGGATATTCCTAGCCTAAGTCTGGTATTGCCCAAATACCCAGACTCCTGCCTGAAAGGAAAAGACAAATTCAATGGCAAAAATTGAAAGGTTCGAAAATCATTGTCATTTGACTTTTCCCTTTCCCAATTACAAGGCAGCAGTTTATCTGCTGGTGTCCGTATTTCAAAAAAGTCAGAAAAGAAGGTAGAAGGACAAGATGGGTGACTTGAGGACTGGAAAGCCTGCCTTCATTCCGTGACGCAGATAAACACTTGAGGAGACCTGATAATGATCTCTTAACAAGGTCCATACAGAAAAGACTTGTGATACGGGATGGACAATTAAACTAGTAGCAAATAGCACTACAAGATGCATTGACTGGAAGCTTTGAAAGTTCAGAGCCAGACAAAAGACACCTATCTAAAATGGTGACCAGTCAGGGAACTGCTGCACTGACATCACCTCCCAGGTCCCTGCTCCATAGTGACCTAAACACACTCCAACCCCAAACACGTGTCTGAGATGTGATTTGTTTGGCTTACAATTAACTTTTTGGATTTGTTATAGGTGTAAACATATGCATGCAGTCACATAGAGCAATCTCACAAGCTTACTGCTTTTCTTGGCTCTAGCCAAGGAATACAAGAAATACGTGGTCTAGGCAAAGTAAAAAGCCCAGTAAACATCCTTGCCTCAACTTCCTTGCTCTCTCATGTGTTCTTTAGTTTGGACCCAGGTCCCCTGGAGAGCCAGGGCCTCCTACTCAGAGTTTTTCTTGTGACCCTTTGATCGTTCTTCCATTTCACCTGAGTATTCCTGGTCCTTCAGCAAGGTCACAGGCAAAAGTCTTGACTCAGGGAATTTTTATTTCATACAATTTATTGCCCATTAACACAAACTTCTGATCATTAATTCAGGTAATTAGTCTGAGGGGAAAAAGGAGTGCAAACACTTCAGACCTTTCTTCTTTCTAGAGGTGGGCATTGTAGCAATCTGAGCATAAATCTGTTATACACTCCGCCCCTTGCTTCTGTCATCTTGATCATTTGGATTAACGTTATCATAATACCTACTGCAAACTTTGCACCTTGTTGCTGTAAAACATACAAGCAAGAACATGACACCACTTTAAACTATTCACTGTACCTTAGCATAAAAAAATAGAAACTTAATTCAAAGATTAACATAACTAGTAGGTTCATAAGTCCAATAGGGCTTCATCCAGGCCCCAAATGGATGGTGAACACTGTTCACTCGATAAGCATAAGCCTTTCCTCTTTTGAGGAGCTCCCTCCATGTCCCATAGCATTAACTGAGCTCTCGCCTTGCTCCAGCACTTGAAATCCCTTAACCCTCACCTCTTAAACTCTGAAGGGCTTTTTGTTTCACTTCATCTTAATCCTCACCCTCTCCATTCAGCAACCTACACGAGTCCCTACACATTAAAAAAACCCAACAGAAACACTAAAATTGCAAAATATTTGCTTGCATTTACAATTCCAAGCAAAGGAGAAGTTGCAGAGAGAGCAGCTATGGTGTTCCACTTTATTTCTTCTTACCCACTGTTAAGCTGAACGTGCTAGAACCATGCTTGTGTTATAGAGCCTCGGCTCTGTCTCAGCTGACATGCTTTCGGAAAGACGTGCACATTTAGTTAACATTTGAGTTAAACCAAATGGGATGTTGCAGACAAAGCTCTGTAGAAGGCGACCCAGGCAATGCAATTAGATTTAATTAGGCTTACAGCGGAAGAAAGCTATGTATGCACCACACAAACACACATGCAAAAATAGAACAATAATGGGAGGGGAAGAGAAAACACGGAAAGCATGTCAGAAAAATGAATGGGAAGAACTGTGAGGGAAGGGGGTGACCAGGACAGGCCTGGAGCCCTGCCTAGTTGAACAGTACAGGGAGAATCAGGCTCGTTCAGAAACATTCTTAGGGCAAACAAGAGCCTAAGATTACCAAGACACAACATCTTTAGCTCTTCAGGGAATTTGGGGCACAGCATGAAAACAGATTCCTGGCTGGGATTCATAACGCATGTGTAATCTTTACATCTTTTTGGCCTCAAAGAATTGCATTGAGTGTGCAGGACAGGTTTGCTTGGCTTTTTTTCCTTCTGCCACTCTGAGGATGGCATGCTTTTCACAAACTGAAAAAAATTACATAGGAGAAGCAGCTGTAGATTATCTAAGTAGTAGCTGTGAACTTGAAAAAAGTGAGGCCTTTTGATCCATTGCTGCAAAAACTTGGGCTGTTTTGCTTGGCCACAAGACCTGAAACCATCTGCAGCCAGAGTGGAAATTCTAATGATATTGCAGGGAAATAATCATTGTTTGCTCCACAGCTACCTGCATTTATTTCTGCTAAGGAAGGAGAAAAGTAATCAGTGGAGGCAATAGGCTTCATAAACCGTTTTCTAAAAAAATCTACACGGTTGAAAACACAAATGCACCAGAAAAGCCAAAAAAGGTATTTGTCCTAAAAAAACCCCATAGCTAACAAGGCAGAAACACTTTGCTGCATTTCTTTACTTGGCACGCACATATGGCAAGTGACATTCCTAAATCTTTGCTACACTTACTAGTTCTTTACATGTGCCAGCTCTTTGCTTTTTCCTGTATTCACAGGAATTCTCTCCGAGCCAGCCCTTTTTCCAACATGCCTCTTTTAGAAAGCTGTGCAGATGAAAGGAACATGATATATTTTTAGAAGACCTACATCACTTCACGCAGGGCTCCTCCAAACTCTCCTAAGTCGATGCATTCTTCATCTGAGCTGTTTGTCATTAGATTAGGCAAAAAACCCAAACCAGCAAAGAAGAAATATGATCATGACCAGGAATGCTGACTTGCAAGCAGATCAGCCTGCAGGGTTGCACTGCTCATCCCTTGGGAACACTTCGATGACCTAAGGGTACACCTATTTCTCTGAAGAGAGGCGAGTTTATGACATCAATGAAATCTAGATACGAGTCTAAATTATAACAGCGACAAAAACACTTGCTGATACAAAACTTTTAAGAATGGCAAAAGAAAGGATTGCTTTCTACAAAGTGAAGAAAGTCTTCTGTTCCCTGTTTGGGATGAAATTCTATATGAAATACAGATTTCATACAGTGAGCTCTTGCAAAAAGAGGGACATAAACTTTACACAACCTTTCCTCCTTTTTTTTTGTCCACTTGTAGCTTGGACTTTAGATTGCATTCTGGAAACCACCATTACAAGTGAGTAACGAATTACATCATTAGTCACTTGTTTGTTGTTAACTCTTCTTCTATTTCTTAGTCTCCTGTTGAAGGATTTAGGAGCAACTCATCAGAGCACTTGCCTTTAAACCTGCAAATAATGTGAGTAACATCAGTGGGACTCAGCGGTATATTTTAACATTATTCCTAACCTTGTCTAACTGCAGACACTGGTCTCTCCTCTCCTGGCTGCACCCTCCCACTATTTTCATTACATCAAATACAGATTTTGCAGCCGTGGGTTGAACCAAATCACTTGGCAGAAATAAGAAAAGGCACTTCTTGTCCTTGAGATGGGTGAGGTGATCTCCTGCCTGCGAGGCTGTAGGCCACCACCACATTCAGTGCAGAGAGGCTGATGGGGACAGGGCTGCCCTTAGCAGCAGATCATAAATCAGAAGGGGTGTGATGTGAAGTCCCACCCCTGAGTATTCAAGGAGGGAACAGAAATTGTTATGCAGCCCATCTAGCACATCTCTTTCATCCCCATGAAAGTAGCAACGTAAATCCCAGGTACAAACATTAACGTCAACCACCAGTAAACAGAAGGCTGGCGATGTAAGCTGCAGAAGTTCTTTGGTAAGTAGTTACGAAGCACAGAGCCAGTGCTCTAAAACTGAAATCAGTTCATCAAACATTCGGAAGCCAGCACAAAAAACAAGCCCAGGAAGGATTACTCTGGAATGCAATGCATTAACTATGGTTGTCAATCCGTTTTCAATGATAAACTCCTTAAGACATCTAATATGTCTTGTCCTATTTACAACAGAGCAGTGATCATGCTATTAGCTTTCAACAATACCTAAATGATGAGCATGAAATTAAAGCAGTGAGTAAACTAGACTGGAATAACAATTGTAATCACAAAGAAACAAAAAAAGAAATAATTGCAGATAAATTGTCAGGGCATAACTCAGAGACAGGCATGGATCTGCCACATAAAATGCCAACATATTTTAAAAGGGAGGAGCTGTAACACACTCTTATGAAGTTGTAATGATGAAAAAGATGAAATAAATTCCTTACTTCATTGCACAGTAATATTTAGCTGCTGAGGAACAGTAACAGTCTCGCAGTACGTCAAAGATACTAAAGTTGTAGGAACAGGAGACCTTGGTTCAGCAGGGCCCATGGTAAATAGGGACACCTTTGTGCTTAAACTTACCAATATACATATTCCAAAGGGTATTTTTGTTGCAGTCACTGACCAAAACCTGTATTCAGCAGCCTGCCACTCTGAGCCACAGCACACCTGGCAAATAATACACTAATAAAGACCGTGACCCATAATAAAAGATATGAAATGCCCTTTTTTGGGTCACAGAAATAATGGTTATAGCAAATCCATCTTCTTGATGATAAATTCCTTTATCATTCGTCTATAAATTGAAATATAGAATTCTGTCCCATGCGTTTCAGGACAGATGCATTGAAAGTGAACTGCTACGCCTGGTTTTTGCGTGACTTGCATGCCATATATGCAGTGAAATATTTTTCTTTTATTAAAAAAAAAAAAAACTTTCTAGACATGCCTTTTTCTTTTCAGACTGATTTTTCTAACAGCTCATTATTGCCATATCAGGACAGTCTGGAAATTCCTATACAAGCAGAGGCACCTAACAATAGACACCCATATGTACCTGATAAATTCCACATGATTAACTAGTCTGTGACTTGCATTAATTCACTCTGCATTGATCATTGTTGATTTGCTCTGGAAGCTGTTCAGCTGCCCAAAGTTAGAGTGCTGAAGAAGGCAAAGAGACTTTATCGACTTATCTTCCAAAAAATGTGAGCAAAAAGCAAGTCTAGTGACAGGCATTCATGAGTAATTCAATTTTACTGCCTTGGCTGAAATTCAGATGATTTTTGAATGGGTGGTCTGCCTGCATCCCACAGAATGATGATACTACATCCTAGGGAAGAAGTATTCACAGGACATAGTAAGGTATGAGTAGTGTATCAGTATAGCCATGATTGCATCAGCTACATCAGATCACAGAATCATCTAGGTTGGAAAAGACCTTGAAGATCATCTAGTCCAACCATTTCACACAGGAAAGATCTGGCAGTGATGGATGTACCCACAAAAAGGAGCTGGCTGCGAATACCGGCACTGCTAGAACAACCAGGGCAATATGAGAAGTCTGTAGGCTAGATACAAAATGCTCTGCGGGTAACCCTGATGCATTGCATTTTGACTAGTGATAGGTACCTGACACACCCTGAATTCTCATTTTTACCTCAAGCATTTTCCAGTTTCTGGGTGTTCTGTGGCTAAGTTTTAGAGTTGGCTGGTGGGACGTAGTCCTCTGTTGAAGCTGTGAACGTTACTCCTACTGTGTAAAGGAATAGTGGGCTAAAAATCAGGTAGTCCACCTCTGTTCACAAGCAAAGAACAAAGATGTTCGAACTGAAAGTTTGGCCATAGGCTCAGTAAGCCCCCTAAGACAAAAGCCAAATGAAATGCAACACTTGGATGGTGAATGGACTGTAAGTGATGAGCAAGATGCTTGACTCAACTCAGTAGAGAAAGTGAGGAATGGAGAAGTTCCAGAGATAAAAAAGATTTCAGTTACAGCCCTTCTAAGCAGAAGTAGACCTCTGTCTAGAGGAGAGGAGAAGAAAACCTGGACTTCACCGGTGCCAAATTTAGAGTCCTGCAACCCAGCACAAGCGTCATCAAAGCCTGACCCTTTTGCTCATTTCAGCCCAGCGCTACACTTACCTCCTTTAGCATTCCCTTTACTCATATTTACAGCAAGTAATCAAATGTTCCCAGCTTTCAGCTGGATGGAGCATTCTGCCTTTCTGAGGATGTCTCTGACAGTCGTTGGCACTTCCTTCCAAAAATGTCTGGAACAAGCATTTGGCTAAACATCAAATTTGATGTCTGTCATCATTAAGACAGCGCGGTGGCTGCTGTTTTAACTGCTTTTCTTGACTCCCGTGGTTTCACATCATGTCTACAGCTGACCTCTACCAGACACACAGTCCTGTTACTTGCAAAACACAGATGGATTCACTTCATCTTCTAAAGTGTAAACAGTTATTTGGAAGGTAAAAATGAACAGCAGTGGCAGGAGAAAACAGCTACATTTGTATGACTTGGTACAGAAATGTCATTTGTAGCAATAACATTTGTTCTGACAGAACATATGGAGAAGGAAGATAATATCTTTGCATTGCACCAACATTAATAACAACTTTGGTACCCTATAATTACACAGGGAAATATTGAACCAGGATGAGTTCCTCTGAGTCACCCATGTAAGAGTTAGTCAGCAATATTCAGCAGAGCTGGCTGGAGCAGGAATAGGTGTGGGAAGGGAGCAAGATGAAGCTGTAACAGTGAAAACACCTGACAAATCCATCACTCAAGTGTTCATCCCTTCTTTCTGCTAACACGATAGGAAATGGAGGAGGCTCTGAAGTCTCATCTGGCCACAAGTTGCCGTTTACAGAAACTGTTGGAGCTCACAGTCAAGCCTCACTAGGACATACCATCAGGAGTATTGTAGGGAGGGATTCTCCAGAGCCTTTCCCTACACAAAGGTGGGAATCAGTTGCAGAAAGGGAATGCCGGCTAGTTAGACCACAGTACTATCAGCTGGAGCATTTATAGGATATAAGTAGGAGCTGTATATCCAGTTTGTGTTTGCGTCACTGCCCATGACGTGCCTGGCACCTCACCACCCTTAACACCGTTAACCGTTCTTTTCTAGATAAATTGTGGAAAACTTGCCACAGCCACTGTTGGAATACTTTCCCTGAAGGAAAGTCAACTGTAGAGTAAGTTCTCTGAGCTGTTCTCTTAGCACACTTATACAAGCTTTTTGCCAGCATGTTGTTAGAGGCAACAGCTGCAGATCAAGTTTTAAAGCATCACTAATACAACTCTGGCTCAAGTCTCATCCAGAGATCTGGAGAAGTTAAGCTAAACTTTCCAGTTCTAACGATTTACTCTAGAGCCAGTCCTAGCCCCCATGCTCCCAAGGAGACCATACAGGCTGATATACAACACAATTCCTCAAGTACAGCTCTAGGTGTTCCAGAGCTCTCTCCTCTCAAGAGATGGCCTGCTGTGATCAAGTTGTTTCCTCTCCCAATCCTCCCTGTGGGAACTGCTCTACAGTCTGGGACTATCAAGTGGCACTCGATAGTCAAAACCTGAACCAAGATACCCCAGGTCTGGTGGTGTGAGCTGTTGCTCCTGTGCTACTCACTGCTTCTTCTGCCAGCCCATCTCCACCAGCTGCAAATCTACAGAGACGAGGCAGTTCCCACACCAAACCAGGAAATCAGTCTGTGGCTCAAAGCCCAGCTCAAGAGTGGTTTTATCAGTGAAGTAGCACTTCTCCAACACAGTTCAGGTGGGAATAAATGCCTCAGAGCTGATCTTAACTAGGGTCCATGGTTGTGGGTGGAGGCCCCAGCGGAGGCTGGTCAGGGTCATTAAGGCCTACTACTGCCCTCAGGGCCCTGACAGAAATCCTCTCAAGTGCAATAAAACCATAAAACTTTTTTCAGACCTTCCTATCTTCCTCCAGGCAGAGTCCTGCTTGCTTTTGGGCCCAGGGAGAGACCATCACTTCTCTTTTAGGCTTCTGCTGAGGAGTATTCCTGCTTCTGTCTATATTACCATCCATAGATCTGTGCACAGGTGTGTTCATGTTTTAGATGTGATTGGTACTGCTTAGCAATGGAGTAGTAACTATCACAGAGAGAAGGTGACATTGAAAACATTCCTGATGTGCTGACATGTAATTCCAAAATAACCAGCTCTAAGGTACCTGTTCCCCCAAAGTGCTGCAAACTGGTTGCTGCTGCTCATGGTGCCCGGTGGATGCGTGTTCCAGTTCCAGCACAATTCTCCACTGGGTGAGGAGCATCAGCCCCCTCTCCTCATGGGCTGGCACTCTGTTTCAGATCTAGACTTACCTCTCTTCCCAGAACTACCCTGAGAGTACAGCACCATTCAAACTATGAATGAAGTGTTTGTGTTTAGAGCGTGAGTCAGTGTGTCCCTGTGTCACAGCTGCCTTCCTAATGCAGCATGACAACCCGCATCCCTGGGGGAACGCCTCGACAAGCCCCTTCCTCTGCTTTAACCCCAGCCCGGCTCTGCATGCAGTTAATCCCCTCTCCTGTGAATCAATTTGTACCTAACAAAGCTCACTTTTGGCCAGAAATCCCTCTCACCGCAAAATTGCTGGTACTGTCACCAGTGGAAAAAGAGGACCGCAAATGAAGGGTGCAGCAGGGTGGATTTACACCCCCCGCAGCTGAATGTGCCACCAACCCCTGATCTATCTGGAACACTGTGAAAGGGGAACAGGAGTTTAACTCTAGTGCTGAGATTCACCTGGGGGGCCTTGTTTCTCCCCAAGCTCATCTACTTAACCTGAGAGCCCTGCCCTGCGGCTGTACTGCAGGGGTGGGCTGGAGCCCCCTCCTTCTGGTTGTGCCTCTACAGAGGACAGAATGAAATTATGCTGTGGTGGTGGGGGGAGGAATTAATGCCATTAATTAATTAAAATTAATGTACAAATTATCAGCTAAAGACTTTTTAAGAGAAGAGTGGTTTACCTCTTCTTCATCTCAATTTTCTGCTTTTTCTATAGCAGAACAGGAGAAAATGTGCAGTTTTTTGTCATCATCCCTTTCCTTTAAAAACCTGTTTTCTACACCTTTTAAGTTTTTCTCTCCTTATTTCTTTCCTTTGCTTAGCAGCATGCTAAGATTGGGAAAGGATACATGGAGAGACAAAAAGGATATAAAAGAGGGAATATTGGATGGAAGACAAAAGAACATTTTGTATGAAAATGTTTGCAAACTGTCAGACACACATAATCATTTCCTTTCAAAACCTGTAGACTGAAAATGACTTAAAAATTAGCCAATTTTTTTCATTTTGAATTTTTCTACCAATTTTGTTATTAATGTTTCCAGAGACACATTGGTGTAATAATGACTTTTCAGATGACAAAATCTTGCAAGAGGCAGCCTAGCCTGAAGCAGAACAATTCCAGGAGCACAGCCCAGCAAGGCAGATAACGTCTTCACTGGGCCTGGGTTCTTATGGTCCTCGCTGTCACTTTTAATAAATATGTTTCAGATCAAGTCTTACAGGGTGTGAAATACAGGAATAAGAAAGGAGGAGAAATCATCATGTGGGTGCTTTTGAATATAATCAATACATGTGAAATATTGTATTGCGACAAGCAGAGAAGGGATAAAATGAAGGTAGTTATAAATTTTTAATAAACTGGTATTAGGGTACGTGAAAACAATATGAGTTACATTATCACGCAGAGTTAAACCATGAATCCCAACTATATATTTCTTCTCCTTGCATTGAAGGTATGCTTAAAGAGTCTCTGACGCATGAAGCTAGTTTAAAAGGGCCAGAGCTTCAAGCAGCATAAATAGAATTGTCTCCTTGCCATTAAAGTCCTTTCTGGATTTTCCATAAGTCCCAAACACGGGTCTGGATCATGTATATGTTTTTAAGCATGGTCAATCTTATTGATCCTGTTCTCACTCAATACCAAACGGAAAGTTGAGCATAAATGTGTAGAACTTACTTGGCCATGGGGAAGTGTGGAACTTGCTCTTGCTGTGGCTTCTTTTGTCACTTTATATGATGGGTTAGAAGGTTCAGGAATAATTGAGATCCCAGATAATCAGCAGGTGGGGTTCTCCAGCCAGTCCTAGGAACATAGGACAAGTCTTTGACAGCAGGCTGTGCCTCTGCCTGGATTCTCCTTGTCTGGAAGCAGTACTGAATAAAACCAGGATTGTCGTAGCTGTATTTGCCTTGGGATAACTCACCTGCACAAGCTACTACAATGTAAACATAAGAAAAGCAAATGTTAGCACTGAAGACAAAAATATGAGCTATTGTCATTACGATCTTACAGCGGTACATTCTGCAATAGCCTAAACCCATCTTTGATCTCATAATGTGTAAGGTTCAAGCTTGTGCCAGCCCATCCAGCTGTGAAAACCCTGCCTCTGTCCACAGGGGTATCATAGCTGTCTCTAGGATGTAACACGGGAACAATATAGCCAGGAGGAAAAAGCCTTACAGCTTTCTGGCATGAGGTCTTGGACATTCTGAAATCCCTTCCAGTACCAGAAATAAACCCGCAGCTGCTAGGTGTGATAACTAATGCTGCTGAACAAAAAATAAGGGACAGCAGAGCAGTACCAGGGAGCTACAAGACACATTGTTTGCTGCAGAGGAAAAGAAATAGGCATGACAGTCATAGGCTGCCAGAGTTGAGCACATGAAAGCCTATCTGAGAGCAATCAAAAGGAACGGCCTGCTATCAGACACCAACAAAGAGAGCAAAAATAAAACAACCCCATAACATTTTCTCCAGGGATGGAGGTGTAATCTGCCCCATTCTATGCACCACACCAGACTTTAAACCAAAATTAACTTAAATTGATCAATTTTCTATAAAAATATGGTGTCATTGAATTTCTCCATCTGTGCCAACTGCTCATGTTGTTTTCTTAAGCCCACGAACAGGCGCTCTTGTTATCTCTAAGGTATGCCAGCATCCTATCGAGCTTTGATTTTTCATCTCTAAGGGAACACAGGGCACAAAGTGCCATGCTGGGGGTTAATAGTCATGCTGTGGAGGAAACCAAGGCAGCATCTCACATCAGTCGCTAGCCCAAGGTGAATGCCATCCTCGATACTTGCGATCGTGGTTCTCCTAAGATCCACTCTTGGTTATCACTGCCCTGCCCACGTCAGCCCTTGCCCTTGGCTGGGGATCGCCTTCCCTTGGCCCAGCATGTGCTGCTGATACTGCCTGTGGGACCTCCAGCACTGCCCAGCTCTGGTGTTTGAAATATTTCCCAGCCGTGGCCCCAACAAGCCCATTTATCCTCACGTAGGCAGCCGCCTGGCCTCGTGGCCGTACCAAGCCTGAGACCTCAGGTCTGAGTCCTGATGATTACACAGGGAGGTGAATGCATCTCCTCAGCACACGACGAGAGCCCAACACACCAGCTGGGTTACTTTCAGGTCCCTCCTGGGCCGTGTCCACCCACAACTCCAACAAAGAACAGGCAACTTTTCCCTACAGCAGTCAGGGCAAAAGCCCTGTGAACCTGGCAGGGCACAAACCTCAGCAGAGCTGCCTGGCTTGCCTCAGCTGCACACAGAAATGGCGCAAAAGTTTGGAGGAAGAGAAGAGAGGGTAACAGCATTATGTGAAAACCAGGAAAGGAAATGCTCTGAACACCTCACCCATCGTGACCAAACATATGGTTTATTTTTCAAGATGTGCAGAGCTGAAGGCAGCCTGTCTTTTGCATTTGGGCTGCCTTAGGCAAGAGACAAGGGCATGAGAAGCTGTGCCCAAAGGAGAAGGAGGCCAGCAGGACCCCCTCGCTTTCCAAACTTGTCAACTGGAAGAGCTTGGCGTTGGATGGCTGCCACTCTGGGTTACCTTGCAAGGGCCATTCTCACCAATTCTTCCAGTAAAGGTAAAACCCAACTCATTGTTCAAGTCCTTTTCCAAACTTCCCTTATTCTGAAGTGATGCAGTGAAGTGGCCTGGCATGACTGACTACAGCTGGGGAAGCCCTTTCATTCCTGAAGCCTAGTTTTTACATGGTGTTGGTTCAGACCAGGTGACACATTATGAAGAGACTCAACCTCAATAAAAATTGCCCCAGTGTCATTCATTTCAGTGTAGTTTTATTTACCGAACATTGGAAGTAAATGTGTATTTGTGCTATTCAGACTGGAAACATACACTGAAAAGATTAAAAAAAAAAAAGGTATCAGAGCTCATACGGGAAAAGTTTGAGCCTCTATCGCTATTAATACAAAGACAAAATATCCTTTTTGATGGTGAAGAACATTGACTTTCAGTAACAGAGCAATCCACAATAAAACCTATTCTTGTGTTTGCAAACATCTGAACAACTCTTCTTAAAATGCAAAAAGTGCTTACAGTGCCCACAGTCCCACTCCTTCCTATGCACTCCCACACGTGTCTTGTGATCCGGACAAACAATTTTTTGCCACTGTTCAGTCATTCTGATTTCAAAAAGAATCAAACAGTATTTGCAGACTTATTTGTTCCATAAATTTATGTCTATTTTCCTTTAATTCTAATGCTCTTAACTCTTCCTCGGGGGAAGATCTGTGCTTGCATAGCACTGAAGTCAGATGCACGTTGTGCATAACAAATTCCAGGACACAATGTCTAGCCTGCAGGTACCTGAACGAGCATGCTCTCAGAATACAATAACTAACTGGAAACTAAGAATAATACCACTTACTATGCATGGAATATGCATAGAAAAATATGACCAGCCATAAACTGACTATCCTCTAACTACTCCATAATAATATATACAGTAAGTTGTTAAAATGGCCTTGGGGCAGCAGTGGGTGTTGAGGGCCGTTCCTGGGTGATGGGCCAGTGGGTGTCTTGTGCTGGGCGTGGGGGCTGAAGGCTGCCCTCCTGGGGACCCTTCTCCTGGGCCACATCACTTCCCAGAAAGGCTGCTCCTGCACCAGAAAAGTGCTCTCGGCCTCCCTGTGGGGGTCACGGGCTCTTGCTCAGGGTTCATCCCCTACTATGTTGAAGGTCATGACCACAGACGTTAATGGGTACAACGGGCCCTAGGCCTGACCCTGAGGGCTCAGGGAGCAGCCTGGCGTGGGGGGCTGAGCCCAGCATCAGCCATGCCGTGCCCTTGCCCCCCAGTGTGCTTTTGGAAAGCCCCAAATCCAAAATCAATTTTGTTTTCTTCATATAAATCAGACACCTGGAGATACCAGACTCTTTCAGTATTTGCTTCTGCTTAATTTAAAAGTATTTTTCTGGCCAATAAAAATGACATTTATTTCATACAAAATATTGGCTTCACTACTACTTCAATCAATGACAGCATCTTTTCAGAGGAATTTACCTAATCACAGCTCTTTTATCTAAATCAACAATGCAGTTGGATAATTACAGTGTAGCAGAGCTAGTTAAACCAGAGCATCTAAAACCAGGACTGCTGAAATCAGAAAACTGAGATAGTTTCACGATACCTCCTATTTATTAGTCAAAAACCAAGTGAGAAAACCACAGTTGTTCTGGGCTCAGTAAACAGCCATCAGGCACAGTCTGAAGAAGAAACTGTTGTTTTCTCTACAAAATTCAGCAGCTCAGAAACGCATACACATTTACCAAGTAAAATCATTAGCTGGTGTTATTTCAGAAATGAGTTTCCATAAACACACCAAAAAGTGGATTTTTCTGCCTCAAGAGGCTGATTGATATACTGACACGGGCAGGTATTTTCCATTTCATTCTCTTTACTATTGCACTGGTGCTCTGAACTCCCACCAGTGATGGGAGAAAGAAAATCCACAACAAAAAAGTCTGTGCTTTGGAAGAACTAATAATAAAAGTGGCAGATTGTTTAGGAGAGGTGAATGAGTTGCTTGGTGAGAAACAGCATCACTCAACATTAGACATGGGGTCTCTCAAGACTGGAGACAGAAAAAGACATAATGTCTCTGACAAAAAGTCACATGCTTTTGTTCCAGGACTATGACTGCAATTCAGTAGGGCTTTGGATCACACCTGGTCAAAACTACTGAACACCTTTGGCAGCGATGCAGCCGCTCATCGCCATTTGTTTATCCCACTACCACATGCAGGGTTGGGGTTGTTTCCTTCCATTTACAGTTCATTACCACTGGAATGTCATATTTGCACTGCTCAATATTTAATACTCCCAAAGTAGTTATTTGTGGTGAGCTCGGTTTATTGGACTGAGGGCTTCTAAATGCCAATTTGTGTTATTCCTCTGCAATACCCTTTCATGTGCAGGGCTGTAAGCTGGTCTGAGACCTTCCTTTGCCTCTATGTTAATAATTATTCATCTAAACACGTAATTGGAGAGCCTGATGTGCCACTGATCCATGGTTTCTTCTAGGCAATAAAGTGTGATGATATTCCCCGTCCTTTTTGTACTTCAGTTAGCATCAAAAGTGCCATCATAAAGCTAACCTTGCAAAGGATACAAAAAAGAAATGAAACTATTACTGCCTGCTGCCTTGTATCCTTTGAGCAGTTCAGGATGAACCGGGGAGGAGGGGAAAGAAAAAACCCCAAACTACTTTGCTGTAAATGTATGTTAAGACTTTTTTGTGGCTTAAATTTTTGACAATATTTGTGTGAAAAGAAGAAGCAGCTGCCAGAGCTTCCTTGACTTGCAGATCATGTAGCACGGGCTGAGTACAGGTGTTAACTTGTATGTGGGACACAGTTTTCTTTGCTGTTATGTAAAAGCAGTGTCAGTGTAAAGCATTTGGCAAGATGTGTATTAGCAAGCCCGTGACTCCATGGCTTAACGGTTCCCACTGGGATGGGTCCCACTGACTGAACCACAAAGGTCTCTGCTGGTTTCTGCACAAGGTATCATGTCCCTGCGGGAGTTCCTGTTGCTGGAAACACAGAGGAACTCTCCCATGTGAAGCAGAAGTTATCTTGGATGTTTACACAGTTCAAAATTTTTGAAAAACAGCCTGGTTCAAGATTATGTGAACACTGTCAGTATCAGAGTTAACGGCTCATAACTTTTCTTCATGCATAGCAGCTGGAACAAAGAAGGAGTAATAAAATGTTTGGTTCAGCCTTGTCCAGCCACACCGGTTACAATTCAGAAGAATGGCAGGGTGGCATATAAATAAAATTTGCAAATTGTGCTAGATTGGGAAGAACTAGAAAAATACCAAAATTAAGGAGATGATAACAGACAAGGAATCCTAAGGTCTTGTAATGGCCAGGATGCACTTGCCAATAGATATGATCATTACCTAGGAGCATTTGAAGCATGTAACCATCAAAAGTAAAATCCCAGCTCCCTGAAGTCAACAAAAACATTCCTACTAAGGAAAGTGAAGCCACAATTTAATCCTGAACATGAAGATTAATTTCCCATTAGGTAAAGAGGACTAACAAGGTAAGGAGAAGAGAATTCGCTTAGGAATTATGAGACTGTATCAGGGAAAACTTCCTCTTAGCGACATAGATGAGACAGCATTATGCTCTGCCAGAGGAATTACTCAAATCTCAAAATGGACTGGACTAAGCACTGGAAAACATACTGTCCTGGTAAATCGCTCCATAGCAACAGATTGGCTTAGGAGCTTGAATTATTCCTTTATATTTCTGAACTTGTTTAACAAACATAAAAGAAAAAAGTATCTAGGATTTGCTCCTAAGTTTATATACAGGCTCCAACATAACTGGTGTAATTCTCATAGGTGATTTCAGTCGCTGTACATAGCACTCGGCACACTGAAAAGCAAGCACTGAGGTTTGTACATTGAGTCACAACAAATTTTTATTTTGGCCTTCAAATTTCAAATTCTGAGTTGTCCAGGTTTTCAAAAAATGCTGCCGCTAAGCCAAACAGACTTCGATGCTTCAATTCATTGTCCCCAGCTGCAGCCAGCTGAAATGGCCGTTGCTGTGTACAGAAAAATGTTGCATGCTACATGTTGAGGATATGGAAAAACTAGCGACAGATTAGTACTGCTGGAATAAAGTCTTTCACAACAGTTTTCTGGAGTAGTCAGGATGGCTGGAAAAAGCCTGCACAGGGGGAAAAAAAAATCTGCTCTGAGATGGAAACTAGCTACCAGCATTTAGATGAAAACAATACAAATAGGAAAACAAAAGAACAAATGAAAAAGAAAAAAAAGTGAAAAAGATTTGGGCAGGGTGTCTGTCTCCATTCCACAGAGGATGCTCTGTGATCCATCTGTCGCCTGCCCGTGCGTCACTCCCAGACATACCTGTGCCCGTTGTTAAGGTCCACGGCCCGGGGATGTTAGCCACAGGGAGAGTTTGGGCGTGTGGCTCATGGGATGGAGGAGGCTCATTGCTCTGTTGAACACAGCACGTCGTCCTGCTTCTCTCCACTAGATACATCAGGACACCCCTCCAAAAGTAAAGGATAATCACACAAACAATCTGATTGTTCTTTGGGAAGTTATGTTTTCTCAAGAGAGACAGATAGATCTCATTACATACTGTTTTCCACATTTCAAGTACTTGTGGCCAAAATGTCCATTAATTAAATTAGGAGAAACAAAAGTGCCGTCTTGCAAATGTTCATTATAGTCCCCAGCCTCCTGAGGTACACAAAATCTCTCTTTTGCCGAGTCTGACTAGGATTATATTTTCTAGTACTTCTTGCTTGATGCAGACCTGCATGTTGTAAAAAAGGAATATATTTTTAACCTAAGAAAAAAACTCCCTGCTCAGAAAAGAAAGAAATTCCAAGTCTTGTTAAGTGGTGTTTTTCCACTGACAGCACTGGGCATTTGAGCAGCTCTTTAATTCTTCTGCTATAGTAATTCTGAAAGAATAGAGGCAGAATTGCATTTCCCCACAGGCCGACTGTGGATTGATTAACTTTTGCTGCTTGGATCCAGGATCACAGAACCAAGAGAAGGCACTGAAGCAATTTTAAAACCTCATACCTGCAAACCTGTAAATGTAGTTTTGTCTAGTATTACAAGTGAGCTGATATAATATTTTCTCCTTATTACGTTAGATATTCATAAATAAGAGCTTGAAAAGGTTCCTTTTTAAAATCAGTGACAAACTGATTACTAATGCGTTTAGTATTAAACACACTTAGAAAATCTGTCTTTGAATCTGCAAACTTTTACAATGTCTTGAGTGTGGATCACACCCATGAAGCAGTTCCTTCAGCCCAAGGACTTACATGTACCTGAAAACTTGAAGGAAGTGCTTTGAAAATTTTTCATGATGTCTCGACTCTTGTTTAGCTGAAATCCAGAACTACTGATGATTTTAGTGATTAACTCACCTCAGCAGGCTCAGGATGCTATACATCCAAAATCCCCCTTCCTTCCTATATTGCATGGGAACAGAAAATGCAAACTCAGTTTCTGGAGATAAGTGGGTTTGAACACAACAGGTTACAAGCAGCGTAACCCAGTAAATCAGAGCTTGCACGAGGAATAGTTTTCTTGATCCCACAATGCTGAAGTATAGCAGACTTTGACTTCTGTCAAATTTTCTTCCCACTACATGCTGAGAAGAAAGCTGTCTATTTCTCTGCTTGCATAAAGGTACTCATTGTAGTGGAACTGAAAGTCAAATCTAAACAATTACAGTAAAAAGTGAAGCAAATCACAGGGCCCCACAGTTCATGAGATCTGGAAAGGCACCAAGCTTTTGTAAACAAATGCAGTATATTACTCTTGTTATTAGCATACAACACACCAAAGTTAATATTGCAAAATACTCTAATTGTAACTTCCTGTTTTCACTCCCTAAAACTGCCTTCAAAGGATCAATTTCACATAAAAGGTTTCTTAAGTTTAAGGAATGTCTTATCATTTATATTTAAACTTGCATTTCACCAAGTTATACCTCTAAGCAGTACTATTTTTCAAACTTTAAGTGCTTGCCAAACATGCTAAGATAGCAAGTGGCTGTGACAATGAACTCTTGGATGTGTTAAACATTAAAAATAGATGCTTTCTGCAGCTGGTCTGAACTGTAAAGCACTTGCACCAGATCAGAAAAAAGGCAGAGGGACTTGCCCACCCCACAACCCTCAACTGAAGCGCATCATTGAATGCTGCCTGTGAGGTGGGTTGATGCTGGCTGGACACCAGGTGCCCACCAAAGCCCCCCATCACTCCCCTCTTCAGCTGGACAGGGGAGAAAAAATATAACAAAAGGCTCGTGGGTTGAGATAAGGGCAGGGAGAGATCACTCAGCAATTACTGTCACGGGCAAAACAGACTCAACTTGGGGAAAAAATTAATTTAATTTATTACCACTCAAATCAGAGTAAGGTAATGAGAAATAAAGCCAAATCTTAAAACACCTTCCCCCTACCCCTCCCTTCTTCTCAGGTTTAACTTCACTCCCAGTTTTCTCTACCTCCTCCTCTCCCTGAGCTGCGCAGGGGGACAGGGAATGCGGGTTGTGGTCAGTTCATCACCGGTTGTCTCTGCTGATCCTTCCTCCTCAGGGGGAGGACTCCTCACACTCCTCCCCTGCTCCAGCGTGGGTCCCTCCCACAGCAGACAGTCCTCCACGAACTTCCTATGGGCCACAGTTCCTCACAGACTGCTCCAGCGTGGGTTCCTGTGGGGTCACAAGTCCCGCCAGCAAACCCGCTCCAGCCTGGGCTCCTCTCTCCACGGGCCCACAGGTCCTGCCAGGAGCCTGCTCCAGCCTGGGCTTCCCACGGGGTCACAGCCCCTTCGGGCACACCCCTCTGCTCCGGTGTGGGGTCCCCTCTGGGCTGCAGGTGGGTCTCTGCTCCCCCGTGGGCCTCCATGGGTGCAGGGCACAGCTGCCTCACCGTGGTCTTCATCACGGGCTGCAGGGGAATCTCTGCTCCGGCGCCTGGAGCACCTCCTCCCCCTCCTCCTGCCCTGCCCTTGGTGCCTGCAGAGTTTTCTCTCACATATTCTCACTCCTCTCTCCGGCTGCAGTTGCACATTTTTCTTCCCCATTCTTAAGTATTATCCCAGAGGCACTACCACCGTCACTGATGGGCTCCGCCTTGGCCAGCGGTGGGTCCGTCTTGGAGCCGCTGGTGTTGGCTCTGTCGGACACGGGGGCAGCTTCTGGCAGCTTCTCACAGAAGCCACCCCTGTAGCCCCCTGGCTACCAAAACCTGTCCATGCCAACCCAATACACCGCTTAGAGAGAAAAGCTCTAACTACATGAAGTATGTGAAAGGAATTTTCCAAAAATAGTTGAAAATGGCAGAGACGGCAAAGATATTTCTTCCTTTGGCCCATGCTGATGACGCACGGGGGATACACCCCAGCTGAAACAACGAAGCAGCACACAAGCAAGCAGGACACTGAAAGTCCAAAGGTAGTCACAACAAGCTACAAACTTCCCCAGCACAGTGCAAAAGAAGAAAATTAAGTGTATCCAAGTAACACCAAGCTAAAATGACGAGACCGCATGTTCCCAGCATTCCTACAGTAATTTAAATTATAAGCAGGCTACCTGGAAAAGAGGCAGAGATTTCACTCAGTGCTTACAACACAGAAGTTAGTGATGACAGCTGAAATAAGTGAGTTCTTTAATTTGGTGGCATGAAAACTGGCACAAATGAGTCATAGGACGGATGCACAAGGGAAACCAAAACATGTGCCCACAACAGACAATGCACTGTCACATCCTTGCAAGAGTTGCTAAAAGATTATCAGGATGTTTTTGCATAAAGAGGATAGCTTCCAAATATGTTTCAGCTGGGATAAAATGATTCAGATGGTTAAACAGCTGCTGCTGAAAATAACAATTACATGCAAAGAAGTAAGTAATGGGAGTAATAAAGCCAATGGAATAATCAGAAATCTTTCCTAAAGTGCTGCGGCCCATGTTATCAGCATATTAGATATTGAGGTGTCAGGCAGCTTCACCTTTGCAAAGATCAAGCAATTCTGTGCCCTAAAAAGAGCTCCTTCCCCGAAGTCAAAGGACTATGGTGTAATTTGGCCCAACCCAGGATATTGTCAGGAGTTCATGCCAAAGAGAGCTACTGGAGAAAAAATATAGTTATATCATCAGATTTGGACATTGCTCAGTAGATACAGATGGTTGAGAGCGTTGTTTAGAGATCAGATTGCCAGCAGAAGACTGTCAGTTGCCACAAAGATATGGTAACAGGTCTCACAGGGATCAGCATCATCATTTATCACGTTCTTGTGTAAAAACATCGGAAATAAAGGAGCAGAAGGTCACGATCATAGTACCACTTCTCCCACAGAAGAAACTGGGGAGCTAACCAGACACTGAAGAAAGGAAAGGTAAAATCACAATCAAATGCAAAGCCATTCTGGCTCACTTTTACAGGTTATATTTTAGCCCCCTCAAATTTAAAAACTGCACAACGGCGGTCTGTACCTAATGATAGTAAATCAATTAGGGACCACTGGAGTTTGTAAATTATCAGACAACTTCTCTCCAGAGTCTTTTAGATGTGTGTGATCACTGAAGAAACCCCTAGACAAAGGTGCTCTGACACAATTAGTTTACAGCAACCCCTAGTAATAGCAATGAAGTGGCAGCAAGACTATTTCTTCAGAAGCTAAAGAAGGAGACTCCAGTGAGAAGGGACATCTCTCACACAGAATACCAGCTTATACATCTACATCTAGATGACTGCTGTCAAAAGAGCCAGTCAAGATGGCAAAGAGGTATCTGCAAGAAATTTGTACACCTGAGGTCTGACTAGTATGTCCAAAGGAAGGTTTTGAGGAAAGGAAAAGCTATTGTAAATCACCACAGGGATTTTATAAAAGCCATCTCCCACCAAGTGCCTTTGAAACACCTTGAGCTGTTGATGCTATGCTTAAGAGCAATGCCACTTCCTTACCAGTGCCTACACACAGCACAGAAATAAGACAGCTGTGCAGGCATAAGATAAGTTTTATATGATGCCCTTAAATAAGCTGCTTATATGCCATTTTCATAGCAGGAGCCAGAATGAATATTTTATAATGCAGATTTTCATGAGTTCATGTCCAGGTTGGCATGCCACTAGGTCAAAATGCCTATTTGCATTTCAAGAACATTTGAGCTGTTTGAAACAAATTGAGCAAACCAGACAAAAGTCAGATCAGAGAGCTGCGAAGGACAGACCGCTGCTAACTCTTGACACACTAGAGCATTTCTAGAGCTGAAGAATTTATCTTGATAAGCAAACTGTGATTCAAGATACTGGAGATGAAGCCACGTGAGGGAAATGCAGGCCAACTGTGTTTCCAGCAAACCTTTACGCAAAGCAGAAATGGTCTTTTCCACTGAAAACTGTCCAAGTGATTTCATTACTCTACTTTTCTTCTCAGATGCCTGGGAACCAGGAGTTGGAGTGTCCGTGACTACTACAGTGCTCACTCATGGTGAGCAAAGCAATGATGTAGTTGCCAACCAGTACAGTTTTGCAAGACAAATGGAGGGACAGCTTTTTGGTAGTATTTGCTAGGAAGTAGGAGCTAAGTCACATCCTCTCACCCCTAAGGCATTGCTAATCACAAGGCCACAACAAAACTAAACTGGCAGTTTTAATTACCTTATTTTAGAAAGCTGTAGGCTGATCTTGTCTAGGAATAAGACCAGTATTGCTGATTGTTTGATGAAAAGGAACAACTATACCTTATTGCCTGTAGGAGCATTACTAAATTGGCACTGGTGGCTTGCTTATCAGGGAAGAGTAGCAAAGAGGTCTGTGTTGCACACAGTGGACAAGCAAATCTCTCCAAAATCTTCCTTTTCAGTTATGTACACAGGCAGAAATAGAAATATTATAACCCGTGAAATATTTATTCAGTTTAATCTGATCACTTATTGCAATCCATGAAAGATACGTTCAATTGAAGCTAACCACTAGAAAGCAACGAAGAGAAAATGAAGAATAAAGAAGGATCAAATATACCGAAGAACTACAGAGCTGTGAGTGCCTGCCATGCCTGTCACATAGGCGACTACCCCTAACTGTCACTATAGATCAAAATGCAGTTCCCGTTTCAGCCTTCCATCACACAAGGAAGCAGTGCCCAGAGATTAAGGCAGAGCAAAATTCTTTCTGACTCATAACACTGCCTGGAGCACTGGAGCAGGGTACTGGACATGTCCATAATCTTCCCAGCTCTGCTACTGATGTGTTGGAGACTGGAAAGTTGCCCATTTCTAACCCAAAGAGTTACATTGGTTTCAAGCATGAAATGCTCTGAAATCTGCTGCTGAAGACTCTTAAGAGTCACATGTTACAATGCTGAGTTATGACAGTACAAAAAAACCCCATTGTTGAATGCTCTGTTCATACTTCTTTTGCATATCCACAAAAATGGGAGATTTAAAGTCTATAAACTTCTTATTAAGAAGTATGCAATTTGCAAGTTTTGATTTTTTAAAACAAAAAATACACAGAGTTAATTTTTCCCAGAGTCCAGCTAAGCCTTGCCTACACTGTAAGCTCTGTGCATTTTTTTGTTTCCCAACTTGTTGCTACAGCTGGACAAGACAGAAGAGGAGGTCAGAAACTGTAATGCTTCATGTTTTAACAACGACACTAGCTTGGCTCCATTGCTCACATCCATTATTTTCTCCTCCTCCTTTTAGTTATTTCTCTAGCATGGAAACACCTCTTAATCTTTGCTGAATGCTCACATTGTTTGTGGCTCAGAGGCCAGTTTTCTCTTTGGAGCACAGAGCAGTGCTGTGCAGACAGGTATTTCTTAGGGAATGTTACGAAAAGTGGACACATCCATCTCCCTCAGGTGGGGTAGTAATGATCGACAGTTTTTCTTTTTTGCAGAAGCTTCAGCTGAATGTTTCAGCTTTCTCCTTAGAGCTACTCGGCCCCTTCACAGTCTCCACAGCTTCTCTCCAGTGTGAACACTTTTCTCTGCTCCTCAAGGACGTGGCTACACAGTGCGTGCACTACCTTGCACATACTGGAGACAACTTCACCCCGACCGACCTCTGGCTCCGGGAGAAGTCCTGCCGCAGCAACGCGGTGTTCAGACGAGGCCACTGCCTCAGCATCTCCCCAGGCTCTCCAGCAGCTTTTGCCACTTGTACTCACAATGTTTTTGCAGAGAAAAAGAAAGGGGTAGGAAGAGGCAGCACCAACAGCCTGAGAAAACAATTAATAGCCTTCGCTGGGATCTATGGACCCACCCCTTTCTTAGCCAAGTCCCTCCTTTCTCCTAGAAACTTGTTCCAGTTGCAATAAATGCAAAGCCATTCATTGCTTCAGAAATCTGACTATTTACAATTTAAATCTTTTGTTTCATATGAACAAAATGATCTAGGAACACAGAGAAGAAAAAAGAATACTAGAGGAACTGGATGCGTAAGCGGTCAGAGACTCAAGTCACAGCTGCACAACCAGTGTGACAGTTGGCACAAGCAGTCTACCCAAAAAATCCGCTAATATAGCTCTTCTTATACGAGCTGTTAGAAAACAAACAAAAATTGAGTCCAAAAAGATTCTAGATACTTTCTCATGGCTTTTTGTTTGTTCATTTTTAAATTTGACATTTCCAAAGAAAATGTGAGTTCACATGTAAAAGTCAATCACAATAGTCTTCTGAAATGTAGAAAGAACAAATAGTAAACAAGCAACTGACAAACCAACCTGATGCAGTTTTTCTTCTGTAAGTTTAACAAAATATTTTCAAATGTTGTAAATTAACACTTATCTGTATTGTCTTTCCCAACAGGATCTCAACAGGCTTTCACAAACAGTAAACAATAGGATGTCTCAGCATCTTAATGAAATTCATAAGGAACTGATAAAAATCTTTACACATTCAGTAGAGCTAAATACAGCCATTTCTTGGATGAAATACAGCATGTTTTCAGCACATAATGGTACAGTCCATCTAGTGAAAAGGCAGAATACCATGTCCTATTGAAATTTAAAAGGGAAGGCGTATGGGAAGATTACATTCACCCTTGCTATTATTATGTGTTTAGGTAGCTAATGTTAACATTCTGGTTATTAGTAATGACTACAAAATCTCGGTTCTAGTTTCACTCTGGAAGACTAACCCCCAGCACCAGGATGAAAATATCATTCAGGAGAGATTCTGGTAGAATCTGTGTCACTGTGAACACATCCTGCAAGCACAGACGCTGTCCCAGGACCTCACCTGTCTGTCCCAGCCTGCTTCTGCATATTCTAGACGTGAGATCACACACGCCTGCCAGATCCTCCGTCAGGAAACCTGGGTCTAATTAGGCTAGCATATCTTTACTCCAACCCTCCTGTGATTGCTTTCATCGCATGGTTTGACTTCTCCCCACTGCAAAAGTCAGACTTACCATCATTTGATCATCATTAATGGGTCAAAGATGAGTAGATAGAATCTACTAATCAGGCTGGGAGAAACCTGGGTCAGTTGTCCTTAGGGACCGCAGCTAAACTTTCCAACCGTAAGCACACAAAAGTGGAAGTTCCTTAGACAGATAACATCTATTGATCACCTTTCCATCTTCAGGAGAAAATGTGCAACTTAGACCTCCAAGCGTGGTGTAAAATGGCAATAAATCGCCATGCCTCACCGCCCACAGCATGGGGGCATTCTTTCTTCCGTGGGACAAAATGGGGGGAATGAGGCATGGTGATGCTTTGCTCCAGTCACGTTTGAAGATAAGCGATATGAGGGAAATACACTTGCACACACACGTGAACATTGCTAACACTGGAAAAATAAACTTTGGCTTTGGGAAGCTTCCCAACTCCATCTAGAGGTGCAGAGGCATCACAAAAGCTTCATCCACGTACCTTCTTCTGGAACACACCTCATCTTGTGACAATATCTAAGTATATGGCTAAGAGCACAGTGCACAGGGAATGTAGATAAACACTCATCTGGTTCATTACTGCTGTGAACTCTGTAGCCCACAAAAAAAAGGGATTGTGTTTCTTGCCCTCTTCCTGACACTCCAATGTACGAGATGATTGTTTACAGGTTAGAGGAAGCATGGCTCCAAGTAGATACCGAAGCAGCCATGCTGTGAAGCACAGATACGTTTCACATGCTCACTCTGTTTAGTCATATGTTATTTTTATATTGAGTTAGAATGAAGTCTGTCCTAAAAATCATTGATGTGCAGTTGCCGTTGCAAATGTGGTGGTACACTGACAGCACGCTTCAAAATGTCCCTGAAAAGGAGCAGGATGTAGGAGGAAAGAGGAAGTTCGAAGGATTCAAAAGGCACAGGAAGGTGGCCGGTGGTTCAAGAAAGCACTGAGAGCCCTCATATGTGCTGCAGCATAATTTCTTTCACTGTAACGAGGAAGAAACTTGCAGCACATGCTCTGCTATGTCCTTCTCAGATCTCAGGATGCAGTTGTGGCCAATATTAAAATTGCATTGACTTCAGCAGGATGAAGATTTTACCCCAAGCCAATTGACAAGACAGATGCATTTTGAGCAAAGTGGAGCTGAGGCCAACAGAAAATGACATGACCCCAGCATCAAGCAGCTAGAAGGGATCTCCAGCCACCTCAGAAGAACCGAGGAATAACCATTTCCCTTTTACATCAGTGCACATGTTAGACGTGTCTTAATTTGAAATGATGGCAAGAAAAAAACTCTCTGGGAAAAATAAATTCCACAGGGCAATGAGAGACATAAAGAGAACTTTTCCAACTGAAATCTTATGAATGTTTTCTTCTTTCTGGTTTCAGAACCCTATATATTCTGCCAAACTTCTGGAAATCATTTTGTGCACTGATAAAAACTTGGTTTGCTTTTCTCTTGTGTATATATTCCTATTTAATTTAGCTTGGTGTTAACTTAGGATGAAAAAAACACAAATTATTTTCATCATGAATATATAGAATATGGAAAGTAATCATAACAGCCTTTCTAAAAAAAGAAAACTGAATAAGAAATACACGGAGGAATAACATTGGATAAAATTGGTAAAAATGAAAACTGGGAAGGTATTTGCTCCCCTGAAAATAGAGACTATCTTGATCAAAAACCTGAAATATTCTCAGTTTTATTCTGTCTTTTTGACTGGTTTTAATATCAGGAATGAAATACTGCACCCTCCAAATGGCACCCAGTATTTAGCACCACACTGCTTGTTACATTTTCTACATTTTCTTCACACAAACAACCCAGAAGCAACTGAGAAAATAACATAAGGCAATGCAGGCAGAAGTACTATCTTACCCAATTGAGATATGAGCTATCAGAGAAAGAAAATTTACATTTTCTAAGATCCAATAAAAATGACAGGTCCTGTGCAATAATTTGAATGCCTACTGAAGTCTTCATCTTCTTGTTGTTGTATTGTTGTTACTCTCTTTTGTTTCTATTCCTTGCTTGATTTGGACTTTCATGTCTCATGAGTTGATGCTTAATAAGAGATATAAGAATCCCAGGTATATCATGAAATGCATATTAGATTATTTGGATTATAATAAATAATGTTTAGGAGAGTTCTTGGGAGAGATTTTTGAAGACAACACTTCTAAAATCCGTGCAGCATCTAGCTTGATCAGGCCAAAAATCACACAAGCATCTTCTCCCTGGTGTTGGATGGGGCTAACTGGGCGATACTACCACATGAGAACAAAACCGCTCGCACCAGTCTTGTAACACCCTTTTCCTTGCTAAGAGGAGATGGAGGCAACTCCTCTGGGGCCTTCTGCTCCTCTAGCGCCCGTTCCTGCAAGCCTGCACCCACAGCACACAGGGGGAAGCAAGAGCAGCATGGATGCCTGCACAGTGGAGGCTGCAGCAGAAGAGGAAGACCCTGGAGCTGACCTGCTGCAAGAACTTTATTCGGGCCATAGGGAAGCTCGTCGGGACGCTAATAAGGTATTTAATGCAGGTCCAAAGCGCAGCGCGTGGCAGGTTTGGGGAAGTAGAAGCTAACCTGTATATAGGTCTGGGCTGTTGCAAGACCAAAGGAATCTGTTTTTTAAGGCCCTGTGAAGTATTTCTTCTTATGATTGGTTAAAAAAGGGTGTGTTTTCTGTGGAAGTTCGGGTGAAAACTGGCCTTTTCTCATCAAAAAGGCCCCACAGAGCTTTACTCTTAAAAAAATTCATGGAGATACTACCACTGCTCTCTGCTGTAACTCTTGCTTTAGAACTTTTTCATGGTGATTACATTTTCCTACTGAACAAAATTAAGTTCATAATTTTTACTTTTTCAGAGGTAAACTGAAGTATTTAATGCTGACATGAAACTTAGAGTAAACATGAAGTATAAACAATGGTACATGATCCACAGCAGTATGAAATAGGAAGCACGACCAATTTTATAGTGGACTTCTGTACTTCCTCTCATTCTTCACTCTTACTCACATCTCAGATGCTAGCCAGATACATTTGCACCTCTCTTCAAGACTTTTCCTTCACTGTCTGTTAATAAAACATGGCTGTCATATAATTTGTTAAACTGCTTTTGTTTAAAAAAAAATCTATCGCTTGGATGTGATACAAGCTTATAGATTTGCTTTTCATATTTTCTGCCACAAAATTTTCATGTGAGACAAGATGTTTCATGAGACATTTTATAGCCACTGAGAGGTTAGTAGCTTTTATTTAAAAAAAAAAAAAAAAAATTGTTTCACTATAAGCCATCACTTATGTAATGACCTAGTCAACCATTTAATAATTTTTTCTCCTTGTCTAAATACAGCAAGCTGTTTGCTTTATGATTCCCCATAGTCTTGGGAATATTTACTACTGTAAGTTTCCCATTTCTTTTATATTCCTGAAAGGAACCTTCTGAAGTCTGGTCCAAAGAGTCAGTTCACTAATCCCACTCCTGCTTGTAGGTTAAATAAACATTGCTAAGGAATTTAAGGGTGAAAAAGCTGTTTGTCTTCACCAAGGCATTGTGAAATTTGCATGTTATCCTGTCTGGGGATATTAAACTGCCCTGCTAATCTGTAATACTAAAATATATTGGGAGGACTTGAAAATTGGGTGACATGAAAATGGTGAGGAAAGATTCAATGATTTATGTCTTGTTTCATGTACATTTAGAGAGAGAAAGAGGGAAGAATGTGAAAACATACCTTCATAAAAAATTCTTTTGCCATAGAAAATACAATTTTTTCTTGAGGATTTTTTCTTTTTTCTCTGCTATTCAGCCATTCTGCTATAAACAGAAAACAGACCTCTGGGGAAATGGGATGGGATTGTGTGGGCTTTTTTAGGGAGGGGGCAAATATACTAATATTTTGATAGAAGTGTTACCACGTATTCCATATATCAATCTTTCTCTGGCATAGAACCAAGAAAACGGTATTTCTTCCAAGCTATGAAGATACTCCCAAGCAAGAATAATGCTGGCACTAGGTATCAGTTCATAAATAAAGATAGACCATAATAACACCTCGAATTTAACTGTTCACATCCAAATAGGAAAGCAAAATAACTTGTAGGAATTACTACATATTGCCACCTCAAAGGGTTGAAAGTATAGGAGGACTCAGAAAGGTCATGAGCGACAAAACACAGTGGAGTCAAACAGGTTTCTACTTAAGTTCATAGTTCTGAGCTTTTCAGGATTCCTATTAGCAAATTCTTCTCTATAACCATGCAAATTAGAAAATTTTGTTTTTAAAGGAAAGTTCATGTTGCCATATTACCCGAAACACTACAAAAACATCATACTCATAAGATGTAAGGTATTATCTAGACAGGGATAGGCCTTGCTATATATGTAGAATCTCTCATTAAGAACCTTATACATCACACATACCCTGACAAGAAAAGAGCTCTTTTATGTAATTGGGAAGTATTGCTCCCAAATTAATTTCCATGAATGAAAAATACATGCTTTGATAGTCATGACTCACAAAAAAATCCTCCAACACTAGCACCTGAAAATGGGGAAGGAATTGGAAGCAATTCAGGCCTTTCAAAACCAAGTTTATCTTGGCCACTGTCCAAAAGTGTCAAGAGTCAGACATAGTCCTTGCGTAGGAGGAAGACCAAGCAGGAGGAGATGAGCCATTTAAGACTCGGGAGGAATGGAATTCATGGCAGAGGGGCAGCCAACACGTGTGGCAGTTCAGTAGGTGAGAACAGTCAGTGTGAGGTTAATGGTTGGACTGGATGATCTTCAAGGTCTTTTCCAACCGAGATGATTCTGGGATTCTGTGTACTTGGGCTAGAGCAGGTTTTTAACGGGGCAGAGCCTCAGCTGCTCTCCAGCAGCCACAGTTCAGCTGAAGGCCACTTGACATGAGAGCAGCACCCTCCACCACCCTGCTCCTGCTTCTGAGCTCAGCCACTGAAAAGTGCTGCTGAGATGCCCTGAGTGCGTTTTCCAGCTGTAACTTCTAGAATTAATTGTTTCTGTGCACCCAGCTGAGCCTAGGACTACCATTCACATAAACAAACAAAACTGGTGCACCTGTGAGTAGTTGGTTGGTTTGTACATGATGGTGCATGAGGAATTGCTTTTGAAAATGAATCCTTCACAAAATTTTGTTTCCAAAACAATTGCAAAGGCTGAACTAAAGGCTGGTGTTGAATTTTCATGGGTTTAAATTGATCATGTTCTGGTTCACCGCAGAGATTGTCATGATGAGTTTGCTTTCTATAACCCATTCTGGTTCTTGATCTTAATGCTTAGCAGGGAATTTGGAGTGACTGTGGAAAGCTGAGAACCTCAGTTAGGAACAGAGTAACATCAACTGAGCATTTTCTCTCCTTTTTGCATAGAAGCTGCATATGCAATATGACTTAAATGAGGCAGCCACTAGGATATGCAAAACATTACACAGGCATAATTTATATTTCATGAGATCCTTCACAGAGAATGGAATGGTTCAAGGGAAGAGTAAGTTATATTAAATATTTAAGAATCTGCTACATTCCATAAAAGCATTAGCAATGCAGTAAGCAGCTAGTAGATGCTTATCATTGTTCTTCTGCTCTTAAATTACTCTTTAACTATTTAGATTACGATAAAAATAATGCATACAGCAGAAAGCAAGCGGTGGAATTTAACGATGGAGCAGAATGAAGTCGTATCTTCTGAGGAAGAAATTTATTGTTCAGCAAATAATTGCTAGTCCTAGATAAAAAGCTAAAGAAGTGTATTTGTTACTCAAACAATGAGATCCTTGACTGAGAATCAACTCAAAGGATCCCACAGAGATCAAATACTCTACCAAAACTCACTGACACTTTCGCTTCTATTTCACTTGGGCTTTTTGCAGAATGGAGATCTGACAGGTTCTTTGGTGTTTTGAAAACATCCTTGTTTTAATTGGAACCTTTGCAGTATCAAAGACTAGAAAGAACAGTTTAGGTTTTAATAATAATTTAAACATCTTTTCCTCAATTCTTCAAACTTTGTACTAAATCAGTTTTTAAGATCACGTCTTTTCTAACTCAGGATGTGATTTAACTTCTTCATTAAATACTTCTAGTATTCCCCTACAATGTTTGTTGCCCTTTGATAGTGTGTGCATTATGTACATCTCACATGTATAAGGAAAAGTATTAACTACCGGAAAGTAAACATTTTAAAAATGAGCTAGGTATTGAGAAAAGAAATTCTAAGCTTTTTCATGTTTTCCTGTCAACAGTTAGCCAATCCGGAGCTAAAAATATACTTTTGACATTGCCACAGCTTGTACGTGTGAAGCGCAAGGGATGAAGTAGCAGCAGTGTTTATCTGAAACACGCCCCAAGAACTGCACACAGCTCTTCCCAGCCGCCTTGAGACAGTCACCCTGGCAGCTGTGCTCTGGCTTCCCTTACGCTCTTTGTTTGAAACCAGAATTAACTGAAAGCTAGAGCAAATGTCTGAGAAAGCATTAAACAAATTTCATACTCTTGTGAACTTCAGAAGCGAGTGCAGGGATTTCCTAAATGCCACCTTCCTCCAGAGTTTGAGAACCTTTCTTATCTCCCCAAAGGTCTTGTTGAGGTTCTTGCAAGAAGAGGTACCCTAGGATGTGGCAATTAGCCTTAATAAAGCCAGCATAAAGGTGGACTGTGGTTTTCTACCATGAGGGGACAGAGCACCATAAAATTCTAATAAATAAAGCTTAGAGGAACCAATCGCTTCTCCCCACTCCGCCCGGCCTCCTTTTTTTTCCTTTCTTTGGGGCAGCCACAATTTGTTGTGGTTTTCACCATTTTACATCGCGCCCTTTTAACAGCATACTGCAACAACAGTGCCTAATCTCTTTCTTACAACCAAGTGCCTTGGTGGAATGGCATGGGAGGAAAGGAATGAATTACCTGGCACCGACAGGAATATTTTGGCAGCCTACAGTCAGCCATTTGTTCATTCCGTTTTCATTCCAAGAGGACTGAAAAGCCTTTGCTGATCAGCCCACCGAGGGGCTGTGTCCTGGTTTAACCAGGATAGGGTTAAGTTTCCCCAGCAGTGGGGGGGGAAGCTCTAGCCGGGTTATTCAGATACCATGCGGACGTCACATCCCGGCAGGTCACATTTTTCTGGCGCGGGAGCGCGGTGCACTCGTGGTTTTGTACATCGTGCTTCAAACTGCTGTATTTGGTAGCTATTTTTCTCTGTTCATTGCTATCACTATTACTGTTATTGTTGTTGTTTGTTGTGTTGCTATTGCACTGTTGTATTAAACCTTTCCTTATTTCAGTCTTGGGGCTTTGTATTTCACTCCCTTTGTGGGGGAGGGGCAGTGGCCGCGTGGTCTCAGACCCCGGCGGGGGCTAAACCACCACAGGCTGCAAAGGTGGACCACGATGGTCTCCACAGAATCCCATGTCTCCACCTCCCCATCTCTTGTTTCATACTGCGTCACCGTGGGACGGCCTTTGGGCTTAGTACCAGCGCGCTGCCTGGAGCACTGAGCGCTTTTACTGACCCTAATGTTTATATAAATAGCAGAAAAATTCTTGGATTTGAACACTTATACGTTAGTGAGATACAAATACCTCAGAAAACAGAAAGAATCTCGCCTGGTATGTCAGCCACAAAGGTCGAGCGCAGACAGACAACAGCAGGTGAGGACAAACAACAGGAAGGCAGAGAGAGGAGAAGGACGGATGAAGGTGAAATCTTCAGGACAGCAGAGTTCCTCGGACTAGCTTTTCATTTCAGAAGAATTCTATCCCATCCCCCCATTGTCTCTGTACTTTCTTCCTTCTCCCTTCCCTCCCTTTCTGCTTAGGTTGCTACCGCTCATCCATCCATCCTCTTCCCCTGCTTCCCCGAATCTCGCCAACACTACACAGTCATTTGCAATAGCCTTGTTTTAGCCGTATTTTGACTGTAGAGAAATCCAGGGTTATGGGACCCCAGCTGAGGTGACTTTGAGAACAGTTACATACACATCATTTGGCTTGATTAATCCCTAATTCTGGACTCATATTTGTAGAAATAATATCTGCACCACAGTTATGTCAGTATCATAGGGTCAGTACCACACTTTTGCCAATATTTCATTTGGATTTCTAGAGCCACAAATTACAGATTATAATGATACGGGAAAAAATGATTAACTGTTTTAATGCACAAACTGTCATTTCTGTCAGAGCTGCGGAACCTGAGAGTTAATGTAAAGAAGACTGGAAGAGATGGGAATGGGCTAATATGCATTTATTATTGGGATACTGTAAGGAATTGAAAATAAGGATTTTTATATATTTTTGGTCCATATCGGAGATTTTACATTTTCTGAATAATTGAAATTGTTTTGACAGCTTAGAAACTGATAGCTGGAGAACAAAAATACTCAGCAGTAGAGGTGTAATGTTTTACAATATTTAGGCTGAGAGTAAAAAAAAATTACACTTGTAGTTGCTATTCTGCACTGTAAATTGCCTGAGTGCCAACAGTGCAATCATTAACAGCATGAAAAAGTTAGGCTTTATAGGATGGGGGTCCTCTTGCTGACAGGCAGAGCTGAAAATGAAGGAATTTGTGTCCAAATGCAAACATGATTATATGTTCATTATTTCAATATTGCATGTGTGTTCCAGGTGGCAAACACCTGTGTTTTTCTCAACTCTCAGTAACAGGAAGATGAGATCTCCCAGAGAAAGAATTGGCAGTTTTGTGTAACTCTTTAAAAATCCACGCTCGAGGAAATTTTTTTCCAGCAAGATGACTTTTCTTACTGATGTCAATAGGCATAACTCTTCAATTAACCCCCCAGCAGAACTAACAGAACAAGGCAACACACAACACACGCAATCAACAAACAATTAGGCCTGACATAATTTACGTAGAAGAGAGAAATTTTTCCAGGTCTGCTTTAGAAAGAAAGGTAAAATTTAAAAGATTTATCCTTCAGTTGGACAGATGAGGCAAATACATCTCATACTTAAGTTCTTGTGACAAAGGAAGTATTGATCCGGGAGAAAAAGAGATCATCCTAAAAACGATGGCAGGTTTGTCCATCTTTCTCAGTAGTTCAGAAATGGAAATTATTGATTTCTGGGGAATGATGGCCAAAACATTTTCATGGATGAAAGTACCTTTGTTTAAGAATTTTTGAAAAATACTTGTTAACGCTGTAAGTACAATATTAAATGGTGGATATTATAGGAAAAGATACTCAAGTAGAAAATCTGGACAAGTCCTATTTAACCCCTGTGCCACAGAAGGCGGGAACAGCATTCCCTTAGGATGGGAGACAGTTTAGAAAAAAACCCAAAGTTCAGAACCAGCGCGCATCTCTAGACCATAAACTCTTCAAAGGAGAGGAAAAAATAACTGTGAGGAAATAATGAACTCATTTTCATTCCTGCAAGTGTGCAGCTCGTTTTGGCTGATTGCTAGAGGAGCGCTTTACTTGCAGCGCCAGCTAGTGGCTGTGGAAGAAAATGGTTAAAGCATGAGAACGGTTTGATTTTGCTTGAGTTTTCACCCAGCCCTTCAGTCATTTCTGTGCAAGGTTTCCTTTCCTGTCTTTTGACATTCACTTTCTGATCTTGAGCAATTCACGTAATCTTTCCGAACAAGATTTTCATTTTCATTCGCATCTTTTTATTTCTTCTGTGGCAGTTTCCATAGACACATTCAGATCTTCAGCCGAGGACCCAGCCCTTACCACAGCCAGTATTATCTTTGTTATTTGTATTTATGTCAGCTCTAAAGGACACCAGCTAAGGCTGAAGGCTCCCTTTTGCAGAGTTGTCCATATGAAGACAAACCAAAGGAAAGCTGCTGTGCTCCAATGAAATTTCAGGTTAAGCACTGTGTTGGGTTTGCGTGGCCAGGTTTTGGTAGCCGGGGGGCTACAGGGGTGGCTTCTGTGAGAAGCTGCCAGAAGCTGCCCCCATGTCCGACAGAGCCAACACCAGCGGCTCCAAGACGGACCCACCGCTGGCCATCAGTGACGGTGGCAGCACCTCTGGGATAAGTTATTTAAGAATGGGGAAAAAACCCCTGTGCGACTGCAGCCGGAGAGAGGAGCGAGAATATGTGAGAGAAACAACTCTGCAGGCACCAAGGGCAGGGCAGGAGGAGGGGGAGGAGGTGCTCCAGGCACCGGAGCAGAGATTCCCCTGCAGCCCGTGATGAAGACCACGGTGAGGCAGCTGTGCCCTGCACCCATGGAGGCCCACGGGGGAGCAGAGACCCACCTGCAGCCCAGGGGGGACCCCACGCCGGAGCAGGGGGATGTGCCCAAAGGGGCTGTGACCCCGTGGGGGACCGTTCTTCTTGCGAAGAAGTGCAGCCCTGTGGGAAGGACTCATGCTGGAGATGTTTGAGGAGGACTGTCTGCTGTGGGAGGGACCCACGCTGGAGCAGGGGAAGAGTGTGAGGAGGAAGGAGCAGCAGAGACAACAGGTGAGGAACTGACCACAATCTCTATTCCCCATCCCCCTGTGCTGCTGCGGGGAGGAGGTAGAGAAAATTGGGAGTGAAGTTGAGCCTGGGAAGAAGGGAGGGTGTTTTAAGATTCGGTTTTATGTCTCATTATCCTACTCTGATTTGATTGGTAAAAAATTCAACTAATTTCCCCAGTCACGACTATTTTGCGCATGACGATAATTGCTGAGTGATCTCTCCCTGCCCTTATCTTGATCCATGAGCCCTTCCTTATATTTTCTCTCCCCTGTCCAGGTGAGGAGGGGAGTGATAGAGCTGCTGTGGTGGGCACCTGGCACCCACCCAGTGTTAACCCACCACAAGCATGAAGATCACAGGATTAGTATTGATCCTGATACGTAGTATTGATCCCCAAACATTTTAGGGAGAAAAATTCAAGGAATCAGCCCATTCTGGCTGCCAGAACAATGGCTAAAAAAATCTTACATAATGACTTAGTTATGCAATAAAAATAAATGGGGAACAAGACAGCAGGTATGACACAGGGCGTTCACATGCTACAGTGCCAGGTATCAGCTGTATGTGAAATATAGGTTTATGGATGTGTTAAGAAATTTTTTAAAAAATGTAGAAGAAGAGAGGCTGATATGCAAGATCATGAGTAAAGATGTAATCACTTGTTAGGGCAGACATCTTCCTTAACTTGCCTAAGCTGAGCAGCTGACTTTCAAGAATTGTTTGGGCATCTCCTGGTAGAGGTTCAAGGCCAGAGGCATGCAACTGGGGACAAAACCTTTCTTCTGTTCACTTAATATTACTAAGTAAGATAGTTAAATCTACATAAGTTGCCCAAGTATGATCATACCATCTTCTGCTTATTGTACTTAATATGTTTCTTTCTAACCTTCAGCTGTAGAAGGTCCTAATCTTTGTATCCCCCCTGGATAAAATGTCCTGTGACTTCAACGTAGCTCAGTTTAGGCTGATCTAACTTGCCTAGAATAGGTACTCATATATGTTAAACTACTACTTATAATCTTATCCTACTCTAACTGCAACAATTGACATAAATGATTTCCTGTATTATCTTACAGAAAATTCTAGACTTGCATCAGAGAAAAGATTTTGTATTAAAGAGCAGAGGTACAGCAGGTAGCAATAAAACGCCACCGACCAGCAGCTAAAGATAACCACAGCGTAACACCTGCCTACTCACTGTGAGTTTTTGCAGTCAAAAATTACATGGATGGTACATACAATGACGATTGCAACAGGCCCTCAAAAATATTCAAATAACTGAAGAGCAAGCAAAATGATGACATTCTCAAAAAGTCCTTAAAATGGAAAAGTCATTTTCATAAAAGTAATTTATGAAAAAAGCACCATTTTGCAAATTTTACAGAATCACAGAATCGTCTAGGTTGGAAAAGACCTTGAAGATCATCTAGTCCAACCATTAGCCTAACATTGACAGTTCCCAACTCCACCAGATCCCTCAGCGCTGGGTCAACCCGACTCTTCAACCCTTCCAGGGATGGGGACTCCCCCCCTGCCCTGGGCAGCCCATTCCAACGCCCAACAACCCCTTCTGCAAAGAAATCCTTCCTAAGAGCCAGTCTGACCCTGCCCTGGCACAGCTTGAGGCCATTCCCTCTTGTCCTGGCGCTGGTTCCTTGGGTCAAGAGACTCATCCCCCCTCTCTGCACCCTCCTTTCAGGGAGTTGTAGAGGGCCATGAGGTCTCCCCTCAGCCTCCTCTTCTCCAGACTAAACCCCCCCAGTTCCCTCAGCCGCCCCCCATCAGACCTGTGCTCCAGACCCTGCACCAGCTCCGTTGCCCTTCTCTGGACACGCTCGAGTCATTCAATGGCCTTTTCGGAGTGAGGGGCCCAAAACTGAACCCACTCATCGAGGGGCGGCCTCACCAGTGCCGAGCACAGGGGTAAGATCCCTTCCCTGTCCCTGCTGGCCACGCTAGTGCTGATACAAGCCAGGATGCCAGTCGACTGAGAAATGGGCTGAAGTTTCTGAGAAATCTGCTATGCTTTTGTGGTGAAAAACTGTGAAATCTGGTGGTTATTCTGTCAGTGCTCCCACCGCTGCCGACCCATACCTCCAGCGTGCCCGAGCCTGACTCCCGCCTGCCGGTGCTCCGCTGCCGGGGTGCTGCTGACCCGAGTTCCCGCCTCGCGGCCCGGGGGCCTGAGGGAGCGCTGAGGGACCCTCCGCGCCGCTGCCACCTTGTCCCGTGGGGACCCAAGCGCTGAGCGTACCGCAGCCACTTTCACAGAGGCAAGAGGAGCGCACGGAGCTCTGACCTCTCTGCGTTCGGTTCCGCACGGTCTGTTTGTACCCATTTTAGTCCCTTTTATTCCAAAATAAGGGCGTGGGGGGGAGTGAGGGTCGGCGGGCCGGGCGGGCGGTGCCGCGCTGCCGCCACCAGGGGGCAGCCTCACACCTGCCAGGCGGCCCCCGCCCGCAAGCGCGAGGGGGGGCGGAATTGGGGGTTCGGAGGGGGCATTGGGGGTTCGTGGGGAGAATTGGGGGGTCGGGGGGGGGGGCTGTGGCCTTCCCGCCGCCCGTGAGGGCAGGGGCGGCCCGCAACGGGCGCTTGCAGCCGGGAAAAGCGGCCTTGTAACCCGGGGCTGTCCCCTGTGTCGTGCCGGTGGGTGGGCGGGAAGCCGAGCGCGGGCTCCTCGCAGGATACACCGGCTTGGGTAAAGAGTTTGCTAATCACAGTCACCGCAGAAATAAAATGGTATTTTGAGTGACTTAAGCGATAAGTTTTACAGAAAACATAGAGAAGCCTCACTTAGGGTGGCCTGATTTACCACAGACAGCTTTTGGATAAGTCGGCTGCATATCCAGTACTCCCTGTTCGACTACAACAAGGGCTGCAGATTGCTCTTTGGACCTAAAATGCCTCTACTGATTAATTTGGGGTCAATACTCTGATTTTGTGACACATGTATGCACCACACGCACCCCCTGCTTATAAACCCTGGGACTGCGTCAGGTGTTTGGGAAGAGGGCCATGGCACTGGCATACACGATGGAGAACCGGGAGAGGTTAGTGCCCAGCCTCGGCTCTCCCTGGCCACCCAGGTTGTCCTTTTGGGCTTCACCATTTTCACGCCGCATCCACTTTCACAGCCCCAGTGAACTGGGTGCTCTCTGCGGGGCGTGCACTTAAACCCAGTCCCTGAAATGACCTGGGTTAAGTGTTTCTTCCAAAGAAATTGATCTGCTTTGCCATGCTAGGTCATTTCAGAAATGTGACTTGTATTTAGAGTTGTGTTTTCCCTCCGCTCTGGGGTTTTACTCCAGTCTCTGTTCTTCCCTTGTGCTCTTGCCTCTAGAACTAACACACTAAAGCAGACCTCGAAGTACAGAGGGAATGGGATATGCAATTTATGTGATTACCTGTGCCTTACACTGCACGCATAGGATGTTCTAAAAGACAGTAACGTAATTATATGCAAACATATTGCTATTTGACATTTCCTTCCTCTGTGAGCGAATTATCCCAGCATCTTATTGTTAACAATCTATCATTTAGCAGAACCTGCTTTGCTGCCAGAAGCCCAAACAGAACTGCATAACTTTATGGACTATGTTAACATTAACAACAGTGCAGTTTTTACTACACAGAAGAAAAACTATTCTGAAATAATACTGAAGCTACAAAATCAAGCACTCATATTGTAAGAAATATTAGAATTAAGTTTTTCTGGGCAACCTTGACTTGATCCTTTTGTTCACATGTGTTCTAATACAGCTTTAGTTAAGTGATAATAAGGCATTTCCCCTAACTTCTCCTGAAACCCTAATTCCTAAATTGCTCAGAGTTGCTTTTTTTCCCTGTCTTTTCCCTGTAGGAAATTTCCCCTCAAGGAAAACAATTTTCTAAGTGAGATTGACTCACCTGAAGGCCAAAGCCCCTGGAGACTCTGATTTGCTTTAACTCACTGCAGTCTCACAATGAGTTAATTTTAGCAATTCAACTTTCCTCTAAATGTCATGAGATACTGAGGAATGCAAAGCACCTGTAGCAGATGAGAACTTAAACCAATTATAGATGGAATTTAAAAAATATTCTGAGAGCAACATTGGTCTAATTTCAGCCAAGAGAACAAGAGAATTTTGTGCTAAAAATAGTGATTTTACTCTTTTTGAAAAAAAAAAGCACAACGCTGATTTTTTAATTTTACAAAAAGTATTTAATTTTAAAAGCTCAGTGAGGAGTATGGCTGAGAAACAAGGCAAGTAGAAGTATAGCGACAGAAAATCTGGAACCTGAGTTCACGGTTATTGGTGTCTGAGACAGAAACTGGAGTAAGATACTTGACTTCACTAACTTTAGTACAGGCAAGAGATAACTGTTCACATTAAATCAATCTACATCGTTTATTTTTGATTCCTAAGGAGTGTGCTGTAAGATACAACTTCCCTGGGTTTAGTTTTCATTTCTGTCACCCTGTTTCCAGTCAGAGCTAGCTTTGTGAAAGTCCAGGTGGGTTTGTGTACTGGGTCTGGCAGGGATGGGGTTACGTTTTCTTCCCAGCAGCTCGCAGGGGGCTGTGTTTTAGACTGGTGTCAGAAACAGGGATGATAAGACACCAGTGCTTTAGCTACTGCTGAACAGTGCTCACACGGCGTCAGGGCCATCTCTGTTTCTCCCTCTGCCCCCAAACCGAGGAGGCGGGGGGCGGGCAGGAGTCTGGCAGGGCCATGGCTGGCACAGCTGACCCCCGCTGGCCAGAGGGCTGCTCCGTACAGTGTCACTTCATGCTCAGCGGTGACAGTGTGGGAGTCTTTTCCAAAGTAGCCACTATATGAATTTCTACAGAAGTAGTTGAAGACTTCTACTATTTTAGAATCCTATAGAGCTCTGCCACTCGCAGGGAATATAAATCTAAAGGAACCTTGTTTCACTGAGGGTTAAGAAGAGCTTTAAAGTATACATAAATCACATCCTGTTCAATCCTTTTGGCTTTAGGATCAAATGGAAGACCTGTCATTTGAATTAATTGTCTCTTGAAAATACTATAAAACACTGGTAATTAAATAAGCTACTTAGGGAAAATAACAATAACCCCTTGGGTTACTTGACTGAACCATTGTTTTCTTGTAATAAAAATGTCTGACCATGACATTATTGTTTTTCTTTAGGTTTTTTTTTTTTCACTTTACATTTCTGTCCTTTTAGTGACTGCTTTGCATTTCTGAAACAGTGCCTCCTGCCTTTACTGATCAATTTAAGTTTGTTTAATGGAGGAAGAGCCACCATGCCCAAGTGTCCTTCATAATAAAAATGTTTAAAAACCTGACTTTCCTTAACCAGCAGATCCCTTCCAGATGCAAAGGTCAGAAAAATTGGTCACCATGTATCGGTACTGATACTTTCTCTGGTGTAGAACTACCTATAAAGAAGGAAATAGTTAAAGCAGTAGTGATTTCTCGTCAACTAAGATATAGCCAGTGGCACAAGCGCAGACCACGGTGACAGTGAGTCATACCGTGCCTGGACCGTGCAGCAGAGTTTTAGCTACCCAGTTCCGATTGCTTTATTCTTATTCTCTGTCTATTACAATTGATATTCTAACTATCACAAAGGCAGAAATGGCAGCAAAAAGGGCTTTCTATAAACTCATAAAGTTCACAGCAAGAAGTCTGTGCAGCCTTCTTCCTTGGTCTGTAGTTGTCTTGCAATGAAGTTTCCTTCCTGTGTCCATTTAAATTAGTTCCTGGAAGCCACCGCCACCACATATTCAGCCAGCCTCTCAGCAGAGGTGAAATTGTTTATTTCCACAAAATTTGTATATTTAAATGGTAAATTCTTGATATGGAGTGTCTCAATCTGCATTTACAGTGTACTTAGTACAATAAGGTATAGGTTGTGGTATACTCCATGGTGCTACTGTAATGCCAATAACCAGGAATCCTTTTATACTTTATGCTGGAACATATCTCTATATGTCTTCTTTTAAATTGTGAGCATTTGGGCCTACGTAAACACCCCCTTGTACTACAACTACATGGCATATGCCTTACCCTAAGAGTTTTGCACTTGGACACAGTGTTAGCTATCACTAAAACAAGACATGGAATTTGGGAGCCGCCACATTGTAAGGAACCACAATGAAATTAAGGTGTCTGTAGGGTCTTGAGGATCCAGCTAACTCAGCTCTCGGCTCATTTATAAAAACAGATGTACCCATATTCTGCAGCCCTATTTACAGCAGTGCCTGTAGATCAGCAGCAGGCAGAAGAAAGAAGAGGCATGCCTCTCCTTCTTTTAGAAGTCAGACATTTAAAACTGTCCACAGTACCATAATCATGTTCAGTGGCATATGCCAATGCGAAACTAGATCTACTGAGGTCCAGCTGAGAGCCCAAGCAAAAAGCTGTGTCTTTGGGGTACAGTGTCTTACCACAGGCACATTCTGGAGTTGCCAGCAGCTATACTGACAGTTAAGATGACAAATTTAACTACTAATGCCAAAGATAGTGTGAGATTTGGCCTGCAGTCAAGTTTGGGGCTGTTCCCATTAGCATGCATGCTCTATTTGGATGCAGTAAATAAAAACATACAAAAGATTCTGTGGACAAGAATTTACAGGAGATGTCTTGAGAAAATTCAGTGCTCTCCAGAAAATGACTTCCAGTATACAGAAAGAAGAACACAGGGATACCAATATTTCTGAAATATAAGGCATGAAAGAAATAATTAACCATATAGAGATAAAATTATTTGAAAGTTTTTAAAATGCGAACTGATGGAATTTGAGCTCTTCTGATTTATCATGGATTTGAAATGGAGGCAACGTGAACTGGTCTGAACCCATTTTAGTTCTGAAATAATTATACATAGTTTTCATCTATTTCTGACACATGATTTTTCCTAATTTTTTTCACCATAACTTTTGCCAGTCCTATCTACAGCAGGAAAAGTTTACATCTGATGATTTTTATTGCTGGTGGATGTGCAGGACAACAATTGCCCAGATTATAAAGCCTTTATATTGTTCAAAGTCTCATGGCAATGTTGGAAAGACAGCAGTGAACTGGAAGATTACTGAAGAACAGAAATCGACACACAGTGGTTACATTCCAGAGGATCAATGGTGTTATTTAGGTACTATTGACAGTATTCTCCAAAGAAAGGTGATCTTATGAGTCATATCATATCATTTGCTGAACTTTTGATATTTGATTAGATACTATGTGTAATCCAAAGGAACTGCACATTTTCCTTTGAGACTGCAGAATAATTACCTTCTGCATTATGTATCTATATTGGTTTTATGTACTGAAACATTTGCCAGAAGATAGGTATGATTAAGCTCAGGATTAGGATGATTTGCATGAACAATTTGTTTGATTGATATGAAATCTGGAGAGAATACCTCCATTTATGCTTAAATTCTTAAATACCATTTCATGTTGGGTGTTTATTCTTGGGAGTAGCTATAATTTCACAGAAACATACAGTACACCTCCCACTAGTGAATAAAGTGAGCAGCATTTCAAAGAAACACTGTAGAGCTGGTAACTAATGCTTAGTGCTATTCCACTAATTAGCTGGCAGCTTAGCAAGTAGAATTAAGCAATTAATTTCCCCCACAATAGTGGTTAGTGCTTCCAGTGGACAGTGATGTATCACACAATCTACTTATTTCAGGAAGGGATAAGATAATAACATTCCAACATCAAATATTTGTATTTATGTTGTAACTTAAGGCAGTTAATGAGATGGGGAGTTGGGTTTATATAACAACTATTATAAGAAGTTAGAAAAAGCCTTCCCACATTAATTTTTATCTGTGAATTTCCTTCCAATTAAAGCTTGATCCAGTAGAAAACACTGAAATCTTTGTTGCTGGCTACAGTCTAGGGATCTTTTGGACAACAAAAACTTCTTCAATTATCCCTTGAGTATAACTATACCATGTCCTTGAGAGCAGGGAGGCTTGGTAAATTCAGTGCGTTTTATTCAAGTACGCCATTTACTGTGACATCCACTAAAGCCAGATAAACTCTGAGAACGTGAAGCATAACAGTTCTAATTTACTGTTCACAGGTAGTTTGATGGATAGGAAGAAAATGCAAGAGGCAGTTTGGCTTTCAGCCTGATGAAGCTTAGCTAGAAACAATTAGTTTCATGATTTGGAATAAATGTGTAAAGCCAGCAGCAAAACAACATCGATCGCATTCAGTTGCTGAATCTTTCAATTTATGGCAAATATAATTTAAAAGCCCATGGCATTATTCATTGGTCCTGTTCAAAGACAAAACATTCATGTTCAACTGTCTAGTCCATTTGCTAAGGTGACCCAGTGCCTTATGGCACCAATCTGGGTAGTTTTTCCCCTTCAATCCATCTATATAAATTATTTTCTTGAAATCAAATAATCCTGTAGTAGCTCTATGCTTAGTGATGTCACGTACTCACTGTCAATCTCAACCTGGAAATAATACTTTGGTCATAAAGGTGTTTTATTTCCTTCCAACATGCCAAGGCAAAAAAAAAAGTTTTCAACAATCATATTATAATAAGGTGTCAATAACCTAAGTATTGTAAATCAAATAAGTGTAGAGGAAGATCACATTTTCCTGATGAGTATTTACTTTCCTCGAAAATACAAATGGCAGTGATTTTCCTATTATCAATGAAAACTTTTACTAGAGAAAAAAACGTGATAGGAAATTCGTGCCTCAAATATAATAATGCTTTACTGGACTGTTGTTTAGATGTTCCAAAACGCTTCATGGCAAACTATTAAAACCTTTCTCTCTGTGCCTTGGTATCCTTGATTTGCCTCTGCATTTAAGAGGGATGGTTTAGAGTTCTGTAGTTAAGCTGCAGATGAGCTTTGCAGTTCAGGCAAATGCACAACCTCTTTATTACAGAGGAACAACACAACATATTCTCAACATTACAGATTCTTCTCTTTCAGTAAAAAGTTAGTTTTACACGAATTGAAAAGTGAACTGCTAAGTTATTTATGGATGAAGACTAAAATGTTTCTTCCATCAAAATAAAAAAATCTTTTCTAGGATTCTCTTTCTATGAGGTAACCAGAGTTTTTGCACAGCTAAAACTCAGTGATGTCTTAGGTAATGCTTATGTTGAAAGACTTTTAGGATTATGAGTTACTTTTCTCATAGTCTTCTTAACAGAAAACTTTTCCTTCAGCTGGACTTAGAAATAATGTATTATGTATTAAATACATCTCAAGAACTTCCTCTTAAAAACACACAAACCCAGGCTGCATTCACTTCTTGCTCACACTAGTGCTGAGGGAAGACTTCAGTTCAATCTAAGTTAATTCCATTTAAATTGAAGTAAATACACCTTTTCAGTGAACTAATTCTTGCTCCCGCTAAAATCATCTGAGTTAACTGCTGTGTGAATTGTTAGGCAGCATTCAGGTTTGTATTTAATGAAAAGTAAAATCATAAAATTATGATAATGGTGAACTTCTCTTCTGAATCCAGAATTTCCTTCCCGTTCAATTAATCTATGTTGTTTTTCAAAACTGTCCTTACAGCACTATTTGAGTAGTAACCCAATTCTTACATCTGTGTAGGAGTGCACATACCAGCCCTTTAATTACCTCCAGGGATGGCTGTTTAATTTTGGTAAGTACATACTTACCATTTTGATTTTCATGAAGTTTTACAGTAGTACAACACAGCACTATGGATGAAGTCATGGAACAAGCAGGTTATCAGGCTTTCAAGGTGTGCTAAATTATTTGGAAACAATTGCCACATCTGTGAGATGAATTTGTGAGATAGCCTCACTCATAAATACTTAGAATCCTTTTCTAGTTCTCATTCTATGGTTGAATTGTACCACAAATCTCTTTACTATCTGTTATTTAGACAGCTATTAAATCATTTATTTACCAAAAAAAAGGTATACTACAGGGCACTATCTGTTTATGCTTTATTCCTTGTGCCTCATGGCACCTGGATATCATACCCTTTGGATAATAAATTCTGATATGTTTTCCATATAATAAAGGTAAATAGGAAGCACCATTAATAAAATAATGTTTAAACAGTAGCTTCTCGGTAAGAATGCTCTGGCTTAACTGTAATTTTGCTACACTATAGGTCATATGACAAATTTTTCTGTCCTAAGCCGAAGTTGTGCAAGAAATTCTATTATATTCCACTCTCCCTTAGAATAAAGTTCAACCATAAGACTTTAATCTCACCGCTTCCTGCACTGCTGTAGACTTCTGAAAGTCTGACAGTCCTCTGGCTTGAGTTGTATTCCCAGAAGAGTTATTTCTGAGAGCCATGACCTATTCGAACAGTGCATACACCTGTTTGTAGCATCTTCCAGTAGAATTACACTTTACTTTTTTTTTTTTAACCTTGACTTATTTCTTCACCTTGGTTTTGCAAACAGTAATTTTTCTTTGTGGGAAAGCAGACAGACGATGTGTGTTATGGAATTGAAGCAGTGCGTCCTCTGAAGCTGTGAAACATGGATCGCTTTCTTCCTTGAGACCATTTATCTATTTTTATATATATGCATGTCGGGGGGGAAATGTACTCAGCTCCATTTGTTTCTTGTGCTGGGGGTTCTCTATAAATAATGTAATTTGTTAGTGAAATTATCCTTTTACTTCTTGTATGAGGTGAGCATAGTTTTGTGTTATGAGATGCATCACAGGCAAGCTCTAAGCTGACTGGGGCTCCCACCAGAGCTATGGTTTAAGGATAGAGCAGCAGACAGGTACGCCTCAAGGGACTTAAAATCTAAATAAGGACAGATGGAGGAAAATTAAGGATAGAAGAAGCAAAGAGACATCCGTGGATGGTATAACTAACAAAGGCTAGTCCTTAACATCCCTGTAATATCTAGTATCTTCTCTGACATCTAGAGCATAATTGCCTATTCTGTCAGAGGCAGCAGTAATAAGACTTTTCTTGAAGCCACTACTGCCTTCATGAAACTTGAGGCAATGTAATACCTTCGGAGTCTACTCTCCGTCAGATGTGTTGGAAATTAGCCAAGGAAATTCCTGAGGTGTCAGGCAAAGTGAATATGGCTGTGTAAGCTTCATTTTCTCAGGAGACCCACTTGAAGAAAAGGTAAATGCCTTACCTGGTGTCTCCCAGCAAGCAAAGAGCCCTGGGAGGTTTTGCCGGTGTCTTCTGTCGCCCAGCTCCATGCCCTTTCCCACAGAGTCCCACGGTACAAGGCCAAAGTCATGATCTGACCCTTCCTTTTCAAGTACTGCTGTTTGCTTTCTTTAGATTAGAACAACATACGTTATTTAATCGTATTTAAAACAGTCTGGTAACCTCATTATTTCTCCCCAAGCTGCTTTCTGAATTTGATGTCACTTGCAACTTACTGAGAAACCCTTTTTCTACTGTTGTTTTTCTGCCATTCATTAACCAATTCTGTCTTCGTTCTTTCTCTCTCAGCCACCTCCATTCTCTTTCATCTCACTTTATTTAATATCACTTTGAAGGAATGAAGAAGATTTAACAGTATTAGTGTGAGTGGTCAGAAGAACATGAGAAAAGATCATCATATAAGCAACAGAATATGGAATATGTTGCATCTGTGTTGGTTAGCTGACCTGTCAGTATACTGATATGCAAATCAACTGCTGTGGCTTGATTTGGTGAGATTCTGAGCACTTCTAAGTAACAACTGCTACCATGATCACATGGTGCAGAACTGAACCCAAAAAGTCCCAAGTAATGTGATATACAGAATCCTAAAATGTGAAGTTTGCTTCTCCATGGCTATTTTAACTGCAGATAATCACACCTGCACAGTAGGGCTGTAAAAATGTTGTCTAATCAAAATCTTTCAAACTGTTTAATGACAGCATTTTGTTCTCTAGACCTGATTGAGATTCACAGGTTCCAGATGTGAGACAATAGAGGATCACTCTAATAACCTGGAGTCATCAGTGGTTTCAGTGGGACAGAATTTGAATACAATTACAAATCCAGTTCTTAAAATCCACCTAACATAAACATGAGCCTTTCATGCATATCCCCTGTTGATATTTAACATCTGCAGTCTTTTTACAGAAAGCAGAGGGGGCTAAATGGATCATATGGAAAGAAAACTCTTACAACAACAAATAAGAAGAGAAGTTAATCAGTTGCAGGGAAGTAATTATTATCACCAGAGTAATTAGTATCACCAGAACAGTCTGACCCTTCAAAGTACTTGTCAGCTCTTCAAGGCTGTCCTCATACATAACAGACAAAAGGTAAAACACTTCCTTTGAGAATGCTACATCCCCAGCTTGCAAACATTTGCATCAAAGTTATTAGTTCTGATTCTTTGTGACATGGAGCCTAATTATATCTGAATATCTTCTCATAATAAGAGAAGTTACTGACACCATGTCAAAACCACTAATCTGTTCTGATTACATTTGGGTATTTTTTCAGGTTGCCCTGTTTTTTTCCTCTTCTGTATGATGCTTACACAGCATACCTCAGCATCTTTTCTTTCATTGCTCATTATAGTCTGCTCATCTGGGACCCGTGAAGTTATGTAAATAACAGAAGCAGAAAATTGTGCTCATGAGGACAATTTATCATCAACACTTACGAGTTGGTCTGGATGCCATCTTATAGCTTATTGCACTGTAAAAAGGAAGCTTTCCTTACTTAATATTTGTGCAGTGTTTTCGGGACAGAAAGGACCATAAAGTTGCTGTGTTATAAGAGATCTGTGACCACTCAATAATTCTTGATTGCCTTTTGATCATACTGTGTCATCCTGGAGCTTTGCACTGTGATCAGAGACAAAACTGGGAAGGAGGAAGAAGCCCCAGCTGCTTCTGTTAAAGAAAAACTCCCAGTAGGCATTAGCAATGTGGAGTCCATGGTGAGCCCTAAAACATTTCTGTCTTACTGACTCTTCTGTCAACTAATAGGAATAGTAGCAGCATCACACCAGGAGCTCCGGAGCCCTTCTCTGCTGGTATCGTGCTGGTCATCTTTCCCAGCAGCCGTGCTGGGTGTCACCACTGGGAGCTGGGTAACGGCAGGTGCTTCTCACAGGGGCAGCACCTCTCCAGCCTTTAGGCAGACACCACCTCAAGTTCCTCAGGTGGTTTGGTTACTTCAGTTTGGCGCTCGGGTTTAGAACAAAAGTCCTAGAGGCTGGAGAGAGCTTGAGGATTTAGAAAAGCCAGGTTGTATTCCTCAGACTGCCCGTGTGACTTTGGACAGGCTGCTGTTCTTGTCTGCACCGCCAGTTACTGTCTGTAAAGAGGGGCTGCAGCTGAGGGGTATTACAAGTACTTCTGCTTGTGAGAAGCAGGGAAATCACAGAATCCCAGCATCATCTGGGTTGGAAAAGCCCTTGAAGCTCCTCCAGTCCAACCATGAACCTCACACTGACCGTTCTCAACTCCACCAGATCCCTCAGCGCTGGGTCAACCCGACTCTTCAACCCCTCCAGGGATGGGGACTCCCCCCCTGCCCTGGGCAGCCCATTCCAATGCCCAACAACCCCTTCTGCAAAGAAATACTTCCTAAGAGCCAGTCTGACCCTGCCCTGGCGCAGCTTGAGGCCATTCCCTCTTGTCCTGGCGCTTGTTCGTTGGTTCAAGAGACTCATCCCCCCTCTCTGCACCCTCCTTTCAGGGAGTTGTAGAGGGCCATGAGGTCTCCCCTCAGCCTCCTCTTCTCCAGACTAAACCCCCCCAGTCCCCTCAGCCGCTCCCCATCAGACCTGTGCTCCAGACCCTGCACCAGCTCCGTTGCCCTTCTCTGGACACGCTCGAGTCATTCAATGGCCTTTTTGGAGTGAGGGGCCCAAAACTAAACCCAGCCATCAAGGGGCGGCCTCACCAGTGCTGAGTCCAGGGGTAAGATCCCTTCCCTGTCCCTGCTGGCCACACTATTGCTGATACAAGCCAGGATGCCATTGGCCTTCTTGGCCACACACCGTGGGAACGGGGCTAACAGAAAGGAGTGACTGGGGATGAGGCTAGAGAGGACAAACCAAGGAGTTACAGCATCTGACCGGCAAGGCTCCCCGCTTGGTTGAGGCTGGTCCTCAGCTGCCAACAGCTCTTCTCCCCCTTTTTGCATTCTACTACTCTGATGCAAGCGACTACTGCAACAGCTGGTACTTGACAGGATGTGTTCACAGAGTATTAGGAAGCCAAATCCCTTCAAAGAGATGCTTCGAGAGGTGCAAGAGCTCTCCAAAAGCACTGAGCGGAGGATAAGATGGAGGCAGATCATCAGCCAGCACTGTGAGATTCAGTGTGATAAAGGCCAACGTGCCTTTAGACTGGCTCTTAGGAAGGATTTCTTTGCAGAAGGGGTTGTTGGGCGTTGGAATGGGCTGCCCGGGGCAGGGGGGGAGTCCCCATCCCTGGAGGGGTTGAAGAGTCGGGTTGACCCAGCGCTGAGGGATCTGGTGGAGTTGAGAACGGTCAGTGTGAGGTTCATGGTTGGACTGGAGGATCTTCAAGGGCTTTTCCAACCTCGATGATTCTGTGATTCTGTGCTCTCTGGCTGTGTGTCTGTGGATGAATTTCCGTAAAGAGGGAGATGCTGACACCAGTGCACCCAATGTGGAGAACCTCGTGGGGGATGCTGTCCACAGCTCTGGCCAGCTCTTCTAGAGGAATGAACTGAGGATGAAAGAGGTGGGAGTCCTTGAGTGATGGGGGGAAAAAAAGTGTGTAGCCACAGATGCTAAGAATTTGTCCAGCTTTCCCCAGAGAAGCAATCACAGGGAGACTGTAATTATAAATCTATTGACTCTGAGGAAATACTGCCTGCGTAAGGAAGAGAGGGAAGTGTTTAGGGTCAGCTTATGTTCTTTGGAGAGTGTTCTCGTTCTCTGGGAACAAGGCCATGAAGATTGAGTTTACCATTAACTTTACTGTAATTTCATGTTCACTTAAATCAGGAAAAAAGGTAAGCCTGTGATTATGAGTTGTTTTCACTTGGAGACTGTTCGTCTCAAGTTTTAATTTCAGAATCAGACTTAATTCAAAGTCCTGTCTTTGATAAACTGACTTTGAAATCCTTCTGAAATAAACAGAAAAAGCAGAAGTACCTACCTAGCTGTGTAATGAAAAAACTCATCAGATTGGGCTCTGGAGCACTATGAAGTTATGGCTCAAACATAGTTTTCTGATAGTTTCCAACAGCTCCTTTGTCTTCTAATTATTTAGTTCATTCTTTGTTTGTTTGTTTAAAGAAAAATGCCACTGCACAATGTGTCTCAGATATGTTCTTATGGCAATCACTTCCCTAGACTGACTTTATGCTCTGAAATGGAAGTATTTCCTTTTATCTGCTTAAAGGTATGCTTCAGTACAAGCCTCCCACAATTCTATTTCTTTTGGTAGAGATAAAAAGGATTTTAGGTTGCGTACCAACACCGTACTTATTTATACTTATATATTTTTTACATATTTATACTTATTTATAGACGTGTGTGTGTGTCTTAGGAAATTGCTCTCCTAAATAGTTCCTGTAGTACACTAATACGCTTAAAAGCTTTGCTAACCTGACATCCCTGTAAACAAAGACCATTATTTGCCTTAAATCCTTTTGCTTCCCACATCACACAAAAAGAGGACACTATAATGTGAGAATTATGTGCTACTCCTAGCATGGTTCTGCAGTCTTTCAGAGTCACTGCAATTCAGTGATAAGAATGCCATTTATTTTTAATTCATTCAGTCGACTGTTGAGTCATAGCCGGGATTTGATTTTTCTTTCAATGAGGCAAATTGACAGGGATAAGAAAAACATGGTTTCTCAGCAAAAGAAGTAACCCCAAGAACCTTGACAATTTCTACAGCCCCCCGCCCCCACTATTAGTGTTCAATATGTAACTCTCCAATTACTGTGTTTGCAAAGCAACTGTCAGGCTTGGGGAAGGTATAGCAACATAACTCATTACTGTCACTCAGAGCCTCTGGAGTTAGCACACGACGAATTTCACGTCCATCAGTTACTGGAGGCAGCTGGTATTATCTGCTAATCGATTCACTCAGCACAATGTCAGGCTTTGAGTTTAATCCCTAGCTGCTTGCTGTTTTGGAAAGATCAGACAGTAGGACAGCACTGAGGGGGTGCAGAAGGGATATGTGTGGAGCAAAGTACATGGGGGACAAAAGGGCATTCCAGATGTCGGAGAACAGGGAAACCGCATTTATTTTTTCAGCTGGTAGCAAATGAAAAAATTAAAAGATATATTTCTCTCTGACTGGATTACAAGAACACACAGAAACTTCAGGTAAAATGTCCAAAGCTCCATTTTAGTAGGTGTTTCACAAAGAAATAGTAAGCCATTTTGCAAGAGGTCTTACTGTTGAGGTAGTCTGAAACCTGGCTTGGAAAGCTAATTCTGGGAAGAGTGAGGATTCTCTCTGCAACAGCTTCTTCAGATACAGCCATCAGTTTTGCTGAGTGCTAACTCCTCCTCCCTCAGCAACATTCCCACTGTTCATATTGACTCCGAGGGCTGTTATGATGCATCAAATCAGCAACTGAATAATTAGAGCAGCATAAACAAGAGCTTCCTCCCTGTCTCATTCCTATTTATGGAACAGTGATTTTTCAGACCTCCGAAAAGGTTCATATTCCTAAGCAGGAGCTAGGGATCGCAGTACCTCCATCGCCCATCGGAGGTAATGGACTTTCTAACCATCCACTTCGTACACTCAAACTAGTCCTTACAAAGTCCTTTAGACTCTGAACCACAAATTGATCTTTTGCTCCCTTTTCGTTCTGGACAGCTTCTCCCTCAAGCTGATTTGGTTGTCTGTTAGCAAGGCACACCTCCAGGCATTTGGGAGGAAAAGATGTGGAGAAGATGTGCTGTGTGGCTGGCAGAACAGTTGGAGCAAAGCCAGTATCTACATCTGTAGAGAGGTAACCTGGGGAGCACTATGGATTCACCAGAAACCACATTTATTTCAGATGTTTATTGGCTACTATCTGTTCTGAACCTGACTGAGGCCACACCTCGATGACTGGGTTCAGTTTTGGGCCCCTCACTCCAAAAAGGCCATTGAATGACTCGAGCGTGTCCAGAGAAGGGCAACGGAGCTGGTGCAGGGTCTGGAGCACAGGTCTGATGGGGAGCGGCTGAGGGAACTGGGGGGGTTTAGTCTGGAGAATAGGAGGCTGAGGGGAGACCTCATGGCCCTCTACAACTCCCTGAAAGGAGGGTGCAGAGAGGGGGGATGAGTCTCTTGAACCAAGGAACCAGCGCCAGGACAAGAGGGAATGGCCTCAAGCTGCGCCAGGGCAGGGTCAGACTGGCTCTTAGGAAGTATTTCTTTGCAGAAGGGGTTGTTGTGCGTTGGAATGGGCTGCCCAGGGCAGGGGGGGAGTCCCCGTCCCTGGAGGGGTTGAAGAGTCGGGTTGACCCAGCGCTGAGGGATCTGGTGGAGTTGAGAACGGTCAGTGTGAGGTTAATGGTTGGACTGGAGGAGCTTCAAGGGCTTTTCCAACTGAGATGATTCTGGGACTCCTTGTTTGCCAGTTCTGGCTCTTTGCACAGCGAACTGCGAACAGCAGAGTTTGTGCCCACTGACGCTACCTGGCTGCTGGCATGGGGGGGTGTTACAGAGGCTCTCAAATAAACAAGCAACCACCAAAAATTAAAAGCGTATTGTCAACACAATTAACTAGCCCTCTGCAAATTACATGTTGAAATGTCTGTGAGAGGAGAACAGAACAATTTCCTCGGGTTTAACGACAACCCAAAACGCTCTAACCCAACAAGTGAGGGCTCTCAACCTCGAGGACCTTCTCAGGGCAGCATCCCAACCCAAGTCACCTCAAGGAGTTTCCTTGGGCGGCGTCCTGACTCAAGGGGAGAGTCCTCGACCGCAGTGTCAACGGGACAAGCTGCTCATGGACCAAGGGGGCTGTAGGAAGGGCAACTCCAAACAACCCTGCAGTTTAGCCGGAGTGGACAAAACAGGCCATAAGGATGAGAAAATACAGACAGTTCTGCCAGTCACTTTTGCACCTGAATTTCAGTGTGTGTGTACTAGGCAACCAGAGATCGCTGTGGTGGGAGTGTACAGCATCAAAGAGCTGGTACCAGCTAGTCAGCACTGGGGGCTGCGGCTGTTGATAGTCTTAGCTACCCAGATTATCAGGGCTGAGAGCTTTTTGAGGAGATAAATTGGGCCCCTCCTTTCTTCCACCTCCCTGCTCAGATTGTAGATCTTATCCTTTTACAAGATGATTCCCAGCTTCTATCTCTGACTACACACTGGGTGGTGGTGGTAGGGGAGTTGCTTTCCCAGACTGGGAAGATGCCTTATCCTGATGCTGAGCTGCTTCTTCCCCCTCCCCCCCCCCCCCCCTCCCTCCCCCTCCCCCAATTTTCTTCGCTGCTGCTTCTTTTCTTAAAGCAAACCCAGTCTTCCATATCTCAGGGTCAGGCTTTTTCAGTGACCACCGGTGAGTTGTGGGGCCTGTGTTTTCAGCCTGTGCCTGTATTTTCAAGACCTTTGCTGTTATCCCATGCCTAAACTGTGTATCATAAAGAGAAGCACCTGGGATAAAGCTCTGGGTCACACAGTAAGTTTCTAAAAGTTGGTAACAAGCCTAACAGGTCAGGACTAGGGCCTCACACCCTGAGTATCTGGCACAGTTAACGTATGATGGGTAGCCTGCTATTAGCACTGACAATACTATATTTACTGGGCACTGGGTACAAAAATGCTTATCTAGTTACGCTGTATGAGTGTGTTTGGGTTTAAACCAAGGTAATACTAAAATCTGTGTAGTGTAGTTCTCATTTCATAGGTGCAACGGGCCTCTGCTTTGGCTACACCTCTGTGTAACCTTGAGTAAACGACTTTGTCCCTGAGTCTCAAAGGTACTTGGTCCTTCATTATTACTGTGCTTCTGTGGAATCCCAGCCCTGAATTAGGTTCTCTGGAGGAGATGTCAAGACAACTTGATATCTTGATCCCTGGGCAATAGCCAAACAAAAAGCCAGGAGTTAGGAATGAAATGCGGAAGGCGTCTTTTATCTGTGCTCAGAATCCTAACTTATTAATGTGGCCCTGTGGAGTTTTTTCAATTTTTTCTGTTACTAAATGAACAGAGAGAAAGAGAGATACCCAGTAGCCTACACTTACAAACACATACCCAGGGTCTGGTTGTTGTTAGGGGAAATCATTGCCCAGTCTGATTGAACGCAGAGGTCTGATTCCCTCTCGTGGGACTGGCAGATTTGTGCCTCCTAGGGAACGTTTCTTTCATTCGCTCATTGAGCCATTTACTGATACTGGTTGCACCAGTCTAAACCTGAGTCTCCATCCTAGAGGTGGGTGCCCTCACCACCCACTCACGGGGTAAATGGTTTGGCCTTTCTGTGAATATGATTTGAGTGTGTACACATTTGTATACATGCAAAAGCATGCTCAATGAATACTTCAGAAAAAAGAGTTATTCTGAAGATCTTGCTCTCAAGAAGGAAAGTGTAAGAGGAAAGGTCATTTCGCTGCTTATTTAGGGGTCACTCCTATGCTCTCTGGAGGGTTTTGTATGTACTCAGCGAGAAGAAATACAGGTATTTAGACAGAAATGTTGAGGTTATTACTGGGATCCAAAGGATGATTTGGAGGGCAAGTAGGTGCCTAACTACCACTTCATCTTGGCTTTCATCTTTGTCTTGTCCGTAAAATGGCAATAACACACTCAGGTTTGAGGGCTTTTAGTGTTCCTCAGAGCTCAGACAGGATCTTTCATTGCAATCCTCTTTTTCATTTCATTTCATTTCATTTCATTTCATTTCATTTCATTTCATTTCATTTCATTTCATTCAGTTGAGTTCTTCCCAGAATGGGAAAGAAAGTGCTGCCAGAAGCAAGGCAGAATATGTGCTGGAGGACAGAAATGTTGTCAAGAAAAATAGTGTAGTTTGGTAGTTTTGAGACAAAGTAGTTGGAGACATCCACCTTCCTTGTTTTACAGCTTATAGGCTTAAAGCTGGATCTAAGCAGGAACTTTTAGTGCCTGGCTGAAGAAGGGAATTACCGTCTGTGTTAAGGGATGAAGTTCTCTGTGTAGGGGCTCAGGAGAATTAAGCAGGTATGTGCCCAGGATTCAGGGTAGGTGGCACATTTTGGGAAAGGCCCTGCAGAAAACTAATGAGCAACACCTTCAGGAGGAACGTTTGTAAAACTAATTATCTCCTGACAGATACAGGCACAGATGACTGTGCACAGTTCAGTGTCAGGATAAGTGTAGGATTCACAACATACCATTTGCTCTCACTCTTTTCCTTTGAGTGCTGATAAATGCTTTGGCCTTTCTTTGAAAGCATGTCCAGCTTGGGTGCTGCTCCACTGCTTTACGGGTAAAGTACTCACCCAGGGAGTGTGAGACCTGTGTTCTTGCTCCTTCTGAGATCAAAAGGCTTAAAGCTATTCTTCCATTTCCATACCTTCACTGCCACGCTAAAAAAAAGCTAGAATGATTGCAAGGAAACGCTAGACTGGAAGGACTTGTAGGGTCTCCTGTGGCACACCATGGTGATAAAACACCTTTCCTGGGAGCAGAGGGGACCAGAGCTGCTGCCTGTTCCCTTACAGCCAAGCTCTGCTCCCCCTTTTGCTGCAGCTGATGGTACCACACCACCCAACCCTGCAAGGATGGCTTAGGCAATAACACTGGAACAGGGATCAAAACTCATTCTGTTGAGCTTAAAATAGTTTGGTTTAAATTCACAGCCAGAAATAAAACAAGCTTCTGAGAAGCACATTTGGAGCCTCGCTATTGTCTGTTGCCAAACTGTGTTTCACTGGTTTTGCTCCAGTGTGCTCTAATCACCTTTTGTGTGGCTGACCAGAGGTCTATGTCTGCACCTTTAATTCCACTTCTAACCTGCAGCTTTATAGAGTAAGTTTATGGAAAGAGGTATCCGCCTGATCCTTTTTTTTTTTTTTTTTTTTTTGAGGGGCTTTATTCTGAGAAGCAGCACAGTTTATTGCCTCAAGTTCTAACAGAGGAAGGAAATTCCCCAAATACGCTAAGATCTTGCAAGGACTTTAGAGACTAAATGGCCTGTCTAAAATAGCACAGCAGCTTTAAGGGAAAGTTGGATTCTAAGGTATAGTCCAGTGACTTAGCTATAAACCCAGTTTTTCTCTGAGGACTAGAAGACTTGCTGAGGTTTCCAGAAATATTTCAGTGCTTTGACTGAGATCCTTCACAAAACTGATCATGCAAGGGTGGCACCTGCAACATACAGATACCAGCAGTTCCTGTTATCCCCTTAGATCCTCACTGGAGTCTCTTCCAAAATCTCCCCTCCTCGAAGAAATGAAGGACCCACCAACCCTCTGGGTTAGTCTCCAGTCCTGTGGAGTAGCTGGCAGTGGGAGCTCTGTAAGTGTCCGTAGAGGACAACTGCAAATGCTAGAGACAGACTTTTCTCCACAGCTATAGCTGAGCAGCCCTATGAAGTGAAGTCAATGGCTCTCATGGCAGCCACTGCAGCAATTATTCCCAATTAGCAGCTGCTTTTCTTTAGCCTTTGACAATAAGGACTTTATTTACAAACAGAAATGGACATTTCTAGAAATAGAGGTGGTAGAGGTCCCGCGGAAAGCTTTTGGTATCTCCCTCTACTTGCTTGTGCTCAAATCAGATGCAGAGCAGCTGCTCTGAGTCCAACCTCCTGACTCCTGCGCCAGAGAAGGGCTGGCTTTGATCTCTCCTCAATAAACAAATACAAGAAAGGCTTTTTCAGCGGATGGGGCAGTCCTGTTTCCAGGTAACCACGTCCTTTCCTCATTGATCACTATGGAAACCTGATTCCCTCCTTCTGTTTCCTCTAAATGAGAAAGCATGTTGCCCTGCTAGCAGAGAGAGGAGCGCTTTGATTTCCTATTCCGGTCCTTGACTCCACAATAGCAGAGGGTCACTTCCAGTTCTAATGCGAGGCGCCTAAATTTCAGCAATGTTGAAACAGACACCCCAGGCAGTCTCGCGGCCGCTTCAAAATAACCTGCTCAAAATTCACTGAAAAGAAACAAAAGCCTTTTTTCTTAGAGAATTGTGCTGTTATGCACAAAGACTCCCGTGCCTTCCACCAGCCCTTCCTCGCTGTTTGGGCATTTCTGCCTACAGATTAATTACCCTCATTCTTGGCAGATGCAAAGGAGTTTTGGAAGACTTTCGTCATGAACTTGAACTGGTCTAATGTCAGGAGGAAACTTTGTGAGAACATGGTTCCTGTCTTAAGGAGGGTTTCCCAAATCGACTCCTGTCTGCATTTGTTCAGGTCTCATTACGAGCTGACATGGAGAAGTGGCATTACAAAAATACAGACATACTTCACCTTTTGTTTTGGTCAAAATGCCCACCAGACAGTACTGATTTCACTTAACGCTTCCAACTCCACTTCAGATGTTCCCTGTTTAGAACAAAAAAGAGAGGCAGCAGCAAGTCTCAGGCTCCCAATCATGATCAGGTGCTTAACTGTTGTGGGAATGCTTTTGACCACAAACACATGATTTTTTTTTGTTTCCAAAGGTTTCAAGGATTCAGTCTCATTATGTTATTTAAGTCCTGTGATATTCAGTGCTTTTGGTAACATAAAGATCTGTGGTTTTCTTTCTTGGTAATCCCACCATGGGCATGCAGTTGTTAAAATATACAGTGGTATGTCCTATCAGCACCTCCTATGAGAATATCAGCATTTTCCCCTACTTTCTAAGCTTGTGTACTGAGATCTTATCTTCCCACACATTTCAATTTGTATATTTATGTGTCTTTTGTCCTGGGATCTTTGCAGGTCTGCAGCCATAGATGACATTCTCCATTCCCCCTCAAATTGCTTTAAATCTAAAGACATCTGGAGTTTCAGACAACCAAGTAAAACAAAACAGCCCTGTCCTGTTATTAGCTCTGATGACAATCAGAGAATTAGTTTCCAGTCTAATAGGTTATTTCCAACAAAATTACATTACTCTTTCAAATTGCTGCCACGGAGGTTGGGGTTGGGAGAACCATGGGCAGACAGTATTTTCCTCCTCTGCTTCATGTTGCTTTAACATGATTTTTCATATTGAAATTCCTAATTTCAAGACAAGAAGAGTCTTCCAGTGAAAAGCTTGCACTGAAAGCCAAGAGTTTCAATATTTTTGCATAAAATTATGAACATTGAATAGCTTGCTCTGGCTGGTATTCTCTTGGGTTTTCTTTTTAAGTTTTTGAGTGATCTAAAAAAAAATTATTATTTTACCTGATCTTCCTCTGGATACTTTTAAGACCACTTTGTGTCCTCCTCCAGGCATGCTAGAGTTGAAACTGGCAGAGACCAGTAACACACTATGTGCAGTGCTGGTCCAATTCTATTTTTAGATAGACGCAAGGAGAAGCAAATATGGCACAAGCAAAAAGCCAGAGAGCTTTTCCTCAAAGTGTATTGTCAGAGGCTTTCTCTCTGCAAGAGAAGCCAGTCTTGCAGGTCTTGGGAGAGCTACCTATATGAGTTTTGTTAGAGACTTCAAAGGGCCAGGATTTCACTCCAGATGAAAACTTTGGAAACGAGCCTCGCTTTGGCCACTGCATCAAAGGACTGGAGTGATGTAAAACAAAATCTAAAAGCCCCTTCTCTGGTCTAGAGGATGACTCCCTCCAGCAGAGACATCACGTAAAACAGCACACAGCCTCACTCCAGGTGCCTGCTCATTGCTTTCCTTTGACGGGTGCCCATTCCGGTTTAAGAACAACTCCAGGACATGGTAAGATCCACACTTTGAATAAGATGAGACTGCATTCCTTGTCTCTGAAGTGTCGCCTCTTCTCAGCACAAAGGTCCCGTCCCCAGAATGGTACAAGCTTGTGAACAACACCATAGAAGAAAATATGCTTTCCCCTTGCATGCCCATAGCATGAAGTACAGGTCGAAGAAGATATTCTAGAATTGTACTGTCAGATGCTAATTGTTTTGTGTTATTGAAAGAGCATCTGTTGTGGTAATCCGAGTTGCTATTTCATATATTATAATAATTAACATGTAAAAAAAATACTCAATGTATCCTTCTAACTTCCAGTAACTGTCCTTTTTGACAGGCAGCACATTCCCCTTTGTGATAAAACTAACCATGAGCCAGCTGGAGAGGAGACTAAAAAGGGGGTTCTGATTCTCTTATCAAGCCCCATTTTGGTTTCACATCAACCTTAGTTATGGTTTTTGGTTTTATGCTGCAGTAGCAGAACACGCAGGAGCAGCAGCACTGAAGGGCTCTTTGGGTTGCTGTCATCTCATCAGGAAGAGCAGCTGTTTACATAAAGGTGGGCTGGGGATTTGGCAAACAGAATACAGCTCTAGGCTTGGCGAGTTCTCCTTCCATGTTCAGGCTTGGAGAGAGAGCAGAAACTCTCTTAACTGCTACATTTTGTGTGTGTGTATATGTAGAAGTGTGCGTGCACACACATATTCGTGTTCTGATAACTTACAGGCACAATTTCCTGTGATAATAGGAGGAAAAAGAACTAGAGTTGGGTTCTTGAAGCAGCCACCTAGGAGAGGTGGCTCTTGGGATCAATGTCTGCTGGCAGCATACGCCTGCCACGTGGAGATGCTCACCCTGCACCCTCCGGGTGAGCTCCAGGACCAGCACAACTGGCCGTGCAGTATTCCTGATAAATATCCAGGATGAAAACCACTGCATTAAGGATCAGGAGTGCTCCGGGAGCACAGAGGTGCTGCCTCTCAGCGTGCTGAGCTCCGCAGGCATCCCGGCACGTTTACAGCCAGCTGGCCTCTCCGCCCAGCGCTGCCTCGAGCACACAATATTCCTTCTGCCCCTGTTTTCACAGTTGCAAAATGGATTTCACAACACAACTGAGGATTTAGAAATGGTTTTATTTGTGTCTGCTCCCCCACATATCTTTTCAAACCTCAGCATTCTCGTTTTAATGTTCCGGTGTTTGTTGGCAAAGGGCAAAGTAAAAATCATAGGAAGAAAAGCAACAAATCCATTTCTTTTCCTCACAGAAAACATAAACCAAAAAGCTTCTTAGTAAAGATCCCTTGCACTCCAGTAACTAATGTTGATTTCAAATATCAATATTTGAAATAGAAAATAAGTTTACAGAACCAAAATATATTTTTAACAAAGCCACACAAATGATTTGAGGATATTTTCAAAATCTATTTTTTGTTCAGTTCTTTGCGAAGTAACTGTTTTGGCCAGCTTTGGAAGATGTGCTAGTGATTTGTGCATCAGAAAGAGAGTAATATAGACAATCACCTAGACAGTAAGGCTTAGCTTGTGAATGTTTGCAGAACAGAACTGGGAATCTTAGATGGAAGCACTACAGAAATAGAAAAAAAAATATCACAAATCCTACAGAAAACTCGTTCTGTAGTAGGGCTAAAGTTTATCCTGACTGGTAGGAAATATGAAGCTTTTCAAAAAAACAACACACAAGCAGAATCAAAGCAAGTAAACAAAATATTAAAGAACTACTGTAAAACAGTGTACTATATAAACCCAAAAAGGGTCACTTTGTCTCTTAGCTGTTGCTGCCTTCATAGAAACTTAGTGGCACTGTATGCAGAGTTTAGAAGTGCCCAACTCACTTGGATGCTCCTGAAAATGTTATCCATGAGCCACCATGCCATTTTTTATAAGTTTACTATTCCTTAGAAAATAGGCCAGTGACTAACCCTGTCTGTAACAGCCAGTACCAGAAACTTCAAAGGAGATCAATGCCTGAGTAGGTCCTTAACCTACCTGAGCCACTCGCTTCCCTCGACGGGGAAAGGCCGGTTTGTCCCACAGGGGTTGCAAGGAAGGGACGAGCCTCTGAGGATCTCAAGTCTCATGTCACGTAACCCCAAAATCTTTGTGAAAATTTCTGCCACTGCAAACAGAAGCTAAATTGGGAACCTGAAGGCAAACACATTATATACGAGAGAAGAACTTTAGGTGCATGCAGATAGTTTTCTCATCCTTTTTTAGCCTCTTAGTGCAGTGTAATTTCCCTTTGTTCCAGCAGGTAGAGCTCTGGCTTCAGATATTTTCCAGAAAAGCAGCTGGTCTATTCATTTGGGTTGAGCACTCTCTCCCCTACTGCATGATTTTGTGTTTTAGGTTAGAGCTTTGAAAAAACAAATCCGAATCGAAGCAAAAGCATTCTGCTTGCACTTCCATAATTGGTAGGAAGCTAAAACTGGGATCCCATCAGCTGGACAAACCTTAATCTCACTGTGACAACTGTAAGACTCCTCACAGGCAAATACTTAGTGACATGGGCTGAAGTTTCCCACCGACACCGAGCCATGTGGTGCGGGGACACGCTGAGGGAAGGATCCATCCGGAGGGACCTGGGCAGGCTGGAGAGGGGGGACGGGCCAACCTCATGGAGTTCAACAAGGCTGAGGGCAAGGTCCTGCCCATGGGCCGGGGCAATCCCCAGCACAAATCCAGGCTGGGCGAGGAGGGGATAGGGATAGGGTGAGGGGTAATGGGTTTAAACTGACAGAGGGCAGATTTAGATGAGATGTAAGGCAGAAATTGTTCCCTGTGAGGTGAGGCCCTGGCACAGGTTGCCCAGAGAAGCTGTGGCTGCCCCCTCCCTGGAAGGGTTCAAGGCCAGGTTGGACGGGGCTTTGGGCAACCTGGGCTAGTGGAAGGTGTCCCTGCCTGGGGCAGGGGGTGGCACTGGATGGGCTTTAAGGTCCCTTCCAACCTAACCCAGCCCATGATTCTATGAAGAGCTCTGCTAACAGCCTGGCTATCTCAATGAAAAGGGTGCACTGTGAGGCAACATGAGGAGACATGATTTTCTGTCATAAACAGAGAGATGAAACATCCGCTCCCTTTGAACTCCTGAAGCATCATCAGCAAAAACAAAACCAGATTTCTTTTCCCCAAGAAGGGACAGAAAGGAAACTCCTCAAGATGGATGGTAATCCTGTGGATTAATGTATTTTTAAATTTTTTAGGTAGGACTCCAAATACAGAGCAAAAAAGAATATGGAAAACTCAGCTTTTTGAATATTTTTTTTTAAATTATTTTTTTAAACATTTGTTTAAACAGTATTTAAAGTTTTTTTCCCCTAGATTGCCGATGTATTTCTTAAGTCAATCAGAACTGGCAGGTTTAGATAAAGACTCACCACACCCATATTGCTGTTCCCATTTGTGGATTATCATGGATAGTTTATAACCCAAAAATATAACGTTTGTTGACCCAGCCTTTTCTGGACCCGGACCAGGCCTGCAGTGACTATTACACAGATGTTTACTGGCTGGAGAGAATTAGATCTCTGCTCTTGTTTCAGCTTCTGATGAATGTCTGTATGAGAAAGAGAAACATCCCGAGTGCTGCTTCCCGTGAGAGAGCTCACACTGAACATGAAGATTGAATCACAAGACATTGTCTCTGCAGCTCAGCCCTGAGTTGTGGTGCCAGACAAGTGAGGGGGGTGGTTTCTCTCTACAGAAACCTGAACGCAGGTACACACTGCCTCAGCAACACCTTTGGAGTCTGAATCAATAAAATATCTTTGGATAATGAATAAACCTCTAAACACAAAGAGACAACTATTTGGATTTTACTACCCTTTCTGGATTTAATTGATAGCCTTATGATAATTTGTTTCTTCCTTTTGAAGAATATCAGTCCCACTCAAGGCTTAATGCTTCTGTAGCAGAACTGTAATTATTGAGCTGTTTGAAATTGCTTACAAGTCACAGTTAGAGGCCGTGCAGGCAAATATGAATATTGGGTATTATAAAGAGAAAGAATGCCATTCAGAATGCCTCCGGTGCTATGGGAAAGAGAAACTGAACCGACGCGCTCTGACATCAGTGAACAGTGGTGTTTTCAATGCAGGCGACGTTAATTGTGTTGCTTTTCACAGAATTACTGTGGCAAGTGCAATTTGTTGGGGCTGAGTTCTCAAATGGTAGAAATTAGTGTAGTTCCATCAAAATGAATCTATGTTTGCAGAGGATCAGAGCAGTGGCGTTTTGCCTTTTTTCCCGGCAGCCTGCTGATATTATATCATTTTACTCTGCTACCTTTCATTATCGACATCAGTTGATAACAGTTCTTAACATGTTTGGGCCATTCAGGCACAGCAGAGCTGCACATGCTGGCTTAGGCAACGCCAGAGATGATGCGTTAGCCTCAGTAGTATGTCTTCTTTAATCCAATATTAGAATTGCCATGGAAACCTCTTAGCAACATGGAAGATGAAAATGGAACGAGAAAGGAAAGATGCAGTCAGCTCAAATGACAGTTCTAGGGGCAAAAAACTCAAACCCACATAAACTTACTAGCCTTGGGAAAACACGAGAAACAAAACTGAATTGCATCGGAGAAGTTTGCCGTTCAGATTCCTACGTGGATATCTCCTTGTGTTTTTCACATCCTGCTGCTTTTCGTGCTGTCCTTCAGCCCTTGCAGAGGCTTGCTTTTGCCTCCTGGGGAATGGCAGGTAATTCTGGTACTTTAGAAGTATCTCATTGTTTCTCTGCGGCTGGCCATCCTTTTTTTTCCTGTTTTTAATGCTGGGAATTTCCTTCTCAGAGTCTGTATCATCCTATAGAATACACTGAACATGGAGCAATATACATTTATTCAGTCACTGACAAATGGTTCTTCTGTGGTTTGACAGATTCTGACTGCATGGGCAAGGTTTAAAAGATGATTGATGAGGTTGGATAGCTAGACTGGCACATGTTGAAGGTGCCCGAGGAAACACCTCTAACACAGGTGCAGATAAACCTCACCTCCGAGTTGGTTAGACATGAATCAGCTCCAGCCTGGGAACCATGGAGCCATGGGAACATCCAGGACAATGCAAAGGTTGAATATTGGCTATTTACATTCACTGGAGCACAGCCCTGAGACTACATGGGCATAATGGCCTTTCCACCCAGCTCAGGACTTCTGTAAAGAAACTTGAATTTGTCCTTTTTGTCCCTTGGAGATGTCCTGCATTTCAGAGGCCCAGTGTTTAGTGTTTTCTGAGAAATCAGCTGCTGATTTTGCTCCACACTGTTAAAAATATTTCTAACTCCATTCACCTGCCTATACACACTTGAGTCTCACACATTCCTACCTACGTGCCGTGCTGTTTCTCCTCTGACATGCTTGTGCAGCCCCCACAAAAAGCAGGGTCTGTAAATGACTCAGAAATGGGGATTTTTACAGGACTGTCAGCTGACGTCATCAATTATTGTACAAACAGGTTCCACTCCTACTGGAGTTCACAGGGGAGACTCATTCTGTCATTAGTGTTGCTTTCAGCACAGCCAACCTCAACAGCTACATAACTGGCTACGACAAGCCAGACTAATCATGGTTTATAGATGTCTGATGTCTAAATGTCATGTTGGAATTCACAGTAAATGACTTTCTTTTCCACAAACAAGGAAAATACATTTTATAGGTCTTTTATAGTATTAAAGACTTTCTTTGTTTTTCATTTCCAGGAGAGGTCAGATAAAATAGTCCCAGGGACTAAAAGCAGAAAGACAAAATGTCTTTAAAGATCAAACACGAAGTACCCAATAATGTCAAATCAGGTTAAAAGGCAGTATTGCACTAGTAAGATGTAAAATAAGACCTCCCACTAGATGGCCAAAAGCTTCAAAAGCAACAGTGTGCTGCATGAATATTGAAGAAGTAGGCATTTTCAATTACCAACAGGCTTCTGATATTCTTCAGTTCTATCAATGGACGTTTATTAATGGATAGATAAAACCAATTCTGTGCAGGTGTATTAAAAAATAATGTTTGTGAAAACCAATAACGCAACTTTTACTTGGTTATATCAGACTTAGGATACTCAAAATATTTACTGTCAGGTTAAACCTTTGAATATCTGCATAGAGTTATAAAAGCTGATGTCCATTGTCCACTCATACAGATAGGTAAAAAACACTGTCCTTAGAAGTAATTGCAAATCCTACTTTGATATATTTGCAAATTATCAGTTCGATCGCTCACATTCAGGCATGGTACCATCTTGCTCTTTCCTGACCATGTAAACTTCAATTCTGCGTGGAGACAGTTGCTAATCCTACTTCCTTTAACGCCCTGCTCCTTCTCCTTTATTCATTACATTTTGTGGAACTTCAAATTAATAAATAAGACTATTACACCTCTATACTCAGTTACAAGTGCATCAAAAAAGGTGCCGGTCTTTGCAAGGAGTGAAGGCCTGAAACACCTGCCAGAGACAAACTGAAAATTGATCCCCTATGAATGAGAATGTACAACGTGGGCAGCCTGCAGCGGGAGACCAGACGTGATGGCCCAGAAAACCACTGTCGGCATAACGGGCTTGGATTTCCTGACTTAGAGAAGTTGATGAGTACTTTACCTGTCAGTCTAGCAAGGAGCAAAATAGTAAACTTCTAATATCATATCTGTGCAAAACCCAGCTATTCTGCTGCAGTAGTTTAGAAGCCAATCTATTTTGTGCTATTTTTTTTTTTTTCTGGCTCATGAGCAACTTCATTCACAATGCAGTCTACATTTTTAAGTATGTGACTGCTGCTTATAATAAAGCTAATAAACAGATGCTGATTCCAGAAAGGTTCTTAGAAAGGAAAAATCCACACAGAGAATAGACTGTAATGAGCTATTTTTTTAAAGGAAACTGGAGCTAAATGGTGGCTGAATTATTCTTGTCTTCCAAAACCACTTAAAGAAGTCCAGTGGAAAAATAAACCCGCTAGAAATGTTTTTGAAAAGCTATATTCAAATATTGTCTTTCTCTATGCATGCCTGTGGCATTAAAATTAGACCAAATGAGATAGCAGCAGTTGGTTATATTGGCAATTAGGTGTTACACCTCTTCTGTGGAGCGTGTATACCATTTTCAACTTATTTCAATATGCACATAAACAGAGAGCTTTAAATTTTCAGGAAACAAGCTCCCTAAGTGCAAGCAGGAGTAAGGCTGAAGAGGCGAGTTTACAGGGTGGAAAACTCACAGCTTGATGACAATGTAACCTCATCAGTTTCTCCTCTGTTTATTTCACAGACGTAAAAAAAGAGCTGTTCCCATTAGTGCTCCCATTAAGCTCTTGATCCACCTGACCTCCTACACCACCTCCACGGGCTTTCTGCAAGACACAGCCGAGATTTCCCACTAAATCCCGAACAAACTTTCTAGCTGGCAGCTCAGTGCCCCGTGGTGTGGGGTTAGTTAATCGCAGCAAGAAGGGGGATAGTCCGGCAGTGGAAGGTCTTCGGAAGGGTACGGCAGGTTTACATGGTAAACCTGACTACTTGCTCTGCCTGCATCTGATCCTACCTCCAAATAATCCAATGGGAGAAGAAATTGGCTTAATTTAATTAAATACAACAAATTAGCTTTAATTACTCTGCAGAGGATGGTTATATGGATACTGTTTCCTGAAATTTAAACTTCTAAGAAAAGCTAAAGGAAAAACTTGATTAAAGCTGTCCATAAAATTATTTATATGTGGAATTAAAACTGCAGTTCTGCATTTGTTACCTCATGATAGTAACTAGATTATCAGTCAGTCCAAACCAGTAACAACGCTGGTTATGTGTGGTAACAAGAACTCAGTATTGGAGCAAGGTGAGAGTCTGGCCTGTGTCATTCAGTCTGGGAATGCCTGAGCTCCACAGATGTTGCCACGTCTAGTGGAGACACAAGTGTGGTCCTTTCCAAGGCAGAGGGTCATATTCCTTTTCAATACATGCTCTTTGGAAGGAAAATAAAAGTATTGGCCGGATCTGTTTACACACTGTTTTAAGAAACTATATAGCAACAAGCCCTTGGGGGTGACATGTCAGGAAACAAACGCAGCATGGCACAACAGCAGAAGGGAGGATTTCCTTCAGCCAAGGCTGGAACTCAAGCCCTGCATTTTACCAGGATGCAGGAGAAAGCAGCCAAATGTTCAGAGTCAGCCCAGCAGCTGATCTCCAAAACTGACCACGTTTCCTGAAAGTGGTAGATTGTATGGAATTTGACTGAAGTGCCCCAGAGGATCAATATGTAACAGTAGAGTTGGAAGCAAGGGCTGAAGCAATCCTAAATGCAGCTACACTGCCTCTTCTGTGTATCTCTGCAATTGGGTGTCATGAACGGGAAAGCACTTGAAGCACAGTTTGCTTTGCATTGTGGTTACTGACCAAAAATGAATGCATTTCCAAGGAAATCCCACTGTGCCAAAGGGGACCTGTTAAAACAAAAGCAAAAGGAATACAATCTGAAGCATTCCTGATCTCCAAATGATTTTATTGTCAGTGTCTTTTATCATCACGTTCCCCCATCCAGCTGAAAGAACGCTCCACAGAAATGTGTTCCTGATGCAAAAACATGGCATTGTTTCTATTCTTTTACATCTCTTACTGCTGAAAACACATGAACGTGACAGGAAAAATGTACCTGAACCACGCTCGCCCACTGGGGAGATGGCACTAGGAGGGGAATTGGGTAGAGGAGACATCAGTGGCAATTCTTCCATCAGCACCCCTCTGCATGATCGGGTGTAAAGCACAGCACTGGCGGGCTCTGAAGGCTGTGGGGAAGAGCATCTCCACCAGTGGGACAGTCGTTGTGTTGAAAGTTCAGGGCAGCATCAGCACTCAGAGACAGGGCAACCTGCAGGCTCAGATGCTTGTTCACAGAGTGACCTGATCCATGGCTGAATTCACACAGATTTAACGCAGGAAACCATAATCCTGGTCCCTGGTGCTCCATTTGTGGCTGGAGAGTTTGGCACAAGTCTGCTCTAGGATTTTAAAATGGTGCCCCATCATGAATTCTATTTAAAAAGCAATGCAGTAGAGCAGTCAACAAGGTGCCTCATTAGTTCTGCAGAGATGCTCAGCAGGGGCTACTCTTTTCCGCTCTAAAATAGCAGGAATTAGAGCATAACAGAAGAAAAGTGGCTTTCTCTTTAAACAAAACCCAAGCACTTCCTTTCCATCACTCACCCTTTGTCATTTCATATCTCTTTGCTCCTCTTAGGGGCTCATGTCCTTTCGTTTAAAGAAAGAAAATATTTTTTCCCTATTCTTCTTAGTTATCTTTTGAAAATGTGATAGAAAGAATGAATACTTTGTTTAATCTTTAGCTTTAAAGTGACCAGATATCCAGAGGGTGCCCACCCAGCCCTGCTCTGACACCGCAGTAAATTCAGCATAAAGTTCCTGGGTAGAAAGGGCTTGATTATAGACATTCATAACGGGAGGAGCTTGTCTGCTACAGCATCACACCACACTATTTTGTTCATGCCTGTACCTACAATGTGCCAATACAGTGTAAGTAATGTCACCCGTCATAGAAAAAGTTGAGAAAAAGAAAAGCAACTAAATGTCTTTGGTTTATAATGAGCTAGGGGTGTTTTAATCTGTATTAAATATGTATTTTTTGTTTAGATCTATAGCAGATTCCATCTCTTAAACCTGTCTTTTAGTAAATCCATCAGGGAAGAGCCTGACTGAGCGGTGGTATCCTACCCCAGTCTTTTGTGCACCACTGCTATGGCAAGGGTAGCACAAAGGGCCAGGTGAGGACACTCCCCTGCTGTGTTCTGCACTCCTCAGAAAGAAAAACTGAGACATATTATTTCAAGGAGGAGGCTGTGGGTGCTTAGAGATGTGTTTTACACACACATTTATTATGAGTTTGAGAAAGGTTTTAGATTTTGTACTTTCTTGAAAACATTTGCCCAAACTAGAAAGCAAAGAGAAAGAGCCTAACTTTTTTTTGGTATCTTAAAAAAAATCTACATGAATTTTGAATACTCCCAGTAAAGTAGATTAGAAAAAATGCATCGTCCATTTCTTCAGTTTAATATTAGAAAGAATAACCTTTCCTTATTTAATATTTAAATCATGCTATGTAATCTTTGTCCCCAGTATAAGACCAGCACGATGTTTCTCCCTACAGTGTACTTCCTAGGTTATTGATATGCATGATAGTCTTACTCGCTCATCTCCTGAGTTCTCATTGCCTATAAATATTCTGAAGGAGCTCCTAGAGTGTTTGGTTTTCCAGAGCCCACTTATCAAACAGGGACAGTAAAGCTGCTGCTTACTATCAGCATCAGAATGAATATTTCTGAGTAAAGGAAACAAATGGATGGTTTAAAGCTCCCCACCTCATCCCCAATACAGCATTTGCTGCTAAATTGCTCAGCACAAATGCTGGGAGGCTAGCACTGACTATCGTAACGGAATATAGCCAAAATCACTGAGGAAAATACTGTCATCTGAAAAGACAGGATAGGAGTGGGCAGAAAAGGGGAATCCAAACAAAAGCATGTCTTCAGCCCACCTATTATCTCAGGGAGCGTGCCTCTTAATTACGGAGCTTCACCATGACATACAATCCCAGCTGTATTTTATCTAATACTTGTGGCTTTTTTAACTCCAAAGGAAAATAGATTTTATATAAATAAAAAAGGCACAAAGCATATCTGTGTATACCTGATTAAAATATATACTTATGCCTATTTCTACCCTTCTCCTGTAACTCCCTCTCATGGCACAAAACGTACCACAAACCTGTGCCACCCTTCTAGGCAGTGAGACCTTTGCATTATGTCTACCTGAAAGTGCCCAAACTGGTGAATTAGCCAATGCTGAGCTCGGTTCTGCTGCAGCCGTCACACTCACTGTACCTGAGCGAGCTCATTTAAAGTTACCTCAGATATGTCTACACGCTACTTACAGAGAATGTAGGGTTGATGCACATATCATATCATATCATATCATATCATTTGAGTAATACCTTACATTTTGAGTAGTCTAATTTTCTCCCATGTGACCTCCTGTAAAGTGAATTGTCATTATTATGAAGAGTAATAGAGCCAGGTCAAACGTGGAATTAGTGTATGCACCTACAACAGTCATTACAATAGCAACATGTGGAAAAAAAAGTTGGCAGCTATCAGCTGTGTCCTTTCTACTCTTGTGAACATCAGAAAACATTTGGAGAAGGTAGCGGGCTAATCTGCTTGGATGCCACATACTTAGGAAACAAGTAGACATGCCAAGCCTCAGCATACATTTCCTTTTTTTGAGGAGATTCTTTCCTAAGAAATAAATTTCAGCACTTGGCTGAACTAAGTCTGAAAAGGGAATTCTTACTGAAGAGAACTGAAGGGTGTTTTTATGCTGCTGTTTTATACTCTCAAGTGGATCAAACTTTTACTGGTAATTAAGCCCAAACAAATTAACTTTGACAAAGATCAATGTTTCTAAATGTGATTTTCAAAAAGGGCAGTAAGCAAAATCTAGGCATCTTGATCTTGCTAAAAAATATTCTTGCTGCTCTTCAGAGCAGCTCATTCTTTACACAGCGGGAGGTTCGTAGCAGGATGATTGCCTGTGCCCAGGGGTCTCCAGAAGGCTCCTTACCCAGGGGGGTTTGTGCCTCTCCAAGATACATCATCAGTAAGACATGGTAGCTGCTACATGAGGGATGCAGGCTGGCCCGCCTCAAATCCACATAAAATTTCTAAGAGAGCAGCCCATAAAAAAGTGATAGGAGCATACGGGGGACTTAGCAACTCTGTAAATCCAAAGATTTTGTAGAACGCTCTGTCCTTCCCACTTCATGGCTACCTGCTAAATGGATTCTAGTTTCATAAACCCTACTAAAGAAGACCAACCTTCAGGAAGACAAATGCAGTCTGGCAGTGATCATCCCTTTTTGGAGCTGATCTCTATGGGGACTGCCTAAGTGATCACATTAGAGTGCATTTACAGTTTCTCATACAGCTTGATTTCATAGCTATATGAAGACCATAAGTCCCAGGCCTATGGTTGCTGTTAGAACTCTAAACCAGCTGTATCTACAAATAGCAGGAAATTGAGATTACTTGTCACCTTCCAATCCACATGTAGAATCTGAATGTGAGAGAGGGGAGGGGCTGCTGAACTACACAACATCCATCAGTTTCTCTTATTCCACCCACTTTCTGGTACCAAGTATGAAACTATGTTAAATGGCAGCAGAAGGAAGGCCAGGGATCCCATCAAACTGAACTTAGCAGTGGGCATTAAATAACCAGCATGAATGAGGGCCTCATTGCTTTCTCACACTTCACTCACCAGGGTACCTTGGGGGATTTTTTTAGTTCAGACTCAATGACATGGGGACAAATGTCACCAAAATTACTTTTTCAGCCCTCTGGTCTGCATCTCTCCTAACAATACAGCTTGATTACTCACTCCTACCCTGTGCTGGCTCTAAAATGACATCTGGGTCTCTGCCTCACTAGAGGACTCATTAAGAAAATAGAAGGAAGTGTCATATATGGGGCATGAATAAGTCCCAGCCACAATGGGATACATGGCTTTTAGAGTGGATTGAGTCGTTGGGAATCATCTCATGATATCAGAATCTCAATGTCATTTAAAATACACAAGTACACACACGTGTTTACAGAAATAATACACACAGAAAAAAGTGAAATCCAGATGCCATCAAAGTAAATGAGAAAACTAATTTTCATTGTGCTGGAACCAGGACTTCAGCCTATGAAGCTTATAATTGGAAATTTTAGCTGAATGATTTAACATTGAAAAATTAATACATTGCTGAGATATTTGAAGATCCTCATTAACTTCATAATTCTGCTGACCATTTATAAGCCTAAAGATATTTACTCTTCTCTAACTGCATCTCCAATAAGACTGAGATTTGAAAGCCAGCTGGGTCTCTCCCTGCCAGTAACTCTTGTTGCCTTACCAGCAATGCATATGCAGCAGTGCAAATTCTGTTAACTCTTAATTCCCATTATCTTCTTACTCTGAGGGCTGTATCTAGCCTTGCTACCACTTAATTAACAACTCTGTTGGTAGACAAGCTATAAAAGAGCATCTGTAGATCTGCAAAGGAAGAAACATCAAAAAAGTAGGAGAAACACACTTGCATGCTTGAGTTAAACAGCTACGCTTTGAACTGGATATGGGAAAGTCTAATTTTAAGAGTAAGATTTCTGTAAGATGGAATTAAAGCCAGCCAAATGCTAGATTGATGCTTTGTGATCTAACCTGAGTGTATTCTGCAGGCTCAAATCCTTTCCCTTCCTCTGTGGAAGAAGTGAGCTGCATTAGCACGCTCCCCAGTACATGTTTGCCTCTGCCTTGCCTTAGCTGCCCTGAAATTGCTTCCCCGGCTGCTTCCAGTGCTGGATCTGAAAGGGAACAGCAGCCCCCTTTGCACAGAGTTTAGGCATTCCATTTCCTTATGACATTCTTTGCCTTGGAGCAGGAATGCAGCTTTTTATAGCTCACCTCAAAGGTCACTCCATCTCTTCCTGCTCCCTGTTAGAAAAAGTAGCTTTGAACTCAGGTAACACTGGAAAGATAGACTTGCAGGGGGAGGCATTTACCTTCGCCTGTTCTGACCATCACACCTTACAAAAAATAGGGGTTCTTCTTGAGTGATTTTTGACTTCCCATTTTCTAGCCGCTCGACTTATCAGAGACACATCAGACAACTGCTTCATTGATGTTAGAGTCCCACATGCAACTGCTGAAGGGTTCTCTGTCACTCACAGAAAGGCAAGTGGCAGGAGGAATAATCATGAAGCCAAAAGAAGGCAGGCACAGTTTGCAGCTCATGCAGTGCTTCTACTGCAGTGGCTGTCTGTCATCATGTTTTACCTGTTTGTATAAAGTTGTATGCATCCGCTGTAGTCTGGGCTCAAAATTTCAAGGGACAAAGGAATGTAAAGCTCTGGTATAACCAATAATTGTGTGCACCTGCCAGGCTGAACTCCATTGAAAAGGCGAACTCAAAGCAGCCGTTCCGTACCCATGTTTCCGATCCCCACAAGCTGTAAAAGAGGTTTACATAGTGACTGGCTCCGTTACTTCTCCTTTTGAAAAGCACTGCACAGGCAAGAACGGTTGCTGAACTGTTCCCACAGTTCTGCCCACGTTTTGTCAAAATAGGAAGTAAGCAGGAAGCAGAGCGTATTTTTTAATGAAGTGAATAGCACAGCAAACAATTAGGACTTCCCCTGAAGATAGGAAGGTTTTTGTGCAACAAGGTGAAAAGGGAATCAAAATCAAGAATATTTCTTAGTGAAAAAGATTGATATGACCATCCTGAGGCAAACTGTCATTGGTGTAATCAGAAGTAGCAGCCGTCAGAGGATAGGAATTGTCTCATAAATTGCCTGACAGAACATGACAACTTGGTTCATAAATAGCTGCTTCTGTGAAAACAGATCCTACAGCAGAGAGGCAAAAACATATTGTAAAGGGAATCAACTTTATGTTGTGCTAGCCTCATTCTAATTAACACACTAGTCCTCAGGCAAAAGAAGCCCTCTTCTACAGCCCACACTCCAGATTTCTGGTGTCTCATATCTTTTGAAACAAAAAAGACAAGGTTCATTTTTCCGGATGAAACCAATCTTACCAAACCGGTATAGTCAAAAGTACTTCATGAGGACGTGCAGACTCTGCCCTAGCAGCACCGACTAAGCAGGAACTTCAGTAGAGGCTATTTTTCATCTCCACTTACTATTTTTTTAGAAGATTGGTATAGCATGCAAGGATATTTCTGAGAAGTGCAAGACACCGCTGGGAACTAGGTCTATAAAAAGGAAATGAAGTATGAATAAAAAATTGCAGCGTATTAGAATGAATATGCACATGCAACATGAATATATTCATTTTTAATGACACTTTTTATAACTGTCAGTGAAGTAGAAGGTTATGGATTTCTAATTCTGAGAGAGTCATAACAGAAAACGATGTCTTCTTCAAACAAGGTCACCCCTTATAGAGTGGGCATGTGCCCCAGCCAGCTGGATATTGCTAGTCCAGTGCACACAGTACTCACAGTACAGTGAAATGATGCGTGTTCTTAAGAGCTGTGCAAAGATCAGTAATTATTTAAGGAGAACTGATTAATTTTTGTGCATACTAGGCTATTGCAGGTTAAATGCAATAAAATATTACCTAACATTCCTGCAGCGTTAAATAACAGACCCAAATGCTAACAGAGGGGAAAAAGAAAAGAAAACATTCTGATATTTTATGCAACGGAGGTAACATTCAGAAGAATGGTTCCAGTGCTTTGTTGCTGCAGTAATTTCCTATGTTTATGCTGACATATTTGTCCTTGCTGATGACAAACTTAGTGTAAGTTTTAAGATTACTGCATATCTAAGACTATAAAAGCCCATCCTGCTTTTTATTTGCCTTCCTGAGATCGTATGTGCATCTTTACTCCTCCGTATCACAATCAAATCGAATTGAATACATCTCTGGGGCAGCTTAGATCTTTATTCTTACAGAACCGCAGCAAGGGGTACCTAGAGGACCCTCTCAGAGCTGGCCCCAGGCTTTTTGGGTATGCCAGGAGAGGCCATGAGGGCTTAACCTCCTGGCTGCAGAAAAAGCCCCCGAGGGTGGGAGAAGCACAGGGAGAGGGCTGGGAGGAGGGAGAGGGACACTGCAAACAGCTCTGAGGCACCCTCTGGGGAACAGGAAGGGGATAACTGGGGCAAAGGAGACTTGTGCAGTGTGGGAGCCATCCCTCAGCCCTGGCAGCCCCACAGGCCTCGCCTGCAGGCACCAACAGCCCTGACCGGCCCCCCCTGGCCCAGCCGGGGTTAGCGGTGCCGGTCTCCACCTCCCCACAGCCCAGCCTGGCCAAGCCGGACCTACCCGTGGGCCTGCTCGGCCCAGCCCAGCCTCAGCCTGGGCCCTGGGAGGTGCCCGGGCCTGCCTGGGCCTGCCCTTGGCCGGGGCTTGGGGATGGGCCCAGGCTGCCAGGCCTGTCCCAGGCACCCTGTGGGGACCTCTCGGCCACCTCGGGGGGATCCTGGACCTGCTGCCCCCCAGCACAGCAAAGAGCTCGTCACTGGGAGCCATGATGGCAGCTGCGGCCCTGAGTCCTCCAGGGGTGTCGAGGAGGGGATGCAGCCTGTGCGAGGAGGTGCTGGATGCAGCCCGATGGAGGGAAGCCATGCGATTAGGTAAAGTTATTTAACAATCCTTTCATTACTAACTGTGAAGGCGGCAGCGGGTCTGGGCAGTGAGTGGATGTCCCACCCCGGCGGGCTTGTCCGCCACGCTGGGCAGCTACAGCCTGCGGGGGTCGTGGTGTGGAGAGACACACAGGGCCAGGCCTCACCCACTCTTTCTCAGAGTGCTGTGGAACTGCCACAGCCGAGCTCACGGTGCGACCGTAAATCCGGCCTCAAAAGAACCCCCTAAGACTTAGTTTGAAGTTTGAGAAGGCAGGCGTTCTGTACGGCGGTGCTGCATGCACGGGGGATCACTCCACCTGACGTGCATGCCGAAAGACAAAGGCACACTTAGTATATACAATACAAGAAATGAATATTCATGTAATTTCCAAGAAGCACACACCTATTTCCAGAGAATCGAATCCATGTGTTAATACATTGTGCAAACCTACTAAAATCTGGGGAAGGGTCTCTGAGAGGGGGTTTTTGGTGGTCTGTGGTGGTCCCTAGTGGTGGTTGAAGAGGTGTCTCTTAGTGTCCTTCCCATGAACTCTGAGTCTTTTTTCACATAAGGTCTCATCTTTCAGTCTGGAGAAGAGGAGGCTGAGGGGAGACCTCATGGCCCTCTACAACTCCCTGAAAGGAGGGTGCAGAGAGGGGGGATGAGTCTCTTGAGCCAAGGAACAAGTGCCAGGACAAGAGGGAATGTCCTCAAGCTGCGCCAGGGCAGGGTCAGACTGGCTCTTAGGAAGTATTTCTTTGCAGAAGGGGTTGTTGGGCGTTGGAATGGGCTGCCCAGGGCAGGGGGGGAGTCCCCATCCCTGGAGGGGTTGAAGAGTCGGGTTGAGCCAGCGCTGAGGGATCTGGTGGAGTTGGGAACGGTCAGTGTGAGGTTCATGGTTGGACTGGAGGAGCTTCAAGGGCTTTTCCAACCCAGATGATGCTGGGATTCTGTGATTTCCCTGCTTCTCACAAGCAGAAGTACTTGTAATACCCTTCAGCTGCAGCCCCTCTTTACAGACAGTAACTGGCGGTGCAGACAAGAACAGCAGCCTGTCCAAAGTCACACGGGCAGTCTGAGGAATACAACCTGGCTTTTCTAAATCCTCAAGCTCTCTCCAGCCTCTAGGACTTTTGTTCTAAACCCGAGCGCCAAACTGAAGTAACCAAACCACCTGAGGAACTTGAGGTGGTGTCTGCCTAAAGGCTGGAGAGGTGCTGCCCCTGTGAGAAGCACCTGCCGTTACCCAGCTCCCAGTGGTGACACCCAGCACGGCTGCTGGGAAAGATGACCAGCACGATACCAGCAGAGAAGGGCTCTGGAGCTCCTGGTGTGATGCCGCTACTCACAAATTTGCAGGGCAAACCTCCCCTGCAGCTGCAAACTGAACTGACTCAACTGAAGTGAAGCTTTTGAGGTTTGAAAAAGTTTACCTAGTGGCTATCACCATAATATTTTACAGAAATTTACATGGTCCAGTGGGGAAGCACAAGTGGAGATGCCAAAATACAGCTGTTCAAGTGCCATCTGTGGGCTCAGTTTTTTCAATAAATATTTATAGTAAAGATAAGTTGACAAGCTTATGTGAAGGAACAGCTAATTCATCTCCTAAGTTTACAGTCATCCAACAATTTCAGTTAAGCACTCTTCTTTCTTTATATTTTTTCTCTTTACCACTGCAAGTCCAGTGCTAACAGACATGTCTGCTCTCACATACCTTTTAAAGTTGTTGTGGTAAGTTTATTTTAAACAGAATCTGTGCTAGTGTTGCTTGACTTGGCAGAAGGACAGTTTGGGTGCTCGGCGTGTTGCATGTTAAAGGGTCTGCTGCACACTTGGCTACATGGCGTAGGCACACTTTCAGGATTTTCTTTTAAACCAAGATCAGTTGGAAATCAGTGGGCTAGGATTGAATGACTGTTTTGTAGTCTCATTGCTTATTTTCTCTCTGACTTGGAGTTCTGTGTGCAACTCACCTCACGGGAGAGCTACTGGGATCATTTCTGAGGACTTTTGAAACTCTCTCATGAAAAGCAACTGAAAAATTAAGCATAGTTATGAAATGCTTCCAACCTATCATGCAAAACCAAGATCAGAATACAGCGTTTCAGTCTTTGCTCCCATCGCCTTGAGAGGCTCGTCTGTTTGTTACAGCAGGAGGGAGGGATGTCAGTAGTGGTGATCCTGGTTGGGGAAAGAAAGATTGTGGTTTATTTAAGAGGTGTTGTTGAATAAAAGAGCAACTTGCAGTGATTGCTGTGAGAGAAAATCATGATTTTCAATTTTAATAATATTCAAAATAGTCTAATTAAAATCTGAATTTTGTTTTATTTTTCTTTCTGGGAGAAAAACCTGGAAGCTTGGGACTAGCAATTATAAAGATGAATAACTGCATAATAAATACTAATCTGAGCCTTGGTAATTAGGCCCTGCAGCATTTTGATTTTTAGATGAGAATGTGGTTCTGAATGGATGCACAAGAAAGGCAAGCAGTGTATAACAGATGTAGAGAAGTAGCTTACAGTCATTGTTGTACAAGACTAGTGTATGTGTTGTACGCCTCAGTATAGAACCTACCCTGTGTTTTGCCACAGGGAACTTGATAATATTTATTTGTGCTCAGCTATAATCTAAAGGCCTCTTGTCATAACAGATAGGGCTTGGATGGGACAGTCTTGAACGTAGTCTAAATGAGCAAGGTGCCTAGGACTAGCCACAACAGCAAAGGAACTTAGAAACTGGGCCTAGAAAGTCTTGTCCCTCAGGTCATGCTGTATACTTTGCCATAAAATGCAGGGCAGCTAAATTGTTCAAAGTGAAGTTATATGTGTGGTCACTTGCCATTTCATACTGTCAGTAACATTATCTTTGTACCACAAATTAAACCAGATTCAGGCATAGAGTAAGATTCTTGTTAGATTTTTTTTTTACCAAAACTTTAAATTCCTAGACTAGAAGCTGGATCACACCCTAATACTTAAAGAACAACATCCCCATCTAAGTTTCTTAAATTCCTAATCCTAGAATTCCAGGAATAAGTACAGGAATTTATCTAAGTATAAAATGATTACTCTCTGTTACACTACTTGTAATATGGATATATAAGGGAGCATTCTCTGATGGATATGTTGAAGAGTATTAGAAATAAACTTTGCTCAGCTGGTTGTCCACACAATAGCACCTCAGTTGATTAAATGATCCATACCTCAGCAAATTACTGCCTGGAGGCTAAGAAAAATCCACAAACTCAAGTTTAAATTCTGCATGGGAGAGCTTATGTGCAGCATGGATAGCTCTATTTTCTCATCTTTTATTGAAATGAATGACTTCCTCAAGGAAGAAAAAAAGGAAATTAATGAGGAATTTATTTTATTGATGAGTGATACGTGTTTAAAGAAAAATTTTGAAGACAGAAGAAATAATGAAACTCAATGCAAAAAAAGAAAATCTAAACTGTTTTCTGTTCTGAAGCAACTCCCAGGAACATAGTAAATTCAGGGTTTTAAAACTGCATGAGCCTTCGCTTGTCAGACCTATGATATTTTTCCCCCCATTTAACATAATGCAATTTTACAGCAATTGTACAGCAGATTTAAGTATAATAGAACTTACTTGGCTTAATTTCCTATCCAATATTTTATCTTTCAGCTTATTTTAGTCTTGCTCTTTCAAGTTAGAATGAAGATCCCTCTTCTGTGGAGAGATGCAAGCCCCAAATACTTCAGTGTTCATGTCTTTCCTCTGACCTCGCTTATCCCATTTGCAAGCAAACCAGGCATCACTGATAAATCGAATGCAGACACTGCTGTAGTATTGATTCATTATTTTCTTGTACTTTTGCCATTGTATTCATGTTCTGAGACTTGATTTAGACTAGAATTCTCTTTGGCAGGACAGTCTGTTGTGTGCTTGCATGCTCCCTTGAAGAGCAAAGGTCCTACTTCCTGCAGGCTGCTGTAGAACAAATAGCATTACACATGTTAAATCGTAGTTCATTGAAGTGGAAATATGTGAATAAGATCAAATGTATGGCTTGATTCAGAATTAAATTTTTAAAATTCAAGAGCACTGAAGTATCACTCAACCTCTTCTCTAATCAGAGCTCTGTGCAGATACCCAGGTATTGGACAGGCTTACGTTTGATGTATTTGGTTTGTATTTTACAAGCTTTGTTTTGGTAAAGGGCTTGTTGACTGATGGGAATCCTGAGTGTTTACTCATTTAAATGGCTTACATTCAGTGCTTCTAGGCTCAGAAAAAATGGGCTTATGCCAGCTCTGTCCTATTAAAAATGACGATTAGTCTGAATCATCATCTGATTTTTATCACTCGTATTTCCATTCCTTATCTGGAAGGAGAACAATACACATTATAGGTTCATTTTTTTCATCTTCTGTTATCTGCAGCAGGTAATGGCTTCCGAAAAGAGGAGTTCCTCTGGTTCTGACCTACTCCTTTACCTACGATTGGTGCCCCTTGCTTTCCCCTTGGCTGTATGCTCCCCCTGCTTACCTCCTCAGACCATGTCCTCTTTGAGCAGATTCAAATAGCTAACCAGACATAAAACTAACTCAGAAAAATGAAATGGAAGCACTTTTGCTGCAGTAGAAAGCTGCATCAGCTAACAAAGGGCTTTGAGTGCACTAATGCCAGGAGGGAGCTGGAGGAAGCAGCAGTATTTTCTTCTTCCACCACAAAAGAGCTGGTGGTTGGGTTCAGTTCCGTTGGAGGATCACAGCTTGGAGAGCTTCTCTGTTCTTTGACTTGGCTCACGAAGTAGCAGGATAACCACACATTGAAATGGGGGAAGTTGCTGTGATTGCAACAGCCAGCAAAGGGGTCAGGCTTGCCCAGACACCTCTGAATTTATTCTGCTCAGCTCCCTTTCTTGCTGTTAGGCTCTGCTTTTTGCTGAGTTAATTCTCTGCTACCTCAGTGAGTTGAAGCCCCTCCCAGAGGGATTCCCTGAATGCTGGTGCTGGCACTGAGAGGAAGCAAAGGCAAGGAGGTGGCTGTGCCACGCTCCTTTTTTTAGTGCCACCACATTACACACTTAGTCCTCTCCATCCAGTTGAACCACACCGTTTCATTAGCATCGGGCTGCAACTCTGTCTTAGTCTTGGGAATTGTTGGGATGATAACAACCAAGTGAGAAAATACATCTTGATAGTCCAGGTGGAGGGAAAAAGGGAGGGGTGGGGAGACGGGAAGGGCCTCTCACTTGCTTTATTCATTCTGTGTAGCAGTGTCCATTTCTGTTGTGTTTCACACTTTGGATCTCATAAGATGCTTAGGAGTGGCTGCTAACACAGAATAATGTAATAACTTGCACTGTTCTCTGTCATCCGAGTTGGTTCTAACAATAAGTATGCTTCAATTTTGGTTACTTAATTTAATTCATTAGCTGGCAACCAACAAGGCAGAGCTAATATCTCCTTTTTTTCCATTTAAAGCATAGAGCCTGAGTTGACTTTGATGGATAATCCAACCCAAAGTTTAAGAACAGAAAATTACATCCTGAGGATAGTCAAAATATTTATTAAAGCAATGGATCTACTTAAACCCGAAAATTTAATAAGATAATTGGAATGCATTAATTTGCATTCATCTCACAGTCTTTTCCTCCAGCTTTATCACTACAAATTATTTTTCCATTATATAGATATTTTGGTAACACAGGCATTTAAATCTAGATACCTTATCCTGTTCATTTAATTCCTACCCTTTTATCCTGGCACTTCTTGTTGGCCTTTTGGCCGAAATCAGTTACGTATCCAGCACTCTCATGGTACATTATCTTTCAGGTGTACGAACCGGGCTGATCCAATGGGTTTGTTCATCTGTGACTACACTTCTGAATTACTGTCAAAATAAGCTAACTTATTTGCATCTGCCTAATGCTGCATGAACTAGCAGTATAAAATACTGTGATACTAACCTTATTGTTACTGGAAACTGATCTATGAGCAAGATTACAGGGTTTTAGTCCTAGAATAATGTAGTTTTATGGAGTAATCAGATGATGTGGAATGAGATCGAGCTGTTAAAATAGATGATTCTTTGCTATCTTCAGATCAAAGAAATGGTAAGAAAAAATTAGGTATGACAGACCAGGAGGTGATTACTAGTGGTGCGGGGTTACCTTTAGCTGAACACATATTTGAAAAAAGTCGCTCTGACTTTTTTTTAAGCCTTCTCCTGTTGTTTCCAGGAGAAGAATAGGATTTGGCAGCATTCCTCTGGAAATCAATCATTACAGCTTGGGTTCGAAGCCAAATGAAATAGATAAAAATTTCTTTGACTGCCCAAGGAGATAAATCCCTGAGTGTGGTGTGTAGTCGTGGTGATAAAACCTGTTTCATTGCTAAGCTTTTTTTAAACGCCGCTGTCACACGAGGATTGGGGAGAAGCTTCAGAACTGTAATCACGAGCGAACAGACCTGTACCGCAGTGGGGCTCTTCTGCCTCTCTGCCGATACGGTCACACTTCCTGAAGCATAATTTAATTTTGGTATTTGTTTCATAGGTTGTTTTTTTTCTCCACCTTTTTCACTGTTGATTTATTTTTCCTTTGTTACCCTTCTTTTATAATCAGTGATTTTCCTTTCTGGCCTTTTATGATGTTTACACAGATTTGCCCAAAGGCTCATAGGAAACTCTGCCTTCATGTAGAGAATATGAAATGTGCTATGAGGTAGGGGAAGTGCTTTGTTAAAGCATCTTTTTCAAAAAAATCACTATAGACTACTGTCAACAGCTTCTGTTTCTCTTAAGTCAAGTGCCTTTCATTAAGAGTCCGGTCTGTTATCTGACAATAACCTTTGTGCATTTGAGACAGCAATGCTCGTACATCGTCATTGTAACGAAAAGGCGTGATTTCCACCTTCTTTCTAAAGCAGTACAGCTACAGCTCTACAGCTGGATTTAACCTAGATGTAAAGTAACCCTTGTTTAAAGGGGCACTCCGTTTCTCCATGCTGTAAATATAACTATTCTCCCAATCAGGGTCATAAATATAACACCCCAATAAATGAATGCTTTCTCTTCCACAGCATGAACAATTTTACTCCAGTTCAACAAGCTCTGGTGGCAGCCTCATAAAGCTCTGGGGGTACTGGAAGCTGCCACTGGTGACTCTCAGTGTATTTGGTGCAGAATGTGATGACCCTGAGAGTCAGCAACAGAATGCACCCAGTTGTAGATTTATAAAAATCTATACCAGATTGTCATAGCAAGGATAAGAAGGAGTTTATCAGAATATTACAGGGAGAGGATCCAATCCAGATGGTGCACCTTTCCTCAGTTTAAAAGTAGAACTGTTCAGATAGCCCACTTAATTTCAGTTGGGATCAGAAACAGAAAATGGTCAACTTAAGGGAAGGTATGTATTGAAAGCTCCTGATGATTTGTTTTAACATGTATCTGGTAGTGGAAATCGTATTTTTATTGTACTGGAACTATGAAGTCCTTAATCACCCATTTTTGATCTCATATTTCTGGGATAAAGGTACAGATTTTTGCATAAGAAGCTGATGCTTGTCAGCTGATAAAAGTATCAGCTCGCACCTAATCATATCTTTAATTCCACGAAATTCAGATGTGAAATCTCATCTCTGTCCAACAACTGATAAAGCTGTTTTGGTCCAGGGAGACATTCTTGGTATATGAAGGTATTAACATCTGTCATCTTGTCAAAATTAGGTTTAGACAGAGCAGATCACTTCTCTGAAAGTGAGATGTCTAGATTTCCAATGAGACCTAGCATTTGTAGCACGACTTAACATTAAAGTCACTCCTTTCAGCCTAGTATGAGGTGGAAATAATAGTTACAGCAGTTGACTGAATGCCTAGCTGGCTTCATAGCAGAACGTTTGACGAGTTGTTATGGGAGCTCTCCGTGTGGGAATTCCCGACAGTCGAGGAGGTTCCCTGGAGGTGCATAGGTACTATTTGTGTGCCTCAGTGTGTTGGCTGCCAACCCTGGGAGGATCAGGGGACAGCTCTGTGTGAGAATTTGGCAGAACAGCAGTTCAGGGAGACTTGGTCAACCCAGGTGAAAACACCAGGGACCGTTGTTGCCATCCAGACAGCAAACAACTGTTCTGCTCAAGAGCTTCTACATGTGAGTGTCACTGTATGCAAAATATCCCAGTAAATTAGGGTTCTTAGTCAACACTCCATCTCTGTACAACACTAGAGAAAAGTTACATCACGGTATGAAGTTATACTAAGATTTGAGGGCTTTGTCTCAGACCTTTTAAGTTTGATTTATGTACCCTTGCAGATGTGATCCTGCATGTGGCTTCTCTTGAAACCAAATAATGCAATAGAAGACATAGTTCTGTGTGATACATGTGACTGATTAGAGATGGCATATTAATCTGCATCAGTGGAAGAACATTCATGAGTGAATTTTGTTAATCAGTTGCTCGGTGCCTGCTAAATATTATTGCTGATGCCCTGTAACAAGATTTAGTGTTATACTGGTTTCACCAGTTGAAGATGCCAGTTTGTCTCAGATGTCATTCATAAAGAGGTCGAGGATATACAAAACACACGTACCCAACTCTCTCCTTTCTGATAAGGACTGTATAGAGCCTTCTGGAAAATCCTCCTTGCAACTTAAAACTCTCATTGCAACTTTTGAGCTAGAAACGCCCCCCAAGTTGCAAATATTCAGTGGCTTGGACAGTCAAGACACTTTTGTTTAAAATGTGCATGTTTCAGCCTTGCATTGAGCATCCTTGCCTGCAAGTTTGGCTGAGAGCCTTAATGTCAGTGGATAAAGACAAATCTGTCAGGTTTAATTATCTGTGCAATATAACACCATGGAGGGAAATACTCTCCTCTGGTTCCTAATCCTCCTTATCTTTGGTACATGTTAAAGCAGAAAGGCTGAGTTTCTTTCATAAATTGCTGAAGCTTATTACCATGGGAAGCCTGTCACCCATGATTAAATAGCAATGCAAGTCTGCTTTAGGAATAATTACTTTGAAAATGCATGTAGGTAACAAGGTTGCATTGTGCCTCATGTATCTCGACAGTAGGCACAGGGCCTGCTTTCAGATGCTGCACTGTTGTCATGCCTGTCCCACTTCTGAAAAAATAGGTACAGACTTCTATTATTTATTTTTTTTAAATAAAGCAGTAACAAGAATCATATCAGTTGTAAGAAGTTAATTCTTACTGTCAGTACATGTGTAATGTTTATTTTTTAAATAATTTTGGAGGTTTTTTTGATTCTGAACCCCCCTTTTTTTTTTTCTACAAGTGCAGATATTCTAATTAAATAAAATGCAATAATGGAAGCAGTTCTGTGTGGAAATAAGCTTTTCCAGAAACTATTGCAAAAGGTGAATATAAAAGGAATATGGAAACTTTTGGAAGGACTATTATCAGCACCAAATAATTGCCAAGTAAGGTACCCTGAGACAGCACAAATGTAGAAGTGACTGAATTACAGTCAGTGCCCATTTCTTTTCATTAGTAGGACACATAACTTGGAAGGAGTTGTGATTTCACATTAAGAGGAAATTACTAGACTGTTAAAATGCTTCTAAATACTCTAAATCATTTCCCCTGTAATGCACTGAGTCCTGGCCAACACTGAACACTCAGCCCTTGATCACAAATTTGATGAAGATTCAAAAATCATTTGATGAGGGTTCAGAGGAATGAGCTGTTCACCAACCTTGTAAACATTTGTCAAGCTTCATCCCAGACACAGCAGTGTCTGCTTTACCGCATGCGTAAGGGAGCAGGAAGACCAAAAGTCAAAGTGGCACCTAAAGAAAGAAGGTTTACACTTCCATGGTTTTTACAGATTGGGATAGAAGATCATTGCCCTTTAAAAGCCAGGCTGATATTATTTATTTTGAATGTGAATTGGCTTTAGAGCTCACCTGACCCTGCAGACCCTTTCAAAATGCTGACCTGTTCAAGAACCAAGAAGAGCCATTACCCTGCATCAGTTCCTCTAAAACCATTGTCCACTAGTTCAGGCCTGGGACTCGGCGGTCCTGGGCTGGAGCTCCTGTTTTGCTCTAAGGGGCTGGTGTGCATGTGGCCCTCTAGGACTGTCAGGAAGATAAATACGGAGATTTTGCAACAGCTGTATATTAAGACTTGAATTAGAAAGGGGTAGTAGACAGTGAGAAATAGGTCTATTAAATACCTACCAGATCAGCTTTAGGGAGCTTACAGGAGATCAGTCACTGCTTTTCTTAATCACCTGTTAAATCCTCTCTTTAGTTTGTTGATATCCAGAAATCTAAACTGATACCTATTTTTAGATATTTATTTGCATCAGATACGAGGCCAACTAACAAACAGTCTCCAGGGTTTACATTCATCTTGATTCCAGTTTGGATTGGCAACTTGACTGTTTTTAAGAGCAGAATTTTTGAGCCCCTGGAACGCCCTCCCAAAGGAAAACTTCGCACCACAGGCATTTAAAATGGGAACTGCAGCAGGCTCGACAGAGACCTTAGACAGCATCAATCCTCCCCTGATTGTGCAGTGCACAAATAATGACTCCACCGGTTTATTTCTGTGTCTGTCTCCCACAGCTTAATGATTGTGGGCCCTGTGCCCCTTCTGCTGTAGTTTATGCTCACTCTTTTTTTTTTTTTTTTTGGTGCTGCTTGGGAGCAGGGAGGGTGGATGCAGTAGTTAATGGCAGGTATAATGTTCTGGTCCTTACAGAATCAGATGTCACTTTGACATTTTTCTGACTCACTTGGTGCCTTTGTGTCATCTGCCTTCATAAGCCCAAGGGGCAAGACTTGCTTCATTACTGTAAAGGGAGTTTCAGGTATGTAATTAGCAGGTGCTATGTTGGCCTGGTAACCATTGAAGTACTAAATTAAGAATCAGCGGAAAATTGAATTACTCAGATGTATAATGGTTACAAGGATCGCTTTTCTCACCTGTCAATTGCAATCTGTTCCACTGGCAAAACCAAAGTTTGCTGGCAGAAGGATGCAACCTTTGCTGTTAGCTCCTATTAGATGATGTTGCAGGAATTTATTGAAAAGGGCATCAAAAAGAAGAGTCTGCCCCTTGCTGTTTTTTCATGTCACCCCAGTACGTGTATTAGTACCAATATACTAATTCCAGTTCTCAAGAACATATTTATGCTTCGCTATTTTAGCTACCTGTTAGCATTTACATGCTCTGGTTATTTGCTGCAGAACAATTTTGGCAATAGGAACTGGGTAGTGCTCAGCCTGCCAAGACTATTTAGATCAACACTTCCATATTTATTTAAATATCCTTCATTGATGACAGCACTAGGATTGTCAAATTTTTCTGCAGCAAAGATCCTATATGAAAAAAGTGGCATTCTGTCCCATTTCTGAGTGCTGCATGAAGAAAATCAGAGTGGCTAGCATGTTGGACTTGGCTGCTACTACACTCTTTACACTGAGGCTTGCTCCATTTTTCCATCATTTTATTGGCTTCTATCAAGGCTCAGGCAAATAGAGGCATCTGAAAATAGACTAGTCAAAGAGTTGATGCCGCCTGTCACAAGTAATTGTCAGCTAATGGGATTCTGGTGTGGGCTATTTGCTGTGCACACAGTGGCAATGACTGCAGGTGATAGAGAGTACAAACCAAATGGCTTTCGTTTGTGGTGAAAGAAGGCTTGACGAGTCTGCTCCATCACTTGTGCTGGCAGCAAATGACACCAACTGGGGTGGGAGTGTTGATCTGCTCGAGGGCAGAAAGGCTCTACTGAGGGGTCTGGACAGGCTGGATCCATGGGCCGAGGCCAACTGGACGAGGTTCAACAAGGCTGAGTGCTGGGTCCTGCGCTTGGGTCACAGCAACCCCGTGCACCGCCACAGGCCTGGGGAAGAGTGGCTGGAAAGGTACCTGGTGGGAAAGGACCTGAGGGGGTTGGTCGACAGCTGCTGAATATGAGACGCTGAATATGAGGAGGGGCAGGTATGCCACAAACTCATTTCCATGAGAGACAAGGAAAAAGGTAGAGCACGGGTTCTGCACGTGCATTGAGGGGGGAAATGGGGTGCACCACCCCTTGTCCAGTTGAGTTGGTGGTCATGCTCACCTGCCCACCAATGTTTTTTCTGCAGTTCCCACAGATTTTTGCTGACTTCATGCTTCTTGAGCAACCATCTCTTAGCAGGCCTTGTCACCTCTTTGGGTTTAGACAGTGGAGCTGGTGCTTAGCGGTCCTTGTGCTCGATGAGAGACGTGGTTTCACTCAGTCCAGGTTTCCCCCCTTTGAGACTTATCTGAGGAGTTTGTCAATACAACTGCAAGGGAGTGGGGGATGCAGCATTCAATACACTCCCGCTTCCTTGGGGGACATTCCTTAGACTAATTGCAAAGGCTACAGCTTGTCCTCAAGGTTTTCTGTGTCAAAGAATGTCTGAGGCTTTCCTTCTTTCAGTTCCTTACAGTGTTTAATGAACACGGGTCCTTATTTTTTGGTTTAGTGAGCCTTTCTTTTCCTTGGACTTTGAAGGAAAAAATATTGTAATTAGATCAAAGCTGTAGAAAGAATCACTGAAAATTAAGTGTTCATTCTGTGTGTAGTAAAGGATCACTTTTAAAGGTACAGTGTGCACCTCTGAAAAAACCAAACAGGAATAGCTGAGCAACTGGCTGTACTCTCCCACCTTTCCTACTGGCGAAAATACTTTGGACCATCTTCCCATACTCCTTGTGGATATGCTCTCTAGACACAGGGAACACTCTACCACTGCTACTTACTGTCCCATTTTCTGGGACATCCACTTTGTCATCTTGGCATTTAAGTCCAGATCTATTCTGTGTGTCTTTGGAGCTAGTGAAAGCTATCATAAATTTAAATGGCTGTCAGTTGTATAATGTCACCTACAAAAGCTAAGAGGCTTAAATCTCAACTTGTTTAACATTCTTAACATGCAGTTTTTGAAAAAAAGCTGAAGAAAATCTCTGGGCATTCAAGGTCGTGGCTTACTCTAAACTTTGCCTCAAACCAGTTCTTTTAGTTCCATTGAAACTTACCCCACAACCTGGTTAAAGAAGGTCTTTGTTCACTGTGTAGGGCTTGTAAATCTCTGCTGACTCGCACAACAGCTGGCTTTTTAAAACATCTAGTAATGTGGTTCAAGTGCACTTTCCTCATGTGGTTTTGAGTTGTCTGAATACAATCTAGTGTAGGTTCCTTTAGAAGCATAAGCCACTAGTGTGTTACAAGAGATGGTAACAGCTGTTGTCTCTTTGTCAGAGATCAAGGGAGAAATCTGATTGCAGAAGCAAGAAGAGTTTTAAAAAATCTCAGAATGCTCCAAAACCTTCATTCAAACTGAACAATGAAATAAGATTGCAAAAGCTTATTCAGTGCTGAAATGAGCATTTTTAGTGTTTGAATTGGTGTTTGACAGGGATAGTGGCAGCAAATGTCACAATTAAAATAGAAGGGTTTTTTTTCAGAAGGAAAGGTATGATGGCACTGTGATGACTTCTATAAATACAAAGAAAATGTAGCTCAAAGCAGCTGAGCAGTGTTAAGAACAAAGCTAAATCATCTTTAATGACAAGAAATCATTTTTGTAGGAGGCTATTATACATTAGTGTATAAGCTGAATGCCTTATATGCATGGAATGAGCCCTGAAAATCTAATTTTGTTTCTTTGCTATTTAACTATAAAGGAATAATTCCTTCAGCGCTATCCATTGTATCAGCAAGCTGTTACATCAGAAATAGTAAGAGAAATTTAGACTCGAGTCCATCTTGTTGTTACTAGTTGTACCTGTTGCTTTAAATGTATTTGCTGCTATGCTCCAGTTTGATCCAGAAATGATTTTACAGCTCCATATTATATAGGAATGAAAAAATTGTTTACAGTGCATAGCCTTAAATTGACTCCCCAGGTGCCAGAGTACTAAGAGAACAGAGCACTGACATTTTTTTTTTTTTAAATTTTCAATGCTTACTTCATTATAAAATTCTTAAAATACAGATTGGTCTGGTTTTGTATCATTTTAACATACTTTACTGAGAGTTTTAGAACACTCAAAACTAAAACCAGAAAAATGGTATCATGTGCAGCCACTCTGGCCTTTATGGGTTGGTTGTCTGTATATTGGATCCACGTGATGGATTACGTAACCTTAATTTCATTATAAAGAAAATCACTCTTACCTTTTTCAGTATTTAGCATTTTTGTGGGACTTCTCACACTGGAAAGCAAAGTTGTGTGATGTTTAGGGAGTTCTAGCCTAGTACAAGGCAGACTATAGTCAAGGAGAGCTGCGACTTCCTCATGCATGACAAGTTCGTGCCTCAAAAACCCATTGTTTCTATTAACTTCCATGAAATCTTCAGCTACCAGGGTACCTTGCCGAAAAATCTGTGACAGCGGAGATGCTGTGCAAAGCCAAGCCCAGCTTGGTCAGGGAAAAAGAGGTACAAAGCTCATGTTTTGCCATTCCTGTGAAACAATTTTATTGACAAGTTTCATGTGGATGCTGGGGAGAGGGCGGTTTTTATTTTTGGAAATTTGCATTCAGTGAAAACTGGTTTTAAACCTCAAAAGAAAGAATATATGACATAACAAAGAACCTTACACCAAGTGTGAAAATAGAGAAACACCCCAGTTTTAGTCAACCAGTCTCCTTTTAAAAGCAGCTGGAAAGGCAATAAATAAAATGAGTTGCAATCAAACCCCTTGATATCCATTTTCACTCTAATGAAGCTTGATGGTTTTTTCCAAACTGCAGTAAAGTAAAACTATAATTAATGTTCAACCAGCATGTGAATTGAATGCTACTTGTAATTACATCACCTCAGTAATGCAGTAGGATATTGCACATGACTGATTTTGGATTTTAACTGGATTTTTCTATCGGAATCACTCCTTATCAAAAAATGCATTGAGGAAAACTCTGTATGGCTGCCCGAGGCCTAATGTGTACTTGAAAGTAGTCAGGTTCATATTCAGCTCTGATACTGCTTCAGGATGTGACTTGGAAGAGCTATTTGGCCTCTTTATCATTTGACTTGAGGGGGGTGAGGCCCTGGCACAGGTTGCCCAGAGAAGCTGTGGCTGCCCCCTCCCTGGAAGGGTTCAAGGCCAGGTTGGACGGGGCTTTGGGCAACCTGGGCTAGTGGAACGTGTCCCTGCCTGGGGCAGGGGGTGGGACTGGATGATCTTTAAGGTCCCTTCCCACCCAAACCAGTCTGTGATTCTATGATGACTTCCTGAAAAGTGAAACGAAGAGACTATGTGCTGGAGAGTCAGGAAGTAAATCAAGATTTTCTTAAAAAATTTTTTTCTTAAATTTGGTAGTACCTAGCAGCCTATGTCTTGCTACTGGGACCTGTTTTGCAAAGAAGTAGTAACATTTTTTCACTAAGTAGTACTTAGGTGCCTAAAGAAGCAGATAGGTGTTCAAAGAGATTTAGAAAATATCTAAACAGATTAGGCACTTAGACTTTTTTGTCTCTGTGTAAATTAGGTGTTTGACCTACTTCTGCAACTTAAAACTGTAATGGACTCCTCCATAACTTTGCAGTTCTGGTCTCAAAACCACATTTTAGCAAGCCCATAAAGCATTTCTGCAAACTAATTGGGAAAGTGGAACAAAAATGATCCCTCTTCTAGAGAAAGTTGTTTTCAGGGTTATTGCTAACAAGCAGTAGCCTGTAAGAGCTGTAATAGCACAGGAACAACAATTCGAATGGGAACATCTTTCTTGATAAGAAAATTTAGACTTCATCAAACAGGAAGAAATGATTGTTAGGGTAACTGGCTGCAGATTTCTGAGACTGCTAGGAACAGAGATGGTAAAGCTCCTCCCAGCTGGTGGGCTCAACCTCTTTCCTATCGCTGTCTCCAGCAAGTTGCCAGATTGTGGGTTGCCTGCAGCAGCCCTGGGCATGCCACATCCAATATGGGTCGATATGCAGACATCTGTGGGTGATATTCCATGTTGGACATTGGAAGGTTATTTGAAATCATAAATAAGTGTAGTTTCTGCTTTTCATAACTTGAAAGGCATGAAGTGAAAACAAGAATGAAGTGTCTTTTTTAGTTTCTCTCAAGAAAAAGTAAGTCAAATGATCCCGTCTCCCCCTTACCAGCCTTTGTGATCTCCTATAAAGGTGGGATAGATCCCCAGTGTCAAAATCCCAGTAGCTTTTGAAAACTCTTTGGTTTGGTGCCATTCAGTTTCTGATTGCATCTGACAAGAGTACAGCTTTTCGCCTGTAGAGTGGGTTTTTTTCTAGAAAATTGAAAGTCCTTTAAAGTTGGCCCTACATCTAGCATCTTTTGAAAATTGTGTTCTATAGCTATTTCTCATACTTGCAATCCACAATCTCTAATGAATTTTTTTGCCGCTGCAAGTCATACGAAATTCAATGGTGATGTTTGACAGTGGAAGTATTTGAGGCTTTATCTTCTGAAACAGCTTGCAAAGGCGTGTAACGAAGAAGTCACACAAATAATTTCAAGATTTTCCTCAGTTTGCCTGTAGAACAGATTTGAAATTAGATTTTAAAAAATTATAGTTAACATAGCTTCCAGTAAAAATTTTGGTGGAAAAACTGTCTTGAAATCCCACCCAAACATTTCAAAGGACTGTGTATATGGTTTCTCATGGAAACAAAAATGTTGTGGGATGCTTTGCTGAGCAAAATAAAGGGAAGGGTTTTTTTCAGGTGATGGTTTACAAGGATAGGATTATAACCCTGACCACAAAGTGACCACAAAGTAAAATAAGACAGTCACTTATTTTTTAGGATTCTGTGTGGAACTCTGGAACTAATAAACGAACTACAGCATGAGTGTACGTTGGGTTTTTGTTTTTTTTTTTAGAGATCAGTCTGGAGTGTGTATCCACTGTAAGCATGTAAGACACTTCTTTTTCAGACACAGCAAAAAATTACCCTCAACGAGCAGAATAAGCGTGGCCTGTCTTTCAAACCCGCCTCGGCAGAGACCCCTGGGGGTCCCTCACAGACATATGCCAATGGTGTGCCCAGACAATTGTTAAATCATCACTGTGTTTGGCATGCTTGTTTTCTCCTTCTGATGGCTACTTTAAGGAGGTCAAGCCATACAGGCAGTGTTTTGAAGGATTCAGTCTACTGACAATATTTTGGCTTGTTTGCAGAACTCAAAACTAGTTCTGAATGCCAGGAGGTTTATGGGTGCTCAGGGTAAGAGATGTGATGGAGCCCAACTTCGGATACTTCTGAAAATAACACATGAATACAGCGCTTCCTGCAGACTGTTGTATTTCTGCCTTTTTTAAAAGGCAGGTATTTTTTCCTCCGCTACTTATGCACTAGTTATAAATTGGTTTCTTCTGTGATTTGAGTACATAAGATTCATACTAAGCCAGCACAGTAAAAATGAAGGTCTTATCAGTGAATCAGAAATTGTCTGTAACACGTACTCAGAGAAATGAATCTTAAGGTGAATTTGGCTGAAATATGTTAAAGAACGAGCAAGAAATTGTGGCTTGTGTTGATGGCATTCACCAATCTGACATAGAGAGTATCAGCTGATACACATTTTCAGTAGAAACAGATTTTTAAGTCCATATAATTTTCCTTTCTTTAGTGGAAACGGCTCCCATCAAACAGCTGTTCTCCCTGTGCCGCTCCTCACAGGGAAAGAAGTGGGACTTAACCTGTTAGAAATGGATTCAGATGCTACTTTCCACTACTTGTCTAAGAATTCACTGAAATGCAATAATCAGTCTTAAAAATCAAATTCTTTACAAATCCCTTCAATTTAAAATAAATTGGTTTTGTTGAACATATAGCATTAAGTGTTCTAGAAATGCAGTAAATACCACTGCTGGTACAGTGAATTGCCAGATGTTCACATTTTTCTTTGAAAAATCTATGAAGTGCAATAAAAAAGAATTAATTCAAGTTATGTGATTTTCAAAGTTCAATCTCATGCTACGGTTTGTGACAGCTGTAAACTCTCACGAGGTCTCCGTCTCTGTTATAGCTGGGATACTGTGCCATCTTTTGAGGTTTGAGTGAATTTTAACGGGAAGTGAAAAAACCAGCGTGGGATTGGAGAAGCATCCTCACTGGAGGTGAGTGGCGAGCCCCCAGCTGACTGCAATAGAAATGGGAAGTTTAGATACGTGCTCAAATCTATGATCAGACCTCGAGGGTTTTTTGGGATGTTGCCATCATGTGATACCGTAGATTGCAAGTTGCACACTATAGTGCTTTGGACGATGAAATTTTCTCTCTGCATTGTAGGGATGAGTAGCATCAATTATCAGTAAGATACTTCTGTACATGCAAACTGCTGCATATGCTGTGATAATCTAGACCCTAAAGGAAAGTACACACCTTTTTTTGAGACTGGTAGCTTTAACCAAACCAGGAGGACATACCCTGAAATGGTTAATGGCTTATTGTTATAATTAGGGAAAAATAGTTATGGCCAACCCCTCCTATTTCTTAAGCACCTTTAAAAAAGTGCCAATCCTCTAGATTTCTGGGGTGGGAGACAAATTTTTGAAAGATGCCTTGTGTACATAAAGGGAGGGAGACTCAATTATCATCCAAACTGAGACATTTAACTGTTCTGTCTTCAAAATCTGTATAAATAAGTGGGGTTTTTATGATGGAGGTGATAGAAAGTGAGTCTTTAGGCTATATTCCATTGCTATTGTACCTTAAAAAGAAACTCGGTTATGAGATGACTTTACCAAAACAGGATTGAGAATAAGTCTTATTACTGTTACAGAGGAAATATAATCCTGGATAATATGTTTAATCTATAGTTAATATTAATTTTACAAACTGAAAGAGGAGATATAATTTGATATCACCACTTAAGATTTTAAATGAGATAAATGATTATAATTATGTGAAAACCTACTTAAACATTTCCTGAACACATCACAGTTTGTATTATAGAAATGCAGAACAATCTTTCAGCAGTGAGACGACGTTTCACATGCCATAAAATACTACCCAGATTGATGTGTTTCGAACATGAACTTTATTTGTTAAAATTAAGGTTTCTCTTTGTTTGAGCTGACTTTGAGTTAGCCTTCAGTCTGTTTTTGGAGCTAAGATTGCAAGCTGGAAGTATTTGGCCAAGACTGGTAGTCTTTTATTGCCACTCTGTGTAGTACTGCAAGCTATATTATGGTGCTGTTGGAAAAAATGTATTTCTCCATCATTGCAATAATTTTGCTTAATGCACTGCTTAATGGTTTGACAAAACTTTTTTTTTTAGTCTGATTGCTCTGTTATTTTTTATGGTAGAAAAATATTTGTTCCACAAATAAATTAGAACAGTTTAAATGTAGATTTACACAGGGATATCAAATTTTCTACAGCGGGATTTATTAATCAGCAGTTAATGAAATTGTGACATGAAGGACATTATTTGGAGAAAAAAAAAATTTCCCTTTAGCTCTAATTTCTAATAGGTAACAGTAAATCTTGCTTTTCCATGAACCATATCTGTGGACATTTTCTGCAGTGGAAGATAGTGCAAACGGCTCTTGTTCTATGTGAAATAGCTCATATGATGATAAATGATAAATGGTGTTTAAAAACATCTCTTCCCTTTTGAAAGAAAAACAGCTTGGCGAGAAAAGTAACAGAAGTTAGTTATTACCTGGCTGTGATTCTACAGTAAATGCAAATTAGCAGACCCCTTTGAGTTCTCTGGAGGTGAGTGGGATTTGCCCAGATGTGAGTGCTGGTGCTAGAAAGTGCTGTGGGATGAGTCTGTGCGAAGCTGCTCACCAGGGCAAGGAAACGGCTCCTAGTAGCTTTGCCTCAGCTTCCCACCTTTGGGACATCACCTCTGATCTTCAAAGCATGATCCTGACTGCAGAGCTGCCTTTCTTAGGGTTATTCTCCCCCTTTTTTGAGGCTGGTGTGCCCCTCTAAGTACAGTAGAAATAGTTTCTTCTTTGTGAGACTTGGTTGTCTAGCTGTGCTCCACTCAGAGATGCCACTGCTTTTACTAAAGGAGGAAAATACACGTGAGGATGCTCTCCCAGTTATTGATTGCTTCTGGACACAATAATAGACTGAGAGCAGCATGACAGAGAGCTTCAGAGGATAACCTACTCTTCTCAGATCACCAGGGAAAATGTTAACTGTTGCTATTTTATATTAGTATTATTGTAAAGCCTACTTCTGAAAGGAAAAGAAGATTGAGGATTTTTTTTTTTAAACAAATTGGCATTTATGAAATAATCTTTTGTCTGCAAGCTTTTGCAGAGCTCTGCTTGAATGCTGAACCTTTCAGTGACATTAGGTAGCTTTCCATTGCTTGCAGTCTTAAGACTTTGGCTTGGTTGCCAGCCTCCAGACAAAGAATGCCATATGGGAATTGCATCATAATGGTAAGAGCATTCAAGGTTTTGCCCAAATTTTAGCTATTTTATGTCTGAAATCAGGACCGCAGGAATAAGAATGAAAACTGAAATAAGTACAGACTTCTGCAGTGATTTACTAATACTCCTTTGAGCTAACTGCTTTCTAAAATCCCACCTCTGTGAGATTTTTACTTGATTCTATAGTTGTATTTGCTTCATGCAAAGTGAAATGGTACGGGGACTGTTTTGTTTTATTTTGGCTTTGCCATGTGCTATCTGTAAAATATGGAGACTGAGCTAGAAAAGAGGAGCCAACCTATTGTATTTTGAGTGTTATCACTGACATTTCTTTTGCTAAACTTGATGTGTATAATCCCACTAGTATAGAGAAATTAGTATTATCAGTGCAAGGTTTTCAAACTGAAGCCTGACACATTAATTACACTTGATAAATAGTCTGGTCTAAAGATAAAACTTTCAACAATGGTATCCAGCAACCCATGTACAAATAATGAACACAGTTAAGTTAAACCATGATTATAACCAAGACTTTGTAGTATTCGCCTCAGCCTGGAATCTCAGTGTCCTCAGACAAGCACAGATATACAGCAAGAAAACCTCTCCTTTCTCTCTGCTGGATGCAGTTTTTCTCCTGTCTACCTAATGGATATTCTTTAATATTTTAATAGCTGATTTTGTGTTTTCGTATCATCCCTCGATGTTGGTGTAGGTCTTGAATGAAAGGCACGGGAATATATTCTATCATATACAATTCTTTTGAGGAGAGACTTCATTTTGAGGGTTTGGTGGGTTTTTTTCCTGGTTCAGAATCTTCAGAGAGATAAAAAAGTAGATTTCTTGCTTGCCTCCTGTAGTTTGCTGTTGTTGTTACTCTAGAAAAATCATATGCTTAATCCAGTTACTGCTGTAAAATACAAAGTGTGTATCCTCTGCCCGTTAGGTCGGATAATGTAAAGGGTCCTACACAATTGACCTTGCCTGGACTGTTCAATTGCTGTTGAACATGGCAAATATTTGCAGTTATTCTTTCATTGAAATCACTCCTCTGTGGCTGCAATGTATACGTTTTTCCTGGTGATGGCATAGAGTTAACGATATTCTTACTGCAAATTTTTTGTCACAGTTCTCTGGCACCATCGGGTCCCAGGGATTCCCAGTGCCGCATGTTTTCTGGATCGCTGGAAAGTGCATCTCTAAGAAGGTTTTTAATATAAAACAGTTTCTTAGTGAGAAGAGACTTGGGACCTGTCCCCGTCTTTAAATAAGCATGAGTGTCCTCTGGCATGAATTTTCTGCTCCTCTGCTAATTCAGTAAACTTGCTTGATGAGCCAGTAGAAAGTTTGTCATTACACAGCAATATCCACGGGGGTAGCTCATAACTCGAACCCCCCCGAGCATGTGCACCTCAGCTCGGAGCCGAATCGAGGGCTTTTTCCAACGGGAATGGTTTGGGCACCGTTTCCTCCGGGCTCATCGCCCTGCCAGGGGCAGAGCTCTCCTGCAGAGCCTGGAAGGGGTTTCCAGGCTGAGCGGGCGCCTTGCCGTGCTGCCTGCAGGAAGGGGGGGTCCTGCCTAGCGTAACGCCCCGGCTCCCGCCCCGGGGGTGCACAGCCCCTGTGCTGCAGTGCCGCAGCGGTACTGGGTGTTTTGCCGAGACTCAGGAATTTAGACCTTCTTTTAGCTTATGTTTGGAAAGGTGTCACGTACCGGTTACAACTACTGCACTGCACTCGCACCCAGGTGGATGTTTATCCATGACAGTTTATTAAATAGGCCAAAGCCCATACACAAGCTTGTTTTAACTATCTCACGAAATACAATCGCATAGATAATAACTAATGCAGGCATAGGGAAGGTGATACAACCTGTCAACATTTCTTTTTCTCCATGGGTTTCCATTATGATGTGTTAGGGGAGATGTCCAGGGTAGTGGGAGGGTCTCAGGCCAGCTGAGGGGGAGCTCCAAGGAGGCCCTTCAATTTTCACAGAATCCCAGAATCATCTCGGTTGGAAAAGCCCTTGAAGCTCCTCCAGTCCAACCATGAACCTCACACTGACCGTTCCCAACTCCACCAGATCCCTCAGCGCTGGATCAACCCGACTCTTCAACCTCTCCAGGGATGGGGACTCCCCCCCTGCCCTGGGCAGCCCATTCGTGTGGTGTTTTGTGGTAAGCAGGGAGGGTTGGCCTCAACTGGTCCCAAGCCAACAAGCATGACTTGACAAAAAAGGGAAGCAAGACTGACGTTGTCCCTCCAGAGATTTTTCCCCTGTCATACTGGGGCCCTTTCTGGTACCTTGTTTGGATATCTTACCCGCTAGTGTTGGTTTTACTTCATTCTCCAGTTGTTTTAACTTCCACTTCATGGGTACTTCCAGTGGCTGCTCAGGCTCCTGACACGAGTGCCAGGCCGCGAGTGCTTTCTGGGAGATAAGGCGAGTGGAGTGACAGAGGCATTTCTTCCACACTGCTGGGGCCTTCTCACTGTCAATCACAACCTCCGCCCGGCTCCATCCTACAGTCTAGCAAAAAAATATTTGCCTGTCTTCAGTGGCTCTGGGTCTGGGGTCGTCTCCCACAAAAGGCCAAACATTTTATCCTGTATTTGGAAGCGCTATCCTCCTGGTAGAGAGTGAGAAGCGATCCCACGTTAGGGGAGCTCTGCTGGGACATGGTTGCTGTCCTCACAGGCACTGCACATAGTCTGTAGCGAGTATCCCCAGCAAATAGTTATCCTCAATCTTCCAGATTATTTCATGAGAGTTTGCCTAAATTGTGCTCATCTCTACCAAACCACCGTAGTTCTACACCTGAGGCTGCTTTTATTGTCTCTTTTGGCGTGGCAAAGGTGCTGTGTTGCATGCAGTCAGTCAGACATGGCAAAGAGGACTTGCAGGGGTGCAGGAGGAGGCTGGGTTTGGGACACAGCACTTGCCTTCTGCTGCCTTATCCATAAACTCTGTTGTAAATATTTTTGTGTCTGTTGAATGGCACTATTTGCAGAAAAGCAAATGGGTCAGACAAAATGTCTTGCAGGCCTGTGAGCCCATCTGGCAGTGGCCTGGGTCAGATGTTCGAGGCACATGGATAAACACGCAAGAGTACGTATAGGGTGAGGTTTCCCACTTGCGTATCTTCCGTTTTTTCTGTTTGAATGTTTGGAGTTCAAACTCACGAAGCAATCGCAAGAAGCTGAACTATTTCTGAAGGTCTCATGCCTTTAGAGCGGTACCAAATGGCTCTTGTCTCTGCCACCCAAATGCTGGGCTCTGCTTTTCACTTCTGTTCATAGATGTTGATGAGCCAAGACCTCCTGGTCGCTCAAAGCCATCCTCAGTGCAAAGCCTGGGGGATCAGAGAGGAAAGATGTGAATTCTAGTTAGTAGAGCAGTTTAACCCCTGCTGTGAGTTATGCAGGACACTATTTGGTGATGTTGGACATGAAAATTTCCTGTCCTGCTGAGGGATTATTAAAGCCAGCACAGAAATGCTTTCCTCTTTCTGTGAAAGACACTCCCCCCACTTTGAAATTAAGTAAAAGGTGAGGGAGAAGAGAAAGGAAATACTATGTCAGTGGAAATCTCTGATGCAGAAAACTTCAGAGAGTTTGATTTTTTTAATATTTTCTATTATAGATTGAATTTTATCTTACAAAGTAAAAATAAACCCCACATCATTTGAAATGGAAAGCCAGGAACCTTTCCACCTAAAAATGACAGAACGTTGCAGTTTCCCAATCTTTAAAAAGTAAAATACCACAGGAAATATATCAAACCCAATGTTTCCTGCAAGTTGCTATTTCAGAATCAACATACTCAAAAAAAATATGTATGCTAATACCACTCTGAGCCAGTGCTGACCACCTGTTGTCCGATAAAACTGCCTTCTAGATAATTACAGTGTTTTTATGGTGCTCACAACCTCTTTGGTGCTAAAAGTTTGTGTAGTAGACTCCCTGTAAGCATGAAAATGGAGATTAATTTTTGGTTACATGCTGCACTATTAGCATCAAGGACCTATTTGTTCTTTCAGTAATGTGATTCTCAGTCTCTGGGATTCATCAGAGGGATTTATCAGTCTAATAAATACGTCCACTCTGTCTATAATTTTAATGTTTCCTGATTAAAACAAAGCTGTTTATCTCTCTTAGCTTCAGTGATTGTATGTAAACAGGGATTATCTACCCATGAATCTCATCCCCACTGCCAGTTTGCAGCACGTTCAGGCTTTCTTTGGGAATGACTATGTTGTGAGGCATGTGTCTGCCTAAACATGTGCAACTAGTTTAGAGTTAGTCTGAATACAGGAAAAAATACAGAACAGTCTGTTCGACTGTGGGTTTAGGTATATAAATGTAATTTATTATCAGTCACTATGTAACACAAAACCAGATCTTGTAAGGGAATGAAGAGTCAAACAAGATTTGTTTTGTGTCCATGTTGAAATGTGTCCATTTCAACACAATTTCTTTTTACCCCTTTTCCTCCAAAGGGTAATAAAAACACTTATACAATGTCATTTTTATTACTAAATAAACTGTTGGTAAAATCTGTGTGATAATAAAATAATTACTCCTTTGGGAAATGGACCTCAGCTGTGAGAGGTTATAAATTATCCCACAAAATAATAAAGTGCAGACTCAGCACAGAGTGACTTCCAGTGAGAAGAGAGGAGCAACCTGTGGAGGCTTCGCAAGGAGCCTCAGGGATAAACTTGGACCTTGTGTAACTTGCTTTAAGCAGAGTCCTGTTATATTTTACATGTGATTAGCAGGTTATATGCATATGAAAATATGGACAAATTAAAGGCCTTGGACAAATTAAAGGAAGCAAAATGCTTTTGGGGCTATTAAGCAAAAAGATTGAACCATACATCATTGATTTATGTATGTGCAGAGAAACATCACTGCATCCCCTCTGCTTGTATTCTTTCCTTAGCATCTGCTGCTGGTCTGTGTCAGAGGTAAGACCTTAGAAAGGGTGGTCTGACCCAGTATGGGTTGCCTCTAGTCATTTGTCACTCCCATGTATCAGCAATCAGGCAGTTTCATGCTCTCTCCTTACTTAAGTCTTACCAATCTTACCATTTTTACAGTTTTTCTCTACCGTACAGAGAAACTTCAGATTTTCCTCCTGTAGTAATGAGCCAGGATCTTGTTTAGCAACTTTGCATCACCCTTGGATAGCGAAGGAGTGTACTAAAAGCCTGCCCCTCTGAACAGACAGATGACCTGAGCCTGTCCTCTCCTGCGGTTACTTGTTTTGCATGCTGGAGTGTTCTCTGTGCCCAGGTTTGTCGCCGTAAAAACTTGTAGTGCTGGCTATGTTATGGTTCTGGCAGAAGCAGCAGTGCTGTTCTCCTCCTTTAAGTGAATGGTTTTGCTCAACACATCCAGTGCTGCCCAAGATTAATTAATTACATTGCAGATGAGAACTCCCAGAACTAGGTTTAGATTGGTGAGTTTTATGATGGCAAACCTTAAACTGCCGCAGTTTGGAACAGATGAAGATGTAACGTGAGGTTGCTCTTAATGCAGCGTGCAATTACTCATTCAACTGAGTGAAGCTTCACAGTATCTTTTTCAGGATTGTTCTCATTACACAGATTGAAAAAACTGAGGCCAGTGTAAATTCATAATTTATTTTCATTTCTACCCTTAATCCATTTGGATGAAACCAATGCTCTCCTTTTCATTAAAAAAAAAAGGGGGAAAAAAATAAAAGCCAGCTGTTGGCTTTTCTGAAGAGTCGCTGTGGGACAAGGCATCTCCCTGGAGGCTCCAGTCTGAGGCCGCTTGCTGAGACACCTGGCAGAGGAGGAGTTTGACCACCTCTGTATTTTTTTAAGGCTGTGTTGCCTAGCAGGATGGCTTCGTTAACAGTTACTGTAATAAGATTCTAGGGCACTGAAGTTCTGGTTCAAAAGTCAGGTTTCTTTCCTTTCCCTCCAGCGTCCAATGTGCTGTGGGTCAATGACAGACACCACAGTTCATAGACAGCAGCCTGCATCTCCTGGCTCCTGCTGTAACGACAGGCTCCCAGTATTCAGCCACCTAAATGGTGCTAATCATCACTTTTAGCCTATAGGGAAAGGAGAATACCTTCTTTTTGCATGATATGCTCTGATGCAATGCTTGAAACAATTTTTTTCTTTCCATATCTTACCCATTTTCTATTCCTTTATTTTATGTCTTGCCAGCTCTATTGACATTTGCAAAGACCTTTTACAATTTTTATGGGGTGTTATTTATAGGATTAGTAGAGATAGAGAATGTATTATCATGAAAGTCTTATAGATTTTCTTATTAATATATTTAAATGTATTAATGCTCCCTGGCTTTTTCCTTCATCTTTCCCCAGCATGTCGCGTTTCTGCATTGTTTTCCCATGATGTAATAATATTTTTTTCTGGTTTTTCCTCTTTTCTATGCTGAAGACACACTTACTTTTTCACGTCTTTTTCTCCCACTCTTTCCTTATCCTCCCTCTTGCCCTCTTTCCTTTGCATGCTTCCTTCTGATGTTTTTTGCTGCTAATGCCTTTTTTTTTTTTCCCTGGGTCCTCAACTGTTTGCTTTGCAGTCCTTTTGCTGATCTACCAGAATTCCTATCATGTTTATTTTCTTGGCTTGTCAGCTCAGCGTGCAGACTGATCCTGTGCAAGCCGCTGGTCTGATCCTACGCTGAGCTCCAGAGGATTAGGCTGGGTAGCTGTAGTAAGGCGAGCGCAAATCAGAGCTTCACGGCAGCATAAGGCACCTTTTGCCTGCAGAGAAACAGAGAGAGCAGAGCTCTGCTTTTCTGCAGTTCTGTCTGCTGTATTCTCTCTTCTCCCCCACCTTAAGCTGGGGGAAGGCACAAAAGAGTTATCTGAACCACAGGTGGGCAAGGAGCTCTGTTAATAGATAATCACTGAAGTGGCTGTGGGAAAGTGTTTTATTTATCATTTGTGTGGAGATAATGTTGCTTTGCTTGCCTCAGATTGATATGTTCCCTTTCTCTTTCAAGAATATTCTTTTTGTCTGCTGTAAAGACATCATGCTATTTTCAAGCTGTTATTTAATTTAATTGTAGAGCTATAATGGATGATTTTGAATCAGCATTCAGTGTTCCTGACAGATGTACGTGAGGGCTAGAAGATAGCACTAGGTTAAGCTCCTCTTCCTTTGCAAACCTGTTATTTTTGCAGGTGGTAATGACCTGTTCAGGTGCTGCACATCTAAAAAATTCTTAGACTCTCTGCCAGTTTCTTGTTTAATAAATGATCACTGAAGAAATAGACTTACTTTCTAAACTTAAAAATACATCTTTTTCTCATTAGAGGCCGAACATTACATGTTGTGATTTGGAGAGCAGAGGCAAGACTTCTTAACCCTGCAGGAGACGTTGAGGCGTGAGGCTTTTGATCTGGTATTTTCAGTTGCGAAACGGAAATCATAACCTAGCTGCGTAGTCTGTTGTATTTGAATAGATAAAAACAGACAGTGCCGAACTATAAGCTCACATGCTGGGACTGGTGACTGGCAGCCTGTTCACAAAGGTTCTGTGTAAGTGCTTAAGTACTAAGCCCATTAAGTAAAACCCCATTTCTTTCAAAGATTAGATAAGGGATTGCAGAATACTCAGGCACTCAGTTTCCGATAGTGAACTCAACAAACCCAGTGGTTTTGGGGACGATCAAACTTCTTTGTGTTTGCATGTATAGAAAACTAATTATATGTAGTGATGCTATTCAGCCTTAACCTTATGCCATTTTCTGTGTGTTTTCTTTACGTAAACAGTTTCTCCGTAGTTTCTCTAACGCAGCTTTATCTCCTGTAGTTATTGAAATTGTCTGCATCCTTCAAGGTGCTCTACAGCTTAATTCTGTGGAGTTGTTGATTTTGTTGAACCAACTGTGCTCCAGAATTCACCTAACCTGGTCAGCACTGGTAAGTTTTCTGATGTTGATTTCCCTGGAGAGGAAGGCTCGCACATCCTTGCTCCACAGCACAAAATTGAGCTGCAGGTGGGTTTCTATAGATGCTTGTTTTCTTTCTGAAAGCACTGGACATTTCTGTGTAATTTTTTTCCTGAACATCATCTCCAGCTATTTGGCTTTCTTAGCTTTCATAGATGGCACTGATAGTCCCCAGAGTGTGGTTGTGGCTCAAGCAGACAGATGTCCCTGAGCTGTAGAAGCTTTGTTAGCAAGACTGAAAAGCTGTATGTACCTTTGTTTTGCTTTTTTCTTTTTCCTACTGAAAACAATTAAGGATACTCTCCAGACAACCTGCTTTGGAGATGAGTATACCAGTCATAAAAACTTACCCAGCAGGTACAGTCTAGCGCTACCTTCTGAGGCGAGGAACTGTGCAAGGGAGCACTTAGAGGGTTTTTATGGCATAGATACAGTGTTTCGTGGGTGAATGTTAGGAGCCTCCTCACAAATACTTTGTGATCTGACATTATGTGCCGAGTACAGCAAGATATTCAGCACGTGTCTAACTGATGCACGTGCTTATAGCTACCCAATAAAACATCTTCCTAAGTGGAAGTGTCTGTATTATTATATCTGGTGTAAAGGACTAGAAAAAATGTAGTAAGGACAATTTAGTGCTCAACAAAATGCCTGTTTTGTTAGCACATTTGTTGCATAAAGAAACATATCTTAACAAAATCCATCTACAACCTGGACCCTAGATATTTTTCAGTAGTTTTTGAAGTAGTTCGTTGCAACTGCTAAGCTGGTCTGAGAAAAAGGCCTTGTACACAATCCATCTTCAAAAGGAGCTGTATGTAGATTTGTACGATTCATTTTTCTACCTGTTCTTCTCTTAAGAGCTTTTAATTTTTGCACTAATTTGATATTTAGAGGTAGATGATGCTTTAAAAGCTTGTTTATAAAAAGTCAAAACAGAGCCTTTGCATGGAGACCTAAAGAGTTTTCATTAGCATCAAGGAAAATTTCTATTCCTGACCAAAATGAGAGCATCAGTCTCTTGTCATAGCAAGTAATTCGATGTCTAGAGCACTCAGCAGAGATAGGAAGGATCCCAGTCCAAACCCCTGGTCTAAATTTCACATTCGGAAGGGATTGAGATCTGTGTGAGCACGTCAGTAACCTAACTGTAACTGTTTACTCTCCTGGCTTTTTCCCCTTTGTTCTCCAGTGGTAGAAGTTCCCTGTTTTCACTTGCTCTTCAGTAACGCTCTTGTGTAAACCTCAGTTTCATGAGATGAGGAGGCCACTTCCTGCGCAGCTCTGGTTGGAAGGCAAGGCACAAACATTTATCTTTAAGCTCGATGGAGAAGTGTTCACACCTCCTAAGTTTATTCATCCAACTTCATGACATTAGAAGCTGCTGCTTTCAGTTTCTCAGTGTATACTTCTTGGAATTGCACCAGGAGACACTGGAACTGTGAAAAGAAATCTGAATTAAAAGATGTAGTTCTCCCAGACAGGAACATCTGCAGTCCTTATGCCACCACAGGATCCTAAATCTCCAGAATATTTAACACTGAATGGCAGCAAGTCAGCAGAAGCTAGTGGCATCTGAGGTCTGCCTATAAGACAGGCATCAGAGCATCCATCTCTTCAGCTGATTATAACTTTTGGATCTACCTTTGTTCCTTTTTTTGACGTTAAAACAAGTTGTCAGGTAGCGTGCGGTGGGCTGTGCAGTATATACATATTTTTAAAGCAGGCATGTGAAGAGAACACACGTCATTTTAGGTTGCTAGCACCAGTTTTTCCTTTTCTCATGTAATTGCAAGAGAAATTTGATGGTGTTGCTTAGAGGGTGTAACTGATCTTCTGCAATGAGGCTTAAATCAAATAAAGTTTTATGTGAAGGGTCCCGCAGAAGAGCAACTTTATGTGAAGTCGGGACTGTAAAATTAAGGAGTTCAGTAAATGTGTTTCCCAGGTAGTATTCATTCTCAGCTGCTGTTTTAATTTTGTTGCATTGATCAGCAATCTAGAGAATTTGTGTATGGCATCAGGATTTGGGTTGTTTTTCTTGCATTTGTATTCTGTGAGATGGTCTTGAGCTCTGGGCTGTGCACAGGGTAACCCTTCAGGGAAAAGCTAGGAAAACCCTGGTCTAACTTGAGCGCAGTCTAATTGTCTGCCTTTCCCAAACAATGTTCTCTCTCTGATTCTGCAATACAATAACTCCAGGGTGCTCCATGAAGCCACTAGAAGGTGACTTCAAAACAGATGAAAGGAAGTACTTTCCACTGCTGGGACAGAGCTTCTGGAGCTTGTTGGAATTTTGGGAAGCGGATGTATCTGCAGCATCAAAAAGAGATTAAATAAGTCCCTGGGTAACAGGTTTGTACATATTTTTAAATGGATGAGGCAGGGGAGTAGGATGGAGTGGACTGCAGAAAACAGGCAAGCACACATGCTCTGTGTGAAAAGCTTCTCCCTAAATAGCTGGGGACAGTAGGGCAATCCTTCCTGATCACAAAGCAGAGATCTGGAAATCCTAGCCATAGTGAAAATACATGATTCTTATTCTCTCTTATGAAACATATTCCCAAGCCTGGGCAAGAGTAGCAACCACTTGAACTGTCCTTGAGTAAAAAAAACCTCCCGTTTGGTGCTTGGTCCTTACTGACCACAGGAGAAGTGAGAACTAAGGGCTTTCTCCTTAATGAACCTCCTGTCACGAAGCCCACCTTTGGGCTGTGCTTACCAGTGGGTTTAATGTTGAGCAGTTCTGCTTCCTGCTCTTCTTTTTGATGAAAGAACAGCAGTACTCACACAGTTGTTCCGCCTGCGTTATCTGTAGTGTGAGTAACTCAAGAGTCAGCCTCTTTTTGTCTACCTTGACTTCAGTAAGGCCTTTTACACCGTTTCCCACAGCATTCTGCTGACGAAACTGACTACTCGCGGCTTGGATGGGCACACGCTTTGGTGGGTAAAAAACTGGCTGGATGGCCGGGCCCAAAGGGTTGTGGTGAATGGAGTTAAATCCAGTTGGAGGCTGGTCACGAGTGGTGTCCCCCAGGGCTCGGCTTTGGGGCCACTCCTGTTTAACATCTTTATTGATGATCTAGACAAGGGGATCGAGTGCAGCCTCAGTAAGTTTGCAGATGACACCAAGTTGGGTGGGAGTGTTGATCTGCTCGAGGGTAGGGAGGCTCTGCAGAGGGATTTGGACAGGCTGGAGCAATGGACTGAGGCCAACTGGAGGAGTTTTAATAAGGCCAAATGCCGGGTGCTGCACTTCGGCCACAACAACCCCCAGCAGCGCTACAGGCTTGGGGAGGAGTGGCTGGAGAGTTGCCAGTCAGAGAGGGACCTGGGGGTGTTGATTGACAGCCGGCTGAACATGAGCCAGCAGTGTGCCCAGGTGGCCAAGCAGGCCAATGGCATCCTGGCTTGCATGAGAAATAGCGTGGCCAGCAGGGACAGGGAAGTGATCTTGCCCCTGTACTCGGCACTGGTGAGGCCGCACCTCAATTCCTGTGTTCAGTTTTGGGCCCCTCACTACAAAAAGGACATTGAATCACTTGAGCATGTCCAGAGAAGGGCAACGAAGCTGGTGAAGGGCCTGGAGCACAGGTTGTATGAGGAGCGGCTGAGGGAACTGGGGTTGTTTAGTTTGGAGAAGAGGAGGCTGAGGGGAGACCTCATGGCCCTCTACAACTCCCTGACAGGAGGGTGCAGAGAGGGGGAATGAGTCTCTTTAACCAAGTGACAAGTGACAGGACAAGAGGGAATGGCCTCAAGTTGCGCCAGGGAAGGTTCAGAATGGATATTAGGAAACATTTCTTTACAGAACAGGTGGTTAGGCGTTGGAATGTGCTGCCCAGGGAGGTGGTGGAGTCCCCATCCCTGGAGGGGTTGAAGAGTAAAGTTGACTTAGCACTGAGGGATCTGGTGTAGTTGGGAACTGTCAGTGTTAGGTCAATAGTTGGACTGGATGATCTTCAAGGTCTTTTCCAACCTAGACGATTCTGTGATTCTGTGATTCTTTATGATTTTTTTTCAACGTGCTTAAGTTTTGCTTGGAGACAGGATGCTGGATGAGACGGACCACTAATTTGATCCAGTCTGACAATTCTAGTCTTTCTATCAGTATGTCAGAGATCCTACTGTACCATTCATTTATCAGCTCTATGAGAACTTAACCTAAATGACATTTGGAAATGTACTGGGCAGAAAACCTGATTAAATTCAGCTTACCCTCCTAAATCAACTTTTACTATCTAGCGATCCATGCAGAATATTAAAACTTCTCTGAAACTTTTTGCTTCTGATTTTTCTGTTGTATTCCCTAGCAATTTTAAGCATTTTAAACACCTTTTTTTCCTCCACTTATAGTTCTCTTGAAAGCTTTGGGGTTTTTGGCCTGCCCTGCCCCAATCTTTTCCTCCAAACCTGGCACCTCCAGTTCTGCTCAGCTGACTGACATTTGGGATGTTGGGATCCACAGACAGGCATAGCATTTTGCCCTCAGTAAAGACAGTTCAAGAGAGGGCATCATCCACAAAAAGCAAACAGCTTTTGATTCCTGTTTAGGATTAAGAGGTGCTCAACAGATGAGAAGAAATGCAGTTCATAGCTCGTGAAGCACATGGTCAGGGCAACATTCACCAGAAGGAGGGGGAAAGTGTACTTGCTTATCCTAAGAGAGGGATACAGCTGGGTCATAGAAGGAGGCAAATTATTGAAGTCTGCTCAGGTACAGCATGGGGCATAGTGGCCTGCTGAAAATGGAGTAATTTTAAACATTGCAAGGAAAAGTCATAGCAAATGTATTAGCTAATACCGAAGCCTAAAAGTTGATGCAAAATCATCTGAATTGTCAAGCATTTGAAAACACCAAACTCAAAACAGTACAACACACTATCCATTTTTTTGTCCTTCCAGGTACACTTCCTCCTGTTTGTGGTTCCCAGTTCTCTCCTGGGACAATTCTTATTTTCTTACTTCATAATTTCCACAAATTTCTTTTCCCTCCTTCAGTCCTGCTCTTTACCTTTTTGTATTTATCTATATTCATTTTGCATCTCTAGCCTGTATGACCTGAAAAGTTCAATAATAATAAATATGAATAAGCATGGTTTTATTTGTAATGAAAATCCACTCTTTTGCAGAATGACAGTGATGTTTTCATACTGACAGTGAATGGCGTCTTGTGGCACTGGCAGTCATCCTTGCCCCCTGCTCTGTTTCTCTGGTTTCGGTCTGTCCGCAGCTCCTACGGCAGCTTGATGATCCTGATCTTTTAAAGCCTGCCCCGCTGTTTAAAGGCGGGCTGACCGCGCTGTGGCTCACACGTGCCTTGCGTGGTTCAAGGCCGGCTCACTTAACACACTCTCTGGGAGCTGTGTGGATGCCGGGCTGCTGCTGCGTAACCCCGATACCGGCCGGGGGATGCTGAGCCTGACATCGCCGCTCTCCTCAGTCTGACCCTGCTCCAAGGCGGTGACACCCCTGGGGATCTAGTGTCAGCTAGAAAGTGAACCCTTTCAGAGTATTTATTCCCTTCCCTGGGTGTGGTAACAGTGTTTGTGTGCTATGTCTTGTGGCTTGTAGTTACACAAGGATTTTGGTGTGAAGCTTGTGGGGTCAGGCAGGGTTGGCCACACTGGATCTAAGTCCTAAGCAAAGTAACAGCCCAAAAGTGTCCTCAGAGTATGTTTTGTGTCAGCTAAAAAGGACAACCTGTTTTGTCAACACATTCTTGAAACTATTTCATGGAGAATTTCTTCATTCACTTAAAGGCTTGTCCCAGTAGACCTTTTTCCATCCTCTGTCTTTTGCATGTGGACAGTTGATGTACAGGTAGTCGTTACAGGAATAGTAAATCTTTACTTTTAATGAGGGAAAGGAAATACCACAGCCCGTGTACCTTTGTGCTTGTATAACTGTCTGTGTTATCAGCTTGTACTGACGTAGCTGGTTCTATAAAAATCGTCTTGGGGAGCAAAATTATTTGAACCAGTGAAAATAATTTCACAAAGTCCTACTGGGAAAATGTATTACATAATGGTTTTGCATAGTCTAAATTTGAGTTTTCCACTTTAAACACCGGAAAAAATGTAGTTTTCAGTATCATTTGCAGCGTTTAGATGCAAACAGAATTTTCATTAAAAATTACCATTCATTCTGGTGGAAAAGAGACCTCAGTGAAAAATTTTCATCCTAATCATAATGTTTTATTGAATGGTTAAAGAAAGAAATGGTTATTGTGGTCTTCCATTTAATTTGTGTGTGCATCATATGTATGACTGAAAAGTAGCTGATGCAGGAAAAAATGATGAGTATCGTTCCTCTCACGGCATCAACTCTGGCAGCTGGCGGTGGGAGGACGATGCCTCTTCATTGTCTGTTTTCCTTTGCTTGTTAGCTACCTTTCATAAATAAGAAATGAAGAACAGCTTTCCTTCTTTTGATGTAGGTTATAAGACATTTCTGAAAGCATGTATTTTTTCATCTTTTCATTGCCCTACACTAATGGGAAAGTCACACTCAAAACCTCCAAAGCAAAACTCAGAGACAGAGACAAGTACTTAGGTCCTATGTTTGTTTGTTAGTTTTTCTTTCACTTAGATGGCAAACAAGTTCATAAATCCTTAACTACCCCTGCAGAGTGTTGTTTGCAATGAAAAATAAGAGTCTCTCTGCCAATGTATCCTACTTTCAGAAAAACTTTATTCCTATTTTTTGTCTGAGCCACAAAGATGCAAGTCGTAGAGTAGGAATGAGACTTTCTATGGCAGATACTCTACTGAAATGCCCATCCTCCACCAAAAATCATCATGAATTGGAAATGCCTGGTTCTTTAAGTACTCTAATCACACAATCATTCAGGTTGGAAAAGACCCTTGGGATCATCGAGTCCAACCCTCAGCCCGACTCTACAAAGTTCTCCCCTACACCACATCCCCCAACATCTCATCCAAACGGCCCTTAAACACACCCAGGGATGGTGACTCCACCCCCTCCCTGGGCAGCCTATTCCACTCTCTGACCACTCTTTCTGGGAAAAATTTTTTCCTAATGTCCAGTCAACCTCCCCTGTTGCAGTTTAAAGCTGTTCCCTCTTGTTCTATATACAACCACCTTGTTCTAATACAACCACCTTTGAGTTCTATTGATGTAAACTGTATCATTCAGGCATCTCTCCATAAAAAATCAGTGCCTGATTCGAAAGGTTGTTTCCTGTAGACAGGCTCTGACAATGCAGGAAACTAAGAATCTTGCCTTGAAATTGTGTCTCCGTCCTCTCAAAATGTACTTATTTAAATATATACACTTTTGCATCAGTGAATGCTTACAAAATAAGTTTCATCTTTTACCCTCCTGTGAAATTCTAAGCAAAACACAGTCTAACTGACGTAGAACCTGAATAATTGTAGCTGAAAGAGCCATCCTGTTGCTTGTTTTCCAGTTCCTGCTCTCAGGACTGCGTGCAGAAAAGGCCTTTAGGACAGAGGAGCTGTCTGAAAGAGCTCGCAGTGCTACGTATGTGCTCCAGCCTGCTCGTCTGTCTTGTTCCCTTGCGTTATGTCAATGACAGGACGCTTATCACAAAGTGTCAAGTGATTTTATAGCCCTTGTCAGAACTGTACAGAAAATGAAAGCAGTGCAGGAGAGAGGCGTTCATTCTGTCAAACGAACAAAGCCACCGAAAAGTTTTTATTATAAAGGAGTTTAATTTGCTTTTCCTCACCTTATCAGAAAGTTTTGCTGTTTGACTCTCAGAAGGAAAAGAGACGGAATGGCAGCTGGAGAGGACAGGAGGATTTGCAGAGCAGTAAAACTGAAGATGTGATGAACAGGAGCCATGAATTCAATTAAATCCCTCCTGTAATCAAAGCTAGCCAGACCTGTGGGAGCATGTCAAACCGTTTCCTCCACCAGCACCATCTTTGCCGATGAGAGAGAGGCTACAGGCAGAAACGCGTCTCCATTTTATGCCATTTATTTTGTTGCTGGAGTGAAGAATCCATCAGAAAACCCCTCTGCTCGGGGCAAGAGTGCTGATTTTATTGCCTTCTCCAAAATATTTCTTTGCTTTCCTGTAGAGGGAATGGGTCTCTACTGAAGTCAAGTCACAGCCTAGGAAATCACCTTACCAAACAAAGAAATTCCTTGCAAGTAACAGTTGATTATATCTGCTAAAACTTTAATATTGTCACTTGGCATTGTGCTGCACACCCTGCCCTGTCCTTCCACTGCAGAGACGGGGGGTTGTGTGGCAAAACCATTGCGGGCTAGGAGGATCTCCGTGGGAATCGTAGGCTGTGGCGTAAAGCATTAGCAGTGCTCTGTGTGGGAAAAGGGTTGCATTTGGTGAGTATTATGGGACAACAGTGGGCGATGAAAGAAAGAGGGGTTTGTAACTCACTGTATACAGCACAGAGGACCAAGCTCTGTGTTGTTTTGGGCTCTTTATTTGAGAGGTGGTGTGACACAGCACAAAGATGACAGTTTTTCTCTAGGTATAACTGCAGAGAGTAACAAGGGCTACAGAGTCACTGACATCACGAACGTTTCTTGAAGAGAGACAATTAAAACAAAGATAGAAGGATAAATAAGGAATGCGATAACTTAGGTCAATCATGAAAATGGAATTTTTTATATAACTTTTTCTCCTTAGTGGAAGAACGAAGGCAATGCCTTCTACTTCCAGTTCTAACTTCTCAAATGTAACTCAATTTTTGTATCAGATTTGGCCATGTTCTATTTCCTTTATAGAGCGAAACATTTTATTTCAGGGTCAATTTAAACATTTTTTCTTACTTGCAATGTTTTACTCTGTGTTTTACTTGAACTGAAAGAGGATTTCAGGAGAGAAGGCACAGTGGTTTTTGACTGGTTTGTTTTATGCAGCATGAGCTGATTTTGTGGCTTCCTCAACAGAGAAAAAATTTTTGTGTAAGCCCAAAATACTCATTATTTTTTAGTGAGTGATTCAGACAGTGAATGAAATACAGATCTAGTTCAGACCATCTGTTTATATTACTAATATCTGTTTTATTTCCTTTTATTTCTTTCCCCATTATTCTGTGTTTCCCATCCAGACATCAGCTCTCCTCCATTCATGCTCCCTCTCTCTCATTCTTTTATTACGGTGCTATGAAGCTTTTCTTTCCCAAAAGCTTAGAAAAAATTGTCAGTTGTTTTTGTCATCTTATCTCTCCGAGACACATCATGGAGTAGTTATTTTCTACCCTCACAGATTATACTTTTTCTGTTTCTTAGACTCATCAACCATGAGAATCTGGTAGCTCACTGTGACCACCTGATGATACTAAACCTGGGTTGTCTAATCAGTATATCCTCCCCAAGATGGTGTCCCTTCTTGAATCTTGAAGCCACATTTCAGTTGCAGCGTTTCTTGAAAAATGAATGTTTCACAACATGAATATTCAAAGCATCTGCTGTTTTTTGAAAGCTTCTGAGAATTATTTTTTTCATCTGGAGTCCTTTCTGTGTTTCACTTTGTTTTCCTTTAATTACAGTGTGGAAAAGAAGGAGAGGGAAATAAAAAGTGGACAAAGCAGACTGAAATAAACAACACAAAATCTGTTTTCTTTAAAAGTTAGGATTATGATTACATTTTTTTTTTCCTAGCAAGAAAAGAACTAAGAGGGGAAAAAAATCCATGGAAAGCTGTTTTTTAAAGACGATTTCTCTGGAGTGTGGTGAGTTTGGGGAAGGAATAAACTATTCCAAACTCACCTGCAAACTCCTAAATACTCTTATTTTTGCTGACATGGGTCCATTTGCAGTTGCTGACCTGTAGAGTGACAGCTCCTTATTTCAAGCCTTAAGGCGTTCTCTCTGAATCCTCAGCCACCCTGTCTTTCTGCCAGGGAGGTATGGTGGCAGAGTTATTTTATTGTTTACTGTACCAACCAGGATTATAGAAGAAATGTAGTTTCATTATTTATGGAAGGCATCCAGAAATGGGGGGGAATAGTCAACAGCGCTGTGTTACCACCCACAGCTCCCCGCCGGTGATGCTGATGGGGTGTAAAGCTGTTGCCCATCATTTTGCAAGCAAGATCTGTTGTTGCCTACTAGAGAGAGGAAGAAAATTATAGTGACAAACGATAATGTTGTTGACTCCCTGGTAAGAAAGTGGAAGCTTTATTGCTCCACAATCAAACAAACAGCTTCCTTTGTATCTAATGAATAGTTTCAGCTCCAAGTCGAACATAATCGCAGATAAACCCTGCTTAATACAAAAGCTCAAAGCAATTAAACTCCTCAAATTCCATCGGTTCTTTCTCAGTGACATTTGTTACATGACTTGCAAGAAGAGAAAATTACATGCCAAAATCTCATAATGTATTGGATCAGAATGGTTCATCCTGAACTGGAAGTTCTGAATAAAGTTAATACTGAGAACATTATTTCTGTGATTGCTTTGGGACTGTAGCCTTATTTCACACCAAAGTTCTCATGTAAGGTGCTGCATTTTTAAAAAATTCTTTATTTGCTTGGGATAGGGGCAGCTATCGGGGAATTCAAGCTTACAAAAGCTACATTGTTGACTTCAGTGTGCACTAGGAGCAGGCCCTGAAGACATTTCAGCAGAGCAAGGAAGGAAAATGCAGTTTAACAATCTCAAAATTCTTGATGGAAGGGAGTGCATAAGCCAAACAGTTGGAGACTGTGTTTGGTTTTTTTTTTTTTTGAAGGAGACCACAATGATTTAGTGTATTCGTACTGGATATCCTAAAAACAATTATATGTCCCTGCTCTGCAAGGGTGCAGGTTTGAAGCTGAATCTTTTACAGGATCACTGAGAGCCCGGCATGAGACCTAATGGCTGCTTCTGTAAGGTGATTTCTAACTTTGACCAGATATCTCATCTAAGACCTATAACCTTCCCCTGTGTCCAGCAAAAGATTTTCATGCATCAATATTTTCTATTTAAAAATGTTAGTCAGAAGGTGAATGACCACAGTTTGTTTTTACACAGTGACGATGAGGACATCACTACAAATGGAAGGACTCCTGTTCTGGTTGTGACAATGAGGACATCGCTACAAATGAAAGGCCTCCTGTTCTGGTTGAAGAGCCTTTGAAATGCTTCCAGACAAGTGCTCCTGTTAGTCTCCTGATGCTACTCCCAGGAAGCAGAAATCTCTGAAGGTAGGAATCTCATCTCTTAATGAATCTCTGAGGAAAATGTTTATTTGAGTGACAAAGAAGTAAATACAGAGTTCACCGAGCTTTGCTAAATACTCTTCAGGTATTTAGGGTCTGTAGTGGTTTGAAAAGGGCTGTTGTGGTTTAACCCCAGCTGCAACTCTGCACCACACAGCCCCTCCCCGGCAGGGTGGGGGAGAGAATCACAAGAGTGAAAGTGAGAAAACTCGTGGGTTGAGATCAAGACGGTTTAATAGGTAAAGCAAAAGCCACTGGCACACGCAAAGCACCACAAGGAGTTCATGCAGGGGCTCCCAGCAGCAGGCTGTTGTTCAGCCCTCCCCGGGAAGGCAGGGGTACATCACCCCTGACACTGCCTCCGCACGGCAGAGACGCTGTGTTGCGGGGAGTTACTGGGCACCAAAGCTCGCTCACATCGGGTCATTCCTGCACTTGTGCTGCTTCTTGTAAAACTGGTCCTCCTCCAAATCAAAGAGGTGTCTGATGAGCTATTTTTAAACTGCTTCTCTCAAAGAAATTCATTTCTAGGTCCCAAGTCAGCAAGAATAGAAAGATGCATGTGCTTCTACCTTCCCCCTAGGGCTAATGCATAAACTTGTTCCTGAAAATGTAGATCAGGCAATCAGTCAAGAGCTGCTCATTTGTTCAGGAGCCAGAATTTGGTCTGCTTCCGTGGTGAGCACCACTGGCCTCGCGGTAGAAAGCTATGTTTGCTTTTTCTCAGCCAGTGAACTGTTTTTTCTGAAAAGGTGCTTCAAAAGAAGAGGTGCAATAAAAGATAGGAAGGTGACAGGTACATTTCTTAACTTTCTCCAACTGAAAAGGGTGTGTAAGTCTTATCTCCTGTATACTGGCCAACAGAATGGGCTACAGGATAAAAATGTGTGGTGGGCTAGAGTGGAAGGAGGGACAAAGGCTGAGAAAGATCAAGATCAGCCCCCATTACCACTGAACTAACTTGCCTTTTTAAAGGAATTGACACTGTTTTGAACAAAGCTCTGTATAGTAGATGTGCTTTAGATACACTTTGGACATCCTTACATTCTTTAAGCTTATTCCTCGAAACCTTTGGTAAGAAGAGGCAATAAGGACTCTGGTTTAGCCAAGGCATGTGCTAGACACAGGGATTCTCAGCTGTATAAAAGTGGCAGCAGGGGCAGCACAAGAGCGTTACGTACATGGACAGCTTAACTTGCACTTTAATGCCTAAGGGGATTACCTCTGATAGTCCTGTTCTTGGACATAGATAAGTCCAGGTCTATTTGTCCACGTCTGTTTTAGGTCAGTTATGGATACAAAGCTTAAGTCAAGGAGACTCCTTGAGTCACTTAAGTATTTTGAAAGCATTAAGGGGGATAGAAAATAATATAAATCTGAAACTAGAGCTACAGCTGTTAAAAATCTGTTCTCCTGTCTGTGCTCCTTTAATGATACTAAAGGAAAGGTAAGCTTATTTGGAAGTGTTGGTGTGTCTACACAGTACCTGGCAGAAAGGAATAAGGTAGTAAACAATAAAAGTCAAATATAGAGAGAAATTAAGATATTATATGAAAGCCTCACAGAAATTAGAAGTACATCAATGATTTACAGCAGCTACAATCATGTAGCTCCTGGATAAGGATGGGAAAAAGTAATGGAAAACATAAACACTCGAGAGGGTGGGGGAAAGAGATAGGGATAACCAGTTTCTGAGGGAGGCTAATGTTTTCCATACAGAGTAATTAATACAAATTGCCTTTTATATTTCTTATAAATTGTGTTGTGATTTGAGAGCCTTTATATCCAGAGCGTTTTCAGAAGAGATGTGGAAGCATTGCTCTGTGGTTTGCACAACAATTAAAGAGGTGCTGTTTTCCTGCTGAAATCCTGGTGGCCTGGTGTTCCCGGCGCTCGCCTGGGCTCCCTCCTGTCCGCCCACCTGCCCTAGAGCAGCAGAGCACGCTGCCTTACAGGAGCATGGCTTCTTTGGGTCTTGTTTGTTGTTTTATTGATTGTGTGAAAGGCTGCAGTAAAGAATCTCTTTTTTAGAAAAGAGTAAACAATACAGAACACCTCAGTATCAGGTTTTCCCTTTGCTTTGCAACTAGTGGCTGCCTCAGGTTACAGTAGCAGCTGAACCTCTTTTCCTTTTTTCTCCTCATGAAAATGTGGAGATAGGTGTTCCAAGCTTTCTCATCTTTTAGTTTAATGAACCAGGACGATAGGTTTCTCTGTTGTTTTTGCTTTACTGAAAGTGTGCTAGTTTTGTATTTTCAGGGCTGCATCCCTGACCCTTGCATTACTTATGAAACCTATGCTATAACTTGGCCACTGGCAAATCTCCTAACATCAGTTATTCACTCTGGATGAATATTTAAAACAGCAAATAAAATATAACTCAAATTCCAGAAAAATTTTGGAAGATCCTACCTTCCTGCAGCATGCCACGGTGGTCAAAACCTTCTGTCTACTCACAAAGATATTCCTCTCATGAGTCTGAATGGGGGGAATCCCCCCCTGCTTGTGTGTTTGATGGCCCAGCCTCTCGCCTGCTTGCATCTACTGCCTCAGCCAGGAGACACCAAGGGGAATATCTTACCAAAAACTCTCTTGGCTTCTATTTCTTCTTCATTCTTGCAATGAATGAATCAATGCTGGTAGGGACTGTCCAGTCCAATTGCTGCTTCATTCCAATTTGATCTCTTGTGGGGTTCTGGTGCTGCTGGGATGGCTTAGCTCAGATGGGCCATGTCCTTTCACACCACATAGAAAACTGGCAAGACCCAACTTCTGTGGGCTGTCCTTTGCCAAAGTGTGTTTTTCCAGGACCTTTTTGAGGAAATCCTCTCTAATCATTGTGCTAGCACCTGTCTGTCGCTGGTAGTGGCACTGGTAGCCTGGACCTACAATGTACAGCACTACAGCGCTCTGTCAGCTCCTTCACGCCATCGGAGACTCAGTAATGAGCAGCTGCCTGTATATACCAACTTTTCCACCATTTCCAGCACCAAGAGACCTATACCAATGCTATCATTAAAGCAGCGCTTTCCCCAGAGGCTCCTTACAGAAAATATTAAAGTTTCAACACTGTGGTTTGTAGAAGATTTGGGTCTATTATTTTACTGCTTTTCCAATCCACGACTGTAATGATTGTTTTTGCATCAGTATGTTTTCAGTGTAAATGAACAATTATATTTCATGCCTCAGGCAGTTTAATTTCTCATTACCACATTAAATACTAAAGGCTGCTTTTCTGCCTCAGATCCACAACATCTGTCAGCACTTGCCTAAGAAAGTTTGTCTGCTTTGGTAGTCAGTGTGGTATCAAACTGAGTCACCATCAAGCTAAAATTTAGAATGTGGCTCTAGCATTCCTGATGATAACACTTCCAAAATTGGAGAAGCTCTTAAGTATTGGGTTTTTTTTCCCCAGAAAGCCCTGAAGGTAGCATGTATGAGTTTTATGAGAAAAATCGAGACAGAATTCCTACCCCAAGGAAAAGAAGACATCACAAAGAGTAGATAAATAACAGTATAAGCAATGATTAAGGATCATACCCTCAGTCAGTATGAATGAGTTCAGCTTTGCTGTTATCGGTGAAACTTTACTCATTTATCTCAACAAAGAATTTGGTTCAAGTGGTATATTAGAATGAACTGCTGTCCTGCACTGCCTTCTGTAAGATGAGTAGACTCTTCAGGACAGAAAGTTAGTTTTCAAGGAGCTGAGGTCTAATTGTACAATTCATTTAACCTAATGTGCTTCTTTAATCACCTACTGTGTGAAGGTAGGATACAGAAAAGTGTGTGTCCCTGAAAATGATGTTATTCTAATAACCTGTGGTAGTTATCTAATGATTCTAGTTGTACAAAAGGAAAGTGGAGGATTTGAGTATCTGAATAGGGGACAAGTCTGAGTACTGGGTAACAATTACAACTTCTCACTCTCTTCCTCATGTGCTTTAGACTTCCATGTATTCATTGGCTGGGTAACCAGTATCACCTAGAAAGGAAAAAAATCCTCTTAATTGTCCGATGATTTTCAGAACAGCCCTGCAGTGTACATATAGTGGAAATCCAAGGCATCAATCCACCCTTCTTTCTGCGATTTCTACCTGCACTTCCCCTTTTTCATTTCTCTGCCAGTGTATTGTCACTTCTACATCAGTCCTTCCTCAGTTTGTGTTGTGTCTCTTTCTGAAAAGGCTCCGTTTCAAAGGCTGTCACGTTCCCTTGCTGCTTCATGTTCACGTGCCTAGCTTGTCACTGGAATGAATGAGAAAGTCTGCAAAGTAAGAGAGAAGCACAGAGAAACTCTGCGTCTGATACTTTTGTGGATATTATTTTCTTTCAAGAGATGAAATTAATTAAATTAGTTTAGTTCATTTCTGGAACAGCAGATGCCAGCTATTTGTGTGACCATCAATCCCTCAAGAGACATCATTAATGAAAGCTTCTCTAGGCTTTGCATACTGTTGGTGTAAGACAATGACTCTGGGGGCATATGAGTCATTATTTCACAGATACCAGTGCCATGATTTTTCTTCTCTTAGATTTCTACAGTTACTATTCTCTAAAATAAAACTGGAATCCAATAACTCACTGTTAATAAAAAAATATTAGGCTGTTGGTTAAGATATGGGATATAGGAATTGAATCAGTTCCACATGTATCTCAGCCACATTTTAATGGAACTGAAATGCTTCTCACCTTTGCCTCTGGTCAGGATTTGCATACTTGAGCTCTTTGGGCTGTCCTCTGCCTCCAGAAATGAAAGAGTGGGCCCTTGGGGCTCTGTATAAAGAGCAAACTCTACCTGAGGGGCAGACAGAAAGTTTCAGGGAAAGAAGAGAAAAAACCAGAGGACATGAACTGTGATTCTCCTTGTTTAATCTCATAGCTGCTCCAGAGTCACTCTCTTAGTACCTACTGATAAAAACACAATTCAATGGCATGCTTTCCTTCCATGGTTCTGCTGAAGGATGCCAGAATTAATATTTGATCATTATTAAGGAGGAAGAGGTTCTGACCTGTTCTTGGAAAAATAAGATATTCTATCCTCAGGGGGTTAAAGTAAAGTTGAAAACCCCATCATACCTACACTTAGTGAAAAATTATTGTGAAATGTAATTTAGCCTGATAAACTACTAAAAATTGTGAAAATAGGTAAGCTGTGGGTAGCTTTCCTCTATGCCTCTTCTGCAGCAAAATATTGTGAGGTGCATTTGAACCTGGTGATCCTGACAGGCTTCTGAATGTGAGTGAAATAAAATATTTTCCAACGCCTAGTTACTGTTATCTGAGTTGCGCTATAAACATGGGCTTCCTGCAAACTGAAACCTGTTCAGGAGCGACAATATACATTCTAAAGCCAATATAACACTCTTTTTCTGCCTTAAAAATGTTTTTCAAACACCTAAAACACTACGGGAGGTACCCCTATGCCAAAACTAAGGTTCCCATGCAAGTTGGGGAAGAAGGTAATCTTAGTTTAGCCGTTAGAAATTCCATTCAGAAAAATTGGGGCACTGCTCTATAGTTTAGGATGAAACACGTGTGCTTCCCTGAACCAGGATTTTGATAGGGCATAGCCGTGTGTCTTGTTCAAATCCAAGCTAAACAATCTCGTATAGAGAAGTCTAATTTTATAGTGCCCTTGATCCTACTCTGCTAGTGTCAGCTGCACCTTTGCTATCGATTTTATTTAGTCTGGGTTTACCACAGCATGCTTTTCTACATCAGTTGCCTCTCTAAATCCCTCTAACAGGGATTTTTAATGTCAGGAAAGAGGGTCTGTGCAGGACTAGTGACTAAATTGTGACTTTTTAAGCTTCTAGAAAGCAAAGGCAAACATGGGCTCCTCTGATGCAATTTTAAGCCTCTTACTAAAATGAGAAACTTCCAGCTCTGTTAGCAGACATTTATACAATGACCACTACCAGATGGATATTTGCGTGCCAGGACCTGACTGGCAACTCATCAGTTCTAGTTAGAGAGCAAAGCTTTTATGTCAGCAGGAGCAGGGGGGTCTTCCTACCCCTCCCAGAGCAATCCCTGTGCCTGGACAGTCTTTCTCAGGAGAAACATTAGCACCACACCTAGACTAAGTAAATTAACTGTGACTAATTTCATGCAAATCCTTTCCTACCTAAAATAAACGAATTTAGGGACTGAAGAGTGATGTAATTAGTGGCCTTCTCAATTCTGTGGCTTATGAAGGCTGAAGAGAGTTGAGGAAGGAAGTCCGTCCTTTGAAATTCTGAAATAGCTGGTTATTTACTTCTGGACTGTAGCTAAGACTGAAAAACATAACAGGGAGACCTGTGCTTTCTGGTTAGCATCAAAGATCAGTAGGTGTGAAAGTCTCAGAAGAGTTTTTTGATCTCATTTGGTCAGGTGAGAGGGCAAAGATTGGTCTTGGCACTTTTTGGACCCATCTTCCTCTAAATACTCCCAGCAGTGAGCTGTTTGTTAGGGTGTCCACAAAAATGTCCAACTTTAAGCTGAGAAAACGAGATATTTCCAGAAGCGAGACTGGAGCTTCATGTATGTAAATATTGCTACTATAAACCAGATTTTTAAGGGTAGTAGTACTCATTCAGCCAGAAGCGTTGCTGAGGGAATTAGTATCCAGTGACAACAACCAGTAAACCTGGCATTTGAAATACTAGTCACATGTAATGAACTCACTTGAGAACAATCTTCACAGATAAATAGCTATAAAATGAATGGTTCTGGCTAGTAAATAAATACGAAGACGCTGTGTTCCTCAAGAACAGATAAAGGCTTAAACTGTTTACAAATGACTCACTGTGGACTATTAGCCTAGTTCTCCATAGAAATAAATGTTCTCATGAAGTTTGCAGCCCATGTTTGCAGACTGATGTGGTTTGGATAAAGCAGATGAAAAAGAAAATGATGGGAAACACAGGCAAACTATAAACCTTTCTGAAACTTGCCTATCCCTCCCTGCGAGTTGTTTTCCTCCAGTTACAGAAGTTTGTGATATTTTTTTTTTCCCTCATGAAACTGTCTGCTGCTCAGTCATGCAGCTTAATCGATTCCAGTCCTTTCATATGGTACAAGCAGGTGGCGTTGGATGCAAGGAAAACCTCCTTGCACATGGCAGGAGCGTTCATTCCCCTGGCCCCCCTGGATTGCCAGCAAATGAGGAGTTATGTCTGCACCACCGCACTTCTCTGCAACTGCATCTTCACCTTCTGGCATAGAGATGCCCCCGCTTGCAAAGAGATGGCTGCTAAGGAGCAGTTTCAAAGGAGAGGCACTGTAACACCACCCTCTCTCATTTCCCACACAATTTCCATGGAGCTACTTTGGAGACAAGAAGAAAATCTACTCCACTCTCTGCGTTTCCAGCGTGCCTCCTTCCCAGCCTAAAGGCCTTTTGAAGTGACCCTCTGAAATAGAACCACCTGTCTTCTATTTTGCAAATATAAAGTGAGAAATATCATGATGTGTAAAGCTTGGGATACTGGGAAGACCTCAGAACAACTGCCACAAATCCACACAGCTGTATGCTCGCATGAGTTCCGTTACCTTTGTTTGCACTGTGGCAGCATGGGGGTGTGCCACTGGAAGACTGTTGTGTTAGGAGGATGGTGCCCGTGAAATAAAATCCTTCTCTGCCTATAGCCCAAGGTGTAATTAGTTTTGATGACTGTTATAGTGAGTAATGCTTCTGCGCCGAGGTTATTTATAGTAGTGTGTTGGTGATAGCATTGTTTTTCCCTGTTAGATACAGATGGCTTATGACTTCACAAATAAATGCAGGTAAGGACTGGAAAGACATATTTGCTGTCCAGCTGTTTTGGGGAATTTAGTGTTGAATGGACCTTTTGGAATACCAAGTCCAGTTTACATGTTCTCACAGGTGTAACACGCAATAATACATTGTCTGCTAGAAAAAGACATCATAGATCTTCAGCCCAGGACAATGTTTCAGAGCCATACTTTTCTTCTGTTACAGATGTCTCCTAGTTTCTTGTCTAGATTTATTTATATTTTGATTTTGTGCCAACATTATCCAGTAGCTTAAGTCATTTTCTCCCTGCACAACACTTATATGAAGGCACTGGTTAATGAACTGTAGGCAGGGATGATTTTCCTGTCCTTGGCTTCTCTATTTGGGGTGCAAAATAATGTGCTCTGCCGTGGTGGGGCTGCCCAGCCCCTGGTCATCTTAAGAGTCTTTGTGCTTTTTTCTATTTGAGTTAATTTTTCATCACCCCAGATGATCAGGATTGGACAAGAGTTTTTCTTAGTGCCTTTTATAGTGGTACCTTGTATAAGACTTCCCTGGAAATGACTTGTCATAGGGTGCTTTTTTACGGTATTTTGGAGCTGAAAAGGCATAAAATTGTTCTAAGTAAGGGAAAACACTCTACCCAGTGCATGGTACTGCACTGCCTTTCTGTTTGTTATATGACTGTAACTCTAAAGTTTGAATAAGAGTAGCAGATGCTATATTTCTTACCTAAGGAATGGTTCCATCTAGATAAAAACATGAACAGTTTCAGATAGCCTGAGACTATTATTAACATAATTAATACCAGCTGGTAAATCTTTGCTGACTCATGCCTTGTCCATGAAACTATTAATGCCCCTACTTTGATCGTACAACAGAACAGATCATATATGACCCACATTAATAATGAATATTTCAAAGCACTTATGTAATTACATCAGAAGCTTATTATTTCTCCTTTATGTGAGATGTAAAGCACAGAGGGATGGTTTGTATTTATAAATGCCAGGACAGAAACTGTTTTGTTCAGGAGCTGAAATTGGATCTTACATGCGTTTATAGGTTTGATATGGTTGCTTATGCCACTGTTGTCGTCTACTCTGAAAATCCTTATCCTCCTGTCCTGGCTGAATGCAGTCTGAGCTTGGAAGTGCTGTAGAGGTTTCGAGTATGCAGCCAGCTGAGCTGTTCTTACCCTTTCCACTGTGCCTCCTTGTAGTGTGGTTACAGCACATCTGGAAGCAACTGGACACAAACCCAAGTATTTCTTTGTAGATATTCTTTTAACTGCCCCTCCTCTGGCTTCTGTCTTTTTTTTGCAAACTACTCCGCTGCCCTCTAGTCTGCAGAAGATGGATGGTACTTTCTATCACCTTCTTTGGTGCTTAGTGACATGTTTTCCTCTCGGACTGCTTCAGACTGCCAGCATAACACTTAGGGTCTCCAGACTGGCAGGCATCGCGTGCTCTGCCGTGCCAAGAGCGCGCTGCCAGTATGCAGCTCGTTGGCCAGAGGGTTGGTCGCATTCCCAGTGATACCCAGAATATTGTTCAAGGAAGCACAGGGTTGGCATCACTAACAGGAACATATATCATAGTAGAAACATACATCATAGTAGAAACATACATCATATGCCTGGGATGCCACACCAGAAGAGAAACAAGGACTGAAACAAATACACTGGGAGGGAAGGCTACTAATGACAAGTAGAACCAAGTCCCCGCTTTCATATTTCTGCTGTGTGGAGGCTGACAAAAGGACATGCCTTTGTCCCAGGAGCTGAACTCACCGCTCCCTCCCTGTGACACTGTTCTCCTACAGCTGAGAGAGAAAAACAAGGCTCTGAAGAATGAGGTTTTCCCCAGGAGGATGGAGGTGGCTCTCCAGCAGGCTGTCCCACCAGGCAGCCCCGCAGGAATCTTCTAGGGCTGCCTCCCACGTGGATTCTCAGGCACTTGTAAGCAGTGGGGAGGAATGGAAGTTTCATCACAGCTCACTGTCCACACCATTTTGGTTATTGTTTAGACAGACACTTACATCCAAAGGCAAGATGGCCAACAAACTCCACGGGTAGTTCGTAATTCTCTGAGGTGTGCTGGGCTGCCCATGGGTTTATGCAGCATTTCCCTTTCCTCCAGGACTCCTTGTTGGTTTCTGCCTTTCTTCTCTGATTCCCCTGACAGTGTCCTTTGTGGGTTGCCCACACTGAAGCAGATTACAGAGCTGAGGTCAGCAATGGAAACTCTGTTTATAAATCTTATCCTGCCACCACTTTTTCAGGGAGAAGAAATGTCATATTTACTTTAGACTTACAAGAAAGTTTTAATAAAATAAAGCTTTTGGCAGTGATCTTACTCTGGTGTGTTCCACTGTTTGTCTTGTGGGCGGACACCTGCAGTTCCAAGACAGCTGAGTTCACAAACAAAAAAAGAATACAAAAACGATACAGTGCCATCTGTGGCCTTGCAATGCAGAAATGAAGTGGGAGGAAATAATTTCTTACTTTTCCTTCCTTTGAGGAAGAAAGATAATGTGCAGGATGTCTTTGCAGCCATTTAGGGATCTGAAAGGTGGCCATTCCACCCTGGGGCTTATGCCCATCTGAGTCACCAAGAGAGGGGAAAGAGCAGGAATCCACAGCACTGCTGTGAAAATGCTGAAGAGGAGTATTGAGCTCCAGGTGCTTCCCGGTGATGCCAGAGAAACAGGAAAAGAGAATGTAGGACAGGTTATTGCAACAAGAGGTGAAAAGGAGGATGACCTGGGATGCTGTGCAGGTTCTGCCTGGACCCCAGTAATAGACCCCGTGTTGAGTCCAGCACCCCTACAGACCCTGACATGCAGTGAATCACCTGAGAAGACAAAGTCCTTCCGGCAGCACAAGCTCCTCTGTGCTAATATTCTGCCAGAGTTGCTCAAGCCCTTGCTCCACCACCCCCTGCAGAGCACTTGTGGGACACGCCGGCTGTCTGGGAGCTGAAATGATGTTTCTCAGGAGACAGCCGGCTCAAAAGCTTGTGAGAGGGAGAATGGCCCTTGTGCTCCTGGCCCCGTACGCTCTCACGATGCCTCGGCTCCCAGAAAGAAGTTGGAAGGGGCAGAGATGTTGTATTCATCTGCATGTACTTTGAAATTGCATGCAGAGCTTGGGAATTATTTTAATTTTGCATTTTAATTTTATTTATTGCACTTTCTGTAACACTACACCGCTCTTTGGCTGTTTAATAAGGTTAAGCAGCCAGGTCAGCTCACTGCACATTCATTTTTCTTCCAGAAACGTAACTGTGAGCTTAACAAAGTTTTGTTTGGTATTTACTGTTCTCCTCATTGTGCCTATGTTTAGCATATATTGTTAGTTGTAATGAAATAAATTGCCACTACTATTCCAAAAGTTTTTCTTAAAATATCAGAAACCTGTAAGCAGTCTATGTAAGTCAGTTAGATGGCACTCCAAGAACATAAACTAGCAGTCACTGAGGTTGCCAGTGAGATTTTATGTGGTAAGGAAATAAGCGTGCACCAATACCATCCATAAAATTATTCAGGCACAATAATCCTTACAAAGATCAGTGGGTCCTTCATCACAGGATGATGAATTTAAAACCCTCCACATAATACAGCAACCAATTTAAAGCACTACAACATATTAGTACAATGTGTTCCACAATAAAGCAGAACCCATACAGGAAAAAAAAGCAGTTGTGTTTGAGAGAAATCACCCGTCAAATCACCACAGTTGTCCAGGATATGAGCACCGGAGACATTCTGAATTTTCATTTCTAGTATTGAGCCTCGGTTTGTGTTGCTGATACGGAGGACATTAAGATGGATGCTTTTATCATTTACACAAATTACCAAGGACACCTGGAGGAGTTCAGAATTCACCTCATTTGTCCGTGTTTAGTATTTTTCTCAGACTTCTTATCCATCACACAGGGCACAGCAGCACATCTCCATAAATGTGATGTTTGTAATAATTACCTTAGCTCTGCCAGGTAGCTCTAGTTTGTCTCCAGAATAAATGCTGAAATTGCTAAGTCTCTTTAATGAAGTAACAAGAGCCAGGACAAGAGGGAATGGCCTCAAGCTGTGCCAGGGCAGGGTCAGACTGGCTCTTAGGAAGGATTTCTTTGCAGAAGGGGTTGTTGGGCGTTGGAATGGGCTGCCCAGGGCAGGGGGGGAGTCCCCATCCCTGGAGGGGTTGAAGAGTCGGGTTGACCCAGCGCTGAGGGATCTGGTGGAGTTGAGAATGGTCAGTGTGAGGTTCATGGTTGGACTGGAGGATTTTCAAGGTCTTCTCCAACCTGGATGAATCTGTGATTCTGTGTGTGTAATTAAATGATCTGTAGGGCTCCATAGCTTACATACTCCTTAAGTAATACTGGAAACGCTCCCCTAAAACATGTTCATAACTATGTAGTTGGAGAACAGTGCTTGCCGTGTGACCCCCCAGACCCCCAGCCTTAGGAACTTTCCTAGTACTTCCCAAACTGATGTATTGATCCTGTCTCTGAGCTACCCCAGGTCCAGCACAGTCAAGGAGGCTTGTCCTTGGTGCTCCTCAGCTTTGCTGGAAACAAGCTTTGTTGCTTGTCTCTCTCAGAATGGCATCACAGGCCTGCAGCAGCAGTCCTGCATTGTTTGGTCTATGGGAATGAGGCAGCCAGCAGCAGAGGTGTGAACTCCCTGAGTTATGAGGCACAGGACAGGCTGCATGCCCGTGAAGGTCTAGTTCCTCCCGAGGTAGCTGGAGTCATCTTATGTCTAACAGATTATTTGATCCCATGCGTTCTCTTGTTCCGGAAGTGACAAACACTGGCCAGTAATAAGAGGGTTGAACCTTTCTGCTGAATCTCTCTTTAAAATGGTTCAATAAGAAAAGAGACTATAAACTAGGCCAGGAGCACTGATACTGATAAATCCTCTGCTTTCCAGAAGGAAAGGTTTCTCTATCTGGAAGCAGTTACTGTTATTTGAGATGAAACTTGAGAATATTCACAATATATGACTGCATTGGAGCTACTTTTGAAGAAGGTGTTTATCTCATGTATATCTCTGTTGCATCTTATTTCTGAGCTAGGGGAACACTGTGCAGCCAAACAGCAGCCAAGTCCTGTTCTCTTCTTTTTCCAACTATGTAAAATACAGGACAGGGGATTTGAGCAGAACGAGCTGCCAGCATCTGGATGATCAATCCAGCATCTGCCTTGGGGATTAGGTGATTTATTTTGTTTGTACTTCATTTGTGTTATCCACTTTAAACACCACTATATTTCTTCTAAATGTCGTATGCTCCACCTAACTTCCATCTTGTTTATGATGACAAATAACCAGATTACACTGCTCAGTTGTCTAAGAGATTAAAGCAAATCAAATAATCAATACATCAAGGGTTTCAGTCCCTTGCTCAGCTTCTTTCTTTCACAAAAGGAAGCTCTACTTCCTTCTTCCAGAAGCATCTTCTTTCAGAAGGTCTTGCCTCACAGGGCTTCTCATATTGCAAGGCCTAGATTATGGCTCTACCTAGCAGCACTCTCTAAGATTCCCACTTTTTACCTCTAGGTATCTTCCACATCTAGATATTTTGAGCTGTTGTTTTGCTTAATAAAATCTTTGACATATTCCTGACTCAACAAGGTTAGAATATAGAAGCTTTCTGATAATTTCCTTTGATAGTAGCCTAAGACAGATATTTTTAAATAAAGATGTTTTGTAAAATATGGAACAGGCATTTTACAAACTGTTCCTTTTCTTCTATTTTAACTTGAAGGTGAGATTAAGAAGCAAAGGAGATGCATCTGGAATAAGAATTTACAAATAGTATTACTTTCATCATAGTCTAAACATTCCCATATTGCAGTTGCCCATTTGTGCAGTTTTTCTCTGCAAGGAATGATTCTTTTGATTGTTTCTCTGATACCTTTGTGACATTCCGCTTTGATCTTCTATCTACAAAGGCTGTTTTCACGTAAGTAACCTTCTAATCTTATTTTGAATCTTGCTAAAGAGTTGCCTTCCTTAGCATCCTGGGACAGTGATTTCCATACGGATTGTAGATAGGTTGATAATACATTTGTTGGAGAATGGGAATAATACGCATTTATGAACTTTTAGTGGACTTCAGTATATAGTACAGAAGAGTTTTTAGAGTTCAAAAGGCAGTAACACTGTGTGACCGAAAAAAATGATCTCTGTGTACAGGCTCTTAACCTTCACGTACAGTGTTTTTCATCTTGCTTTCTCTCCAGGGCTGTATCAGCAATCTTTATTCTGCTTTTAATCATAATTCATTATTCTTGCAACATTCCCTACAAAGACAAATGTCAACTGGTGACAACTCTGTTTCTGGCAGCAAACCAACCTCTCAAGTTGTATAATTTTTTCTGTTACAGAGATTCCACTCCATCACATGTAGCTGTTTAGTCCTAATTACTCTGCCCTTAAATTGACTTCACCTTGTTCAGGAACATAGCTTGCTACTTTCTGAAGTATAAATGAATAATTCTATCTACTGTGAGCATAGTTTTAACTCTTTCTTTTACTTTCTTTTTTCTTGAGTTTCCAGTAACATGAGTGTTTTCTGCTGCACAAATCTTAGATGTTATGAATTCTACTGAATGGAGCCCTAAGCAGTTGGCTTTGGCCATTACTATGTATGCTGCAGTTTGCTCAGTTAAAATGTGTGTACAATTTCACATGACTTCTGGGCTTGGTTTAACCTCACCAAATAGAAAATGTTTATATTTTGCATCACTATGATACTGTCAGCAAACAATAGTGTTGGCTATTCTATCTGGGTTGATTGGAAGCATATTTATTACATATATGGCAAAAAAGGCATCATGTAAGTGTATTATTTATTGTGTCAGATACTTAAATTGATTTCAACTTCTCAAACAGTTCTCTCTATGAGGAAATGCAGAAATCTAGGTTTTCTATAAAAAAAAGCTAATCTCTTCCAACTGGAAGAATCTGAACCAGGTGGGATATACCTGCCTTTCTTTCGCCGTTACAAAGCCTGGTATCTCCACCCATTTTCTGTATACCTCTCTCCCTTAAAATTTCAATTCAGCAAGCTGCTTTGATCTGTCTCATGTTTCCTGCAGATGCATTGTAAGATATCTTGTACGCTTAGAATATATACATACATCTCATGTACAAATCCTTTCTTTTCACTGCTGTTTGGCACTAAACTGAGGTCCTCGGGGCAGAGCTGTCTCTTCTGTGTCCATACGCCACTAAACACATTGTGAGCTCTCAAAGAACAAGCCAACACACGTGCAAAGACCCTCCCTGTTAATGCTAAACAAAGTTTCTGTAGTTAAACATTCAGAATGCCAGGAAATGTGAAATTTATGACTGAATTAATAGCCTCACTTACGCCCTCTAAGGAACAGTGAAGTCAAAAGTCTCTACACTCTAGCAAGTGCTTCATCTGAGATGGTTTTATTTTTTCAGATTTAGTTTTCACAAAATACAAATTTAGTAAGCTTTTGTGCCACAAAATCCTCATGTAATGTTTTCACTGGGCCCTAGCTAACATTGGCATAGGAGCGTAATCTCCAGCAGCCTGTTGCCCTGTGCAATAACAAGTTTATCTGTGTTACAAACACTGTTGCTTTCTTGGGACCAAGACTACAGAGTTTTCTCATAGCATTTTAATTTTGGGGGATAAACTTGCTTTCACAACATCATTTGTCTGAGTCTGCAAGGCTTCACTTGTCAAGGTCACAAGCAAAACACACTCCTAAAGCAGCACAGGTAAAAGTAAGCCAAGGGCCAATTAACATCTCATTGAGTGGGATTTTTAAGCATTGGGAAATGCTTTCAGCCGCAGCACGCTGCAGTGTGCTTCCACATAGTGCCGTGGGCTTCAGCCTTCACGTGTTAGGGATTGCCTGCTGCAGGACCTTCCTTCTCAGGGAATACCTAGCTAACGTAGAACTGTCCCACTGGCTTTAGTGGGACCTTTTTCATCAATAAAGCTCTTTAGAAAGGCGAGTTTTTTCATCTCATAGTCATGGTTGTATTATTCCAGACTTTTACAAGAAGTGCCCATCGCAGCAGGGCATATTCACACTCTGTATGTTTAGACTGTAAGCTACCAAAAAAAGCAAAAGCACAGTGAGCCTTAATAATGTAAATATGTTCAGCAAATGGAGTTTGGTGGGATGATAATCACTCGTGAACCAAACCCATTCCCAACGGTAGCTCCTTGCCTCATTGCCTGTCACAGGCGCTCCCAGTGGTAATGGGTTGGAACGTTATCACTACAAATGATGCAAGTCTGAGGTTCATCTGGTGGGTTAGCAGTGCAGCATGAGAACTTCTGGCAGTTTCTCACTGTGTTTCTCCAAGCGCAGAGGATTTGAACTGTGATAAATGCTGGTAAACCTTAGACAGCTGTCAGGTATGTCGACAGTGGGAAATTGGGAAGGAGGGACTGCGTATGTTATGAGCTAAAACTGAATTTGTTCACACGATGATTTGCTCCATGTATAATTAAAACTGAGCTCAACCCAGCAGCTCCCAGTTGCTCAGCTCTCACTTCCCATTTAGCTTCAGCCTGCCAAAGAGGAGTTGGTGGTCCCTCTCACCCTCCACTCCCTGCATCCAAAGCCCCTCTGGTTATGCCAAAATGACGTGCCGTTCACGTTTGACTTGGCACTTACCCTTCTTCTTCCTTACATTTTTATCAGCAGTGACATTGCTGCCAAGCCTTATGCACTTCTGGATGAGATTTATGTAAATTATCAGCTAGGCTGTTTTATACATTTGCTAATAATTTGCATACAACTGTACAATTTAGCTTAATATATGCATACTGAGCGCTGGGGAAAGGCTTGTAAGCGAGGGGCCAGGTGCCTGTCACAGTCTACCCACAGTGACCTTTTCCAAGCCCTCACTTTCTTTTAATATGGGAAGCAATGAAAATTGCCTCTCTCCTGGGGAAAGGCTTTGCAACTTGGCTCTGCAGTAACCGTGGCAGAAACGTGTTTTCAGCAGTAGGCCAGGGAGGGGACTATTGGAACGCGGGGTCGTTGCTCCAATCCAGCTCATCTCCCTTTCGCTCTTTAAGGCAGGGATGCACGTGCAACGTCCCCCACTCTCCTGCTCCTCCTCTCCCTCCTTCATCCTCACTTACTGCTCTGACCCCTCTGCCTGCCTGTTTCTGTCTCTCAGGTACAGGAAGGTGCACAGTGAAATGTTGATACTTAACTTTAGGGTAATGTAAGCAGAACCCTTCCGATGTGGTTGTCAATGTAGGAAAATAACTTTTTAGAAATAGAATGATATTGTACTGTTTGGGTCTAAACAAAATATGGAAGTTAGTGGAATAATGAATTCTGGTTTGGGAAAAAACAGATTTCTGTTATGCTATGCCAAAGACTGAATATGATGTAATAGTAAGAATAATAAATTTAGGGTTGTGATTATTTAAAAAAAATGCTGGTTTTAATCAGATGGAAAAAACCCTGATTTCTTTTATTGGAAGTTGCTGTCCTCACCTGCTACTGTGGTTTTGTTCAGTTCCAGCAACCCAAGTAGATCCATACTGTGCTGTTTTGTTTAGTGGTGATAGGGCTTGTATAAACGAGGGAAAACTGAGCATCTTCTGCGGCTTGGCCGTGCTCTGGCCTGTGCCAGCGGTACAGCTGGTGGAAGGGTTTGCTAGAACCAAGTTATTTGTTTTTATTGAAAAGGGATTGTTTGCTTAGGTCTTATTATTATTTTTCAAATATACCTGTAAAGAGCACTGGGGTAGTTCTTTGTGTTTGTGTGTAGACATGGGAATGCATTTAGAAAAATCACCTACAAACAAAATAAATGTAGAGTCTTACCACCTAGTTGGAGTTTCTAAAATCACCAAGAAAAGGAACACTAAACTTTCCAAATGCTTGAAATAAATTGAATATAATTTTGCTGCCCCCTCAACTGGGGTCTTGGTTTGCAGCCTACAAATATTTGTAGCTACCTCCAGGAAAGTGAACATTTCTAAAAACTGCTTTTGCTAATAATTTGTTGTCACTATTTGCATAAGTAATTTGATGAGTTAAGTGGATAAAGTGGTGAGAGTGGGAATATACATTTTCCATTAAACACCTTGGGTATTTATGATTCGGGACATTTTTTCTTTCTTAAGCACAATAATAATGTATAAAGTCATCATCCCAAATAAACCTCTTAAAAGTTAATTAATGTTTAAAAAATTATCTCCCATGAAAATATGAAATATAATTAGCTGTGAAAGATACGCCAGTTGAAGTAAATCTACACAAATTATAACTCTTTGTGAAACTTGTTTGTCTGTAATGGTGAAATGCTGTGTGGGTGTAATCATATCTGCTTTTCTTGGGATTTGTGTTTCCATTTTTATTAATACAGCTGTAGGGTTTTTTCCCTAATAAAATACACATGTATTTAATACTGGGAAAATCTTCAGAGATAGGCATTGTCCTGCTAAAAAATTATCTTAAAGGAAAAAATTTTAGAATAGAAAGAGAATTTGTGTATTATGGAATTCCCTTTGGAAAAGCTAGTCTGTTTTATATTGACTTGAATTCAGAGGCTAAACTACATTTAAATATTTTACAGCAATACTGCCTTTAAATGGGTTATAAATAATTCACTCAATAGCTGAACAGATGTCTCTGTGGAGTGTGAACTCTCTATATCTTAATAAGTAGATTTAATAGAGTAAAACAAACTTCCAAGCTTTCAGTTACTGGAAGACAGATGACAGGAAATCTGGCATGCTGCTCTGTAAAGAAGAAACAGATAAGTTAGAAATAAAAGCAACAGGGAGTGCCTAGACCTTTTTCAAAATTATTATTTTTGAGCAGTCACACTGCACAGTATCATGGCCTATAACGTTTTGTTGCCACCTTTATGTTTAGAAGAAGCCTTGATTTTTATTTTCCTGCAACAGCCTTCACACAGGAATGCAAAGGGCGATTTCCTTTAAACAAAACGTGAAAAATACAAAAACCCTTTTCAAAACTGAAGCTGGTTCTGAAAATTTAACATAATAAACATTAATCAGGACTGACTCATCAGTATCCTCCTGCTGACAAGGAGACGTGATGGGGCAGCAGAAACATCACTGTTCTCTGCTCCTGGCATGTCTGCAAATGCCTCCACTGGCCCTCCCGTATCCTTCTGCACTGCTGTCAGTCAGCACTGCTTAGAAAATTGGGGAAGAACTTGAAAAAAGGACAACAATGGAACGTTGCACTGAAAAATATTCTCAGATTCTAGAAATTCTACCATCTACAATGACTTACAAAACCTTAAGCAAAACCCAAATCCAAAAATGAGATGATCACTCCAGACTCCATATCCTCCCTTCCTCCACTTAACACTCACAGGACATGAAATTACAAAAAAAAAAAAAAAGGAGAAAAAAACAAAACAAAACCAACTTTACAAAAGAGTCAGAACTTTGGCCTTTTCACTACAAATATACCAGCCAGAAAGAGACCGTGAGTGCGATATGGTGATGCTCCCAGAAATCAGAAATTACACAGAAGTACTCTTCAGTACTTGGCTGGGATTCAGAAATGGCATAACTCGAGTTATTCCTGGTTTCCAAGCTTCTTGCTGTGCCAGTTATCTCCATGCTAACTGTAGTGTTAAATCCTTTCTTTTTGGTGAAGACTGCAGATCTGTGCCTACTTGTATAAAATAAGAATTCTAGTTGATATTACAAGTCTTCTCCCAATATTTACAAAATTCTTGCAGCTGTTTCTATTGGAAAATTAGTGTTAAAAAAGCAATATTTTTACAAAATCTTATGGTATAAGTGTGTACAAATATATCATTAAACAGGGCACAGTAATATAATATTTCTGTGAACTTTTCAAACATTTTTTCCCAATTAGAACAAAACCAGATTTCAAAATGTAATTCCAAACAGAAATCCAGATTTTAAGCAAGATCTAGTCCCTACCAGCCATCCATGTATTTTTGAGCAGCATCTCTGAGCAGACATCCAATAAACCGCCAAAACTCAGACACAGAACAAGGGAGTTTGAAGAGGATGAAAGGCAACAGCGTAATTCAGCAAACGAAGTTCAAAGCCTCTCACAGCTTTGGCAGCAGTGCTGTTAATTCTATAATCTCAGGCCTTTCTGAAAGACCCTTTCTGGAAGCATGTGAGTAGGCAAAGCCCCAAAAAGGGTAACTCTGAAACTTTCATACTAGTGAAAGAAATTTGACAATACCAAAACCTTCAAAACTGAAAGATGAAAAGGGAAACAAAAATATCCAGAATTTATTGTAATTTTTTTTTGTTATTATTATTTAAAGGCTATTGATTTTTTAATACCTGGGTGAGGGATATGGAAGATTACTTTGGTTGTGGGCTTTGTCAACTCTAAGGTAACTTAAAGCCCACCTTGGTTCTGTCTCCTTTTAAGATGAACCTCTGAGGGGAAGCAGGACAAAGTCTCTCTTAAGAACAATAAACAAGAAAGGTGCAAGGTTGTGAAAAGTCACCCGATGGAACCGGTGCTGGAGTGTCAAAGGCAAGTGCCTCCAAACCTCTGAGTAACACAGACTGCACTTGACTGGAAAACATCACCTGCGAGTAAGGATACAGGAGAAGCTATCTCTAAGCCGTAGCAGTCGTGCTTGGCTGAGAAGCACGTTGCTCGTGAGGGACGTTCATGGCTAGCAGGAGTCTGAAACTTCACAAGGCCCCTCAGGTGCTCCCCGAGCTCAGCCCTGCCCCCCTCCAAGAGAAGGTACCGCAGCAGAAAAGGGTGCTTGTAATGATCTGCGTTACAGGGTAGAGCCATTCACAAAGTGTATATTCAGGGGAATGGTAAAACAAAAAACGCTTGCTGCTTTTTTCCCCTTCTTAAAATTTATTTTTATTTCTTAGTTTTAACCGCTATCCTTTGTTAAGTTCTGATGAAATCTTAATTCAGCGAAGTGGAGCTTCAACACTATCCTGTATGTCCTGACCTGCTCTACGTCTACACACAGTGTACTGCTACTTGCTGCCGCCTAGCCCGGCTCCCCTCGTATCAACCGTCAGAACCCTCAGTAAATGGCGACCTTCACTGTACAGAATTATTAAAATGCAATGGGAAGCATATTGGAAGGCTTGTGGGAGCAAAGCCAACCACCTCCGCAGAGCAGCTAATACTCTTTTATTATCAGATTTCTGGCAGCCTGTGCCAGAATGCTACGGCTCTTCCCCTAGATTCATTTTCACAATTGCTGCTTGCAATATGGGGAGTTTTAAAATGTACATACCTAATTTATTTCCTTGTTTTCTCTGTGTACAACAGACATAATAGGAAGAAGCTGTACTCAAATACAAGCTCTGTAGGCTGTTTTCCAAGCTCGGGCGAGTGACCATGAACACCCAACCAGGTGTATCCCAGGCACGGCGCGGTGGAGTGGGGCAGAACACACTCCGTGTCTGCCCAGGCCGGCCCAGCCTTGCAAGTCCCGTCTCTTAAGCAGCGTGGGGCGTTCATTGTCATGTTCACTCCTTGAGCTTGGCACTGGGCTGCGGAGGCTGCAGTTAGCTTTCATGCTTGCATGACAATTGCTGCAACGTGTAGCACAGGCCCTTGCACTGCCAGTGCCAGCCCGAGGTTGCTGTGGAGAGCACAGGATCCAAAAGCACGCTCTGAAATGGCTGAGTAGCTGCACTGCTCAATTCCGTAGGTAACTCCGGTTGTCACTCTTGCGTTTGACAACTTTTTCATTCTGAATGGATCTACTATCAGTTCTATATATTAGCAACATTCTCAAATGTGTTATTCTATGATAAATGTTATTTTCATATTTCTGAAGCTTTTTCTTGTGCCTAGTAACCCAAAGCATCGTTGACATTTTGTCAGCTAATTTTGAACCGATAATTTTGAAAAGTTAAAACTGTGAAAAAAGTAGGCCAATTTTCTTTTTTCACCTAAATTAACGATTTGTCTATTCTTTAAATAAGGGCATTGCTTTTAAAGTAGTGTAAGTCAAAAGTTATTATTAGATGAGGGGTGTGAAATTATATTAGCCATGCCTGGATTATTGAAGGAACAAGTAATAGTAACTCTGTTATCTCACTTCTACAAACAGCAGAACTGGTGGAAAGATTTCGCAGCTTTTCCTCTTAAGGGTCTCTATATTAGGCATTTTTCATTTTAGCAGTGTCCCTTTTGTTCCTTTTGGATGTATTTACTTGTTCTCGCTAGAAAGGTTGGGGGAAAAGTGTCGTCATTATTTTCAAGCAGATTAGGTCAGATTTTAATGAAAGCCTAAGCAGTGTATGATGAGGACTCCCTCCACCCTTTCCCCCAGCCCAGTTGTGCCACCGCTCCTGTGCGCTCAGGTCGTTAGAGGAGGTCTGGGGTGGGTGATGAGGCTGCGGTGTCATCAACATGTGGAAAACTCAGCTGTTTTTCACTGAAATAAGTGGCAAGAGCGTTACAGCTTTCTTGTCACCAAGCTGACAAGCCGGCTGATGAAATAACGTGCTGTGGTTCTCATAGAACTGCCTTCAAATCAAGCTCTGCGAAGCAAGGGACGAGCATCCAGAGCAGTGGTTCGGACTGGTCTCGGCAGCAATTACTGAGATGGGCTTTCTGTTCTTGTCAGATCATTTGGCAGCCTGTGGATCTTTGTGTCTGCCTTTGGCCCCAGTTCCCAGATAGCAGACAGGTCTTGTTATCCTCCAGGACAAACCTGGAAGTCAAGATTTTGTCTCTCCTGGGGTGTTGGTTTGTTACCTGCGCTGTGAATGTCTCCAGCCAGTCTACCCCAGTGGATGGGGAAAGGCATTTATCTTCCCGTTTAAGCCCCAGAGTAAATGATGCAACTCATTTGGCAACAACCGTTGAACGGACAAAACTCGATTGACCCATGTCTCGGTGAATTACACCACTGCAGAGTTGCTGTGAGGAAACCTCACAGTAGCCAACAATACTCTGAGACATCCTGGATACAGGAGAGGTTGGGAGGGTGATTTTGCAGTCGTCTTACTCTGAAAAGCAAGTGACAATTGAGAACTGATTGTCAACTTCGATTATCCATGATACAGACCAAATCCTGCTTGTCTTCTTGGAGTATTTGATTGGAAGCTGATAGTGATATTTAACTGTGCCCAGTAAGCAGGATTTATTACTTTGTCTTATAGGGTGAGAAAAGCTGGCAGAAATCTGTGAAATAATTGGCACACAACTACAGTATATCAGCTGATGATCCCAGCTGAGCTCTTCCCAGAATAATTGCCAAACTAATTTAAATGTGTGGCAATACCAGTGCTATCACAAACAGTTCTTCACAAATTTTCCCTTTTTTATGTTCCTAAGTCTAGAGTGTTTATTATGAGATGGTCCTTTATGGAAACAGAGTAAGACAAGATCCTGCAGCAGAGATTTTACGGATAAGTCTGGATAGTAGAAAAAAATTGCCAAAAAGATAAATGTATCCTTTTTTAAAAAAAACAACAAACAAAAAAACAACCACAGAAATTACTTCTCATCTGTGTTTTCTGATTGTTTGTTTTTTTAAAGACAATGTTTTCTGGAAAACTCTTAAGTGATTTAGAATGAGAAGAAATTATTTTAAACCCATTTTCTAGAGAAGAAGGATTAGCCTATCTATGTATTTGTGTGGGTAGAGATGAAAAATTGGTACCTTTACTCAACAAAACTGGAAATAAACATTTCTTTCAAATAATAGAATACAAAATCATTTTAGATGTTTCAGCCAAAACATTACTTCTTCCTCCAGTGCAAGACAACACAATATTTGACTATGACTGATTCTTTAAAATCTCTGCAAAATAGATACCTGAAACGTGTCTTCTATCCCCACACTTAATGCAACTAAAACAGACTGTATTTTTCACAGCGCCAAAGGGCTTTCCTTGAGATTTCCCATGGAAAAGAGACCACAAAAAGTCTGCAACATAACTCAATTGTAATATATAGGTCAGCTATATTCCAGGTATTCGTTGCGTTACCTTTACGTCCGCTGAAAGGGAAAAAGAGACGGGAGAAAGGACACAGCTTGTCATTGAGAACTGTACGGCAAATGGAGCAGCAGCCAACTGTGTGAAGGGATTTTTGAATTGCAGAGAGTCCTCTGGGAGCTGGTTTTGCACAGCTGCAGAGTCAGTGGTTGCTTCGTTAGCTTGTTTATTATCTACTTATGTGAAAGATGAGGAGCATCACAAGTATCTTCCGACAACGCTACCTGTGGGCACCGCGTATGTTCCTGAAACCACCCTGGTGCTGTGCTCTAGGGAAGGGTGGGAGCACCTACAGCAAATGGGGGTGCCCGAACATGAGCCAGACGTGGAGGCAAACATCAGCAAAGCTGGCAAAATCCAAGTGAAATCCTAACGGGGGAGCTGTGACGAGTTTTCACCAAAACACTGCTGAAGGTTAGGTGAAGGGCAGAAACCCAAGGGAAGCTTTTTTGTAAGCTCTTCAGCAGTACTCTGCGTACACAGTTCTTCAGGTGACCTTCCCAAGCCTTAATTTTGCCATTTTATTGGTTCTTACAAAAAAAACAGAAAAAAGGGCACAAATGAGCTGTAATGTGCAGCATTGGGTCTAGTCTCATCTTGTTAACTGAATAGAAGAGAATATATGCAGCTCTTTGTTGACCAGATTTGCACCCAGTTTCTCATCGTACGATTTTTTTAATGAAAGAATTCATATGTTGTGTTAAACAGGTGCGATAGAGCCACACGCCTCATAAAGCCTTGTGGGTTTTTTGGGGCTTTGCAACTCTTGATGCAGTATTTTCAATATAAATATGACCCGTCAATCATAACAACTCATATCAGGAGTGACATTCTAATTAACTGTTTGATCATATGCAAAGTGATGAAATGAAATCTGAAATTCATGAATAAGTGAACTGTGATGCAATTATGTTGGGCTGATGTACAGCAACTGTCATCTTACATACAGCCCTAGGACTTTTCAACATACAAAAATTTCTTCTTGGAAAGAACCAAAAACTGGGATTCAAAAGCCGTCTAGTGCTCTGCTGTTGACTTGCCAAGGATGAAATTGTTTTCTAAATCTGCTTGCATTTAACTGATTCATCTAATCCTTTTGAACAAAGTTTCCTTTAAATGTCTGTCTTATTTGCATCACGAAGTGCTTAGGCATCTAAGCAACAAGCTTCTGACCGTATTTTAATGGTCTTTTAGCGAAAAGTGCTCATTAGTTCATTGAACATTTCTTATAAATGTCTTAGTTAGCTCAGCCTGTAGGAAGGTTTGATTCCTCTACTGCCTGAGTCTGCGTAAGTGAACCAGATCTGCAGCTGGCGGGAACCGATGTTACATACTGAGATACTCAGTCGAGCCTTCAGTCACATTTTCTTGAGGGGTTGGATGCATTTGACGGGTAATGCCATCTGCGATTCCTTCCACCAGCCCAAGCTCCCTCCCCAGGCGTGGTTTTTCTTAGGAAATCCATGTAAAATGCCCATTGTCAAAGAGCCCCTTTTACTTCTGATAGGGCACTTAATGAGAGCAAGTTTACAGCGGACCTCCAGGACTGTGTTAGCAACTCGCAAATCCTAAGTGAGAGAAAAACCCCTGTGATTTGAATATCTGCCACTAAGAAGTATGAAATCCTTCTAAATACGGGAATTCTATTTATGCTGTGTTAGAGGGGAACTAAGTTTTTATTAGTGCACTGTGAAAATATGAATGTGGGGTATGAGAACTGCGTGCTGCATATGTGGGGCAAAGCTACTCTTGAGGGCCATCGGGTTTGTTATTGCCTCTCCTAGAGCGCTGTGTAAGTTTGCTGACATATTGTCAGTTCCACTAAATATACACCGGAATTAGCATCACAGTGGTTTCTGTGATGTGGAGAAAGTCTACCAGAATATAGATGGCAGTTCCTTTCCTTTATATGCAGCGATGCATTCAAAATCAGGACCTGGTCTTACTGCATTTCCTAACGTTAGGATAAGGCAAGATCCCTGCTTTTACTTGAGTCTCCTTCTCAAAAAATCCATAAAATATGTGGTGTATGTGTGGTTATTTGTTCCTTTGCTTTGATTGTGGTGGAAAGAAGTATATGTTCCAGTTCAGGATCCAAACTGGAATTTCTAATAGAATGAATCTCTTAAAAGTCCTTTCACAGGGTACAGGTTCTCTGCTGCGCTTGCAGTGTAAACATTTCAGCATTGTGCTAATGCATTATAGCCAGAACTTGAACCTAAGTAATCTCCTTTCATTTCCACAGCTGAATTTAGTGCAAATAGTAAAATTGTACAAATGATGAAAAGCAATTAAGGCTATTATCTTAATAACATGTACACACATGAATAGTTCCATCAAACACAAAGGAGCTAATTTACTGCATGAATGTCTTAGCCATTTAACATGCTTTCAGTGTTAATAACTTAAGATGGAATATTTTAAATAAACGTTTTAGGCTTTGCACAGCGATTCTGACAGCACTCACTATGGCAGAGCGCTGCTGTTTCCCCTGACCTCGTTTGCAGTGAGCTCTGTGTGAGTAGATTAACGTGCAGAAGCTTTTTGGAACTGCAAAGAACAACCGCCTAAATGGCAAGGAGTGGGGAAAGCTGTACTACCCATGCAAAAAAATGGATAAAAAAGACTGAAGACCTACAAAGCTAAGGAATATGAATGAGTTGCTAAAATGGCCGCCTTCTCACCTAGAATATGTTAAAAAAAGTGGATGCGATTGCCATTTTGGGAGCATATGATCCCTTTTTTCTAAATCCTCACCTCCTGTCACAGTATTTATCTTTCTTTGAAAGAAGAGAGGAAAGAAAACAATTAACTTGCTTGCTGAGTGAGTGTTCTTAGAGCATTGCAGTTACACATTATGCTAACAAGCCTCAAAGGATTTAAGAAAACACTTCCTTAAAACAGCTGACTGTATATTTCAGTGAAAGAAAACAGATAGCAACCTCAAGGTTTTATTGCTATTATTTTCACTCCTGCAAAGAAATCAATTAAAGAGGGCTCCTAAATCACAAAGAGCCGTTCCTCATGTTTTCCTGTATACTCAGATTCTTACTACAATTCAATCTGTAACCTTCTGCTCCTAAGAAAATACTGTCTTTCTCAGTAAGACCACCTATGGCCAGGGTATATGTAAAAAACTTAGGAATTATTGTTTTCCTTCTTACTTTTGCCTGAGTGGCAGAGTAAAAATCTGAGGAAAGAAGAATCTTTTCATTTTCTTTCGCTCTGCTTCCTTCATACTGCCTGCTCAGTCTATCATGTGTAGGAGACAACCATGGCTCCTTCTGAATTATTTCTCACCACTCGCTTTCATAAGGGGACTTGATTTTCAGCACATAGAGTGGATTGTCTTTAACATTTATGCTGAGCAACTTGGGCAACAGCTGTCCCATAAATGCTACAGAGTCTTTATTTCTGTCCTTATGGGAATGCTTCAAATATACATACTGCAGGGACACACGTAGCCGTCTGACTTCAACGTGCCTGCAACAAGCCAGGAGTCTCTGGGGCATAAGAGAAAAAGTCTAGCTCAGATTCTCTCTCTTCCTGCAAAAGGGCTTAAAGGCAAGTCTGTAAGGTGGATACTTCAGAGGGGAGAAATGTTTTTGGAGGAAGAGACATGGATCTCTGGATTTCCAACACTAGGGACTTTTTTTAACATTGATCTTTTCCTGACTCGGCTTGACAATTTGGAAGCCATCTCCAGAGCAGACCACAGACACTATGGCAAGAAAGCTCCATAGTGTGCAGAGTTGAGCTGACTTGTCTTGCAAAATAAAAAATTACCTTTTGCACAATGGAAGACACATACAAACGTAAAATGAAAGATGGGACTTTGTGCACAACCTTCTCTTATTGATATTGCCATCTAGGTGAATTTTAAAAGTATTTTTTTATTGAACAAGATTACAATCTCAAGAGCTAGCAACAATTTTTCATTACATTTTGAAGAGCAATGTTGTAAAAGTCTTTGTAATAGCAAAGTTAGAAATGAAGTCATGTCTGTAATAAGGCAGAGCAAAGCTACTGTAGCTTCATAGGGTCTTTTGGTGAGCGTTGGCCAAGTTTATACGTTGGACTATTGCTTCTTTTTCCATTGCTGTAAATATTACACTGAAGTTCCTTCTAAGATCCATACAGAGTCCAATAATACTATCAGCTATGTGGTAGCAGTATAAGGAGTATGTAGAAAAATGGGGGCAAAAGGTCTTCCACTGAGAGCAGAATTCCATAGGAAAGATTTTAGACACTGGTGAAGCTGTAAGGAACTGAGTTTATTCTCTCTCTCTGTCTAATTACAGGTAGGCAGAGGTGAAGACTTAAATATCTGTATAGATAAAAATAGTAATTTTTTTTACTAGCCAGATCAGAAAGTTCTTTTGTGCCACAGGAAACTGAATACTAAGCCAAAACATTTTATGAGATGGAGCTAAACCAACTGGTATTTAGGAATTTAAAAATGAGATTTCTGATCAGAAAAGTTAAGATGGGAAAGCAATGCAACTCCCACCGACTAAAAAAATCTAGACCTTCTGTTTTCAAACTATTTGTCCTTGCTAGCTCTCTTTTCATGTCATACACATATCTCAAACAAAGCAAAAGCAGGTACAGAGGGAGCTATCGCCTTAACACCTTTTGTCTAAATGTATGTTGCATGTTGTTAATGATTTGCCCTTTTTCTAGATTTAAAAGCAAATTGAATAGCACTGTCATTTTGCACTTGGTATTTTAGTCAAAGTCCATTCAACAGGAAAGGGAAATTTGTGCTGGCAGGGACAGCACTTAACCCACCAGAGCTGGGGCAACGTGCTTTTACTGGGGAGAACTGGTTCCTACTCAAAGAGTTCAGCTCCCGCGGGTGTTGGTTTGGGGGTGGGCTATTGATACTCCAACCCGTGCCTGTTCCCATGTCCTACCAACCCTTTTGGCTCCTGCTTATTTCCACGGGCGTGGGGGACCGAGTACAGCTAACGGTGCGAGTTCAGCCTCATCAACGGAAGAGTTAACAAGGTTTAATGACAGTCTGGCGCTGTAACGTGATACTGCGAAGTACCATTTTCACAGAGATACACTTCAGAGAAATCTGCTTTTTAATTTCCACAAACATAACTCGGAGCTAATTAAATTACCTTTTTTCTCTACTGTTCTTTTGTGCTATTGATTAAAAAAGAGAGGAAAATAAGATTTTACTAGAGTTATTGAAAGATCCGTTATCACGAAGACTCATAGCCTTCTGAGAGACTCCAAAGCGCTTTGACACCAACAGAGAAAAGTATAGGTGAAATGTAGCCGTTTGGGGAAAAATGATTTTACACAATTCAGGAATGTTTTAGAAGAGTGAAGGAAAACTGTTCTGCTCTGACACCAGCAGGATCAAGAAGTTTTGAACTAAGCTGTTTCCCCTGCAACTGAGAGGTTTCAGTAATGAAACTAGTGCTGTCCTAAGCAGGGAAATCGCAAGAGAGTAGAAACCAGAGAGCTGGAGCTGTGATGCTGAAACTGGAATTCATGTGAGAGCTAGTCATCTACGGATCTTTGTTACCATCTGTGTGTTGTTAGATACTATTATTAATAGGAGTATTTAACATTTATTTATATACCCCTGTCAAAATACTATCTCAGAAGTTATTATCGTGGCATTCTGTAGGAAGCATAAAGAAATCAGATGAATATCTGCTATGAAAAATACTTCGAGTCTGAGTTTTTGTACAACGACTGAGGTGTTTTACTGAGTTCTGAACTAAATAGCAGAATGTCTGAAACTATTCACTGGGTCATGAAGTATTACTGAGATTAGCTTAATTATCTCTTCTCTGGTAATTTTACTTTTTAATTTAGTATATTGATTTTACAGCGCTGTGCATGTCATACAACCCTGTAGGTGTAACACTTATTGTATTTTATATATAGCTATATACAAATAATAGTATATTATAGATACAATATAGAATATAAAAAGATACTACAAAAGCCTCCAAATGATGGCTTCTAAATTCCTCAGATTTTACTGCTTCAAAAAACCAGCATCCCCTCCAACCCTGTGATTTTATTGCAGACAAAGTAACATGGTGCCCAGAATCTCTTTCCAGTGAGGAGTGTAGATTCATGTCCAAGAGCCATATCATTGTATGCTATAAATTCTATGGGGAAACAGAAATATATTTTAGCATTCTATTTGACTGTAATGGCCCAAAAAGCTCCTGTCAGATGGATGCCTGTGAGAGAGGCCTGTTAGTGGCTGCATTTTCAGTTTCTACATGAATTTCTCTACTTTCACTGTAGACACTCATTCCTTAAAGATGGTCTGAAAGAGTTGAATGTCAATGCAAAATTCAAAGTGGATCAATGTCTCCCATTTCATTTAAGAGAGAGAATCTGAATCTGGCTCCCAGTTGAGTACAAAAAGAGTGACTTACCCTACTTCCTACAAGAGTAAGAAATTAAAATATTGTAAAACCAAATTCTCATACTTGCTTTAAATTTCAAAAGCCAATACACGTGCATCTGACAGACTCCTAAAATTTCTTTTTCCCCAGTAGTACTTCTAGAAGTAGCATTCCCTTGCTGAAATGTGCATGGCTGGCCTATGGCTGTAAATGCGTTGAGGGGAAATCAGGATGTTTCAGTACAGCTATAGCACAAAAAATTATTGTTATGTGTGCATGCGTTAACGGCTTTGATGCAGATTAGGATGTCAAACAGGGCTTCACGCCATCTGCTTAGTGATGTTGCTTTGGAAGCTAAGGCTTGGTTAGGCTACACTACAGTAACAATAGTTCTCTGAAAATCAAATCCTAGAGAAAATATGATACTGTCTCCTTGGAAGACATTAAAAATATCATGAGATAATGTATATGTTACTTGCTCTACTTAGTACTAAAAGATCTGCACTGAGGATCCTCGGGTCAGCACTCTCATAAATACACTAATAACGAGTGAAAACAAACTCAAAGGCTTTTTTTCACAGAACTAAGACAACAGGATGAGGCTGTGGCAGTAACAGCGCGTAGCACATGGGTTGGTCAGGGGTCAGGCAGTCACTGCAAACAGTTTTCCAGAGAATTGATGCTGAGCTGTGTGTAACTTGGCAATAGCAGTAGAGAAATTTAGTTGTTGGAAGGATTATGGAGAAATATAAAGCCTGAATCTTTCATTGTGATCGTATGCATGTGTTGCAAGGGTGTTTGCAGTGTCTTACATTGCAGTGTCCATCTACCCGCATGTAACAGAGATGTCCTGAAGTGTTCTAGGGGGGATCAGAATCCACCTGGAGCCATTCTGAGGGTCTGGTTTGACACGCAAGTCTCAGTGGGACACAGGAATATCCATCCCCTGCAGGAATAAATTCCTAAAGCCATGTTTGGGAATGAATCCCATCCTAGTGTCTTAGACTTATTCCCAAATATGTCGAACTCCTCTCATCTGTAACTCACTACGTAATGTAATTGGCTTCATTGGTAGAACTCAATCTACTGATGATTATCTTTAATTCCCTGGGACTGTGCTCATCTAGCCTGCCGTCATACCCACTGTTTGAGAACAGCTGTGATGTTACAGACCTTCAGAACAGAGCCTGGTGTCATATATTGATTTGAAATGCCATCATTTGAGCCTTCTATCCCAGTGGAAAGTTGACTAGAGCTTTATTTGGGTACTTGCTTTATTGATTTGGCATATTTTGATTTCTGTGTTAATATTAATATTGCTTTTTCTAGTTACATTTCAGTCTTCTTTTAGCAGAAATCATGGGAGCGTGACTGAGTTCCATCTGGTAGCTGAAGGACTGGAAATCCGGGGTAATCTAGGGCAAAGGATGCTGAGGATCTTTGGGATGTAGTCTTGTATTGGGGAGAAGTTGGAGAAGGAAGGATAGAGAAACATGATAGAAAGAAGTGGGAGGGGAGTTTCAACTGAGATGAAGGAAATGCATTTTGGAAGGATTAAGAGAGAGAGTGCAAAGCCCAGGAGTTCCTGGTGTGCTGCTGAGGAACAGGCACTGCCTTCTAGAGAGCTGGGAGGAACTTCAAAATAGAAAGATGTAGGTAATGGGAGATTTGGGTTAGTAAATACGGGACGATGGATCTATGGAAACCCCCTTTATTCTTTCTTGTAGCTACTAAGATCATAAAATGCAAGACCTCTACTGGAATTGGTGCTTTCTAGTTCAGAGTTTAAAAATGTTCACTTCTCATAGAAGATGAGGTGAGGACAGCCTTACCTCAATCACTGAGAAGGTGATACAGCAAATAATCTTGGAAACCATTTCAAAACATTTGAAGGATGAGAAAGTGGAGGTGGGGAGGGGTCAGCATGGGTTTACAAAGGAGAAATCATGCCTGACCAACCTGACAGCCTACCGTGAAATGACCAGCTTGGTGGAGGAAAAGAGAGCTGTGGAGGTTGTTTATCTTGACTTTAGTAAGGGTTTCAGCTCTCTGTCCCATAAGACCTTCATAGACAAATTGGAAAAATATGGACTAGATAAATGGACAGTGACATGGACTGAAAACTGGCTGAACTGCCAGGCTGAAAAGGGCAATGGCACAAAGTCCAGTTGAAGGCAAGTCGCTAGTGCTGTACCCCAGGGTTCGATACTGGGGCCAGTACTGTTTAATTTCTCTGCTAATTACCTGGCTGATGGGACAGAGCGTACCCTCAGCCAGTTTGAAGTTGATGTTGATGGATGCACCCTCAAATATTACAAAACTGGGAGGAGTTGTTGGCACACTGGACAGTTGTGCTGCTATACAAAGGGACCTCAGGAGGCTGGAGAAATGTGCTGACAGGAATCTCAAGAAGTTCAAGAAAGGGAAATGCAGTCCTGCATTTGGGGAGAAATAATCCCATGCACCACTGCATGCAAGGGGCCACTCTGCTGGAAAGCAGCTCTGCAGGGAAGGACCTGGGAGTCCTGATGGACAACCAGTTGACCAGGAGCTAGAAATGTGCACTCATGGCAAAGAAACCAAACCACTCCTGGGCTGCTTGAGGCAGACCATTGCCAGCAGGTTGAGGGAGGTGATCTTTCCCCTCTGCTTAGCCCTGGTGCAACACAGCTGGAGCGCTGTGTTCAGTTTTGGGTTCAACATAGACATACTGGACAAAGTCCACCACAGGGCCAAAAAAATGGTTAATGGGTTAAAGCCATTGTCATACAAGGAGAGGCTGAGAGAGCTGGAACTACTCAACCTGGACAAGAGAAGGCTCAGGTGGATCTTATTAATGTGTGTAAGTATCTGATGGGATGGAGTAGAGAAGATAGAGACAGACTGTTCTGAGTGGAGCCCAGTGACAGGACCAGAGGCAATGGGCACAAACTGAAACACAGGAGGTTCTGTCTGAACGTAAGAAAAAAACCTTTTACCGTGAGGGTGCTCGAACGCTGGTTGCCCAGAGAGATTGTGCAGTCTCCATTCTTGGAGGTACTCAAAGCCCAGCTGGACACGGTCCTGAGCAACCTGCTCCAGCTGACCCTGCTTTCAGTGGGGGGGTGGAGTAGACGATCTCCAAAGGTGCCTTCCATCCTCAACCATTCTGTGATGCTGGGATCTTCCTCATGTGAGTGGAGCTAGGAAATGCACTGGAGTCTCCTCTCCGTCTGCCAGCAACAAATCTTTATTACAGTTTTCATTTCTAAGTTCCCAGATCCAATTTATAAATTTGGAATGTCTTTAGCTGGCAGTGAAATGCATCATTTTAAACTGCAGGGCAAGAGTTTAATGCTCCTGGTGACACGTAATTGTCAAATGCTTTTTACTTAATTCCAAAACATAATGTGTTAAGACAATGCACCATTAGACAACAACAACCTGACTGTTGGGATAATTAAAGGTGATGAAAAAAATTAGTGAAGTGTTCAGTGACATTTTAGAACAAACAAATGAATTTTTTTCCTTCGTGATAATTTTATTATCTTCTAGAAATACTTCTTCTACAACAATCTGATCATAAACTTGTGCTTCTTGAGTTCTAAAATCTGTCTTATAGAAGAAAATTATCCTTTACAGGACATGAATATTTAAAAATTATTCATCTTGGAATAGTATTTCCTTATTCTACTTGCTATAGATTTTCATACTGGATCTTTAGTAGCTATTTGATGTACAATCTTAAGGTTTGCTGTTGGATGTTTAGTTACTAAAGCAACTCGTGCTAAACATCTGTGGCATTGCTATTGGCAATACATCACTTTGTGCTTTTCAGCATTTCAGCGAGAAGGGCTGCGCTAATTAACGGCTGCTGTAGAGCACTCCTTGTTTCTGAAGACAATAACCCCTTCAGCCCACCCGCTTAGCGGATCACAGGCCCATGCCAAGATGAAACCATAGGCAGTGTTAGAGCTGGAGTATTTTCTCACTCTTTTTTGTAGGTACAAAGATAGCGAGAGGCAGGAGAAGCAGGGAAGAGTTGCTCTGGCAGCCAGGAAGCTTACGCTGTTAGCAGGACGTTGGTTCTCTTCCTGCCTTGGCCACTTAGGTGCTGCCTGGCACTGGGGCTGCTGCCTCGTTTCCTTGTAACTTGTAAAATTGTGATTCTGGCTCTGAGGTGAACATCACAGCCTTTCAATGAAAGTGCTAGTAAACCTTATTTTACCTGAAAAAGAACTGGTTGTTTGAAATACTTTCCTTTTTCTAAGGATGTTCCAGAACAGAGGGGGTATCTGCATTTGATTGAAAGGATGTTCTATTTTCATCTCTGAAAATGTAAAAATTGAAATTTTGAAATGTTTCTTTGTTGGGGTTTTTTTCATATTTCTCTATTTCTTTCTGTAATTGAATGCACTAGAGTGCATTAGCTCTTGGTTTGTATTTCTTCTTCCCCTTAGTTACTTTACACGCATCCAAATTTCCCTCTCCACTACCACAGCTGTTTAAAATGTTTATTTTTGTCATATGGGTGAAGCCAATAGGATATGAGGTGAGGGATAACAAGGAGACTGGTATAAGCATTATGTGGGCAGTTGACAAAGACTTCTCAGGAGTTGCAAAGGTTGTTAGTGCACTACATTGGAAAAAGGGTGTAACTCTGGGCCTGAAATACTGTGAAAAGGAGCCAGGCACCCCAGTGAAAAAATAGATATGCAGATTTTGATGAAGCAGGAGATTTCTAAATGCCTCCTTTAAAACAAGCAAACAAACAAACATCTTTTTCTGGTAAATTTAAAGTTCGATGATACCGACAGAAATGAGGCATTGCTCTCGATGACTCTTATTTGTGCCACCGTCTGTGTGGTCACTGTCCTCCCTCCCTGTGTGCCTCCTAGCTTCGCAGTCACCATTTTGCACTACCCGGTTGTTTGATTTTCACGTGCTTTTCCTGGTCCACCCCCACAAGCCAACTGGCAAAATCTTCTTGTTGGTCCCTCCATCTTGCCTGTCTCTCTTTCCTAGGCTCAGCCTGTCAAGGGAGGATTGGGACCAACCGTCAGCATTTTGGGCTGCTTCACCACCCAAGAGTAGGTTTTGAGCTGTGTTTCCACATTTTTATCTTGTCGCTGGACAGATCCCATCACCTTGCAAGCCCTTGTCCTTGCACCTTCTGCCAAAAGCTACTACCACCGTTGCCACCGCGCTTTGCTTTGCCTCCTTCTCAAGTGGATTTCTGCTCTATAGGGCAGAGAGGGAAGAGGGATTTAAGCTGGTTCGTTTCATAGATCTGGTTAAGAGAACAACCACACGAACTGTCAGACTGATGTGGCACCAGCTGAGGGGGAACTCCTCAAGCTGGGTCTGCTGTTGCCAAATAGTCTTGTGCAGCCACAGGCAGCACTTGGTCAGGAATATGCTGCAAAGCAAGGGAAGGAGTAAAGGAGGGAAAAGAAGGAACCAATAAGGAAATGTTGGAGTGATCTGAAATGGGGTGTGGTACAAAGAAATTCTCAGAAAAGCACTGAATGCCTCAGGAAGAATAACTGATTTTAATACTATACATTTGAATGTTGTTACTAAGTGAAACCGTGAGGGATTGTGCTGAGACACCGTGCCACTGCACGGGCCAGGTAACTTCTATTCCAGCTTTCTCTTTCTGGCTTTCTTAAGCCAGTTTGACTGTTTTTCTAGTGATCTAGCTCATTCCTCAAAGAACTCATTTAGTTTTGTCCTAGTAATACCTACACCATGGGCTGAAGGTGGGCAGCCTTTGATTTGAAAATGTAAAAGGAATAAGTTGGTATTAATTAAAAGCATAAATGATTGTTGTGTCTGCCCCATGCTTTAAAAACTCTTAAAATTACTGTGGCCATAGTGTGTAGTTCGATGATTTTTCACTTGAAATTGTGAATTTCTTTTTTCTTCACACTTTTCTCATGTTTTGCTTTGGTTTTTTTGAACTGTCACTGAAATCTTTTTGGGAAAAACAATGAGGAGGAACAAATAGAGCTGAGACAGCTGGAAATGCAGACATACAGAAGCAACTTCTCTGAAAACTGTCTCCTGATTTTTAAGAAGGATTGTTGCCTTAACATTAATAGCACTTCTCCAATGGCATTTGCCTTAAAAGAAATGAAGGTCAAACAGTTATTGTAGCAGTTATTTTACTTACTAAACCTGCTCCTAAAAATACTTTTGGCAGAATGCAGAGCAAAATGAATACCTCATGAGGTAATGTGTGGAACTTTGATTTTTTCTGGTTTTCTATTTGTTCTGTTTATTTAATTCTCTTTTGCTGACCCAGTGATTTTCAATCTTTCTTGATCTGTGAAATCCTAAAAAATGCAATAGCAGGCTCAGTAGGGCAAATTTACCGCTAGGAATAAACCACTTTTATAGTTACCCTTTGCAGCTCCCTTAAAAATCTCTGTGGCTTCGCAGATTGATCTATTGATCATCATTTGAAAGTCACAGTGGCAAAGAGAATATAGCCTCTTTTGAAAGCAAGTATGTTAAATACAGTGCTTTCTTCAGAAGGCAGATTCTTGCCCTCCTTAGTGTCCGCATAGTCTTGTAGTTTATTAACTTTAGGAGCCAAGATCTCAGTTGAAATCCTATAAGCATTTAATCTTCGTTTCAACATCTGAGCTCAGTTGCATAATCACTCATAACAAATTACCCACAAAATACCTTGGATTACTCTCTAGAGCTCTAACACTCAAACCATGGACTCATCAATTTCAACTTTTAGGAGTATTCTCCAGACAAACCTTAGATAAATAGAGGGGGTTTAGAAGCTTTAAATGAAAGTTCATCATAATAAATAAATATACAATAGTCCAAAGTTCATTTCAGTGTCTTCTTGCCGAGACTGTTTTAGGATGGACTTAAGCCAGTGTTTTAGGAATGATATGTAAGTATTGTAGAGGACCAACTCAGAACTTTTATTTCTTCGTAAGGCTGGATGGGGAGCACAGCTTCTGGAAGATGTTGCTTTATGATTAGTTTCTTGTTTATAATTTGGTTTTGTTCTATGTCAGATCTGCCTCATCTGCTATGAGAATCCAGGTAAATTAGGAGTTGCAACCAACACCCAATACCCCACTTGTCCCTCCAGCCTTTCAGATAAAGATTTGGGACGTGTATTAGTATGTAGAACTTTAGCACGTACTAATATCTGAAAAGCAAGGGGAGTTTTCTGGTTTGCACCCTGTATTTGTTTCATCCAACAAATGAGTGGATTTCAACCACAAGCGATTCAGAATAGCTGAGCAGTCCCAGTGCAGCCGTGGAGGTGAGAACAGCAGATGTGTGATCAGATGGGGTCCAGCACGATAAGTGGGTCCTAAACAGAGATCCCCACGTAGCCTCCTCCCTGCCATGGAGCTCCTGAGTAGCATTTGCTGGCTATCCCATTTCACATATAACTCTTCTGGCAAAAAGAGCTGCTTGTCACCACCCATGTGGCAGAAATGATTGCCCCTGCGCAGACAGAACAGCTTCCAGAGGAGGCCAGGCATCTGTTTCTGATGAGTTCACAGCAGGAGCAGAAGCAGTCCGTGCAGATGACCTGGGCAATCCTGGCTGCCAGGGCAGTGGGCAGTGGGAAGCCGCAGGAGACAGCAATATGTTACATTATTAAAGCTGAATGATGTTAGATGGGCATGTCTGTAGAGTGCTTCAGTAATGTAATGAACCAGAAGTAATTTCCAAAAGGACAAAACCTCAAAACTCCATGTGATTTCGTAGTTCAAAGGGTGGGATTCACCAATTTCCATTTTATTCCTCAACAATATGAAATCCTTCAGTATAATCACTGCAATTTTTTTTTTTTAGTCTCCTCTGTGGCCTCTCAAGTGAAACAACCTTACTTTTCCCTCCAGTCTGCCATTTTGCTCCCCATTTTCTCCATCAAGTTATTAATAAATATTCTAATACTAGATGCCCTGGTTTCTGAACTCTCCATTAACCTCTCCCCTCTCTGGGAATAATCTGTTCTCTAATCCTTTGTTTCCTATTACTTCATCAGTCCTTTTTAAATCTATGAAAACATCTAATAACCTTCCATCAGATTTTCTCGAACACAAACAGAGGGGTTTTTTCTCACTAAGAGTATAAGGATCAGTTTGGACTTTCTGTAGTAAAATCTGTGCAAACGGGCACTGCATAGGTGATTTTCCTGTCCACAGCAGGAGTAGCTTAGAAGATCCCCTGCTCTTAGGTGTGCTCACTGGCATGGTACAGCATCACCCTAAAAATTCCCTCGTGTGCAGAAACAGCTTCCCAGTAACACAATCAGTGTCTTTAAAGAAGAAAAATCACCAGGCTCTACAAGGCGTGCTGGGTATTATGCCCAAGAATCGAGGTAGGCTTCTGTTAGCACTTTCTGTGACCTGGCACTCCCGTGTGTCTGTACAGGTGGCCACAAGCCCCATCCAGGAGCAGGCTGTAAGCCAGAGGCGACGCGGCAGCGACTCTGATCAGTTCAGCAAAATGTCTGGAGTCAGTCTGAATCTTTCTGTGACCATTTGGATCTTGTACTGGCTTTTTTCCCCTCACCCTATCTCCAAGGTGGCTACTGACTTTTGAAAGGTAACCTGGAAAAGAAAAAAAAATTAAATTTCAAAGATTTGCTGGGCTGAAGAGCTGCTTTTAGGGCAATTGGTTGGAGTAGCTACAGCAATTTGGAGGAGTCTTTGCACAGCACAAAACTGTACATGGCCCCAGCAGAAGTGATTTTCAAGGGGGGACAAGTAGGACAGTGACTGAGGCAGAGGGACCTCCTTGGGGACAGGCTGAAGCCAGGCCGGGCCACGGGCCGACGGGTTGGGCAGGATGAGCAGAGCCCACGGCTGGGTTCGAGAGCTGTCCCCGCTCGAGGCCACGGGCCGGCAGTTGCTGCAGCTGAGGGGCCGGCGTGGCCTCGCCACACTGCAGCTGGTACCTGCCTCAGAGGGGGAGCCTTCAGCGTGATCTCGTGAGGGCTGAGGCACATCTAAGAAAACGCCCTTACTGCTGGGTGGTGTGTCCTTTCTTCTGATTATTTTCTGTCATAAAACATATTTATTACTCTTCCCTACATCTCCCAATGAGTATCAGTGCTATAGATCGGACAATAAAAAGGGTTTTGTAGTAGATGTTTATAGTATCTCAATATAACTGCTTCTACCCTGCACATTGCATTAGTATGACCGCTTTTTTTCAGGAAAAAAACCCACTATTATTATCACAATTGTTACACTGAGAGAGGCCTTGCACCACTTGCTGTGCTCCAGGAGGAACCAAAGGACAGTTCTGACCCATCACACTTCTGTCAAAACTGCCATCAGGCCTGTGTCTGTATTCACAACACGCTGGATTCACAGAGCCCATGTCTGGATTAATCAAACACCCTCTCCCTAACGAAAATCTTTTCATTCTCTTATTTCCCTTCTTAAGAGTACAAATGCCTGTCCTTTCTTTTCTGCACCAGCCCCTCAGGGTTTGCAGGGCCCCACTGCCACCATGTGCATGGGTGCCCTGGAAAAGGCTGTGTCTGAGGTAAATGCCTGGAGTGGGGATGAAGATGCTCAGGTTTTGTCAACCTGAAATAGCTTTTTTCCACTACAAATGGGTTATTATGGAATGAAGACGACCATTTTCCACCTTTAAAAGCTGCCCATAAAACAGGGGCACTGGGGAGAGAGGAGAACAGAAACCTCCTTTAGGAAGGTGAGAGAATGGGTGGATTTTTATTTTTTTTTTTTTTTTAAAAAAAAGCTTTTGACACACTGTTATACCGTAAACACCAAAGCAAATGGTAGCAGAAGTCACCATAGCAACAACACCTTGGTCAGTGAAAGACTTTCCAAGAAATGGTGATTTGTCCTTCAGGTACCAGAGAATAAGACCTCATTATATTCAACCTTTGAATACTTTAATTTGCACTTTGCTTTAAGGGAAAAGGCAAAATTAGGAAGGAGAACAACAAATAGAAGTGCCTTTGTCCTTCTCTGGGGTGGATGGTGGAGTCTAATAATGCAAGCAACAATAATCCTGTCACCGTCCTTCCATCCCAGAAAAAGAGAAAAGGATAAACATTCCCCGATCTTTTTTTAAGGTTATTAAAGATGAATTAACTCTTTAGTGATGGTGGAAACATTCTTTCTTCCTTCCAACCCTCTAACCTCAAATTAAACCCTTCTGCAAGCAGCAAAATATTGGAAAATATTTTAATTGCGAGGTGGTTAAGCTTTCCCCCAGGCACAGGTGCCAAAGGACAAGGGAGCTCTTTTCCCCTGAGCCTGGAGCCGGGAGGGTGTCCCCCTGCCACCGCAGGGCAGAAGGTCCAGGCTGGAATCCGAAGCACTTTGAGGCTTTGGGGAACTCTCTGGAAAGCCGAGGGTGTGCTAGTTTTTCGGTGTAACACCACCTCAGGCTGACTTTGCTACAGTCCTTGAGAGGCTGAGCCGTCCTCCAAAACAGCTGAAGCTGGATGCTGTCCAAAAATGTGAAAAATGAGCCGAGAACACACAACTCTCTTGTTCCCTGATGATGCTCTGAGGAGTGAGGAAGTTTATCTGGTGTGTTTCAAACCCAGAGCAGCGAGCAGCTTGGTCACGAGCGCGGTGTAGTCAGCCTTTCTAGGGTCTCAGGTTTCTTTCTACACTGCCCCGTGGCAGAATGAAAGGCTGTTGGAATGGATTCCCAGAGGAGATGGGAGGACCCAGTAACAGTCATATTTAGCACCCATCAAGAGAAATTATTTTAAACTTCCTGTTGGAAATATTCTTCATGAACATTTGAGTTTTTGCAAGGAAAATGAATTTGTATTTTAAAACTTTTCTTTTAGCTAGCTTGAGAAAAGAGGATTTGAGGCCTAACTACCAGCCTCTAACTAGCAAACCAAAAGCAAGTAGTTTTAAGAAACCCTTAAGACGCCAAAAACTAACAGAGCTGACATTCTGTAACATTTGACCTAAAACAATAGGTTTTGGTATTCGATGCAAGTTTACAGTACTCTGTTTTTTTTTCTCCTTTCTTCAGCTCTATTAATCACATCCAGACACAAGTGTGAATTCAATACAAAGAAAGGTTTAATCTTTTACAAGACTAGACAAATGCTTAGAAAGAACATTGGCTTAATTGATTTTTCTTTTACTAAATACAGTTTGAAATTCTCCTCTTTTGTGATATGACTTGTCCCATTGCTTTTCGTATTAGGCAGTCTCTGAATAGTACTTTCATCTTCCTATAATTCAAAATCAAGATTTGCCTAGTGGGACCACAGCAGTAAATTGTTCAGCCTGGAAGCACAGGGCTTGTTCCGATAAGAAGTTACAAAACTGGTATTTTTTACCTCCATAGAACAGTCCCCATTTTTTCTTCGGATGTATCCTTGGACTTTTGCGTTGGCTTTGTTCAATCCTGTTGGTCTCTCAGGACTAACACAGCTAATACTGCACTTCTTAAATCATATGGCCTAATTTAGATGTATAATGGAATTTGGGTTATACGTCTACAAAAAATGATTGATGTTGAGCTCACCAAGCTCAAACAGGTCAGCTAAAGCCTTGCATAGACCCACAGGACTTCTGTTGCTCTTCTGTAGGGCAGGTGTGATACACAGAAGTCTCTCTGGAGAGAAAGTGGAGTGTCACAGGGACCAGCTGTTAGGAAGTTCCTCTCTTTGTTGGTAAACACGGTGTGATTTTAACAGAAATCAGAGAAGCCCTATGAAGTCACTACTTTAGTGCCATTTTCACAGGCATACTTCTTACAACATTTGTGGGAAAGTTACCAGGAATAATGATGTTTGTGTAGGAGTCCAGAGAGCTATGCAAATCTTCTGATTTTATCAACAATTAGAAAAGCTGTATTCTCCCCCATGAGCAGGAAGAAGTCAAACGTGATGCCATAGTTAGGACACTGAAAATAGGCTAAAGGTTAATAATAATAATAATCTTCAGCATTTTTATTGTCCCTGTGTGCATATAAAGCTGGATACATATTTTGACCTACTTTTACCCATTTTAATGAATAAAGCCTATATGGGTCACTGGCAGAACAAACCCAAAATCTTTAGGTGCACAGTAAATCCGTAGCAAGAGGAGAGCTGAGGAGTGTCGTTTGACACAATTCCTTACCTGCCCATCAGCTAGTTTGCCCTGTGTTTACAGAGCAGACCACAGCTGTCTCTACACAAGATATCTTAAAGAATAGATATATGTCACAAATATTTTGGAAAATTATTTGGCTTGACATTGTCGAGATGTCAAGGAAACTTGGCACAGCTGTTGTGGAGGCTGAAAATATGCAGAAGTGAGAATCTGCTGGTCGGAAAACTCCAAGGAAAAGAAAGCAGCCTGGGAGATGACAAGATTGGCCTGTGCTTATTTGTCATCTGTCAGGGCCATAATCTTGGTTTATGTATAGAATCCGTTAATTAGAGCTGTAATGAACTGTTCAGTTCACTTTGTTCATGCACTAGCTTGCAGACTTAGGGACAAAAGCCAGTGCCTGAAGACCCAGGGGACTAATTAAGTACACAATGTTTCAAGTAATTAACATCCCAGTCAGATGTTTTCAGTGACAGTAAGTATATTACGCTGTCATTGCCCTGCCCTAGAGCAATCTCAGGCCAGGTTTTTTAAACATTCTTATTCTGTAATCTATTTTATCTGTTAACCCACACAAATGACAGGGATTCTTTAATAAATTTATAAAATAAATCTTTAGTAAAACTTGTTCTTTCCAAAGAAGTCATTGTCGTGATGAGATGACCCAAGCTGTGATCCTTAAAATCAATTATTTGTGTGTCAATTTAAACTAAATAGACCTATTAGCAGAAGAGATTTTTGCAGAGGGGGGATGCCAGACTTTTGTAGTGTTTATCGGATGATGTTGTCTGTGTGGATTAAAAGACAAGTTAGACATCTTGTTGCATATTGACAATTGTCCTTTTGATCTTACACCTTTGTGAGTGGTGTATTTCGTACTGCAACTGTCGAAGTGCCACCAATGAAGCATAATTAGCAAAAAATGCCAAAACTCCTGTACTTTTGTCAGTCAAATGACAACCGGGAAGGTGCCTTTGGTTTTCCTTGTCCCTGGACTGTGTTTGTGCTTTAAGGCAATGATGATGAAATCACCTGAGCTAGATGAAAATGAGGAGGAATAGCACCATCTGGGTACCTGCCACGGTGGCAATGTCTGCTCGTATTCCCCTGCAGTACAACTGAACTATTAGCCTTGGTAAAATGTGGCAGCCTAAAGCTCAGTGACAGGAAAAAATATGCATCTGCTTTTTAAACAAGCAGTAAATTATCAAAGGAATTTCTAATCTGGATGAACAGATCACAGCAATCTTTAAGAAAGTGTCCAGAAGTAACAAAAGGTAAAATAGTTCAAAGGCAGTAACAAGATTTCATTTCTAGTGAGTTCCTTTAGGCATCATGCGATGATATTAAGAAAGCGTTGCTTCATGGCGTGTTAGTTGGGGTCGGTTTATCGGTGTGTTTGCCCAACCTTCTGGATTAACTACTCAGACTGGTGTGCTGAGATCTCTGCATCTTCCCTTTTCAGTCAGTGATACACCTTCTGATTTCAGAAGGCCTTCAGTGAAAGATTACAGGTAATTTTCATGTTTTTGCATCCTTGGAAAGGATATATGTGACAATTTGTTACCTTGTGTCCCCAGACTGAGTCTAGCCCTGCTCGCTCCTGATATTTTCACTGATGATTAATTGGAGGATTCAGGATGAGTCACCTTTGTTTTGCCCAGGTGTTAGCAATATTTACAACCAGTCCTTACTTTTGTGAAAGTCTTCTTCAAGTATTGCAGCATGAGCCTCTTCTTATGTAAGGTATTATCAAGCATTTGCCTATTTAATTTCGACAGAGAACAGGTTCCCTAGGTATCTTTATTAACATTTGATCTCCACACAGTCTGAACCTGAATATATTTATATTTTCTAACTTTCCTTCAGAATCAGTGATTAATTAATTTCATTTAAATGCATTGGCTGAAGCAGTAGTCTCCAAATTGTCCCAGTTAGAAAGGAGTCCAACTGTATGCTGTACAATAAATACTAACCAATTGTAAGTTTTATTCCTCGGACATAATTCCACAACAAATAGGATTGCAGTGAAGTAGCAGCCCAATTAATGTTCCTCACTATCTTCCTTTCTATTTGCTTCTTTATAGCGATCAATAACCTTCAGAAGCGAAGAACTCCTACACGAATGGAACAGTAGGGAGGGGTATCCCAAAAGTTTTATTTTATTTTCCTTGCTGTTTCGAAGTGTCGGTGCAGACACATTTATGCGAGCCACTGAATATAAAATACATGCGTGCATGTGCCTTTTTTGAGATATACAGCTGATTTGGCTCACTGGAAATACTTTTGCAGTTAAGATAACAGAGATTAAATTTCTCTTGAGGCGTGAGGCCTGCTGCTCCTCTGTAGTTCACAAGGATAAGCTTGACAGATGACCTTGTTTGTATGCAAATTAGTTACTTTAAATATATTTTATCTTTTATTTAGGCTTACTGTACTGGAGACCTAATGGCCAAGAGAGGGCCAACTCTTAAGTACATTTTAAACTGTCTTGTCCTGACGCACCCAATAAATTAAACTAATCCTTATTAGATTATATTTTATCACTAGCATCTCTTCCAATTTTAATTTATTATGGACAGAAGAAATTGCACTCGTGTCCTAGTTTTCCTGTTATTCATTGTGGGAACTAATAATTTAACAGAAAGCCTTCTCAAAGCTTAGGCAGACATAAACGGGCATGGGGACAGGGAGAGGGTATAGGAAATGTGGCCAGGGAGTCCCTCCAACAGCTGGCAAAGCTGCATGGTTGAAACACATGGTGTGAATAGATGCTTTGTGAAAGTCAGAATAAATTTTCCATTGACTTCAGAGTCAAGATTTCACCTGTTTGTTAGTGTTCAAGAAACCAAGAAAATTAAGAGCTAATCCTGTACAGTTACTTATGTGTAGCTGTAATCAGCTGGCTTAAAGACATCGGAACAACTTGTGTCTGTTCAAGGACACTATCACGGAAACAAGACTGGAAGCATCTTCATGTTTTCTCAAGTCCAGGCAACCATATTTTAGAATCTCATCTCTACCTAAAATAAATTACATTTTCACTTCTTTTCTTTTCCCTTTTTTCAGGTCCCACTGGTCCTAATGGATGATTATTCCTGAACTCTGTCCTCTGATTTGGCAGGTTGTATTTCTACCAACAGGGATAGTATCCTCAGAATCAGCAATTCTGCTTTTATAAAGACACCAAAGATTTCTGAGGAAGTTTAAAATGCCCCAGAAATGTCTTTTCTGAACCTCAATATTCCTGCCAGACAAGATAGCAGTATCAGTCAGATCTTTCTTAGAGCCCTGGGATGAAAAATACTGAATGACAGCAAGGGAGACAATTCCTGTTTAAGAAAAAATTGAGTTCATCTCTTGGTTTCTTGCCTATCTGAAAGTGAGAGATCTGCTTGTATGATGATTTGTAGACATGCATTGAAATAAATTGTTTTGAAATTATAACTTGTAAAAATATAACGCCAAATAAATGCTCAGATGATGCTGAGGAACAATCCTGATTCAGGCTTCTTTCCCCCATATTAGACTTCTCCTGTGGCCTGAACATATTTCATCAGATTCCTCCTTGGTCTTGGCGTGTTTGTATCACTTGGCATTTTTATGAGCCATAGTTTATTTTCCTCTTAAAAATAGCTTGTTCATCACTCTCTGATCTCTGCTGTTACTTTGCAATACTTTTACTGACAAATCTGTTCATTTTGCCTGTGTTAGAGATGCAAAGATATTTACAGCAACCACATTTTTAAATAGTCTTTCATTTAAAGTGTTTATGAGTCTGAGGAAGGTCTCAGCCCTTTACCTGTATTTAACATATTTGTCCTGTAGTGCCTAAATGCCAGACAGATGAGCCCTATTATGTTAGCGTCTGTATGAGGAAAAGTGACTGTAGTCCCTTGATCCATCTGTAAGGCAAAGCAGGGAGAAGAGGCAAGCCAGCAAGGTGGGTTTGGTAAAGGAAATAGTAGTAGAGACAGAATAACAAATACATATACTAATAATTTTGTAGTGGGAAATGCCAATGAAGTGAGAAACCTTCCCCAAAGTAGAAGATGATTTAAAGAACACTTGATAGAGAATGAATTCGCTTCTCCCTATCCAGAGGCCTTCAGATCTCTAATGGCTTGGATACAATTCACAACTATTTCCCACAAATGGAAATATTATCAATAACCTCCAGGATAACATGGTCCTTGTAAAGCTGATTAGGAGTTTGGGGTTTTTTCACCAGGCATGTACTGATGTAAAGCTTTCAGTGCCATTGAATTAAATAGCTCAGTTGATTTTAAGTATTGATTCCTTATAGAGTAGTATCATAGCATAAATAGTCACAAATTTCCTACGGAATTCTTGAGGGGTTTTTTCTGGCTGTAGCTTCCACAGGCCTGAGACTGCATAACCGTCCATGGTCAAAAACCAAGACATGGTCAAATGTAATAAGAAGAATAGGAGATACTGTTAAGCAGGGACAAATGGAAAGTATTATACTTGGGCACAAATAATGACCTGGAGAAATTTAGTTTGGGAAACTTCTGGTATGAAACAGTTGTGCAAAAGAGGATCTGTGGATTACAGTAGGTCACAAGCAGGAGTTACATCCGTGAGATGAAGTTATTTAGAAGAGGGCCAATATGATCTGGTAAGAGAAGTGTGGTTTGCGAAATAGGTGAGGTATTTACTTGTGTTCAGTACTAGCCAAGTTTTACGTGGAAAAGTGCCCGGTTTTGGACACAACACTTCAAGAAAGATGCAGTCTGAGTGAGGACAGTCTAGTATAAGGATATGACGGAGTCTAAGATATGTAAGAGGTTGTTGTAAAAGAAAAGAGAACAACAGTTTTCAGTGTTTGCAGTAGAATAGGCAGGAAATATTTGACTTCAATTGCAAAACACAAGGCTTGGATGTGATATTAGAGCATACTGGTATTGCAAGGTTAAGTTTTCTCAGCTTCTGAAATGGGGATAATACCTGAATAATCGGGACAGCTGGAAACTTCTCCTTGATGTCCTGTTCTTTTTCTTCAAAGTCAGTAAATACTTTCAAAGTATAAGACCTTATTTAGCTGGCAAGGGTATATAATAAAAAGACACTGGATTTTCTTACCTAGAGTCTGACCTGACAAGAACTTCACCACAGCACTTTCTGCAGCCTGCATGAGGGACGTGGAGCCCTGAGACTATGATCAGTCAACAATGCCCAGGTCATGGCACATGGGTGTACTGTAGGGCAGCTGCACGTAAGCAGCAGGCTTAGGGGAAGAAGTAACAAATTAATTCAAGAGTAAACTCATCAAGGAGATGTGCCAGCTGCCCGGCATTGTAAACCACCAGGACTAGTCTTCAGTAAGGGAACACAGAACCCCAGAATCATCTGGGTTGGAAAAGCCCTTGAAGATCCTCCAGTCCAACAATTAACCTCACCCTGACCGTTCCCAACTCCACCAGATCCCTCAGCACTGGATCAACTCAACTCTTCAACCCCTCCAGGGATGGGGACTCCCCCCCTGCCCTGGGCAGCCCATTCCAACGCCCAACAACCCCTTCTGCAAAGAAATCCTTCCTAAGAGCCAGTCTGACCCTGCCCTGGCGCAGCTTGAGGCCATTCCCTCTTGTCCTGGCGCTGGTTCCTTGGCTCAAGAGACTCATCCCCCCTCTCTGCACCCTCCTTTCAGGGAGTTGTAGAGGGCCATGAGGTCTCCCCTCAGCCTCCTCTTCTCCAGACTAAAACCCCCCAGTTCCCTCAGCTGCTCCCCATCAGACCTGTGCTCCAGACCCTGCACCAGCTCCGTTGTGCTTCTTTGGATTGCTTCCCAGGTGATATCCAGTAATTTGTTTCACAGACTCATAGGGTAGCTCAGCTTGGAAGGGACCTCTGAGACCATCTAGTCCATCCACCCTGTTCAAGCAGGTCAGCTGGAGCAGGCTGCCTAGGACAGTATCTGATGGGACATTTATGAAAATTAAAGTACATTTTAGAGCGTCTGTTTCCTTTAACTCAGAGAAGAACACCAGCTAGCTAGTGGGGGACACAGCACATCCTCAATTTTCAGTGTGGTCACAGAAAGTAAAGGATGTTTGCCGTATTTAGGATGAGACTCCTTGCGAGGAGGGGATATGATGTAACCCGTATTATTTTGGCTTGAGTGTATTTTCAGTGGAATGTGCTGGGTAGAGAATTCCCTCCACTGCTATCTGTGTGTCCCCAGAGCAGCTACTACAAGATAAGTGGGAATATTTCAAAAATTAAATTCTCTGTCATAGAGTTAACAATACCGAACTTAGAAGCAGCTGAAGTTTTGATTTTATTAACGTGCTATCTTGCACAAAGAGGTGATTTTTCAACACAAAGAGAGTTTTTCAAATATTGGCTGGAATTGTTTCTCGAGCAGTAATGTTTTCTACACTTGTTTTGCTGTTGAAACAAAGTTAGACCATGGGTCCTTGAAACTCTTAAGGCAATTTTGTCTAAACTATGTCAGGAAGTGATGAGCAATTTAGGAGAAGTCTTCTACTAACTGGAATATCATTTTTAGAGAGATAAAAATGCATTAGACTTATGACAGAGGAGAAAAAACATGGAGTGACTGCGATGTGTATTAATCTAATATATGCAGGAACTGGAACGAAACTGCCCGACTGACATGAGTGGAAATGTCACTGTTACATCATAAATATTTAACCTGTCACTCGGATAATAAGCAGACACTCTCAACTTGTTATTTGGATCTGTGTGTCTGGAGAGAGGAACCTGCTGTAAAGTTTTTTTGACTCTTTTTCAGATTTGTAATATTTTTACTTCCACCTCCAGAAGAGCTCTCTGCTGATACTTGCTGGCACACTTCGCCAGCATGTTTATGTGCAAATTCACTCCTTTTTGAACCAAGTAGGGTTGTTCTCTTCTAAGTCATCATAGCAGACTTGCTGACTACCCAGCAGTTGTTCCCCACCATAACTGGGTGCCTGTCTGTGACCACACCTAGCCAGCATCTCACTCGTGGCCGTGCAGCAGGGCTGGCAAGCACGGAGAGATGGAACTGGCTTCTCCTCTCTCTTACAAATCAGCGGTGTAAAAAATACAGCTATGAATCTGTCCAAGGCGCAGTGTCAGGCTGTGAAGAGTTAACGCCAGATTGCTGTCGGTGGGTAAATTGGCAAAGTCAGTCAGTCACAGGGACGAGTGGAAGCTGAATCTGATGAGCACATTGGGGCTGACTATGCATTTGATAGCAATAGGGATATCACCCAGGAAAAGACAATAAGGAGATTGCAAAGGTGGCTTGGACAACTTTAAACTGTTAAGTGATGAAGATAAATGAGGAAAGGGGACAGCTTGACTTGCAAATTCAGGCTGGATTTAGCAAGGCAGGTGGTAGTCAGTAAAAAGGTATTTCTCTTCTAAACAGCACACATGAACTGGAGCCACAACAAAAATGGAAACCTGGGATGCCATTTTTATCAAGTCCACTGTCAGAACAGAACTGCGTTTGTGCCTGATTAAATAATACGACTTTTCACACTGAACTAACATCAAAGACAAGTTTCAGTCAGATACTTGTTCTTACTCACTGTAAAAGTGTTGAATGGACTACTGAAGAGGAAACCGTTTCACCTTATTTTCTATAGTACCTTTCATACATATTTCTATTATTATTTTACTTTGACTATTCACTTCAATACGAGTATAGTGAAAACAGGACTCAGTACTGAGTCAGAAATGTATTTTTCAGAGGGTAGGGAATAAAGAAACATGAAAGAGTAACAAAATTTCAGAAAATGTTAGTCTGGAGTCAGTAACAGAATGGCACAGATACCGCAGAGGAGAGCTGTCAAGCCAACAAGGGTGGATTTAAAGAGAGGAATCAAGAGGGAGTCACTTAGAGATAAGTACAGGAAGGGTGCAAGACTGATATTTGCTGTCTCGTACAGATGACTAGGGAGATGCATTTACACCAGCTCAAAAAATGTTGAAATTAAGTGAAAAGATCTTCTGTAGAAATCAGCCAAGGTTTTTATTTTTGAGCTTGATCAGGACTGGATAGAGAAGAGCAACCCATCTGACTTGGAAAGCCTCTCCCTGCGAGGTTCCCAGGGAAGACTCCTGGGAATACCTAGTGCCACATTATTTAAACGTTACCACCCAGCCACACTACCAAAGCTTTTCAGTCATGACCAATATATTCAAATTTCTGGGTGTCCAGTGCCAAGATCAGGCTCTCCTTTCAGTGGGTAGGTTCTGAGCACTTTCTAAAAATCATATCCCTTCACTGAATTGCGTTTGGGTGTCTAATAACAGAAACGCCTCAAATCATCAGCCATTTTTGAAAAGTTGAACCTGTGCCATCAGTGACAACATAAGCTGAGTGTGTTACATTATCAGATCTGTGCTTCGTGGGGGACGCTCTGGCCATACCTCTTCTTCTGAGCTCCCTGAGTTTCTTTCTTTAATGTCAGGCCTTCTTCCTGCGTAGTATTCAGCAGTCCTCCTGACTCCCAGCTGGGGCAGAGCCCCACACTTCAGGGATTTGTGGCTCTACCCGGCTTCCTCTGGTCAGCCAACTTAATCCTGGTCTTGGCAATTTTTTGTTTGTGAACCTGTGACTGGTGAGGTCAGATCCTCCTTAAACCAAAGTACTGCTTACTGAGAGGTAGAAACAACTGTGTTAGAAAGGCGTATTTTCAGATCACAAGTCCTAAGTGAATTTTTTGTCTTCTGTGATGAATTATCACCCCAGAGATACATGGGTTTTCTTCAGACAAACATCTGTGTATGTGCTGTAGTTTCTATGTGGCTCACCTAACCAACTGCCTTCCCCTTCTGAGAGAGGGTGACTTTTCAGGCAAATCAGACTTGTTTCATTTTCTTGTCCTCTTTAACCTTTTTCTGTCCTAGAGTCCTTCGTATCATCCTGAGTAAAGGAGGATTATAAAACAGTCATTGTGAGCTATCCTTACTGTTTCTTTTCCAGCATATGCCCAATTACTTTGAACACAATACACCGTACTGCAAAAAACCTTGTAACAGATATTGATAAATACTACAAAGCACCTCCGGATCTGTCAGTTCTCTCAGCTTTGTTATCTACAAGCTTCTACATAAAAATGGCACATTTCTGCACTGAATTTTTGTTCAGAAAGTAGCTTCATTGCTATTACCAAACTGAAAAACAAAAAACATCTGGCATCCTAATTTGGCAGATGCTATATCCTAAGGAGCCAACATCATCATCATGATGATAGACTTTTGTAATAATAAAGATTTATAAATCTTGTTAGATGAGCAGTTTCAATTATTTTTAGCATATCAAAGCCAGCAAATTATTAAATACCAAGATGCTCTAATTTATGCCATGTTTATATGCATCACTTTACTGAAGTCCTCAGTTCTCATCTGTGGTGACACTACCTTCTGTATGTATTTAGTTTCTTTATCAGTGTTCCTTCTGATTCACTGTATCTTTTTCTTTTTCCCCATTGGCCTTTTGATCCTTTTCTCTAATTTCATTCCTGCTGTTACAGTCATGACTTGCATCTTAGTAAATGTGGTCAATTATCAGAAAAGTTCACCTGACATCATTTGGTCAGCCCAGTACAATTTAATCAAACAGATCTAGAAAGAATAATTTACTCAGTTTTTTACCTGTCTCTGAATCTGAGCAACTCCACATGGTTAAAGTACCTCTTTATGACCAGCACTCACAGCGAGATCTGAAAATGCTGCACAGTCCTCTGTTGGCAGCCTAGAAATAAATGCCCAAATGTCTGGGATGTCAACAGACATAATATCAGCTGGGAGTGGGGAACTGATGAGGATGGAGAGCTGGGTAGCGTGGAAGTAGATGCCCATCTTGTTGGCCTAATCCGTGACCTAAGTCTTCTAATATCCCACAGCAGCAGCCAGTGTCTGTGAGGACACTATCTTGGCCTTGCCCTCAACAGAAACATGGTGAGAATTTTCCACAAAACTGTTACCAACTCTGTTCCACACTTCAAGCCCATCCCAAAAAACTTACAGCAGTCTTAACAGTAAAGCTACTGACCTTCTGTTGGTGTTTGCAGCGAGGATAGTTTCACTGAAGAATCTGATGGAGTAGTAAGGAATGGAGAAACAGGGGCAAGAAAGTGGTGAGCTCTTTGTTGAAGACGTGCACATGCTCTTTGCGAAAGCCATTCTAAGCAGCTTTCTGAGAAGGAGGTAAAACTATTTCCAAACTGATAACAGGAACGCTGATCAAAATACAATCTATACTTATGTGTATAAAATACACCCATTCACTAAGGAAGCCATCGTAGTTGGCAAAGGATTGGCTTGTGTATGGATAGGGAAAAGTTAGACCTAAGTGGAGCTCAGAGAGTGAATAAATGTGACTCACAAGAGAAAAACCAAAACCAGGACTAGCCATATGAAAGTTTAGCATCAAACCAGGACAAGCAGCATCATAACAGACCTGGCTGTACTTCGAACAACAAAGAAATGCTCAGAATCATGGGATGTTGTCTGGTGAGAGTTAAGGATCACCAGCCTGGGTTATCAGTGCTGCTCAGAGTGGGTTCTGACTTGTGCCATTTCATAACACATACCTGCTTTTGGAGGTGCTCATCACTTGTGACAAATAGATCTGGGCTGGTAAAGAGCGGCCCACAATCTCTGTTAGGGACAGGGACAGCGGGATCGAGGCACCCTCAGCAAGTTCCCACCGACACCGAGCTGTGTGGTGCGGGGACACGCTGAGGGAAGGATCCATCCGGAGGGACCTGGGCAGGCTGGAGAGGGGGGACGGGCCAACCTCATGGAGTTCAACAAGGCCAAGGGCAAGGTCCTGCCCATGGGTCAGGGCAATCCCAAGCACAAATCCAGGCTGGGCGAGGAGGGGATAGGGATAGGGTGAGGGGTAACAGGTTTAAACTGGCAGAGGGGAGATTTAGATGAGATCTAAGGCAGAAATTGTTCCCTGTGAGGGTGGTGAGGCCCTGGCACAGGTTGCCCAGAGAAGCTGTGGCTGCCCCCTCCCTGGAAGGGTTCAAGGCCAGGTTGGACGGGGCTTTGGGCAACCTGGGCTAGTGGAAGGTGTCCCTGCCTGGGGCAGGGGGTGGGACTGGATGGGCTTTAAGGTTCCTTCCAACCCAAACCAGTCTGTGATTCTATAATTCCGTCACCAATTCATACTTCTTCATTTGAAACAATGCTTTGTCTCCTCCTCTCCTTATTGAGTTGAGACCTGAAATACAGAAAGCAGAGGTGAGAAGAACAGGGAGAGCAAGCTGAAAGTAAGAACAGACAATTTTGATCAGGAAAAAATGTGGAGCAGATGGCCTAGGGAAGGCAGCTGAGAAGAGACAGCTCCTAGCAGCAGGCTGTGAGGGTGTGAGAGCCTCCCCTCCGAGACTGGCATGCCTGCAGAGCTCGCTGCGAAGGTGACAGCAGGGCTCGGAGCCGTCTCCGTCCCATGGCCCTGCTGCATGTAGGGCTGCTATTGGCACCACTTCCTCGCCGGCTCCAGCAACGGAGCTCTGCTGTGCGGTGAGAGATCTCTGCCTTACAAAACCACGTAGGCATCGCTACCCTCACCTTAGAGGAATCTGTACCTTGTATTTGTACTTCTGTGAAACAATAGGGTGCACAGACATTCAGATTCTTGTGAACAGAAGAGCAGTGTCAGCAAGCACGGTCCTGTGTGCCTCCGTTCAGTCGTTTCTGACAGAAATGTCAGATCTTAGTGCAGATCTCCACTGAGAAGCTTTGCCATCCTATCTCTGCCGCCTTATATGACAGTTTAAGGAGACCCCCCTCAGCATCTCGGCCTCTTAACAAGTACCTTCCTCTGGATTCAGACATACTGGTGGCAGTGGGAGCTCCCAGGTGGTAGTTTTCTTCTCACTCTTTGAGGCTGCCTTCCCACGAATCTGCTGGCAAAGCAGACTGTGACTGCTCACTAAAGCACTTATGGCACTGTCAGCTGGCTTGCCTCAGTCAACAAGTTTAGACCCACAAATAAAACTTTGGTGTAAAGGGAGATGTTCTCTGACATCAGTTCTTCTGTAACTCTGAAGCACATGTCGTATGAGGAGCGGCTGAAGGGAACTGAGGGGTTTTAGTCTGGAGAAGAGGAGGCTGAGGGGAGACCTCATGGCCCTCTACAACTCCCTGAAAGGAGGGTGCAGAGAGGGGGGATGAGTCTCTTGAGCCAAGGAACCAGCGCCAGGACAAGAGGGAATGGCCTCAAGCTGCGCCAGGGCAGGGTCAGACTGGCTCTTAGGAAGGATTTCTTTGCAGAAGGGGTTGTTGGGCGTTGGAATGGGCTGCCCAGGGCAGCGGGGGAGTCCCCATCCCTGGAGGGGTTGAAGAGTTGGGTTGAGCCAGCGCTGAGGGATCTGGTGGAGTTGGGAACGGTCAGGGTGAGGTTCATGGTTGGACTGGAGGAGCTTCAAGGGCTTTTCCAACCCAGATGATTCTGTGATTCAAGTTTTATCTTGGGATTTGAGGATCCACCATCTCATCTTTTTGAGTAACCAATATATTTGGTTACTAACATGCAGAAGTAACTTTTTATAATTACGTTCCCCAAAATACCATACAAATCTGTACCTAGCCTTGTAGAATATATGCAGGTCTCTTATTTGTATGTATTTTAAGAGTTGTTTTGGTAACTTTACTGGGTATTATTCAGAGTACCAGTGATACATCATTGCACTAGCAGATGGGGAGGGAACTAATAACGCTTTAAAAAAATTAAATAATTTACATGAGAGCTGTGAGACTACTTCAAAATGCCATTATGAAAATACATTCTAATGAAATTAGTTCAGTCTGGTATTTGAATGTTTATTTGCTCCCATGAATATTCATACAAGCTGCATTTTTTTAGCAATAACATTCATTAAAAAAATTTAAAATTAATCATGCCAATATGTGTCTGCCCTGAAAGTGTTGTGAATTCTCAGATGACTCTGTTTGCATGAATTTCCACTTCTATAAAACTTACTCGAGTTCTTCTCCTTTTTCTTATAAGTGTGATTGGATGGTCGAGACAACCAAATGAATACCCTGGGATTTAAGATGGTAGCAGCACTGTATAAACAGCAAATTATAAGTAAAGGATGCCAAAAGCAAGGCTGGCCTGAGACAGTTAATGAGCAAGCTATGGGCAAGAGTATGATCACATAAAATCATTTCTAAACAATGCCAGCCAGCATACTTTGTAGAAATGAAATTAAATGATTCCTATGGCCAAGCAGCAAACACAGAAAGAAGGGGCTTATATTAAATTCATTTTTCTGCCACCTATAACTAAAAACTTAAACAGTGCCCATTCCTCTTTTCCTGAAGGATTTTATCCCTGCCTTAGGATGATGAACCCTTTTGATGAACCCATGTGGTATGAGCAACAGATTGTCTTAGCGCATTACCAACAGACCTCAGGAAATGGCTTTTAATAAACGTAATACATTCATGATTAGCTGTTTATAATCCTGACAAAAATCCAGCTTTGTATCCTAATATGTGATAAAGCCTTAATTCTTGCAAGCAGAATGCCTGAATCTCGTATCAGTATTAAGTTACTCCCTTGCTGGGGTCTCAGGGCGACAGTTCACACACGTGTTGTTGCTGCTGTAGGAACTAAAACCAGAGCTCAACAAAACCACAGTCAGGAAAGGATCTGGGATGGGGGCTTTGAAAATATAAAGCAGGGCTTGGCGGCTTATCATTTTCTTCCACAGTCTTTTCCCCACTCCTTTTCTAGAGCTCAAATATAACAGAGTGGGTATTCCTCTAACCCTTTATTTTAAGTTATAGCCAAGATAGATAGCCAGATGATCACCTGCATGGTTATTGGGTGACCCTTGGAAGCCTGTGATATGGTTTCCAGAAATGAATGCCAAAAAAGCCCATTCACCAGCAGGTGAAATTCTAACATTATTGGGTCGAAAAGCATGCAATGAGGGGAAGAAGTGGGAGGGGCGAAGAGGAAGGGCCATATGTACTAATGATGAAATGCAGGTTAACTGAATCTTCACCCAAAGCAAAGCCATATGGCAAAGCAACATGAATAATTTGAACCCTTCTCTCATAAGAATGGAGCTAAGACACTTTTCACCAAGGCAAAAAAAATATGCTTATTTCACTAGACTTTAATAGCTTAAGGAATATGTGTCATTCATCTGAATACATGGAATTGCCTGTTCAAAAGAAAAATCGTCACTATTTCTATGACTATTATGGACCCTGGTGACCCACAAAAGCAGGACTCTGCTTCAGTCCCCACTCTCCAGCATTACAACCAAAACCAGACATGAAGCTTTAACAGCTGTAGACACCCATGAGCAAGGTCTGCAAGGAGAAACTGTACCAGCAGCACACCATGGGTACCGTGAAGAGAAACGACGACTGCTCGTAGTGGGTGACTGTTTTGCTGATTGAGGATGTCAATTAAATGCAGACACCGGAGTGAAGAAAACAGGCTTATTTTACTGTTAATAATCAAAGGATATAAACAAATAATACAGAAAATAAGCAATAAGAAAAATATGGAATAGTGCACTTAAAGGAAGACAACAATACATCTAACCATTACTACATGATGGAGAGAATAGTGATTAAGAAAGATCCATCACCACTTGCATCCATAACCATCATCCAGACCCACAGTTCCTGGGCAGCCCCGGTTGCAGAGAGGATTTGGAGAACCTTTCCCTGCAAGTGGGAAGTCCTACGCGGTGCGTCCACCTGTAGGTGAGGCATCCAAAGTCACTGCAAGAGGGTCCAGCCTTGTATACCAAAAATCAGCAAGCCAGAATGACCTGCATATTTCTGTGTGTGGAAACATCTGGTGGTTCACCCCACAACCAACCGAGAGCAGGCCTTGGCCAGAGCCCAGGGCGTGGTTGGGAGGGTTTCCTGAAATATCTCATCTAGACATTCTATCAGCACAATATTTTAATAGTTAGCTGCACGAGATTTGCAAAAGTCCTTCACGTATCCGGTCTGGCATTAGTTCTTGAAGTATCAGCAAAAAGTCCTTAAAGCGTTAGCAGTTTGTTACAACCTAACGCACTAGTTATTGACTATAAAAATACACAGGGTTCATCTTATAGGTCAACTCTGGCTTGGGCCTGTTCTCCAAGCCCTGGCACTTCGGTGACTCTCCGTTAAGGGGCACTGAGGCACCCATCTGCCCTGACAGGGAGTCCCAAGAGGTGTGCTGCCTTCAGGAGCTAAGCCCCAGGGTGTTTCCAAGAGGGTGCCACAGCTTGTCAAGAGCACAGACTACTACCCATTGCTGCTTTTTTATGTGGGCATGAATGCTGGAACCTGGGCAGAATCAAGGAAGACTACAGAGCCCTCGGGATGCAAGCAAAAAGCATTTTTTCTTCCATTTTACGAGTTAAAGGAAAGGGTGCAGCCAGAAATAGATGTATAATGCAAACCAACTTCTGGCTTTTATGACAACGGGCCATTCCTCAGTGACTTCAGCCTGTTAGGGAGGGATGGGAGGCAAGGGAATCTTTGTCAGCAGGCTGGCCAACTTGGTGAAGTGGGCTTTAAACTGAAGGACTCAGGGGCGAGATCCAAAGTGGCAATGCTCATGCCATTGCAACCCACTGGGGAATAAGCCAGGCCAACCAGAGCAGCCACAAATGTTTCTTAGCTGCCTCCCAAGATGAGAACCAGGAGACCAACCACCTCGAGTGTATGTATAGCAATGCACAAAGCTTGGGGAACGAACAGGAGGAACTGGAGCTCTGCGCCCAGTCAGAAAGTTATGATGTCATAGGAATAACTGAAACATGGTGGGACAAGTCACGTGACTGGAGGATCATGGTGGATGGCTATAGGCTGTTTTGTGAAGACAGGCAGGGAAGAAGAGGAAGAGGAGTCATGCTCTACATTAAGGAGAACCTTGAATATATAGAAGTTGACTATGGTGATTGTGGAAGCCCTGTCAAATGCCTCTGGATCAAGATCAGAGGGTTGTCTCCACAGAGGATCTTACAATAGGCATCTGCTACCAACCTCCAAACCAAGACAATAAGGGCAACAAAGCAGTATTTGGGTCACTTAAGCAAGCTTTGGGTCAACAGAACCTGGTTCTTATGGGTGACTTCAACTCCCCAGACATTTGTTGGAAGAAGAATCCAGCAGCTCACATGTCATCCATACAGATTCTGGAATGCACAGAGGACGGCTTCCTCATACAAATGTTACATGTGCCAACCAGGAATGAGGCGCTGCTGGACGTGCTACTCACAAACCAAGAAAACCTGCTTGGTAATACCTGGGTTAGTGATAGCCTGGGCTGCAGTAATCACAACGCTGTGGAGGCTGGGATCCTGCCGAGCACGCTGAAGGTTAGTACTAAGACAAAGATTTTAGATATTAGAAGAGCAAACTTCAGCTTGCTCAGAGCTCAGTTGGGAGGGGTTCAGTGGGAAGCTTCCACAGAAGATAAAGGAGCTAGCGAGTGCTGGGAGTTTTTCAAGAACACTCTCCTGGAAGCACAAAACCAGTTCAAGGTGAGGGAAGTAGGCGGAACAAGAGACCCCGTTGGCTTAACTGTGAGGTTCTGAGTCTGCTCAAAACCAAAAGAGAAGCGTTCCAGAGATGGCAAAGCAGATGAATACCTGTTGAGAACTACAAGGGCATTGCCAGGGCGTGCAGGGATGCAGTTAGAAAAGCTAAAGCTCAGCTCGAACTGAAATTGGACAGAAATGTCAAAAATTACAAGAAAGGGTTCTTCAGGTATGTAAACAACAAGCACCGTTTACCAGCACCGTTGGGCTCCAGGCCTTGGCCACAAAAATCCAGGTCGATGCAAACACAGACCCAATGAAGGAAGAGTTGGTGTGTGAACAAGGACAAGTGGAAGGTCTTGCACCTGGGAAAACATAATCCAGGAGTGTAGCATAGACTGGGATCTACCTGGCTGTGGAGCAGCTCTGGGGAAAGGGACTTGGGGGTTCTGGTGGACAACAAGCTCAATGTGAGTGAGCAACGTGCTGCAGCAGTAAAGAAGGCCAACAGGACTCTGGGGTGCATCAACAAGGGCATCACCAGCAGAGATAAAGAAGCTATTACCCCACTCTACTCAGCGCTTGTCAGGCCACACCTGGAATCCTGTGTTCAGTTTTGGTCCCTGCTATACAAAAAAGATGTAGACAAGGCTGGAGAGGGTCCAGAGGAGGGTCACAGAGATGATCAAGGGACTGGGCAGCCATGTGAGGAAAGGCTGAGAGAACTGGGTTTCTTCAGCCTTGAGAAGAGAAGGCTGAGGGGAGACCTTATCTCCTTATGCCAGTATTTAAAGGGTGGCAACAAAGAAGATGGAGACTCCCTTTTTACAGGGAGTCGCAGGAAAAGACGAGGGGTAATGAGTACAAGTTACTCCTGGGGAGATTCCAGTTGGACACAAGAGGAAAAATTTTCACAATGAGAACAATCAGCCATTGTGATAATCTACCCAGGGAAGTGGTGGACGCCCCAACATTGGACACTTTTAGGATTCAGCTGGACAGGGGGCTGGGCCAGCTTGTCTTTTGCCAAGAAAGGTTGGACCAGATGATCCCTGAGGTCCCTCCCAACCTAGGATTCAGTTATTCTGTGGTTTTCCAGGAAAATAATTGCCTTCTTAGCACAAAATATATAAATAATCCTAGAGGAGAAAGTAGTTCTAGTGCAAAGGTTTTACTTCCCCAGCCCCTTCTATAGCCTGAGTTACACATACTCTTACGTTAGACTTAAAGAGGAGCTTATATTCTCTTTGCTTTAGGGTGAACGTCTCCCAGTGCCACTGCTTGAGTTTGTGTCCGCCCGGCTAGCTTTCATACTGGTTGGCTTTTAAAAGAGCCATCTGCTCTCTGCAGCAGCTCTACCCAGGGGGACTCTCACTGCTAGAGAGACCTTGTATCTGCCTTAGGTAACTAAGGCACTAGGTAGGTGTGGGAGCTGTGCAAGTACCTAAGATACATAAATTTAAAAAGATAGATTAAACAACAGAAAATTACCCCACAATCACTGACAAATTTTGTAGCGACTTCTTTGTTTTTTACTGTCAAACTCTGCTGAATTCTTCCATTTCGTGTATTTTTTCCTGTCTGATGCTGTTGATATGCAAATAGGAGCCATTCTCTCTAACTCTGTATAGGTGCATAAAAATAGCATTTAAACCCTAATGAAAATCGTGATCATAAAAAATGAAAAATTACTAAATTCCTGGGATAAATTCAGTAACTAATGGGTTTTACTGAGCGCTCACGGGTTCTGGTGGTGAAAGCTCAGTGGAGTCAGTGAGGAGGAGGAAGGAGCAGGTATGTCAGTTTTAAACAGCACCACTGTTTAACCCTTGGTGTACGTTCTGTACTAATAGACCAGGAGGGCACAACCAGGTAAAAATATCGAGGGATTGACTTTCTCATTAATCAGTCAGGAACCTGAAATATCAGGAAATTCAAATGAGTGTTTGCAGCTGGATCCAATTGTTTTTATGCACGAGGCATCTTCAGATCTTGAAATTGCTTTATTCAAAGCTTTCTCCTCTGGATAATATAGATGAATAATAATAAGAAAATCATGAGGACAGGTGAGCTCAAAACCACCGCACTTTGTTTAGTGCAGGGAAGTACCATATATTCCTGATAGGCTTTTCAGTTAGATGGAGATTTATTATAATGGAGAAATTGAGTCATGTCCTCTGATACTGAACTGGAGGAAAGAGATATTGGAAATTACGCTTACAAATGCCAAAAAACATTCCCCTGGAACACGCTGAAAAAGGACAGCAAGTATGATAAGGCAGAAAGCCCCACTGAAGAAATGTGTCTCAGTCACCTCCATTAACTGCTGAAAGGCATTGTGAAATACGCCTTTTCCATTCCACTTAGTGCTCCGAATGTAAAAATAATTATGCAGCAGCACTGAGTGCTGAGCAGATAATGAAGTTTGGACCCCCACCCTCTTGACTGACTTTAATCTGAAAGTCAACTGTATATCTAATGTTCCTATAATGATGTGTCCATTTTAAGCACAGCCAGGGCCTAAAAGCTCACGGACTTCCCACAAAGCACTTTATTTTTCCAGATGCATTAATACGGTCCCTGCCCAACTATCAGAATTGTCGGCTTCATTTAATTTAATTGGCACCAAAGACAAAGAGACTCAGCTCAGGTGTTTTCTGTCAGACTTCTCTTATGCAACCAGACAAAAAGGACAGAGCGTGGGTGATTGCAGATCAGGTTTGGTATGTTCAAAAAGACCATTTCCTGCCAGGCTTCATTTGGGTTCTTAGCAAGCGGCCAGCAGAAACAGAAACAAATATACATAGAGTAATATCAGCACCATGCTTTGATACTAAAAAAAATGTCTTGTAGAGAGTAGTGGAACACATTTAGAAATGATCAGAGGGTTGGGTGGTGCCTGGCTCTAGTCTGGCAAGAGAGGGAATGAGAAAGAATGAAGGTCTCTGGACCCTGTTTTGCATCAGGATGGTTGTGAAAGGGCTGCTTAGCGTAGTTTGGTATTTCCTGCAAGGGTACTTACAGGGATGGGAACGAATGAAGCAGTGGCATAACCGAGCGGTCTGGTTCAGAGGAAGGGAGATGGGCTGGCCTGGCTGGGGCCAGCAGGAGGGAAGAGCCCTTGGAAGTGAGGGAGGAGCAGGGAGTTCCCAAAAGGCACGGTACGGTACGGCTCCCAGTTTTCCGGTTCTGTTAAATCCTCTGCACCTAGCTCGATGTGAGGAAGCCCTCTCACCTTTAACCTGCTCAGGCTGCTCACAGAAGCTGGGCTTAGTCAGAGATTTGGCATCATCCCTCTGAAAACGTGCGAAAAATCTTGGTTTGGATGGTTCTGCTTTGCGTTTTGGCATTGAAGCCAGCAGGAATTCAGTGTGGCACTGCCACTCACAGCGCAGTGTAAAGTCACCTCGTTTCACCAGCAAGCCAGATGATTTCAATATTTTCCCTTTCCACCAACCTGGAAAGACAGTAGCTTGGATGACTCCTTCTCTGGGAAAAGCAGTGTTATTCTGTGTGGGAAGGGAGGGTAGAAACAGCATTTTGAGCCTGCGGAAGAAATTTCTAGAACAATCTTGAGAGAATTTGCTTTATCCTTGAGAGGAGACACTTTGCTGCTGTAAAAAACTGTTACAATATGTGTCATATGGCCACATAAGCCTTTTGTACCTTCCTCTGGGTGACCCGCTGAAGAACCACTACTGAGATTTTTCCTGTAAAGTTCTTTACATATAAGGTCATTTTGGTATGTTTTATACAGAGAGTACCTTAATTTAGTCCCAAATGTGGGGGTTATCATAGCTTATTTAGACCTACATTAGAAAGTCTCAGTATTTCTTCAGTTTTTCACCCCAACTTACCTTTCCTCAAGGAATCAGTTAGCACCCAGACCTGGATGCTGCAGTGGTTTCTAACTGATCCATTGCAAGACACTCAACACACGTTCACATGAAAATTCATTAATAGATTCATGCCTGTAAAAAACCCCAAACCCTAAAGTTCTACCAACGCAATGATGCACAAAGGAATTAATGTGTTATTTTAAGTGAAAACCCCCCACAATTCAATGACACTTCTTGCAAGATAAAACTACTGAAGCTCTGAAAATTAATTTCCTGTTTAGCAGTGAAATAATTGAAAGACCAAAGTTGCTCCTGAGATTAGAAGGCTGTCTGCAGGGTCTGTCTGTGAACAGACTTCCACGCACAACTCCCTGCAGAGCCAGGTTTTCTGTTACTTCAGCAGTTTCCTACCAGCAGAGGTGTAGATTAATCACTGGAAAATGTGCAATAAAGAATAGAATGATTGGTATAATTGCCTGAAAGTGGATGGCTATTCTTAAATGATCACAGCGTTACAAACCTCCAAGGTAGAACATTTCTGCATTTTTACCGTTGTGTGTAGAGCTTTTGAAATATTGTTTCAACACTGCCATGGTCATTGTCCACCATCTGCCAGCCATCTAGAGCATTCCCAAAGGGCTGGGAGGCATTAGGGAGTTGGACCCCAACTAGGAGTTGGGGGGGTTCAGCTGGAGAAGAGAAGGCTCCGGGGAGACCTTAGAGCGGCCTCCCAGGACTGAAAGGGGCTACAGGAAAGGGGGGAGGGACTCTTGATCAGGGGGGTAGGGATAGGACGAGGGGTGACGGGTTTAAACTGACAGAGGGCAGATTTAGATGAGAACTAAGGCAGAAATTGTTCCCTGTGAGGGTGGTGAGGCCCTGGCACAGGTTGCCCAGAGAAGCTGTGGCTGCCCCCTCCCTGGAAGGGTTCAAGGCCAGGCTGGACAGGGCTTTGGGCAACCTGGGCTAGTGGAAGGTGTCCCTGCCCATGGCAAGGGGTGGCACTGGATGATCTTTAAAGTCCCTTCCAACCCGAACCATTTTAGGATTCTATGATTAGTATTCATAGGTAGGATGCCCTGCTTCTGCATCATTATGCAGGAAGAGTAACACAAGTACAAGAAATAAGTTCTAAAAAGTTAGAAAGGAGAGACATTTTTTTCAGAAATCTCTCCATTTGAAAATCTTCCTGCACTTAGCGCTAATCCATCTGGGATTGCTCCAGGTCTCTAAGGGAAGACAGAAGTTTCTCCAGTGACAATGCAAAGCAGGATCCTAACTGGAGTGTTTGTTTTGCCCTGTGGAAGAAAGGCTGTCCCTCTGCGCCAAGTGTTCGGGAAGGCTAAGCAGACCAAACTACATCACTCAAACACCTTTCTGTCTCCCCTGGATCTTGGATCCCTAACTGTGAAATAGGAATAACACTCATTTTCCTCACAGAGGGACTGTGAGAATAGACTGGGAGTTGCCTACGTACAGTCATGGCAGGACCACTGCAATACACATAATAAGCTGTCTTTCTCTCTCTCACTGTATGTACATTTGCTTTTCAGCATCTAAAATGGCTCCTTTGTTACTGGACATGTATTATGATATTAGAAACCATTCTGCTAAATTCAGACTTTTTGATTTCTACAGAAAGAATATTGAAGGGTGAAATATTTTTTCTTGCAAAGAGTTGGAGGTTTTAGAATCAAGAAGAAAATGTAGAAGAAATAACATTACTGAATCATTTCAGGTTCCTGGATCATATTTTTCTCTGTGCAAAGCAGACAAGAACTACAAGAATGGATAAAGGAGTTCATCCATATAAGCCAGAAAGTGGAACTGACAATAAATGTGAAAGAAACAGATTATGCTCAGCAGACTGTTGAAGACAAGAAAGTGCAGACAGGGGTATTGCTGAACGAATACATCCAAAGTCAGGTAAGAATGTGGCTTTAAGGACAAAGTCAGGCGGAGGATAGCTCTTTAGAGGTTAATCATGTGCCACTCAATCTGCTCTCTTCAAAATACTTAACTAGTAAAGAACATGCATCTTGTTACTTCTTTTCTCGTCTGTAAACCTGCTTTGCCCTTGCACATTCTTATGCTTGTGTATAGCCTCATTATTTATAGTAAGTGGAATCCCACACGGTACGGGGTTTTCACAAGCTGAAGGCCTCCTTTGCCGAAGGAATACCCTTCTCCTGTGGGTGTTAGCACAGCAGTGCAAGGCTGCCTGAATCCACTCTCCATAATTCAGTGTTTTGCCATTGACTGCAAGGGGATGGAGCGAGGCTGCAGTTTGTGTATCTGTAAACAGCAGAGATTGAATGAAGGTCTTTGCAGATTCAGAACAGTCCGGTGATGAGAATAGTAAAGAAAATAATCAAATATATAGCAAGTCCACGTTTAATACATCTGAATGTGCACAATCACTTATTTTGTAAAGGGCCGGAGTTAGCCTCAGAGGGACGGTGAAAATGTCTTTAAAGATTTGCTGGAAGGCTGTGTTTAAAAGAGATGTTATAGATGCCATAAATACTACTTACTCCTAGGTGTTCTTGCTAAGATCTTAGATCTTTTTCTAGTGATAGCTGCTGTTCAGTAACTTCACTGCACTTACCGTGCTGAGGATCTGGACACTCATGGAAAAACAAACCACAATCTGAACTGACTTGGCATTGGTACTTTACAATTACTGGAGACAAGTGTTCAAGTTTCAGATGTTACGGACCATCGGCAAGTCAAATTCTGCTCCGTGCTCTGAATACAGTGGATGAGCCCAGCAAAGGGCATAATCCCATCCTGCGCCGCAGGGGGTTGCAGTGAACACCTTTAATTCCTTTATGTGAATAAAATGATATGCTGTGGTCACAGCACATCTGTGAAACTCTCACAAGTTCTTTAGAATATATGATGCAGATTCTCTGTGAAAGGTACAGCTGAACTTTATAAAAATCCCTTTCTCATGCCACTAAAAACGTGTAGTATTTTCAGGAAATGAGCATTTCAGTTCGGTATGAAGTGACTAAAAAATGATTAATTCATTTAAGACTTGAGGGCTATGCTAAAAAAGGGGAGTAGTGATGATACAAATAATATCTTGACTTTTGGCCATAGAATTTGTATTCAGTCCACATCTTCCTCAAACGTGCCTCAATTCTCTTCTCTCCCCTTCCTGAAAAAGAAGAGTATTCAAGCTTTCCCCCTCATAATGGCCTCCATAGAAATAGCTTATCTGCACAATGAATTGCTTAGTCTGAGTGACAAGTTTTAAAGGTTGGGCACAGCACCTTTCCATTCATTTGTCTAGCACAATCCTTTTTATCAGCACCCTCCAGGCTGCCTCCACTCTCTGTGCATGGGAGATAACGAACGGAGCAAATTTTTGTAAAGAATATTTCCTATTTAACAAACCATGGTATCTATCTGTTGTTAACCTTCGGAGCAATGAGCGAGACAGGATTACTCTATAGGTGGCAAAATAGCCATTAAGCTGATAAACCAAACTTCACTGGGATGTTTCAAATTTTCTTTTGTCAGCTGCCTAGGTCAGAGGAGAGGGGGATTATTTTGAACTTGGAGGCGGATTCTCCTATCTGCTGCCCACCACTCCCTGTTCCAGCCATAGGTAATATGAGATGTACGAGGTAGGCTTGGGTGTTTCATAAAGCCGACTCATAAAGACGTTCTTTCTTAATGTTTTTTGTGTGTTCTGAGAAAACTCTGGAGTTCAGAGTGTCAGTCTCTGCTAACGATCTTCAACGTCTCAAGGAAGAGTGAGGAAGCCTTGTGACTGGGAACGAAGCTCACAGAGCCCGGTTTGGTTGTAGAACGATTCTGTGGAAGATAGACTAAATATCATGTTGCAGAGGAATCTGACTGCTATTTTAATCTCCATATGCATATGAATTTATTTATATGCATAAATAAAATCAATAGCCTACTCAGTCTATTTACGCACAGTACTTTCCAGCTGATCTGTAGTTTTCTCTCCTGTTTTGAATGCCTGCAGGACTTGGTCCTTGAACTCTGACAATTGTCTTCCTAGAGAAGACACCTTTGCTCCTCATCCCCTCTGGGAGGTCATTCTTAATCCAAATCAGATTTCAAAAATAGTAGCAATTTTCTGGAAAAATTAATCAGTGGCAAGAAGAAGACAGGCTATCCTTTGAAGCCAATTTATCCTTCAAGTTACAGAGTAATGGACGTTCTCTTTAGCTGTAATTATTTGGGATCTGGAGTTTCTATGGGCGTGTTGTAGCTGTGTCACCTCCAGGCGTCAGGGTCTGTGAACTCCCTGATGTTTAACTCAACTGATTATTCAGCTCAACTGATAGTTGAGGCAACTGCTGATGTGAAGCTGTCGGGAATCACAACAAACAGTGTACGATGGCTGGAGCTAGTCAGTCTACAAAGTGCAACTTCTTCCTCCTTTCACACATAAACATCAATTGACATTAGATTAGCAAGTGTAGAGCTGAGTGAATAATTTATAATGAACAATTAGTGTAATTGTGTCTGCTTCCGTTATGAGCCGACTGTGAAGCGCTGAGATGGGATGTCTGAAATGATTTGTGTGTTTCTTCAAAACAAGTTTTCCATGTGAATGTTTTGTGAGTAATTCATTGTGAATAGTTGAACTTCAGAAGTGATGATGGTTGCTAAGTTCTATAAATCACTGGGATTGTTTGTGTTTCCCTAATTAGATTATTTGCCAGTCCAGACAAAACATGGTGAATATGGCAGTAGAATAAAAGCTGGAAAATATCTGAACATTTGAACTTCATATATTTGGAGTTAAAGCAAAACCATCCAAATAGCTGGAAAATTAATACAAAAGGGCCATAGACATCATTATATTTACCTTTGTTTTCCAGTGAGGAGGTTATTTAATGAAAATCTTTTTATTCTCCCAGGCCCAACACAACATCCTTTTACCATCTGCATTTTATTTCTGTGGTGTTCAGGGAGGTGTATTCCATTAATTAGCTGTTCACGTGTGGAGTTTGCCAAGGCCAGCCCCAGACAGTGACGTAAAATCCTGGCTGAAATGAAATTTAAATATTTCCACTGACTTCACCAAGCACTGTGATTTCATTCTTTGTTTGGAATATCTTCGAGAATCCTAGCTGGATCTAGGTTTGAAGTTGCTATGTGAAATATTAAGATTTCTTAAAATGGGGAAAAAAAGTAAAGTAGGGCATGACTAGAGGCCAGTGGAAGCGTTATTAGAGCTCCCTGCAGCTCCCCGGCGTCCGGCCACGCCGCACTCGGGTGGGAGGGGCTGCGTCATGCCCGGATGATCGCACAAGCCCGTTTGAGACAGGCAGCTGTTACCCCACGGAACACATACAGATTTTACACCTGAGCCTGCCAGCTGCTTTATTCCCCTCCCCTTTGCCTCGCACGGTTTTTCTATGTGGCTCTTTAAAAGGCAGTCTGCCCTCACCTCGTTGTTTCAGCATTGGCTGGTGGGTCACACGGTGTCAAATGTGCCCTCAGATTATTGATGAGGGACTTTTTACAGGAATGCTTCTTTTCCGCACCATTGTAATCATCATAAAGGCTCTTTCAGCATTTGGGCATCCTCCCCCTGTGTAACGTGACAAAGCCATGACAGCCAGACTTATTCAGAGAGTTCTGATGCACCCACAAACTGTCATGGTCATTTATTTACTGAGAGAGGATCACAATAAGGGAGATTTTCAGCTCACAGGTGCGCTCCAGGCACCCAAGTAGATGCACTTTTACCTAATTATCTGTACTTTTTTTTTTTTTTCTTCCTTAATTTAGGAATAAAAACCAATCATATTTTCTTATGTCACAGGTGTTTTGTAAAGATCAATTAACATTTGTCAACCCCAACATACTGGTAATAAAGGGCATCAATATGCCCAAGACAACAAAGTCTGAATTCCCTTTCGGTGAAAAAGGCCTGCACCAAACATTGCATCATGAGAATAAAATTAAAAATTGAACAGCTGCTCATTGACTACTGCTCACTGTTGTACCAAATAAAGCAAACACAGCCTTTAAAGCACATTATCTGGTCATGAGATTAAAAGCAGTGTTGTAGTGCATGAACACCAAAGAAATCCAAAAAAATGGCTTTGCAACCTGAATGAAGTTCCTTTGACATCTCCACAGTGCGTGTAAAAGGTGTTGATCTCTCAGGACTAGATCAGTATAACAAAGTGAAGAAGGGAGGTAGACTGGTTAAGAAAAAGCTGCGTTTTTATTTGACTGGTGAATATTTTATGGGGCTAAGAAGAGGCAAGTGAGCAAGGGATGTTGACACTCGGTATTTCACTTGGGAAAGAACAGGGCATTTAGCACTTTCAGACATGCCCTTCTTTGCTTTGGTCACAGCACTGTAGCAGCCACATTTCTAAAAAGCTGTAAAATGCTAAGAGGGAAAGGAATGATAATTCACAGCTCCTCACGCATGAGGGTTTGGGAAAGGAACATCAAATTTCATGGCATCAGCTGTTCCATGTAGCCTACACCTGACTGATACAACTTAGGTTTCCTTCCTCTATATAATTGCCTCTTTATGTGCGTTCTGAAACACTTATTTGAGGGTTATTAGTAGTCAGGTATTTTTCCTATAGATTACTGCTCTGGTCACATTTATCTCCCCAGCTGGTGTTTAGAACTTTAAAGCAGAAATTTAGAAGAGGCAGTGCTGTACCAGACAGAGCTGAAAATGACTAACTCTCCATGTGGTATCCAGAAGGTTTCTGAAATGAACCCTGTTCTGTGATTTATAGTCTACATTTTTAGTTGTTTTCCTTTTTGTGCAGAGTTTCCAGCCCCACCATTGCTGCCAGATAGCTAATATTCCAGGTTTGCCTTTACTGGTATGCCTTTCCAGCGCTGCCAGATTCCAAGATCATTAAACATTTGGAACTGAATGAATTTACAGATAATTTGTGCTTAGCACATGCAAATATTTCTTTTTTTCCTTCTAGAAGAAAATGAAGATTCTGTTTTATTTATTATTACTATTGCTGAAGTCAGTCACAGACTGACTGACAGTCACAGAGGCATCCAAATGAACTGTGGGAAAACAGATTTGCAGATCAGGTGTCTCAGGGAGTTTCTGCAAGATCTACAGGAGCACAGAATAATGGATTATGCCCTAAATGAAGCCACCATTTTACTACTGGAACTTGGCCCAAGCTGCAATAACCTTCCACTCAGGGTGGAGATAATTGTGCTGTAGCCCATTAGCACTGCTGGGGTCCAGCGTGTGCCCACGGGAAATGGGAATGGGCCCTCCCACGGCAGTTCCAGACAGCTCTCCTCCAGACATTCGGTTCAGTGTGGCATCAGCTCTCCCCGTGTTCTCTCTCTGAAAGTTTCCATGGCCAAGAGGGAATCCCAGCTAGTGAAGAGCACTCTCTGCAGCTTCAGTGCAGCCTCTGAAGCCATGCAGACTGTAGCTTTGGTTAGGCAACCACTGTTCTCAGCGTCCTCTGTGCACTCTTTTCTTTCATGTTGTACAGGAACTTAATTATGCCGATACCCCATAACCCAGGAGGTGCTTGCAAGGTCCCCTGCTACCCTTTCATTCGCATTTGTGCTGTGCACATCGCTGCTTGGTTGAGGTTCCCCTGAGGCTGGGAGCAGGTCTGAGGTTCTTCAGCTAGTTGGAGTGCTCACATGGCGAGTCTAGTTGGCTTGGTCTTTCTCTGAAGTTCAGGTATCTGAATCTGGAGAGAAGGTATTTCTCTACCTCTTAACTCCTCAGACAAGGGCCATAGTGTGTCTCCACATTTGCCCTAGACATCTCAGTTAAGTGCCTCATGCCTGGGGGTATTTAGTACATATGTGCTAGGAAAAAACAGTGATGAACTCTAGTAAAGGCATTGAGAGTAACTCCTTTATATGTAGATTTGGAAACATTTCTTCCTTCTTAAATTTATGAGAGAAACCTCCATTCACAATGTTTTGTCATTTTAAACAGCAAACTTCTCTGCTGTCATAGTGTAGAATAGGTGAAAAAGCCATTGTTTACTAGACTGGACACTTCCACACATTCATACCCAGCTGAAATGTTGACCTTTACAATCAGAAAGTGTACATTTTGCTTTTTAATATTGAAAGTTGGAAAAAGCACAGACACAAACACGGAGCTAAATCTCTCGTCTGGTGATGAAGATGACCCAGTCCTGGCACTAGAGTTGCACCAACATGTATGAGCTCAGTGGCTGGCTTGAGGGGGGGGTCTTGGCTTCATTAAATTGCCCTTTCTTTCATTTTCTGCACTCATTTCTAATACATCTTTGTGGTTTTAACATGTAAGCCAGGCTGAGTCTAGTTTTCTGCTACCAGCAGCTTGTCCACCTCTATGTCTTTCATAACGTTTGTAAGTCGAAAATAATTTTTAAAATTATTCAAGTTGGCAGGCAGTGCTTTCTGCTAATCAAAACTGCATCAAAGTTCATTCCTTTGCACTTTTGACGCTGGTGGCATTTCACAGTGATAGGAGCTTTGCATATAAACAGACTTCAGAGTTTAGACACAAGCTGTAAAGGCAGCAGTGCTGGATTCTTCCAGGTGGCAGCTGGATTTTGCTCTGAACGCATCCTTGCAGTGTTTGCTTGGGTTATTTTTTTTCTTAGAAACCTCAACTCAGTGAGAAAGCTCGAATCCACAGCATGCTGATCGCTGCAGATAATTTTTAAGCCCCTCTTGGAAAGATTTCTTCAACACTGGATGAATATTATTTTAATAGTATGTCATCCTTGAAAAGGCTCTTGGGTCTTGGTGAATGCTTATTTCCATTGCTTTAATCAGTAGTACCTTAAAGACAAGGGCTTCTACCAGTGGAAGGATGATGTGAGAGAAGATTCGTGCAGTCAGTGTGAGGTTCATGGTTGGACTGGATGATCTTCAAGGTCTTTTCCAACCGAGATGATTCTGTGGTTACTCAAGAGCTGTGCTGGAGCAGTGTGCAGGGAGCAAGTGGCACAAGACTCAGGCATTTTCAAATCTCCTTCTCCTCTGAGATTTGTGAAAACGCTTTGAAGGTTTTCCTTGACAGCAATATTTTGAAGCTAATAAAGGTCATATGACAGGAAATCAAGCTTGGGATTGCACTTTAAACTTACTAATTAGGGTTACTTCCTTCTGCTAGGTGAGATTTTCTGGATGATAATTCTGTAGAATTTTTACATCCACCACTTTGTTCTGAGATTGTTTCTTCAGAAATGAAAGGTCTTTTCAGGTTTTTTTCAGTTGGTTACCGGAGAGCTGCAATCCAGTGTAGGCAAACACAAAGTCTTGAATAATGCCAACAATCAGCAGAAATGTGAGAGTTCAAGTTTTTCTCAGTGCAAATAGATGTGTCTATCTATGCCAATTGCATAAATACCATAGAATCCCAGAATCATCGAGGTTGGAAAAGCCCTTGAAGCTCCTCCAGTCCAACCATGAACCTCACACTGACCGTTCCCAACTCCACCAGATCCCTCAGCGCTGAGAGGTGAGCGGAGATGGGCAAGCGGCACCCCGGGCACTGCAGTGGTTGGCATCCCCAAGAATTCCCAAAGCCCACCGTACAAACTCATAGATGGGAGTTTTAAAGAAATTCATGCTTAAAAACAGATATTTAGTAAATTTTTCAGAGAAATGGGCAGAACAAACATACTTTTCCTGAACAGCAAGAAATGTGTCAAATGCAGCCTGTTTTGGTATTTATATGGGTCTTCTCATAAGAATACCTGAGTACTTCCCAATCCCTCAAGAACTAAATCTTAACAAAACCTACAGGAATTAAGAAAAAGTAATTCCTATTCTACACATGGGAAACTTCCCCATCGACAGATTTAATTGTAAATTCCCTACAGCAAATGACCTCAAAATCATGCAGTAATAGGTGTTATTTTCACTAATACCTTTATTACAGCTTGTTTTCGAGCCCAGAGTACAACAGAGCTACCAGGAAAATCAGATAATGTATGTGCAGACACAGCACACATTTCTGCGTGTCCCTTTGCCTGGGTGCTTCAGGAGAGCCAGGAGAAGATACCGCCCCTCCTGAGGGTGCCAGCAAAAGTACAAGGGGGTATCTGCTGGCATTTTCTGATGTCAGTTCAACAGGATCCTCTGACATAATTTCATACTTCCAGGCGGTTTTGTTGGTTTGTGTTTAGGCTGAAGTTGCAGAGCCAGAAATGAAGTCAGTGTTCCCATCTGACTGTAGTTTATTTCTTGGATAAAGTACATTTCTTTCACTTATTTGCTGGAAAGATAGAACAACCAAGGATCATTTGGGATTTTTTTTTTTTTCAGGCTGCTTTTATAGCTATCGGGGGCTTTCTTGATGGTAAGATATTGATTGGTGTGACATGAAGGGATAGCCTGCTGCAAAGAAGCAGCACCATTCTTCCAATGCAAAAGCTAATTTAATATTGATCTTCCACTTCTAAAATGCAAGGATAATTCTTTTAGTAAAAACACCTTGCATCAGGGCTCCTGCGGCTTTCCCAATTCAATCTGAATTTCTAAGCACTAACAAAATCTCATTATTGAGAAGTAAAATAGCAGCTCCCTCCGCAAAAAGGTCACGGAAGTGTGAAATAGCCTTTGTACTGTATTCAGCAGCAGTTCTTGAATATACGCATTACTCATCCATGAGGCTCATGATGTTTAAATGCCATCTACAACAGTGCTCCTTCTCTGACAGTCACTCTACTTTTTCCCCCTTTTTGCCTTTAATAAAGCAAAGATTAAATGGTTTACAAGAGCTATTACTTTGAAAGTCACGTTTTCCCCATGCGTCACTTGCAGTTGCAGGGAATATGTCTTCTATTAGAATACTTAACTCAGGGGGGTTGGATGTTTAGGTTTTGGCAAGCCCAAAAATGTTTAAACATGTCTCTGAACTTTGAGGTTTTCTCCCTGATACCATGCCAGTCATCTCAGCTTTCCATCCAACCCTGCCTCCCTTGCAGCCTAACTCATTCGTTTTTATTTTCTTTGGTTCTGTCATTGCTTTCCCTCAATTTTCCCCTGATTTGCCTTTTGACCTGTTGCACTCACCTCGTACTGCAATTAGATATTTTTTTTTCCACACTCCAGAAACATCCCACAGTTAGCTTGATCATTAAAATCAGAGGAGTGTAAAGATGCCTCTTTGATTTTTCCCTCAGTCTGATTTGGTTTAGGCTTGTTTTTAAATAAGGATTTGTAGAAGGGGTATAAATGCTATTAAGCAATTTTCTTCCAAGGCTTTTAGGTTTGTTTTTTTCCCTTCATCAAAAAGAGAGTGTTACATAAGCGGTCTAGCATAGAGAGAATCACAGAGTAAATGGATGGGGAATTCCTGAAAACAGTAGAACAAAGGTATTTAATGGGAGGTTACTTCAAAGAAAATCTGGGAAAAGAAGAACCATGGGGATCTATATACCTAAGGAGGCATACCTCGCACAATTTATTCTTACATGCTTGCAGTTCTATACAAAAAGGATTTCAGAACTGAATTACGTACATGGGGAGACCCAATAGCTCGAGTTTATTGAGACTCCTGATGGGGAAGAGGAAGGAGCATGTTGTTGAAACGGGTCAGTATTTGTGCACTACACAGAAATTTAAAATATTTGATAATATCTGTTGCATTGGAGGTAGGGCTCGGCAAGGGAGCTGTCATGAGTAAAACAGAAAGGAACTATGGAAGTAACGATACGGGGCTCCCTGACAACAGATGTGGTGAATGGAGGTCAGAAATTCTGATCAAAAATTTAAATATTTTAGAGGTAAAGGAGCTGTGTGAAAAGCCTTGACCTTCAGCCTTGTATTCCTATTCACACTACCTCGGTGTGAGGGGAAAAAAGCATTGAGAATTAACACTTAATCAATAGGGAAAGTCTGAACTGAACCTGTGTAGGAGCGTCCACAGTGCGGAATACAACTGCAGCACTGCAATGCTGCTCGGTCACCAGACAAGTTGCATTTATTATAGGATTAGAGCCCAAAGGTTCTTTCTTTGGTTTCTGGCTCCCAGAAAAAAATTGCTCTTATTTTTGGTGTCGGTCTGACCTACCTTCTTAAGCCATGCATCCTTCACTGGGTAAAAACTGCCCCGTCCATGTCCCCAGTAGTTGCTGATGCCATCGGAACAGGCTGGAGCAGCAGCTGCCTCTTAAGGGGTGCACACACATCGTCCTTCTGTTGCGTGTGTCTTGCTTTTCGATGCTATGGAAATACATTAATTTATGCTTTGCAGCTACATCCCAGATGATCGTGGTTGTATTTTTAGACAAACAAAATTAAGGGGGGAGGGTACGTGCTCTTGGAGGATGCTGTAGTTCGGCAGTTGATAAGAGCAATTAGAAAATGGTTTTTGCTCTGAGCAGTTAGAAGCGTAAAGGCTATCGTGGTACACATATAACAGGAGCCTTGTTCAGATCCTGCATGCCAAATTCTGTTTCTGCCAGAGACATCTCGAGTGCTTTCCTCCTCTCTCTGTCCCCCCCACCTCCGTGAACACAGGCACACACGTACACAGACATACACATACACGTACTCAGTCTCCTCTTCCAGGCTCCGACAGATCTTTGAAGGCCCGTGTCTATCTATGGTGGACAGAACCATCACACAGAACTGAAAATAAAACAATTCTGCCACCTGCAAATGTGTTCAATACGTTGCCTTGCCGTTTTTACCTCTTGCTGCTGTTGACTGAAGCATGCACAAGCGCTTACCCTTTAAAAAGTGTATTTCTGCTAAGGATGCAGACATGGTCAGGGGAAAATATTGACTTGTTAGTGATTTATTACAGGTTTCCCCCTCTGCAAAGGTATTTTTCAGGCAGGAGATGATGCAGGAACACGCCTGTCCGCATACTCCTTCCTGAAAAGTCTGTGCAGAGACTATGTCTTTGTGTTGGGGAAGAGTGCTGGCACGCTTTGATGTCATGAATGAGGTCACAGCAACGTTCCCTGTGGGCCGGTGAGGCTCAACTGGGAAACGACACGCAGATGCCTTCAAGGAAGAGAAGAAAAAAGTGCCTTGAGGATGACGTTTGAATCCAGCGTCTCCAAACAGGGTCGAGGAAACAGTTTGTTCTCTGGCCTGATATGGCAAAAAAATTCATTTATGCCAAAAAGCTTTTTAGCTCTGGGTAAAATTTGTCTTTTGTGCTTTGCTTTGCTTTTCTGATTTATAGTGTCAGGCAAGGCCTTGCGTGCTCTCCCATTAGTGGAGAGATATCTCGTAAAATTATTTTTTTAAGCTCTATTCAGTTTCTGTTGTGAATATCGTATTTAGGATTTTACAGCAAAAGTAATTGTCCACAGATAGACAAAAGCTTTGCCTGTGTTCACTTCTCTTATTTTTACATGGTAGTGAAAGCACAGCTTTGGTCTTAGAGGTGGTTTATTAAGTAGCAAGAATGAAGTTTCTGGATGATATTAGTCTTTTTCTCTAAAAAGGGTATAAACTTCTTTTGCCCTTTATAGGAGAAAATATACATGTAAAAGGCAATGCAAAACCGGAGTTGTGCACTTGATGACATGACGCTCAAATCCCAACTGACAAACTCCATTTCCTCATCCAGCGGCGATCTCTGACAGCTTTCACAAGCCGGACAGTGACAGAAAGGGAAAAAAAAAAAAGCTTGACAATTTCTCCCATAATTGCCACCTGCAATCGCAGAGAGCGGAGGAGGAACGAAGCCATAAATAGCAAGAAAGATTTGTCAGGCTGTGCAAGATCAGAGCATTGATTCAGCCTTGATTGGGCTCCCTACCGCTGTCCTTTCGTTATTCGTGTCAGGTTAACCTCTCACTCTCAGCAATGACATCTGTTCCCCGTCTTCTCATTTCAAGGAACGTACCGCGGTTTCCATTTTGTCAGCTGGCTTTCCTCCTTCTGATTACTTTGGAGCAAAGCTGCTGGGGTGGTTTTTATTTAAATAATGCCTAATTCAAAATGAATGTTCTTGCTTTGAGATAGGACTGATAAGACGTGGTATAGTCCATAAAACCTCCCGACAACGTTCAAGGTGAAATGAAAACGAGGAGGACCTAAGGGAGGGCAAAGGCAGAGGAAGGACCAGGGCAGGCACAGGGGTGGAAACTCGCAGACCTGTGGGCAGGTCTGTTTGATACGGGGAAAATGTCGTGGTCAGACACCCTGGAGTTGTGCACGACATGGATGTGAAGCATCAGCAAAGGGAGCTCTTCCCTCGGGTGTGTGAGCAGAGCCTCACGTCCACTCCTCACTAGAAGTCTGCTTCTACTCATCAGTTAGTCCAGTAAAGTCTGACAGCTTTATTTCTGCATTTAGATTGCTTGTTTTCAGTTTGAAGGGAGCCTACTTTCAGAGGAAATGCCTGTAAGACAGTTTGGTGGTTTTGCTTCTCTCCTTTCCCGTGCTTGTTGGTTGTGCAAGTGCTTCCCTTCTGCTTGGACGCAGCAACTCCTGCCCCAAACCCACCACATTTCTTGAGCAATACTGGCTGCAAACTGGGCTCACAGAAGAGCCTTCTAGACCTGCTGCTAGAGATATGGCTTAGCTCACCTCTGTGCTTATTTGCTAAACAAACTGCTCTGCCTGGGATAGCAGAGAGGCATATCCTGCACGCAGATACCTTCTTTTGCCTCTTTTATCTCTGTTCCTTTCTGAGTTTCTACACCGTAATGCAGACTAGAGCTTCATGCAGAAATTATAAGCTTGATACAATACTGTGATAATCAGTGATTATGAATTACGCAGGAGTCTAGCTGATCCCAAATACTACATTTCTTTTAAAATGCTTGAATCTCCAGTTTTAATCTTGTATTTTTACACAGGGTTACTGTTTTCAAGGAAAAAAAAAAAAGCAATAGGTAGTATTTTAAATACTTTTTGACATACAATGCTTGCAGTGCTGTAAATTTAATTCTGGTGTTGATTCTGGCTAAGGTCACTTTACCTCTTTATTCTGGCATCCCCCAGGGCAGGTATTTCATTGCACTTTGTACATGATTTATGTAGTCTACCTACTCAAATTCCCAGCTGCATAGGACAGCATGTCTCATCTCATGCCAAGTATATTGTTTGTACTTAAAGAGCAATAATAATGATTCTACCTTGAAGAAGAAAAGAGCCATGTGAGCAAGGTAAGAGACTTAATAATGAGGAAAATCTTATCTCTGAAAAATATGAAGTTGCTTTCTTGCCAAGAAAGATCCATAAAAAGCAAGAAAATCTAAAGTAGGTTATTGTATGATCTCCATATAGACTGTTTTAGCAATTTCTCCCTCCTCCCCCCCTCCCAGTTTCTTCCCTGGTGGTGTTTGATTTTGCCTCTGTATTTTATTCTAGGTTTTCTGCTGTGAGAAGCCATTGCCGCTTAGGGAGATTAGCATTACAAAAGCAAAGACTAAGAAACTTTGTGGGATTTCTCTAACCCTTATCTTGAGACAGGAAGATATTAAAAACAATTGCTGCTATCCCATTATATATTTTGTTAAATCAAGCAGGCCACATGACTAACTCCCAGATTGAAGGCTTTTAAAATAATCTCTACCGTTTCATATGGAAGCTCGTCTTCACAGTATTCAAACTTAAACCAATCCTCACAGCTTCTTTCACAGAGGAGTTTTAACTCTTGTTTAGTCCAGAGAAGCTATTTACTGAAAGTCAAAGGAAACAGCTGTAGTCAAAGCTGTGCCCATGGCCAGTGGTGCTGCCTCCTGCGGTGCCTTTCCCAGCAGTTGTCTCAACATGGACAAGGGATTTAGGAATGCCCCACTACCCCCATTTCTGGGATGCTGTATTGTCCTGAATGTCTTGAAGCTTCAGCTTGGTCCGGGGTGCCCCCTGGTTCCACTATCGTTTTTGTAGTGTTTTCCAAAATTAGAGAAAACAAGATATACAGGTCATGCAGAATTTTGATTTCCCCCTGCAAACTTATAAAAATTTAAAAAACCAAACCACTATTAGATCAGTACTGGTACTACTGTAACCCAAATTAGTTCAGCCTTGTATGGTGCACCAATTAACAGAGTCAAAAAGGGAAGCAATAACTAGGTATGCCATAATTCTGCCAATCTTTACAATCTCTTTTATGTGGAATTCTACTTCAAAGCGCCTTTCTTGTTTGTTATAAGATCACTTACATAAGCAACTAGCAGACGTGACTAAAAATAAGTATTTTGTTATTCCTTCATGTCTCTGTCCTCAGCTACTGAGAATCTCTTATTCCTGTTTTCCCTGGCAGTTGTTCAGACTGACACCATACAGCTGTCTTCTTGCTGTACGCTTTTAGCCTCTGATTTTTATTCATTTATTGCTTTATTTTAATTTTTTTCTCATCTTGTGCACCTATTTTTTTCAGTCACCTCCATCACCATTTTTAAGGGGTGAATGAGGATGTTGATAATAGGACTGGACAGGTAGGACCAAAAAGTTGGGTTGAAACCACTTGTTTTTATTCCTGGTCATGCTGGTTTTAAATGGAAATTAGGATTACTTTAGGGTAACTCAGACCTAGCTGCTCAATCTACAGAGTTTGTTCTCACAGACTGAGAACTTCATGCTGTAAAAACTATCACTCTGTCTAAACTGCCTCCCACATTAGCAAGGGACTGGGATTCTAGCTTCCTACTCCTACAGAGGGGACTTGATTTTTCTTTCATTTGCACAGGTGCATATAAGGATTAAATCCCCTGATGTGAAGAGTATTCCACTGGTGTACGCTACTGTCTGCACTGATGCTAGAAGAGAATAAGCCCTGGTAATTCTCCTATTATATGACCTCGTTTTGCTAAAGTATTGGCTGAATCTGGTATGAAAATAGCACTAAAATAAAGGCAAAACATGTATTCTGCTAAACCAGATGTTTAGACTGCTGCCAAGAGAGAGGAAAATCAAACTTTACAAATGTAGGTATGCCTATGAAGTATACACACATACTCAAGTGTCATCTTGCTTCTAAGTGTATTACCTTGATATATTTGTTTGTCCTCGAGTCTCAACACTGAGATACAAACCTCATCGAAAAAGCAATTGCTAACAGAATGAACTACTGCAAGTACCGCCCGTCTCTGCTTTTGATACTCAACCTTAATCTGGAACCTTTTAAAGTAGTCGGGTTATCTGGATATACAGCACAGCTTAAGTTAATTGTCTACGAGTGCTTCTTCTGTAAATATGTGTCAGCCGCCATAAAGCTCTCCCAAGGATTAGTCACGTCAGAGGTGTGAATCCAATATTCATTGGTGTACTTGCAGGAGGCCCCCACAAGAGCAGTTGTATCTATTTACAGCAACCTGTCATTTATTGGCACTGGCAACATTTTGCAAGAATAAGCAAGCTTGAGGAAAAGCAGCTCTTTGTAAGAAGGAATTGCCATGGAATTGATGTTGTGAATAGCGTTGCAGGACTCTGACACAACAAATCATTCAACTTCTGTGGATGAAAAAAATGAAACATGAAAGTCTTTCTGTTGGGAATTAGCACCAGTTACGATTTCCAACTGCAGTTCTGTATCTTTGCCTAGTGCCATGTGTAACAGCTCTTAGTGAGTGCTAATGACCATGACTTGAATTAACAGGCAGAACAAACAAAGTTAATTTCGATAGTTCTTCCTAATGCCTTTCTAAAGCTGGGTTCAGGAGGAGTGTCTACACGGCAAACAAAAGCCAGGATCTCAAAAGACACATGACCAAACTCATAATTTTCTTTTGTGAAGCCCAGTATCCCAACTGTAGTTCAAGGTCCTGTTGGGTTAGGTGCTCCACAGGAAAGCAGATACTGCCTCTGTCCTGGGTAACAGTCAAGCTGAAGAGAAAAAGAAACAGGAGAGGCAGAAAGAAAAAAGATCAGGTGATTAATCCAGTCGAGTCAGTAACAGAGCCGCAGCATAATTTCTTCAGTCTTAGTTTCCAGACCAGGCTTGCGAACTACTTATTATATTACTTGTGTAGCTCCTAAACTATATTAGACACTCTTTTTTTGAGTTGAGACTCTCATTTACTTCAATTATACCTCCAAATGGTTCCAGACAAAGGGTTTCATATAAGTCTGAAGTATGTGAGAAAATTTCCCAAAGGGGTGGCAGAGGGGTTGAGGTGTTAATCCAGGTAATGTCTGAAAGCAAATCTAAAAGGAATTCTACTTCTTGCTTTGTTTGCAAAATATTACTTCAGCACTGTGCTTATGCCTGGGAACTCTGAAGAGTTTGGTGACCCTTCATGAACTTTCCAGGCATATACTTTTCACCATCGCTATTGTCTTTGAGATTAAACATATATTAATAGAATGGTCAAGGTTGAAAGTAAATGAAAATATCTCATGTTTTAAAGACTAGGAGGTTTAACAGATCTACATGAGAAAGAGGTGGGAGTTCCCCTTGAAGTTAATTCATCACTGAGTAACTGATATTTCCTTTTGAACCGATGATTTCCATCTCTGCTCCAAAGTGTGTGATGCACTGGGACTCAGAAATCTTTTTCCTCAGCCTGCCAGTGATATGCACGGTGACCTTGGTCAAATAGGTTCATTTTGCTTTATATATGTATTTTTAATGCTTTGACTTTGAAAGACAAAGGTCCTATATGAAAGCAAGGTATTACTACAGCCAGCTAGTTCCACTTCACTAGATCAGATATAACTAAGAAGAAGAAGAAAGTTAGAAAGAAAGTCAGCAGGTTTGTTTTTCTCTATATCTGCTAAGAATAATTGATCAATATTGCTTCTGTAACGTCCAGTGTAACTCAGTAACAAATCTAGGAGGCACTGAAGTATGAGTAGCAGCCAAACCACCAATTTGCAGTTGTTTATTGTGGGGTAACAGATTTCCTAACAAAGGAGAAAAATGGGCAGTGTAAACTTTGGATGTATATTAGGAGAAAACTAGGAAAATGATACCCCCTCCCCAGCAAGAGGTATGGCAATTTAATTAGTATTTCTCCAAAAATGGCTTCAAATGTTGATGCAATTTCCCAAGAACATCAGCTATTTACATTCCAGATCATTTCCAGCTACTCTGATTCCATCTAGATCAATTCTGTAAGCTCGTAAAAATATAAATATTGGATTTTAGCCTAATGCTAGAGAAGCATATGGGTCATTAACTGTAATTCAGGCCTTGCAGGCTATTTGCTGACTCTCCTGAATAAAAGCAAAAGCATTTCTCCGTCTCAAAAAGACAGAGAAATTTTGTTTTGCAAGGTGGAGACATTTTGTTTTGCAAGTTTAGGAGGTGGGGGGCAGTCAGTCTGGTTTTTAACGCTAATATGCGTACAGAAGACAGAAACCAAAAAAATTCACCCGTAGAGACTTGGCCTTTACTTCCTCAGTACAGTTTCCAAAAAAGACATCGGCAGTGGAGGTCAGAAACAGTAAAGTCGTGATTTATTACTTGTGCAGTAAAGCTTAGGAGCTCGAATCAGGACTGGGTACACAACTGCATGCTTGGGACTTGCCGTGTACCCCCCTAACCCCGCTGGGAAGAATATGCTTGGGTTTTTTTTTTCCTCTTGTGACTTCCTTAAGTGTCTGTCAGTCAGGTTCTCCAGAACTCTACGAAATTTCATAGATGTCTCTAAAATCTTTTCTGCTAATAAATAGTCCCAGAGATGACTTTTAAGGAGGAATGGTTGCGTATTTTATGATATTATGATTTTTTTTTTTTTCAGAGAACATTAGGAAATAAGAGCTGTCCCATAGCTCTGGAAGTTGTGTTTGTCATTTTTATTTCCTGAGCAATCTCAGTTCTTCAGCTGCCTTTTAAAATATTGGCAGCCCATGAGCCTGAGCCACCCTTCTGTTTTTAACATGATTATGCTCCCAAGGCATGAATAACTTACAAAAATGACAGAAGTATTTCAAAATTATTTAAGAGAAGGGCATAATAAAACTGTCTCACATTCAGAAAATCTCTTCCCCCTGCCTCTGGGCAGGAAGCTGTCAGCAGCATTTAATGCTGCCGCAGTGTCCGTGCAGCAGAGAACCTCCAGGTACTTTGCTGTTGAGGCTTTAGCACGATTTATGGCAGCGGGTTTCCTGATGGTCTGCAGAAGGCAGGGGAGGGACCCCCGCGAGCGGACGGTGGCTCTGAGCCCCTGCCCTCTGCCAGCTTAGCCCTGCACCCTCCGGGTCCACTTTTGGCAGAGCTTTAACCTTCCTCTCCCTTGCGAGCTTTGGGGGAACCGATGTGCTGCTGTAGCTACTGATGGTAGCTACTTTTTTCTGTTTCTTCTGTCTTTCTGAGCCTCTCTAGATACCCAGAATGAGAACAGACTGAAAGCAAGAAAGAGACACAGCAGGTCTAGGTGCTCAGATCTTCAACACTTCCCAACACCTGCAGGAGAAATTTCTCCCACAGATCAATGCTGCCACAAGCTCAGAGGCTGCCGTGAAACTATTCTTCTGTGGAAGAAGCTCTGATGGTATGTTTACACTTGGCACTGTTAAAAATTAATGCCATACTCCAAATAATGACTGTGCACCACGCACTGAGGGAATGAAGTGATGAGTACAACGACATGAAGTATCAATTTCCTGATTATTTTTAATTACACTTAAGACAAAACCAAGCCAATGTTGGTGTAATCTGCTTTACTTTTTTTTTTAGACAAATTTATAATCTGTCAACCAGGTAGGTCTGTACTGGAGTCATGTTGTCTTTGCATCTTAATTTCTTTATTGCTGTTAATATTATTTATAAGGGCAATCACACATCCTTGGAAAATTATTTGGGCCAGCTGAAAAACTAATTTTGGTCGAACTGCTTTCCAAATGACAGAAGTCATAATAGAAGTGATCTGAAGCAGAGGCTTTGCTCACAGTTATGTCTTAAGTAATGTGGTGACACAAATACGGTTTTATACTTCATTAGCATGCAATTAATAATGCATGGTAGACATGGTGTCTCCTGTTGGAGTTCAGCTGTGAAATGAAGTGTTTCCTTCCATTTAGTTTGTCAGCTTCTGTGAAAACATAAAGGGGTAGGACTCCTCCAAATCCTGGTGCTCACACCTTTAAAAAACTAGATCTCAGGTTTGATGGTGGATGGAAACACCATACTCTATATGTTTCTCTTTCAATACTTTGCTCTTTTCAAGAACAAAACCAGATTTTTCATCTCTTGACTCTTCAAGATCTCTTTAAGGTCTTTTCCAACCTAGATGATTCTATGGTTCTATGACTGAATGCCTCGATTCAGCCTTTATAAATCAAAGGGCAGAACTATCTGCCAGTGTGTGTCCCAGGCAATAGTACTAATTTCAGAGATTCTAGACCCTGTAAAGAACAGCCCTACAGCTGGACATGAAGTAAAAAACATACCAGAAAAATTAAGAAGAATTTATCTATTCATGCAGCAGGAGACGACATGCAAGGACATGAGTAGCTACTCCAGATTTTATGTACCAGCATAAGGTACAGATTAAAGAACATAAACATTTTTGCTTACATTTAAAATGTCTTAAGGTTTTCAAACATTGTGGTCATAAGTGTGCTGTTAGTGTCAAGAGAGGCAATTACATGGTGATCGATAGATAGTAACCAGGTTATATACACAAAACCAGGGCATTCTAGGGAAAAGAATGATTTTATCTGTCTTTATTAGACCACCGAGTCCCACAACTATTTCATTCTTCCGTGTCAGAGTGTGGGAATGAAAGTGGTTGCAGCAGAACCAGAGTGCTCTTTTCATTAACTCAGTGCACATCTAATTTCAGTGAGAATAAAGCTGTCCATGTTACCAGAAGGGTACAAAATGAGAAGTCAAGAGAAAATAATGCAGTAGCTCACTCAGTCTCTTTTCCTCTTCTTTAAATTCTGAGATTGCATATCTGTGGTGTGCTTAAAGAGAATATGGATAGGTGCATATTTTATATATTTATAAAAAGAAGCTGAAACAGAAGAAACCACTGTGTGAAAGCTCATTCTGATATCAGAGCACATGTGAAATGTTTTTGATACAGGTGGGGCTAACAGTCTAATATTAAGGTGACTCTTTCCATTAACATACTGTTTCCAGTTGCTTAAAAACTTCAAACATTTCGACCATTTGTGTCCAAATTGTCAGCTTGGACTAAATTTATGTGCAGTGGAAGGAAGGATGAGGACGCAGAACATTTCAGCCAAAACTATTGATCTCTTTACAAGGAAAATGTTGCTTCAGTCAAGGAAGTGAGAGATTCCTTCTAGTTCTTCTAGGTTTTGGGCTAAGCACGTACATTTTTTCTGTGACAGATGGTTACAAGAAATGATACAGACGTGACTTTTTTCTTTGTGCCATCACTGTCCTAGTTGGCCAAATAGTAAATCCTTAAGCAACTGTACTTTGTGCATGCTTGGTGAGGGACTTTGTTAATTTTAGGAGCTCTGCTTCTAAAAATCAAAAGTTTCTGGCTCCTGCAAGTGTTTTCAAGACCTGGGTGAGCTCTGCTCCTCACGCACCGTCCCCACAGTCCAATGGTGAGGGACCAGCAGCAGGTATCTGTCCAGGCAACTCCAAACCAAGGGGAAGCCAAACACCAAAGCAGGAATCTGCCTTAAACTTACACAGAGCTGCCTTGTCAGCATCCGATGTTTGTGCAATTACAATTACTGAGCAGTATCACCTGGGAAAGCACTAATCATTCGTAAGGGGGTAGTGTCTGCACTTCTCCTCACCTCTCTGTTAGCAGACAGTTGACTGAGTGGAGACAGTGATCATACAGCTGACACAGAGATGTTGCACCATGGCCACCCATCTTCTTAAAATATGTACAAAATGTGTCCTGACTGCCTCACATGGGTAAAAAACACCATCCCACACAGCCATTTCTGCATCCTGGCTAGGTGCAAGTATTTGATCTGTGTACACTGTGGTGAGCATTGCAGCAAGAACTGCCTGAGGTGCACTGGGATAGGACAATTCCTCCACCCAGCCCAGGAACCAATGCACAGACGCGTGCAAACAGTGCCGATGGTCACCTGCTGGGGTCTGCAGAACTGTCCTAAACTCTCAACTGGTGAGCTAAACTGTTTCAGTGCATTTTGGTGTCGGGGCCCTGGGGTCTTTAACAGGTCTTAATGGCCTTAATAGCCCTGACCAGCTTCACCTGAGACCTTCGCCCACAGCCATGGGCCCAGAAGCCCTATTTAAGCCCTGTCCCAGGCCTTCTGCCCTAACCTGAGCTTTGTTGTGGGTGTGCTTGTCTCTAGTACTGTCCTTCTGGAAGGATCTTGTGCCTTTGCTGTGCCTGGTGAAGCTCCTGGATGGACCCCTTCATGTGGACTTGTCTCTAGTCTCATTTCTGGACCTTTCCTTTGCTCCTGGCTGGACTCTTTGGACCTGGTTCATCTCCTTGAAGTGTCTGGGGCTGTAGGTAGTCCCTGTTACAAGCACCCAGCTCTGGCTGCTGTCTTCAGCCTCTGCAGGACTGTGCCCAGCCTGTCCTGGGGCTGCCCTTGGCTGCTGGGTTCCTTTCCCTTGAGGAGCAGCTCCCTAGTTGAGTGTCCTGATGCCCACGAAGGTAAGCCTAAGCGTGTGACTGCTAGTCTTGAGCTGTGTGATAGCAGTGCAAAGCCCTGCAGATGCTCAGTGGGTTTAGTGCTTTGATATTTGTTTGAGAACTTAAAATGACTGATAAGTGTTTGTGATGCTTTGTATGGTACAAAGATACATGGGTGTGCCATGGAGTTTGTCAATTCTCAGTCTATCAGTGCAACTGTGTTTGTGACTGTAATATGAAAATGAGGTTATGTGGAGCTGACTACCTTAATACAAACTCTTTAATTAGAAAGGGACAAATTTTTCCTGCTGTATTCTTGTGCTGTTGACTTCAGGAAGCAGCACTGGTTGCAAGTCTGAGTGGTTCATATGTTGTCAGTGTACCTGAGGGTCTTTCCTCACCCCTGAGCCTTGGCTGTCAGTGCAGGGGAGAAAGCAGAGAGCTGGGTGCTGAGGAACACCGCTGGCACCCAGGGCAGAAGCTGTGGTTTGAGGCAGTAAATGCACTAGAGAGCCAGCAAGAACTGAGGCTGCTGTGGGAAGAAGCAGGCACAAGATCAGAGTCAAGGAGTGGGCTACGGGGACTTGCTGACCATGGATCCTGCAATGAGGAACTGCTCTGCAGGTAGGAGGGAGACTAGACTGGTCTGAGAAGGGCAATGAGCAAAGATCAGGATTCCTCAGTAAAGCATGGAAGGTCAAAACTAGGATTAGGCAAGAAAAAAACATCAAGAAGATGTGGGAGCAGAAGAGCAAATATCTTCATGGGAGAAGTGCAGGGGGTTAACAAGTGAGATGGATAGGATGTGAAGTCAGGGTTTGATTTCTTGTAGGAGCTCATGCAAGCTCTATTTTTGACGTGGCTGGTACTGAAAAAGTACTGTCTATCTCAGGTTGGATTTCTAAATTTATCTGTTCCTCAGCTCTCTATGAAGCCTGTAGTTAAAATTACTTTTTCAGGGGTTTTGTGAAGACAAATTAATATCTACTGAGTCCTTGGAAGAGCTTGTCAGGAAATAATTCAATTGTCCAAATCCTGTGCAATAAATACTGGCCTTTTATTTCAATGAGAGAAAAAATATTCTGGATGCTCAGTCTTGGGGATCCTATGGAAGAAACAGTGCCTGCTGTGTCACAAGTATCTGGGCACAAAGGAACCTCATTCTGTTTATGTATTTAACTCTTGTTCTGGAGCTTTCCTTAACCTGAGTTAATCCAGTTCAAAAGGATATTAATCTGAATGAAGCTCCTAGATTCTGAGTGTCCCACAATTATTATCAAGTATAAATCAGCTTTAGCTGTTTTGCATTCCCCCAGCTGCTCCTCTCTGAAAATCCAAGCCTGAAGTATTCAGGTGGCACACTAATCCAATCAATACCTGGCCCAACTTTCTGATTCACTGAACCTGCTGCAGATTAGTGGGAAATGAAGGCTTGAACATTCAGCTGTTCAGAGCACCCACCTGTTACAGCCCCCGGCTCTTCCATGCTGCTTCCTAGTGGAATTACCTGTGCTGGGTAGGTGCTCAGGCTTCCCCACAGCAAAGGGGGAAGCTACTTAACCTAACTGGGAAGAAAATGCTAAGGGAGAGGACTGTTGCCTCAGTGACATGCAATAGGCCTCTGCATCTTTTAGTCCTGTGATTACTTTCTGGAGTGATTTCTTGGTTGAAGATTGGCTATTTGTTGCCAGCCTGTTGCTAATGTATCAGCTGTGTGGAGGGATGGAGGCTTAGGGCATGAGGCAGTCATGGTTGAGGTCATCTGGGGTAGATGTCGAGGGCTGTTTCTGGGTGTGCCCTCCACTGTCAGGTTGTAAACACTGCCAGAATTGGGATCTGTCCCTCAGAAATATGGGCAGTAGGTTGGACAAAACATCAAAGTCTGTCCCCTCACTTCTCCTATTTGTGCTGCCAAGGACACCTGGGATGGTTCTTTTGGCTATTGGGCAAGCCAGGAGCATGTGCAACTTCTTGATACCATTTTCAGTTTATACATTTGGTAAACCTACCAGGTCCTTAGATGCTGTGAGCAGCTGAGATGTTTTTCATCTGGGAAAGTGCTTGTTGTCGAGTGGGTTTCACAGCTGAGCCAATACAGGCTGCACTGGCATGAGCAGAGGGTTTACAGGCAACAAAATGTCAGTTGCAGGAGTCTGGTCACTGTCTAACATCATGTAAATAAACATTTAGCTGGAAATTTTAATAAGAACAGAGTTGGCTTTTCTGGCTCCTGTTCATTTCTCCTCCCCCCTGTTATATTTAGTGCCCTTTATTTGCAGCAGCTGTGTACATGTGAATGGTGGATCAAGCATCTTGGTTCTCTTCAACTGCAGGCAGTTCAGCTCCTGGAAAAGCAAACAAAGCAGGGATGCCTGGCACACTGTCCCTTGGATCTGGTGCCTTTACATTTCAATTCTTTACCCTCTATGTAGTAATTTACTCTTATGTTAGGATATGCAATGTAGCTCCAGTTTTACATCTAGCTTGTGTGGTATTCCAGAGAAATTTTTCAAAGCAATGAGCTGGCAACTGCCTGTGCAGGATCTTCTCAGCTGTACCTGCTGCATGGCTTTGGGTTTTTGGAAGTGGGAGTTCTTTGTAACAGGATTGTCATGGTGAATAGAGACCCACAGCACCAAAGGTGTCAAAAATTAAAGGCAGTAAGAAGCACCCTGAGTATTGATTTAATGGAAGTAGTAAACAAAGAATCTGAAAACTGATTATCTTATGCTCTGAGGACAAGCACTTGATTGCTTTGGGGAGATATAGGGACACCATGCTCTGGTATTTGCAACTTCTTTTGCAGGCCTCAGTTTTAGACACTGAGCAGGTATCAGTCCTTAAACTCAGGGTGGGAAGGGGAGAGGTGCACTTTAAAACTCTGTAAAGACATGGAAGATGGGAACTTGATTGTGGTTGTAACCTCTGCCTGAGGGAGGTTACACCTGCATCTGAGGAGGAGACTTCATCACCAGCACATCTGCTGGAGAGGACTGGCTGGGGAGAGCTGTTCTTGTTCAGGTGCCTCTGCTGTGTCACACTTGCCATGGAGGCTGGGGTGGAGGCAGGAGGATGTGTAAAGACCTCTGCTATGAGAAAGGAAGAGAGTGAGAGTCTGGTGAGTTAAGGTTTTCAGGATGAGAAGAGCCTCAAACCTGTACAACTTCTGGGCAGTGGTGCCAACATTTAGGTGGCTGCTGCTGTGTTTTGGGGGGCAAATGAACCTTTGATCACTGAGGCATTTTAGAAACCTCTGCTCTACATCTTGCATGGAGGAGCCTATTGTGTCTCCTATTAATGTACAATGTACTGGGTGGTCAGGGTGCACAAGAGGAATCTTTGGGTCTAATCTGGGTGCTGTGAGGCACCTCCCTGAAGTTGAGGCAGAGCTATGGGCACCTTGGTGGCTTAGCTAGAAGTAGCGAACTACCTCCTTTGGGTTTTTTTTGCTTCAAGCTTTCAGTTTGTCAGATTTCTTTGACTACTTGCTGTTTTAGTAAGCCTATATTTCAGCAACTTTAATTTCAGTTGAGTCAACTTTTGCTCACTTCATATTAAAGCACCTGCTGCTGGGGAGTATGAATTAAACAATGTAAAAAGCAGGGATGTTAACTTGGTTCTTGGTTAGATGGAAAAGGATCTTGATGTCTAGGTCCATTTGTTCCAGCTGGTAGTACACAGCATGTCATAACCTTTCAAAATACTGTTTAACCAACAGCTTTACAATGCATATTCAAACCAGAGGAATCCCAGAAACCCGATATCAATTTTTCATAGAAAAATATGTAATTTGAAAGTTGTTCATCCAAGCTACTGTAGCTGATAATTTAATTAAGGTTCCTTGAAGTGTGGTGTCCAGGGAAGCTTTACAGGCAAGTGACAAGTATGTTTTTAAGAAGTTATCTCCTGTGGTAATCTGAATATTTTTCTGAAGTTACTGTCTTCTGATTAGAGTTAAAAGAATTTTCTTGCAAACTGTTCCTGTTCTGTCTAAATTGAAACTGTGGTTGTGGCAATTGTGTCCGAATATCCTTTTGGGAAAGCAAGAACCTGAACAAAACTACATCAAGTCACTTAAACTTCTATGATTCATTAACTGAATGATTTCAGAATGTTGGAATAAAAACTTCCAGACCTTCCTGGTTTGTCTTATTCCTCTCTGAGATTCTGAATGCTTCCAAGTTTCCCTCAAACCTCAAGGGGGAATCCATATGGATCTACTTCTCATGTACCACAAACGGTTCCTGTAAATGGGGCTGAACTCTTGGCTCTGAAGTCAGAGGGTACATCCCACTGGTCCGGATCAGGCTAGAATTTAACTTCTAACCTTATGTCAAGTGAAAAGAGGGTATTTGAGGACTATCCCCTTGTACAATATTGGGATTTTGAGTTGTCTGGTAGTGTTGATAGGCTTGACTCTCACAGTTAACAGCCTGGTTTCTCCAAAACCGGAGGGTGTTCAGTGACTGCACTTGACAAAGTTGGTATCAACAATAATGTTTTGACATTTGTCTGTTTGTTTTCCTGGATCGGTTCCTTGACCCTGTTCACAACATGGCTGCTCAAGCTAAGGCAGGTGCTGTCGTGCCAAGGGGTACAAATAAGATGCATGGAGTGGGAATAACTTCAGTAAGCATTGCCACTGAAAGCTCTTGATTTAAAAACAGCCCTCAGTTTCACATGAATCTAGAGAACCATCTGGGGGTTTGGATCTCCAGCTCATGTGGAATAATTACCAGCTTTCACCAACAATTGGATTTTTCTCAATTTTAAGATTTAAGACATAAGACTCAAAGTGACTTACAGCGTTTAATTCCTGTGCAATTTTCAGGATGTCTACAGTATCCAGTTTATTATGGAACTTATGTATTTGAATAATAATGCTTCATAGTTGTATCTTTATATTTACAGAATTTACTTTAAGGGGACAAAAGGGAATTTCTGCCTAATCCTTTCTTCTGACTCTTGGCCTATTAAGGTGTACCCTTCTAAGAAAAATTGCTGTTCTCCCATCCTTAAAAAAAAATGCCTGCCCCCTCTGCAGGCACAGCTGCTGAACTGCTGTATTTACAGCTGGTGTGCAGGTGAATTTGCCATGACTTCCCCCATAGCGTGGGAACTTCTGACACTACAGCAGCTATTTCATGAGAAGATGAGGTCTCCCTGAAGCAGTGGGAGCAAACTAAGAGTCAAATGGGAAGCACGGTGGTGAAGCAATCCCCATCTGAGAGCCCTCTGATGCAAAGATCACAGCCACTTTGTTTTCTAAACTGAACCCATCTTCCAACATGTGGGTTGTCACTTGTGTTCCCTGATGGGTTGTAATGAGGTGTCTGAATCAGTGTGTGCAGCTACAGGCAGATTAATGTGCTCTGAGGGGAACAGGGATGGGTGTTTGTGATCAGGGAGGACACATCTGTACCTGTCTCAGTCCTGCTGCTAACACACAGGACGTGACAGGCAGCTTGAGTGATGGGAGGAGCAGCGGTTGCAGGTTTCACCATCAGTAGTTGTGTGTCTAAAGGCAGCTGTCCCAACGCAGGAATAAAAGCACACAGTGCCACGCTTCATCCACCTCATTCATAGCGTGGTTTGGAACATTTGAACAAATACTGCTACAATGCCCAGGCCAGAATTGAGGCGTAGGTGTGCTCCTCCTTTGGCTGCCTGTTACTGGGGCAGAAGGCCATGTCTTCTTAGACAGCCACTCTGTGCCATGATGTTCCTGCAGATGTTATCTTACCACAAGCTTCTCTGAAAACACCCTTCACCCTGATAACATGGTCATCTGCATTTTGGGATTTAATCATCATGGAAATTTTTTCACTTATGTTTACCCAGCTAACAAATAGTTATTCTCTGCCCAGTTTAATATGTGATAATGGGCTTTTTGTTTCAAGTTCTGCAATGTCCTTTTTCATTGCAGTGAAGAAACAGGTAACTTGTATTCTCTGGATTCCTCTTCTGAGCAGAGCACCTTATTCTTATATTGATCACTAATCCTTTTAGACTATCTCACTGGTCTGTTTTAGGTTATAATTTAATACTAGTTGTCTGTTTGCTTCAGCTCTTACCTTGTGTCCTGCTAAGCTGTTTAGTTTCCTGCCACTTCTGACATTTTGGGGGTTTTACAGTAGCACACCTCAAACAAGTGGCTTTTACTGCAGGGACAACATGGAGCTTTCATCCCCACTCACTCGTACATGTAAGAAGCTGCATGTGTATACTGTCACTAAATCCCTGGGCATTTTGTGGCCAAAATTAGTGGTCATGGCCTTAATTTGTCTGTATTAGCAGGTTTTGTATTTACTTTACACTTAGTCCCTGTTTTATTTACACCCCTGTACCATGCTCAGCAGAGTGCCTTGCAGAAGCCCATTAGGTGACAATGGCTGCCATCTCTCATGGAGAGGTCTTTCTTCCAGCAGAACTCTCTTCTGTATCTAAAAACTGTCTACATGTCAGTAGTCTTGTAAATTGTAAAAATGGTTAATTTTTTTCTTCTGACTAATTCAAACCTAATCCTGGGAACTCTGACTCCAGATACAGAAGAACTATAAATGTGTTGCACTTTCAATTATTTGATATTGTGCACCTTCTAGTATTCACATCCATGGAAATAAGCAGGTGATACATGGTGAAGGATCAAATGCAGTTTTTCCCTGAACCTTGACCACCTGCTCACACAGCCTTTAGGAGTTGCATCTCAAGACTATTTGCAGCACTTAAAACTGTGAAGGGTTTTAAAGCAGCTGCCATATTTGTCTGGTTAAAAAAAGCATCTTCTAAAGTAACACTCCTTCTCTCCATATGTCTCTTTGCTACGGTGCCTGAATACCATCCTCAGTTTTCATGTATTTCCTGGGAATCCTCTAAAGCAAAAATGGAAATAGCCTATTGAGAAGGAATAGTGTCCTTGGCTGTATTAAGATGGAGAAATAAATATTGACTATGCACACACATCCGTACACTCACCCTGGCCAACCCTAGGTATGGGTCTGTCCTGCCTTCAGAAGTACCCTTGAAATCAAGGAAGATTGCTTCCTTGCAGATGTATGGGCAAAGTTGCAGTTGTAGACAGATTCTGTGTATTTTCATGCATAACTGTTTTTATCAGCTATCTTCTATAGATTCACGTAGGCCTGAACTGTTTAGGTGGAGACTTCTTTCAGCTGGGTGTGTGTAGATGCTGTGGTAAGATCACAAGGGACAGACATCACTTACACCACGACTTCTGCTGTCTGCCTTTGGCACACAGAAGCTGTTCACCAAACACTGATTATTTTTTTCTTGCATGCATGCATCAACAGAAGATACATGGCATCTTAACACTTGTTATCTTCTTAAATCATACAAGAGGCTTCTTAAGAAGTGACTGTCCTCTGGGTCAAGAGTAAAAACAAACACATGAACCACCAAGGCTTTACTTCAAAGAGTTGCCCTTTCCCCTTCTACAGAAATACTGCAGCTGTGTCTAGCAGCTCCCTGACTTGGATGAATTGGCTGTAAGCAATTCCTCTGCATGCGTGGCCTTTTTTGCTAAAAAGAATTGAAGCACCTTGCACTCTTAACCAGCTTCCAGATGCAGAAGCAGCTGAGGGTGTTCGCGTTTTGCTCCCTATCAATGCTGTGCTTCAGGCCAGCCTGTTTCATTTCCTTCTCCAGGCTTACAGGAGGGTTTCCAGACAGATATTGCAATATTAAGGTTTTGAGTAAACAGATCTTGCCATACAACCTTCCTGATACCTGTTGGTTGCCTATCTGTATTCTCATTAGCCTGTATTTGGTTTTCCCTCTGCTCTTACTGAGGGGCTGCTGCTTTCTTTGTTGCAGGCTCTGAATTGCCCTGAAAGGAATGCAGTTCCCACTCTTACATCAGACAAAAGAAAAACCTTGGAAATCTGATTTCTTTTTTTCCCTCTGAAGCTTGCCTAACAGGGTGAAAATGGGGAAGGGCATGGATGTTTTTATCTCTGAATGTAGCAGGTGAAAGCTTTAATGCTCAGCAGCACTAGGAAGAGGAATCATTTTGTTTGGCTTGTGTTGTACTTGCTTTCCCCTCCCTGTGCTCCAAGGAAAAGCTCTAAGAATGGCACAGCTAGCAAAGAGCCTGGCAGGGGAGGGAAAGCTCAAAGTCTCTTGCCTTTCTGGTTTTGGCAGCCCTAGTCCAAAGGATCCCTGCTGTGTATGAATACTGTACCATCATACTGCAATTATCTCCTGATTGCCACCTTTCTCCCTACAAGAAAACCTGTGAACAAAGAACGCCTGTCCTACCACAGCACTAAATGGGACCATTCACCCTCTGCTTTATGCTTATTTTGCCAATTAGTTCCCTGAGCTAGTAAAGAAACTTGAAAACTGGGAAGACCCCCATTACTTCACTGTCCTGCAGGGAAAAAAAAACCCTTGAATCTTTACAATTCAAGGCCCTTTCCAGACAAGTACTCAGTCTCTGAACATTAAGTGAAAGTAAGATTGACTAACTGTAATTATTGTCAGCAGCGGAAAGCAGAGGATGTCTATACTGCTTTATACCCTGTGGATATTAGTATTGAAAAAACAAAACACCCTTTCCCACCAATCCCTTAAATGAAAGGAAGCGGAAAACATGTCTGACTTCACTAAATCTTTAATAAGATATTAATGTTTTATACTTGGTTTGATAGTAAATGCATAAGATCTATTGCTACAGGGGTCTGACAGGAAATACTGGCTTAATATGTAAAACAGACAAGGAGAAAATTACTTCTGAAGCAGAAAGGTGGGGGGACTGGTGAGGTAGCACAAGAGATTGGAGCTGTTTACCAGGCTCTTGTCGTTTTACAGATCAGTGGTGAAGAACTTCTATTTGGAAGCTTGATCTTTATTATGTGAGTTTGAGCCTCTAAACAAACAATATCTTCCCCTATCAAGGTGTCTGCAGGCCAGAAACTTGGACATGCCAATTAAGTGTAGGGTTAAGCTTTTGGCTTTGTCCTGCTGAAAGTCAGGTGGAGGTTTCACATTGACTTCTTTGTATCTAGGGTGAGGCAAGGCTGGCTGCAGCTGACAGCATGCATTGCTACGGAGCTGTGGCTTGGAGGGATTTCACCTCCTTTAGGGACTGAACGAAGCCTCTCCTGACATAGCAAGAGAAGAATACCTTGTGTACCTCTGAGGTAAGAAGCTTTGTCCCATGAGTCTTGAAACCTGCTAGGTGAGTGGTGTCCGTCATAGATGCTGCTGGTTTGATAGATCTTCACCTGGAAGAATAGATAAAGCTCTCTCTTCTGTGTTGGGTGGGGAATGGTGTGGTGTTTGCCAAGAGATCATGTGAAAAAATACTCAGTCATGATCAGAGCTATGGCTTGATATATAATTGCAGTCTTTGGTGTTTTGTTATTTTGCAAGCTTAATTGGGCATCTTTAAGAACCCTTTTTGATCTGCAGAGATACAAGTTAAATTTCAAGCCTAAATCTTTTCCTTTGTGGAAGTTGTATTTATGGTGATTAAATGATGTTCTAAGATATCTGTGCCATCTACTGTACAGCAAGTGAAGCCCATGCAAGTGTGGTAAGCCTGGAGAGTTTCCTTTATGAAGGAAGATGCAGGACTTAATCTAGAATGATTCACAGCCTTTTAGACCAGGTTAGTCAACTGACTTGGCAGGTGGCAACGGCAGGGTCTTGGCTCGGTTTAAATCAGGAGAAATTATGAATTCAGTGATGTAAAGGGCAAAATGGTGTGGATATTCCAGTGACTCACATAGAGCTTTTGTGGAAATTCTGTGAGAATGTGTAAGAATTGCTGTTGTGATTTTGAAACTAAAAAAGTGAAGGACTTTCTTCCCAAACTTCTGTTTAGTTTAGAAGTATGTTAAAAATTTATCTCCCACTAAAGGCAAAGTTGTTCTGTGCCCCAAGAAATAGTGGATTCCAGTTCTGGTAGTAAGCAACTGAGTGTCAATTTAAAAACTTCCCCAATAGGTATAATTGTTCAAGGAAAGGTCTGATCCACATCCAGGGAGGTCTCTTACAGCTGCTGCCATCCTTATCCCCTTGATGCTGGCAACTCAGTCTGACATAAAATGTGAAAGGGGTGTCTGAGGTGGGAAAGGAGAGTCCAATGATTTCCCCTCTAACTCCTGAGGAGTGACTTGAAAAGCTTTGAGCTTTGTAGCACCCAACAAAAGCTGTTACTTGGGGAGAAAAGTAGGCCAAAACTGGGGGAAGAGATGTGTATCAGTGACAGGAAAAGGAGCAATAGGTTCATGTTCAAAATTCTGTGGCAAAATAAGTTTTTCTTGAAAGAAAAGCTAGAAGGGAGAAGGTGAAGAAAGAAAAAAGAATTATTTATTTGCTGAATCTTTATCCCGAGATTATTTGCCTTGCCGCTGTATAATGTTACTTTTAACATGTATCTAATGGATAAGAGAGCACAGCAAACCTTTACCTTTGATACAGATCTCCACCTCTGGAGTAGGCATAACACTAGGGAACAGCTGCTCACTCCTCAGAGCTGGCAAAGTCACATTTCTTCCCCTCCTTGGCAACTTTGATTTTTTAAACTACACTTGAATAGCAATATATATTCTATTGGGGCAAAAAGTTTCATAACACCTTTGCCAGCTCTACTGTTTGGGAAATTTGAGGGGTTTGTGTTATGTTCTGAGTTCTTGGAAAAGGTATCCTCAATGTCTTGCTATTAAAAATATCAAAAAGCCCAACAGTAAGTTTTTCTGCTGTCCCGTGAATTATCTTAAACCCCAGACTGAATAGCAACTTCAGCAGGTTCATCCCTAAAGCCTGCTGTCACCTCTAAATACTGGCTGTGTTGCCACATTTTGTTCCTTAATCTCCTTAGCTCCCTGTGTAAGCCAGGAAGTACAGGCACAGCCTTACAGCAGGCATAGTAAAACCTTTTTCAACCTGTCATAACAGATAATGTGTGCCAACCAGTTAAATATATCTTATTCTTGCTACCAAGTCAGGAAGCAACCTTTATAAATAAAGCGGTATATTTTAGGTGGATAGACACCATTAGTAGGAATAGAGATTATCAAGACTGAGCTTTAATACAGGCAAGAATACTGTGAGAGTGTAGCCATGAGTGGATGGATGCTGGTCAAAAACTAAAACCAGCATATAGGCAAGCAAAGCTCTCTGGCAGATAGAAATGTGGAATATAGCCCAGTAGGAGAAATTATACTGAGGTTTCACTGCTTATGTATAAATGTTAGAGCTATAAAGATAACGCATTGAGGAAATAAACTCTTTACATCTGTACATATTAGGAAAGGTAATTGGGAACAAATCTTACACGTTTCTGCCATGCTGAGGTTAATTTCATTTATCCACACACTATGGCTGAAACTTGTACAAATTCCAATCAAAGAGATAGTAAATGTAAAACACTTGGAGGCAGTCAATTCAAGAAATTAAGTGTTTCCTTCTGTCTCTCCTCTGAACACCTTGTCCTGATGTCTAAGGATGTTTGTCAGTCCAGAGTGAGACTAGCTCAAAATACCTGGAGAAATAATACTTTGGATCAAACTGATTTTTCTTTTTGAGCTTGTTTGCAAGTATCCTTGTTTTCTTGTGGAAGTGAAAAGCTGAAAAATGCCTCTTGGGTTGAAGCTAATGTTTAACCTTTGGTGCTTGGGCATGAGGGAAGTGTTCTGTTTCATACTGAGTGCCTTTAACAAAGGGAAGTACAACAGTGCTTCTGGAGCGAGGAGGCTGTCCCACCCTGCGGGAGGGTTAAGCTCAGCTCTGTTCTCTACCTGACTGGGAGCAGGGGCTGGACAGTGGCATCCACTGGGCTCTAACACAGATCATCCTGTGGTCTTGACACGTGAAAACTCTGAATATTTATTGAAACAAAGAATGTACCCAGTGTATCTTCCCAGCCCACGGACTATGTGGGCTTATCTCTAAAGGTTTCTATCCCATCCTCCTATTGAAGAGGACTGGCCCTAGAACTGAGCCCTGAGGAACACCGCTGGTGGCTGGTTGCCAGCCAGATGTAGCCCCTTTCCCTGCAGCACTTTGAGCTCCACCCTTCAGCCAGTTCTTCACTCAGCTCGCTGTGAACCTTCTCATCCCACAGTTGGGCAGCTTGTCCAAAAGGATGCTGTGAGGGACAGTATCAAAAGCTTTACTAAAATCCAGAAAACTACATCCACTGCCTTCCCTTCATCCACCAGGCAGATGACCACCTAGAGGATAGCAGATTAGTTAGGACTTCCCCTTGGTGAACTTGTTGGCTGTGCCTGATGATTGTGTTGTCCTTTAAATGCCTTTCAGTAGCACCCAGTGTGATAATCTCCACAATTCTTCCAGGAACTGAGGTTAGACTAACATGTTTGTAGTTCCCTGGGTCTTCCTTCTCACCCTTCTTGTAAATTGGAATAACATTGGCTGGCTTCCAGTCAGTGGGGACCTCTCCAGGTTCCCAAGACCTTTGGTAGATAAGAGGGGTCCTACTGTAACATCTACTAGTTCCATCAGTACTCTGGGATGAATTCCATCAGGCCCCATGGACTTGTGAGCATTCCATTGATGCAAAATAGGAGTGTGCAAGAGGTTTGGAGTGTTGTAACCCAGAAAAGGGGTACAGGGCTGTGGCCTGTACTGTGGACCTGTGGCTTCATGGATGTCTTAACCGGGCAGCTGGTGAATGTAAGCAAAGCTTATACTAAAGGTTTTGTGTTATGAGAACTGGGACCCCTGAGCTCTTCCATGGTTGCTACAAAGAGTTGTGGTTGAGTCAAATGTGGCGTGTTTCTCCCAGGCCTAACGGCAAGCTAGCTCCTTCTCAGCAGGGCAGGCATCTTTCTGCTGCTGTGCTGCTGGTGCAGGTCTTATGTGTGGCAACGGGCAGTCCCATGTGAGGGAGGACTCTTGGGGGTGTCAGACCCAGCTGCTAGACCCATCTTTTCTTGCATCTGTCTACCTGCTGTACCCAATAGCTAGAGAACTGGGGATTCAGGCTCTGAGATCATTCCTAGGCTGTGTATTATAAAAATGATCATAAATACTGAATAACTGTCCCTAGACTTCAGGAACTGAATATCTGTCTGTCAATTTGACAGCAGACCCTCTCCTCTGAGAAGTTACTTTCTGAACAGCATGCTCAAGTGACCCAATACCATATGCCATTTAATGTCATGAAAATGAATGTTATGAACTTTTTGACTTCTGTAAAACCCTAAAGCAACAAAAGGAAGGAGAAGCCTGTGAGACCTCTGAAAGAACAATGTCTGGCTCAGGGTCAGGTGGCATGTTTGGGAGGAAGAAGGGTGGGTGGGCTGGGAAAGCATCTCAGCACCCCCTTTTCCCTCAGCTCCCCAACAGTAGCCGATGTGATGTATGCCTCCTCATCATGAGGTAGAGTTGTCTTCACTGCTTCACTACCGTGGCAACTAGATCTGTGTGTAGACTCTTCTTGCTTTACTTCTACTTACTGAGGTCTCCAAGGGATGTAAAGTGGAGGGGCTACCTTAGCCTGCAGATCATGAATGGTGTTAGTATCTCACCTGCCCTTAACTGTTACAGATTTCATGCCATTCAGTTTAGCATGTTAGCTGTCTGTATTTTTTATAATATTTTCATATTTATTTAGGAGAATTTTAATATGCTAAGTGTTGTTCTTGAAACAGATATTTCTACTTACATATTCAATAATGTATGTAGAATATAATAGAATCTGAAAAAGAAATTACTGCAAGTATCTAGTTTTAACCCAAATGTCCTCTTGTGTTGTTTCATCCAGTATATCCAGAATACTGTGAGGAGGATTACTGAGGTAGAGGATGATTTTGGTGGTAAAGAGCAGAACTGAGAATAAGGCAACTTAGTTTTGTTCTCCTTTCTGGCAATATTTTTATGAAAAAATTATATTCCTAACTTCAGTATTTGACTTATCTCAAAGATTTTCCTTTGCTGCAGCCCGTTGCTTTGGAGTCTTCAAATTGTCTTTACATCTTAGTGTTGTGATTAGTTCAATGTGGAAAGCAAGTGTGTTTTCAAATCTGATTTGTTGAGACCTGTACTTGGACCTGTAGGTTCTGCACCCTGCTCCCGTTAATCCTCCTGCAGTTGGTGGTGGAACTGCCTCACTGGGAAAAGAAACACTCTCATCTTTGGGAGGCAACACGCTTTGCTTCCCCTTCTTTCTCCTGAGAAGGCAGCGAGGTTGTCTGGAGCAAGTGTCCTATCTATGAGTCAAGAAGGAGCTGTCACCTCCGGTGCCTCAAACTGTGTTTAAAAATGTGCTTGGCACCTAGAACTGGATGGAAAGGGATAAGAGGAAAGAAAATGGAAAGCACTAGTTCAGCTGCTCCTGGGCACTTTAGTTACACTGCTGATCAACCTGTAATGCTTGTGGTGCTAAAGAGGCAGCAGGGTGACTAGAAGTGGGATTAATCCTCTGCACTTCACCCATTAGCAGTCTCATTTACTCAGATACCACGATTGAACAGCCCTTAGGAATGTATATATGCTGCAGAAAATCTGCTTGCTTAAGGGGGTGCTTGTAAAAATAGGCTCTAATTTAACTTAATTGCCTCCTGATTTATGTTCCTAGGAAACCTTTCTGATTAAATAGCTAGAAATGACAGCTGGGACAGTGTATTTAATTTGAAAGTGACTCTTAGGAGAAATGCTGGTTGTTTACATACAGAAGGTAAGACTTTCATAGTTTTAACTTCTAATGAGAGCACCACAAATGGCACTACATGGGGACAAACCTGTGGTGTTTTTTCCCCTTTCTGTTGCATGCCATAAAAGAAAACTCTGTTACATTTGATAGATTGGTTTGGTCTGGATTTGTTGTGTGCATGGTTCTTCTGAGTGCAAAAATGTTTCCAGGGGAGACAGTACTCATCTTAAGTCTGTGCATAGACCCTGCCACCCCCCAAGTGTGGAGCCAAAAACCAAACTTGGAAGTATCACCTTTAAATGAGTGGAACATTCATCTCCCATTGTTACGCTTGCTTTAGACCAGAAAGACCAGATCTCCCACGCTTTGCTATTTGCTTTTATTATGGTAGCACCACAAAACTTGAAAGAGTCCTGGGAAGTCTCATGGATAAGACAAGAGGGCAGGTGAAAGGTGGATTTTACATGTCTTCCTATAAAAACTCTGATAAAGGAAAGAATTTGCCCAAAGTCTATCTGGGACATTGTAAAGAGTTAGAAAATGAACCTTGACTGCCCAAGACCTGGTATAGTACCTTTATTAGTCATTATCAGCTCTCATTAAGGTGTAATTCCTGCAAGATTATGCAGTTTCTTTCCAGGCGTGATAAAGCCCTGCATTATTCTTGGCAGGTATTCTTAAATTAGTATAAACTGACCAGACTCTTTGTGGAAGGGTGGATTTAATGGTCCCTTCACAGGGATTCATTCAGACAGTATGGCTTTGGAACTTGGTTTGAGTAGGAAGGGAAGTGATTTCCTGGCTCATTCAACCAGTTTTGGACATGAATGGAAGTTAATTTCTCAGAAGATAAAATAAGAGGAACTTTAAAGTAGTAGATTTCTTCTCCTTTCCACTGAAGAACAGTGTACAACTGCATTTCAAGAGCAGTTTTTTCTTATTAAAAGCTGAAAAGACACTTCATTCTGAAACTTGTTATTACTCTTTTCATTAAAAAGATCTTTTAAAAGATGATGGCTGTCTGTGAGTGTCCTCCATAAATTAGGTTTACCACCTTTGTTCTTCCTGACCATCCTGAATTGTGTGGTCTGAGTTAGAAAATACGTTTGAGAATCCAACTTATCTGTGTGTACTCAGTGAAAACTATTTAAAGCAGTGTTGGGGGTGTGTGGTGAGGTTTTGGTAGCAGGAGAGGGGCTACAGAGGTGGCTCCTGTGAGAAGCTTCTAGAAGTTTCCCTGGGCCAAGTTGGACCTGCTTCTGGCCAAGGCTGAGCCAGTTAGCGATGGTGGTTGTGCCTCTAACATATTTAAGAAGGGGAATCTGGGAGGAGGAGTTGAGGGAGCAAATTGGGAGAAAGCTGAGCCTGGGAAGAAGGGAGGGGTGGGGGAAGGTGTTTTTAAGATTTGGTTGTATTTTTTGCTGTCCTGCTCAGTTTCATAAATTGGTGGTGGCATTTAAATTGACTTGATGTTCTTTTTACTTCCCAATGGAGTCTCTTTTGCCTGTGACCATAAAGGGTGAGTCACCCCTCCCTGTCCTTGTCTCAATTCCCCAAACCTTTTGTTAGGTTTTCTCTTTCCCATCCCATGGGGAGGGAGGAGTGAGCAAGCAATTGCTTGGTGCTCAGTTGCCCTCTGGGCTTAAACCACAACAACCAGTTTGCATGCTCTTCCAGAAAGTCTTAAAATTCTTGGTTATTGGTAAAGAAAGAATTAGCCCTGCTGTAGTTAAGGTAAGTTGCATTTAACAAGTCTAACAATGGGTCCCCTTCTACCAGATATTTCAACCTTGTCATCAAGCAACATCTTTAACATCTTGGTTCCTTTTAGATGTTGGCACCAACAGTTGGAGAGTTGATAGGCTTCTTAAAAGAAAAAGCAGTAATAATGACAGTTTTGTGTTGTGTTAAGTCAAGACAAAGGCAAACAATGGTATCTGAGTCCTGTTCTACCTAGTACTGAAAAGCTCCAGAGTACAAACTCTGATTTTTGCTATGTCATATCAGTAAAACGACCCGAAATAGCTTTTTGATAACAGTGTTAAGAGTTCATTCGGACTTTTGTTTGGAGGACCCTTTCTAGTCTGAATTACTGTGTAGCACAGGTGATAGAAGTTTTTATAAGGATCTCTGACTTGATCAAGCCTAGTAAAATTGTGTTCATACTAGACATGCTTAGAAAATCGGATCCAGCTTTAAGAGTTTTGAGTGATGGAATAAGCTTCCTGGTTTAATTGTTTTCCTGGCTAGTTAGCGGCTAAATCTAGCCAGGTACTGCTCATTAGGAGAAAGGAGGTTTGGTCTGGAGGATACAAGGATGATTCATGTATACAAATGCCCATAAAGCAGAGAAGCTGGGGTGAGACTGATACAGTCTTGTTACTGTGTTGAAAGGAGTGGAAGTGTGGCTCATGGGGACGAGTGGCAGGAACAAAATGATTCCCTAAGGGTTAGGCAAAAAAAGCACAAGGGCCATATGCTGTCACAGTTTGCCACCTGGCTTGCTATTTGGGGTAAGTTGGTGTCTTGCATGCAACAATGCAGCGGTGAGCTGTGAAGGTACTCAGAATCCCAGCATCATCAAGGTTGGAAAAGCCCTTGAAGATCCTCCAGTCCAACCATGAGCCACACACTTGACCGTTCTCAACTCCACCAGATCCCTCAGCGCTGGGTCAACTCAACTCTTCAACCCCTCCAGGGATGGGGACTCCCCCCCTGCCCTGGGCAGCCCATTCCAATGCCCAACAACCCCTTCTGCAAAGAAATCCTTCCTAAGAGCCAGTCTGACCCTGTCCTGGTGCAGCTTGAGGCCATTCCCTCTTGTCCTGGCGCTGGTTCCTTGGCTCAAGAGACTCATCCCCCCTCTCTGCACCCTCCTTTGAGGGAGTTGTAGAGGGCCATGAGGTCTCCCCTCAGCCTCCTCTTCTCTCTACTCATGTTAGTTCAAAGCTCAAGTTTAAAACCACAGAGAAGACTACTAAAGTGAGTACTTCGATATACATGTGTATGATGTGACAGGACTTCTGAGAAGACCTTTGGCTTGTGTCTAGCTTGACACAGTCAGAGATTGTAGCTATGACAAATGTTTGCTAATAAAAGCAATACTTTCAGGAAAAGCATCCCTTAAGAAATAAGACAGGTTTGTGCTTGAAAATATTGTCTGGAGATACATATTCACTGATATCAGATCTGGGTGCTCTACGTAATGTGGAAGAATGCACTTGGCCTAGGTCAGGAGTGTTTCAGTAACCTGAATGTTAACTGAATCCACGTTTCTTGCAACACTTAGGCCAGCCACATGCTGGCTACAGAGGAGCAGGCAACACTGGGTACAGCAGGTTTTGGGGGATGAAGATACAGTCATTCAGAAACTTGTGATCAGATTGGCCTTGGCAAATAAGATTCTGTTGGTTTGCTTTAGCTGGTCCGGACACTTTAGGTTAAGGAATAGGTGCTGAAAATGGACTTATTGTCCTATGAACCAGCAGCCTAAATACCTAATATAGAGAAACTTGGGTAAAAGCAGCATTTGACACAAACCTTTTATAGCAGTGGGAAAAGATCTTCCATGTTACATGTGGGTTATGTAAAACTATGTAGATGCAGGAAGATGCATATAGATCTAGTATGTTTTTCCTTGTATAGGGAAAACCTTGGTGTGGAGGTATAATTCACAATATCTTCAGTATTGCTCTTATTTGTTTCCTCACAATTACAAATATTAGAGGAAGGACTCAGTGATGAGGTAGACCCTTGCTGAGACTTTTAAAAATAATACCCAAAAGTGTAACTTCTACTAACCTAGACATAAAAATGTATTCCTGATGAGGAAGGCAGTTAGTGTTTTATGGTATAAATGTTCACTTGCCAAACAACGTTTCACCCAGTAGATTTGACCTACTTTTCAGATCTGTGCTTAGAAGTGAATTTCTTTAACTCTGTTCCCAATGTAAATATTTCTCAACAGCCTTTTCTTTTGTCCTTTTTTTCATGTCACTTACTTCAAATGCCTTGGCTGCATGTAAACTGTAGAGTGGTTAGGCTGAAAATCAACTACACATTTTTTTATCAGCTCTGTCATCATTTTCAGTCTTGCCCTTGAACAATTCTAGCAGTTCTGGTGTAAAATGAGACTACCAGTTCTGTGATGGAGCTTGCAGGTGGGAGGCACCCCTGAAACTAATGGGACCACACACTGTAAGATTACTGAGGACCCTCCCCTTTCATCTGGGAGCAGTTTCATTTGTGTGTGTTCACTTACGCTGACCCTTTGCTTAGTTTTAGAAGCCAAAATCCTGCTGGTGTTCAAGGAGAGCAGCACATGGCCCCTGTGCCTTGCCCAGAGCTGTAGAATGGTGCAAAAAGACATTCTGGCCTTCAAGGTGTTGGGCAATGAAGAATGCGCTGTGTCCCTTTAAGTTATTTCAATGTCTGTCTTTACTGTAGCTAAAATTAAAGAAAAACTACAGCATATTTATACTCTGACTATATCTAGCTTCAGCTTCTTCCACTGGATCTCAGGAAAACTTTATCTGCTACATGAAAATACAGGAGAGATTCTGTAGTTGAAAGCTCAGATCAGATCTTCCGATGTGATGAAACTGTGTGTAGTCATCCTGAAAATACCAGAGTGAAAGAGCAGTTAGTGTGAAGGTAGGATATAACTCTGTTGTGCTCCACAACCACCTGTTTAGGCTTTTAAAAGCAGACATCTTTTTAACTGTCTCTTATATTATGTTCATTATGTGCAGCCTTTCATGAAGTATACTTGGAGTTTATGCTTAAAGCTCTCCTTTGCTTTGTATGCTCAGGAGAAGCTCTTCTGTCTTCAGAATTTCCTGATTGGATAGGTCTTAAAAATATCCACGAGCTGATGAGCTCTGACCCATTTCTTGTTTTAAAAAATAAGCGCATCCCATAGTCATCAACACTGACGTTTAAAATTGCGTGTAGTTTTAGACAATCCTTATGTTGAGTGATGTCATCGTGATGTACAGGCTCTCCCTTAGAGACATCACCTCCTGCTTGCTGTGCTCCATGGTGATATGCGTGTTAGAGTTGCATTTTCTATCTCCTCATGTTGTAAATCTAATATCCTTTTCTGCTGCCTATCTTTTCCCATCAGCAAGAAGGAGAAAGAAGCCTGCAACTCCCACACACATCCACCTCCACCTCCACAAATTCACAACTGGGCTCCGAGCTGTGTGAAGAAAAACTGACAGGCTGCAATTCTGAATTTTAAAATCCTCATAAACCTCTCCTGTAATTCCTGTGTAGAAAGGGGTCGTGTGCTAAATATAAACCTTTTCAGACAACCTAAGAAGAGAAACAGTCAGGGAGCTTATGGTTAGGAAAAGAAAAAACCCTACGAACTGATACTGTGATGTCAGATTACCAAATGCTTTCTACCAGTTCAGCCTGCACTTAAGACTTAATCTGGTTTTGAGTTGGAGTGGTGCTTTAGGTGACTTGGAGACAGGTGGCTTTAGAGGACATCTGACATTTCACTTTTGGCAGGGTGAGGATGGAGAAAGACTTTATTTTGGACCGTGTTATGGAGCTGGCATCCAAGGGAATCTGCTCTCGGATGAAGTGATGCTCATTCAGATCTGCAGTTCATCTGAATGTACGTGGAGCTAGGAGTAAGTTGATCAGTAGGCAGCCACTTTGAAACCCATTATTATTTGTTTCCCAGACACATCAGTGGTGACAACTGACTTGCTAACAGGTAATGTTCTTTATAGTCCTTCTTGTAGGTGTAAAAAAAAAAAAACCAAACAACTGCTTATCGTTAATTTTGGTCTTAGTTAAGGCACTAACATTGCTCATTCTTAAATACTTGGCAACACGTTTTCCCTTTCGGTTCTTCAGCAATTCTTTAATGTGTAATACTCTAGCTAATGCTTGTTGTCAACGAGAAGCCTTTTGACAGAATTTTGGAATTAGCATTAAAACAAAATAGGCTTTGAGTTGTTATTCTAGTGGCTTTTCTTGAAAGCGTTAATACATGCGAAAAAATCAAACTTGTAAGAAATGTACAGAAGAGTTGCTGGTGTTAAGCTAGAGATTTAATTTTTTTAATCCTACTACTAAATTAATCTAGATTTCTCTGTCAGGAAGCCATCTGCATGGTCTCAAATGACAAAGATTTTTTTCTCAAAAGACAGCAAGTGCCATTTCCCTAGGATTGCTACTGTAATGTATTTCTACTCCACATAATAATGATATTATGTATATTTAAGGAACTACAGCTAGTTTGTTTAAGATGTACTCTTCAGAAATTATGATATGAGAAGTGAGAAATTTGTGAACTGAAAAATAAGATGCTGGAAGGTTAGAGTTTATAAAAGAAGAATATTCAGCATACCAAATGTGAGCTCCTAGGGAGCTTTAACTCCTAGAAGACTGGTATTATTTAGGTTGACAACAAAATGAATGCCTAGACAAATGCAATTTATACTTGCAGTCTGTACCTACAAGCCTATCCCATGGTGTCAGCCAGAAGGGTGACTTCCTGCTCCCCCTCAGCGTGCTGAAGAGGAATGGGCAGGGGGCAACGGGTACCTCTGCCATGTCACCACATGTTTCATTGAAATCAGATCAATGCTTTCCCAGTTTTTGAAGGGAGTTGTCTTTGCAGATGTCAATCATATTCTGCATCAACTGTGTAAACTGACACAACTATTCTAGTAATCCTTTTTTGTTGTGTTTGATGGAATAGATTCACTTAATGCTTTGGGAGCTTGCTTATCCTATGGTATATGGACATATCCAAATATTAATCACTGTCTAAATGGATTCTTTGCCTAATCTGCATAAAGGATATTTAAGGCAAAAGCATTATTTTTGATCCAAATTACCTTGTGAAAGAACAGATCATTTTATTAAAGTACTTAAGGCATCCAGGATGATTTCTGTGCCTAGGGTGCAAATGTGATATGCCTTTTCTCTGTGGAACTTCTCCCTGAATTGATGATGGCCAGAATCAATTGCAGGTAGGTTCTTCTAACCCAGGTTTGAACTACCTGGTTCTGAAGATGAGGGGAAAAATCATTATTCTGACAGCTACATTAGCAAGCTAGCTTACAGTATGGATTCATTATGCTTTCTGTATTTTCCACAGTGTAAAGTTGAGGCACGGCCATGTGAAAGTGTCTGTAGACTTTGGGCTCTGGACAATTAAAACTGTGGGGTGCATTAATCATGTAGCCCCTGTCAGGCTGTAAAGGATCAGCTAAATATGAAATGTGCTTCCTGTGAACCTGTGTATTCCCCCTCTTAATACAATATGGTGCGGCATGAGCCAAGGTTGAAGTGTGTTAGTGGTAGGAGGTAACTTTCTTGGAAGGTAGAGAGTAGGAGAGAAGGGGAATACAGCAGTGGAGCTGAGGAACTGAAAGTCTCTAGCTTGTCCTAAACACCACAGAGGTCTGCAAGCAAGATGATGTCGAACCCAGTCAGTAAAGTGAAATCCAGCATCTTTGGAGTAGAAGTCACAGTTGAACATCTCAACTGTGGGGCTCTCCTTCCTCTTGGAAAGGCTTTACTTTCTGTGTCTGTATATCTAGTATTTGCCCTCAGTAGGTAACATGCTTAAACAATTTAAAGCATGTTGAAACATTGCAGTACTGCCAGCAAAAACAAATTCCCTTCTCCATGGCTTTCTGCCATATCAGCTGAGCAGATTGAATTGTGCCAGCTTCGAGGGGGTTGTTTCTTCCTGCTTGTCCTCTGAGTCAGCAGCAGACAGGCCTGGCCAGGGCTGGCGTGTGCCGCTGCCATGGGGAGGGACGAGCTCTCCCAGGTCATACTGGGGAGTCCGAGAAAGCAGGTTAGTAAGTCATCTGCTTAAGGCTGCAACAAGTGTTTAGTTGATGTGAGTTAACTCCATGTGAAAGATTATTTATGATTTTGAAGAAACTTTCCCCTTCTGTGTGGGTGTTAGCCTATATTTTTTGCACGTGGATGAAATAATCTGATAATTTATCCTGAAAGAAAACTGTCTTGTGCAGCTCTAGCCATGTAGAAAATATTATTCGTGAATTGGGATGTTACTGGGATTGAATCCGTCCTTGTGCTTAATGCTGGTCTGTTATCAGTGGGTGATGATCCCATACTCCCCTTCTGCAGGGAGTGCAATCAAACACTTCAACATTGAAGCCACAACGGATCAAAAATAGTGCAGAGTGCAGGCAACCAGGTTAAAAACGTTGATCTAAGAATGCATGTTCAGAATTGAGGTGGGGAATAGAGGAATATCTAGTGTTTTCCAGTTAATTCTAGGACTGGAAGCTGGGCATGTCACTGCAGGCCTTGCAGATGAGCTGTTTGTCAGGCAGCTGTCGAAGGGCTGCCCTTGGCCAGGGGTCAGACTGGGAGAGGGGCTGTAGGGCAAGAGGACAGATCATCCCAACCCTAGGAGAAACACTGGAGTATTCACCTGGTTTTAGTGAAATCTGCTTGATGGCCACTGGTTGTAAGGTTTTCTACGGTAAGCATTTTGTCCATGTGCTTTATAACAAGGCACTCCTGGCTACAGAAGCCTTTTAAAATCACAGGTGGGTATGTGACTAGTATGCAGAAGTGATTTCGCTGCCACTTCATGAATTTTTCTATAACTACCTGATACTGTGCCGAGAGGATGTGAGGGTTATTGGTATGCATTGTTCATAGTTTCAGAAACCTGATTTAGGAACCATGGCACTATTATATTAGTAGCTGCCCAAATAACATACTAATAACCATTACAGTTACTGCAGGAGGGGTTTTTTTTCACTGCAGTGTAATGAAATGTACAGCTGCAGGGAAGTATTTTAAAATTAGAAGAGGTGTGACATTTTCGTGGTGATACAATAGATGTTTTGGAATGAATTTATAGTTGTTCCACATACAGTGATTTTTTTTTTTCCCCCCTGCTATCATGCTGAATGTTACTATTTTAAGTTTAAATAAAAGCAAGTTAATAGTGCTGCTGCCATAACTTATTTCTGCTTGCCTGGGTCTTCCTCAGTGGTCATCTAGATCATGTGCTGTTCTGAATTTCTGCTGCTTTGCTAACTTTTACTTGAGGTATCCATACAGCACAGGGGACCAGTCTTTTCAGTCTAGTGTTTGATCTGTTCCTTTGGCTTATAATCTGACTAAGATCTAGGAACTGTCCTATGAGCAAGGACACAGCAAAGATCCACGTAGACTTGTTCCAAACAATGTTGGACCACATGCTTATGAAAAAAGTGTACAAAACCAGCACCTGTAGAGTGATAATAGACACTTCATACACTTACTGTTTTTTCTGAAGTCAACAGGACTAAAAATATATGCTGAAAGAGTTGCAGACTTCTATCAAAAAACCCAAGTTTGTCTGGCTAATACTTGTTAGATAAAACCATGTGTTACAGTAACAGCTCAGCTAGTTAAACCTTAGGATCACATTATCCTCAGAGGGAAGCGTCTTGCAGAGTTGAACTTAATATCCAGAAGGAAGAACCCTTCAAAATAGATACAAGGAGACAGTAAGTCTAAACAACAGGTTTGTTGTGATCTTACTGATACCACAGTACTTTCCAGACAAGGAACTAGGGCATCTAAGGAGGAGGAACTAACATATTTTGAGTCTCTGCGTGTGAGGGTGCTTTTATAGAGTTTAAGTAGACATGGAACTCTTCAGAACTAATCCATCAGAACAAAAGGGCTTTTTCTGTTCACTAACAGAAAAAGGCAGGGTGATCTGCCATGTTTAGGTTAAGGACAGTTTATAAGAGACTCCAGCAATCTCAACTAGATTTTAGTAGAATAAGTGGCAATTAGAGTTGCTCAGCAAGATTGGCCTTGGTGAGGTGCTATGGAACACAAAGGATTTGAAGTACATCCTCCAAGCTGACTTCTGTGTTCATCCCATCTCCCCAAGTGCCTAAATGTGGCCTCTGAAATACATACTTGGAAACAAAAATAAATATTAATGGTCATTTTTCACAGTGTTTGCATATGAAGGTCTCATTGATTTTGGTGTTCAGTATCACTCTGCACCATTAAGCAGAGGCCATTTTTTAGGTATTTGAGTACAGAATTTGAGCTGTGCATATAATTGGTCTAAATTTTTAGTGGCTAAGGAGAAATGTTATATGAAATGAACGGTGGGTTTAGCAGGAATACTCAAAATGTTGAGTTCTTGACTACACAAAACAAAATATTTTGAAGATTGCTAATATATGTGAAAGCATTGAAATGAATACAGGCTGATGAAGAACAAAGCTCTGCTTCAGATTTATGCCCCTATAGGCTTAGTGGAAACAAGACATCCTTCAGGAGCAAAGAAACTGCAGAGCCCACTTTCAATGCTTAGTCCTCTTCCACTGTGATTTCTGAGGAGCTACTGGAAATGAAAAGGAGCCTGGATGCAGGGAGCTGAAAATGTTTGCAGGTTTCAGGTACCAGAAAAATAAATAGCAGGGGAACTAGGTGTCATAATGTGAGGGAAGCAGATGGAAGATGCACATTTATGGGAAGTGACTGAATAGCAGGGTAGCATAGGCATGGAAAATGGTTAACAGAACAAATATACGAAAGATTAAATATAGAAAGGAGATGAGATTAATGTACTGGAAACTAGCTGGGGATGATGTGATCTGTTCTGGACACTCTGTTCTCTGCTCTTGTATCATCCCCATGGTATCTAGGCACTTAACTGGCAGATGAGTCACTGTGTCTTTGTGCTGCAGCTTGTTTCTCCATTAAATAAAGGTAATTCTTTCCACTCTTGGAGTGATGCTGAAAAGGATTGATCTCTAAAGCACTCTGAAGATATACTAACATCCACAGATCTTCTAAAGCCTAGGTTTTAATTGTGGAGCTGCAGATAAACTTGAAACATTTTTTACAGCAACAAAAATGCAGTAATTCTAGTCTGTGATCAATTATTTTTGATGTTGCTGATACTTAAGATGATGAAGAGGCTGGTTAAATTGGTTAGGACAGCATAATACCATTGACTTCACTTACATTTACTCCACAGTGGGCCTCAAAAAAATTGCTGGTTGGGAGTCAGCTTGCTTTGTTTCCAGGGTAGCTTTCTGTAGGTTTTAAGCGTAACCGATGTCTTTAACTGATGCTATATTATACTTCAGCCTTAACTTTGCTGTGAGTTGCAAACAGTGAAGTAAAATGAGTCCTAAGGGGACATGAATTCATGACATGCGGCCACAATAAAGCTCTTCTCAACATGTTGTACAATGGAGTACAGGAATAAAACTTTACAATTTCATCCAGTATATTATTGCAGAGCTCACACGCCAACTTCAAATGTTACGTACGTACCATTTCATGGTCAGTAGCTTTGACGAAGTGGTCATTACAATCTCAAACCTGTAATTTCCATGTCAGTCTACAAAGCCTATGTTGTTGTCTTAAACTCTACTTTCCTTGAAAGTAACTATCAAAACCCTTCTGGTTAGCTCTGAGCAAAACAGGACCTGTTCTAATGATCCCATAACCATTATAACAAACATTGTTCTAGATGTGTTCAGCAAGGAAGGGAATCTAGTGGCTCTAACAAAGGACTTTCAGACAACTTGAGCTCATTTAAAATCCTGATTACTTTGTAATCTGAAATCTGATACTATCTGACCACTTGCAAATGTAGTCATTCAGCGTAAAATCAAAGTCTCAGGAGAGCCTGGTAAGGGTTACTTGAAAATATGCCATGAGAACTATTATGTGTAAAATACTCTGCAGCACACAAGTTAAGTGGTTGTTATACCTCTTAAGATGTTCACTAATTAATAAAAACTTGAAAGCTGGTATTAATTAGTGCTATTAATGATTAAATGTGTCCAGTGGAAAAGTAAGATGGAATAGTTATGATCCCATGGCTTAAAAGGAGATAAGCAGTCTTTGTACTGGACACTTAGTGGACCTCATCTCTATGTACTGGACCTGATTTATATGAGCAAAGCACTGAAGAATGACTTGAAATGAAAGATGTTTTACAGCATGTTCTAGATCCTTTCTATGGTGTAATAACACTGTAAATGGGCCTTCATAAAACATGGTCCAGGCAAGTAATTTTTCAGAAGTCCAAATAATGATATATGTCTGGAAAGAAAATAGCACAGCTGGAGTTTGTTGGAAAAGATTTCTTCACAGTGCTTGGCCCATGGTTGTATAGACTCTCATGGTGATTAAGCTCAGCTTTATTGGCATTTTGGTGCTCTCGCTGGGGCAGACGATGAGGGGTGCCAGTGATCCACTAAATGCAGAGCAATTCGGATAATGGATTTTTTATTAACCTCACCCATACTTGTTTTTAACCTGGACAAGGTGACTATACTAAAAGTTTATTCTGATAAAGCAAAAGATTGTCTTTAAGTTGGAGATCAGGTCAAAAAAATGAAGTGAATCACTAAGACTTTCTTAAGCTATCTTTAACAGATATCTATAGCTGGCCTTGTATCCCTGGTTTCCATTCAAAACAAATGCAACATCAAAATAACTGAACGGGACTGCATGGAGAGGCTCTTCCTTTTTTAAGAAAGCATTTGCATTGTGTTTCTCTCTGGCTTTTAGAGACTGTGTGAAAGCACAGTGACTGCAAACGGAGCTGTCTGAAGCTTATGACTTTTATAATATAAAGACACTCTCTTCCTAGTCTTGCTTCCCTTTCTGCTTGGAAGTCTCCCGAGTTGTACACTTACCAGTTTCTCCTTTCCCAGGTAGCAGGAGGTACCATTCTTAATTCTTTCAATTGAAATTGAATTAAAACTCTTAAAATCTTCCTTGATGTTGTCCCATATTGTAATCACTTATAAGAAAAATAGGAATATGATGGTGCTGATAGTGTCATCTTTAATGTATTGCTGCCTTTTATTGAGATAAGTGACAGTAATAAAAACAAATGTCAGATTTAGGCACAGAGTGTGTAGTTCAAATTACTTTTCACCCTTTGGCCCTCTTGTGGCTCACACAAGGAATTCCCCAGGCTGCCAGGACAGGTTCTGCTCCTGACTTGTTCCTCCTTCCTGAGGTGAAGGAAGCAGCTGGGGTGATGGTTGCAGGGGCTCCACATGCTCCAAGGTGGGGTTGAAGCCTGTGCACCAAACTTGTGACTATGAACATGGAGTTAAAAATGAGATGGGGAATAGAGGCTTTTAGTTTGTGTGAAACTCCTTTTTTCCTTCCCCTTGCCTGAAAAATGGCCTTACTTAAGCTGGAATGGCAGCCTTGGCTACATGAAGCTGCTAGAGTACCACAAAGACTTGTTTCTTCCAACTTCTCTGATCTCCTCTGTGCTTCTGTTTAGTTACTAGGCCTAAAATTCAGGAACAGCCTTAAATCTCCCCCCTTGTTAGAGAAAGGTGCTGTATTATAACTATATTTAACTTTACTGATCCCCTCTGAAGTGAGGGAGGGATAAAGAATTTTTTTAGTGTCTACGAAGAAGCTATAAAAAAACCCAGAAACAGAACCCCCCCAAAATCTTCAAACATGCAAAACAAAAGTCAAAGATGCAGCTTAGCTGTTAGGATAAGACATTCCTAAAACACTTAAAGCAAGTTCAGAATCCAAACACTAGAGTGGATTATTAGGCAGCTGCTGCTAAAATATCTTGATTTTAACATGAAGGTAAAAATGCCTTATTGTTCAAAGCAGAACTACTTGTCTTTCTAGACCTAGTGCTAAGTCTTCTAAGAGTCTTTAAAAATCTTACCAGATACTCAGATTTTCAGTTTCCTGTAGATTTTTAAAGGGTGGTCTGAGCAATAATTCTGAAGTGATTTGATTTCAAATTGCTGCTTCTCATTTTAGTACAGCATTGCTAGTTTAGAGCCTTTCTGATACTGCTTTTTTTAAGATTTCCTGTTAATTATATTTAATCATAAACCCTCCATAATTCCAGCATGCAGACTCCTTTTGAAGCAAAAAGACTAGTCTATTTGAGCATTCAGGCTTTGAGGCAGATAAAGCTCCTTCCACTAACTACAAGTGACAGTAGCTCGGGCCTGGCCTGCAGAAGTATGACCAGGTACTAAAGGCTTTTGTTGTCTCAACAGCATGAGAATAGAAAGCACACAGCCGGCAGTATCCTCTTAGAATAATTCAGTTCTGCTGCTGTTGAAACTGGTTTTTTTCCTGTTACTTGGACTGACTTGTTTGCATTTAGCCTGGGCAATGTTCTATAAACCCATTGCTCTGGACAATGGTACTATTGTGCAGGTGTCTTTAACAAAGCTACTCCTTCTCACCTGGTAACTTCTAGTATTCTTGCTTTCTACAGGTAGTTTACAGTTTGGGGAATTTCACAAGTCACGAGAACCTGTCTTCTGTGACTACTGAGTCACTGAAGCCAGTTCTGTTTGTAACAAGTTAACAAGCTCAGCTCTGAGGAAACATTCAACATCCTGTTCTCTGGGCTCTAAATAGGACATTTCTAAGGCAAAATCCCATCTGCTTTCATGGTAACCCCTTTGTGAAGCTCGGACTTCCCTTCTGTGTCTTCTACTGCAGAGATGTTTCCCATTGTTGCTCTCATCTGTGACCTTTTTCATATACTCATATTTTTTTCCTTTTGCTTCCTGTGTGTATGTGTGTGCACTAGCTCTCAAATATTAAATCAGATCTCAAATGCCATGTTATCAATTTAGGGAAAAAATTTTAGCCATTAATATAGAGAGTGAATCCTTTTACATAACAGATAAGTTATAACAGGCAGGCTGTGTCTGAAGATACATGATACAAACATGGCACTCAGCTTTTTGCTGTTTATCTTTTAGCTGGGTCTGTTACAATTACTCTTTCATCAAACAAATGAGGCTTTTATGGATATTAGCCAGAGATGTACATCTGTTATAAGCCATGTACAGTCATTTGTGTAGTGAGTAAGATACTTATTTTATTACTTGAATATACTGTGTCCTTCTTTATGTATGCATGCAGTGATACAGAGAAATGATTACTTGTTTTAAGACTTATTTACTTATAGAAAACTGCTTAGCAACTTATTTACTTACTTCTAGCAAGTTATAGTATTACTTATAGTATTTCTTAATATTGCTAAGGTTCCTGCTGGCCCAGACTGTTCTGTGGGATTTTACCAGGGGCTACTGTGTCTATCAAAACAAAGCAGTTTACTGTGAAAATCTACCAAGAACTGCAGTGTTCAGCAAAATATCATGTTTTTGTCCTCGAGGAACAGGTATGCTCTAACTAGTTGGGCCTCGGTAATGAGTAAAGATAGCCATATACGGATGGTAGAAGTTTCGTTGCTTCCCTTAAATAAGATAGCATGAGTAAACCGGCTGAAAAACATTTTTGTTGTTCAAGAAATTGGCTAAGAGAATCTGCGCGTGCTCCGGGGAAAAAACAAGGTGAGAAAGACTACGAGCCTTCCTCCCAAAGACGCCCCCCAGGAGGCAATGCACAGGTGCAAAGATAACAGAAACTGCTGACCCCAGCCTCTAGAACTAACCCAGCCTCACTCATGCATATGGATGTTTGTGTTATGTAATCCAGTGAATATGTATATCCACACTCGATAAGTTTTTGGTAAAATGTGCTGTTGGTGTGCAAGCTTTGTGGAGAAATCCCCTTGCACCCTGGCCGGAGTAAAACATACCTGCTGTATAACTCCATTTCGAGTTGGGGAGTCTTTTTTCTGCCAATCAGCAGTAACAGATCATTGCGGCCCTGGTGCTGCATGCTACGTAGACATTACTTCAGTACTATAGACTGGCTCACTTAAGCAGGACTATTCAGGAATTAAGTAACATGTATAGTGGTGCTGGGTGTTTCTCTGAATTACATTTTCTCATATTGCAGAATATGGATCAAAGCTGCTCATACTGATAGACAGTCTAGAACAACAGTCCTAGTTTGCTAAAAGGTAACTATTTCAATCTAACTTTAAATGAATCATCCTCCATCTCTTCTCCATTGTTATTTGAGTTTTGTAGTGAAAGCTATTTTAGTCCATATATTAAAAATCAAAGCAGTTGGACTACTTCATTTCAAAGCCATTTAATTCTAGAGTTCAGGAAAGTGAATCAATACCCCAAAATATCCCCTCTCCCTGCTCACTAATGCAGCTTCACCAGTTCATTGAATACTGTATAGCACCCTACCGAGCTTCTTCACAAGCTCTTAGTGTACATAGCTCCACTGAAACAGCAAACTCAGTTTTTACTTTTTGAAAAATATGTATTTAATTAAAACCATAAGCAATAAAACCTACCTTTTAAAATAGTCTAAAGTATTGTGGTGTCAGTGGGATAGTGCCCTGCCCCTGTGAAGTTGTTCCTTTTCATATTATGATCTCAGACACACACAGATAACAAACAAGTGTGCTTCTCAATGCTTAGCACAGAATTCATCTTGCATCTTTGCAGGAGCATCTTTCCCATGTGAAATAGCTGGCTATGAACATTTTTGGACACAATACTTGGCATATTTACCTGAAATATTCTCCCTTCTTTTCTATGACATTATCTCTTGATAAAGTGGCTGAATTACTTGTCTTGCTAGTAACTGAGGCTTAAGGACTGAGGTGTGTTGTATTTAATGGAGGGAAGAGGTAGGATTGTAAATCACTTCTAATAAAATGCTTTGATAGCAAACATGAGTTGAATATATTCTACAGAGTTTGTTCAAACAGTTGTGCTGTATGAGAGGCTCCCACTGCGAACAGCACTATTGGTGTCCACGTGCATTCTGTGCCATCAGTAGCTTGCCTGAAAAGTGATTTAAAGGATTCATAGCCTACACATTTGCCAGTTTGTTATACTTAAGGAAATATTTTCTATTCTAGAGTCATTGCTTCAGTGTGTAATTGCTATGTATAAGTATTCCAAATCACTTATCTATTAACTTGGAGAAAAAAATTGAATGGAAAGCATTTAAGTGGTGGCCGGTGTGTTTTGAGATGTGGAGCCCTGCGATGTCAGTAAATAGAGGAGATTAATTTTCTTTGACTTTTGCTCTTTCATTAGTGTGGCATCTCTTTGAGTATATACATAAGGAAGGTACCTACTGGGATTGCATTATAACTGCCTTCTGCTTGGGCCTGGGTTTTCACTCTAAACTTTCACAGAGGTCTTAAAGCACATGGGAACTGTGGCACAGACTTAAACAGTAGATTTAGGAACAATCCCTATAATTTTTACTTTAAGAATTTACATATTGAAAGAGATACTCTCCAACCTCAGAGCAAACACTGAATGGGCCAAGAAGAATGAAAAACAACTTCTTTCTCTTAGAGGTAGTGGCCAGGAGTTAGTGGAAGGACACAGCTTCAATGTGACATGGGCAAGACAATACAGGTGCCTGCGAACTGCTGCGTTCTGCAGCTGGCAGCATGTTGGAAATGCCTCTCCCCAAGTGGAACACAGCCTGTAAAAATTACAGTAGCTGCTATCTATTTGCTAATAATGAACTTTAACAGAAAAAGTAGTTAGGAAAACACCGGTGAATATCCAAGTATAATGTTGCACTCACTGGAGTGAATTGTTGCTGAACTTTAATTTATGACTCATTAAGGTTGATAAACATACTCTAATACCTCTATGCGTATTTACAGTCTAATTGTTTCCTGGAAAAAAAATAAATCACAGGTTTCTTACCATTTGGCTGTGTTTGATAGCTGCTTCATACATGCCTTTGAGAGCAAGTTGAAGGGTTTTATAGCTCAGAAGAAACCTCTCACCATAATGCATTTAAGATTTTTTTTCTCTCATTTCCAGTGCAACAACAGCTCTCTTCCCCCACTGGCTTAGTGCATTTGCATAGAGTAATGCTATTCACATTTCAATTCTTAGTTTTGCTTCTCTACCCCTTATTTATCTGTCCTAACACCATGCTTTCAGAAAGCTGACCCTTCATATTCTCATCAACAACAATTTTACCGGAATAGTTAACTCTCTTTACTAGTAATATTGAACTTGTTTTATCTGACTGGGAGGTCCAATGTGGAACAATGTCGTGGTAAAAAAGCATGAAAAGTTCAGTAGTTAAATTGGGAAGCTCCTGAATAATTCATCGCAGATAAGCCCTTTAAATTTAAGTTGCTAATAATGATGAGTAGTTCATTCCTAAGGCCTCTGTTACTTGTGTCCAATATAAAGTGCAAGCAGGTAAAGCCTGGTAAGGAGTCATGTTTCATCTGTAAAATAATTTCACCTATTGCAAAGTTATATTTTTCTTATCTTTTATTCTCTTTTCACACACTTTAGAAAGTACTAGCTCTTTAAAAATTGCTACTGCTTATACCATCCCACATGGCTATGTAACTGAAAGAAGACATTTAACTGAAGGATATTCACAATATTTAATTGGAAAAAGCAGTAGTATATTAAATGTCTTCCCCACGCTCTTGCTGTTTTCCTTAAATAAGCTCTTCTAAAATAGTATGAGTGTAAACATCCTACTCTGGGAAGTATGGGATTTTTTTCCTGCAGAGATCAGAAATAAGCACCTAGTGTAGTTCTGAAGTAAGATTCTTCTTCAGCTAAGACTTCTCCTACTTCAAGGAATGAGGAGTACAATTACAATATGGTCCTCAAGTACAGAGACCTCCAGGGCTTCAAGAAAAATCGTGGTTTCTCCTCCCTGGTCCTGCTTCCAAGTCTGAGTAGGGAATAAATGGGAAATATTTGTACTCTGCAGGAGTTCCTGGTGGAGGGAAGTGGTCCTGCAGCACTGTCAGTGGAGGTGATGGGACAGATGGAACTTCACTGAGATAGAACTGGGCAGAGGGCTTTAGCAAATAATATTGTTCAAAACTGTGATTTTTATCATCCTGAAATACATTACAAGCTTTTAACTGCTGTTCAAAATGTCAGGGTGAGATGTCCAGGGTGACAGTCACAGAAAAGCTGGAGGAAAAAAGCGTGCATCCCTATCTCTGCCTCCTAGCCTGGAGCTTCTGTGTCTTGCTAGCTGTGTGAAGACTCCTGCCTGAAGAACTTGTATTATCAGTTTTCCAGGAAGGAGGGCCCTAATAATGAATAAATCTTATCTTTGAAGTTAAATCTCTTGCTGATCTTGTAAGTTTAGTCACAGAATAACTCAGGGTAAAAGGGATCTCACAAAGTCTCCAACTTCCTGCTCAAAACAAGGTCAGCTCTGAGGTCAGAACTATTTGGGGCTTTATCCAGGCCAATCTTAAAAGTCTCCAAGAACACAGACTACACAGTCAAATTTTGTATGAATAATTACATTTATTTGGGCAGGGTGACTCACCCACAGGTAAGTGCCTTAATTCTTTGGCTAGGAAGTTATCCTAATGCTCCAAGGATCATACTTAAAGGAATTTGCCATATAAAGTAAAATAGTTCTGAAAAGAAGGGCATAAGTTAGGGCACTCTTCTGCAAGAGATGTAAATACAAACACTGGTTCTGAATTGAGTAGACAGACAGTTGTAAGTAACATGGGAGTGCCAGGTGGAGGGGTGCGTCCTCCAGCACTTTTAGGGTGTTTTTTAAACTGCTCCCACTTCCTCTGCTCTTAAAAGTACCCACAGGTATCAGACTAAATGGAATGCTACCTTGCATGAAAACACTTCATCATGGCTCAGAAAGAAATAAAACACTTCAGCACTGCTGCAAAATGAATCTCAGCCAAATGTAGCTTGTGTTTGGCTGACTGTAAATAACTGGTAGCAGGTGGGGAAGTGGAGCTGGGGCTCTAGTATTTAGCAAAGGTGAGCTGCCTTCAGGACATCTCTGCCTGCTGGAGGGCAGGAACAGAGGCACGGAAGCGGTAGAGGTACACAGATGTAGCAGTAGATGGGTTCATTGCCAGTGGATTTATACTATAAATTAATTCAAGATAACACCTAAATAATTGACTCGCACTTGGACCCCTCAGAAAGAAGGTCATCCTGTTCAGTGAACTGTGAGCCCAGCTACTAGGACCTGGTTTGCTGCTGCCACTTACTGCTTAAATCTGCCCTCAGGACTGTCAGATGTTCATGTGCTCGCAGAGGACGTTGCATTTCTTCTGAGATGTGCTATGTGATTAACTGAGGGTTTTCAATGTGCTTACTGAGGAAAAAAGAAGGTTATGTACATTAACTTTGTCACACAGTTCTTCAGGTTTATGTTATCAGAAGTGTGGTTTGTTTGATTTGATTTCTGCTTTAAGTGGGTTTCCATGAGAAGCAAGCATTGTTTCCAGAATCATTTAACCTCCTGCAGGGCTATATTTCATAATTTCTTGCCCTCATGCACCCCATGACATGTAAAAGGCTAAAGTTTTCTCTTTAATAGTTAATGCCATTACAGTTTTACAACTTTCCAGTGATAAAATTCTTGCTGTCAAACACCCTTGTGACAAGTCATTGCTCTCAGTTCACAAATGAAGGCTGTTGTGATCATTTGTGTTTGCATATGCCAGCCACCATTCTTCATGTTCTTAAATAGCTTTTTTAAAGCAAGATATAGGAATGGTTGAGCCCAATAAGATTAACTTTATCTGGTTTAATATTCCCCCTCTCTGCTGTTGGAGAGACTAAGGATGAATTGAATCTTGCTTGCTGGTGGCTTACTGGTTTCATCTGGTATAGATGATGAAATTGCTCAGACTCTGAGTTTAGAGCCCAGAACTGTGATTTGTTTCTGATGCAGACTAGCTCCAACAGGATTTGTTGGTCTAGATAAACCAACAGTTGCTTTTCCCCTACCTGCTGTAGGTGCCCATGCAATTTTGGAACACTTCTCAATGTGTAGTGGCCTATTTTGGTCTTCGTCCCTGAGACGGTGTTGGGTTGAAATGCTGGCACTGTTCCCCTGTCCTTGGGTCCAGGTCTGGTTCTGTAGGAAAGCCAGAGCCTGGTTAGCTGTGCATGTGAAGGCTCCACCTGCTATTAAATGACCCCCATGTAATTGTTCTGAATCTTCTCCCCTGTGGTGCTCTGCACTGAGCTCCAGGAGGTAGTTTGTGCTTGGCTGGGGTGATGGCCGCCAGCAGATGCCCTTCCCTGCCCAAGGGTACGTTGCTCCTCTCATTTTGTAGCAGAGATGTAGGAGGTCCCCAAATGAGGAAGGGGCTCTGCTGTATTTCACAGAAGTTATGTGGGAAAGGTGGTGTTCCCTACCCAGGGCCAGGTATTCATCACATAGACAGATACGATTCTATACATGCACACTGTAGGGTAGAGGGAAGGGAAGTTAGAAGGGAGTGGACTAGGCTTTACCAGACTGCTTGGCTTTATTAAATACTTGGGTAGTGTCATCAGTATATTAGAGGTGACTTAATGTGTTGTCTTTGCTTCTCTGTTTTACCCTTGAATGATAGCCATTACAAATCATCACAAGACAATTTATGGCCACCTACCAGAAAACAAGTTTGACTGGAGTTTGCCATAAAATACTATGGGCAAGGGCAGATGACAGATGAAACAATGTATGGTTTGGTTATTCATAAGCCAAGTGACCCTGAAAGATTGCAGTAAAAAGCAGTAGATGGTATTCTAAAATACTGTGAGGCTTCAGGCGATGTGACTTACCACAACGGGCAGTCAGAATGTGCTGGTTTACGTTCCCCTCGGGTGTATTTTGGCACAAGGCTGGGAGGCATCATCCTCCAGAGACCTGTTCTCCGCTGTTTGAGGACGGTATTTTGTGATCTCATCTCAGAGGAGAGAATAAGTGAAGGACTCCTCTCTGCTGTCCAGCAGCTCGCCTGTGTCACAAGTTAACTGTGAGGGGAAGGGGGACTCAGCACCACCCATGCTTTGTTAGCACCCTGCTTGTTTTTAAGGGTATCTCCTTGGAGCATCCTGGCACACCAACTCCCTCTTGGACTCCAAATAACTCCCAGGTGGATGAGCTGTTTCAGAGAGCTGTTGGAAAGAAACAGCCTTGTGCAGCCAAGCTGGGGCTAGTCCTTGTCTACCTTTACACCCTGAGCTGGATGCTTTGCTGTCTTCAGAGCAGCAGAAAGTACAGAAGAGAACACACCTGTAACACTTCCTGAGGAATAATTACTGGAAAATGCTTCACTTGCCACAGTAGAAAACTGATATTTTAATGTAACTTGAATGAAATGAGGAATATGTGACTTCTTCTCTAGGTGCCTTGTGCTTTTCCATCCTGATGTTCAGTCTTTAATATGAGAGTTTCGGTGTGTGCTGTGTTGCTCATGTTTCTTTGTTTGGCAGAGCCGTCTGCGTTTCGCTAGGTTTAAAGCAGGACTATTTTTATAAAGTGTTTTGCAAAGTGCTGTGCAAATGCCATGGAGAAAGATGTCCCAGTTTTAAGGAACCTTTGTAATTTTAAAGAGATCTACCTAATTTTCATGCCAAGTCATTGTTGTAACCTTCATTTATCAGCATGTCTCGGAAATAGATGCTGTGTGGTCATACATCAAATTGAAGCTACTTTGGTCCCCATGATCTTGGTCCTTGCATATTTGCTTTATGTAGGTCTCTGGCTGTTAAGGTTTTACAGAAAGGCTGAAAAATGTGAATGAAACATAACCAGTTCAGATAGTTAACAGAGGATGCTAAGAGAGTATCTCCTAGGGAATGTGAACTTCTTACTCGTCTATGAAAACTGCAGCCAAAACTGCCAAAACTAAACATTAATTTTTCTAGGATTCATCTGCATGGAAACTACTTAAGCTTTAAGCTTATGAGCCAATTCCAAAATAATTGTATGGGTATTATGTGAACACACTCTTCCCAATAAAAAAACCTGGTATGAAGCAAGGGAATGGGGATCAATGGGCTCACCTAATTTTTCAGTTAAAGGTAATATAGGCATCCAGATCAGAATACCCATATTCAAAATGTAATGCTGTTAAATTCAAATGCTGTTAAGAGAAGGTGGCCTGTAGGTCTCTACCTGTAGAATTATTTAAAACTCTAGGCAGAAAAAGATAAGGAATATGGCAATTTGGTATCATATCTTGCTGGCATCTGAAAGTTCTTTCATTTTGTTCTTCAGCAAGGAAGAGGCAAGGAAAACAGTTTACAGATATATCTAAGTCTCTTCTAGGAGGAAATGAAAAGATATATTCAAGCATGTTTTGAACATCTGCATGTGTACTTACTAGCAGCATTTTACTGTCAAATCCCAGAGATGGGCCAGTTTTTGTAAATAACAGTATCTGAGGAATCTTCCCCTTCCCCAATAAACTCTCAGAAAAATGGCTGGTGTAAGTCAAGAGTAAGTCATGAAGTTTGCTTTCCTCTGTATTGGTGTGAAGCTTGGATTTTAACTCTTCCTGCTCTATCTAGAGACATCTATAGGAAAATTCTTCAGAAAGAACTTGCGTTAATGTTAGGTATGTCTTCATGTTCCTATTTTTCTGCCTTATGTTGGATGTAAAAACAGTGCCTTTTTTTATTTAAAGTAGTGGTGAAAAACAAGATGGTATAAAAAACCCTTTGCATAACTATTCATGAAACATCTCTGGGGTCTTGTAACTGAAAGAGGAAATCTTACTTTTCCAGTGGAATTACCTTAGATGAAACTATGTTGATCATTTTTCTGTAAAATTAATTTAGAATTTATAAGCAAGACCACTCAAGTAAAGAAGAAACACTCAGTCTTCACTATGTCTCTGTTCATAGGTAATGTAACCATACTAACACATCCTATAAAATGCAATATTCATTTAATTCCACACAGTTATGTGTGGATAAAATTTAAATATGGTTGTTGTCATTTTAATTTAAACTCATTGGTAGGAAACTCAGTTTAATGGTAGCTGAGTAAAAAAAGAAAATGTACTCTGTACTCATAAATCACTCCAACATTTAATTTATTCAAAACACTGAATTAGGCACTCAGCTAGGGCACTGGAGAAGAAGAAATTATATTGCTTTCATTAATAGCATTTTTGAGTATGCAAATTGATAGTCACTTGTAAATGGTTTTTGAAAGAGCAGATTGGTTTAGAAATTTAAAAAAATGAAAAACTATCATTTAGGTAGTGAACAAGTCTATCTCCCCTCCTGCCTCATAGGCTTTTATATAAAACAAATTGTTCTGACACCTAGTGAAGAAAATTTCAAATTGCCCAATCTAAAACTAGAAGTGTAACTACTCTTTGGTCTCAGATGATTACTTACTGAAATTAATGGCTGTTATTAGTGCATATCAATGTGGGAAAGAGTTCCCTAGCACTTGTTATTGACACTTCAGTGCTGCCTATTAGTGAGCTTTTGCAGAATGAACAAATAGCCTTCAGCTTTAATGAAATTGTTGAACTATTTTATGCTAGGATCCCATCCAACACTACTAGTTAGTCTGCAAACTAGTGGGGAAAACTCTTCTAAGTTTCACTGAGCGTTGGAGGTTAGCCTTATGGCCTGAGGCTACATTTCCACCCTCTTTGGTGCACCTTTTGTACCCAACTGCATATCCTGTAGAAAGTCTTGGTTCAGCAAAGCTGTTCAGCTCATGTTTACTCATCTGTGCTCTGTAGGACCTTTGCTTTCCACTTAAACATTTTTTATCTACAGTTATTCAACTGTCCCAATGAATGGCTGAGCCCACAAAGAGGAGAGGCTCCTTGACTTAGCAGAGGCTCACTGCTATTTGCTGCACCAGTGTGGGTGGCAAAGTAAGTGTTGGAGCAGGCTCAGTCTGTTCAGCTACTTCTGTGGGCTTCTGTATCTTAGGTGGTAGAAATATCCAGAACCAAACAGTGAAAAACTCATTAAGGATAGGGATAGTGCTTGCTATATATATAGTATTTAACAAGCAGATAACCCTGTTGCTTCCAGACTCTTAAAGCCCCCATTCTGGGTGTTGCTCCCAGTGTACCTGATGCGGTCCATGGAGATGGGAACCAGAATTCCTCTTACTCGCTGCAGGGACTTCTTTGTTTCTTAAGTCACAAAATGTCTGAGGACAAAACTCTACTTGAAGTGTTTTTTAGAGAAGTATATTCTCTAGTAGTAGAAGCTTCCTTGGTTCAACTTACATAAGCTTGCATTATATGAAAGAGGGATTGGAAAATAATAAAGCTAATAAATTGCATGGATCCCTCGGTTTAGCTGTGTGCTGCTTTGGAGCATCGGCCATACAGTGATCCAAGACCCTCACAATTTTTGTTCCTATCTGTATTTCATGCTTGCAGCACCTCAGTTTAAAAGGCCTGTGAAATTCCTACAAATGCTTCTTGTTACGGTCTTGGCCAGACTCTTCATTAATTTCAGACCAGTCCTTTCCAGAAATCAGTAAGGGATGATATGACAGCCCATCTCAAAAGAGCTCTCGTTATTTGCAGCCCCTGACTTTGTAGCTACAGAATGCCACTTGCTTACTAATAATTGGAGTAGACATTTGTGGTATTAATTTCATATGTAAATCTACCTGAAGTTTGCACTAGATTTCCAGAGTGATTGTAGCTCCTGCCTTTCCGATGTATGAGGGAGCTAACAGCAGGGTGTGTATTTCAGAATCATAGAACACCAGGTTGGAAGGGACCTCAGGGATCATCTGGTCCAACCTTTCTTGGCAAAAGACGAGCTGGCCCAGCCCCCTGTCCAGCTGAATCCTAAAACTGTCCAATGTTGGGGCGTCCACCACTTCCCTGGGGAGATTATTCTAGTGGCTGATTGTTCTCATGGTGAAAATTTTTCCTCTTGTGTCCAGTCAGAATATCCCCAGGAGTACCTGTACTTGTTACCCCTCATCTTTTCATCTTCTTTGTTGCCACCCTTTTAAATACTGGCACATGGAGATAAGGTCTCCCCTCAGCCTTCTCTTCTCAAGGCTGAACAAACCCAGTTGTCTCAGCCTCTCCTCCCATGGCTGCCCAGTCATACCACACCAAACCCTCAAGGACAAGGCACTGGGTTTGGCACCAGGCCTGGGTTCACCTGAAAGCTGTGTAACTGCGTTTTCCCTTACCTATGCTGTGAGGGGACAGGCAATTTGATGTGCCATCTAGCTGCACTTAGCTCTGCAGAGCTGGGAGGCCCTTGAGCTGAAAATGGGACTTCATGGTGAGGACGTGTAGTAAGTGCTTTCAGACTCTTGTGCAGCAGGTGAGGTTGTGAATGTTGTATTTATCCCTCTGAGAAACAGAGCAAAGCACTTGCCTGTTGTGGTCCCTTACCCCGAGGTGTGGGAAGGGTCGGAGGAATCTTGTTCCTCAAACCCCCCTGTGGTGTCCTGGGGGTGCCAGGCAGTAGGATCTGAGGTGTCTGCAGGGCTGGGCGAGGCCAGCCCCCACTGGAGAAGCAAACTTCTGCAGCCTGCAGAGGAGGGAAGTACTGTAAGAATGGGGCCCATCTCTCTTTTCAAACTGCGTGTCTTAATATTTATAGATTTTCCCTAGAAACTGCTATTAACACCGAATACTTGGATTCTCTGTAATTAAGCAATCTTTATCCTTGTCTGCGAGGACAAGTGTAAGACCTCCAGGGTAGTACCAGTTTTCCACTGTCCTAGCTGGGAAGGCCTCCTTTAATAAACCAGGATGTGAGGACTGGAGAGGTCCTTTAGATCTCCTGAATATCCCTTTCAGCCCCTTAAAGTCTGCAGAAAGCTTCTGTCTGTAAAACAAATGTCAAGTCAGGTCCTGTGCTGTTCTGAACACCTGGTGCCCAGATCAGCAAAACGGCATCTCCTGACATTGAGCCAACTTAAGCTGTAATCCTGCAGCCCTTCCTAAAACTGCTGGAGGAAATGGCAAAATCAGTGCCTTGGTTCCTCGAGGGTCTCTGGTCCTGCAGCCTGCCCTGCCGTGCAGCCCTCCCTGTGCCCCGGCTCCCCTCTGAACGAGCTCCAGAGGGGAAGGTGCTCTCTTGCTCCACACGAACTACTAATGGATAAAGCCTGTGTGCAGGAACACGCTCGTGTGCTCTCCCAAACAAGATCAAAGTGAGCCCAGGTCAGGGGTTTTGCCCCCCAGACAGCAAAGCCTGTAAAAGTAAGTAAAAAGGCACTGACTTGGGTAAATATATTCCAGTCCTGTGCTGATGCCAGGGTACTAGAGCAGGATAAATGTAAACCTGTCATATCGATTTGATGTTGTACTGTGTGGAACAACAATGCTGAAAATGGTTTGTTTGTCATAGTTTAATGTACCTGTTCTTATACAGTAAATACTACAGGAGTTTGCAGTACTTTAAAGCAAGATTATAGATGCAAGACAACTTAGAGAAAATTCTCTGTATTGCTGCTTGAACAAAGTAATATATTTAATCAATATTATCAGAGTTGATAAGAGGAGCAATCCCTTGATTAAATATCTACCTTTTGAGACATGGTATCTCTATTTTAGAAAGCATCCTAAAGCAACATGTGATGTAAGGGCTCAAAGTACTCTCAAAACCCAGAAACTAGTAACAATCATCTTGGATTAATCAGTAAATAAAAACTTTAGAGTTCATAAGCTTTTTATAATGGAGTGCATTTTAAAAATGGCTTTGTCCTGAGAAACAGGATGAATTAAAAAGATGTTTTGAATGTGGATTTGTACTATTATATTTCTAAAACGTAGCTAAACTGTTTTGCCGTGTTAAGATTACACCTCATCTCAATTTTTCGGTGCCATTTATTGTTCAAATCTTAATGTCTTTACGTTCCCCCCTTTATAACCACTGGCCGTGCTGAGTCCAAACGACACTGCACAGACTTCAGTAAGATTATACTATCACTAAACAGAATTTTCACACAGCATGGCTCTAGAACAAACAATCCTGTGATTTTAAAGCCTGGAACTTTAAGCCTTTATACAAAGTGTCTGCCTACTTAACGCAGAATGCTTCTCCAGATTTATTGGGATGCAAAATCATGTACGTAATCACTATTTGAATAGTGCTGTTATACATCCAGGAATATGGGAACAGGGTTCAGGATGCTCCTTTGTGTGAATTTTGTAGAACTATCCACGTAACAGGTATGTCTGAACTGACATACATCCTTTCCAGAGTTAGAACTCTAGATCTAAAGGAAAAGCTTGAAGTGACTTTAAATGGGGACTAGTTAAAACAGATGAGCTTCAGGTCCAAATCCATGTATGTGCTTAATGACTGAGCTCGAGTTTGAGAGGTTTGGGAAACTGGTGGGCAGGTAGTTCTGTTGAAAACTCAAAGTACTGTAATTTCTTTGTGGGCACCGCATCTTTATGTAGACAAATAACTGTCTTCCAAGTAAATTGTTCTAGAAGAGGAGTTAATTTTCTTCCTCTGTGTGTGTGGAAAACAAGAAGCTTAAAACCAATAGTTGCTCCACTCAGGTTAGCATATTTCCTAAAACAAAAAGACGTTAGCTGCCATTTCAGTGAAAACAGCATAGGTCAATATAAGTTAAATGTGCAAAATCCAAATTCAACTTTTTAAAGTCTGAAGACTCTATTCAGAGCAACTTACACAAACATAAATGCATGATAGCTGCCTTACCTTCTTTCAGAATTGGTTTGTGGTCCAAATTCTGTTGTAAAGGATAGGTAAAAGCCTGCTGAAACTAATTTGAGATGCATGAGCTTACAACATCTCATTCCATTTGGTCTCCCCATATAGAAATCCTGGTAAGTCTCTTTATACTAAGAATTATTTTCTGAATGAAATTGTATCCAGTCTCAATTGTATGTGCTGAGAACACTGCAAAAAGACATTTAGAAAGCTGTGTGCTCCTTGTTGTCAATATTTGTCGTATGCCTGACTGACCTTTTGGATGATAATCTTTGTATTTGTGGAGTGAAGAGAGATTGATTTTGTTGCTTTATTCTAATTACGCTACAATGCGGCAGTACCACATGCTTCTGAAGGGTATTCAGGAACTGAAATGTCAATAACGCAAACAACTTTCCATCTGCTTCCAATTTAATCTGAATGAGTTTGTGATTTTATAGAAGGAGAATATTTCTGCCACTGGCAGTCGAAAGGTGGTAATCAGTTAATCAAAATGCATTGATTGCTCTAATTATTGCATCCTGAATAGGTTTTTTTATGAATCTTAGTCACCCACAATTCAGTTCTGGCATGTTTTGCTTTCTGTCCGAGGCCAATCTACGGTTTGCAAAAACTTTGACTTCATCAAGAATAACTTCTTTATTGAGATTTAGGGCCAGACCCACCGGTGCGTGCTGACTGTGTTCTACCAGACCAGTTATGTGAATTGGCTGGAAAGAAACCAGTAAAATCAGTTTGAGCAACTTTGCACGGTTCCAAAGATACTGAGTGTACCAGGCGACGGGTCTCAGGCTGCACTCCTCATGGCACAGTGTTAGATATAAAACAAAAACCTCCTTCCTAGATGGACTCCAAGCTTGATCTGCAGCTTTTGACTTCTCAACAGAACAAACCATCATTTTGTTATTGTTAGCTGGTACTGCAGCAATAATTCAGCTGAGGGAGAGTGAGCAGGAATCCATTTGTATTTGGTCCTGGGCCATAGAGTTTATAACCTGTGCTTGTTCATGATGTTTTTATACGTGAGTGAAAAATAACACTGCTTCATTTCTACATGTCCGAGTTAGATACAAACTTAGGGGGATAAGAGTTTATAAAAAAAACCCCAAACAAACCCACAAACACAAAAAACCCCACCAAAACTACTTCTCTCAGTGCTGAGGAAATGTAATGTAGGAATTTCTTCAAAGAGGGATAAGTACAAAATCAGTCAGGTCTTGCCTGAGTGCAAATATAAGCCTACAGGAAATTGATTCCAGGTTTAAGGTCTTAGAAATACTGACCCTACTGAATAAACAGATGAGTACTTGAAAACAAATTAGCAAATGGTCAGGTATTTCTGTGAATTGAAACCTAAGGTTAGGGATTAAATAGCTGAATAGCAATCACTTCAGATATTGATATTAAAGAAGCACAATTTTATAGGAAAAAAGCATATTTATGTAGTAGTTCAATTATCTATATGAACATATTTGACTACTTAGAGGTGTGCAAAAGACCTTTGGATGAAACCTTTAGTGGTGCTGCTACTGAAACATGTATCTATCATAGTCTAACAAATATAAACCAGGTCACTAGTGCCCCATCTGAAATAATTATGAAGGGTCCTAAAAGCAGATCAAAATGAGTACTGAAATGATTAGCAGAAATAAAGAGTAAACTAATTTTCGTGAGAAAAATGCCTCTACGATTCGATCATCTACCCATGGAGCACTGTCCATGCTGTCAGAACTCAGCCTTGAACTGCAGGAAAGTAAGAATGAAACTCCCCCTTGGAGTATGTTCCAGAATAATTGTCCTTTAAGTATCTTGCTCTGGACAGTATCAGTGCCTACACTGTCTGTGGAGATGAGGAGGGACTGACTTGGTATGACAGCTGGGGAGAACAAGGAACCGGAGCTGGCTGGCTGGACCCCGCTAAAGCACGCTACCCACTGCTGTGATGTTCAAAAGCTGAAGCAGACCTAATGCTAGTGCGGAATAAATGACAAATTTGCAAAGCCTCATTTGTCTGAGGATTAATGATGACAGAAGAGTGAAGCTAATGTTACCACAGGAGTTATAGCTACTGATGGTAAACCTGTGAGATGTTTGTCCACAAAGTGCCAGGGTGTAAATAACAGAGCTGGAAGTGGTAAGGCAGCTGGGAACTGAGAACTGCCTTGGCAGCTGAAGAATTGCTCTACTACTGCTTCCCTCCATGGTGTGGCGAATATGCCCATCCTGTGAAAAGGAAGAAAATCTCTGATTTGAAAAAGTGTATTTTGAGATTTCCCTGAAATCAGCCATCCTCCTGAGTATTAAGCCTGTGACAAGAACTTCTATAAAAGGCCAGAGTGACTTTCTTTTGTTGACAACTTACAATATCTGGCTCGAGGCTTGATGCTTAGTAGATGCTGCTTTGCATGGATTCATGATGATTAAGAACAATCCAGTTAACGGATAGAGGGCAGAGGGCTGGCTTATCATGCACTGCTCCATAAAGTTATCCTGGAAGGCAACGTGCCAACAGTACATATGCTCCTCTTCAGGTGATGGAGAGTAGCAAGTAGAGGTTTCCTTGTGGCTTTGTTAAAAGGCCTTGGATAAAATCTGTGATCCTTCCACAAATTTGGAAGACTTGAGAGCTAAAATTGTAAGTGCATCGTAAGTCTGGAGTATGTGTCCTTTCATCTGCAACAATTCTGTAAGACCTGCCAGACAGATGAAGGCTTGAACCTGTGAAAAAGGGTGGAAGATCAGTGAAATGGAAATTAGCTGTTTAAGAGTCAAAGTAAATACTTGATAGGATTTGGAATCTCAAATAAGCTTTGCAGTGTTTGCTGGATTCAAGGAAGAGTAAAATTTACCTTCAAATATCTGGTGTGCATAAAAATTTATAGAAAAAACATTCTGAGGTGGCAAGGAGACTTCCAGGCACACTCTTGCAATAACAGCAACAATAATTCAAAGAGCTACAAATTAACATTAATCTGAAAGCAGAGATCTAGAAATGGTAAATTGAAGATTTGGAAGTGAATTTTACTAAGACTGCTTGAAATGCCCAGTAATGTAACCTACAAGTAGTTGATGAAAATAATTTGGAAATTATCTGGACTCTGATAGCTCAGTTGATTCGAGCTCCTTCGTGAGACTGGGATTCTGATCTCAGAAGCACATCATTTTGGCTTTTCTAGTTTAGCAAAGTCTCCCACATGGATCCCATGTGGATATATTGTACCAAAAACTCCGCAGTCATAAGGTAATTTTTCAACTTCCTTTCCCCAAGAGATAAAGTATGTCTATCCTTGTAGCTGCAACTGATTATTCAGAGAGCTAGCTCAAAAAAACCCCCAAACCCAACAAAACGCAGGAAGTTTTTGTTCTGCCTTCAGATTTTATGTTCTTGAGCTAGGAGGGCTAGTCCTCTCCTACCCTTGGTTTCAGCAAAGGTTCTACCTTGGACCACAATCTTCAGTGGAAGATTTTTTGAAATGTAGATTGGAATCAGTGTTTGTCAGAAACACTACTTCCTTTGTGTGTATCTTCTTGTTATTAAAGCAGGTAGTAGGTTATTGGTACGGGTAAAGCAGTACTGGATAAAAACCAAAAGGCTAACATTTAAAATTGTGCATTAAAACCCATCCTCCAGCCTTTCCTATAGCAAAGCAGTGTTGTCACAAGATTTACTGTTAACAAATCCACGGTGCTATTTATTGCGTACTTTGCTAATTAAAAGGAACAAGCTCTATTCCTTGTTGCCTGCAAAGGTAAATCTTTCCATCTGCCTAATCCTACAAACCTGTGCTAGGTCAAATATTGTCTGACCTAAACTCATGTTTGTAAAATAATCCCCTCTCTCTCCAAACCTGCAGGAAGCCAGGATTTTTTAGGGTAAGCAGTGGAATCAGCAAAGGCTCTTTACTGAAGCCAAGGCACTGGGGGGGGGGGGGGGGGACTAAGCACCCTTCAACACTACATCCCAAGGTGAGAACCCTCAAGCAACTATCGACTGCCCTGTCTTTTATTCCTCCTGTTATTAAAGGGTGAACTTCTGAGTAAGCAATCAAACACATTTTAATTCCTATGTCTATAACTTTTGAATAGCAGAGATTTTTTTAGAGCCACGGTTCATCAGTACTTATTGCTAATTGTTTATACAATCCTACATCTTAAACCAGATCAAATTAGCAGCAGTAGCTTTAGAAAAAAAACCCAAAATGGTTGGTTACTGATGCTTCACTGGCAGAGCCACTCACCCAACCTCCTTTCTCACTTCATCAGTTTTGTCAGGAATATGCTATTGCCTGTGGGACACTTGATGGAATTTAACATTTACCTGCTGGTAGGAAAGAATCACAGTGATCGGATTTTGTTCTACCGTATATATGGAACATATCACCAGCCCTGGATAGCTGCAAATTAGCAGGTTCGCAGCACAGCGAGGAAGATTCAGTTTAATACTCGACAGTGATATGTTGAAATACGAGCTATGGAGGTTGGAGTCTCCACTACCATGCGCCTTTGAAAGCAGCTTAAATTTCTGTCAGAAATAACAGAAGAGAGCTGATCTTGCCCTGGGGAGAGAAAGGTATATTAAAAGACCCTTTACTAAGTGTCCCTCCCAGCCCTGAAGATCTATGTTCCAGGCTAAAGCGAAGTGCGAGTGATGTACGCTGGCCTTGGTGATGGGCCTTGCTGCCACAGAAACTCGCTGCTGAGTAAATACACCGTGACTTCAGAGTCAAACTGTAGTAGCAGATGTCCACGTGTCACAGGACACCCACAATCAACCGCTGTTGTCTTCCCTATGCAGAATCAAGTCAAAACTACATTTTTCTTCTGATGCCCCAAAAGCAGCAATGCAACCCTGCCGTCTCCTGCTCCAGGAGCAGGTGGTGGAGCCCGGCCTTCCCTGAAGCTGGTGTTGGACACCAGCCAGTGCGTCTCTCACCCTCCCTTTGAGCAGTGTAACTCAGGCTAAATTCTTATTTGTGTGTGATCTGTGGTAAAAATGAAGGGAGAGTTTTCCTCGGTAATTCTGTATTAGGATGCCAATGTTTTCTGTAGCCTCAGAGCTTTGATTTTTTTTGTGTTGTTTTTTAGAGCCAGGATTCTTAAACATCTGCTCTTTTGAAATTTATTAGCAAGCTATAAAAATAAAGGAGAGGGGGAAGTAATCTCTGATACCCTTGGTGAGTGATGCACAGCTTAGAGCACAGGTTTTGAAATGAAGGTTTAATGAGTTCTGGCCCTGACTTAGAGTGGTCTCAGAGATAGCACATATTTACCAGTAATTTATTACAGAGGTATTAAATGTAATGTTTCTAAAAGGATTCTTGAATGGCGGGTACAGACCTGTGAAGTTGTCCTGTTTACATGATGTCTGTAGGCTGAGTTTAAAATAAGTGGTAATAAGGCACAAAGCAAATTGGTCCTCAAACTAGATTTTCTGACAAATTGGACAGAAGTAGGAGGAAAAAGCAGCTCCTGCACCTTGCTTTGGCTACAGCCATGCATATGGCTCCCGTACTTTCCCAGTGCTTTTAAATCACTTATGCTGGGGTGTATAAAACTCTGATGCCTCTGTTAACAAGTTGACCTTGAAGCAAAGCATGATTATTGTCCTCGTCTCCTCTTTAAATCTTTGCATCAGCCTTGCAGCATTTTCATTTCTCCATTCTGTTTATTAAGCTTTAAAGATAATATACTGGGCTGAATTTACCAGCATAGTCTCGTTTTGTGAGCACTGGTGATGCAGGAGAGCTGTAAACTTACACCAGCCAGGCTCAGGCAGTTTTATAGCCTCTGGGTATTGCCAGAGAAAGGCAAAGCAGCTGGAGTGCCTCAGTGAATACATCCCACCATTTTACATTCTGAACTGTTGATAGTTCTCTTAAGTGCACTGGCAAATATTGGTTAAAATAATTTATAATTAGTTGATCTTTCTTCACCTATAAGCCTGCACTAGAGAATTCTGTCTTTCCTGGGAAAAAAAAAGTGTTCTGAAGGCATAAAATTGCACTTGGTTTTTAATAAAAGTGACCTGAGAGGATTTGTGTGGGGAGACAGCAATTACAGCGATTAATTATTTGGAAAGAGCAGTTCCTCCTTTCTCCATCTCCTCATCTAGCTGGTTCACAGTTCATTGTCTTTTTATCTTTTTTTTAAAGTACTAACCATAAGTCATTGTTATCTTCCTCCCCCTGCCCACAAAATAAATGAGAGCACTCCTGGTTCAGCCTGGTTCTCAGCAGAAGCACAATCGGGTGCCGTGCAGACAGCACCGCACTTAACAGGGGTGTCGGCAGAACGGTCGGGTGTTAGAGGGCTGGCGGAGAGGGTTTGCTTCAAAGGAGAGCTGAGCTCTCCTCCCATTCTCTCCAGGTGCAGTTTCCAGTGGTCACTGTGGGACATCTCATCGGGATGCCCAGGCTTCAGCTTGTTGGCTTATCTAAGATAACAGAGCTTATCTATGGGTAAAGAGGAGCTGCATCTCTGGGACAAAGCGCAGTATCACAGGCACTAACTTACTCGAAAGATGAGCTTGATCCTCATCTCCCACCATACTGATGAGTTTGGAGAACATCCCGCACCCCCTGATGCCTTGAGGTGTTACTGGGACTTGTTCCTTGCTTCCCTGCAAGCACAAGGCTCTGCAGCCTCCATGAGGACATGCCCAACCTTCCTTAGGAAAAAAGTGGCTGTAAACTAAGGTGTGAGGAGAGTTGTCTCCTAAGTAGTTCAACGTGATGGAATTGGCAACCTCCACAGCTTCTCTATCCCCATTTCAATAGAATGACTGTACAGATAATTTTTAAAATAATGTTCCATATGAGTTAGCCTGTCTCTTAAGTCATGTTTTCTTTTTCTTTCACCTGCAGCACTTAATCTTTTGAAAATGACATTGGTTTTTAACAGATCATATATTTTTTTCCAGCAAAATCTTTGCTATGTCCGTTTTATAGTCAATATTAGAAATGAAATTACCTGGAAAGCAGTATTTCCTCTACTTCAGAGGCAAACCATGAGCTATGCTTACAAGCAGTAAAACATAAAAGTATCTTAAAGAATGTGAAGCACCTTGCACTAACTTACTTCTTTAGACAGGAAAAAAGTTAGCCATTAGGGGGTTGAACATTTTAAAATTTCAGATTTCTTCAAACGTTTCTGTTTAATATCCTTGGCCAAGTCAAGTGCTGGGTTTCTATACAAGTAGGAACAACATTACAGTTCTGCCAGACAAAGACTGAAGAAAGCTACGGATTATTGAATATTTCTTTTTGTTTGAGAAAAAGGCATTATAATCTAAGCTTTAAATTGGAAAACAGATGGTAGATTTCTTTCTTTATAAACAAGGAAATGTCAGCCAAAATATTAAAGAATATTCCAAGGTTCTAGGGGTTTATGACAATAAGTATAAAATTCCCAAATTGTCTGATCTATAAAGAAACTCAACTGAAGAGACTTGGTTAAAGTAATCCAGGGTTTTACTGTGAGAATAAGGTCATTTCTTTGTCAGATATGTTTGATTCAGAGAACTTAGAAAATCCAAGATGTTCAGAGTTCTGTGCCTTTTACACACGTAAGTACTACAGGAATTTAATGCATCTCCTTTACTCAAAAAAATAAAAATCAAGAAGAAATTTACAGTTTTATCAATGGCTAAAAAATTTTAACAGACGCTTTCTGGATTTGCAGAGATATGCAAATAGATGAGACTAAGACCTTATCAAGGCTGATCTTAAATTCTGGTAGGATTTAGTGGTGCTTGTGTAGTTCATTTTTTGTGTATTGTAGTCTGATACACTATTAGAGTTAATATTCATCAGGCTTCTGAAATGCACTGGAGCTCAGTCTGTCGTGTTTTGTTATTACACTGCACAAAGGAAACCTCCCATTCTGTTACATTTAAACTGAATTTCTACAAAGCCTCAACAAATCAATCGACTCCATCTTACACATATGCTTGAGAGAACAGGCAAGTGTGTACCATTTTCCCCTCAGCTGATAGTCAATAGTCCTGCAGCTGTAACATTAATAGACTCAAAGGCTGCTAATGATTTCTGTCTCTGATCCTTTTTATCCTGCGAAAGAAATCGGAAGGAGCTGCTTGACTTCACAGACATAAGTCCTGAGGTTAACTCCTTTTTTTTTTTCCACTGATTTCCAGTATTTGTAGTTGCAAGATATCTGAATCTGGGAGACATGAAGGAAGGTTCCTTGTTTTGAAGCTTCTTTGTATAACTACCCAAAGTTAGGCCACAACCCCGGGAGGGAGGCGAGGGGTATCTGTGCTGCTCTGTCCTTTGCTGTTGAAAGGTTATAAATGAGTTGAGAAGTGCAGGACCCATTTAGAGTAACGGTGCTTTCTAACCTCCTCAGTGGCAAGCCACAGGTAGAAGAGCAGTCCCATCCTTCAGCTGTGGCTCCCAGGTGAAGAGGAGGGCTCCTTCAGATAGTGGAAACTCTAGTATACAGATAGTTTAGTAATAACTGGGGTAGATAGACCTCTCCTCACCTGTTATTTTCAACCCAAATGAGCATGTCTGAGCAACTGAGAAGGCTGGGCTTGATCACGCATGCCAAGTAGTAAGTAATCATCCTGTTGAAAAGGATAAGTCTCCACCTATCCAAACGAGGTCCTGGAGATCTTACACTGACCTGGAAGATGCCATTTTGCATAGGCCAGCTCTGAGAACTACCAGTCGCATTTGTGACTTGACAAGCCTGTAAAGCAACTGTGTTAGGAATAGGCCCTTGCTAGTTCTGTTGCTGAGATCAGTGCTGATGGCAATGCTGGAAGCTGCGGCAAGACCTGCTGCTCCTCTTGTTACTCTCTGAGCCCCACAGATACTGCTTTCCACTCTAAGTATGACCTAACGGGCTTTGTAAAAGTCTGCTTTCACTGAGCTCAGTTGTCACAAACAAGAAAAATTATGAGAATAAAAATCAACCCCAAACTTTGTTCCTTTTTATCCCCTCTGGGCTCAACAGGTTCCTCCTCCAGGGTTACTCAGCGTAAAATTAAGTTTACAACTCTGCTTCCATGCAACCATTTCCACCCCCTTCATATGCAGGTGTAGCATCAGGTTGGTCTCAGCAAAGCCACAGAACCCACCAAACACCAACATTTTCCCAAGGGGAAATGTGCTAGCGACCACTGGCACCTCATGGCACTTGGAGGGGCTGTCTCAGCTGTTGAATTGCTCTCCAGCTAAAACCAGCAAGGATAAACACCAAACTTCTTACCAGAAGACTGAGCCAGAACATAAAATCTTGGCAGTTTGTAAAGATTTAATTAAACATACCTAGTTGTCTTCCATGGTACATTAACACAATGAACTCTGAGTCCTCCTCCTCCTCCCAGCGGAAGCTTTGAGGATTCTACATTTCCCTCTTTACGTCACTCTCTGCAGATCAGCCTAGGTCAGTAATGGTGTTCAGCTATGTGACAAGCTGAAGAAAAATGATAAAATCTTGCCAGGAGAACTTGAACCACTTTTTTTTTTTTAACTTTTTCAATGATCTCTAAAGCTGGTTATCAATTATTTTTTTTGTTGTTGGAAAAATAATCATGATGGTAATTCAAGAAAGAAGTACTTGTTGATTCTTTTATCGTCTCTATATATTCTGCTAGCCACATCCTTCCTCAAAGCATTGCCAGACACAATGTTGCCCCTGTTTCTGTGCTGCCATAAGATACTCAAGCATATTTGGTAGTACTGCTGGAATGTCCAGTTTATCCAAAGGTACCAATCCTTGCCAAAAAGGCTGGGCCTTTCTCGGTAAGTGGTTTTGTTGCACATGTAATAGGGTAAGATATTCTTTGTCTTGGCTTCTGTCCCTTGTCCAGCTCTGTGGATTTATAAAGTCTTATAAAAGCAGACTTAAAAGAATTTAATGTTTCTAGCTGTCTGAGTTTGTCTCTAATTACATTTTATATTCCCTGCAGAAACAGATAGTTTCTTGTATTGACTTTCCCATGTTGCTGTTGTATACTCAGTAGCTTTCACAGAAATTGTCTTCCTAGAGCAGTATTAAGTAGTAGTGATTATCTGATAGTGTAATGTTGTATTTTGGGAATATCAACTCCCACAGTCTCATCAAAAGATGATGGGCCTCATTATTCTAGGGGATGTGTGAAGTAAGGAATGGCAGGTATTGCAGAGATGAGGACGCCAGCGTCAGTGCTGTGACTGTGCTGGCACAGACATCTGAAGGACTGAGGTGCAGAGGTGTCTTGGCTTTTTTTAGGGCACATCTGAAGGTTGTGGCAAATACTGAAACTTAATTTGTTGTACTGTAATAGCTTAACTATAATAACATAGTTAATACTAAAATTATGTTATAATTAATTATATATTGTAGTAATATTATTGTAATAATATTGTAATATTATTATCGTTATAGTCACAGTTGTGCAATGTCCAAAAAGCTGCAGCTTCCTCCTCTGCCCCGGTACCCCATCTGTGCAGTAATTCCTAGAAGTGCCATGGGAACTCTGCATGAAAACTTAGTTGCCAATGCGTAGCCAGCATCAGGTAGCAGAAAACTGCTGGACTACCTAGAAAGATCAGTTTATTTCAATGGATTAATTAGTCCACATTTCTAAACAGAGAACAGAAGATGGATTTAGATGCCCAATTGTAGATACTTAATGCTATTTTAGGGGTACTAGGCTAGCTGCCTGGCCTCCAGCTGTGGCTCTGGGAAGACTCACATCTCCCACAGCTCTGCCTGGCATCTGCCAGCCCTTTACGGACTTCTCAGCTACCCTGGGGCACCTAAATTGGGACAGGGCATCTCTATTTATATACCTGAATCGCCCCCTAAGGCTGCCAAAGAGTTAAATTGTGTGAACTGAAATTAAAATCTGAAGTCCTAATTATACTGCATAGTCATTTAGCATTCAGAGTTGGGTTTCCTTCTGCTCTGTGTCAGGAGAGGAGATGAAGGGTTGGCGTTCACCACCTCCTCCTATTATTCAGCACGTTAGGTGCTCGGTGGTTGCCACCCTCCAACCTAGTTTCCGAAGGCATGGTATTCTTCAGGATGAAAATACAATGCAAAAATAGGAAATATTACGTGCTGTGCTATGGAGTTTTTATGTTGGTAGCACAAAAGTTCCAGTGCATGCAAAAGACACTGTCACTGACATTTTTGTCCTGTTCCTGGCAAGGCCAAACTTGTGATCTCCTGGGAATTTGCAGATGAGGGTGCTGGTGGGATATGTAGAAAGGGATTGCCTCTTTTCCCCTCTCTTTTCTTACTATCTTTTCTTAAGCTAGCAGGAATGAAAAGAGTAGGCAGTCTTTACTCAAAATATGGACTTTATGAGATGTTTCACAGGCAAATGATGACAAATGAACACACAGCAAGATCTACTAGAACTGAGACACATCCCTTCTGTCTCTAAAAGGAAAGAAAATTGTAAAAAACGCTTTAGAAAATTATATGCAATTAGATCCGTTAGGTTTTGTTTTGACTTTGGTCTTCTGAGCAAAAGCTTGATGTCCTTTGTATCAGATAACATACTTTCACAAAAAGAACCTGTGTTGTGAATGTGTATAAACGAACAACCTCCCCTGCTGCGATTCTGCAGTCACGATGGCTGCTTGGGCACAGGTAACACGAGGGGAAATTTATACCAGATTCCCATCTCTCTGATCCTCAGCAGCCTTTTCTCTCAAATCCCAGAAGTCACCTGCTTATGCTCTGATTGTTATGGTTATCTGAAGATTTAATTTCAAATAGAAGTCCTTTAAAAGGTATATACATTATTTTCATGTCTGTAACGCATATACCAGTCACAGATGCTACAGTTTTGAAACAGAATTAAATTTAATTTTAGGAAAATGTTTAAACGAGGCATTTTAACAGTTTTAGTAAAAAGATGCATTTTTCAGATGTTTTTGTTCAGATTGGCTCCTTTCTGAAAAGCCTTGGCTTTGGTTGGATACTTTCTGCTGAAAAACATTTCTTATGGAAGATTTCTTACCAGATTTGCTTGTATTAAGGGAGTTAGCTTATTTTGCTATGGAACAGGATAATATGCAATACAAAACAGTCATCTTTCATCAATATTGAACATTTGATTCAAATAATATAGATGTCTTGTATTAGCCTGAGATAATAATTTGCTTGGAAAAATGTGGCAGTGTTTTTACATACTGTTGTGGTTTAACCTCAGCCAGCAAACAGCTGCTCGCTTCCCCCCACCCAGCAGGATGGGGGAGAGAATGGAAAAGGAAAAAAAGTAACACTTGTGGGTTGAGATAAAGACAATTTAATAGGACAGAAAAGGGAGAATAGTAATAATGATAATAGAATATACAAACCAAGTGATGCACAATACAATTGCTCACCACCTGCTGACTGACACCCAGCTGCCCCCGCCCAGCTCCCCCCAGTTTATGTACTGGCTGCAATGTCCCATGTTCTGGACTAGCCCTTTGGCCAGTTGGGATCAGCTGTCCTGGCCGTGCCCCCTCCCAGCTTCTTGTGCCCCCCCAGCCCGCTCGCTGGCAGGGCAGCACGAGAAGCCGGAAAGTCCTTGGCTTAGTGTGAGCCCTGCTCAGCAACAGCTAAAACATCGGCGTGTCAGCAACGTTGTTCTCATGTTAAATCCAAAACGCAGCACTGTGCCAGCTACTAGGAAGGACATTAACTTTATTCTAGCTGAAACCAGAACACATACCCACTCATTATATATGAAATAAAAAATAAATCAATTTGACTGAAGAAAAAGCCATCAGAGCATGTTACACAATAATTTATCTAATTTATCTATGGGATTCTCTCCTGCTCTGAGGACTGAAATGACTGTATAACTGACCCAAGACTATAAGTGAAAGATCTGAATGAAGTTAAGCTGTGTCCAGTCTTACCCCAAGCTCACTGAGCAAGTAAAATTGCAATGAAATTTGTATCCAATTCTGCCCAAACAAGGGCCCCCAGACCACTGCCTTCACCACAGGGACTTTTTTGGTAAGTTTACCTGTACTGCTTGTGCAGGTACAGAAATACGGGCCAAAAGGTCAAAACCAGCCATCTGGGTGCAAATAACAGGGATAGGAAATGGCAGAAATAGTTAGTCTTATTTATTGTGAGACTTTCTATGGCTGCTTCTACCTGACCAGTCTGAAACTGGGCAGAACATCTGCAATGAGATATTATCAAAGGCTAGAGCCTTAAATAAACTCAAAGACTATCTAGCTTAAATAGTACTAATATATGCAACATCTTTCACAGAAATAGTATGTAGGCTTTTGATCATTGACTGACTTGGTATGTTTATTGCTATAGGAAAAGATGCATGAATACTTCTTTACTCTCTCGTGCTAGTATGTGCGTCAATATTTTAATACTTAATGTCTGAAGTCTGCACAGACTTTATCCTTCCATGGATTTAACAAAGACTCTGGTGGAGCTTACTCACAGTTTCCCACTGTGGTAGGCTCTGTGTAAAAATACCTAAAATAAAAAATGTGTGTTGCACTGGCTTGAAAATATTTTGATTCCATAGAGAGGTTGTCAGAAGAGAAAGGAAAATAAAACAACTCAGCATATTTATAAATGCCCCATTAGCCCATCTAGTGAAGTTGGGGACTCCCATGCCAGCGCTGACCAGGCAGGGCTACTTGTTGAAACCCTTGAAATTATCAGCGTAATAACTAAACAGTGCAGTCTCAGCCTCAGAAACGCTACCTGACATAATCCCTGCACATGAAGGCACTGCCCCTCGGGGTGATGCAGCACACTTCATTTGTGCTCGGTTTCTCTGCTGCCGAGTATCGGCGCAATGAAAAGGCAGGGGGTTCAACGGCCACAGCAAGGCCACTTTTTAACTTCCTTATTTCAGTCCTGGAGTGTGTATTTGCTTATCTTTGGGATGTCTTTGCTGCCTCAGAGCGGGTGTTGTGTTGGATGCCTGTTAAGGGCAGGCGTACGCCAGAGGTTTTCAACGCTATGCGCAATGCTCGGGCAGCGCCACGGCACCGACGGGAGCTTCCTTGTTTCTTTGGAAACAGGCCCACGGGCTGCACTGGGCACTTAACGCTGGGCCCTTCTTTGGGAATTGTTCCTTAGCAAAAGTGAATTTGCTTTTCCGAAGAGCTAGCCGCTCGCTTCTGCGTGGGCTGAGATGCAATTTAATTACGGCGCTGCTTCCCTCGAGTGGGTCCGCTGCAAGGGACAGTGCAAGTGGCACATGTAGCTTCAGCACCTGGGTGTGTGCTCTGAAAGTAGGGAAGCCATTTATCAACGCTTTTTTTAATCAGAAATATAATTTTGAGCCATTTGGCCATTCCAGTGAAACACAAGGTATGTACTAGACAAAGCACAGGGCAGCACTTTCAGTGAAGAACAGCATTTGTGGTGGAGTGGCTGAGTGGTGTGGGCTTAAAAACACTGTCTGGTCTAAAATAGATCTGAAGTAAGGCCTCTCCCTGAGCTTAACATCAGTCACTTTGGCTAGCACAGAGAGAAGGTCCCCTCACAGCCTTGGAAAATTATGATGCTATTTGTGCACCATTACAAAATGTCTGACCCCCACGCTTTTTCCAGAAAAACTTCTGTGGGGGTGGGGTGTTGCTGAATGCATGTCCCCTCTTCTCCATCAGTGATTCATCTGCTGGGTTCTCCCTGTATACAGAGGAGCTGATCCCGAGCTGCAAGACAGTCTCCAACACCCTGTTAATTCAAAGAAACAAAGCGTTTCTGTGTGTGTCTCCAAGAAGCTGATAACCTCCTTGCAGCTGCACCAGGCTGGGGATGGAGGAGGTGGGGAGCATGGTGGGAGTGTACCGCAGCCTTCAAAAGTCATGTTAGACCTTGACCCAAAGGAGGATGGTGATCAGCTCCTGCCCTGTGACCACCCGGAGAGTGGCTGCGCTCTGTCCTACGAGGCAGAGGAGGGTGGGGGGAGCACATGGTCGCAGGTGGAAAGCACCTCAAGGTCCAGAACTAGAGACAGGCCAGAACTACAACCTTGAGTCCCAACAGAGAAGCTCAGAAATAGTGGATTACCAATCTCTTGCACAAAATGGACCTGTCTTTACTTGTTACTCACATTTTTCACTGTTATTTGGAAAATTGGAAAGCTCCACTGGCTGAGCTGACAGTGTCACAGCACGTTGCTGCAAAGCGGTAACAGCAAAACAATGATAGCAAAGAATAGCAGGGAAATTACTTCTCCTTTTTGTCCAGGGATGAAGAATGATTTTTTTAATTCTACACGGAATATTGGTGTGTATGTGGGATTGTGCTGCGGATGAAGGTGGCAGGAGGGGAAGAAGAGAAGGGAGAAGGTATAAATGAACTAAATTAATTATCTCCATGAATTTTCTAGTGCCTTAATGAAACTGCTGATGTACTTCACTTGAAGTTGTTCCCTTTTTTGTCATTTGAGCCACATCAAAGCGTCTCTTTCTATGGGATTCCCTGCTTACAAAAACCATAAATTAGCACTTTCCAATTTCAGTTTTATTAAGCGGCAAATATTACTTCAGTGTTGAAAGTTTTCACTATAGAGGTTATGCCTAGCAACTAAAGACACAGATTTGATGTTACTTCGTTTTAGTTAAGGTAATTGGGAGTGTATATAGGCATTCAAAGCCAATAACTGTAATAAATATTTTAAATGGTAACCAGTAGCAATATTTAAATACGTGAACATAAGGGACTCCATCAAAAATTGAGATCTCTTGCTAGGACTCACACAGGAAGCCCGTGTCCTTGGTTCCAGAAATTTGGTTTGATAATTGTTTTGAAAATCTAGTAATGAATATCCACACTAGGTTTTGTAAGGTCCTAATTAACGCAAATCTTTCACCTCATCATACTGAAGTCTACAATTTCATATTCTAATATCTCTTCCAGTCTCCCAGACACCACACCTTACCATTGCCTTCTGTCTGCTGCCTTCTAGCTGTGCCTAACCTTGTTCTTCAGCATTTTGTATACTGGGCAGGAAGAGGTGGTATTCAAAATTCAAACGTATGTGTAGGGAAGGACGGTGAAGAGATTCAGCGTCTGCCTACAATGCCATCGGTGTTTGGAATTAAGTTTTGCACTGAGATTGACCATGACTGATTTCTAATGACCTGAGATGTTCACTAGAAATGTCCCTTCTCAAATATGGTGAACGTAGCTGGATTTACTAAAAGATTGAAGCAATGGGAGTAGGGCTTCAGAAGTTTTTTCAGACAAATATACATTTTAAATACAACAGGGAAGTCCAAACCTCGCTTGCTCTGTGTTTGATGGTGCCTGAAGGAAAGGTTAGGGGGGTGGGATTTTGACCAAGGTGGTGGAAACTCACAAGCAATTGAAGAAGGGCTTTTAAGCTGATTTTTAACACTTTTGGTGGGAATGCAATTTCCTCATACAAACTCCACAGCCACTTCTAACCACTACTCTAACCTTAGGACTGCTCGGTAGATCCTGGTTGCTGAAGCCACATTGTTGCAGGCTAATCAGTCAAGTTGTCTTTTCCAATCCATGTCTATCCAGCACAATTCTGAAGGAAGTCTTTTATCTCAGGTGCTGCATTATCCCAACCTGCTGCTGATTTATATTGCTTCATGATTAATTCTTGGATTCCTCTGTGGCAATCCTAAATTTATGGATCCATTTTCCTTGTTTTTCTTCCATCCAACATTTAGTTCAGTAAACAAAATACAAATTTTTTTCAGTTTTGTATTTGTTGATTTTGAATTATGAGTAGGTTAAAGATGTCAATGTTGGTATGATGCTACTTTTTTAAAACACATTAAGGTTTAATTTATGGCTTAAATACAGGATACACAGTTACAGTTCTGGTTGATGTCTGTCTTTGGAGAATTATCAGCTCTCTTTGAAAGGTCCTAATCCAGTAATATCTATTTTGCTGCCAGCAAAGGGCTGCAATCTTAATTTTACACAGTGTACTGGACTCTAAAGCAACTATTTCCATGTGGGAAAGAGATCACAGAGATGTTACAGAACTCCTAGGAACACGACTGCTCAGAGACAATCAAAATAAATTGAATATTTTACATTGTTAGGAAACCAATAGAAAGCAAAACTAAACCACGCTCTACACATTCATGATGTGCTCATATCTTTAATGTTTGGTGTAGTTCTGATTTCCCACCTCTCTATTTTAACTAGGATGTAGTGGTATTCCTAGAGAAGGTGTAGGGAAGGGGAGGTGCTGATCAGCAGTACAGGATGGCTTCTGTGCAGTAGCTGTAGGCTCAAAACAAACACAAAGATTGCACAAAGGCAAACTTTAAAGAGAAGCAGATGGCCTTGAGCATGCAAACGTTTCTCCTAGAGCCCTACAGCCGCCTTCCAAAAGTGTACAAAATGCCTTCATCTGTGTACAGCTTTCTTCGTATATTGCTGTTTTGAGTTCCTCTGTCTTCCAAAACCTTCCTTGGGATGGGTTCAAGTAGTCAAGAGCGAGCCATGGGTTTTCTGCAGAGCCAGTGTGGCCTCTAAACTGCTTAGGCCCTCTCAACCCAGATAAACTTCTCAGGTCACCTCACCAGAAAGCTGCTGTTCTCCTCTCAGCTCTGAAATGGTTCAGTCTGTCCTCTTCTCTCCCGTGTTTCCGGAGCATCTTTTCATTGACAGTCCTTTCCGATTTCTCCTTTTCAGCTCATTTCGCTTAGAGAATTTCAGAAGCTGGTGGCTTGTCAGCTCTTGACTGTTATCTAATGGCTTCTCAGAAAGGTAGATGCTATATGTAGATTTTACGAATCACCCTGGACCTGTATTGGTCACAGGAGTTTTTTTGATCTGAAGAACTGTGATTTTTTTTTTTGTCCTTGTTACTTACTGGTTAAAGGGTCTTAACCTGTGGCTAGAATTTGTGCAGAGCTTCTTTTAAATGGTTGTGAATTTATTCACGAAGGTCCTAAGGTACTCAGTGAAGTCCTTTTCTACTCCCATACACTGGTGTCTTTTGTTTTACCTGTTAAAAAAAGGAATGTTTGTGTTCTACTTCCAACATTTTTAATAGATATGGCTTTGACCTTTTTAAAAAGCTGCCTGATTCAATTCTGACGTGCTCTAGAAATGACAGAATTCCGACTTTAGTTTCCTCATGCTGCATCTCTATTAGAAAAATATTCTTTTCTAGACAGTTAACCTTTACTATCACTTTTCTGACTGAATCATCAGCAATTATTTTGTCCCCGAGGAGTGTTTTCACAGCTTTCCAGAGATTTATGGGTAACCATCTTATGGTGACATAGTCACAGAAAGAGCTTTATTTCTATTTTTTTCAAAAAAATAGTTCAGGTGTGCATCACCTAGGAACAAGTTAATGACCCCCCAGGAGTTGGTTATACAAGCTGGTCATTGTCTGCAGTGGTAAGTAGGGCGGTGTGAGCCATATGAAAATGAAAGAAGACTTTGCAGTCAAGCATTGTGCTGTGGATTCTTTTTGGTAATTAGGAAGAAGCTGTTTTCGAGTATGTTCTGTGTGCAGCTGAAAAACTGGTGTAATTCTTCCTTTTGGCACCTGTGTCACTATGACTTAGTTCTTTCATGAGATTAAGCATCTATGAGCCCTGTCTTGTGAGTCCTCAGGGAACAACTTCTCAGTGATGGTGGGGGGGATGTAGTCATAATCCTTTTTTCAGATGAGGTTATAATTCTCATTCTGGTTGGAGGCCCAGCTAGATATTGGCTTATAAAATCTGTGAAATTATTATCAAGACATATATTCCATAGCTAGGGGACAGTAATTCTGGATCATAAAGCCTCAAAGTGCATTTAATCCAGCTGTGTTAGACAAGAATGAGATTTGTTGGCATAAAACTAGCAATCCCCTATTTTTCGGCCTCTAATTCAGTGCAGAAAAAGGAGGAAAATGCGCTAGGTTTTGAGTGATGAGCCCTTGCAAATCTCACTATTGAGGTTTAAGACGTTATCCAGCTTTCTCTCCAGTCTGGCTGCCAGGTGTTACCAGCCCTCTAAGGCAGACTGCAAGCAAACCTGCAGTTTCTGGGCACAATGCAGTATTTTGTCTTAAGCCAGTGAGTATGCACTAAGATACCAAGCTCTTAACAGGAGCAACTGGTTCATTTCTGTTGACTTTACCTCGCAGCAACCTCCACCAAGAGGGGTCGGCAGGCAGCTGGGACTAGCGTTACCTTGAACGACTGACAGCAAGATTTGGCAGAGCTCATCTGTCCAAGCTGTATGTGTCACCCAGCTTCTTTCTGTCTTTCTCATGCACACCCATAGCCTTTGCAGCCATGAAGAAAGAGAACAGAAAAAAAGGATTGGGGTGAAAAACCAAAGTTAAGCACTTAGCAAAAGTTGAAGTTCTACTTACAGACTTGTCACAGATTCAGGAAACCTGTTTCAGCAAAGAAAGTTCATGTATCCCTAGTTGTGGTCCCTGTTAAACATTCAAATGGGGGGGGGGGGGGGGGGGATAATTAAGAGCAGTTTGTCTTTACAGAGAGCAAAATTTGGCCCTGTTATGAAATTCTGTTCTGAGGGCAGGTGATGTTAGTCCAGCGGGATCCCACACATGAAGGATGAACACACCACGTTATCTGGTGTCGGATCATGAGATGTAACCTGGAAGTGTTTCAAGTCATTCAAGCCAATCCAGAAATGAAGAGAAACTTGACTCTCTTTCACCATCAGCCTCTGAAAATTCTCTTTCTGCTTGCAGAGCACTTGTGTTCCTTTTGTTGGTGTCACTTAGTGTTGACCAGGTAAAGTATCGGCCTCTGTATATGGCATTGCTCTAATGCACCTGTGTCCTACCAGAAGATGACAAACACTAGGTCACCGTGTAACGCGAGCTGATGGATCACCAGGGCTGCCCCTCCGCGGGGCTACTCTTAGCACATCTGCAGTGTGTTACCTAGAACAACAGCAAGCAAACTTGTTTCTAAAATATTGCAAAGGAACAACACAAACAGTTTTGAGTGCTAGAAAAACAACTAGTTTTAATGTTTAATGCAACATATTTTATATAGTCTTGTTACAGCTATTTACTTGACCCTTTTTCCATCTGGTTCATCGGGTATTATTAAAAGCTTTTAACAGAACACATGCAGTACTGGCTGTATCTGCCCAGTGCTTACATAAATAGCATGCTTGGGAATAATAAATTACAAGCTTTCTTTAAAAGCCTTTTAAATGGATATACAGCAGAAACAAGCGTTATGATTAAGCAGCTCTTAAGAGCCTTACAGAAGCCATGCTTTGCATGCAGGTGTAGTCTCAGTGCTGAAGGGAACCTTTTACAGAACTCTCATGCAGTATCATCTCCACACACCCTTCCTGCTTGTTATTTCTCAGACCTGCTGAGCTACTCTTGTTTCCTGGGGTAATACTTCCAGACTAAGGGTCATTTGGGACATTGAAGTATCTTAGGTAGGTTGCGTAGTGCCACTGTCCAGCAGCATATAAAATAACGATGGCTAATTTTTTTTGGACCACACCTTCCCTCCTGTCCTATGGAATGAGTTGCTCTGCCTGGCCTGAAGGCCTGGAGTTCCCCTTTTCCATTCTAAAGAAGTGCTTAAACATCTAGCTGACAGAAACTACTAAATGTTTGTAACTGAGGATACAAAGAGTGTTTTTAAATAACTGTAAAACATCCTGCCAAATGCTTGCACAAACGACCCTAATTCTGGCAGCACCTTTATACTTATATTGGTTATCCTGCAGCATATATATTCGGTCCTTTTTATGGAGTCCTCTATTTTTTAAAAGAACTCTTTGTATTTTGTATCTGCTTTTCATTTATGGCTTGTCCCTAAAGCTACTGTGCAAGGAGAGAAGGTATTAGAGCACACTGGCCCAGCACAGGAATGCTCATTTCAGTAAGAGCTGGGAACGTTGTACTTTGTAGAACAGGATTATAACGGTCGAGCAGCTTTGACCCAAATAGTGAGCGGTGCGCAGCACTAACAACCCTCCCCTGGGACCGGGCTTTTGGAAACTGGCCCTGCATCACAGAGTTGCAGAATTCCATGACAATGTGCAAAACCAGTTAAAGAACCTAATAAACTGAAAAAGGTATGTCTATCAAGGAGGAAAAACGGGTAGTGGAGGTGGGAGGGGGACAGGGAGCTGAGCGCCGCGGCAGTGGGAAGTCTGTTCAGAGCAGTGGGGCAAAGAGCATCCGCGTTGTCTGTTTGCAAAACGTTGGTAGGGCTAACTCTTCTGGCGGCTGCAAACAGCTAGGAAACAGGGTGTGTATGGAATAAACACAGCCTGGCTTGTTAGAAATGAATTTTTGCAGTGCCTTCCCCCCACACCGCCTTGGCATTTTAAAAGCTCAATTTGTAGTAATCAAATCAGTCCAGAGTGCCAGCAGATCACATATTTACACATCTGGCTAATTTTAAACTCACAAAAGGCATGTTTAGTTGGTTCAAGAAGGATGAACAAGAGAACATGCTTAATGTGAAGCAGCTAAATGCAGTTGAGGTCTCCTGTGGTTGTTAAGGGATGACTTGAGGTAAGGGAAGCTTTGGCAGCGGTTTTCTCTTTGTCATCCACATGTTTGAAAGAGTGTCTTTAAAAAGTAGAGTTGGTATGTCAGCCCACAGGAGGTGAAACTAGCTCTAGCTCCTGACCTTGCTGGGTTTCTGCCTGCCTCGCGTGGGAACTGGGTGACAGTGGGGAGCAGCCAGCACCAGGACCCAGGCTGCCAGCTCAGTTCCCTCGCTGGGGGGAAAAGCCACCAGCTTGCAAACCCACCACAGGGCGTTTTCATTTCAGTTTATCATAACAGAAGCTGAAAACAGCCTCAGCTCAGGTGCTGGTTCCGGAGGAGATGAAGTGGCAGCCCCTGATCTGCTGTGGAGGACCTCGTGGTGCTTGGGAGCCTCTCGGAGCCCAGTGCCCTTCCTGCAGGGATTTCGGACAAGCACTGCCTGGCTGCTGGCTCCTTCATTCATCCTGAGCAGGGCAATTGAAGGACCCATTAAAAAAGGTTTATTGATTTAATGGGCAAGTGCTGTGGCCAAGTGCAGTCCTTTTGCAGCTGGGGATAGTTGACAGATGATGGGAACAGAGCCTAAGGCTGCACAGTGGTGTGGGGTGGAAAAGGTACCCCAGGGGTGGGATAAAGGAAGTGATGATCCCCACGGTGATGTCTACTGGAGAAGAATGAATTGTGCATTTAGAAACTGGCAGTAAAGAGACAAATTATAAGAAACTAAATTAAATTGTCAGAATAATGACAGTGTACCAGAAGGAGAAATATCCACCATCTCTCTTTATGCGTATATCCTGGAGAATTGTGTCTGTGAGAGGGAACTTACATCAATGCTTTATAGTGGAAAGGTCCAATGCAAATTTATGAGATCTTAAAATGTGATCTATGAGATGAATCTGTCAGATTTACATTTATTTACTGTAAATGAGAAAGCAATGTGAAGGGGATATAATGCAATACAAATATCTGAGACAGGAAAAATACAGGGGGAAAACAATTTCACTCTAGGGAAAGCAAAGGTAAAACACACAAGAACGGTTAAATGACATTTCATTTAGTGCACTAGACTGGGACCCAGCAGGTTTCACTTGGGCCTGGCCTCTGCTGCACATTTCTGCATGATCTGTGGTGACCCACTTTGGCCCAAGCCTTTTGAAGAGGATAACAATTTGGGCATTTGGCTGCCCTGAAATCAGCTCCTCGCTGAACAGGAAGTTGGCGTCTCCTTTCTCTGTGCCTGACTTCTCATGAAACTGGAGATGATGCTAGGACAGCCCCTTCATCTGCTTAAATTCAAACCCTTTGGGGCAGGAGCTCTCCCGGGTGGTGCTTTCCTGGCAGGTCTGAGCCTCAGGGGGGCTCCACAGCCAGCCAGGGCCTCCTACCACTGTGTGAGGAATCAAAACATTTTGCCGTGGTGCTGCGATCGCACAGCACCATGCAACCATATCCAATACCAAAGATGTTGTCAAGCCTTTTCCTTCCGTAGCCTTAATGTATCTTTTCCTTTTACCACCCTTATGTGGCATCAGAATTGCCCCCCTGAGCAAATGATTCTACCATGTAATGAAAGTCAAATACAGGTCCTGTTAGCCTTGCACTGCTACTGACACCTTTAACATTTGAAGTATATCTGTATGAATTTCAATTCCAAGAAGAAATCCTAGCTGCGTTTCATGTAATCATAGAATCACAGACTGCTTTGGGTTGGAAAGGGCCTTAAAGCCCATCCAGTCCCACCCCCTGCCCCAGGTAGGGACACCTTCCACTAGCCCAGGTTGCCCAAAGCCCCGTCCAACCTGGCCTTGAACCCTTCCAGGGAGGGGGCAGCCACAGCTTCTCTGGGCAGCCTGTGCCAGGGCCTCACCACCCTCACAGGGAACAATTTCTGCCTTAGATCTCATCTAAACTTCCTCTCTTTCGGTTTGAAGCTGTTCCCCCTTGTCCTGTCCCTCCCCCCTTTCCTGTAGCCCCTTTCAGTCCTGGGAGGCCACTCTAAGGTCTCCCCAGAGCCTTCTCTTCTCCAGCTGAACCCCCCAACTCTCTCAGCCTGTCCTCACAGGGGGGTGCTCCAGCCCCCCGAGCATCTTCGTGGCCTCCTCTGGCCCCGCTCGAGCAGGTCCGTGTCCTTCTGCTGTTGGTGCCCCCAGAGCTGGACCCAGCACTGCAGGGGGGTCTCTCAGAGCGGAGCAGAGGGGGGAATCCCCCCCTCGCCCTGCTGCCCACACTGCTCTGGGTGCAGCCCAGCACACGGGTGGCTTTCTGGGCTGCCAGTGCACATTGCTGGCTCACAGGCAGTTTTCCATCCCCCAACACCCCCAAGTCCTTCTCCTGGGGCTGCTCTCCATCCCCTCCTCGCCCAGCCTGGATTACACAAGATGACATACATCTGTCACTGCAGACCAGACAAAATATAGCTGCTTTACAGTAGAAAAAGTTCCTTTGCAGACTATCTGGAAGGTTTGCTGATTCATGAATAAAGGGGCACGTTTTCCCCAGGCACAAATTGAGCTGGCCCCCAGTAACATGGTTTCAACTTATACCAGCTGAGTGGCTGTCTTAAAAATCATGAATTTGAGAAGCAATATCAGATGAAGCAAGATCATTCTTATGGCAATATTGCATGAGAGAAAAATGGAAGTGCCCAGCTCAGCCACCCTCCCTTGAGCGCATTGTCTTGAAAATCCTAAACCACACAGAAGAAGCAGTTTTAAAAATAAAATGATGCTGATGCCAGGCTGAGTCCTTTAAAAACTTACTGCTTAGGGCAATTGCAAGGGGAGAAAGACTTCAATAAAATGGGGGGGGGGGGGGGGGGGGCAGGGAAACACAGGCTGTTGAATAAGCAATGAGATGTGCCATTGTCAAGGAAAATGTACAGTCAGTAGCAAAGAAAGGAGGACAAGGAATATATTTCACATTAGGTCATCTGAGTCCAGTGAGATGTGGCGTTACGTACCTGACCTGTCTAGTAGCTCCACTGCTCTCCGCGCCCAGGTCACAGACAGCAACCTTCCTCCACCCTGAACACAAACTGCCCCTGCACAGGGCTGTGGTACCTGTAGGTGCCCCTGGTGTTCTTGAGTCATCTGAAAAAGTCATCTGAATAGGCTACAGAGAGAAACGCAGCTCTCTCATAAATGCCACATCTGATCAGCCAGGGTCCTCATCCACCCTGTCTACTCTCTTGGTACCAAAATGTTAGCACCGGTGTCTGTTTTGAAAGCAGACTCAGATTCAGAACACCTCCTGTAACTTCATGGGCTTGCTGAGAACAAGTGAATTTTGTCACCAAGGAAGCATTTTTGAAAATCTGATACAACCAATATACTAAATCTCATGTGCCAATGCCTGAGTCTGCACATGCTGAACACCCCAAAACTCCACTGACTGAGAGTAAGGGACAAAGCCAGAGTCTAACGGAGAGCTGAGATTTGTGGGGAAATGTCAAAGCAATGCCAAGATGCCATTCATTTCTATAGATATCTGCCTTTCATTGTCAAGGCCTCGTACAAACAGAATCCTGTTCCCATTCTGATGGGAATATATTTGGCATAGCAGCAATTTTGGGGAAAGGCAATTAAAACATAACATCCCAACATCTATCTCTCCCTGTCTCCCTAGTTTAGCAATTACTCAAAAATATATGTGTTGAAAATGTCTAGATAAGTTAGTGGCAGCAAGTTATTTTTGTGATATTAATTTCTATATTGCCTTCTTAATGTGACGAGGAATATAAAAGAACTAATCATAGGCTGTAGGTGCAGTGTATTCGTGGTAGTAATGTAGAACAGCAAAGATAAATGTAATAGTCTTAAAATGAGATCATGAAATATAATAATAGGTTTTCAGTATGTGATCGTAAAATAGGAACAATACTATCATGTAAATGAAATTAGTAAATTTGAACAATTATATAAGCCTGTGAGTGGATAATACAAGTGAAAAATATTTTAAACATCCCTATATCTTAGAAAGGATGAAGCTGACTGTAATCAGCTTTCTTTGGGAGCCTCTTTCAGTAATAATTTTTTTTTAATAACATGAAAAGTATTATAGTAATAGTCCTGAACAAAGAAAATCAGACAATGATAACAGTTTTGTTGCAACTAAAGGTGATCAAAAATTCTGGAATTATGTCTCGCAAAAAATGCAAACCTTTGAAATACAAACAGGTAATCAACTTCCTGGGCTGATGAAAGAGAAGCCAAAAATAGGGGTTTTTTCTTTAAGTGATAAAATTCTCAGAAATGTTGATTTCAGTTCATTGGCTGCTCACTGTTCACCGGGGCATTTGTTTTTAATTATTTAAGGATTTTTGTTCCTTTTTTTTTTTTTTGAATTAAAATTCTCTCATTGAAGCATTCGGGCTCGCACAGACAGCATTTGTGGGAGAGGAAAAGATGGATGATGCCTAACCAGCTCTAATTTGCTCTACCTCTTAAAGCTGTGTTTTATTAATGACTATAGATACAGAAAATAACATCGTAAGGGGACACAATTTATTACAAGATTATCTACACATGGAATTCTTTTGAAGGATCAAGGCTTCTGTGAGGGATTGTATATGAATTTAAGAGGAAGCAAGCTGTGAAGAGTAGTTCCTAGTCTACTTTTTTCTTTTCACTCTTATTTAAGAAAGGCCGGGAAAATAAAATCTGTGGAATGTTGAAAAAAACAGTGCAGTTGTTGTAAAGGCTATCCTACCTTTTACTCACAAAATCCAGATCCAATCTGTCATAAAAGCAAAATGTTTTTCTTATTATTTTCCCGCTAAAATGCATCATTCTTCGTATAAATTTTGCAAAAGATTCAGGCTTTGACTATTACCCTTGTTCTCCCTGAGGACAACTGTTGGTTAGAATAAGGATAGTTAATGCATTCCTCATTAATCACCTCCCTCACTCATAACAGTTTTATTTTAGGACGCCATAAATGGTAAGATTTCAAGAAATTATCACCAAAAAATACCAAGGTAGGTTTTCTTTCAGCAAGAGATCTCTCTGATTAGAAACAACAGAAATAACTGGTTATTAAAGACACTCTCTGAAAATGAGAGTGGTGTTGAGTGCACAGTGGGGACACGAAAGGCCTGTCATCTCATCACCTGGAAGCCCCATCTCAGCATTTTGTCAGGATGTGACTTCTTGTCCAAGGATGAGTCGATGTTCCGCACAGCACACGTATGCGTTTTGCTTGTCGGCAGCCACGTGCCCAGGCTACTTCAGTTTGAAAAAACAGGTGATTAGGAGCTCTGCCAACTGAAGACGTTACCTCAAGTAGTCTGACTTTTAGTCTTGGAAAAATATGTTCCTTCAAGGTGCTAGTAGATGGACACCAAACACTATTAGTTGCTTCGGAAAAATGGTATTCCAGGCTTAAAAGCAATATGAGAAGTAGCATACAGACTCATTTTCTGGGCTCTTTCTAATTGAAAAGTACCTACAGCAAAAGGTTTACATCAGCGTAAGTGAAGAGCGGAATATCACATGTAATAAATCAGGACAATGTAATAAAAATATGACAAGAAGTAATGGCCTCAAGCTGCACCAGGGCAGGGTCAGACTGGCTCTTAGGAAGTATTTCTTTGCAGAAGGGGTTGTTGGGCGTTGGAATGGGCTGCCCAGGGCAGGGGGGGAGTCCCCATCCCTGGAGGGGTTGAAGAGTCGGGTTGACCCAGCGCTGAGGGATCTGGTGGAGTTGGGAACAGTCAGGGTGAGGTTCATGGCTGGACTGGAGGAGCTTCAAGGACTTTTCCAACCCAGATGATTCTGTGAAATTGTAACCACCAGCAAAAAGATTACATTGCTATTTTCCCAAAGTTTTGCCCCAAATGAGCACGTGATTTCATTCTCCTCTGTGCAGCAAAGGATAATATTTCCCATAAGAGGATGAGTTAGGAATGTCACTGTGGGTTTCTTTCATTAAAATAAGACAAACGCACATTCATCTTAATCAAACACCTCTCATTTGAAAAGTGGTGAGGACATGAGAGATCCCCCAGTCCTTTAGCTGCCTGACAAAGCGGTGTACAGAGGCATGGCTTTGATACCATCACCACAGCTAGCTGCAGAGTTAGCCTGGGAGCAGATGCTGCAGCTGCAAGATAATTTTCCACAGCTTGGCATGAGGGTGTTAAATTGTTATTGAAAGGCTGAAAAGAGTTGGTAAAGTACTGCAGGATGAGAGAACCCTATGAAATGCAAGTATTTAATTAGTATTTAGCATGATAGGAATAGCATGTTAAATGCCATCTAGCCTACCTGTAGCATACCAAGCTAGTATTTAAAATGAGTTAATTGTCACCTGTCTGCAGTGCAGCAAGCGCTTCCCTTTTTTCTTTTGTCCATAAATACCTACAGTCTTTTACGCTGTCAACATATTGCTACAGCTAGGATGGCTGCTTGACTTATTTTGCAGACGTTCAGCAGCAACCAGACTTAGAGTACTTTTGATATATAAACACCTGTTAATCCTCAGAAGGGGGGGAAAAAAAAAAAAAAATCCCAGTTTCTTACGAAACAGAAAGTGCTTCATCAAACCCGAGTGATGAATGTTCCACTGCGAATCTGCACCCGATGGCTTGTGCCCGTGGAACCTGATCTGGCATCTCCGTTTCCCCTCTGCCCTTGACTCCCTGATGCCGTCAGGAGCTATGAATAGTAAACTGCTGAAGACATAGTTTGCTCCGTGCTGAGGTAAGGAGCCTTTTGCAGAATGTCTTCGTGTTGAATCATTTACCTTGCAGCAAAATAACCAAAGACAACAGGACACAGCTTAGACAGTAGCTTTTAACCAAAACAACAATGAGATCTGGGCATTTTTAAATCCCTAAAGCAAAGTTCATCTGATCAGATACGTGAACTTTGGGACTGATTTATCATGAGCCATATCTGCTTTTTGCTACTTCTTCCCTTTTAAAAAGTCTTGTTTTGTAGGCAAATGGTGAGTTTCACAAGTGAAACGAGATTTGTATTTGTAAAAAAAACCTTTTAGGCATTGCTGCTCAGCCTGGTTCCTTGTGTTTTGCTTGATACGATTTTACTCCATTAGCAGTTCCCCTCAGCTAGCTCTGTGCATCAGTCAGAAGAGAAAGGAGATTTTGCCCAACCCATCTCTCAGAACTGAATACAAAGCTTATGAAAATCAGTGGTTGCCTTTTCCACTCGTTTCGATGGGCTGTGACTCTCCCTCTCAGTGCCTGTGTTTAATGAATGCCATTAGTGTTTATATGTACCAAGAGAAGGCTGTGCCTCACAAGCTTTCGGCACTTCCAGTATATTAAGTGACAGAATAAGCAATATCCCTCTTCACAGTGTTTTCCCTAAATTCATTCTTCTGACCTAATACAGGGTTTTCTGCACAATGGATGTTTTATAGAGGAATATACTTAAATGGAGAATGAAATACCTTGTGGATAGAAAGTAAAATTTGCCTTAAGAAGCACGAGCTCTGTATCCTAGTGCTGGGGTTGGCTGCTGAACAGCTTGATAAACACCTTCATCTCACCAGGCGCCCATTCCCCTGTCTGTAAATTGGAGACATTTACCTGTTCCTCCTCTGCAGAGGGTTCAGAGATAACGCTGTAGGGACAGCAGGCTTTGCTGGTGTGCAGCAGACCTTGTTATCTACTTAATGTTGTATATCATCAGTGTGGTTAAATAACTGTGTTCACAGTAATCGTATTCATGACTCCTAATCTTCCCACCTTTATGTCTTTTCTCTCTCGGTACTTTGTATTTGCAATCACAGTGATTTTGTTGAGGGCGTGGGGGGTGATTCCCCAATAGCAGCTGTTCACATATATGCTGAAAACTTTGCGTTGTCTTTGAGTAATACCCTTCAGAAAGCCTCTTCTGTGTCTGTACCATGCCGTCGGTCCATCTCAATTAATTAAGGAGCTCCTTGAGAAAGACAAATCGTCGTCTTATGCTCTGCAGAACTGAACAAAGTTGGAGAGCTCAAAAAATGCAAAAGGGCCCTCACCAAGGTAGTACTGCTTAGGAGCTTTTTCTTGAGAGATTGGTATCTCATTTATGTTCACTGCATCAGGGAGCTGAAAAGGCTTTATGGCACGAAACTTCCTGAAATGGTGGCTGAACGTGGCATTTCTTTATTTTGTCATGAACCCCAGTAAAAACAAAAGATGAGAAGCCAAGAACTACATCTGAGTGTTTGCTCCGATCGGTACCTGGAAAAATACCTCTGGCTTGGTGTACACAAGAGCTACAAAGAGCTTCACCTTGTTGTCCTGATGATTAATGCTTTCTCTCTCTGCATGCGATCCCCGAGATGGCTGGTGTCAGCAGAAAAAGCCTTGTTCCTTAACCCAATAAATCACTGTTATCTTTACGGAGGAACAGCCGTTTGTACCAGTCCCCTCTCTGGCCAGTTCAGCACAGTGAGCAGTTTTCCACGGGCTGTGTCGGACCAGTCCGGTGTGATAACTGGAAGCAATAACTGCAGTTTCACCAGACCCTGTGGATCATGTTTTCTTCTTCTTCTAGCTCAGCAGCTCAAGTCTCTTATCACCAGAGAGTCCATAAAAGCAAGAGACTAGGGGTCAGAATCAAAAGTGAGTTACCAGCATCGTAACTGAGTAAATAACACTCAGCAAACCAGTGAGATGAATTTTAACTTTTTGCTCACTTTTCTGTTTTCGGAGCTTAGAAATTTGCATATTATTTCAATGAATAACTTTACAGTTCATAAATCAAAAAGACACTCCCAAACTGGAGCTCATGACAAATGATAACTGCGTTTTAACTGAAGTGTTCAATGTCATTTGATGGAAACTTTTTAGCCATTTTTCATTTTCCTACACAAGTGACAAAAATAATTTTCCCTGTCTGGGCTTCTATTTTTTTTTTCTTTTCTCTCTGTCCCCTCTATTTTCTACACTTACAAAAGATAGAAGGTTAAGGGAAAGGAGGAAGAAAGGAACAAATTTAAAGTCTTACTCTTGTTGGTTATTCTTGGCAAAAGCACATAATCAATTATTTATTTTTTTGTACAGAAATTCTGAACCCCCAAACTAGCTGAAGCTCTGAGATCATGAACAAAAGAACTTAAAAAAAAAGGAGAAAACTGAAACTGAAGGGGCTGAAAAAAGGGTCTTGGTAATTAAGTATCATTCTTTGCCTACTGCATCCTGTAATCTAGGTCCTTTCCTCCAGTCCTGCTCACTGTCCTCCAGCTTTCTGTGGCTTCTTAGGTCACAACAAACTCCACATTGCCACCCCCAAGGATTCTTGTGGAAAGCATCTCCCATTTGAGGTGACCTGCTCTTCCCACTCCTCTCCTGGTGGCTGCTCTTCCTGAGGGCACGGCAGGGCACGCCTGGTGGCTCTCAGAGGCGAGGTGATGTCCCTTCCCTCTCCAGTAAGTCAGGCTGCGTGGGTCAAGTCGTTTCTCAAACACCATGGAAAGTAAAAACAATGCTTTGGGAAACCAAAACAGAAATAAAGTCTAGGGGGCCTCACATATGGGAAAGGGACAAAAGAAGGTGATAGGAGGGAGGCAAAAACATGAATGTGAGAGGCTAAGTTCAACTTTTCATTTAGGTTATTTCCTCTACCGCTTTTTTTAACGTGGTATTTTAGTGAAGAAGCTTTTCTAAGTGATGCAGATGTGTTCTGTTATGACACATGACAGTTTATAATTGCTTTCTTTTTTTTGTAAATAGACTTCTCTTCCATATTTCAGTTGTTTCAGTAGTTTTTCAAGATAAAGGAAGTTGGAAAGCCTTGAGACATATATTTTAAGCAGAACAATGGATTTAATTTCAATGAAAAGCCAATTTTGTATTGTAAAGAGCAAAAATATGTCTGTCTCATGCCTGTGAAATTCCCTAACAAGTTCGGGAAGGTTTTTTCAACATTTTCAACGCATTTATAGCCTGACCTAAAACCATCAGAGTTGATGGGAGTCTTTGCCTTGATGTTAATGCGCTCTGAGTCAGGATCTTGGGCCCTGAGACTCCATCTCAGTTGTACCAACATTGTGCAGCGCTTAATTAAATGGAGCCACTCAAATATGCAGTGAGCCACCTGTAAGATCCCAGGACATCAATAAGGGTCTTAATACCAAGAAGAAGTAATGGTTTCAGTGCCAGCTTTCTCAACTGAACTCTTTAACAATTATTCCAGATATGGGAGGCATTTTGTCTCTCAAAGTGCAAGGTGTTGTCTCAGTCTAGTGCTCACACACACTATATATACATAAATCTCAAGGCTTTTTATTTTTATCAGCAGTTGTGTGTATCAGAAAGGGTTTAGGGAAGTAGAGGACATGCTTCATTCAGTCTCTGCTATCTGATATGTGGTATAGCAATTTTCCTTGGCTGTATAAAGTCCTCAAGTCTTATGTGAAAGAAAATAGTCTCACCAAAATGAGTGAAATTAATTGCAGTGGGTAAATTTAAATGTGTCCTATATGTCTTTGTAACATAAGGGTCTTACAGACCTTGACTTTCCTAAATATGTAGTCAGGCATTCACTGAAATGGTGTTCTAGAACTCGTGACCAGTAAAGAGGGCATGAACCACTCAGTCACTAGGAAAATGTAAATTTGGCTCTCAGTTTTTGAACTGGCCTCTAGCCACTCCGGCAGCGAAAAGATGCATTAAAAGAAACCTAAGCTGCCACAGAAACTTCCAGGCTGGTGCCCTGGTTGTGTGAGGCAGCAGAGCACCCCGCCGTGCAGCAGGAGCCCGGGACGCAGCGTGCAGGTGTGATCAACTCTGAATGAGAAACGCAGGAGCACCCCTCCCTGCAAGGCCATGGTGGGACCCTCTCAAAAACAAAGTCAGATCTGCACCGTACAGTGACAGCTACTGAGTCTGTGAGACCTTCTCAGAAAACTTCTGTACTGTTCGTTGTCATTACAGAAACTTCAACCATGCACATCCGAAACACGCTTTCTGGGAGTTTCTCTTCCCTACCTCCACGTACATTCTTTTTTCATGATAACAAATTCCATTGTTTCTACCGGAAAATGTGCTCAGGTAGCATAAATCATGGTCACTGCTTATACAAGATTGCTTCCCTATTTGCATATTAATAGGAGAAATAAGGAGCCATTAAAGCCAACTCTAAATGAAAACATTTCAAATTTATAAGCAACACATTTTTCATTTCAGTAATAGCGTGCAGTACTTCTTAGCAAGCAGTGTTGGTAAATAAGAAATTTGCATTAACAGCCTTGCTGATAACTTACTGATTCCCCCCCACCCCCCGCAGGAGCTCTGAATCAATATAGCAAGTTAATTACCTCTTGACTGCAGATGGTAGTTTCGGAAAGGAACTTTGGACTAGGCAACATTTTCCTGATTTTGTTTTCCAGTAATTGTCAGTGACAGAGCTTAAGAAGCAAGCACACTTCACTGCTAAGCTTCCCGTACAAAAAAACCCAAGTATCTGGTCCTTCTGATTTAAGTTCAGTCTGTCAAGGAGAAATGTAAGCTGGAAGCCACAAAATGTTACTCAATAAGGAAAAAAAAAAAAAGAGGCAATTTATAACTGTGAAACATAAGTGGATTGAATAGTACTTAAAGTACAATTATACTCTGAGAAGTGAGTTTGGGAAAAGTCGTGATGACTGAAGGCTATTCAGACTCTGATCCGAGTCCTGTCCTGATTTCAACTGAAGCTATGTGTAATTTTTGCGTCACTTTAAATATATCTTTTTGCCTAACACATAATTCAAGAAATATACTCAGTGTTTTAGTATGAACGCATTTACACTGATAAAAATTGATGAGTATACCTAAGCAGCGTTAGTTGAAGCCCTAATATTTTCCTGCTGTTATGTCTACCTTTGTGTCATAAATGTTGCATATTTATGCATAATTATGCATTATGCATAATACAGATACGTGTATTATATATAGTTTAGAAATTGTGATACCTGAAGTGACCCGAAAGCCCCAATCAAATCTAATGTCAATAATATGGCTATGGGCGGGAGGTACAGCTTTTATCATATCAGCAGAAATACAGAATCTCATCCCCATCCTTCTCAGTGGCAGACAGATCTTTGTGCATGGCTGAGGCCAGCTGAGGTGAGAGCGAAGGCGCTGCAAGCAGTGTGGTCAAGAAACCTGCACATTTCATGGCGTGTGAGTCAGCAGAGAAATATCCAGCTCACACTTGTCCTCAAGCAGAGGAGCTAAGTCATACGCAGGTCAAAACTGAGTACGTGCTACTGCCACTTAAGTGGGGAGAGTTACTCCCTTCTGTGGCTGGGCATATCCACGTGTACCTGCTAGACCTGGAGTCTGACTTTCAGCAAAGTAAATTCATGGTATGGGTGAGTGAAGGGGGGTACGTGTGTGTGTGTATGGGTAGGGGAGAGCCCGGTGGACAGTCATTCTGAGCACACTTGCTTTGGAAGGTATTTAAAAGTAATTAATCTCAGACATTCCAATGTATTTGGACCTTCATGAAGTGCTCAAACTGATGCTCGACACAGTCAACTGCTGTGTTATTACACACTTTTTAGTTACCTAAAAAACCCAAAATCAAAGTATTTTGTAGACTGTATAGCTCTCTTAGTGAGGAAGGACCGCCTTGGAATGTTTTCAGTGTTCTCTTTGACTTCACATTTACATCCCCTGCTGCAGATGTTCAGCTTATGCAGGTCAGCAATGTCTTCTGCTGGGCTCGGTTAATGCGTGTGAGCTATTTGACTTATTTATCTAATAATATACGAGCTGCCCCTTGTGACACCAAAGAAAAATATCAGCTGTGTCATCCCAAGCCCGCAGTGCATTTGTGATGCCATGGGGTGTCTGGGACGTCGGCATGGCAGATGTGACACGGGACCTGCAGGAGACCTGCGCTCTTCTGGTGGGGCAGCTGGGGCCTGACAGCATTTCAAGGGACCGGAGACTCACCTGTGAGCAATTGGATTGAACTTCCTGTGTCTGGATAATTTCAATATTAGATCAAATGAAAAAGACCAAACTCTCATTCTCATAACATCATCTTTAAAGCAGGTTCTCCGTGCTAAGCCTGAAACTGCTTTGGACAGAGTGAATTGGCACTGCTGAATCTGTCCAAGCAGATGTACCTCAATGCGACTTGAATTTAAATATCAACTTCTACTAGATCATTAAAAAGAAGCTGATATCCCTGAATGCAAATAACACTAGAGAATAAAATCTTCATACTGTTGAACGTATTAAACACAATTATAAACCCCCAGTAACATGAGCAGAGTAAGTACAATTATCAGATTTTTTTTTATATTGCTTAAACCCTGTATGTGCAGGCGTCTCAATCTCATTTTTAACCAACAACCCAACACAGATGTGTTGGCTCAAGCTTAATTTGGATGTAACAGATTCATCTGAGGAGTAGCTAAGGCAACAAACTAATTACACATGCCAAGAGGCTGAATTAAACTTCACTTCCCAAAGATTCTCAAGCGATTTCAGAATCTTGAACTACCAGATAACTATGAAAATGTTTTGTAAATAGTAGTCATCTCCCATCATAGCCACTCAGTGCGTTTGTAAATTGGCATTGTTATTTTTAACAACCATGACATCAAAACTGAGGATTGTTTCACTGCAATTTCTATCTAAAATGTTCCAAAGACTCTTTTAAAAAGTCAGGAATGGAAAATGTCTAAGAGTAATTTCTCAAAATTCAAACAAATGAGGAGACGTTCAGCTGAGATTATTGAACCCTACTGTAGAAAAGCTGGTTTATTCTGTTGAGAAGGCAGTTTAAATCTGGTATGTATATTGTGTGAAATCGTCTCCAGCTCATCCGTAAGATGTCTGCAGGAGTCACGTCCTGTCCAAAGCCTGGGAAGAGCAATTAGTATGAGAAAATTATCCTTAACAGGGGTCTAGCTGCCTTGAGGTCTTGTATTCTGTTTACCCCATTCTTTTTGCTTTGAGGAATATAAAGAAATTGTTCGAGTAGAAGAAGTTCAAGTATTAAACCTTCTTCCTACATCAACTTCATAACAACTTTGATACACTGTCTTTGCTACAGCATGGAATTGGGCATGAGAGAGCAGGAATGAGCATCTGGCTTGGCCAGAGCTGCCTTTTGCACCCTCCCGAGCTGTACCGCAGTGAGATGCGAGAGGGCAGCAGGCTGCCCATGCCAAGGGCTGGGGCACCTCGGGACACGGAGCGAGGCGCTGGCCTCTCTGCAGTGTGGGGATGCTCCGGGCACCCACCTCGGGGTTCAGAGATAGCCTTGACGCAGCAGCCTTGCAAACTGCAAACGTTCCCAGCCACGCTCATACCTCCCTCCCATCTGTTCCCGTGGCTGCCAAACCTTGGATGCAACACGGCGCAAAGCACTTTTACTGCCTTTTGCTGCACCATTAACGCAGCAAGGTGCACCGAGAGGGTATGAGTCATCTCACAGGGCCTTTTGGCAGGGGCTCTTGAAGCTGCAATCCTGCAGGCAATGGAATTCTAAATGAAAATACAGGTGAGGCTGCCTCCAAGACCTGGAGAGTTTCCTTTTCCGTTCACAGTGGTTGTGGCAAAGGTGTCCGTGCCTGCCATTACAGTCCTCCTTGGGAGGCTCCTGCAAGGGGACAGTGTGGGGAGCTTTCCCTGACCATGTAGACAAAGTTAAGGTTACCTGAAGGAAATTGCCAGAGTGCTTCAGGCTTTCCATTTTTGAAAGGGCAAGCTGTGACAGTCCATGGCCATCCTGTTTTCCTTCCCCTCATTCTCGTTCTGCTCTAGCTCTTCTTCCTTACATTGGTTACTCGCATCTCTCCGAGATGCCCATATTTCATCCTTACACGTTGGCCTTAGCAGAAAAAAGGTCACCATGGATTGCCTGAGCTCTCTGCAGGTTTAAAGCAGTTCAGAAATGTTGATCTTTTGAGAGTGCTATTGCCTCTTATCTGGAAACAGTCCCAGACTAATGCAGTGACACATTTATAGGACTGAGGTGATTTGTGCCCAGGTGCTTGAACTACACTGTGCAGATACACCCATGTTCATATGGATGTTCATATCCATATTCATATTAGACTGGCTCTTAGGAAGTATTTCTTTGCAGAAGGGATTGTTGGGCGTTGGAATGGGCTGCCCAGGGCAGGGGGGGACTCCCCATCCCTGGAGGGGTTGAAGAGTCGGGTTGACCCAGCGCTGAGGGATCTGGTGGAGTTGAGATCAGTCAGTGTGAGGTTAATGGTTGGACTGGAGGAGCTTCAAGGGCTTTTCCAACACAGATGATTCTGTGATACTGGGATACAGTGTCAATACAAGTACTGGCCCAGTGGCACTGTAACTCCAGTGTGATCCATCCATGCTCTTCAGATGGGTGTTCCAGCTTGTTAAACTTACGGTCCCATCTTAGAACAAGTTTACAGCAGCAAACGGTGAAGTTCTACCAAATCAATCACTAATTGCACATCCCGCTCTTCCACTTCACTTCTTCCCCCTTTCTAAATAAAAGGAAGGGTCACAGTTGAATTTCCATCCTTCACCAAATGAGAGGCCACCTTGTAGCAAGTGGCATCTTCCTTACCAGTAACTGCATTAACTGTGAGTAGGCTAAAACCTCCCGTTTATCTGTCAGCACAGCAGAGCATGGTTACACAAACTGTTGCACTGGTGACTCATCGGATTTATTAACAGGTACAGCGCTCACCACCTTTTCCTTGCTTCTTCTGTAGACAATTCCTACTACTGTTCTTCCTGTGTATATGTAGATTTAACTGTTTGGTAGCCCAGAGAAGTGAAACCATCTGATCTAAAAAAGAAAAGTTGGCACAATTATGGGTTTATCAGCTCTTGCTCCATTATATCTGCATAGATCCACAGGGATCCGTTATATCTGCGTGGCAAATGTCCTACATGCTCAGGTTGTGTAATCTTCTCCACGGACTTCTCGGCTCTGCAGCATCTCCAGCTTCTCCCATCATCCCCCACAGCTACAGTGTAAGATTCAGACTATTCTGCCTCAAAAGTCCATGCAACGTAAGGCAATGGCAGCCACCAAGTCAAATTCCTCGGTGTTGGAGAAAGAAGTGCTGATCAGTTGGCATCTTTTTGGAAGAAGCACCCTGGAGAATTCTATTTTCTCAGTGTTTAATTTTTTTCTACATACTGAGTCCAGGCTAAAACTCTGCCTGGGTGGTTGGATGTTTCATACCTAAGGACATCCAACGTGACCAAATTTATCAGTTCTGTACTGGTCTGTATAAAGCTATACTGTGACAAATTAGAATGGGAAGTTAAAATGCTGTCATTATACGATGTAATTAGGGTGGCTTAATATGGCTGAAATAGACTGTGGCACGAGGGAGGGAGGACATCTTCCTGTCCAGCCTGGTGACAGAACTGACCCCTGCCTCTCCTCAGCCAGAGCTGCCGAGGTCCTTGCCTGTTCAGAAATGTTTGTAATCCCCTACCTGGGCATCCTCATTCTGCTGGAAGTTACAGTTCCCCTTCCTCTTCCCTTTCCATTTTTTTCCTTTTTTTTTCTCTTCCTCTTCCTCTTTTTTTCTTTTTCTTCCTCTTTTTGTTACCTTCACGCTGCGTTCATGCTGTGGCTGTGTGAATAGACTGTTTTCAGTCTATTATGTGGACGTACCACATCATCATATATAATGACAGCAGTATAATTATAATGCTACAACAGAAAACATTGGCTGTGTAGACAAGGCTGTAATAGCAGCCTGAGTGCTGTGAGTTAACCCACTCACTCTCCTCCACCACCACGTCTGGGCCTTTTCTTGAGAGGAAAAGTTGTGTCTTATCAGTCACATTCACCCTTTCCCAAAGGCAAACAATGAGCATCTCCTATTAGCTAAATCAGGCATTCAACTTACTTCAGGAATTTACCAGCATAAACAAAAATTTCAGCACTGTTCCAGCAGTAATGAAACAACTTTGTTCATCTCCGTTATGGGATATGAGCTGTGATCTGGTTTTATTCCAGTTAAACCCTACATGTTTTCTAAAACCACATCTGAACTGTGCTGACCTCTAGAAGTTTGTGCAGGTGTTATACCATACACTTTCAGGTTGCTCTAGCTCTACTCTTAATTGGGTCTACATATATATTACTGTGGTTGTTGAAGGGTTTAACAGTTCATTAATAGCAGCAGTCCCAGCCCTCTGACTCTCTCAGGGAGTTAACAGCTCTTGTTAGCAGCTGGCAGACTATTGCTGCAGTACTCTATTATCTTATCTAACAGAGGATTTTATGGCTATATTTAGTTTAATTGAAGAATGTCCTAGAAAAGGACTAATGATAAGTTTCATTATCAATATACCAGATCGCGTACGGACAAAATTTTAAAAAGAAGGGAGGAAAAAAGTTAATTTGAACCAGAAATTACTTTGGGCAGTTAAAATCCTTCAGCATTTTGTTGATAATGTAGTTTGTATTTAGTCGCTGGCTGATACGATCCAGAACTAGATCTTTTTCTCCTACTCATTTTGAAACTAATGGTCAAAAACATGCTCGCTTCCGTTGGATAAGCATTTATTTACTTCAGTAATCCCACGAAATGACATTAATTCCCCATGGAGGCAGCTTGTTTATAGTATATTACAAAACCTGACTTCTAGATTAAAAGACTTTACTTTGCCCTGTACCTTTGAGAAGACTTCTCTTCAGAGGAAAAAAATAGCAGAAATCAGGCACTTACTGTTTACTGGAAGGAAGTAATTTTGCATTTTCCTTACCAGATTTCAGAATGGGTTGCTTCACAGGATCATCAGATAATTCAAGTTGGGAAGGGCTGCAGGAGGTCTCTGGCCAGCAGCCTCCTGCTCAGCAATCTCTGAGATCTCGGGGCATGTCTTCACAGCAGAAAGTGTCAGGCAGAGACGAGTCTTACCTGGGGGCTGGAAGGTGAATTAATGTGGTACCTTGCCCAGGTTCGTTAGCCTGCCTGAAAAGGAGTATTATGATCCTGTGGCTCTATTGCTTCTGGCTGAGAGCTGGCTTAGGCACCTCAGCCTGCCACGGCCGTGCTCTATCTCATTTTCTGACGCCGGCACCAGTGAAGAGGAACTCCCAGGAGGTGCTGGTGGAGACACTGCTCAGCACACCAGTCTCTGCAGTGTCTCATCCCAGTAACAAATACCATACTTAACCCTACGAGTAAAATATGTTACTGGACCTATGAAGCAATGTGCACTTGGCTGGGAAAGGCTGGTACTGGCTGATCTTCATAGGTTTGGATGCTTTTTATAGCTTCTAGGGATGGACATCTGCAAGACTCTTAAGCCTTCTTGATAATCTGGAATTGTTGCTTTAATCTTTTTTTATTTGTTGTCCCTGAGATGAGGCTAATTTTCCTGCATTTTGTAGGCTTTCTGAACAACACACACTGTTTCCTTCTGTAATAACCAGGCTTTAGTTCATGAACCCCATATATCTTGGGAAAGCTGCATTAGCTGCAGCAGAGTTTATGCTGCAGGACCAGTTACAGCGTCCTCCTGTTGTCAACTCATTTACGTACCTCATGAATACAGTTTCCAACCCAGCAGGTGTTGTGCTATTCTCGTTTCGTATATGGAGGCAGTTTTTTCCCCTGCTGATCTTACTTAGCAGGGAATGGATGAAAGCACAATGAAAACTGTTTGGACACTTGGTGATTTAAGAGCCTGCTGGCTTGAGGCTCATGCTGTGAAAATGTCACATATCCTAATCCTTGAATCTCCAGCATCCACAGCGTCACAACGCAGAAAAGGAAGCACCGCTGCTCGGAGCCTGGCTCAGGTGAGCGATGAATTGCCATGAGCAGTCTCATTGCTGGTGGAGCTGTAATGCTTCCCCATCCCAGCAGCCTCACGTGGCTTAATGCTTCAGAATAATATTAAGAATAGCGTCATTTCACAGGTACCAACCACCTTTTCTTTCAGATTGTCTGAGCCATTAACATACCCCATCTAGCACACAGAATTCTGCTGGCTTGCATTTCTACTTGGCTGTGTTTAGCTTTAAAGGCTGTTACTTCCACCTTTGAATTTCGGGAGAGCTTTTGTGCCCCAAAGCTTGTCTAGGTTTTGTACCTCTGTTGGCACTCATGTTTTCACAGAGTGGAGGCCGTTTAACATCACCCAAAGCAAACTTTTCTTTGGCTCCGTGGTATTGCATATTGCTTTGTCCCCACACCCTAAGGAAAAAAATTAAACTGCTCTTCAGGTAGTGTTAGAGCTATTTTTACTATCAAAAATGTAGAAAACAGCTCGTTTAAGAATATCTGACATTATATATTTACTGAAACAACCATTCTGTCTTTACTGAAAAGGGCCATCCAAGGCCAAAAAATTGTTTCCATTTTCAATGTACCATTGCTGGGTCATGTTTTCACCTCCCAGTCAAGGGCAGACATCACCAAATTCATACAGTGAACATTTCTGCCAGTAAGTACACGTACCGTGTTCCCCAAAAGCTAACCATAAGCCTGGTTATCCGCTGCCAGCTGCTTCCTCTGAGGACAGATACTTTAAACTCGAGTTGTGGCTGATGTGTCATGGTGACCCCATCTGCAGGGGGCCTGGGTTAAAATATGGCTTTGATTGTAATATCAGCACTGTCATGTCATGGTTCTAGCAAGGATCCCTGAAGAATTGGCCTGTTCCCATGGTGCTGGGTGACAGCAAGGCCACTGAAAAGCAGATTTCACTGTGCTCCACTGTATTCACTCAAAGTCCCTGTTTGTCTTCTCTGACATCACTGAAGATGTCCTGGAGCACATGTCTTATAAGTGGGGAGCGGCTGAGGGAACTGGGGGGGTTTAGTCTGGAGAATAGGAGGCTGAGGGGAGACCTCATGGCCCTCTACAACTCCCTGAAAGGAGGGTGCAGAGAGGGGGGATGAGTCTCTTGAGCCAAGGAACCAGCGCCAGGACAAGAGGGAATGGCCTCAAGCTGCGCCAGGGCAGGGTCAGACTGGCTCTTAGGAAGTATTTCTTTGCAGAAGGGGTTGTTGGGCATTGGAATGGGCTGCCCAGGGCAGGGGGGGAGTCCCCATCCCTGGAGGGGTTGAAGAGTCGGGTTGACCCAGCGCTGAGGGATCTGGTGGAGTTGAGAACGGTCAGGGTGAGGTTCATGGTTGGACTGGAGGATCTTCAAGGGCTTTTCCAACCGAGATGATGCTGGGATTCTAAGATATTATTTCACATAACTCCCAGGTGTAGCTTTAGTTGAATTATTGGGTATGGTCACGAGAGCTTTGAGTGTCAGGGTATTCCCAGCTTTGCACTGGTTTTTAACGTACTTGAAAAGTTAACGTTGCTTGGAAAAAAGCCTAGAACTTGTGTGAAAACAGTAATATGCGTTGTGAACCTTTCCCTTTTCACTGGTTGTCTGTAAAACGTGTTGCTTCAGCATCGAACAAAACTTCTAAGATTTAGCTTCCCCAAAGGTGTACTTTGTATATCATCTGCTTACTGAAGGCTTCCTGGACCCCAGAAAAAGAGAAAAGAGCTGGGGTTGAATGGTGTCTCTGTCGAAACTATTTGGATCAGCTGCCTTTAAGAATCTTGATGTGATAATAACCCTGATAGTCAGAATGCTTATCCAGCTGCATAAATATGAATGTGAGCCCTACATTCAGGCATAAATAACTGTCTGTCCCTGGAGTTTTCTTCTGTGCGTTGTCAGCTAGACAATTAAATTATACATGTATTTGTTTTGTGATACTAAAGCAAAGCAAGACAGGGGAGTGTGAAGATCAGAATATGGATGCTAATGATCCAAATTCAGTCTTCCTGAAGAATAACAGACTTTGGCTGAAGATTCACCAAGAATTAAATTATTCCAACAGACACAGGACATTTTCTCTCTTTGTGATGACCGAGTCCTGGCTGTGCATCACAGGAGGCTGGCTCTGAAGTTGTTATCTCCCAGAAAGCACCCACAGGATAAGACTTCTGGCAATTAAAGCCCAATTCCCTGTTTCACCATGCTTGTGCTCACAAGGCAGGGAGTGTTGTGTGTGAGTGGGTGGTAGGAAATGTGAAGGATGAGCTGTCAGGGATGAGTGAGCTGCCTTCATGTCCCTGAATTTTGCCTGTCCACATGGCAGCTTTGTAGAAGCTGCAGCATTATGCCAACCTTTGGCAATTGGCAGTGACTCTCCAGGGAAGAGGAGCAAGCTTGAGCATAATCAGAGCAAGTATAGCAGTTTATATTTTCTATTTCTGACCCATCCCATACAGTGGAAGATTGTACTGTTGTGTACATGGGTCTTCTGGAGAATGGTATGGGTCTTCTGGGGAATCTGTGCTGGTGCAGCCATTCTCTGACCCCTCTAAGGGACAGGTGGGGAACACAGTCTGTGTGGGATGGTCCACATGAAATCCTGTCCTCGGGAGAGGACGTTACTATGCACACAAATGCTAAGTCTTAACAGAGAGCAGGTTTTTCATGTAGCTATCAGTGACACAATCTACTCTGCATACATTTTAAATAACAAATGCAAACTATTAGATTAAACAATGCTAAGCAAAGGCAAAGGTGTATGATTTTAAAGTCATATGAATTGCTCTATAAATGTCTGTTATCCTCAGCGAGGCTCTTATGTCAATACAAAATGCCATACAGTGTAGCAGTGTTTGTTTGTTTTGTTCTGCAAAGGCCAATTCTCAAGGCAAGACAAATGACAGATGAGCAGATCCTTGTAGCCAAATATTTGCCAAAAGGAAAATCAATCTTTTTTTTCTTCTCTTTTTTCCCCTTGTCTGCAATAGTTCAGTTCAAAGCTAAGCAGAAGCCTGAAGCAATGTCCCTCTCTCCCGTGCCCCGGTTCAGACAGTGCCAGAGCTGCTGCAGTAGGTCAGGCCCATAACTGTTCTAGGAGGTCTTGTTGATTTACGTGGCCAATAACACGGTCGATAAGAATGACTCCCCAAATGCTCCTTTTGTACCATTATCAAAAGGTGAGTCATGGAAATCATCCTCCCCTCGGAGGGTGGGTTTATTCCTTGGAAGGAGCACTTCTTACCCCGTCAGCGTCCCCATCTGCTCTCTCATGTCAAGCAGGATCCAACCGCAGATGCCTCCATGCCAAGCGGAAGGCTGGAGACTGCATTTAGCTGGCCCTGTTGCAAAGGGGAAGATGATTCAGGAAGTCTTTTCTCCCCCTCCTTTTAGTGCTGCCCGATTCCCTAACCCTTACAGAAAGCAAAACATGATCTGGTTCAGGCTGAGCTCTGCTTGCACGTGCAGTGGAAGTCTGGAAGGTGCCTGGCTCTGGGAAAGGCGCAAGGAGCGACTGCTCAGCGGTCACCAGGGTCAGCGGGGTCCCAGCCCCAGCAGTGGCCAAGACGGACGAGCCAGGAGACTAAGGCCTTCTCAAAAACAACCTCACTAGATCTGGCAAGCCCAAATGCGTGAGCATTTGCATTTCCACTGTCATACAGCACCTGACAGAAAACAAAAGAGCCAAGCCCTCAGGATTAAAGCAACTGTTACAGCTACTAGGAAGTGGAGAAAAAACAAACAAATAAAAAACCCTGTAGCTTTGTCTAATTTCTGTGATTCTTAGAAAGGCATGCTGAGTTTCCCTTCTTACAAAAGGTATCCAGTCCTGTCTCACAGGTTAACCTTGCAGGCATTTTATCGATGACATCTAATGAATCTGTCATTCTAAATTTCTTTTGGAAGGAAGGACAAAGGCAGAGATATCTTGCCAAATGCAGATTAATTCAAGACATTAACAGTACATCCAACCCATTTATAATGAAATGGCTTAATATTAATCCCATCATTAGTAGTGTAATTCTCTAAAAATGTATGAGAGAAAAGACAGTTAAGAAGAGCAAAGTTCCAGGGTTTGGAAGTGAATCTTATAAGCAGTAATAGCCTTTTAAAGCTATTGAAATTTAATTACAAAGATGCTGATAACGTAAAATCACCTGTAGAACTTGTGTCTCTGTGTATGAGCTGCACATGGGTAGCAAATCCACCTGAGAGGAAATCACTTCTGTTGCCACCTCTTTGGACATTTCTGGACACTTTGGGTGCAACTTTGCATGTCAGTTTACCTGTGTTTGAGTATTAATTACCCCTCAGCAAGATGCCTCTTCCAGAAATAGCTGCGAAGAGAAGAGAAGAAACAGCGCATCCTCTCTGGTCCCTGTGTTTGGGAAGCCCTGAATGTTATGAAGGCTCGACTAGAATGGATAGTCACCATGCAGGTCTGGGTGTTATCTCTTGTTATCCCACCCAAATATGCAATATTTTGAAAGAAAAAGATGTAAACTTCACACAATATGTACTGAAAAACGTCCACAAATGTTTTCCACGATGTAGCTCATATGAGAGGAAACGTATCTCACGTAGTAAAGGAAATTCAGTTCAATACCAGATGCTTCTAATCTGAATAAGTGAGTTAAGACCTTGCTAGCACAAAACCAAGCTGTATTTTTATTACTTTGTTGCATTCAGATGATGTAATGCCTTTTTTTAGAATGTTGATACCGGGGTAAGTGTTGTGAATTGGATTCTGGGTTTGCCACTTTGAAATTATTTTTGTATTTCTCATGTCGTGATGTGCAGAGAAGCTTCCCTCCCTCCCAGACCTCTGTCACATACTTCCATTCTTCGCCTCCATTCCTGTTCAAAAGCAAACATTTCTGAATTTGAGGCAGACTTTCCCTGCGTGCGTGTGGCGGGGTGTGAAGGGACTTTCGTAACAGCAAGCAAAAGGGCTGCATAAACTATCACTACGGTAGGCAGGGATCGCTTCCTCCCACTGCTGAAGCACATATAGTTCTGTGGGAAGAAGGAGTAGCAAAGCACGGCAGAAAAAGCAGCACCATGGAACAGATTGGGCCCGGGCTATAAGCTGTGCCTGACTGAAAACACAGCAGTAGTGTTGATAGATTTGCCTACCTGCAGATGTTAAAATCCTGCTGAGTTTTGGGGTTTTCTACAAGCAGTTTAATTGCTCTAACAGTGCTCTGTTCCATATTAAAATAATCTTTCTCAAGATTGTTGGTAATTGCCCTTATCTGTTTTGGTTCAGTAATTATTTATTACTGCAGCGAGGGAGGAGGCTGGATTTTGTTCGACTTGATATGCCCCACTGGAGGGCCCTGTCCCTACCCCAGGAAGTCTGCAAAAGCGATCTTCTTTCTTGTGCACTAATGTCACTTCACCCCAGCTCTGACAGGAGAAGAAAAGTGGGATATTGCTTTATGACTTGCAATTATTAAATTACCACAGCTTTGCAAATTTCTGCTTGCAACTGCGTTCATGATCTTTTTAATCCATCTGAACCAAGAAGTAAAATTAGCTTAAAGAAACTAAGCACTCAGCATATGTTAAAGGCTATGAATGATCACGGTACCCAGCTGATGTGCAGTAACAGAAATTCCAGTACTTCATTTGCTTTGGATTATGTGACCACAGGCTTATACTTGTCTTGGCAGGTTTTGTGCTGCTGTAACTATTAGAGGCCTCCGTGGTGATAATAGTTATGTGTGTGTGGTTATACTGATAGAAACCTTAGTGTGGATCCTTTCAGTATTTGTCAGTACTTCTCCCTTTACCCTACAGATAATAGTAATAACTGAAGAAGCATCTATATGTCCAGGTAGCTGTGCTGTAGGAAGGAATCTGCTTCATCTATTGCTTTGTCGTGAAAGAGGGTGCGATGTGTGCAAACACGTAAAGGAGCTGTTTCAATGGGAGCAGAAGTACTGCTTTTTAGAGAAGCTTGACTGTTAGAGCAGCAGTAGCCCCTTGGTGGGAGTAGCACGCAGGTCTCTGCCCGTGCCCCAGAGCGGGAGCCGGGGTGGGGATGAGCAGGGGGGTGCTGAAGGCGTTACAAGCTAGTGGCAAGGCTGGGCAGGAGATCAGGTCTCCCAAGCCCCACTCTGACACTCCACGCAATTTCTCACTATAGAGCTTTGTTTTGTTGGGGTTTTTTACTGGTTTTGTGGGCTTGAGGTCTCTCACAACAGGGACTGGTCAGTGACCAGTTTGCTGTTTAGCCTCACGTGGCAGGTATCACACGTACGTGGTTGTGCTCACTTCCCCAGGGCAGGGGGGGAGTCCCCATCCCTGGAGGGGTTGAAGAGTCGGGTTGACCCAGCGCTGAGGGATCTGGTGGGGTTGAGAACGGTCAGTGTGAGGTTCATGGTTGGACTGGAGGAGCTTCAAGGGCTTTTCCAACCCAGATGATTCTGTAACACCAACATAGCAACTTGCAGAGCTTTTTCTCTCTTCTACCAGTCTTCCTGACAGCTGGGGCTTCATTTTCTGTTTTCTGTGTCTTTGCTGTGGAGCAAGGTGCTTTGTGTGGCAATTAGTTTTAATGAGGTCTAATTGTCTCTAGGCTGATGAATCCCACAGAACTCCCTTTCACCTAAATGGTACCGATATAAGCTATGTCTGTGCATAAGATGCGCTGTGACTGAGGAGTGATCACTAACCAGTCTTGAAAAGCAAAGCCAACTTATCCCCAGTTTTATGCTCTCACCAGCTTTGACAGTTGCCATCCCGATAATAAATCCTTTGCAGCTGATAGTGTCCAGAAACACTTTTGAGAGGTTTTAGAAAGGGTCCTGAATACTTTCCTCTGTGGGTAGCAGCACCATCTCAACTTCTGCAACAGAGCCTCTGAAAACTCTGTTCACCTTCTTGAAAGGCTTTAGCCTCTCTGTATGTTACTTTATTAATAAAGCATAATTTAATTTTTCTATTACCGACTTAAATAAAATTTTAAACTGTGCATTAAGGTGTGATGTATGAGATGAAAGCTGCTCACAAGAAATTCATTAAGACTCACCATTCATTTTCTACTTTTCCTTGCTGCCTCCATTTTCTATCAGTGGTCATAAGTAATACCGACCAAACTTCCATTGACCAGATTTTGTCATTCCCGGCAGTGACAGCTACCACTGTCAGCAGTGGCAGCAGCTGTACAGATGAGCACAGGAAGGGGAAGCTCTGTCTCAACTTCTTCACCCCAAGCTCTGTGCTTGGGCATGGCACAGAGTTGGGGCTCTCCCAACCCTGATCCGCCGTACATCTTGCTCTTTCTAGGACACCTCTAGCAGGGATGCTCAGCCTCACCAAGCTGCCTGAGCACTTAATGCTTTTCACTTCGAGCTGTTAAATGAATTGGGATTCAATTCCATCTACCACAGCTGCAGCACGGTGCAGGCACAGCACTTTGAGGTGGTTTGTGTGCCATAGTTTGAGAGCCCCTCACAGAGCAAGATTAAGTCAGAGGTGAACGCTACTTCAGAGACTCTATTGATTCCTGGGTTTATTTTGCAAGAATTGGGCCTGGTAGCTATTGAAAGCAATAGAAAAGATCTTCTCCTGCAGGCAGTAGAGCAGGGCTTGCTGTGTGAGGAGTCTGCCAAATTGATAGCTGTGCAGACCAAACCCCCTCATTCATGGGAGAGTGATACCATACACCAGCACAGCCAGTACGAGCTTTTCCTTGTCTTGCCAATATGCTGCGGTTCTCACCCAAAGGGCATTATTTGCTGGGAGAGTATTTTGTGTGCATCCTAAATGCAGTCCTGAGTATTTTTGCTATTTGAGAGGCCTAGAAGAAGTGTTTGCTATTTGTTTTAGCATGATCCTTTGTCTGATTTTAATGGTATGTGGCTGAATTTCTTTCCTGGACTTCATCCTTTTACTCCCTTCCACCAAATAGATTTAAAAAAACAGTTTTCCAGCTCCTTATCCTATCAATGCTTGAGAAGGGGTCTTCAATCTTCTGTCTTAGTAAGGACTGATACTTAATTACACGCCTCCTAATCTGATTAGTAGAGGTGAAGAGGACTCTTAAAGATGTTTGGAGTATTTTTACTGAGATCAGCAGTCTGAGGCCGCAAGCTGTGTTGCAGTAAAAGCTGTACAAGGTGCTGTGTCGGTGCTGATGTACAAAAGGGTTCCTCTGTTCCACCTAGCAGTCAGTTACCCAGAGATAAACTTGCTAACAGATCCAGAAATGCTTCTAGAAAGTTACTTCTCACAAGCACTGACCTTTCCTTTAATGAAAGAGATAGTGTCGATGCCCTGGAGTTCAGTGGTTTTGTACTGTGTTTGTAACCCATGTGTTGAAGTTACGGCTGCTATAGTTTAGTGATGGCAGCAATGGGCTTCAGTTATTTGACCCCCAAACAAACCACCTTATAGCAGCTCACAGAATGGCTGGGGTTGGAAGGCACCCCTGGAGATCCTCTGGGACAGCCCCCCTGCTCAAGTAGGGACAGCTAGAGCAGGTTTCTCCAAGGATGGAGGCTCTACAACCTTTTTGGGAAACCTATGGCAGTGCTCAGTAACCCTCACTGTAAAAAAATACTTTTTAAAGGTTTAAACAGGCTTTCTTCTGTTTCAATTTATGCCCACTGTCTCTTGATTTCCCCATCAGAAACCCATGCTGACTACTCCTAACCATCTTCTTGTCCTGTCCTTGTCTTGAAATGACTTCCAGGAGGATTTGCTCCATCACCTTCCCAGGGATTGAGATGAGGCTGACTGGCTTGTTGTTTCCTCCATCTAATCCCATCCTAGATTTAATTTAGAATTTGAGGGAACTCATAAATTCAAAGAAAGACACAGCTGAACCTACAAAATTTTGCATGATTTCCAATGAAACCATGCAATTCCAGGGAGCTTACTCTGATCTTTTTCCCAAGCTGTAATGTGGCTTCATGCTCATAAAATTCAGCCCAGTTTTACTGAAAGTTTTATGAACTTCATTCAACCCGGGAACTAACTCAATTTTCAGACAGATAACATAAAACCTAGATAGACAGTGTGTGGGTGGGAAGATGGATATGTGGCATAAGGTTTTCGTATCTGTTTGAATTAATATTTTAGAAAACAAGAACATTAATAATATACTGAAAAACTAACTTCAGAATCAATTTTGTTCAACATAGCTTGGGTCAAATATCTGCAGCCCAAAGCTGATGGGAGTTTCTGTCTTTGATGCCACTGCCTGGCAACCACAAGTGAATATTCAGAGTGCACCCACAAAGGGACCCGCTTCCTGGCTCTCCCCTGTACCCACTCACTCTTCCTCAATAGCTGAAACTTCCACCAGAGAGATTGCATGGTTTTGGTCAATTTATTTCTGATAGATGATAAAATCTCACTGTCAAAGATGGTGAAAAAAACCAAAGATGTTTACCAAGCAAATAAAAAGTACAGAAGTAAGGAAATGAAGGCTGTGGGAATCCTGTCAGCCTGGTGCTGGTAATGGAAAGCTGCAGGCAGGGTGCTTCCAGCTTATACCTTAACTCTCATAGCTGCTCTGTCAAATTGCTCTTTCCTGATGTTTAATAATCAGATCAACCCTAGTTTAGGGCTGTGTATTTTCTCCTCTCCCCAGCTATTCATGACGGAGAGCAGTGGTACTTGGCAAACTCCAACGTAAGAGGGTTTTTGTTCCCCTCTTGGGTTCAAATCATAGGGTCTGTGGGTGGCTTTGCTCTGTGCTGTTGGACTGGGAGACCTGGAACCCCTAGAGAGCTGGTATATGGCATGTCTGGCAGTTGACCTGGGCAGAGTTCAGCCTGTGAAAAGGGCTGTGGCTGTGCATATTTAACTACTGAAGAAATGTAAACTCAGTATGTAAATGCACACTCTTCATAGGGCACTTTCATTTGCTGGGTATTTTCTTTGGTTGGTAGATCATAAATCACAGGCATGTTAAAAATCAGTTAATGTGGATTATGTAAAATCCTTCATGCAGTGAAATAATTCTCAAAATGACATTCATTGTCATTAGGGCAGGTTTTCTACCATGAAATCATTTTTGGAATGATTTGACTCAATAGACAAAACTAGCAGTCGCAGTAATAAGGCATTGTTCATGTTGCAAGAGCTGATTGGAAAGCCGAAAGACAGGAGCTCTGTAATGTTTTAAATGATTGAATTTTGAACTGCAGGAAAGACTGTAGCTATTTTTGACCATTACAAAACAAGCTGGTTGGTTTTTTGAGGTGTGTTATCACATTCTTTCCACAGTTCATATATAAAGTATATTAAAGCCATTGAATCCTGATTGAAAGAGAACTGTAGCTTCTCTTTAATTACTATGGGAAGAAAAGTTGTCCTTCAGAGATTTTTTTTTTTAAGCTGCAAAGAATGTAAATTCAGTTCTAAGTTTTCCTTCACTGCAGTATCATGCAAAGTTTTGGCTTTCAGCGTTCTTAAGGAACTGTATTGCAAACACGCAGGAAATGCTTTTATCTTCCTTGTAAAAGATCTGCCATTGTTTTGCGGCCTTTTTTAACAAATTGTTTTGTCTTGGTAGGGAAAAAGGGAGCAATTCATAAATAATTCAGTTGTATGTGTTTATACAAAAGCATAAGAGAAATTAATCCGATGTACTCAAACACTTGCAGTGTTGCTCCCACCTCCGTGGTCCAAGGCAAAATAATTATGTGGGTCAAGTGCCACAGGCGCTCACTAAGGACGGTGCAAAGGCAGCGGCTGCTGCCAGCCTGGCCGGCCGGGGAGCGGGCAGCGTCGCTGGTCAGTGCTTCCAGAGCAGGGCTCGCCCCTGAGCCGCCTTTTGCCACCACCTGGGGAAGGAAAAAGCTGCTTTGAGCATCTTTATTTCGTCTCCGGGGGGGGCGGCTGCCCTCCCCTTCACAGAAAGCAGGGCCTGAGCCCCGCAGAGCTGAGGAGACCAGGGACAGACGGGGACACGGGGCGTTTGCCCTGAGAGGCGAGAGAGGGGCAGCGGGACAGAGGGCTGTGATTACGGCCCAGCTCTGGAGCGACCGGTACCACCTTGGAGACAAGAACATTGACTCGTCCTTTTCTTCATTCGCTCTCAGTATCTTGGGCCACCTCCCCTCAGACTAAGGCACAACTTCAGTGTGGTTTCAAATGAAGAGCAAAACCAGTATGTAGTCTGCAAGCCAAAATGGTTTTGTGGATGGGTCTGTAGTTCAGGTTAAACGAGGGCTTTTCTCACTTGAAAGTCATTTCAGATTCAAGTGTGTATGTAAAATGAAAAGGCCATTTTTGAAGCAATGCCTTATGCTCTTGTTCTGGAACAGGTGTGCACATTTTAATATTGATTAATCCTTTTCAAAAGTATATTACGTTTCCACGGAAAGAACGAGGGCGTCCAGAACAGGAGCTAGTTAAAAAGCAGCTACTGCACAAGGGTTTCTTTCACAGCAGCTCTTTGGCTGAAGTCCCGCGAGAGATGATGGGCACACACTTTACTGGTCTCTCTCTTGCGGAGGGCTATTGGCTGTGTCTTCTCCCATTCTGAGTGAAGTGCTGGTGCACACCCGACCCAGAAAAGAGTGAATTGCCAGAGTCAGCCCTGGGGAGCTGCTGAGCAGCGTGGCTGCGCCCGGCATCCCCTGCCACCCCTGCCTGTGGTCCAGGCACCCGCCCCGCACAGTGCAGCGGGGAGGGGCTCTGAAAACCTAGCTCACTCCCTCAGATCCTCTAGTCTCATTAAGCTCACCTAACAAAAATAACTCTTCTGTAATTTAGCTCCAGTTGCTTAAAAATTACTCCAAGTACAAAGTTTGTCTGTACGCTAAAAACAATCCATTCAGTTAATATCCATTCATTTCAGATGTTTAAATCTGTTATTCCTCCTTGAGATAACCTGATTGGCTTTTTGTGGTTTTAAAATATTATTGTAAGAAGAGAACATAAGTATTGACATCACATAAGTCTGAAACAGGATAAACATCTATCCAGTCACTGCAGTAAGTATGCTTTACAGAATTGAGCCTGTGATTTTCCAATAAATTCCCACATATTTTTCAGCCTGGCATCCTAATCAAAAACAAGGCTATTGGGGAACTTGCAGCCTTTGGCTAAATCAGCAAGTACTGAAATCATTACAAAAGTAGGACTGTGTACTCTGTCACCCCAGCTTGATTACAGATCAGGAATTCTGGGCTACATCGTCTTCTCTTGATGGAGGCATAACACTAGTCCGGGTGCACTATGTGGAAGATTAAAGTCCTGAATACCCTTGAGACAGTAGCAAACCTCCTGATCAGTAATTCATCTATTGTTATACCTGTTCTCAGAACAAATCATTCTGGGACTGCCAGAGGTAAGAAAAACTGCATTTTTATGGTTTAGTGTCCTGCAGTGATTTTGAGGTCTGACTGAAGACAATGGCACTTGGCAGGTTTGCTCTCTGCGCGGATTCTTTGGTGTCAAGCAGAGTAAAACTCAGCCTGCAGCTTCTCCCCCTTGCCAAGGTGCTCGTACTGTCTTGGTCTTTTACCTGACTGAGCTTACAAAATTATTAGGAACTTAACTATTGGTCAAGTTTGGCTGAACTTGGACTGCTCGGAAGCTGCTGGTGGAAAGGTAAGATAAACAAACACACAAAAACTACGAGTAAAGAAGTTTCTTTTCCTTAGGGAACCAGCCTAAAATCTTAGTAATCACAAAAAAATCCACTCTCATATAGGTTCCCTGTCTATCAAATGTACATGGATTTCAGCCTGAGGAAGGTACCTTTAATGAATAGCTTTGCATCCAAATTCTAACCCCTCATTAAAGTGGTTTGCTACTCAGTTTTTTGTGATAAGTATTTTCATGAGTTCACTGTCCAATGAGTCATTTTCCGAGTCCGCTTATGACAGCTTGTTAGCAAGTTTAGCCATCTCACTGTTTTAACATATTTTTCAACTTCTTTGAATTTTTGGATTGTCAAAAACTTCCATGGGCAGTGCAGCCATCTGCAGAGAGAATTTGTGTTTACTGGCAACGTAAACGCTTTTCCTCGTTGCCTTTTCTTGGTTTTTAGGAGTAGTTTATGGCGCTATAGCAGTTTGCAGGCCAGAGATAGAAATGGCTATTCTAAACTCACCCTTTCTAAAATTTTATTATATTGTGTTTATATTCAGCCACATCTTGAAACTATTCTCAGCTGAAGTCTGAACAACATTCTGTAATATTTAGGTAGAATTTTTTTACATTTCTTGATTTTCAAGCAAATCTGTACTCCTTTGGTCTGAATCAGGTTAAGTATGTGTGCTGCTCTGGGAAGCTGAACCACATCTCTGGAAATCAGAGTGAAAGTAAGAAGGGTAACAGCAAAATATTGCCAGGATCAGTCACATTATAATGATGAATACAGCAGAGTATAATATTGACTAGCATCTTGTACAGTGACACGTACACAAGACTGCTGCAGAAGTAATTCTGGTCTTGTTCAGGTTAATGGGGCTTTTACCACTGACTTCGGTGGAATCAGGATTTATGTTTGATTTTTTTTTTTCAATTGTTTGTTCGTATTTACACAACTAGACAGCATGGAAGAATGTCAGACATCCAACATACTCTGCTCATGTTTGTATTGCTGTTCTTCCTGTCTTTTTCTCTGAGTGTTTTTAAAAGTTCAGTATGACGTTTCTCAGCTCTCCTTTATTGAATTTCTTATCTTTATAGCAGACTCCATGCATCCTGTTACTGTCCACATAGTAATTACAGACGACTTTTCTTCTGTGATGACAGTAAATATATTGTTCTTTTTGTGTTTGGACGTGGAGTCTGGAGTAGCCCTGGGGTCATCCGAGATCCATGAAGAAGCAGCCATAGCACTGTGCCTGGGCTGGCAGCTCAAAACTCTTCTGCATCAGCCTCTTTAGTGCAGAAGAGGATCGCTTGGGGGACTGGTAATGACATAAGGAGCCTTTTCCAGAAACGTGCTGGAAGGGGGCTCACGAGAACATCTTGTTAAAGTTCCACTTTTATAAGTGGAAATTTCTTTGCCTCAGAGATCAGTCCATTTCCACATAACATTTAATCCTGACTATGAAAGACGATTTATCCCTGAAGCTAATAAAAATAGCTTGCCTTCTGACATACATTATATTGTATTTTTTTAAAAAAAGAAAGAAAAAGGAGGTGATATGACACACAAAAATTCCCAGCAAAAGGAAGCCAATTGAGCCAAGAACATTAACATTCCTGATTCCCCAGGTAAAGCCCCCCATCCCTCGTGTCTGATGTCGCAAATTGATCCGTGAAGAACACCATCAGAAAGAAGAGTATTATCACCCATAAAATCATTGTAGGTTGGTGGCGTTTTCCTCATTGGTTGTGTCAGGGGGATGAAAACAAATTCTATTATTAAACCTAATAAATAGGGTAATCATTATCACTACAGTCCTGCTTTCACCAAATAAATGAATCCCATTTGTACTGATGAACCACTGATGGCGTGCTGAACATTAAACTAAGCAAAGAGAAGATGCGGGGTGAAATCCTGCTCCCGCGGAACCGCTGGAAGTGCTAAACCTTCCACTGACTTCGGAAGGGTAAAATATTGAGATTTAGTTTAGGTCTCTGCTCAGGGATTGTGCATCTGAGAGACTAGGAGCCATGGCACTGAGAAATGCAGACTTGAAGGTAGGTTCCCAAGTGCCCATTTAGGCCATGAAATAAATGGCCTAATTTTCAAAAGCATTGAGTACTTACTGGCCAGTGCTGATGAGACCATTCCAGTGAACAGTCACCGTAGCTCGTTCTAACGAGCTCGTTCTAACACAGACCAGCGAGTATTTATCCAGAGAAAGCAATGTTCACTTTTTTCGTTTTGCATCTGTCAAAGACATTGCAAAAAAACTTTGAGTAGAAAATTAACAAACCCCTGGTTTATCAAAAAGGATATTGTAGAACTCACCTTTTCTCTTTGGTATTCCCCTTATGTTCAGGTATGAAATAAACAGAGGATTTCCAGCTTCACTGCAGAGTTACAAGCAGATGAGAATCAGCGATCTGTTCCCTGCTGCATGGCCTAGATCCTCCACCGGGAATGCAACGAAAAACTGACTCTGGAGCATGACTTGAACATACTGATGAGAAAAGGTATTCAGTATTCTATCAAACTCTCATTTTTTTCTTCTGTACACTGTAGGAAAGCATTCTGCCGATCAAAACTGGTGGGTTTTAAGTGATCAGGCTACGATGATCAGTGCTGCTGGAATATAAGTTTTCCATAAGTATGAACAAAAAGTCATCGTGACAATGGGAGGATGTTGAACATATATGTAAAAAATAAGTAAACAAAGACAAAGGATTGATGGAAGACATTGAATTCTTTTAAAAGTAGGGTCAGTTTTATAATACAATGATCATATGTCAAATAAGAAAATTTTCAACTAGTTGATACTTGGTAGTTTTGTACAAATAGGCAGCCTCAAGTCTGTTCCATAAAATTTAGCTCTGATTGATCTGAATCTCCTGTTCATTGAAAAGTGGCTGTCATCTACCTCTGTGTGTTTACTTAGTAAGACCTAACCTGCTATTTAAAGTGTTGCAAAAGTGGCTTAACTGAAGTCTTGGTTTAAGTCTGTTTAAACTGAACCATTGCAGTCTTGTGTAGATGCACTTAAATCAATGTACAGCTGCTGTATAAAATTCTACCCCTTTGAATGAAGCTAAATCAACATAAGGCAGTTGTAAATCAATTTAACTGTGTCCACATGTGGATTTGCTTCATGTTTAATGAAACTGATTTAAAGAAACAATCCTAGTGAAACCACTGCCGCTTTCTTTTGCAGGCAAAGCCTATGTTATGTTGATTTATTTGGAACTAGGAACTTTTCTGGCATACATATTGAATAGCCAGCATAGCTCTGCAGCTGCACTGTTGAACATCAACCTGAATTCTTGGGCTTGTTCTGGATTTGGCTAATGTATTTTCTTGCGTGAAGCCATGTTTCTCCCCCTAGTGAGATTTAACCCATGCGTTTGTCTTCCCAAATAGGTTGGGATTTTGGGTTTTTTTAGAGTAATCTGATTAATTTAATCCAAACAGTATTTCACCCTATGTTTTTGTCCGGCCAGAAGCAGCATAGGCTCCTTGTATCAGCAGTTATGTTCTTAACATTATAGTCTAGCTTTTCAGTTTGATTTATGAACACACAAACAAGGAAAATTTTGAATTCAATCAGAACAAATGGCCATGTGCTGTCTAGCCAGGATGTTCTGGTAGGGTTTCCATTGCATCTAGGAAATTGATACTTCCATGAATTTATGACTTCAGAGGACTGCAGTCTTCAGATTGGTCCTGATTAAATAACATTAGTCTTAGGATTGTAGCTCCAACCATTTGTACTTCTGGAAATTGTGTAAAGATTACTCATCCTCATGCATATGTTTAGCCTTTAGTGAAGTGGGTTTTGTTTTCCTATCCAGAATTCATAAGTGTTTCTTATATATGTGATTCATTTCAGTGAATACCTTCAAAAGGCAGCAAGAAAGGAAAGGTTCTGATTTGCATATCCTCAATTCCTAATGTTTTACCTGAAAATCACAAATTTACATCCATGAGACACATATATAAAAAAGCCCCAGCAGGTACCTGTGATTTTGTCTAGACTTTTTTTTCCCCAAATATGTCAGTTATTCTAATAAAAGCTATTACCACTCCCTGCAGACTTTACCTGGCTGGCAGCCCTAGACAATTACAGCTACGGTGACACTGCTGCTAGCGTTGTGCTCATCGGTGTCACGCGTCCCACACACCCATCAGAAATTCAGTGGGAGCATGGGGGACACTAAAGTAAAGAAAAATTAGTAGTGGTGTGGCCTTTCACACCCATTTGATCTGGAGTAATTTATACATCTAACAGCAGTTAATCTCAGACATAGTTATTATTTCACAACTGTACTGCACAGCAATACTAGATTTCTTATTTCACAGCGCCAGATCCTAATGAATCTTTTCTGTAGCATATAATGTAGTATTTATCTCTTCTTCGTTATCCCAACTTGTAGTTTTCTGTAAGCACTCTAAAGGGAACTTGAATAAAAACGCAGATCTGGAAAGGAGAAGACAGATGCAGAGCACAAACCAAACCCCCAACTCGTGCTAGAGATATACCAAGGGCAAATCTGCCTGCCAGCCGGTGCCCTCGCAGGGCCGTCACCCCCAGCGCAGTGTGAGCGTGCCATCCTCAGTATAACACTGACACAGGCAGCCAAATGCCTTGAGATTTTTAAGGGTGTGTCCTGGTTTTGGCTGGGATAGAGTTAATTTTCTTCCCAGTAGCCGTACAGTGCTGGGTTTTGGATTTAGTGTGAGAATAACGTTGCTGACACACTGATGTTTTAGTTGTTGTTTAGTGTTTATCCCGAGTTAAGGACTTCTCACTTGCCCGTGCGCTGCCAGCAGGCGGGTGCACAAGAAGCTGGGAGGGAGCACGGCCAGGAGAGCTGGCCCCAACTAGCCAAAGGGCTACTCCAGACCATAGACCGTCCCGCTCAGTACAGAAACGGGGGGGAGTTGGCCGGGAGGGGCCGATCGCTGCTTGGGCATCGGTCAGCGGGTGGGGAGCAGCTGCACTGGGCATCACTCGTCTTTTCCTGCGGTTTATTTCCCTCTCTCTTTGCTATATTCCTTTTCATTACAATTATTATTATATTTTATTAGTATTGTTATTATTACATTTTAGTTTAGCTTAGTTATTAAACTGTTCTTATCTCAACCCATGAGTTTCACTTTTCTTTCACTTCTCCCTCCATCCCACTGGGAGGGGGAGACATGAGTGAGCAGCCGTGTGGTGCTTAGTTGCTGGTTGGGGTTAAACCACGATGAAGAAAATTTGAAAAACCGTCTTGGATTTGCTGTGAGTACTTTCTTAAAACCTGCTTTGGTATAGTTAACTTCAGTAAAATATCCAAATGAAAGTACTGAAGGAATGTGACCAAGAGAATAATCAAAGATGTAGCATTACTGACTCGGCGTGTTTCATTACCAAATATGGAAGTTTTCAATCTAATTTCTTGTTAGTTGGCATCAATATTTCAGACCACTGTAGTCTCTGGATACAAACCCTCCTTATTTTGAGCTGTTCCTACCTGCCTCTGATTTAGACCCAGCTTTCCCCATCCCTTGTTCCTTGTCCTTTGCATGCGTTGTAGGCCCACCAGCTCAGGCTCTCAGATCAAAATAGCCCACTGTTCTGCCTTCATCTCCTCTTCCCCAGGTTTCTGGTCCCACATCTTCCTCCTTCCACCTCACAGGATGCAGTTACCTCTCCTTATCCCAGACTTACTGCCCAGCTCCTGCTGCCACCTCTTCCTTCCGTCCTGTGCCCTCTGGAGTCTCTAAAAATGGTTTAATTCTCAAACTAATGGTCCATGAGGCAATAGTAAGTGGTCTAGAAAATAATTTTATTTTCAAATAATGTTTTCAATTGAGATGGTGACCCAGAAGGAATTCAGAGGGTTGAGAGGCTTTACTGAGCAGAAGACTTAAGAACTCCTGCTCTAGAATACGTTTCCACGGTTAATTTGACAATAAGCTTTTTCTTGCCACATATGCATCTTTTAAATATGTAGAAAGATTTTTTTCAATCTCGGATTTATAATCCATTGGGTTGGCAAAATCTTCTATGAATTCCTAAACTGTGCACTTTGGCCTGACTTCATCTTTCGTCCAAACCATCGACTCTATTTCTGTTCCCCTAACCCATCTATTTTTACACGAGGACTTTGTGTGTTCCGTTCTGCGCTGTGCTGGCCATAGCACTCTCAATCTTCCCTTCATTCAGTCATGCAGTTTCCAGAGCATTGTCTTCCCAAAAACTTTGGTCTCCCATGACCCTGTTTGCAAGCTAACAGCTTCTCTTCTCAGTTCTTAATTACTCCAGTGCTATTGTCTTTAGCCTCTACCTGGCACGTATCCCACTGCTTCCAGGCACATACATCTTCTCCTTGCCTTTCTCTTTTGCTTTTTAAAGTATTCTTTTTCTTGGTACTGTCAAACAGAGCTGCCTCCTTGTATAGGTTGTCCTGCAGAATCGAGGCTGTGCTTGCCTCTCTGTTCCAGCACCAACCAGCCTTTGCTGTGGTGCTTGTTTATGCTGCTCCTCGCTGTTCACCATCACGTTCAGCAGAAGCAAAGGATCTCCCAGCGACAGCCCTGTAAAAGCATACACTGATTTTTTAAAATGACAAACAAGGTTTCTCGTATTCTCTTTGGAGAACTTGTATTCTAGCCTGTTTGGGGAAGCCTTTTATTTTTTTTTTTTCCTACAAAACCGGAAAAACAAATGACAAGTACCATTTTTTTTTTTTGGCACGTCCCCAAATGCTGCACGCTTCCCAGGATCTCCGATAGAACTGTACAATTGGGCAGCTTTAAAGCTTATCAAAGCTGCAGACAATACAAGGTCAGACAATACAGCATAGACATAACACACTGGAATGAGTGTTACAGTTATAAAATAAGAGGAGATGTGCATAATGGAGAAAGGAGGGAATCAAGGGCGGGGGGGGAAAGGGAGGGCTGAAATTCCTCAGTGGTTCTTAAACAATTGTATCTAGCAGCATGCTCCAAGTGCTTTTGAATTTGTCTCATTGCTCTCTAGAGTGGAAAGCTGCTCTTTCTGTGCTGTCCCTTCAGAGCAGCCAAACACCCTTTTTTCTATTCTGGGCTCAGGCTTATTTCTCTACTTTCTGTAAATTCATACACTGTAAATTCATGCAGGCATGATCTCTGCTCTGCAGCTGTTAGAACCCAGAGTCATTGTGGCCTGATGTAATACATTTCAGCAAATAAACATAGGGAATGTGATTTTTCAGCAGAAGTTTGTCTGCTAAAGACCACGTTAATTCTTGGGTCTCTGTTCCTTCAGCTGCCTGGCTGCTGGACAGTCCTGGGCAGTACTTGCCCCTGCCCTATTTTCTTCATTACGGCACTCTCAGGCATTAGAGAAAAAGGCCTTTGCCAGCTCAAACTCCATAGTGCGTCTGATAAAGTTGATATTTATGTTTTTGTATGAAGCTGTCTGCAAGCCATAAAAAAGTCTCTTCTTACAACATACACTCTGCCACTGGGACCCTTTCAAGGGGTGACCTGCTTTTGTAAAGAGCTTCAGGCTGGTAGACTTGTTCATTAGCAAAGTGTTTGGGGGGTGTTCTGGGACCTCTGACAGTCCAGGAGTATCTGATCTACTTTCGTAATTTTAATTATCGCTACAGTAGTAAAGGCAGCAATTCAGAACACCATTTAGCATTGGGCAAGGGAGAACACATTTGCCACTTTGCCTGTAATAATTTGGATTTCTTCAAATGGTAGACAGGGTACTAACCAGAATGGCACAGGAGACCTCTACAAATGCTATTAATTTCTTTTTAATAAGTTAGGAGGGTGTATGCAGAGAGGCAACAGAAAACGCGGCAATATTTATATAGAATATTCATTTTTGTACTTAAAAATCTTTCTGCAGCAGCTCAGGGACAGATGACGCTCCGTGTTCACCTCACTGGGGGAACTCCGGGTTTAAATAAGGCTTCTCTAGCTAGTTACAATTTCTTGGCAGTTTATTACCTTGGTCCTTAATTGCATTCATTTCCCTGTGGAGATGCCTTTGAGAGAGATTCTCCGTTACATGGCTGCTGGGAGGTTTTCAACAATTCACATTTTTTCCAATTAATTTCAGACTCAAATATTGACTCATTTTGGGAATGAAGTGATAATAGGACTGGATTTCTGGTTTGGAGAGGTGGATATATGTACCATGGGTTATTAATCAGTATATACTATTAATTTATGTCCCATTGGATGACTCGGTAATGTCTGCTGTCTAGATGAACTCTCAGAGTTTTTGCTTCAGAAGCAAATTGAAAGGAATAATGTGAGGATGGCTTAGTGCCTCTGAAGATAATGAAAGTGTCAGAGACTTTTTAGCTCATGATGTGAGAAGCTGGTGAGAATACAAGATCTGAATGCTGGAATTAAACACGGGCTGAAACCCCAAAGTTTGTAGATGGAGGAAGATAAATGTCCTTCTCTCCATGTAAGCCTCAAATATCACATTATGATCACTGCATTGCATGCAGTGGTACAAATAAGTTGTCAATGGCTGTTGAAGTTTTTAACAAATCCAACTTTAGTTGGATGCAAAATGGAGTCCAAAAGCATTTTCAGGCTTATTGCTCGTTCTGTCTGTATCAGTTTCTAACCAGTCATCTGCCAGCAGTGTTGGAAAGAGACACCAGTTTGAAGTTAGAACATAGCATGGCATCTCTGCTTTAGTCAGGGAGCACAGTATTAGGGCTTTTATCAGTGTCATTCTCCAAAAATAACTCTTAAACTGTCCAAGTACCTTTTAAGAAAAAAGTTTAAGGAATGGTGTGTGGATCCCTGTGACAATGTTCTCCAGGCTTTCCCTACTTTTGAATTCTTCACGTACTGGCCTCCCATACATGATGAAAGCCTCTGTGCTGCACTACCATAGCTCCTGGAAATTTTTGAGGAAGTAGTCCCACCGCACTGGTGTGCTGGACCCAGCGGGTCCTCGTGTTCTGAGAATTGAAAAGATTCTTTCATTTCATCAGAAATCTTTGGATGATGTTAATCATTTACCATTTTTTATTGTAGAGGGCTACTGTTCTACTCAAAAGGGCTGTTTAATCAGTTGAGAAATGCCTTCTTTTTCAACTAATTCAGCCTGCCATGAATGTACTTTTTGGAAATCATATTGCTGTTAGCCAGAGCTTGCTACATATTTGGAAATAGAGCCTGCAATGTCAGTTAGATCACAGGCATTTGTATTTTTTTCTCAATTTCTCTTAAAATTTCTCCATAACCTTATTTAGTTTTTCTGTAGGACGTATCTGGCAGTCAGTGTTACAGGTTGAAGGGGGTTTCTTCTTTAGTTTTCACCAGCAAGTTTATTTTCCTCTGTAAATTTTTTGAAATGTGTATCTAACAGAAGTGTATAACCTCCAGAGGGTCTGTTCCTGGGATGTGTTTCCATTCAGAGTGTTACAGGTGCTCAATCAGGGAAAACAGTTGTAGCGATACCGGAGGCAGCTAGAGAATGAACAAGCCCTTTCAAAGCAGAAAGAAATCTGTGTAAGTACAGAACCCGGATAATGGCAAAAGTACGAGTTATCTCTGTCTATTGGATATATGAACTTCCAGGTATTAGTTACCTGTACATCTTTGAAATGTAATTCCAGCACCATTGTAGTTTTGGCTGGTTTACAAGTTTGGAGCTGGATGTGCCCATAAAGGGAATCAAAGTACCAAAACAACCATAACAGCCATGCGTATAATATTTATATAAGTCTATACAAAATTTTTTAAAAAAGGAAAAAAGCTGGAAAGGCTTATACATAGTATACATATAGATCAGCAATGATCCATTAGATCTATTTTCACTTTGATGTCAGGGCCCTGAGGCACCACCAAGCTCCACAACCTCTTCTCCCACCCGGGGGTTTTGGCTGATGAGACACAGGCAGATATGTTGGGTCAGACTGCTGGGAAAGTAGCTGGCTTGGGAGAAGGAGTGGTGAGAAGCCTTGCTGGAGGCTCCCCTCTCTAGTTTGGGAGCCAGATTTAGCTCAAGGCTCAGCCTTGGTCCTGGTTTGAGCTATACTGCAGGACTGCCCTGTCTGGCTGTGCACCTTCTGATCTGGGCTTTGTCTTCATGACTTCTGTCTTGGTGCTGTCACCAAAACGGGATCAAAGAACTTCTGGACACCAATGGGATGTAGATAATCAGACGCTCCTTTATGAACGGCCGGGTGCGTAGGGGAGTCATCTCACCAACAATGCACACCTAACCCATGTAGCATGCTGATTATAGAGGATACAGTCATACATATTAATCAAGTTCTCATGCATAAACATGTTAATTCCCATCACTCATTTTCTTATTCCCACCCCTTTCCAGTCATGCGCCCTCGAGTCCTGAAATGAGTCAAGGGGCTGCTTCTGCGACCACCATGGACTACTGACCTAAAAGAAAGACCCTCCAACGCCCTTGACTCAAGGACTTTGGCTCACATTGTGATTTTAACGTGCTTCGAGGCCCTTTCACAACACAACTTTTAGAACACCTGGTCTGCAGGGCAATAAATCGTCCTTACTGAACAGTCTTAATGGTGGTACCTCATCATGAGTCTTATTCTTGGTATAGAAATATGGTTAATGATTATCACCAGCCTATGTGGCCTTGTCCTGAGACTTTACAAGGACTTTGTATCAGCATGACTGGCTGCATGGTTACTCTAAATCATTCCTTATTTAAATCCAAATCACCAAAAGTCATTAAAATCAGCTCAAATCAATAACAAATCAGTAACGATCAGTACCAGTGCCACAGATGTGCTCTGTCCTTGTGGACACATCTGGAAATCACAGGACTCTTGGCTGACCCTGGTGAACACCAGCAGACCCTCTCAGCTCCCCTTGCAGTGGTACCACCCTTGTTGGAGAGGACACTGCCCCAGCCTGTCTTGCGGTTGCCCTCAGCTCCCTGCAGCCTGACCTCGCTGCTTCTTGACATTTGGTAATATCTCTTCATTCAGCTGCTATAAATACCAAACGGCAGTGGCAAAGCAGCACATGGCATCTCAAACAACCTGACTAAACGTGTTCCTGGGAGGGAGGCAGGGCTGGGATATGGTGAGAAGATGTGACGTCCTGCTCGGGAGTTTCTCCAGCACTTCGCACCGTCTCTGATCATTTGGTATTTCATGGCAGGAACGCGACTACTTTGTAGGGACATGGAAAGCAGAAACTTAGAAAATTTAGTGTTTCTGACTGATGTCAAAATATTTCTGCTTATTACTGCTTCCTCTTAATATGTTTGTCAAATGCAGCACTTAAGTACTTGTAACATACTTAGGTTTGAGCTGAGCTATTTGACAGTGTGGGAGCTGTATATCCTCACCAAGAGACTTTACGTGCAAAGATGATTTCCTTTCTCATAATAAAGGCAGGTAGAAATAACTGAAGGAAAATAAACCTATTGCCACAAATCGTAAACTTTTGTACTAAAGCTCCTATTAGGCACATTCCATGTGCCATGTTGTTATACTCAAGGTCTGAGTGTTTTTGAGGAGCTCTGACTAGAAAATAGGGACAGGGAATCTCAGATCCTGAGTGAGAGGGGGTGGGAAAACAAGGGAAGGACTGGGCCTGTGGAAGAGAGGGGATGGGTAGGAGCAAAGGGGGAGCATTCGAGGCTATAAAAAAAGATCAAAGGGAATGAAAGAAAGACAAAGAAAAGCTGTAGATGGGTAGAAATCGCAGTACTCCATAGCATAGCAACCTGTATTATCTTTCTTTCCTTTCAGCTCCCCCGTCAGCGCATCGTTCAGGTTATTCGCACATTACGTGGTGCCATTTTATAACAGCATCTTTCTTCTGTGCCTCCAACCCGTGGAGTCACAAACCTCTGTGGACTCCCAGAAACCAGCCAGGATGGCACAGAGGGGGTTTCTGCAGACACTCCTTTTCAAAAGCAAAGTTAGTGCTTTCCTGCAGGGAAACCATCTCTTTGGTGTACTTCAGTGCTGAGATAACATTGTACTATCTGCAAACAAATTATCTGTATTGATCTGTCCAGTTAGGTGTGCCTGCCAACATGTCATTAACTCCCTGCTACAGCCAGAGGAATCAAAGACACCTCCTGTAACTGGTAACACGATTTAAGTGCATCCTTCATAGCAGTACTTAATTTCCCTAAGAACCCTGTGGAATTTGATATTCCTTTTACTCTCTTCCTGGACCATTTCACATTCAACCATGCAGTAAAATTGTTATACCTATTCCAGAAGATAATAAAGCATAATAAACCTTGGAGCAGAAGAGTTTACTAGATGTGTTAGTCACAGCCACGGGTTAAGTTTTTATATAAAGTAGGGTAGACAACTGTAACAACTAAGAGGAACTTGGTGTGAAACAAAGAGACAAAAATATAGTAGAAATATTAAAACTTTTTTCCAGTTTCTGCAAAAGATGCACTTTGTAACTAACTTTGGATAAAAGCTGGGCTGAAAAGTTCATGGAGAAACATGGTCTCCCCTGCTTAGCATATTTCCTTGAAAAGTCTGATCTCTCTTCTTGCTTGTCTTTTGCCCAAATCTTTAAAAATAATTGTCTTAATACACTGTGTTCCCTAACATAGTTTCTTTTTTTATCACGGGCTAACTGCATTCTATTTTTTTAAAGGGAATTTGAAAAATGTTCCAATCAATTTCTGAGGTTTAGCATTCAGTGTTGGTTTAGAAGACAGCAACCTATGAAAATTAATTTTATTTTTATCCAACAGGGTAAAAACTTCTTCAAGGAGTGGGGATGGGCGTAGTTTCAGAGGCTTTTTTTCTCTGTCCTCTCAGGAACTCTTACATGTGCAGAATAACCTCTTTTGAAGTTCTCCGATATGTTGGATTTAACATATCTCTGAATGTTTCTCTTCAGCTGGTTACGAAGCTCTTGCACTTGACCCATCGATCGTCAGTATTCTCCCTTTGAGGTCGTTCTTGCACAGTGTTGGTGTTTATGAGGCCTTTTGTGTTTTAGCTGCTGCTTCTAAGCTGGACAATTGTGTCCTCTCCAGCCTGGAAAGAGAGAAAAAGGAGGCACTGTTTCCCAAGTCTTCTAGTCACTTGTGAGCTTGCACCAAATAGTCACCTGCTCACCCTTCAGGGGTTTCGAAGAAGGGAAGGATCATCAGGGATCCTGGTGCTGAGTGCAGAAAGATACGGTTCGGAAAACACCACAGAATTGGAAGAAACAAAGAGAAGTCTTAAAACAACATGCAGTTCAGCAGCGAAATTCCTTGCCCCAGGAAACTGAGTGACAACAGTTTACACAGTTTAAAGAGGATGTTTGACAGGTTAATATAAGAGAAATATAATTGAAGGTTGTTGACTACAAAGGATGCCCCTGAGCCACAGACTGTTAGAAATTGGAAGAACATTCTAGAAAAAGGGCACACCATGTTTGTTCTAATACTTGCACTCCCCCATAGACAAGTACTTCTGGCTCTTGTTGGAGAGTGGGTACCGGCAGGGATGGCCCTTTGGTCTGACCCAGAGCAGGTGCTCTTGCATTCCTGAGCAAGTAACCATCTTAACCAGGATGGGAGGGCGAAGTGCTTATTTTTGGCTTGGGTTCTTTTCTGGAATGGAAGGTCAGAGGCCCAAACGGGCCATGAAGAATGAGGGACAGAAGTTCTGTAAGGTGTTGGGTTTTTCTTCTCATCAAAACTTCAAATACCAAAAGTGCTTGGGTTCTTTAAACACAGCATGTCTTCCCATTTCATCTTGCCTTTTTTCCCTCTCTAATCTAAACTTACCTAGAGAGTCCTGGATTCCTTTAAACTAGCTTCAAGTACCTCGCCAAAGAATCTATATTTGGCTGAAGGTCGCTGCAGGGTCCCTTTGCAGTCAATGAAGAATGCCAGGCACCTCCAGTGGGTGATTCATATCATAGGTGGGCTGCATCTCCCTCAGGGAGCAGGAGTTAACTATGTAGGAAGCCTAACATGACCTTGTTTCTAATTTAAGCCCATCAGCTAAGTGTCTAACTTGTCAAGGCCTCAAGTTAGGTAGGAACAGAACTTACTGTCCTTGTACCTTATATCCTTTTAGAGATTTATTATGTGCATGTGTTGTGAAAAGTCATCAGCTCTTTCAAACTTCTAATCCACAGAAGCAATGTCACAGCTGCTGTGACATGAATATAAAATCAAAATCTACAATAAACAAAAATGAAGGACAGATGCTTGGGATCCTCCGTTTCCAGATAGTTTTCATATACAAAGAACATTATCAGAATAAAACAGAACAACTTTAATAGGCAGAATAGAACATACATAATACCATTTAAAAATCAGTATTTTTGCACTATGCAGCCGACAGCACAGGTCCTGCTATAATACGTGGCTAATCATTCTTCATTTTCTAAGTACAGGAAGAAGGAGCCATAAGGATTTTATTTGCCATACTATTGTTATATCTGTTTCTATTGGAATTCTTTTCTGACTTGGTAATCGAGCTAATTTTGTACACAATAAAATGCTGTCATGATAACTTAATTTTGCATTTTCCTAGGAAAGAAAAAGCAGATGCATAAATGAGGCTCCCTGTAAGCAATCTAACAGAATGGGATTCTTAAAAATGACCACTTAACAATTCTTATTTGTAATACACACAGAATAACAACACCGTTACCGTAGCGTTCCTTTTGGAAGCATGGAAGAATTTACAGTGTTACTTCTACCACAAGCAGCAGAACTTTAGAGATGGTTATTATGAATTTTACTTTTTCTCTCAAGAATTTCATTAGATGAGCAAGAGCGGGTTTGAGTCCTCAGTTTTGGCAATGTCTGCACAAAGAGCGTAGGAGTTAAACGCTGCTTCTCAAGATTTTGCCAATTCAGTCTTCATTTTAGGGATTCATGTATATTTTGTGTGGTGTTTTCATAGGTGGTTTATCCAAAAGGGATTTTTCTCAGTGATGCTTTCGTGTTTCTCTTGTCTGGAATGTTCAAGTATTCTCGCTTTGCAGATGAGAAGACTCCCGTTCAAGTATCCTCAGATTTATACACTGAGGTTCATCTCTGTTTCTTCACTGATATTGGCCATTTCTCTTGAGATTGTCACAAAGCACCAACTGGCACAGGCCTTCATATGAGTACTAGTGGTCATGCTATAACTATTATCTGGGTAGAGCATGTCAGGGTCCACTTCAGCCCCTCCAAAATAAACTTTTTTAATGTGTATTAGTGACTTTTTATCTCGGAATTAACCTGCCATGAAACAGGGAATTAACCTGCCATGAAACAGGGCACAGCCTCAGTGGACCCCAACACAAGATCAGTAGATCTCAGCCTTGACTGTTCATTGCCTAAGTTGATATATATCAGTGCAGTAGTATAAAGAGATTCCTGAACTAGATACCTGCCTCTGTGCTGCAAGCAATGGAGTTTCCTTAGCCTGACACTTCACTTGGACACTTCATCAGTTCATTTGGAGACAGCTGTGGCACATCTACACGGTGTTGTGTGTGACAGCTCCAACCTGTCAACAGAAAAATCCCCTCCTAGAAAGCCGCAGAAGGCAGGAGCAGTTCTGATTGCCCCAGGGCTGTTTGTGGACCTTCCTTCCCAGCAGTCAGTTCTCAGTCATGTACTGAGCATAAAGCTGGGAGAGAAAGAGTGAGCAGTCTTTTTATCCATTAAATCACAAAGGGAGCTTAGGGAGAAAGATATGCTTGGCCAGCTGTGAGTAGAGCCAGGATGATGATATGAAGAACAATAATCAGAAGTGACTGGAACCATGGTGGTGTTCTGTCTCATGCTGAAGACAACAGTTCAGTCATTTTCCAGCTTTTCCACTGTTTCTCAGCAGCTTGGTATTCTCCAAAGGTCTTCCATTCCGGCACCGACTCGACTTTACCCAGCTTAAGTTGGAAGGCCTGACAGCAGCTCAGCCATGGCCCGGAGTAGTGCCAACTCCTCTTAGCCTGCCTTGGAATTGTGTGTGAACACCAAGAGAAACACATGTTCTTGTAGAGCTCCCGGAAGGAAGACTCACCAGCAAAGACTACTCATAAATCACAAAAATAGAGCTGCAGAGGACCTCAGGATATCATTTACTTTATCGCTTTGCCCAAAGAAGGATCAACTACATCTACCTCCTTCAAAACAAATGGTGGTACAGCCTGTGGGGAGACACTTCCAGGGATGGTTTCAGGCGTACAGCCTGCCCTCCCACATTCCAGAAACTTTCCTTGAAATCTCTTACTATTGCAAATACAGACTGAAACCCAGTGATTACTGCAGTGTGGTGAGTTGAGCACCAATAAGCCGCTGGCTCTTTAAACATTTTCCTTAAAACACTTTTTCTATAGCGGCAGGCAAATGTGCATTCAGATCAGTGAGATGAAAATGGCAATTTTATTGCTAAGTAACTTCTATGTTTTAGAACAATCAAAATCAGAGGTTTTAAAGGAAGCTGCACAGGATGTTGAAAACTCACCCAGACCCTGGTTATTCTGCAGCTCCTATCTCACCCACTTTCTCCTCTTTAGAAACCCAAGCACTCTGTTGCAATCACACAGAGAAACTTCCCATGGGAAAGTAACCAGTCTTTGCTAGAGTCATGGAAAGTGAAGGGTTTTTCCCTTCCCATTTGCATAAGACACTACTGCCCTTTTAATACTCAATGATTAAGAAATTTTCCACAACACATTTAAAAAAAATGGAAACAAAGTTGATCTGTGGTGTCAAATATTGATTAAACAGACCAACCTCCTGCTTCTTCCTGGAAAAAAGGCTCTTGCTCTACTGAAATGTGTCTCTTGCTGCAGTTCTTGTTTTGCTAGTGAGGTGTAAGTTGTTGCATAAAGTGTGAGATGCTACCGAGCAGAGCGGTATCTGCTTTCTTGAAACAGGTTTTCAACACACGCTCTCTGTGTGACTCTATACATGCTATGGCTTAGCTCATTATCATTAACTAATGATAAGAAAGAAAGAAAATAAAAGTTAGTTTGCTTAAGAAAGAGCTAAACATGTTCTAATTTAAATTTATTTATACACAATCTGTGCTGCCAGCAACAATTTCAGATGTTTTTTGGGGGGTGGATGTCCTTGCCTTCAGAATCCAAAGACCATTGTCTTTCCAGATTATTTTCTTGTTACTTACAACGAAAGGTAAGAATTTGGCTAAATCTCCTTTCCTTCATTTTTTCCTCATGATCTTTTATTTTTCCTTTCCTCATAAATAGCCATATTACTCTTGGCAAATAATATTCTTAAAGACAACTATGACCATTTCATTTGCATGCCAGTTAGAAGAAAAATAGCTTTGCTTCCTCTCATGTTTCCATGTAATTTCTCTTCCTAAAAATATTTTTTTCTCCCTTTGTGTCTTTCTTCCTGGAAATTTTATTACAAATCAATACTTGAAATCTCCCAAAGAACGCAACATTCTGAATAGGAAAAAACTTGTTAGGATAAATGTCTTCCAAAGAGATTTCTTTTCATAAGAATATAAACACAGAACCTTTCATCAGCATAATAAAACTCAGATCCTCATGGGCCTCTGAGCCTGTCATTATTTTGTGGGATTGAGCTCACCCTCAGCACGTTCCCCACTGACACCGAGCCATGTGGTGCGGGGACACGCTGAGGGAAGGATCCATCCGGAGGGACCTGGGCAGGCTGGAGAGGGGGGACGGGCCAACCTCATGGAGTTCAACAAGGCCAAGGGCAAGGTCCTGCCCATGGGTCGGGGCAATCCCCAACACAAATCCAGGCTGGGCGAGGAGGGGATAGGGATAGGGTGAGGGGTAACGGGTTTAAACTGACAGAGGGCAGATTTAGATGAGATGTAAGGCAGAAATTGTTCCCTGTGAGGGTGGTGAGGCCCTGGCACAGGTTGCCCAGAGAAGCTGTGGCTGCCCCCTCCCTGGAAGGGTTCAAGGCCAGGTTGGACGGGGCTTTGGGCAACCTGGGCTAGTGGAAGGTGTCCCTGCCTGGGGCAGGGGGTGGCACTGGATGGGCTTTAAGGTCCCTTCCAACCCAAACCAGTCTGTGATTTATAAAGATAATGAAGCCCTACGTATGTCATGGCTATGCACTCCTGATCTCATTTGCAATCAGAAGCACTTCAGGTACTGGAGGTACCAGCAGTGCTTAAACTATGAGCTCTTTGAGCAAAGTGCCATTTCATTTGGTCTGTGATTGCACAGTGCCTACCACAGTCTGACCTGGATCTGTGGCTTGGACTCAAAGACAATATACCAACACACATAGTAAATTGCAATGAGAAAACCACTCAGTTCACTTGAGACTGAAGACCCTCGCCCTGTTTTGCAGCAGCGTCTGAGCAGTTAGCATCAGGCTCACGGAGACAGAGATGAGCCTTGGCCGAGCAGCTTCACCACATTCAGAGCTTGGCAAATGATGAAATCATAAGTGTGGTTTGTTTTTTCTTTCCAAGAAGGATTGTCTTGTAGTAAGGCACCACAGAGCATCTCAGGAGATGGAGGTTCAGTTTAGGATCTCTTCTACAGATTTCTTGCAAAAGTTGAGAGAAATCATTTACTTTGTCTCAGCACTAAAGTTCTAAAAAGCAGATTTTGGCGTTTTCTTCTGCTGCTCTTATCTTTTTTAAGCATTATGAGTGATTCTAAATGGGGAGATTAGCTTTGTTTGCCCAGAGTGTAACCCAATGGGAGTCCAGTACCAGTGGGGACGTTAGGCTGTACTGTAGTAGAAATCATGGAAACGTTAGTGATTATTCATCAGTCAGTTACATAATTCAAGGTTAGACACACACTCAGTGCTTTACAAACAGATGAAAGTGTGACACATTTCGAACCAAAGAACGATCTTAGAAAATTATGACATACGGTGTCTACAGTGGAGTGACTCAGACTCATAAATTTTACTAATTATTTATTTACCAAAAATGTGTTTGTTCAACAGTCACAATTCTTCACTGATTAGGCTGATAGTTTAAAAATGGAAAAAATATTGGAAATATAAATATGCTGCAATTCATTGTTTTCAAACAAGATTTTCCATTTTTTGCCTTCAGAATTATTTTAAAGTTGCCAACATTTAATTTAGAAAAAAAAGGATTAAAAAATGAAAGATAACACTTCTGTTCTGGTCAGCCAAAATATTCAGTAATTCCAAAGTATTTCTTTCACAATCTGTGTTACTGAAAAAAAAAAAAAAAAAGTTAAGTTTAGCCCAGTAAAAATGTAAGGTAGCAGACATTCAGCTGGTCTGGCTTAGAACAGGCAATTAGCAGTGAAGTTGGCATATGTTGTTGGTTGGACTATTTAGCTGGCTGGATGTTCTTGGATTTTTTTATAAGCCAAACTATTAAGAAACTGCCTCTACAGATTTCCAGAGCTTTATTGCCACGAATATAAGAGCAAATGTCAAGAACAGAGTCAACTTTCTCAACAATAGTGTGTCTCAAAATGCATAAGGAGCTGTGTTATCATCCACGTTTGCAATTCAATGGGTTTTTTTTTCAATGTTTTTTAATATCAAGGGTGAATTGGATTCTCTTTTAATATAGTGTCTTATAAAAGACAATGTGGTGATAACATGATATTGCAGTTTATTTTCATATCGCTGTATTGTTTAGTATTTCTGAGTCACTAATTATGTTTGACAATGCCTAGTGTATCGAGTAATACTGCCATTCAATCAGAATTGAAAGGCTGGCTCCACTTTGACAAAATAACAAGCTCCTTTTATTGCCAAATACAGCCCTGTACATTTTAATGGGCTCATATTGATCATAGGGGCAGAAGACATTACTGAATGCTGCTCAGCAGAAATTACAGAAATGTTATGTAGGAGAAGACAGCATGGCTTGAGAGACAATTCTCCCAATATATCTTTCTGCTGTCTTATTTCCTGGGCAAGCACAAAGGCCTTGTTGGCTATGTCTTATTGTCCTCCTCTGTGCTCTGACAATGATACACCAAAAATACTCTCTCAGCATAAATCACCCAGTTTCTACCGGAGGCAGGGGTACTGTGAACGTACATCTTGCATAAATTAATGAAGTCAATCATATTGTTTTGTCTCTGTAAGTGAAAGGCAAGTTCAGTTTGTCAGACTGCAGCACCACCAACCTAGCCTGACTTCTCTCTAACCTGTCTTAGGTGGAAGAATGAAAATGGAAAGTTGTTTTAAATACTGCATGCTCACCTTGTGGTTTCAACAAAAACTGCATCTCTCCCTTCTCTCTTCCTTGGCTGAGGTTGATGTTTGCCTGCCAACGCACAGAGCATTTGTTGTTCCAGACTGTAGTAAGCTGACATTTTGGCAAAGCAATTTTTTTTCTTATGAAGGAACGAATTGGACCCTTTAGCAGCTTTTTTGTCATAGATAGTCCAGGTGAGCTACAAACTTGAATTTATCATGAACAGTGTGTACTTTCTTCAGAGGAACCAACACCAGCCATGGCTGTTCCTTGAATCCATGTCTCAGTTTTCATGGTGATGCCAATTTAAGGTACTGCAAGAGCAAAAAGAGTGAGATCAGCAACGAGATTTGCCTGTAGATGAAGTACACGGTGTAAGTACCTCCTAGAGCTAAACCACCAGACTCACTGAACCAGGAGCGTGACTTAACAAAAATAATGATTTTGTGTAGCCTGTAGGTCTCCCTGCTGATTCTATATTTGAAATTGTGTCTTTCCAAACTCAAATAGTATTTCAATTGGTGCTGCTCTGAAAGATCTTTATATGTGTATCTACTATAAAAAGGAACAAAATTAACCTTAAAAATACATTTTGTAATGAACCATAGATGCTTTCTTCTGTCTAGTATTGTTGAAAATGTAGTCAGGAGGCTTATCTTGAAGGGAAAATAGGGTCATTTTTTAGGGGAGACACAATTTAATACAGCAACCTCAAAATTAAAACATCTATCATCATTTAGACTGCAAATAACACTGGAAATACTGATTTCAGTAAGACAGTAGTAGAACGGGGTATCCTACTGCTAAAATCACGCTTGTCAGGAAATTGAAGACACTGGGAATTTCGTTTGGCTTCGTGATCCCTGCATTGTCACACCACATTCCCTAAATACAGCCAGAGTTAATTGTAAGTTGTGCTGTGGCCTGTGCTACGTGCATCGGCTTTGTGACGGCAGCATATTCTGTTCACTTTAATCTGTAGCTCTTATGTTAAACTATTTAGTTTTCTGCTGGTTTACACTGTGGTACAACGCTATTTCATATCTAGGGGGGCCTGTGATGCAATGTGAGGTGGTGTGCCCTTTGAAAGGCCGTACACGTCAGCCGAGTTGACAGCTGAGTATTGCCTGTAGAGCAGAAGCCTGGTGCTCGTGCTCTCTGTAGCCAGCGTGTGATAGCTGAGAGTGGGTGGAGACCCCCCTTCCATCACTGCAGACGAGCCATGCAAAGATTGGTGACCTGATATCTCAGGACCAGCATTTCTCATCTTCCTCCATTTCAACCAAGGCCCATGAGAAAAATGGGAGCCCAGAATTTCTGAAAATCAGACTCTTCAAGCCCTATGTCCTGCACCTGTTCAAACCAGTATTTTCATGGATTTCAGTGGAAGGAGCACAGTCCTTTGAATTTTAAATTAGAAAGTCCTTTATCAAGGTACTGGCTGAGAGCAACGGATCTACGTTGTGTTGTATCAGTCGGACACATGGATCTAGAGACGTTAAGACCAAAAAAATCTGAATTCTTGGCCCCTTCCCTCTTAGGTGATTGTTTACAGCTCATCAAGGATAAAGTACCTAAATTGACAATATTCTACCAACTTATTTCGGGGGGGGGGGGAAAGGTGGAACCTCTTTGTTTGTCAAAGGAGTAGAAGGAAATTATAGAGATGGAGAGAAATCAAGGGGCCTTCTAATATTTATGTTGATATATGTCATGGGTAACATTGCTGAAACCAAAGAGACAAGCTGGTAGTAGCAAAGGGTTAAGGAGGGTCACAGGGTGGAGAAGGCTGGCTAGTTAGCTGGGGATCTTCACACACCCTACAGCTGTATGAAATTGGCTGTGGCTCACGTGGTTTCAGATGGTTTCACTGCCTGACCGTGTCACGGGCAATGCCACCACAATCACTGTTCTCGGGGAAGTGGGAAACGTCCTAAATTTATGCCAGCTTTATGAATCTACAGCTGCCTTCCATGAAAGATAAACCAGACCCTGTGGACAGACACAAATCGCTAGCCTACTGCTGTATTACCCTGACAACTGTTTTTTCTATAGAAGCCTAATAAGTATATACAGGCTTCCAAAATAAATAATATCTACTGAGCAGCAAATAGAAGTTGTTTTGTAATGCTGGTCATAAAGCTGAGCAGAAAGCTCAGCTGTTAGGTCTTATTTCTATAATGTGGTGTTTCATTATGATCAGGGGGACCTTTTTTTTTTTTTTGCACCCACACAGCCACAAACACTTTTGGAATTTTAGCTCAAGGGAGTGAAAATCCAGCGTGGCCTTTGTTCCTTTTCAGAAGAGGTTAACAGTGTCCACACTAATGGGAAAATGCTTCACATTCTCCCTGGAAGAAGCCTGGGAGAAGAGTTTGTCCCATGGAGGACTTACCCATTTTGCCTTTATCAGTGGCCCGTGAGAATTTGTTCTGCTGCATGTTAGAAATGTATTTTTTTTTATACTTGTACTGTTTCCATGACCAGCTAGCAGACTGGAAAAAATATATTGCATTGGGGGGTTTAGGGATTTGGATGGCACCATCATGGTGTTTGTAGACAGGCACTGACATATTTTATATTTTTGGTTCAGACACTTGTTCTTTTGGAGTATAATGGACCACAGCAAGCAAGCTCCTCATTTTAAGTTAGATAAGCTGGGAGAGGGGGAAGCAGCTGAAAAAATAGGAGAGGTTACAATTTCATTATATGATCTTCTTTTTGAATTCATTTGATCATTTAAATTTCGTGGGTGTCAGACAAGGTGGTATTGAGTGTCTAGTGAAGGGGAGCTTTCTCTGCACATTGAAGTTCTCTCACAATACTCAGATGTTTCTTTCAAAAACTGTGATTGAAGAGTTTTTTGAGAAAGTACATTAAATGTACTGCTCCTCCCTTCTCCCTCACTTAGAGACAGAGAGAGTTAAAAGCTGCCTGCTAGAAGACAGACAGAATAAACCCTTATAGTAACTGAAAACATTAGGAAGATATAGATGCATATATACATAAAATCCAGGGGAAGTGACTATCTTTAATAAATATTTCTTACAGTATTTGCAATTCAAATGTTATATTGGTGTGTGAGTGCTAGAGAGAGACCTAAAATGAAAATGACTGGAAAGTAACTATTTTTATTGCAGACAGAAAGAAATGTACAACTTAATCAAACAGCATACACAATGAAAAGCAAATTAGATTTCTGAAACTCTTCCTGGTTTTAGTGACTCCCATGTGGCATTTGCAACATGAGCATGCAAACTTGTTTATTTTATAAATAGCAGGCCAATTCCTTACATCGTCCCCATTCTCCTCGTGCCACTCTAGCACCATAGGTGATGATATGTTGATTTAACAGCTGCTGTCTCAGCCCGCCTGCAAAGGGGCATCATCTCCCTTCAGCTGCATCCAGCATAGAGTGAGCTAGAGGAAGGAGGAGGGTCGATCACGGACAGAATATAATTTACTGGTTTGAGCTGGGTGAGGGGCAAAACCAGGCACAGGCAGCTGCGTGGGAAAGAGCATCATCTCTGGGCTGCTCTGGAATGTCAAGGGGGAGCTGAAAGATGGTGTAGGTGAAGGGACCAGAGACCGAGTCTGCCTGGCACCTTAAGACATAATTATTTTCCTTTACAAAATACAAGACACTCTCACATTTTAATCATAATACCCAATGACATGTGAGATGGGTTAGAAATATTGCCAGAAAGGAGGACTTTATACCTCACTAGTGATACAGATGCAAATTGATCACCCCAGAGAGGTTGCCTGGGAGCCCCTTTAACCAATGGCGAGCATTTCTCACTATTCTTCAGCATTTCTGTCTTCTAAGTATTTTTGACTTTGTAACATCAAGGAACTTGGCAGTGACTCATGTAATCTGAGTTTCCCCCCCGCCATCTCTCCCATCAGTTCCCTGGGTGATCCTGAACAAGTTACTTCATTAATTTTAATTGGATGCTGTCATGAGAAAAGGCTTGTAGGGCTGGGCTGCAAGTCTGCAGTCATTCAATCCTTGTTCAGGCAAATTCCTATTAATTCTAGTGGGAATTTTCTCTGTGTCAAGACTGCAAGATTTGCCACAACTGCATGTGCTTAAAAGGCTGCAGCAGTTGGATATAGTTTCTGGTCACTTGAAGGTTTATTAGAATCTGCTATTAATCTGCTATCTTCTTGTCTGCCACTTGAACAAATACAAAAAGACCCTTCCTCAGTCTTCACTGGCTGATTCCAGTCACAGCAGGCATTGCCAAGTGAGGCTGTATTGCTGTTAGCAGCTCTGCCTAGTCCATTCAAACTCTGGGCAAGTCTTGGCCATGAAGGAAAAAGCACAAAATAATGTGTGATTTTGTTTTATTCCCCGACCGTTGTGCAGCAAAAACAAGCAGGTAGATACATTTCCCCAGAAAATCTTAACGTTTGTGTTCCCATCTCCAACTGGGCTGTGAACAGCCCAAGAGAAGGCGGCCAGGCTGGCTTCAATTGCAGGAGAAATCTATCCAAATGTGATCCTTCAGCAGAGGAAAACGGAGAGAGTTTAAATAATTCTTACAAGTTTCTTAAGAATATTGCAAATAAATGGAATGTGGAAATACAAGGTTAGAATGTGAGCGTTCCTGATTTACATAGCTTTGTAGAGCAAATACTGCTATTATAGTTAAAGCCGTGACAGCTACCAATTAAACAATATCCTTTTAAATGCAGGAGTATTACAAAAATACAAGAAGAGTCAGAAAAAACTATTGGAACTGTGTAAAATAAAAGATAAAAATTAAAACTATTTATTATGATGATGATGTTCCACCTGGATTCTCTGCAATTCCTCTCGGGAATTGGTCCTCAGGAGGCTGGGACAAGCTCTTGACACGTGGGAGGGGTGAGGAGGATCTATTTGTGAACGTTTACCCTCAAAACTGAGAAATAGCTCTGCAAATGCTTGTGACTTCTCTTTATTTACTCATTTGTACATTTTCCTTTGCAAGCGTGCCCTCCCCAAGAGAGTGGCCAGAATTCCCATGGGCATGACCAGTCCCGCTGGTAGCGTTCCCTGGCTGCCTCGAGAGGGCTTTAGTGTGAGAGTTGTCTCAACAGGATTGAGAAACCCGGACGTGTAAATGCCACCGGGCGTTTGGGTAAGAAGCAACCACAGTCGCTGTCACCACGGTTGGCATTCAAGACCTCCAGCCCTCTAATTCTGCACAGACTTTATACAGGAGCCCTGAGAGCCTTACAGTGAACTGGCTTCTGTTTCATCCCGTACAGTTTCCTGGGTGTTGTCTTGTTGAGCTGCTCCTCTTCCTCCTTTGATTCTCCCTATGTTTCTACATTTTTCTTCTGCAAACCCTTCTTACCTGCTGCTCTTCTGACACTCTGAAACACTTTATCTTCCCAGCCTCACCTTACCTTTCCAACATCTCTTCTCCCCTAACCCCCAAACCTGATGTTTCTCCCTTTCCCTGAGCCCCTCCCCTCCCACATACTGCCCCAGTGTCCAGGGTGCTCTCCCTGTTTATGCACAGTGAGCAACTCAGCACAATGGGCATCGCTTGGTGTTAGGCAGCCCGAGTGTAACTCAACACTGACTGATGCTTTCTGGCAAAATACAGTTTATGTTGTGAGAAGGAAGAAGAAATTAGCCAAAATAAATCAAAATCTCCCCCAAAACCAGCAAGCAAAACAGTCTTCTATTTTTGTGAAAATTATGGAAATACAAGCTTAATATTATGACATCAACTGGCTAGTAATTACTGCTTACAGACAGTTATATTGTTTAATGTATTTCATCCTGAAAAAAATTCCTCTAGTCATTGTTCACAGAACACCATAGAAGTGCAGCCATCATTTAGCAAAGAACAGCAAAACTGCAACATCTTATTAGATTTGTGTTGAAGAGAACATGGACCTTTGTTTTAGAAGTCTCGCTTATAATCCTTTCCCGTAGGAAGACACGCAGAGCAGTATTTATCTAGCTCAGACAGAAGTGGACACATTTCAACCTCTGCTTCCAGAAAAAGCAGGAATTTCTAAAGTGCTCAGGTCACTGCTCCTTGCTTTCTCCCTGGGTTTGGCTACCAGTCCGTCGGTCAAAACAGTTTCTTCCATTTTCTGTCAGTGATACGTGGTGTCTTAACGGAGGTGTGCCACCCCAAAAAAAATATTTTATTCCTCAAAATACACAGTGGCCCAAGAATGCATGGTTAAGGGACTGAAATACAAAGTAACCTACTTCTGCTTCTTTCACTAACAAAAAGTTGTCTGTTATAAATAACCAAGAGGGGAAGGAGCAGCATGAAGCAAGCAAATTTGTATTGAAGTTGCACTTCAAAGTGAGGATAACATTTTCTAATACATCTGTGACCCAGATCCTCAAGGATACGTAGCTGTTTTACTCTGATGCTTAAATAATTTTAAGGATATGGGCACAGATGATTTAGAAGGACACCTAAATATCTGTCCTCAAAAACGCCTGTGGTTGGCGTCTCCATTTTTGCAAAGGTTTGCAAAGGAGAAAATACTGAAGAGCATGTAATCCAGTGCGTAGCAGAGAAATGAAAACGCTGTGTGAGCTCAAGAGAATGTCTAGAAAATACCCAGCCCCTGGTGAAAGCAGCGGGGCAGTCCGGGGCGCTGGCTCTCACAGGTATTTCTGTGCATGGCTGCAGTACGTGTAGAGGGGAGGGTACAGCCGTACCGTCAGGGAGAAGTGTGCCATCACAGGGAGGGGGACCCATCCCAGTTTCCATTTCAGGCAGGAGAAGAACTTTACAGTGAAGTTAAAAATTTCCTTTTCTAGTCCATCAGTAAGAAATCCTGAAGAGGAGGACGGAATTCTCTTCTGGATGTTATCACTCATTAGTATATGGGAGATTTTGATTACGAGCCATGTCATTAATAGGAGAGGCACATTCACTGTATGCAAATCCTAGCCCAAGGATGGCAATCTAAAGCCTGTGAGCGTGAAATATTGTGCAGGAGAAGCCTATTTGCATGATAGTTCTATAGTTTATTTTCTCTGTATGCCTGCTCTGCACCAACAGATTCTGTGGAGATTGAATATGAAGGAAAACATAAGGAACTCCGCAAAGCATGCTTCAGTCTCTGGGTTCAGCTCACATTCAAACCCCTTTCACCCAGCTTCTGCAGTTCATTACCATATAGTAGAAAAATCCCTTTGCTGGCATGGCTTGATGTTGTACTGCATGTTTCTCATTCAAATACTTTCTCTTTTTTTTTACTTTTTTTTTTTTTTTTTTCCCAGTGAATACTAACTTCAGGGAATATTTCCAGTGAAGTGCTAAGATATAAACGATGTAAATCTTTATTATAGTGCAAAGAGTAGGAAGATCCAACACCGTGGCCTTTTCTGTTGAGCAGTATGTTTTGACATTTTCAGTGGTTTAGGTTCTCTCTGTAATAACAAGGATTAATATGATGTGCCTACAAAGAGATTACATGAATGAGTTGCACAGGAGATTAGGGGGAAATCTCATTTTGTGCACCCATCAACATAGAATCTTTTCTGACTCAAAGAAAAGCAGCCTTCCTTTTCTCCCTCATCAGACCAGATCCTTAAATATCCTCCAGCTATGAGGACTGAAAGAGACCGGGGAACCCAAAGCTAACCTGTATTCTCAGTAAAATTCTAAACAATCTGTCCTGCAAAGGTCACTTCCCCCAGCTAAGCGATACGGCGTGAGTCAGTCCCGCGTGTCTCTCATGTGTGCCACCCTCCAAACCCCATAAAGTGAGCACGCAGTGAGGGAGCTCGCTGTAGCAGAGCTCCTGCTGGTTTATAGTAAGCAAAACACAATAATACAAATTCCTTCTCATTTGGAGAACCTTAAAATACTTGACAAACAATATGTCCCGCAGCACATCTGGGAGACTAGATGGTTTTGTGTTGATGTTATGGATAGCTAAACTAAAACGTGTTCCACTTGTCAAGGGTGCCCAGAGAATCAAAGGCCTGGGAAGAAAAACCCACCAATTCCCAAGAATCTTGTGCTGTAGCTACAAGAAAACCCACTGTGTTTGCTATCCTCCCTGCTTTGGTTTAGTGTTTCCCAGTAAAATATAGTCATTGCACATCTGTGTAGCTCTTTCCACGTCAAAGGTCTCAGACTCATTTACAAAATTGTGAAAGATACACTTCAGCAATAACAATCTCACCCCTTAAGCGTGGCCATATTTGGAACGAAACACAGCCACTGTTCAACAACCCGACTCTGTGTAATAATCTCGGACAGAAAGTGAACAGTGACAAAATGAAACTTGTGGAAAAACTATTAGCTGATATGCATTGTACAATAATTTAAACCGTAAATTGTGGAGACTAGAAAACTTGTCCCAGCGTTTGCTCTCATTTCTCTTCACGCTTCCCATTCATTTTGCATAACTACTTATATTGCAATTGTTCTTCCATCACTTTTTTCTTTTACTAGGGATTCCACATCCAAGTCCAAATACTGCATCTTGCTGCCTCTCTTTTTTCATAACTGGAAGGGTTTGGCTGGACACTGTGGCCACAAAGACCTATTTGGATTTCGTAGAGCCAAATTCTCTTTCTTTCTTTTTTTCTTTCTTTCTTTCTTTCCACTTCCTCCCTCCTCTCTCCATCAACACAAAGTTATACAGTCCCATCCAGCTCTGACTCTTTTGGAACTTCTCTGCTGTGCACAGAATGCTCCCAAAGGGTGGGTTGTCTTTGAAAAAACGGCGCCCTGACGGAAAAGTATAAAGATACCTTTGCTTTTAATGTCAGACAGGAACGTGGCTCCAGCTCTCCACCCTCTGTAACACAATGTAAAAGCACAGATCTATTAACCTTTTGGGAACAATGGAAATCAGACATTTTCTCCTAGGCAATCAGCAGAAAGAGCAAAAAGTCTCTAAAAGATGAGAGAGAGAGAGAGGCTTCACAGAGCTATTGAGTGATAATCCACCCATTGCATAATATTTCGATGACAAGTGTTAATGGGCTTTAAATGTCAGGTGTTGTAACATAACCCACTGTCTACACAAAGAAGTAACCAATATTTTGTATTTGCTTACACAGAAATAGTTACCCTCCTGTCTTTCCCTTCTGAAGAGCAGCTGGCTGGGGTGCGTGTGAGTGGGAGAGAGGTGCCGCAGTCTGACTTGCTTAGCAATCAAGAGGAGGAGAGAGCATCCTGGATTCGCAGTAGGCTGCTCTGTGGGAGGAGGAGTGAATGTCCTTCCCTCCTTGATAACAGCGTTAATGCCAAGCCCACACATCCGTGTGTGTTCTGAGGTGGATTTATCAGTACAAGCCCTTTCCACGAGCTAGCACAGCAGAGGCTTCTGCGCTGGGCGATGTTGTGACCTGCTCTGCTTCCCTAGACGGGGGCTTGAGAGTGAATGTGTGTATCTGTGTACGTGTGCCTCCGTGTGTGTGTGAATCACACAGTTAGATGTCCTTGCACTGCTGTAATTAACCATGGTTTTACCTCTGTTAACTTCTTTTCCTCTTTTTGGAAACCCCAGCTAATTAAAACGATAACAGAATGTTTATGCTGTAGCTAGTCCTTTCCAAAGCCATGGCTCCAGCAATGTCTACAGAAGTATATGCCAGTGTTCTTGGTTCTCAGGCACTTTTAAAATATCAGTTTCTTCTTGCAAATGAAACACACATCCATATATACAGCCTGGACAGCAACAGTGAGGCCTGTCCCTGAGTCATTTCCTTGACATTTAGTTCTGAAAACCATCTTTGGCAATCTTTCAGGACCATGTGGTAGCCAGGGCCATGTCCAAACCACCTGAGTTTGGCCTTCCCTGATGGCAGTCAGCACTTGGATTGTTAATTCACTACAGATGTCAACACTTCTCATCTGGAAGGATCTAATGCCTTGGGTGTACCTTGTTAGCATGCAAGTCCCTCGCAAAAAAAAAAAATCCATGCAAGTTCCCCCTGGAGAATATTGAAAAATGACTGAAACAATACTTGAAAACACTCTTTTTTCCAAATTCTGTGTGGAAACAGCGTGCATTTCGTATTGTAATAGTCCAATGAAAACTATTTAAAATGCTAAGAAACGTGAATCAGCCACTTCAGAACCGAATCTGATGCTGACACGTGCTGTACCTCCGCACTCGTAAGGCATTATTGAGATTTCCTGACGTGGCCTTGGAAAAAAGCTGTGTGGATGTTAACAGTTATACAGAGGGTGAAAGCACGTGGAATTCCAAGGACGGAATAATACAGCCTTGTTGGCTTTGGCAAAGTACAATTTTTAGTGATGAAAACCTGAGAAATTTGGGGTCAGTCCCACAAAGGCTTACACATGTGCTTATCTTTATGCATAACTCATGCGTGCAAATCATTACAGCATTTGGCCTCTGACACGGCTGCTTCAGCAGAGCGTTTTGTGCTGCAAAGCCCAGGGTGTGATCTTGTCCTTGCTGAAGTTAGTGGGACTTTCCATGTGAGCAGTTATTTATGTGAGCCAGCAGAGCTGGCCCGTAAGTGGCTAAAATAGTAAATTAGCTACTCAGATGTTGTGAACTTTAACGTAGCGCTTTCCTCCAAGTTCAGAGGGGAAAAAAAGGAATCTTTGAATAGCAGCTCTATGCTATTTTTCATGATTGTATTATTTACTGTGGTATCGACCCAAAGCCCAAATGAGATTCCCATTCAAGGCTTCTTTATACCACACTTACGCAAGCAATCACTGCTTGGAGTCTAACCATCTTTTGTATTTTTATATAGAGCTTTAAATTTGAAACCTTAAAGTAGGATAGGCTTAATCAGGAACACTGCTGAACTGGGCAAACCTGGTCTTAATACCAGTTCCAGCACTGGTTTAGGCAGGATTGGTAGAGAAATCACTCGCGTGTCTTCTGTTTAGTGTCACTCCATACCAAGATATATAGTTGAAGTTTACACGGTGACAGAAGTCATGATTTTAAACAGCTTTTATTATATGAGACAGGAGTGCCAGAGCAGGAAGACTTGTAGCTATTTAAAAAAATAAGTGTCTACTAACTACCTAAAATCTAAGATTGGTTTTATTTTATGTTTACTGCAAGAGAGTTGTACAACATCAAGCAGATGATGATGAGGCTGTTGGGACACAAGCATTTGGTTGCTGCACCTGGCATTAGCATGGGATGGCAGAATCACTGATCAGGATTTAATTTTGATTTCTTGTCCTAATTTGCATTTCCTGTTACTGTTCGTTGCGTTTCACCGCTGTGGGTTTGAGATCTGACCAAAAGCTGATTGAAAGCTCAAACCAGGAAAAGTCCAGCATTTCTTTCTCTCCTCTAAAAAGAGACAAACAAAAATAAACACCCTCCCTCCCGCTCTTTCCCCTCACCCATATACCCCCTTGGAAATGTCTGCTCCTCAGGAAATAGGCATGAGGAATACGGAACCATTTGTGTCTTATTTAAAGGAGACTCTGGCCATAGCTTTTCCTCTGGTCACTCACAACAATGAGAGGGATGAGGGTGAGAGCGTGTCACTCTCATGGAAGGAGAAGCCCAGAAAAAGAGGAGCGGCTGGAGCCTGAGTACCTCAGAAGAATGGCTTTGAATCTTTGTGTCCATGTGGGAAGAGCTTCCTTGATACCATCTGCTTAAAAAGAAAAAAAAAAAAAAAAGGAAAAATAGGGAGTAGAACAGCTTATTGCCCTTGTCCTTTCAGGGTTTGGTGAAATGGAAGAATCAGCAATACTATGGAATTGTAAGAAAAAACCAAACGGATGAACTGGTGGTCCACCATTGCTGTGCTCTGTCGTTATTTTATGGAAAAATACCGGTGGCCCACCCAGTCCTAAGGAGCTTTATGTGGTGTCTGTAACAGCCAGTGCAGCGGGACAGCGCGGCCCCATTGACGCGGCTGCGTAACGAGACATCCCGCTCTGAGACGTCGGCACGAGCTGACAGGGGCCCTCCGTTTCTCTTTGAATCAACTTGCAGTTTTTAAACAACTGCCTCAATTTGCTGATCGGAAGGGAGTGGTGGTTTATGTTCTTGCCCGATCCGAGAAGCGCCTCTGCGCTCGCTCCCCTCCGTGGGCAGCCCGGGGTGGAAACTGCACCCAGAAACACGGTGTTTCACACAAAACTCTGAATTCAAACACATGGGGGAGAGAGACTGGGGTTAAGAAATGATGCTTTACTTCCTCCAGATCATAATTACAGGGAAGCCGTTTAGAACATCCAGATGATGTTATCAAGCAGCCTCGTTGGAACACAGCTCCATCCCCAACAGTCAATAGCGTCCATGGGGTGGGCATGAGTCATCACGAGAGCGGCTGCGGAGCTCCCCGCTCGGCACCATCCACGCAGTCAAATGTAAATGAAAAGTAGTTTTGATTATCATTTTCATGATCAGAGAGCGGTCTCCTCCCGCGGTCACGACCACCTGTTAGACCACGGGGCTGAGAAGGGGACGCTTTAGCCAATTTTTAGAGAAGTGAGCCGGAAAATCAGTGTACCCCTTCCTTTAGTCTCCGGCTTACAGGGGCAGGTTCTGCTGTTGCGGGGTGTACGGGGGGGGGGCTGCAGGTGTGCGGGGCCGTGGGGGGGGTTCACGCTGCTCCCCCAGCGCCTGCGGGGAGTCAAAAACAAACCAACCCCCCCAAAATCGACCGCTGGAAGAGGCGCTTGCGTCACGCCGCTCCTAGGAGATGCTGCGGGGGGGGACGGGGGGGGGCTCCCCGTGCGGACACGCATGGCCCTCACCGCCCCGGGACGGACAGACGGGGGTGGGGGGGGGGATGGAGGCGAGCCCAGCGTTGATAACCCTCCGATTAAAACGTCCCCGGAGCGGGCTTTTTTCTTTACCGGGCTGCTGAACACTCCCGGAGCAATTTAAAACCGCCGAACCACTATTTATTCACGTAATGCTCTTAAAATTCAAAGTACATTTAATCCCCGGCGCCCTCGTAACGAGTTGGGGGGGTGGTGTGAGCCGCCCGGGCACTAGTGACAGAGCCCAACTTCACCGGGGGCCGCCCCTGAGCCCCTAATTCCCTCCCTCCTTTTCCCCCCTCCTTCTTTCCCCCCCCCCCCCCTTTCCCTCCTTCCCCCCCCGCCTCAGCGCGCTCCCTCCCGCAGGAGGGCGGGGGGCGGCCGCGGCGCAGGAGGAGGAGGAGGAGGAGGAAGGGGAGGGCAGGGGTGCGCCTCGCACACCCGCCAGCTCTCACCTCCGGCGGTGATGCCGCGGCTGCCGCCAGCGCTGCCTCTGCCCCCCACCCCCGGAGAACGCCACCGGGTTTTCCTGAGGTGAGCGGCCACCCCCGGGGGGGAGGGGGGGGGGGCTCTGCCCTTCCCCCAGCCGGGACAAACCCCTCAAATCCCCCCCCCGGGGAAGTTTGGGTGCGGGACGGCGGGGCTGGCACGGAGCATCATTGTCTGTGGTAGAGGGGACACGCGTGGGAGGGGGGGGGCACTTGGCGAGCCGGCCCCAGGTGGGGGGGGAGGATGGGGAGGGAGGTGGCGGCACCCCCCGGCTCGGGGACTGACACCCCGGGCTCTGCTCCCTGCTCCCCCCCGTGGGCGGGGAGTGTTCCGGGGGGGTTTCGCTGTTGGGAAAAGCGGCCGTACCCCGAGAAGGACTTTTAGTGCCAGGGTGGGGGTTGATTTGTACCGGGGGGGTCGCGGATGGCGCTGCCTCAGCGCAGCCCCGCGGGCGCCGTGACCCGGGAGCGCTGGGGAAAGGGGGGGGGGGGTGGTGCGTGTGTGTGCGTGTGTTCACCGGCTCCCCCGGCGCCTTTCGGAAAGTTTTGTGTGTCTCCCGGTGGGGGGGGCCGGGGCGGTGTGTGAGCAGCGGGGGGGTCGGTCCTGCCCGCTCTCCGCCCGTGTTATCCGCGGGGTTGGGGTTCGCATCGATATTGATTCGCGGGGCTCAAGGTTTCCATCCCTCGCGTCTGGGAGAGCTCGTTAGTGGCGACTTGTTTCCATGACGACAGGACCCCTCTGAGTCTTCGGGGTTATCTATTTGCCCGATTTCTTTTTTTTTTTTTTTTTTGCTTTTCATGGAGCGTATCCATACTAGTATCGTGTTTGGTCACCGAGGAGAAAAACGAGCAAATAAAACCTCCGTGATCCTGCGGCCCCTCTGCAGCGTTCCTGTAGCGCTCCGTGATTTCCCCAGCCCTAATTAACGAGCCACGGGATGGGACTAAGCAAGTGTGTGAGTTACACGAGGTTTCTTAGTACTTGTTTTACTGCCTTACCTCCTTTTAACGACAAAGCTGAAACTAAGGCACGGTTTGGCCCGTCTCTGGCTCAGACTACTGCTTAGACACGTTAGTGCCGGGAAGTGGATGTTTGATCTCTCTGGGTATCGTTCAGTGGCAGAGAATCCTCTGAGAGGCGTCGCAGTCTCTGTAGTTTTATTGTTACAGCGGCGCTGGGAATCGGTAGTGGCTTGTTGTGTAACTTTGTCACCTTCTTGTGGTGTGACCTTGACAGGTCTCTCGCTCCTTTCTATCCCCCCTGTCTCAACAAAAGGAAGCGTTGCCCACTTGTACCTCTGAAGTGCTCTGAGCTCATTAAGCAAAACACTTCTAAGATGAAGTACTGTTAAAACTGGATATATCTTTTTCCCTTATGAGTAAACGTATCTTATACATCCCTTTTCCCTAACGATCCAGGTGAAAACCCCCTTTTTAACTTCAGTCTTTATTTAACACAGCACAGTGCTGTTAGCTCTTCCGATGACATGCAGTGTTACCACCCAGCTGAAATCAGTCCTTCTCATCACATTGGTGCTAACTACCAGTCCCTGCTTCCCTGGGTTAACTTCATCAGAGTCAGGTAAAAAGGAGAGTCTTTAGCATTCCTACATTTGTAGGAATATCCGCTATGACAGAGCGTACATCCGGCGAGAAGGTACAGGAGTAAAGAAGGGAAAGACTGTAAAATTGACTGACAGTCTTGATCACTCGCCTGAGAGGGACTAAATGCTTTTTTTGAGAAAGAGAGGGAGCGAGCAGACATGCACTTTTCACTTAACTATATGTCAAGTTAAACATCTGAAACTCTTCTACCAATTTTCATTGTTTCCCGAGAAACACTTTAACGTGTGTTGTTCTGTTGAGAAGCATTGGGAGTGTGTAAGAAACGTTTTAGAATATACAGTTCTAAACTAAAATGCTGCCTGAGAGATGTTCGGTTGTGACCCATTTTAGATGACAGGAGTAGTAAGTTATAATAGTAGGGGAACTTCAGTAAGAAGGGTACATTTTTCTTCTTCCTCAAAATGCTCCTTGTAAGTGAATATTATAAAATTAGTATCTCTCATACTGTGAAGAAGACTCTATCCCCAGCTCAGCTCAGTTCAGCAAAGTGCTAAAACATACGCCTCATTCCAAATGCATTAGTGTTCTCTAATATCAGTAGGCATATCGTGCTTCAAGCTTGGAGTTAAATGTTCCAAAGAATCAAGGCCTGTGACCTTGACTTTGGTATTCTGGTTTTTAGCAGCTTAGTAGCGAGACATCTATCTGAAAAGATTTCTTGGGAACTGGGGACAGTCTGACCATTACTAGCCCTTAGTTACCAGCAAAGTAATTTTATGACAATCCCATGAAAATGACATCTTAGTCAGCATCTCGTCTCCTTTGGATGTCATTGACTTAAATTTCCATACCGAACTATTAAATTTTTACTACTTGGTGCTGCACTGTCAGTATAGGCAGAGGGAAATGGATCTAGGGTTTAACTCTGCTTTACGTCCTCTGCAAAGCTCAATCTTTTATTACTGGTGATAGTAAGAAACAACAGATGCTCTGGTTCAATTCTCAGACCCTCATTCCCATGAGAGGAAAAAAAAATTCTTCATTTTGTTTTTTAAGACTGATAACAGGGCAGCAAGAAAGATAATTTATAAGAAGCCTGTATTACCTTTATAGTTATTTTACTGAACAATAATAACTTAAGATGGTAAAAAGACTTCTGAGTCTATGAGCTGGCACTGACAGAGGTGTTCTGTTCAAGGGAGTGGAAAAAAACCACATAGACCTGAGGGCTAAATCTTACAGGTATGGATGATCATGTTGCTTTATATTGTGTTTTACTCAGCACGATACCAGAGCAGCCTGGATATAACGTACACTGGTTTTCATAAACAAACATGCTTCTGACAGTGTTCACATTCAAACTCCGTATTGCGCAAGCTGCAGATAGCTTAAACTCTGCTGGCATGTGGGAAGAAACTTAATGCTGTTTGTTTCTCTGTTGCTGGAAGTCCCTCAACTGGTTTGGTGAATAAGATACTGGACCAGTATTTAGTGGAGGTGGTTGAGCTCCTCTCTCTGTAACTGATCTACTCTGGACGAGTCGCTGTACCCCTCTCTTTCATCTTTTCCCTAGTCATCCTCCCCCTATTTATCATCCGGTCTTGTTTGTTTGGAGTGTAGGATCTTCAGTGGAGAGTCTTGTTATGTGCATGTATTGTGCCAAGACAGATCTCTGTTGGAGCAGCAGAATGTTACTGTCATAAAATAACAAGAAATGGTAGCCAACATTTTTCCTGTGTTGGTCACCGTGGTCTTTGTGTGATCACTAGTTACTGTCTGCGAGGCAGTAAGATTGTTGCAGATCAGTGTGAAGATGTAATGGAGAAATTGCTTCTAGTGCTAGTTCCTTAAAATTTCTTTTGCTAAACGTATGTGGAGGAAACAGCTTTCAGAGAAGAAGTTCACAGATCTATCCTCCGGGGACTAGAGAGTAAATAATGGCTCATTCCTGTTTTTCCTGCACACCTATGTTTGCTGTCAGCTTGAATGCACTAGTTTTCTGGATGTAAAAATAAGGTAATCATTAATTTTAAATATGCATATTAGCAGCAAGGGGCTCATCAAGGTCAGAAACCAGCACGAAAGATCCAAAGTGGAATCTTGAGGGGTTTTTTTTTTTCCAGTATTTTTAGGAGGGAGAAAGGCAGATGAGTTTCCAAGTATACTTTTTGAGCTTGTAAAACACACAGCTTCGTTTGACAGGAGTGAATAATGGTGTTAGGAAGGTATGAGAGCTGTTCTGTATTATTCCAGTTGGGAGCTTAATTATGTTCTTCATAAGCTACTATAAAATGTTTACACTTCCAAATACAATGTACTTGGTTCAGCTATATTTTTTTGTTCGGTCTCACTTTTCAAAGTCACTGTGCTAATCGATACTGATGCTTTCTGATAAACTGGGCTTTTAGATTTTGGCAGGGTTACTTCCTGTGAAAGGTTTACAGGTGAAAATCTGACTTTTAAAGCGACCTCTTTTCTGTTACATACCGTAGATTTACTTCTGTCTTTCACCAGAATTTAGCTGGCACAATTAAGATAAAACAAAGAATGTATTTTCACATACCAGTGGAAGGTAAAGTACAACTCTTCTGTTCTGGTCATTTTACTCTTCTTCAAGATGAGACTTCTTAAATACAAAGATGTAGAAAAGCTCCTTTCTGACTTTTCATTTACTTGCTGTATTTTTAATGTGTACAATGATTTCAAAACAATTTAGACTTTTAAGGCTCAAATTTGAAACAACCCAAAGAAATTTGTTTTCTTAATAAATGTATTCTGGAGGAAAACCTCCCCCAGGTCTCTAAAATGCCCGATGTTGCGCACCTGCAAGTTCACATGCACAAACTCTCCAGTCACTTTGGAAGTTTTGGGTGTGTTTTCTACTTACAAAATAGATGCACAGTGATACCAGCTCAAACTCCTTCCAAATTGAAGTTGCTTCCAAATCTTTTTATCGCTCAAACCACAAATGGAGTTCAGTAGCTGTAGAGCTCTGCCAGTGAGTCCCACTGAACATGGTGTGGCCTCCTACATGAAGGAATAGAGTGCATGGTAAGTTTTATAAGGATTTAAAAATTCGGCAAGAAGCATGTCACTTGGTGAAGAGAGGGACATTGCAAAAGAGTTACCCAGATAGTGGTGAACGGGGTAGTAACGGTTAGTGGTGTCAACAGTGAGCAGAAGCCAAATTGCAGACGTTAGAGCAGATCAGATCTGAGAGTGAGCAGACCAGACTGCCTTACTGCTTCAGAAACACCAAACAAAAGGATTAAAGGCCGTGAAAGCAAAGACAGAGGCGTTTGCTGGCCTCTATAGATTCTGCAGGATGAAGTCTTCATTATCTCTGCACCTTTGCCTCGATTGTAAAAAGTTCATCCACTGGTGATGAGAAATATCCGTGGTGTAATTCTAATTCAAAAAAGCTGACTAGTATCTAGAGACAGAGGCAAAAAACACGCGGCAAAGGGTTTGTCTTTGCCGTATCATATCTTTGCTCTGGCATCTGGATAGTATCGAGCAGAATTCAGAAGCCTTTGCTCTCGGGAGAATCCTTGAAAATCTAAGAACAGCGTAGTGCAACCTTTGGAACAGTTCACATTTAAAGCACTGGAGGAAAAAATAATAATTTTTTTTTTTCCTTTTCTTTCTGATAACTGGAAAAATGTAAGCAAATTTATCTGCTGGCAGTTTGGAGGATAGAGGATAGACTGCTGCTTTGATTGGCACCCCAGATGCACGTATGCTGCTCTCCAAAATGTGAAGAATGAACAGCCCAAGAAATCCGTACGCAGCAGGAAGAACAGAAAGCACGTTCCCTGCTTACAGCTCCGCACCCTTTGTAGTGCCTACAGAGAGGAGCCGCTGGGTGTGTGAGTCCAGGTGGCAGGAGCTGCTCTCTCTGGCCAGCTGGCCTGACTCGCGGCGTTGGATGGTTCCCCTGGGCCCTGCCACTGCAGCAGAGACGCTGCGAGCGCCGGGGGCTGCCTGGGCGGCCGTGGGAGCCAAGGTGCAGGTCTGGGGTGAGGCAGGGAGAGACCCCCCCCCCCCCCCCCCCTGCAAGGGCAGCGGCCCCAGCAACAGCCTGCCCGCTTCTTTGGAGTCTTTGGAGTCGTGGGCTGACCTCGTCACGCTGGTGAAGCTGAGCAGCACCCCCAGTTTTGTCACTTCACGCCAGGGTGTCTGATGTTGCAGACAGTGAGTCTGTCCCAGCTCCATTTGGAGTCAAGGGCAGAATTCTCACTGATTTCCATAGGAACAAGATGTGTTCCTAAACATACTTCAGTAGCTAGAAAGAAACTTCCTAATAAAGAACGAGACTATAACATTACACAAAACATCAAGCATTGTTGTAGGCTTCAGAGCTCCTAACACTAACATGCTTGCAGTCCAAGGGCTGCGAACACCAAACCTCGGGCATTCCTGGCAGGACCGGGGAGGATTAAGCAGCTCTCGTTCTGCCCTGAGAAACAATTGAGGCTTGATCATGTTGCTGATAAAATCCTCCTTATTCTAATGGCACTATTCAGGTCCCTTAGATGATATCAGGAGTGGAATTCTAGAAGCAGTGAAGTGTGACATGATAGCTGTTACACAAAGGATTTACTGTGTCAAGCAGAAAAGGCAGTGGGATTTCAGTTCACCTGAAGAAGCCAAAGGCCCTTTCCCACACTGATGTGGAGGCTGTTGGAAGTTACCAAGGAAAACGTTGGTCTGCAATTCTGCTGCTTTCAGTTGTTATCTTTAGTCAGACTGGTTCCTAATGAAAACTTTGGTTTTTCTTCCTTTGGGTATTAACTTTTTTGCCCTCTTTCCCCCCACATCTTACGTTTACTGACATTCCTGTGTTTCACTGCTTCTTTAAAAGAGGTTGAAATGAAATTCCTAGAGCCTGTTGCAGGTGGGGGCTTCCAAAGCATAGCTCATAGATATCTGCAGTTCCTTGCTTGCTTTCCAAAATCCCTGCATTCCATTAATTTTGCCGCTAGAAATCCACTGTTCTGTCCAAATAGAGCCATCAGGGTGCACGGAAGCGGTCGGACAGTCGTTTCAGTCAGGATTGTGCGTTTGCTGTTTGTGTTGCTTTCCCAAACGTGAGAGCTCCAGGGCTGCTTTGGCACCCAATTCTCAGCTTGCGGTAGTCAGAATACCATTTTTGCTGGTTGCCAGGTGAAGCATGGTTATCTCCCGCCTTGGACTGATTTGGTTTTGTGGTGAATATTTTGGAGATCACTTTTTTTTTTTTCCCCCTGTATCTTCCTAACAGCATCAACATTTATCAAATTCTTCTTCGCTGTCCCAGCTGAAACCAGGACATTCACCTACTCCTCTGCCCAACAATTCTTATGCTTGGGGGGAAAAAAAGCCAAAAAAAAAAAGTTTTGTTTTGTAAAGCATGTGGCTGATATATTTTCCCATTATATCACTTCCCAGGTAATTTATATTTTAACGTTCAAAAACATAGACAAAATTCTACAGAGGTAAACTTTCCCAAGGAAATTGTGTTTGCTTCAGACACTTCATCTTGAATGGCAAATATGAACGTTCAATATGCATTAAAAATCCAGAATAATGACGTTGTCTTATGTAGCTAAGGTTGGGTTCTTTGTTCCTCTCTTGTATAACCATGGCACATCCTTTGGACAGAAAGATGCCAGGATAATAGACCAAACTTCCTATTCTGAAGATACAAAATAGAATTTCTAAAGGTACAAGATAACCCAAAATGCAGAATGTGAATACAAAGCTGTTGGACTGATTTACTTGAAAGCTGTAAAAGACAGTGTAAGACTACAGGCAGAAATGGTGTCAGCCCAAACTTTTATAGGCATAAAGAATTTAACACTATCCAAAATGGGGGAAATGTCGAGCATGTGTGAATGGAAACTGAACAGTGTCGTCACAGGATGGTCTTCACTGTTGTTTTGTGGGGGGGAAAAAAAAAAAATTAAGACTTTCCTTCTTCTAAATATCATGTTGTTGGTTGCACTAACAGTTAAATTCCCCTCACGGCTATGGGTACAGGAGCCCTGGCCTGAATAAAACACTGGTTGCATATCTGGCTTCTTGGGAGAGTTGCTCACGGACAGATTGGGCTCGAATTGAAGAGTCATGAGAGAAATCAGTGAGTGGCCGTTCTCAGTATTGAAATAATTTTTATGAAGCAAGTTCAATGTAGTCATGCTTGTTACCTTTTTTTGACTGTGTGGAGTTTTAAGAGTAATTCATTGTGATCCTGTTGTAAAGCATTGCAACATGGCAGCATTTCCTTGATTAAGATGTTGCAGAATTTTCATTTTTAGAAATACTATTGGCAGGGATTTAGAAACCTGGACTTTAGCCAGAAAATAAACATTCACTGAAGCCAGCTATGCGAGGGGATTCTGTGCACACAAGTTGGAGACTGTTAATTATTACTTTGTGTTGCAGCCTCTCTCCTCTGTGTTTGGGCAAATCTGTGAATTCCTACGTGAAGTAACTCGGTGGCCGTGTAACGGGAGGGCTCGCTCTAGAGCAGGGGCAGTAGCCAGCACAGTGGTTACGGAGCCCCATCCTGGCCCAGAGCCCTTCAGGGACTCGTGGCAAATGGAAATGGTCCTGTGGGCTTGGTGCTGCTCTGCTTCTGACCTGTGATTTGTGACAGTCCCCAAGTTGTTCTTGTGCTAGAAGAGCAGCGGGTGTCCCCGTCACTGTGTGGTCAGCACCTCTGCTGCAAAGATCAGGCTCGGTCCCTCTTCACTCCCTCCCCTTTCTGTTTCCTTCCTTTGCACTCAGGGTGAGCGTTGCTGTTCATCTCTTGACTAGTGTCAGTCAAAACAGCTCCCTTGAAACTCTAGAGGTTTTACATAAGAGACAAGTTTTACATAAGAAAGCAGCTCACGTCATACATTGCTGATGATAATTACTTGTTAGGAGCCTCACACACAGAACTGTATTTATAAATTACAAGCCCATCTTGCAACAGAGAAACCATTCATCTTTATTTCAGAGTAGAAGAGCCCAGGTGAAGCGTTACGGCACAGGGCTCAAATATTTCTTTAATATGAAATAACTGTTTTCAGGACATGTATCCTACTTTTCTAAGTCCATGGGCAAATTCTTATTTATTTGAATGGAAGCAAGGTCAAGCCCCATGCACCTGAGGGATGCTATTGTGCAAACAAACCCTTGCTGAGTCCCCTCTGCAGGGATTGGGACGCGCTCCTGGCCTGTAATCTAAATATAACAATGTGAGATTTATGAGGAAGGGATTTGGCAGTAATAATACTTCTTTTGCCTTTCTACTCTTTATCATTAGCTTCCCACACTTTGGGGTCACTCTCAGCAGAGCGCTGTTCATCCATTCATTGTCTGTGTTAGTCTCTATCTTCTTCCTCATGGTAACATACTCATAGCAGGGGAAGCTCTATCCATCACTAGTCATTTAAGCCCTAAGGCCATACTCCAAAGCTTGCTTTCACTTTTTTTTTCTAGAATCTATTATACACAAGAGAACTTAATATATATCCACATACAGACATACATGCGTAGCTCTCATTAAAATTAATTGTGTGTGTTCATTTTATGCTTTTGTAATTGGTCTGATCTCTCAGTGATAATATGAGGGGCACAACAAGGTTAACGCTTATGGCAAATTTTGGTCCACAGTTTGTAACCCTTATACCTATTTTTTAACTCCACCTAGCTTCTCCCTAAATCTTCTGAGTTTGGACTGCAGTGGAAGATTTGCAGTAGCATAAACGTGAGTCCGAATGTTTGAGAACTAATAAGAACAAAATTTATTACTTTACATATTGAACATCCCTCTGAACTTACTGCAGTGATGGAAGTGAAACATGGAATAAAGATGTTCACAAGGCTTCACAGCTTTAAACATTTAAGAGATTATTTTTCTCTTTTGTTCTTCTCTGAAGTATGAAATTTAATCTAATAGTCTTAAATCAATGGTAATTATAGTCCAACCTTAAAACCTCAAGCAAGAGCTCCCAACAACACAGGGATGCTTTTCAGAAGCGCCCTGTACTGCCTGTCTCACAGTAAGCCCTGGTCTTGGTTCTGGGTGCTTTTTAAGGAAAGATAAAAGAGGAACAATATTCTCCAGGAAGGCAGCACCTTTCTTAAGCAGGATGTGTTTATGTTATTGTTTGTTTCGATAGTTAGGCTTTAAAAGCAAGCATTGTCTTTTGCAACCTTCTGCATAATAGTTATATTACAACGAACCATTAAAAGCCCCGTATAAAATAAATAATGTAAATTAAACTGTAGTGCTGTCACTTGTCACGATCAAAGCTGAGATTTCTCTTCCTTTAGTTGCTGAACTTGCTCTTCCTTTTCTGCTCTGCCTTGTCAGTCTTGCATCCCTCTTTAGGCGGGCTTAGGCAGGCACGTAGTGGAGAGTAATGGCACTCTTGTCATTTATTTTAATTGCCAAAGTAAGGACTGGCTGAGTTTCGCAGTACATGGGTGGCGTGGGCTGGGCTAATAAAGCTTGGGTGTCCAGCAGCTGCCTACAAACTCCAAAATTTGCCAGACTTCTATTTATTGTGCCTTCTTCCTCTTCATATCTTGCATAGGAAATGATACTAGGAACAGTGGCAGTGCTTTTGTTTAATGCAATACTGATCAGAACCAGGAACACTCTTTTCCTGTTTCATGAGCCTAATTCCTATTTCCTTTTCCTTTCTGTTTGGTATGAAGTAAATGGTCGGGTGTTTTAATTTTGAACATCAAAACCAAACAAATGTTTATCCCATTTAAACACAAACATCTCTTCTAGTTTTTTTCCAATTCGGCTGCCAAAACAACAAGAAATACCAGTCAGCTGGATAGCCTTATTGGAGAATTTATATCTGGCACAGAGCGGCCCCTCAGAAGAACCTGGTTTTTCCTGTGAATTGAGATGCTGAGTGCATGATATGATCAGTTTGTTTCCAGAGTTGTCATCATTGCAGGTCCTATTTTCTTGAAGACAAGTCCTGTCTTCTTGCACAAGAGCATTTTCCATGATTGAAAACCCAGAGATGCACAGAGTTTGAAGAGTTTAGGAAACCACTAAAAAAATCTCAAAGCTGGGTTTAAGGGAGTAAATTACCTATGTCCTTTTCTTGAGGGGAAAAAAAAAAAAAAGCAAAGGCATGGTCCTCAAGAAACTTTGGATCTTCAGTTCTTAAGCCCCGACTGGCTTCATGGAATCACAAACTTTTTTTATCCAGTTTCAAAAAGTGCTGTTAATATGAAATATATTTTTTGATAGAGACCCGTTGGGTCATATGGTGAAATTCTCTCACCTGTCGTTTCTCTATCCGTGCTGAATACAAGCCATCAGTATGATGGTTTTGTTCATGTGGGAGGGGAGGAGGAGGAAGGAAGGATGTCAGCGAAATTAAATTGCCCAGCTATTAGTAGCAAAGCAGACCCAATAATGCGAGCTGTGTGGTGTATGGCTTACTGTACCCCTGACAAATGTAAGGATATAACAAAACCAAACGTAACGATATAACAAATACAGAGCCTGAATTTTGAAGCACCAAGTGATGATGGATGTAGCAGAAATCCATCGGGATGGCAGATTCTCCAGCCTTCCTTCCCCTGTGAAAGGGATCCAGACTTCCCAGCGAGACTAAGCAGAAGTTTCAGTGATTGACCACGCATAAATAAGCACCTAAGCAAGACTGAAGTATGCTTTATCACAAGAGTGAAGGATCTCTGAAATGTAATGATACGAGTAGTTAGCAGCAGATCTCCCACATTAGAAGGATGAAATAATGTCTGAAGAGCATGCTGCTTTAAGACAGAAGTAGTAAAGTACCACTTAAAATTTAAAAAATAAAAATTCCTTCTGCGTGTTCTGTTTTCTTAATGGTGTGCTGTATCAGTTTTTGGTCAAAACTGAAGTTCACCAGGACACAAACCCTTCATTTTTCGCCATATAAAGCACAATACACTGGAAAGTAAAGCCCTCAAAACACAGGTGATCAGCAGGACACAAACAAAAGGCGTAAATATCTACACAGTATTGGATTCCTACCAAAAAAAGCCCTGGGAAGATTGTCATTCTTATCTCATTAGGACAACAGAAGGGATCAGCTGCTTTCCTAGAAACAACTTAAGGACTGCACGAGTCTGTTTTTCCTGAAGACCTTATTCTCCAGAGGCCAAAAACCAGGCAGTGTGCAGGCTGACCACTTCACAAGAACCTGCTGAAGCTTTTGCCTGCTGAATGCCCTGTGCAGGGTCCAAGAGCAATTTTAAGTTGAATATCTAGATAGCTGCTGTCTATGCTCAGTAATAACTGCATGTCAGTATAGTGGCTTTGTCCTTTCACGGGAATCTGCTTTCAGGATGTAAAAGTCTGTTTGAAGAGTTTTTCTTGCATGCTCTGACCCTGAGCTGTGACTTCATTATATTCTGTGGTTTTAGAGGGTCCAAAGCTGGGTTGGCTCTTCAGTAAGGCACAGTGAAGGGTGGGTTATAAGTATCAAATTGTGAAGTTTTTGTTCCTGTAGCTGACCATTAGAACTTGAGGCTCTGGTAGTTTGTATTTGCCCAGAAGCAGACTTGCAGCCCGCCTGGAGAGCGTCTTCTCGTACTAAGAGGTTTCAGAAAACTGTGGTCTTTGTGGCCGTTTGAAGTCATGATTTGTTCTTGTAGAGTAATGCTTTGATTTCGTATGGGCATTCTGCAGGGATGGGGAGCAGGGCAAGGAGACTGGGCTTTGGTGTGGTTCTTTTGGGTTGGGCAGATCACACAGGAGCAGGATGGGAGAGTGGATGAGAAGCATCCGTCTAGCTTGCTGCCGTGTCTCTGGTACTGGCTGGGCTAGATATCTGATACTGGTTGGTGCTGGTCTCTTCTCACAGGTAATTAGAACAGAGGGAATGGCTTTAAACTGCAACAGGGGAGGTTCAGACTGGACATTAGGAAAAAATGTTTCCCAGAAAGAGTGGTCAGAGAGTGGAATAGGCTGCCCAGGGAGGGGGTGGAGTCACCACCCCTGGGTGTGTTTAAGGGTCGTTTGGATGAGATGTTGGGGGATGTGGTGTAGGGGAGAACTTCGTAGAGTAGGGTTGATGGTTGGACTCGATGATCCCGAGGGCCTTTTCCAACCTGAATGATTCTGTGATTCTGATTCCTGTCGGGTAAGTACAGGGCAAACGTATTTCCGCAGATAGACCCTTTCAGCTTCTGGCTAGCTGCCTCACAGGTACTTCCTGTATTCGAGGTCATAGTTTTATGTTTAATAGCTGTTGGTGGATGTTTTTATCCATAAAATTCATTTAATTATTCTTGAAATACAACTAAGCTTTTGCCATTAAAAAAAAAAATCCAGTTAAACCGCATGGTGGAAAATACCACCTCCTTTTGTCTGGTTTAGAACTGCTGTGTGATAATACTGTAATTCTTGTATTGTGAGAAGTGATGCATAACTGTTGCCTATTCAGTTTGTCAGTGTCACTTGTAGATTTTTATAGACTTTTATGAGATTCCTTCCCAGCTGAATCTTCCTGGTCTGTTTAAATGCTTGCATACGGAAACCATTCTACACCTCTTACTATCCTCATTCCCCCCTGTTCCCTTTCCAGCTCTGGAGATGTAGATAAACCATAAACTAGTACCATGATATAATGAGCTTTTCTTTTGTTCCCTTTTTTCCCTCAGCAGCTTCTGAAACGCTCTCTGCTTTCTGACTGAGTACTAAATCACCATCTGCATGGAATTGATGCGTATGAATTTTTTTATTACAACTTTCCTATTTCTAAGATGCAGTAGCCCACCACTGTGCAAAGCTAGTGAAGGGAGGGGGTTTCCTCCCTGCATTACTTTGCATTTACCAATGTGAATTTCATTATCTGTCTTATCCCCCAGTTACTCAGTATCCTGAGTGATGGCTTCTCCTGGAATGATTTCTGGGTGAAGACAGGGAAGTGTTCTGCCAAGCTGTGGATGCTTCGAACGGGGAGTCAGCTCAGTGTAAGGGAATGTGTGTCTCGGGACTTGTCAGAGTTTTGTAGAATCGGAACTCCTAAGTTCTCTAAAATAAATTCAGTCAAGAAATTCTTCTGTTAAGCCTGTGCATTTCTTTACCTTCAGCCACAGAGTCTTTGAAGGATTTAATGGGCAAAACCTGACAGCCGAGTGAGGTTATGGAGGAGTAGTGGCATCAGAAACGTGAAAGGTCTGCACTGCTAGTTTTTAGGATCAAGGGCAGCGGCAGGAGGAGCAGAACACATGGTTCCAGAAGATAAGTTGACAAGGAGAGGAGAAGACACCTGGAATCACAAAAAAAGAGATAAAGTTTGGTCTCCACCAAAAATCTGTTAACTTAGAAACAGCATCTTGAGAGGAGGATGAGGCTATGGTCAGGTACTCGATGAGCAGACGGCAGAAGCGTTCACAGAATACGTGCGCTGTGGTCATTGGGGTTCTGTAGATTTTTGTTTTTTCTCAACTGGCAAGAGTGAAGCAGTTGACTTTATGCTGTGTTTCTTGTACAGATTTAAAGTTCGAGACAGAAATGGGACTTGTTTTTTCCTCACCATGCAGTGTTTAGGTCAGCAGTAGGAATTAGACTCTTTACTGCTGAGAGAAGGGACCTTCAAAGTGATCTGAACTCCCCGTGCTTATTCAGACTGCTTTAAAACTAGAGTATGTGTCCTTAGGGATGCAGTATTTAGGCTTTTTGTGTAAAGCAATCTTAAGATGTGTCTCCTCACAAAATACAAAACAAGAAGAAAAATATTCAATGTTGTCAAGTCTTCCTTCCCCTCTAAATCATAAGTTTTGCCCATGTGGAAACTAGCAGTGGCTTCAGTGAGTCACCAGATGTTTAGGGTTTTTCCCTTCCTGTGTCTTTGCCTTGGCTAGGGTATGGGTAGTCGTTACCTCTTTGGGAAAGCAAATTTCAGTTATTGGTGTTGCAAAAGGATTTGGTTCATTGTGGACTCACAGAGTGTGCCTAGGCAAAATACTTAAGGGGGCTACTGTCTAGCTAGTCTTCGCATGAACCTATCTCAAGGAGACAGAAGAATCGTGGAACATCGTCAACAGCAAACAATAGCAGCTCAGATATTGAAGAGAATTGAGTTATTTTTGCAGTAGCCCTTTGTCGTGGCATCCTTGTGGTCACATGAGCAGTTTGAGGTGCCTTCATTTCCAAATATGGTATTAATGTTATTTTTGTTTGTAGGGGATTTACCTCCTTGCTTTGATTTACCCTGTGAATTCTAGTTCTGTCCAGAGCTGTTTAGACCCTCTAATCATGCTCTTTTGCTATTTCTTTTAGATTAAGGCATCAGCATTGTCAGCATTAACCTTTTATATCATCAAAATATCTACAATTTTCCTTTAATTACCTTCTTTGCTGGGAGAGTAATCTACGGAATACATTCCCTCAAGAGGCACCATAAAGGTATTCTGTGTTTCTGACAGCTTCAGGCATAACTTTGGGCTGCCTAAGGTATATTTGGAATAATTTGTTTCTCCCTCATTCTCTTTTTATGTATTTGATTGGTTCTTCTCAGCCAATGTCTTAAGTTCTACCTTCTTTTATACTGCAGGTGTGTTCACTCTTTGCTTTTACATGTTTCTCCAATAGCCATGTGACAAAAGACTTGTTTGATTTCAGGGTGATAGTCTCGCTTATCTTCTTCTAAAACCCTGTACATAACACTTAAATAGAATTAATTGTGTTATTGACATGGTTCTCATTCATATTTTGCTGGCTCTGTTCCTTATATGCTCTTGCTTAAGTGACATAACCCCCTTGTAGTCACTGCATCCATTCTTCATACGGACAGAAGTTACCTTGCTGTCAGTTCACCATAGGTCCACGGGCAACTTTCTGTATCAGATTTCTTTTGCTTGTAATAGTTTTTGTTCTTTTTAGTTTGCATAGTGGTTATCCACTGTGTACTTGGATTTGCTTCACTTGGCATCTCCTCGTTTCCTTGAGAAAGTTCAAGTCTGCATCTTGCAGTGATCCTTCTCTGTGTCTGTTGTATGTTGTAGTTACAGCCTGGTCTCCTGTCAGTGCACTATTCCTTGTTTATCTCTGAGGATGTTCACAGTTGGCCCTCTCTGCTGGAGACAATCAACTGCTGTCAGAAATACGATTTCTTCAAACTGTCTCACACTTGGCTGGTGCTCAGTCCTAGTAGATGGGACGTGATTCATTGAACTGGAGGTATTCATGCACAGTTCTCTCCCCCTGTCATCATTCAGCGGAGTCAATAGCTCATTCCTGGTCTTCCAAATGGAGATCTTCATATTGATTTGCATGCGGAAAGTGCTTCCTTCTCCACTGAACTGAGTATAGATACAGATCTGTCTGCTGCGGAAAGTTTTAAAAGATAAGTGAGATGTATCCCAGGAATGTCTAAATATCCTCCAGGAGAATTTCTGCTTAGGGACCCTTAACTTACCTCTCTTCTACTCAAGGCCTTGAACAGACAACAGATTTCTTGTCCTAGTGTAATTTGGTTTGGTTTGGTTTTCTTCCTGGAACACCATTCTGTACTTGATTTTAGAAACGAAACATGGGGCACAGCAGTCTTTTCCACAAGAGCTTGGTCTCTTTGCAAGGTTGTGCCTAGATATGGGAAGCAAGAGCAATGATCACAGCTAGTCAATCCATCATCCTGGGCCAGTCAGCAGTCCCTACTTCAGATAATGTAAGCTCTCCCCGAAGACTTGTTCCCAATATGCCTCTCTTCTTAATATCTGTTATTGGATTAATACTCAGTCTGCCCTTTGGATGGGCCAGCAAAGCAAGCTGAGACAACAGAGCTTTAGCACACAGAAAACTCAAGCCTTGCGTATTCACTACTGCCTGAGAAGAGCAGGGCTGACATCTCGGATAAGGCCCTTCACAGGTATGTGCAGCATTGTTTAGCTAGTTAATCTAATAAGTAAATCAATATTTTGTTTATTGATTTTAAGTGTTTTAAATTCTGTAGCTTGTTCTCATTGGTTGGTCGTGGTCGTTAACCTTTAAATTATTTGAAGTTGGGAGACTGGGGAGAGGGGATATGGGTCAGTGAAAATCACACAAAGGTGCCTGCTGCATGGTACCAATTAAATAGATGTGGGCTAAAATGAAGCAGACGTTAGCGGAGTCAGTCGGATCTGAGACACTGGGTAACAAAACTGACCGTTTCAAGTGCTGAAGGAATTGTTCTTTTCAGATAGTTGGTAAAGTGACTTAAAACGTTGCTCAGTGATGAAGTATTACATGGTGATTACTATGGAAGTAAAAAATACCACTCTTCCTGCTGTTTTCACTTAAGTCCTTCCTTAGCTACATTGATTCTTAAAAGAATTGGAACAGGCTTTGAATTTTCATTCTGCACAACTGGTTTTAGTTTCAAAGTGCATTTAGGGCAGAAAATTTCTTTTAACAGTGTTCAAAAATACCTTCCCTGTACCTGGTAGTCCAGTTATCAGTAGTGAGTGCTAAGGTTTTTAAGTACATCTTCCTAAACAGCTGAAAGAAATGTGCTTTTATTACCCAAAGCTACATACTTGTTCAGTTGGACTCTAGCCTGTGTTTTGCATAAACTTGCTTCGTATGTGCAACATCCTTTTCATTCCTGTACCTTGTTGCTAAGAGGCTTTCTCAGTCATTGGTCCATTCTCACTCTTCATTTTTATTAATATCCTATCTCATATTAGTTTCTTGTTTCCATTTATGTAGTGCGCTATGTTTCAGCATAGTTAATAGGTGTTTTTTACTGAAAGACAGTAAAACAGCTTTGGAGTAGGTTTTAAAACATATTTTAGTGGGTTTGAAAACCTGGTTTGTCACATTTAGCAGCTTGAGACAATGTACTGTAATTTCCAGCTTCGTTCAGGCAGATTCCAAAAGGTCAAGCTATTAAGTGGAAACACCTTCATGAACTCAAGAATATTTAAAACTTCTCTTACACTGAACATGCCGTGTGCATTGTGGCAATGACAGTCGTTGCTTTGCTGGTCATTCAAGGTTCAGGACTGCACAAGGTTCTGACTCGCTTCTGTTTTCCTAAACCTGTTCTGGGGCCTTCTTCGAATACGCAGAAAGTCCAGATAACAGGAGAGGTTACTCTGGTGGAATGTGACTAATCTCATGAGGATCTAGCAAAAAACAAGGTCTGAGCTCGTAGATCTCGTAGATATCCTTTCATATGTGCCATATATCATGTATGCTCTATATCATATGTATATCATATACATATTGTGTATCTATGATGTGTATGTTGTATAGATTGTGTATATATCGTATCATGTATATCTCACATCATTTTCAGTTATTTTAGCACAAGCAGCTGAGGACAAATGTTAAAGCAGGAAAGCCTGAAATGTCATTTCCATTGCATTGTGAAGTGCATGTAACAATAAACTTTTAGAGGCAAGTTTTCTGTAATTAAATTAAAAGCAAGAATGTTTTGAAATCTTTGGCATCCGTTTCCGCTCCCCCGTGTTGCTTACGTGAAGTATTCTGACTTTCTCCAAGATGGGATCCTTCTTGGTGACCAAAGGGACTAGCATAGTGATGACTTCACAGCATCCAAAGGGTGAAAGTCAAGCTGCTACAGACGAATGGGGAGCCTTTTTGTTAGGGCAATATGAATATACCTGTCAGATTTTAAAACCCTTCAGGAATACTTCAAAAGAAAAAGAATATTAATATCCAAGAATATTCCTTGTCCCTTAAGATGAATGCCTGAAAATCCCTTGTCCAAAAATGTTACAGAGATCTTTCAAGTAACGGGAGAAATGGCTTTCACATCACTTGTTCTCCAGAAGTAAAACTTCCTGGGGTTTGAACAGAAGTCACGCTGCTTGTAATTAATGACAGAATCGTTTTTATCTTTAAAAAAGCTTATTCTTAAAAGAGTGAGACATCAAAAGGGTCCAGGTCCAGTAAGAGAAGTAGGATCTTTGATTCTTTCAGTCTGTCTCTCTGCAAACCCTGACCAAAGCAGATGATTGCACTGATCCTCATGTTGTGACACTGTGACACAACGGGAGCGAGGGGGTGCTCACAGTGACCTGTCAGCACTGCAGGGGTTGTTATATAGTGCTGTTACACTGGGTTAGCATACTGGAGACCTAAGTTGTCAGTTGGTCATGGAGCACTGAGGCAACTGGATAGATTTTTAGCCTATGAATAGCTGAAAACTAGAGAGCACCACTGGAGGCTGTTGGGTGCTGTCTGCAGACTGTGCTGGAGTGTGTGGAACTGATCTACATGCGGGCTCTCCAGCGGAGTCGGGTTTGAAACAGTGGAGAAAATACTAATATTTGCAGCAGTAGTTATTTTGTGTTGTAAAAGTGCTGATTTTCCTGATTTGAAAACAACTTTAGTGATCTGATTACCTTTTTCCAGTAAGAAAGTTCTGAAGGACTGAAGTATTCATTTTTTGAGTTATATTATGGGTAGCTTTAGAGTGCATTAATTTTTTCAGCACTGAGCCAATGGGAGAAAAAACATTTATCTTCGTATGAATGAACAATCTGAATGATGTGTTTGCATGACAGAACAATATGAATTTTACAGAATACACAAAGAGTTTTTATTTTCAATAATTGTATTAAAAGCAGAGAAGCTTTAGTATGGCTTTTAGTAGTGAAAATAGGTGACATAAATATATGTTTTATAATATAAATACTTACGGCTCATGATTTTTTTTCTTAGGGTACAACAAACCTTTCCAGAATGTTTTTCATGCTGCAACTACAAAGGCAAATTGAAATATGATGCAAAGTGGATAAAAAAGTAGCATGCTTATGAGGTGCTGCGGTGTGATGTTGACAGGTTGATAGATCCATCGTAGTGGAAATGCTTTTGCCGTAGCGCCCGCTGTGTAACTGTTCGTAATAAAACCAAATTACTTTTAGACCTCTCACATTGCGTTCTCTTAAATACACAGGCACACACTCACATTTTCCTTTGCCTCTGCTCAGGCTTTACCAGCAGCTTCCTCGCACGCTGGAAGACCTGCCTTTGTAGGCAGAGGATGTGCTGTAGGAGGCCCTGATGTTCAGGGGGTTTGGGTTTTCATGTTCATGTCTCAGCTGGATCCCTACTCTGCTTTTCTGTCGTCATCATGGAAATACCACTTTGCTCCTCGCTAGTATCTTGCTAGTACAATGGGAAGCCTGACTGGAGGAAAGATGGATAATTTGGGTGCTTTTCCCTTGTTACAAGGCCAAGGTGGAAGTTTTCACTAACGTTCTGGTGGTGCTGATGTTTGCTCTTTGTGAGCAGTTTGAGACCCGCTGACATGCTCGAAGGCTGAGTAAGGCTGAACTCAGTTGGCTCTTGTTCTCCTCCACCTGTTAGACAGAGAACCCAAACCCTTGCGGCAGGTTAACTGGCAGCGCTTTCAAACACTGATTAGCTCTGAAACCTGGTGTATGTACTTCTGCGGGAGATCTGCCTTTTTCATAGTAACACCGGCTTTCAGAAAGCATTCTGATCCCTGTTCCCACAGAAGGTTTGAAAACGTCTGTGGGTTGTCACACCAGTATGACTGCCTGGATTTTTAAATTAATTGTTTTAATTGCAAATGCTCTGTTAGCCCTTCACATGGACGTTCTGAACTGACTGTATTATACAGTTGCAGTTGAGACAGTGCTTTAAAACCAGCTTGTTTCAAGTTCATTGAGCTGATATCCTCACAGGTCTGTCTTAAGTGCATCTATTTGTCTTGTATTGCACACATTTAGCAGTCAGTCAGAGGTCTTTAGTTCAGAAGTCTTTGTATTGCTGTCACAAAGGTGGCTGCTTTGGCTTTTCTCATTGCTTGTTGGGTTGTAAACGTAAATTGTCATATTTGTCTTCATCCCTAGCCAGTTTTCCTTTCCGCTTCCTTTAATGAACAATGCCTTCTGGATTTCTTTATGGCTTGTTTTACTTGAAGATCCCGGGTATTTTTCTACTAGATAAAAAAAGAGGCTTACTCTTTCATATGTATCAGTGATTCTTAGATGTGTGCTTTTTGCAGCTTTTACCTTTATTAGTAATCAAACGACTGTGCCCTGCAAGGAAGCAAACTGTGATGTTTAAATTCTGCTTGCTACCTCTTGACTCCCCTGAAGAAGATTATTGCTTCTTCAGGTGAACTTTGGTCTCATCTCTGAGCATATTTTCCAATAGCCTTCATTTGAAGAGCCCCTTTGTGACACGGTTTATGATGTTGGAAGGCAGTTGCGGTGCAGGTGCCTCGCCTGGTTATGAACCTTTCTGGGAAGGATTAGGTGGAACTTGGTGCCCACTGTGTTGCAGTTTCAAGTTGCAAGCCTGATTAACTAAGAAGTGTATTCGTAAGTGTGATTTTTTTTCTTAAATTCTTTCTTAATTAGTGCTGTACTTCAAGGTGAGTTTTCTTCTTAGACTGAGGGAGATGCTTCTGTAAGATTAGAGTGGCCTTCCCAATTACTGTTAATTACCTTATAATAGGAGGAAGATGATGAAGTGCATGACTTGCTTTGGAAATTCATCTGTTCAAAATTGCCTTCGGAAGTTGGTATGCTTAGAGCTTATGAGGAAGGTGAAATCGCAGTTTTACCCTTTTTGTCTGGCATTTTCAGTATACAATTGAGGTAAAGACGGTAGTGGGGGGAGAAGAAAGACTCGACCCAAAAGCATCCTGCGAGCGTAGATAGCTCTTGGCTAGAAGTGTATCAGGTTAAGAACAAAGCCTCCTTTAAACTGACGTTTTGTTATTCACTGGATGGTGTTTCTAACTGATAGGGGTTTGAGCTACTGTGATGTACCTTCTCAAAGAAAACACAATTTTTAAGCTATGTAAACATCAGTCTAATCTAAAACATTCTGAAACCGTTTCCTTACTACTTCAAATTAAATGGTGTTTCAATAAGTGATAGGACAAGAGGTAATGGCCTCAAGTTGCGCCAGGGAAGGTTTAGACTAGATATTAGGAAGTATTTCTTTACAGAATGAGTAGTTAGGCATTGGAATGGGCTGCCCAGGGAGGTGGTGGAGTCCCCATCCCTGGAGGGGTTCAAGAGACGGGTTGACATAGTGCTTAGGGATATGGTGTAGTTGGGATCTGTCAGTGCTAGGTTAACGGTTGGGCTAGATGATCTTCAAGGTCCCTTCCAACCGAGATGATTCTGTGATTCTAAGTGCATCTTTGAAATAAGCATTTTGATCCAAGCTTTATTAAAAGGTAGTTCTAGCTTCCTCATCAAGGACTCTTTGAGTTTGTCCCATATTTCTCACATGACAAGAGATAGAAGGCTTCCTCCAGAGAGAATACTGAAAAGATTGAAACTGTTTATGGGAAGGTGGGATGCAAAAGGTCATACAAATTAGAAGTGATACAGCAAGGGAAGATCAGCCCTTTTGTAATGCCAGAACAAGAGAATGTTAAACTGGTCAAATAGCATTTACTGTTTATTTACAACTAATCAGTAGAAGTCATTAGCTAATAAGATATTCATGCTGATAAGAGCTCTAGAGAAGAGTAGACATTTATAGAAACAATGAAATAACTGTGTAATAATTCACTGTTACGATAATTACATAAAGAGTTTTCAGGAGTACGTTTTTTCTTCAAAACATTGCAAGCCTCTAATGAAAGGGATATAGAAAAAAATTACCTCTAAGACAAAGTTCTGCTCGTGTGCACTTGCAAATATCGAGCAGTCTGTTCTGCAGAAGGAAAACTGGATTTGACCTATGACTAATATGACAGCCAGATTTTCTGTAGGAATTTCATGTAGCCTTTCCTAACCTACTGAAATACCTCTGAAAATCTACTATTAAGAATCAAAACTTCCAGTTTGGGTTCTTCTATTGAAACTTTTGTCATTGACATTGTAATGAAGTTGGCATTAGAATTAGATTTCTGAGTTAGTGGCCATATGGAAAAATTAAAGCATATATATAAGGAATTGAGTGACAATAACTAGGGTTAAACAGAAATGTTTTTTGCTTTTTCAAGGAGGAGGAAAACCCACAACTGTTAAATCAACCCAGAATTTTTCATTTGACCCAGGACAGTGTGTATTTATTTCTCCTGCTCTATAAATTAGAGAGAAATAAAATAAGATTTTGGATGTTTCTAGAATAAAATTTGGGATTTTTTTTCTGTTGTTCTCAAATGTCTACATCTAGAATATGAAACATTTCTAATTTTTAAAAAATAGTCATTTTTAGCTGACTTTATAAGTTGTTATTCTTGTTACAGAACTTGATTTTTGGTGCATGCAGTGTAATCAAAATGTTCTATTTTGATTTACACCATGAACAAGCAGGAAATCAGCTCTTTTTCTCGAAGAAGGCTTCTTAAGAGCAAGAACTTGTGTAAATTCTTATGAGTTAAACTACATGTGAAAAGAATTTAGTCAACTGACTCAAGAGAACAGAGCTGCACTTAACTATCTGGAGTACAGCCGTCTGATAGTGCTACCAGCCTGGCCAGTAAGCAGAAAATGAGGATGGTTAAAGTAAAGTTCTAGCAGTTGTAGCAAGGTGTAAGGCTACCTGAAGGAAAAACAAAGAAACAAAACCCAAACTCTATTGCAGATCCCGCGATTAGTCTAATGTTTGACTTCTGCTGTGTTTAAATCTGTTGAATACACATTTCAGGATGAGGCAGCAAGGTTAACAGTGTCTCAATGCAAAGAAGAGGCAGAAGAAACCCTCAAAATTCATGTACATGGAATAAGGTATTATTCTGGCTTTTGAAAAGTATGTAAACCATTCTTTGGGCAGATGATTTCCTGTAATCAGTAAGATTTTAATGCTTAGAAATTTTTCAGTATTGTGGTCAGGACAATTAAAATTTTTCCGTTGTATTAGCGCAGGATGGATAAGATGCTAAATAAGAATAAATTGTATCTTTGCATGAAAGACCTTGGACTGGCTAGGCTTTCTTAGGAGGGCTGTGTTTATTTGCTACATTTTGTTATAACTACAAATCTCGATTATTTTCTTAAAGCAAAACTTCTTCTCAACAACGTATTTAAAGGTTTGTTTGATTTATGCTTACATTTAAGGCCTACAGTAGCTACAACAGCTGATGCACCGACTATTCAAAAGTCCTTGGAAAAGGCTGAAAAGCCTCCTTTACCATTGCTGGGGTGCCTGAATAGGACACTAATCCTAGATGGTAATGACATGACACAAATTAAACCAAAACATGCTGCAGTCTATGCTTACCCTTTTAATTGATGTTGAAGTCCAGGTATTAAAACATGAGGATTCAGGGGCAAGGGCTTAACCAAGATAAGGATTTTTTTTAAGAGAGAAAATAGGACAACAAGGAGAATATAGAGTAATATATGACCTTTGCTCAAATACCACAAACCAAAGCAATATGTTTAATAGTGTAGAAGATGGCTGATTACCAAGGAAGCTGAAGAAGGGACTGCTGACTTTGATTTTTGGCTAGAAAAGATCATGTGTCAATCAACTTAGAGATAATGGGGAGGTAGAGGAGGATTTTAGAGGCGTCTGGAAAGCAGAATGGGATTCCAGAACAGGAGGGGTTCTTCAGAAGTCATCTGGTCATTTCTATTCCCACCATTTGGGCTGGAGGGACTAAATCATGATTTAAGCAGCTGGAGGAGGTAGAAGATTGGGAAGGTGTAGAGTAAGGTTATCCAGGATTGGAGAAATCACTTGTGCATCAGGCTCCTGTTTCCTTACTTGGATGACCCCATTTTCCATCACACTGTCACTTAGTTTTTGTCTCATTCTCACCTTTGTCTCTTGAATGATTAGCCATCTTTCCCTCAGAGTTTTCCAGAGATGACTCTGAGTTGTCATTCCAGGTAAAATAGGAAAGGCAGATTTCAATCCTTCTTTCTCCCTATCAGACTTCTTTATGTGGGGGAAGGCTGGAATTCAGGCTTGGAACACGTAGCTGAAGTGGGTTAATCCTAAATATAAAAAGCCCCTCTGCTCTTCACAGACTCTATTAGATTCAGTTCAGGTACATTTGAGTTCTAAGTGTTTCATAATTTGGTGTATTTTGGATGTAATTTACTGTCCCGAGACACAATTGATTGTCTGGGCTGTATGACTTCATCCATACTGATAAATATATTACATAGTGGGCACCGAAGGCCTTATGCTTAGTGAAATGAAAATCACTGCAGAATGAGCATCTGTGACAGCTGCCAAAAGGATTATATTTTTATTAGACAAGACGGTCAAAAAAAGTTTATTATAATAGATACAATGTTTGGGCACAGACCTTGAAAATGCATTGAGATACTAGGCTTAAAATAATGCTCTGCTCATAAAATTTACCTGCATATTGTTCCCCATCACCTTAACTGCTGTAGCACCAGCTTTTTTTTTTCCTCATATGCTTTATGACCAGGATTTATGATAGGTTTTCTGTGTTCCCCATTGAAGTAAAAAATAAAACCTACCTGTATTACAGGATAATAAAATTGTCACTTATCAAATGTAACTAATTTCATGTTGCTAAAATACCCAGAAGAATGGGTCCTTGGGACCAGACTCTGAGAAACTGTGCCAGTAAGGGATTTTTTACACAGACTTTGATGAGGTACTTTGATGAGGAGATGCAGTTACTCAGCCAGAATTTCCAGAAACAGAGCATCTCATTTTTAAAATCAGTCTTGTGATTTAAAACTCTACATTCTTACTTCACTTCTTTACCGTGTCTGAGTTGTGTCCTGTTCCTCGCTATCTCTGAACGTGGAGGTTGAGTGTGGCCCTTCAAAGATACGTGAGCCTGTTTTCTGCAAGGATGGTTTAAAGTGATACTGGAATCCCTGTATCCTTTCATCACAAACTTTCAATAAATTGAAGTGTCTACTTAATTAATCACAGGTTGAATAATTCTCTTAAGTTCTTCGGGTCAGAGACTTTGTAGGAGTATCTCAAAGGTACAGTGGCTGGTATCTAGTTCCTGTCAGACAGTTGTAAGTTGGACTTCTCGATGCCCCTTTCCAACTTTACTAGCACAGAAGGCATCACTGTGGCTCACGATGACTTCAGAGTTGACCATTACTAAACAGGGTACAGCAGAATCACCTAGCTGTGCTCTCTTTTATATGTAAACTTTATGACTTTGAACATCAAGTCAGTTTATATTCTCATAGGTAATGGGTCTGGGGTTTTTTTTAATATTTTTCTTTTCCCGATCTGGTCAGTTTTCCCAGGAGCATGGCACTTTTAATCAGTGTTTCCTGTTTAAGGGGTTAGACCTAGAAACTTGATACACAGTTCTCAAATCTGATGTATTCTTCCTTTATGGCTGTAACTGCTCTGTGCATCAGTCAGCTTCTTTCTGTAAAATAGAAATAGTACCACCTCTCCACTTGTCTTTTTTCATTTGTTTAGACTCTAAAATATCTGGGAGAAGAAATGGCCTGTATGACTGCAGTATTGCTTGCTGGTAATATCTTTGCTGCGTGACATGTATGATGAATGCCACACTCTTCCTTACAGATGAATTATTTGGACTTGATACGTTCTGTTCATGATGATCTATCTAGTGGTCTACAAGGTAAATAGAAAATGAATGTCACTGTCGGAGGAACCATCTCAGAAAATTCTGTCAAATGGAACTGTTGGGTACTGCAGCCACAAACAAATGGTTTGTTACTACAGATGTGAGCACCTGATGTAAAAAGTTGATCCTGTTGACTTCAAGGCAAAATTCCCACTGACCTCAGTAAAGCCGGTATTTTACCCTGAAACTTAATTATAAGTTAGCTAAGCAGCTAATCACAACACCATGGTAAAATTACTTTGCACAAGATGCAGAAATAAATGCCCTTCTCTATGGAGAGGAAACTAATTGAGCTGAATAAAAATACATGGCTGGGTCATGCTTATTTTATGCATGACTCAGCGTTCTTTCCATCTGCGAGTTATAAGGTGCTTTCTGTTAGTGCACGCTGAGGTGAGTTGGCTTTAGAAGGATGCTGAAACTAGAAACGTAATACTGCCTTCAGAAAGATGGGTAAATGGCTTTTTAGGAATACTTCGCTTCCCACCATAGAGCACAGCTGTCAGCTCAGGGGCTGACACGTCCACAGGGCTGGTAATTCCTCAGGCGGTTGCTTTGTCGTCATGAGCCTGTGTTCAGGGTCGCTCACTGCTGACTGGGCTGTGGGTTGCTCTGCAGTCACCAGTATGTAGTGTGAGCACATCAGCTTCCTACCAGGCTTGCACGTGTACCAGGCAAAGCTGAAATAGTGTTTCAAGTGTAGCAAAACCTTATTCCAGTAGTGACATAGTTTTGCACCCGTCTGAATCCAATGGGATTTAGCCCCATGATTGAAACCAAGTATGAGGAGTGGCTGAGGGAACTGGGGGGGTTTATTCTGGAGAAGAGGAGGCTGAGGGGAGACCTCATGGCCCTCTACAACTACCTGAAAGGAGGGTGCAGAGAGGGGGGATGAGTCTCTTGAGCCAAGGAACCAGCGCCAGGCCAAGAGGGAATGGCCTCAAGCTGCGCCAGGGCAGGGTCAGACTGGCTCTTAGGAAGTATTTCTTTGCAGAAGGGGTTGTTGGGCGTTGGAATGGGCTGCCCAGGGCAGGGGGGGAGTCCCCATCCCTGGAGGGGTTGAAGAGTCGGGCTGACCCAGCGCTGAGGGATCTGGTGGAGTTGAGAACAGTCAGGGTGAGGTTAATGGTTGGACTGGAGGATCTTCAAGGGCTTTTCCAACCGAGATGATTCTGGGATTCTGTGATATTCATCAGTCTTCATGATGGCACTTAGTGCAGTTATATTCTTGAGGCATTTAAGTTTTGCCTTTAAGCTTCACTGATTAAAAATGTAAAACTAATCCTTACCAATATTGGAATTTTTCAACACAGTAAACTATTCTAGTAACGATGCAGAGAGAAGCGTGCATATAGGTCACACACAATCAGTGCCAGTTTTGTGCTGGAATGACCCAGAATACTGTGCCAGAACCTGTTTCAGGCATGAGCTGGGCTTGACTCCCTCCCTGCCTATACGTGAGGCTTTCAGGGCATCTCTTCCATTCCGGTTGTGGTGTGTGCACTGCTGTAATTACAGACACACAAGTGGCAAGTGTTTCAGGTGGAAGGCGTTTCTTAGGTACGTGGCTGTATGGAGCAAAGTACAGAGTTGATGTCAGCGGCTCCCGACGAGGTTTCACAGGTACTATTGTAGTACTTGGAACACTGAGGAGTACGCTCTGTGTGGATGATGTATGCCTGCCCACTGGGCATATACAAAGAAATATTAAACAAAGGCAGCCACTTCTGAATGAATTGTGGTTTCAATCTGCAGTTAATGCTTCTGGTACATTCCCATAGTTTTGCTCAACACTGGTTCAGTGGGGAGGTGGTGTTCAATGCTTGATCCGTGTGAGGTCAAGAAACAGGATTTCTCTGGAATTCTATACAAATCTTTTCAAGTAGCTTCTCTCACACCTACCTCCGTGCACAGCAAAAAATCTGCAGAAACCCCAAGCTAGACATAAAATAAGCACTTTTTACATCCTGGAAAACAAAAGATGTGAAACAAAGGTTGGGGCCTGTGATGTCACCACCAGCAGCACAGCTTTGTTTTACCTGGCTTTTCAGTTCCCAAACTGCATGCTCAAAAAAAAAAATTAAAAAAAATAATGTTGAAAGCCACTTTTCTGTTGCTCTGCATGCCTTTTTTCCTTCTGCTTCGCAGCCTCCACACCTGCTGTTCTGACTACTAAAAATTGTCCTTTCTTTTGTCCTACAAGTATTTCTGCCAACGAGGAGAGGACAAAAGATTCACTAGCGGTTTTCTTGGTTCTGCTGCCTTGTAACTTTTAAAATGAAGTTCTTGTTAACAATTCAATGTTCTTGCGGCTCCAAAATTTAGGTTTTTTTAGTTAGAGTGGCTATGAGCTAGGATGGTTGCAGCAGCACAGGCACGTACTGCTCTTAAAACCAGCTTTTTAATGTATTCTTTAAGTGTAGAGCAGTGAAAACCAGCATTTTCTGCAGCACTGTGAGGCTGGTGTGTTTAACAGGAAGGAGGCAGAAGAACAGGTGAAAGGAAGTTACTCCCATCTTCTACCATACGGTTTTTCTCTACAACATTTGTTGGTTCACGGCTCCCACACAGTTTCCTTTTTCCTTAGCTGGTGCAGTGACAGCTCCTTATCCTGTTCCAGTCTGCTTTAAGAACAGCCTTCATTTGTGATGTTACTGAGAAACCTTTCAGTATGTGAAACATTTGAATATACCATCGCAGATGTTTTAAGGAGGAAGGCCAGTTCTTTCTTAGTTTACTCTGATGGGTTTTTTTTCATCATTATATTTAATGAGATGGTGAGCAAGATTTGACCAAAATTTTTCCTGGAATCCAGAGGATTGTTTGCCTCTTCAGGGAACACTGATGGCTAGTTTCAGATTTCAACAGTGAAAAAGTCTTGCCCTTTGAAAAAATTCATAGCGGAGCCAACCCAGAAACACCACCACCACCACACACACGGACACGGTAGATTAAGTGCAAAGTTTTGCCAGTTCACCCCTGGTGACTACCTGGGACATTTTACTTCTTACAAGCCTTGTTGGTGGCAGCACTAAGGGTGTATCAGCACTACTCTGTAGTATTAAGACAGCCAAGCTGGTGCTAGATGAACCCACTTAAACACTGGAAGGAACCTACATTTCTTCGCGGGGCAGACGAGCCTACACGTAGGTCTGCACGAGGACAGCTCGTGTGCTTTCAGTTCACATTTAGAACTGGCCTGCAGTGTGTGTTGAGATGTTTTCCTTAGGAAAGTTGGAATAATACTGCCAAAATACTTGTAGTGCAGATCCATCTATGTCAGATAAGCTGCACGTTGTGTTGGCATAGTAAAATGATCCTCACGAGGAAGAAAAAAAAAAAGTATTTTTGCTAGTTTAACCACAACTGGCAGCTTCTCCCAGCACTGCTAGATTAATCAGGGCTTGCACCCTTTCCTGACTTAGCTGACTGGGCCAGCAAAATTAGCTGGTTTTCCCATTGCAATGTGTCCTGGTTTTAAAAATGTGTTAAATAGCATAGTGACATTTTTGAGCAGGAACACAAGTTATCATTTCAATATTTGCTGGCAAGAAAATCATTTTAGAGCCTTGTAGAAAACACTAGCTCTGGTGCTGTAAGACGGGACATGCTTAAGATAGTAACTTTGCAAGGATTGATGCCTAGAGGTTAGCCAGAGTTAAAGTGCAACTTGGTACCCATAAAGGGGCTTGGAATGTTTAATTAGATTGTAAAGGAACGGAGTAATAATTCGTATTTGTAAAAGGAAACATCCTTTCTAAAGTTGATGAAAGAGGAAAAAAATATTCATGAGAATTCTGAATTCCTTTGAATTTGACATGTTTAAATTAATCCTTTCTTCTGAGTCCACTAACTTTTGTTTAACTTACTGCTCATATTTTTTCACTTTTGAGCATTGAAACTGTTTTACAAACCCAGAGTGACGGAGGGTTAGAAACCAATCTGTTTAGATACAGATAAATGATTAATGATGTTCAGGAACGTGAGAATGAAATAAAATTTAGATGTCAACAGACTTTTCACAGGAAGGTTTATTTTTCAGAAGAGGCCATTTTGAAAGGAAAATATATCAGAAGTGTTCCCGTAGAGACTAGTGGTAGTTCTTAATTTCTGTATATATACAGCTGACAACTTGTTGGTGAAACCAAGAATTTACTCACACATTTTTCACTGGATAAATTGTTGATATATTACTTTTTTTCTCAAATGGATAATAAAAATACGCTAGCCACGTTTACTGCCATCTTTGTAGATACACATATTCTTAGGGTTTGGAGCTATGCTATAACCTAGAGAGGAGCAATATTCGTCTATGAGATTTGGGAGATTTTTAAACCAGGCCTGTTATAAAACCTCTCATCTTACCTTCATAACATCTTTTATTTCTCAAAAACATCTTTAAAATTACACGCACGAACTGTTTCCAGTAAACAAGTAGAATTTACATTATTAAGACATGGAAATTGTAGTATTTTAAATTAAAGTACATTTGTTCTAGTTCTGTCCTGAAAGTAGCTCAAAAACACAAGCTTAAGTGTCCCTAAAGAAGAGCTTTGCATTTCTTAGAAGCTGAAATAACTTGATTAACAACAGAGATTTGTAATCACTTTAAAGTGAATCCTGTCCTGCTCTCAAGCTCTCTTAGAAAATTATGACAAAACTGTGTATGTTTCCTTATCGTTCCTGCCTCATGGGAGACCAAAAGCATTCAAAATTTCTGAGTCAAAATTCAGTTGTTTCAGATTACTTCGTTCCGTGAATAGACCAGACTTGATAGTTTCATCTTACTAGATTTATTTATTACTTCATTAATGAAGCACTCGTTTCAGCTCACACAGCTGACTAATCTTGGAAGCTGGTTGCACAGAATCACTCGGCTGCCTTGTTTGACTCAATAATCCAGGTAGACATCGGAACTGAGTTTAGTTCACTAAAAATAAGAGTTCTGGATGACTACAACAAATCTTTGTCAGCTGCCTACACTCATGTTGATACAGTACATGGAAATGAGAGTATATGAATATTTCAGTCTCTTAACAAAACTAAGTGGTGTTGAGAGTATTAGGAAAGGTTGCAGCTCTTCGCTGCGGAAGGAATTTTGCTTATGAGAGGTGAGAAAGTTGCCACTAACTTGTAGCTGAAGCTAGTTATCAGTGTCAGTAAATCATCACAACTGCAGCTGTTATTTTTACATAGCTGACTCTCTCCCCAGAGTGATTTAGGTATTTTTCCCCAAAATGAGATCTAATGTATACAGTGAAGGGCCAGTTGCAGGACAGGCAACAATGTAAAATTTTCTGATCTTCATCAGCCACAAATCCAGGAAATCAAATATTTATCCTACCAAATGCAAATACGTAATGAATTGCACCGAGAAATTGATTAGCTAGAGTTTGTTTGCACTGCAGCTACATTATAGTAATATCTTTAATATTTTTAGTTTTGCTACGAAGATGGTGAGGAATTTGGCTGTCAATAAAGATTTTGTGCTATCTTAGGGAAGTTTCTCATCAGTTAAAATTTGTGATTAAAAGGTCTGAATGTGCCACTGATTCCTAAAATTAATACTCTCGGACTAAAGGAATCCTTTAACTTCTGTGTCAAATTCTGCTGCACGTTGTGCTGCGTGGTCAGGGTAGGAACTGCTAAAAATCCATTTCCAACTTGCATGAATATGTGTCTCGGGATGTAGGTGTAGGACAGGTCGCAACGGCTGACTAAATGTGTTGGTGAAAAGAGAAAGGGGTAACAGAGGCAGGAGATGAGTGAGCAGCTTTGACAGTTGACAGTGGTAGCGTGTACAGGTTTCTTGGCCTTGTTCTATTCATAACAGCTATAGACTGCTTGAAGTTCACAAGATGGTCTCCAGGCCGTACTTAATAGCTTCATTTTTTAGGACTCATGTGTGTTGTCTCTTCATAACTGTTTGGAGAATAGCCGGGGGAAATAATAAACATGGGGAGGTGAAATAAAACAAAGTAGTTCATATTTTCAATTTTAAAATTTATAAAATAATTGGGAAGAATTTCATGACCAAGTTAGTGTGATATAAATTTGTTTGTCTTTAGCAATACTAAAACCCCGACTGCAGTGCTTTATCTGCAGTTGTGTAGAGACTCACACGTGCTTAATAACTTCAAGCATATGTATAGTAAGATGTCTTTAGGGAAGAGACACTGAGTAATGTTAAAGCTGCACTATAATCCAAAAGGCTTTCTACCAGCGGTTCCTTTCCGTAGGTCGTTTCAGTCGTTTCAAGTAAGACAACTGTCAACTGAAAACTAATATCTGTTTTTCATAAACATTTTCTTGAGGTTATTGCAGTGTGAAACCACATGTTTTCTTAATAATCAGGTTTTCTTTCATGCCAGTTACATTGCTGCCTTTGTAATAAGACTGTAATTTCATTGTAATAGCATTCATGAACTCATACTAGATGCATTTTTAAGCCTGTTTTAACGTGAGAAGTGAACAGAGCTGGACTAGAAGTTAGGTTTGGATCACAGCCTTCTCTTTTCCATCTAATTTTAAACAGCTTTCTCAACCACTGTGATGGCTTCAGCTGCATTATTCATCCCCTTAGTGCTGCCACAACACAACTAGTGTTGTCTGTTGTCTTCGGAGCAGCAGATAGGTGGAGAGGAGGCCGTCTCCCTGCTGGTGATCCTCCTTGTCCCAACAGTGTAGGAAGGGCAGCAAAGCTAATGTGTGTCTGAGGGTAGTGAAGGGGCTTTCCAGGAGGAGACTAAGAGATTATGGAGTTCAGAGCATTTAATCATAACTGTGAAGGATGACCATGTCCCAGCAGAAGAGGAAGAAGTGGAGGGAAGCCCATCACTGCGGCTGCTGCTGTGGCAGGACTTCCCGGGGCCCAGTCAGCGGTACTCGCTGAGATTGGAGGAAGGCCTGCTGGCATTGGTGTGGAGAGAGGGAGTCCTCCTCAATTATGCACATGTGGTGGTATGTTTTAACCTGTACGGTTATGTTTGCATGTAGGTGTACTTATCTTGGCAGAACAATGATATACGTGTGATTAACGATGAGAATTAGCAAGAAGCTCTGTGGTTCTCTGCACTTTGTAATGCTGTAGCTTTATTTACCTTGGAAGAGCTGGCAGTTATCGGGGTATTTATTAGGACCTTCTGGGCACTAAGAAAATACAACTGAAACCAAAATGACACTAAAGTTACATGTGCAACCTTGCCATAAAGTGTAGAGCCATTTTTAAGAGGTATAGTAAATATGGTTTTTAAGGAACGACTGTAAGAAGTGGAAGTTGTAAGCCTAAGAAAAGGCTGAATGAAGATACGACAGTGCTTTCTGTATGTATTAATTAAAGACTGATGCAAAGAGAGGTGTAACCAGTTTCTCCAGCTCCACTGGGGTTAGAGCAGGCTTGAATCAAAGTGAAGGAGCTGCAAGTTAGACATAGGAAGACCTTTCTAGCCATAAAGTTAAGAGAAACACTGGCAGGGAATTGCCTGAGAAGGCTGGAAAACCCCTCTGGTGGTCAAGATTCTGTGAACTTCTGCTGAGAATGGCTTAGATGTTCTTAATCCTGTGGCAGAAAGATGGATTAAGTGATCTATTTAATCACCTTCCTTTCTGTTATTCTATACAGAGATAATTTATGAGGCACTGTTGATGCATTTAATAAATTCTCTTGCTAGGTCCTTTTGTTCTTTCTAATAACCAAAAAAATGCAAAATACGCAATGTTTTTCAAACATCTCTTCTAAACATAGCTTTTCCTTCAAAACGAGGGGAAAATTATTTCTACATAAAAATCTTGCCATGTGAAATTGTTATTTCTCTTGGCAACTTTTCTTTCCAGTGATTCACTGATTCCCTTCAAGAAAAGACAACTAGATAAAACTCTGAGGATAACCAAAGCAATGTGCGTAGCAGCAGAGGAAGAGCTAAAATGTCATGGCGTGTAAATAAAAAGTAAAATCTGGCATAATGATCCTATACATAGATCTGGTCCCTGAACCTGAAGTCCACAGTGAGGAGGGAGGTTAAAGGCAAACGAGTTTGGTTTCTGTAGTGGTGGTGACATTAGAAGTTACGGTGCAGCTGCAGGCTCTTCGTCCGCAGAAACAAAAAGCCACCACGGGCTGTGTCTCACATTAACCTCCTGTCCCCGTGATCATAACAGCACAGCACCTTCCCTTTGAATGTTGCTCTCGTTGAATCATTCATTGTTGCATCTTCTGCAGGGAGAGCAATATTCCGAACGTAATCCTGATTCTGTGAAAAGATAGCAAAGCAACTTAAAAAACGTCAGGAAGGACCATTTCTTCTGTTTCGTAGTAGACATGTTGAAACACAGTGAAATAAAGCCTCTGAAACTATGATTCCTCCCCTGTTTCTTTAGTGTGCTTTATGACGTAGCTGCAGAGATACTTGTGATTGCTAGCAGAAGGGAGGAGGTGGTGTGAGGCTAGGAACCTCAAAGGATATGGGAAAGGATGGGCATTCTCCTTCCCTCCACAGTCACACAAATAAGCTTAAAATGATGCATTAAAAATTAAAATCGGTGCATTAGACCACCCTTCTAATTGCTGATTTACAGAACTAATCTGTAACCTCCAGGCCCTCAAATTTTATTAAAAAAACAAAAAAGAAACTACAGCTGAACCTACTATGTCATAGGGTGCAGAGAGCTGGGGATGAGTCTCTTTAACCAAGTGACAAGTGACAGGACAAGAGGGAATGGCCTCAAGTTGCGCCAGGGAAGGTTTAGACTGGATATTAGGAAACATTTCTTTACAGAACAGGTGGTTAGGCGTTGGAATGTGCTGCCCAGGGAGGTGGTGGAGTCCCCATCCCTGGAGGGGTTGAAGAGTAAAGTTGACTTAGCACTGAGGGATCTGGTGTAGTTGGGAACTGTCAGTGTTAGGTCAATGGTTGGACTGGATGATCTTCAAGGTCTTTTCCAACCTAGACGATTCTGTGATTCTGTGAACCTACCTTTCCCCTTTCCTTCTAATGTAATTTTCTAATTTTAAAGTGCCCTGTCAGTCTTGACTAATAATTATAATAAAAAATTATTCAGCTAGATCACTGATAATGACTATGTTTCTATCATCTAGCACTAGGAAATACTTTGTGCAATCTAGGCACTTCCTTCTAGCGTGCCGCTGGTTCTCCTGCCCATCTCTTTCACCTGGCTGATCGATCTCTAATAGCTCAGAGACATCCCCATGATACTGCATAAATGTGGCTGCTTTAGTCAGACAGCAGCATGTAAAGAAAAATAATTCAACACGGTCAAGCAGTGAATGGTTAGTTGTACATGTCCTCCCCAAAATGGTCATGCTCAGTTTAATGGTCACTGAAGCAGTAGTTACAAAATCGGAGCATTTCCCTATCATCACAAATATGCCTATCTGTGTACATCTACACACATTATGTCACTCTCCTGGCCTTTGATGTGTGCCTTTAGTGTTCAAGTCTCTTGCTCTGATCCCCCCAGCTGGCGCTTAATAAAATACAGGCATCACAAGACTTGGATTAAAATGCCACTTTCATTGTTGCCAGTTCTGTCAGACATAATTGAATAAATCTTCCCCTCCCTGAAAAGCCTCTAGATTTCTACATACAGTACTGATAAAAAAATGATCAGTAAGGCCGTATGTACTCAATTACTAGCAAGATTGTACTTTTCAAAAAACATGCCACTTGCTTCCAGTCTGAGTTAGTCTTCCACAAGTGATACGTTGGGGTTTTTTTTCCCCATCATTCTCACTGCCTGGTCAAATTGCATGCTGCTAAGTGAGATATTTTACAGAAATCTACTATATTATTACTGTCTTTAAGCTACCTTCATCAACAACAATGCTAAGATAAATTGAATTTACTTTATCATAAGCCCTCAGTGAAATGCATTATATTACTCTCCTTAATTATTTACTAATTGGATTCTATATTAACCATTCCATTAACTTCCTCTAGATCCACATCACACTCACAAGCTTGTAATTACCTGGATTATCTCATTCACTGCTAAAAATGTCCTTAGGTTTCTTCGGGTCCTCTAAAGCTGCCATAGTTTCCCAGCAAACTGAAGAAAGGATGTGTATGTCCCCCAGCCAGCTCTTCTCAAATAACTGGATACAAATTACATGGAATTGCAAATATCGAATTACAAACCTTAGCATCAACTCATTAATGTCATCCTAAATTATTCTTGATATGGAACTATTTAATAGTCTCGGCTATACCAAACATCTGTCTCTTCCCAGATACACACAGAAGTGCTCATTGATCTCTTTTTAACTAACTGTTACTAAAGCCACGATTTCCCTCTGGTAACGAATCACTATCAGAATTCCTGCAGCTTTGGTTTACTCATGAAAAAAATCTTCCTCCTTTTATTCCCAACCATATTGGCAATAGCTTGTTCTTTGTATCTGTTTTTCTTGATGAAACTCCTACATTCTTAACCTCTGGCTTATATTCAGTATCCTTTTCTTATGCAATTCTAACTTTAAGTCTGCTTGGTGTTTTAATATGATAATCCTTCTGAAAAAAGGTGGCGCCTTTTTCAAACAGGTGTGATGCTTAGAGAAATATTCTTAATTAGCATTCATAGTTTTCTTCATTTTTCTTTTTTTTCCTCACAATGTTATGGTTTCTAATTGTTTTCCCTTTGGAAGAACTGATTATTTTAAATCTACAAATACAGTGGTTTGGATGTTAATCATGCTTGCAGATAACAGTATAACCTGTCAGGATTTCTTGTACAAAAGTTACATTAATTTTTAGGCTTGTGATCTGTTGTTTTTCATATGCTAAGATGACTTCTTAGAGAATCTGCTTGTGCCAGACGCAGCATTTTTTGTTAGTGAGAAATCTTTTTTCTCTGAACACTTTGTGGATAGCACTGTGTCTCCTCTCCTGTGCCTACATGTTACTCAGAATTTAGTTATTCATGATAATGTTGATTTTAACCCGCTCCCCTTTTTTTACATGCAGGTGCAATTATCTTGGGATTTTAATTTGATTCAGTAGATCGTAGTAGACACATATTAGTAAACCATCTAGTTGATATGATACAGCACTGATTTCATAAGCATTTGGCACCGTGTTGCTCTTGAGCTGTCAGAAAAAAATGTGTAATTTTTTTACATAAATTGCCATTTTCCTTTCTTTTTTCCAAGTTGCTCCTTTGTTATTTTTTAACAACCCAAGAATTAGAGTCACCCCACCAGCTGTCAGTAGCACCACCTAGGCTTTCTGGTTTATAGCCCAAGCTCCCAGTGGTGTTGTACAAACCAATAAATTACCTCTTTATTATTCTCTAATGGCAACATGAGTTCAGGATGCTGAAGACTTCATCCATGCAGTGTCAGTCAGCAGTAGCAGTGACAAGAGGGTGGGGTACCAGACGTTCTGACTGATGTTGATGACAATACTTGTGTTGGGACAGAGCCTCTGCAATGTAGAACGTGCAGCTGGTGATGCTGAATCAAGGTGGGTAGAAGATGTGTTTGGGCTCACCCAGTTGTGGGGCTGTTCTGCAAAGAACTAGGATAGCCTTTTTATGATGACTGCCAGCCAAACTGCATCGCATCTCACCCTCATTTCTAGGAAAACAAGAAATAATAATCCTGTAAAGTGCTCTGATTCTAATGAAAAGGCATTTTTTGAGATGTTTCCAACCATCTCAGTTGCTCAACCCACTTTCTGAGCGACTGCACCCTCTAATGGGGTAAAACAGATTGACTTTCAAAGCAGCCAATTTATTTTTATATTGTTTATATCCTTCTAGTCCTTACAGGCATAATGCAACAGTCCATTCTTGTGACAGTAAAACAAGCGCAGTTTTGCTGAATGTAGATTACAGGGGAGGTGTGAATATCCAGTCAAGACTTTATATGATTCATCTCTACTCTGGGTTAATGAAAAGTGTGTAAATAGCTGTATACATTCATGGTGAAGTGAGAGAGAAATGTTAACGAAAATATAGAAAGGACAATTTGTTTTGCTTCTAAGTCCAGAAAAATGTTGTGGGTTTTTTTTCTTACTGTGTGAAGCCATCTCATTTTACCAAAGCTTTGTGGGGAAGTAAAAGTTTGAACAATGAAAATGAGATGAAACAGACACTTAACCATGACGTTGCATCTTGTCAAACAGGTAATTCTCTAATGGACCAATGAAAGCCAACGATGACAAGTTGTGGTCAACAGTCCTTGAATGTGCTGATGGTTCTACTTTCATTACTCTTGTCAGCAGGTAAGTTTTATACTTTGAACTTATCTTTCACCGATGTGTACCACAGGGGAAAAAATAGTTGCATTTTAATACTGGGTTCCTGCAAAACAAACCAGATGAAATGGATTGTTACTTGAGTAATAAATAAATAAAGCCTCTTTGTATTTAAGAACTGAAAGCTGAAATTTGAAACGCAGTTGAAAATTCAGATGAAGAAGGAAAAGGTGATGGGACACTGGCATGGTAAAGCAGGCTAAAAATTTAAAAGAAACAAATCTACTGTTTTGATATGGTAGTTTTTCAGCTCATCTAAAAGAAAAAAGCAAGCTCTACACCACCGTACAATCTAACCATTTTGCTAAATAATCATCTATTGGAAGCAGAGCAAGTCAGATTCCAATTGTGTGTTTTTATATGTGCACACAAGAGAATGTAAGCATGGGAAGGGTTGAATTTGGAACTTCAGCTGTTTTTGAGATGAATATGTGTTAGATACAGTGTAATTTCTCTCGTGTGTGTGTGTATATATATACAAGAAAAACATGTGATGGCATGGTACACCAATATTATGGTTTTTTCCTGAATCTAAAGAATTGACTGGACCAGGGAGCGGTTCCAGAGATTTTTCTCCTGATGCTTGGTAGATCTGCCCTAGATGTTTGCTACTAGCACACAGAAAGGATTTGTGCAGAAACCTACCTGTCAGTTGTTAGACTGAGAATTAGCTGAATGATTATGATGCGCAATGAACTATGATTACTAGTTGCATTTGTTCTTCAGGAATTGTTTATGACATTAAGGTTTTCTATAATTATGAATGAATATTGTAAAAAATAATTTAAATGGTTCTTAGTCCGAATAGATTTGATCCTATAAATTTTTAATTTTCAGTACAACCTCTTTTATCTTCCATTCTTGCAGCACTTTTTAATCCAAAAAGATTTTTTTTTTCCATCACTGCTCCTTAATCCCTTGTACTACATCACATGCCTAACCACCATACTTAAAACTTTACCAGGCATTATGTATCTTAAAGTATCCTTGTGCTCCAGCGAGAGTTTTTACTACTCTGTCTGTGTAATGCCTAAAATATTCGGTGTTAGATCCTCATCAATTAGTTCAAATGTGCATTTTGTTGCCCACAGTCTCATTGCTTGTTTGCAAGTGTTCAAGTTGATTCTTGCTAATGATCCTTCGTGTTTAGCATAACTGACACAGTACTTTTGCTAGCAATGTTGTTACATTATCAACTAGACTACTTGTCTGCCTAATCGTAAAGTACTGTTTTCCTTTAGAGTCCTTCCACTGCTGTCCCTGGGTATGGCGCTGCATCCCTACTTACGTAACCACCTTCCTCCCCCATCATAGAATCAGCCACAGGGGTTGTAGCAGCTGCTTTGTTCTTTTCCATGTTAAAGTCATTTCAGAAACCCATTTCCCTGACGCGTGAATGAAACCAGTTATTCAAGAAGTCTTCAGTGAATGTATCGCCGTGATCAAACATCACAAAACTCTTCCAGTTGCTCCAGTCTCTTCTGTTGATTTTTGTTAAGTTTTCACACCTTTACCACTCTTTGTAGGGGACTTCTACTAGAGAGCTCCCAAGATCCCACTTCTCCAGCCATTTTCCTCAAGGTGATGTAAATACCTGTGTTCCAGTTGAATGGGACGCTGTGGTTACACCACATGTGCACCAGTCAGCCACTGGTATATATACACACTTACTCCCTCAAACCCAGACATAAAGCTGGTGTTCTGGTGTTTTTCTCTCTTAGAAGAAAGGTACTGCCTCTGAAGTAGAATGTTTTTATTTGAAACTAATTACATATAACTTTTACTTCTTACATAATTTATCTATTACCACCACAATCTATTGTCTTTGTAAACGTGTACTTTATCTTCTTGTTGCTCCTTGGCTATTAGTATTTTATTATCTGACATCCACTATTAGCATGTAGAGTACAGGCTTAATTTGAAATCATCACAAGGCTTTCATGCCAGCCTAACTCTGCTCCTTGGGGAATTTTACTACTGACATCTGTAGGAGTGGGTTTAGGTCATTGCTAACTCACACACATTTTACAGGATGAAATTTATTATTTATTATTTTGCAGCCAGCCTGAATGTAATTTTTTTTGGTCCAAAACAGGTCAGCTTCCATAAAGGAAAACTACTGGCTTCATGCAGTGAGAATGGCAGGGGAAAAAAAGGATGCTACTCTCACTGGAATGATATGAACATTATTTTTAAACTGAGCTGAAATGAAAATCTAATGGCAAGACTCCTTTTGAGTTCCCTAGATTTACAGACTTCTGCCTGTAAAACCAGGCTTTACTTCCAAGTCTTTGAGATACTAAGATTCACAATCTTAGTACTAAATTTCTAAAATCTGTATGCGTGGTTGAAAACTGCACTTAACAAATGGAAGCGTCCCCTTCATTGGCTCCAGAGGCAGAATGAAGGTAAGGGCACAAGCGACAGAAACGTTCCCAGAGCGGCTGTTCTGGGAGCCGGGTCTTTGTTGTGCCAGACAAGGAGAAAAACAGCGACAGCGGCAGTGCAGCAGAGGTGTGGTCACATGCCAAGGTCCTGGCTCAGAACGAGGATGACGTTTGGCAGCTTTAGCTGTGTGGGTAGGAAGGAGATGCAGTTGCCTAACGTGGACAAAATCCTCTCAGGGCAGAGACAACACTGGACAGAAAGGCTTCGGTTCGGAGTTGGTAGGCTGTGGCTCCATTGACAAAAAGGATGAAAGTGGATTGAGAATGCTGAAACTTGAGACTGGTTTTATTTCGGTGCAGCTTTAGGGTTTGTGAACACTCACTAGTCGTGCTAGCCACAGAAGGAATGCAGAATAGAAGGAGGAGCAGCCTGCAGTCATGCAAGAAGACCACCCTTTCTGACCGCTGGCTCTTAGATTTGCTTTGCAGTAATGTTGATGCTTTCATTTAATGGATTGAAATACATTTATAAAATCAAGAGATGACAGCAAAGCTTATATTAACAAGCAAAACGTGACAGATTATTTGCACATGATAGTACTTTTTCTTTGAAGTAGGAAATGAACATCCATATAGCAAAATTATCAGAGGATCTCAAATGATTGGCCTTGTCCTAAGTAAAATGCATACGTGTGAATATTTTTCTAGATCCATATGGAAAGCTTATAAAGACCAGCCGTTCTGAAAGCCTTGGGACTTTAAAAATTTAGTAGCTAAATAAAAAATTTAATCAGCATTACACAGATCTCTAACTGTGAACAGATATGGAAGTAACAGTTCAATGTACACTGACTGTTTACTTTTTAACGTAGGTAAGTCTTAAGATGAGCTTGAATCAGTCATGTGAAGCATGACAGACTATTCTCTTCTCGAAATTGGTAGGTAACAGAGGTAGGAGCATCTGTATCACTTACCTGTGCAAAGATACTTTTCAAAAATAGTATGAGAATTTGCACAGGCAACTCCACTTCAGAAACAGCTGCCATCTTTGCAGCAGAAAACTTAAGAGCCTTTCAGATACATTACTTTTATCTGAAGTATTTCTGTAGAAATAAGGCTCTTTGATCCTCAGGATTTAACCAAAGTTATTTTCAGGAAAAATGCTTTGAAAAATAATTATACTTTGTTAGATCTCTGATTCTCAGAGAAGCAAAGACAGCAAGTAAAATTACACAGATTGCAATAAATTGATACCGCTGTGTACTAGGGCTGGCTGGGATGGGGTTTATTTTCTTCACAGCAGCCCATGTGCTCCTGTCTTCTAGACTGGTGACCAGAAGAGCGTTGGGAACACACCAGTATTTTAGCTATTGCTGAACAGCCCGTACACAGGGTCCAGGCCACTCCTGTTTCTCATTGTGCACCCCAGCGAGGAGGTTGGGGTGGGCAGGAGCCTGGCAGGGGACTCAGCTGGCCCAGGTGACCCAAACTGGCCAAAGTGATACTCCAGTCCAATCCAAATATAACAGCATGCTCAGCAATAGAAGTGGGGTGGGAGTTTATCCAAAAATTGCTCAGAATCTGGCTGGGCATCAGTCTGCTGGTAGTGAGCGATTGCTTTAGCATCACTTGTGGGTTGGTTTTTTTGTTGTCGTTGTTGGGGTGGGTTTTTTCTTATTTATTAAACGGTCTGCATCTTGACCCATGAATTTTCTCACTTTGCCCTTCTGACTCTCTCGCCCATCCCACTGGGAGGGGGAGTGAGCAAGCAGCTGCGTGGTGCTTAGCTGCCTACCAGGGTTAACTCACCACATACTGACTACCACATCGAGACTGCAGTTCCATCACCATGTTATGCTCTTATTTGTGCATTTATTTTAATCACTGACACACATTTTACTATTTAAGGATTTGCTTAGGACTATATTTTATTACAGACATCACTCCTCCTCTGACTTGATGTTATCTTCGTTCTCCCTTCATTCTGTAGTCAACCTTTCCCCAAAGAAGTTTGGCATTTGTTTTCCTTGTAAAACGGGCAAAGGACTCATCGAGGGGTCAGGGGATGCTTTCACATGTGCCGTTAAGTAAACCACTCTGCAGTGATGAGCAAGCTAAACTTCTGTGGGTCCTATAGCCCTCTGGTGCACTCTCACAGTGCACTGTCTCTCAGAGCACTGAATAATTTCAGAAGCATGGATGTATTCGATTGCTTATGAAACATAAAGAACTAGTTTTAATTCTTGTATCATGCACTAGATGTATGTGCAAGTCAGGTATAACGTTGCAGGGCTGCTCTTCAGTTGTGGGAGCTTAACACGGGTGTAATTCACCTACGTTGTAGTACTAACATATGAAAAATTACATTTTTGCTGTCCTGTTATTTGCAAAGCTAGTTCTAGCAATGAATATCTTCCATTAAAATGTCCTAAACTTGAAACCCATCATCTATACTGGAGGCATCAAAAATTACTAACATGTAAGTAGTTGTAATAATGTAACTTCTAAAAGGAAAAATAAGTTAATAAATCTTTAGCCATAAAAGGCCTTATACCTGCATTTTGAAAAAAATGATGATTCTGTTGATTATGATAAACCAAATCTGTGTTGCGCTCTGAGGCTTTGCAGGTAACAAAGAAAATTTTGTTTCCTCAGAACAGCTGGTAAAGTGCAGATATTCCAACTAAGGAGGAGAATGTCAAGGTGGCTAAAAAGTGAGAACTGTTAAACGGATCAGATCAGTTGTATTTTCTCTATGGCTGCAACTGAAGTAGTACATACATTAAACCATCTAATTCTGCTATGAAATCTTTAGGTTCAGTGAAAGTTATACTTCATCTGGAGAGAGAGAACACTGGACAAGGTGGGGAATAAAAACCCAAATAAATGTTCAGGACATAATCAACCCCTAAAGGAGAAGAATGGAAAGGCATTTTTCTTACTGGAGAGTTTATTGCAGAGCTTTTTCAATATAGCACATCTGTATCTTCCTTTGAAGCACCCAAAGCTGGCCGTTCATCAGAGAAGGATTAGATGGGTGCTCTTCTGCTGCATACTGTAAATAAAAATACTATGGATAAACATCACTCTTGAAAGTGCAGTGCTACACTATGAAGGCTACCCCTTCACTTGCATTTATTATGTCCAATAATAAGACTTACTGTCTGTTGACATTGGTCAGCACTGGTGAGACCACACCTGGGCTGCTGTGTCCAGTGCTGGGCTTCCCAGTACGAGAGATGGGAGCTACTGGAGAGAGTCCAGCAAAGGGCCATGGAATGATGAATGGGACTGGAGCACCTCTCATGTGAGGAAAGACTGAGAGAGCTGGGACTGGTCGGTCAAAGGAGGAGAAGGCTCAGGGGCATCTTATCAATGTATATAAATACCTGAAGAGGGGATATAAAGAAGACTGAGCCAGGCTCTTTCAGGTGATGCCTTGTGACAGGACCAGAGACAATGGGCATAAAGTGAAAGAGAGAAGGTTCCCTCTGAACGTCAAGAAACACTTTTTCATTGTGAGGGTGACTGAGCCCTGCCATAGGTTGCCCAGGGAGGTGGCAGAGTCTCCATCTTTGGAGACCTTCAAAAGCTGCTTGGGCGTGGTCCTGGGCAACCAGCTCTGCTGGAGCAGAGGGCTTGGACCACATGACTCCAGAGGGGTCCCTTCCAACCACAGCCATTGAGTTTTTTCAAAACTTAATCAATCCTGGAACGCTTTCCTTATTGCTAGGTTAATTAAGGGGGAGCATGGGGGAAGTAAGTACTCGTTCAGACAAATACACGTTCATGCAATTACATGCTTTGTAGATTTTGCAACAGAATTTGAACATGCAGATTTGTTGCAAGAGTTACAGAGGTTTTGAAAACCAAAGTCTAAAGAAAGACAATTTCTTTACTGATTATAGCATCCTCAGGTTTGGAACACACAGTTTTCCCAGGCAGGGCAAGGACAGATAGGTAATTAGTTTTCTCAGTATCTATGTTCCTTTAGAAATAACATTCTTCTAGCACTTTCAGTTCCTGACTGAATTAATCTACGAAAGGATTTTCTCTTTTGTTAAAGTAACGATGACAGTTGTGTGTATGTGTGCGTGCCTCTCTGTGTGTGTATATATATATAGAGAGAAAGTGGTTTAGAGTGGTTTTCCTTCACTCAGCGGGCAGTACAAGTTACCTTGTTTTCTCTTCAGTTCAGTACTCTGTTTTTTGTTCTAGGCTCCCTCTGTACACACAAAGAAGTAATCTCCACTGTCACAATCCTTAAAATGTGACTAGACCTACAGAAAGAGAGAGATTCTTGAAATTAATCTATTTGATGAAATTGAGAAACAAAACTGTTAGGAATAGGCTTTTTTAAGAAACATAGAAAGAAATGAGGATTAGCTGGATAAGGTGCACGGATAGTTACAGATCAACAGGGACTATGTGCAGAGAGATACGGTACAGTTAGAGCTAAATCCATGCAAGTCATTATCTGTAACCTCTTGTATCGGTAAACTGGTACAAAAACCATACACTGAGTCACAAGGGTTAATTCTGTCAGTCCAAAGTGAATATCCTTTATTAATGGGTGTCACCTTATGGAGTGCAGCTACCTACAGCATTGCTGTGCCTCTCTTCTCTAATCGCAGTAGAAGTGTGTCACTGCTAGGAATATTTAGACTCTTCTCCATTTCACTTTTCTTAGAGTATAAGGCCTTTGGGGGGTCTCTATGGTACGTGTAATCTTAAATGATGCCCTAAGGCCGACCATAACACAAACTGTAAATCAGTTGAAGTGTTGGCAGTGTGCAGAACCAAATATTGTCTCTTACAAGATTGTTCAGACCAACTGGGAAGTCGCGTGTGGTTGCTTATGACCATACTGGGAGGGGTCTGTATCCTGCCCCTCTGCTCGGGGAGGCTTAAAGGTGGTTGCAGAGCTTCCAGCACAAAGCTGTTGGCAACCAGTAGGCTCAGAGCATGGTCAGGGAGCTTGTGTCTGCCCACAGTCTGACCACAAAGAGGTAGCCACAGTGTCTGTCACCACACAACAGTCACAACAATCAGCCTCAGGTCTGCATTCAAAGAATATATATGGAGAGCATTTATTTTTTTTTTCCCCCCAGGAAATGTGCTGGTGAAATCAGTGGGATCTATTCCTGTACAAAATGCCCTCAGTGCTGCAATAAACACTTTACATGAGAACTTAATAAAGGAGAAATGTAAGAACTCCCAGGAATAGCTGTATTTCTATTAGTTCTATCCGTTTGCAAATTCAGAGTTGTTCAGATCCGTTACAGTGTTTTGCAATTACTATTTCTGGCAGAATAATCCTTATCAGAGAATGACCTTTACAGTAGAGAAGACATTTTCTGTCAAGAACAGTGACTGTAAATCAAGTGCCATCAAACGTTTATTGCAGTTTTTACATAGACGTTTTGTTTTTATGAAGTCATCCCAGGAGAATCAAACATGAACATTGTTGGGTGTTTATAGATATCCATATATTTAGAACAGCAGTATGGAAACGTTTCCCTAAATATTTTTATGCTTCTTGGCATGGAGGGCATTTCTTTCATAATAGCAATAATAGTAATCAGAAACATAGTAACAATAATAGTCAAAATACAACAAGAGGCTAAATATTGTAATCTTCTAGTGCTAAATGTTATGATGTTGAAAGTTCTGAAATATTCATGTTTTTCAGAAACCAAACAATTGTTTAAGGCTAACCAATGAAAAATTGTAGTTAGTAACACAGAGATAACACAAATGACTCACAAAGTCAATATTGTTCTTTGTTTTACAGTGTTGTCTGCACATTTTCGGGTCTGCGAGCCATATACGGACTACAAAGGTCGCTACCACTTTGGTTTTCACTGCCCCCGTCTTTCTGACAATAAATCTTATATCTTCTGCTGTCACCATAACAACACAGTATTTAAATACTGCTGCAATGAGACAGAATTTCAGACTGTTATGCAGATGAACTTAACAGGGAATGCAGATGGATATATGCATAAGTAAGTAAATGAGTTCTAAAGTACTCTTCACCAAACTGTTCCTGGTCTAATAACATAGTCTGAGGTGTACTTAATGATGGAAGCAATTAGAATAATTGCACATACAGAAAAACATTACTAAAAGGTTTTTGCTGTTACAGAACTCTTAAAAGAAATGATATTTTATCTTTGCTTTGACATAGGCTATAAAGATTGCCAGGAGAGCATGTATGTAAAAGCTGCATATAATTGTAACAAATATAAAGTCACATATAAAAGTTACAAAAGTCTCTCCCGGGACCCCAGTCTGATCCAAACTGTGTTTAAATGTGTATCACTAAAAATAAACCCCAAAGCTGTCCCTAAAGGGAGAGAGGGGGTGAGTTGACATTTTCCGTATCAACCCAAATGCACTATTTTGAATCTCTGATGTTTCGAATATAAATCTCTTGGAATCACTGACCTTGGGGAACAGAACATATTTTCTTATATACCAAAACTGTGTGGTCTTCTTGCCTGTTACCTGGGATACTTCCATGTGCTGCTGGGGCCCATCCTCTAAGATAAAGGTCAAGTAACTTTTTTTGTAAAGAACCAGTCAGTAGCAAGTAGATCTCTCTTACTGATCGCCTATTTATGATGACAAAATCTTCACTTGTGGTCCATCTCCTATTTAGGATTTGACATTCTGGCCACACTAATCAGCTGTGGTGTCTCTTGGTGCAGAGCACAACTGATGGAAACCCCCAAGGTCAAATTCTGATCTGTCTGCTTTCCCCTGCCGTTCTGTTCTGGTACCAGCCCCTCCAGGGCAAGGAAGGGGCAGATTGAAAACAACTGGAATTCCAGTCTGCTGGGTTTTGTTTACAACAGGGATTTTAGCGTTTCCTTCTGCGATGCAGAAGTCGATGTGTGTCGCTCATTCCTGTGGAAGCAGGTGCAGGGCTGCGCTAGGAGACTGTGGTGCTGGGATACTGATGTTGGGTCTTTTAAGTCGCTGCGTGCAGCTGCGTCCAGCAGCAGCCAGCTCAGGGAGTCAGCAAAGTGCCATCGTCCTTAACAACCCCTCCTCGGACAGCTCTGCCTGGAGAGATTTGGATCTTGTTGTAAAAGTTGCATACTCTCACTTCGCAGGTGTTAAAGTGAAAATCACCTGCCATAAAGTCTGTGTACTCTGTAGCATAAAAAGACAAAAATAGGCTCTACCCATATAAGAAACCTTTAAATTAATGTGGATCTGTGCTGTCTTGTTACTTTTAGCTGTGTCCTTGAGGTGAAATTTCTTCACCTTGACCTTTCAGCACATCTGGGAACATGCGAGCGTATCAGAGCAGGCTGGGGAGACACTTCAACTCTAACAGGCCCGTGAAAGACCGTCTGTTTTCACTACCCTTTGTGCAGTCCAGACGATCTAGAAACTAGTAGCACCCTCACCTGGGGCTGCCCAGCGCTGCCAACGTGCATCCCTCCAGGCAACCCGCTGGTGGTGTTTACAGCCCAGTCCGCCCCAGTGCCCCCGTGCCATGGGTGCTCGCCATCGTGGGTGTGCTCCCGCTTTGCTCAGACACGGCGGCAGCGCTCAGACGCCTGCCTGAGGAGAGGGCAGGAGACTCGGTACGGAGGGGCTGTGTGTGTAGTCACAGACAGAGCCAGAAACTGCTTCGCACTCAGAGTAATAACACGAGAGCCTCAAGAATGGGCTAGTGTGGCTATTACCCCCAGACTTCCCCCGTTCTTTGTCCTGCACACAGCGAATTCGCTTCCTTTCTTTCCTTACTGTTCTGTAAACGCTGCACCAACGCTGCTGGGCAACCAACTGCCTAACGGGCAGCTTCATCACAGAGTGGGGGGTGTTACCACTTGTAGTTCAGCCAGGTAGAAAGCCAGTTCTTCAGGCTTTTTCCAGTGTCTCAGCAGCTACTCCATGTAGTCCTGGCCAGAGCTTACCGAGGTAAGGCCCTTCTGTTCTTCCTTGTACCCACGACCTGAAGTGGACAGGGCACTCAGCCACTTCCCAGAGGAACAGGTACATTCTGACTGCAGCATATGCCCCGGGATGTAGAACATTTCTGCCTCCTGCATCCTCTGTTGCATGCATACACACATGCACACACCCCCACGGAAATAAATACAGGGCTGTTCATGTTATAGGGGTGGTGTGAGAGCAGTTCCTCAGTAGGAAAAAGGTAGTTCAGTGTTCTGTGGACTACAATATTTATTTTAATGGAAATATTTAGAGCATAGTGTATTATACTAGTTTTCATTTAGCAATCTTTTTTTTAATTTTAAAGTCACCTCATTCAGTTCTGATGGAGGAAGATCCACCTCTGTAGTCTTTGTAAGGTTCATGGTTGAGAACTACCTGCGGGATATTTACCATATGTGTCTTCAGAATCTCCTGTGGACATTAACTATGTGCTGATCTTTTGCAAACACAGTAAAAAGCTTCTGGAAATGCACCTTAGAGAAGTGCAGGAGTAGAGCCGGTATTGCGTTTTTGTAACCTCCCTAAAGATCACTTCCGATAAATCAGTCAGAGCCAGGAAAATGAAGAGACACTAACTTACACACCGATGTAGTGAGACGAGGGGGAGAGATCTCCTCACCCTGAGCTCACTGAGACTGGTGGAAAACTTCCTGACAATTTTAGTGTGCTGTGGGAGAGGCAGAAAGAAGTGAAGCCTAGATGCCTACATTAAAAAGATTGTGAAAAGCATCTTACTTAATACACTCTGACTTTATTTAACATACGATAATTTAACTTTATTTGGCTTCTAATACATCCAGGGTTCACTTTACAGTAACAAAGTCAGGTCTTTGTTTAGATCTAATTTCACACACCACTGAAAAAAAATTCTGATGAAGCCTGTTTTACTGTGGCTGGGGAGAATGATTTAGGCTATGGGAATGGCAGTGAACTGAAAAAAAAAGGATTATAGTTTTTAGGGAAGAGTGATTCAATATTATTTTTTGGTTTATTTCAATATTATTATTTGGGTTATTTTTCCCCTTAGCCATTCTTGTGATCATCAAAACAAATTTCTGGTTTTATAATACAGTTGAGAGGAAAATTAATGAAGTGACTTCTTTGTCATGGCACGTTTGTCTTCTACAGTCACACGCTACAACTACAGCCAGGTTTATTTACATTCTTTCCATGGCTATAACAAAAAATTTCTATGTTTTTATAAGTGCGGAATGCTAAGCTATTGTATCTTTGCAATCATGCAGAGTAATCAGTCCATAATATTTTTGAATGTGAGCAATTAATTTAGTATTAAATATAGACATACCGATGATGTCTAACAGACAAGAGAAGTTCTGCCATCCAAAGTATTTTTCCATAAAACTTTGTCTAATAAATTGTTTAACTATTCTGAAAAATAATATTCACTTGAATCTAGTATTCATACTCTCTCAGATTTTCTATGATACATGTTTTGGTAGATTATCAGCAGCACTACTATGCCAGGGGTCCTTAATCTGATCCTGAAACAGTGCTAAGGCAGCCTGTCACGCACCCGTGTTTTTCCTTCTCTCTTACTGCAGTTTTTCAGGGTGAATGGCTTTTGCACACCACGCTACAACATTACACTGAAGGCAATGTGAAGATAGAATAGCACTAAATTTCTCCATGTACATCGTGTACCCTGCAGAGCTGGCATTTGCTTAAATATCTCCCAGAAAGTCATCTTTACAAGAAAGAAAAAAAAAAAAAAATCAATTCCACTAGCAACTGTTGCAAAATGATGTAATTTAGCTGGGAAGACCTCTTAGGTACTACAGTAAGAGGTTCTGCAGGAAAACACAGGTTTGGACAAAGGCCTTGAGATAATAGTAAGAGCAAAATAAGGGGAAAAAATCACATTTAAAGTGTACATGCAAAAACTGCACAGATTTCCTCGGTGTTAGAAGTACCAAGGCGTTTGCTAGGATGTAAGATTGCATTTCCTTGGGGCAATAATTACAAAGTGTTACTACTGCAACTAACAGCCCCATTTAAGGAGAATAGGGAAAGAAACAGTTTCCGTGGCCATCTGCTCACTTTTAAACTCTGCAGATGCAGAATTCTGCTCACAGTTGTTTTGATTTGTTAGGGGTTTTTAAGCCTGAATTTCCAAATGAATTATTTTCTGTTCATGTGCTACACATAAAAAGCAACAAACTCTTCTAAAAAAAAATACAGCCTGGTCCTAACCTGCTTGTCATCTGTCTCAAAAAGTTAATGAATTAAATGGAAGGGATCACATGGGTAAGAATACTAATAAAAGAACCTGTCTTTTCATTTGTGTGTGGGAATGTTAGAGGAATCTAAGCAGGATCCTGTAGATGGAATGGTAAAAGTATTTATTGTCTTTAGAGAGCCCAATTCAAGGCTCCCTGAAGCCAGAGCAAATCTTTCCATTTACCCGTTGGCTCTGTATCAAGGCTATACCATATAGACATCATATAAAAGACGAAGTATCTTAAAATAATGAGCAGTGAAGCTTTTCTGGTAGACCCGTGAATTACCCTGTTTCACAGAGAAGCTAAAAAGAAATTGTCTTGTAACTTTTACTCCAGGTTTAGCTGTTGTATTTGTGTGCCAGCAGCAGCAGAGGACTGGGCAACATAGCTTTAGAAATAATTTTCAGTGTTATGTTGATAAAGCTTGTGTTGAACCTGAACTGAAACCTCCAGACTGACTGGTTGGAAGGGGCAGGGCGAGCTTCCCAGCCGGGGAAGGGGAGAGGAGATACAACCACAGCAAAGCAACTTCTTACACTTGATTGTCCCTGTGGAGGAACAAACCCCTATAATTTCAATCTTGGAATCTGTTCACACTTTATTTTTAATGGAAATGAAACTTCTCCCTTCCACCCCAAACCATTCTGTGATTCTGCACAAAAGTACAGGAAAATCAGATTGCAAGATGAAATTGCTTTTACAATTAAATCGTTCAGTTCAATGAAATGAGAGCAAGTCCTAGGAGTTTTTTGATTCCCCATTCTTTTCTGTGTCTCTGGCCTTACTGTTATTCAGTGTAAGATTGTTTATTTTCTAATTAAGACATCTTCTTAATTTGTAGGAAAGTTTTAATTTTTACTATAATTAGTACCCATCAGCAAAATTAATATTTTCTACCATCTTAATAGTTTGAGAAACAGAAAACATCAAAGTATGGAATTTCCCTCTGTGTACAAAACATACTACTTATTAATTTTGCTTGTGATTTTTCACAAGGCCCTTTTGATAGTGCTGTTGTCCCACTGTCTGTTAATTAAAGTAAAGCAGCCTTTTATTTTTGTACTTGTGAGAAACAGATGTTATTTAGAAGGAGCAGATGGATAACTCACATATGGCATGATTAATAAATTGTTGCTTTAAATCGTAACACTCAAAATAGCTCTAATTTTTGCTAACCAAAATTTTGATGGGTGAAACTATAGACCTAAAATACAAACAAATTCTTTTGAGTTAACTACAAGAAATGTTCCTGCCTCTCATATTGTTGCCAAGACAAAAATAACATGTTTTGTAGTATTTCCATTCTTACTATGGATTAAATACAGCTCATCTATGTGTAAAATGGATCCTATTGGCGTTAGGGATAAAAAGGAACAGGATTTGTTACAGTGGATTTCCTCCTGACTTCTCCAGCCTTCACTTCCCTTTTATTTATATTAGCAGAAAATAGAAGAGCTTACCCCAATAGGAATAAATCCACTGAAATTCAAGAGTAGCACTGCTGAGAAGCCTGGATTAACCAGATCTACTTTCAAGTTCCTGAACTGCAAAAATCGTAATGCATCACAAAGGTCTGCCCACTGTTGTAGGAAGCCAGGCATGCGTGTGGAAGTCTTCACTAGAGGCAAAGGCTCCTGAGTTAAGGGTTTTCAAAAGCACTATATTTTGTCTACTTCCAATCCTCCTGGAAAGTTACTCAAAATTTTTTAAAATCCTAGGTTTGCATATTCCTAAAGTTACACAGGAAGAGATTCATTGACAGCTCTGACCTTCCTCTTGTTACTTACAGTTATTTGCTATGGAACCTCATTTAATCTAAGCGTGTTAAATCTGTCTAGTGAAAAAATCATTCCCTGGAGAGGAGTATCAGTCTCCTGAAGTGCTGACAGGCAGCAACACAGAAATTAAAATTCTGATTCCTTATCTGATTTCTTGTTTCAAATTCTGATTTTTTTTAAAGTATAAAATGAAAGAGTCATGCAAAAGTTTTAAATGGAAGTGAAAGTTCAAAGCGGAGACTTGAAGTGTTTTAGATCCGAAAAGGCTTGGGACATGTTTTTAAAATGTCAAAATGTATTTCTGGCTTGCATCTATAATCTGTCTTCTCAGCCTTTGTTCTTCTCACAGCACTTCAGTTTTGATCAATGTTCTCATAAAATACAGTTCCTTCTGTCTGTGAAAGAGGGCATGGTGAAGTGCGTGTTCAATTTTGTTCATGGAAGTTCAGGTACATGTAGGTGTGGGTTGCCCACCTATTACTTCAATATAATTTTTCTCCAAGACTGTCTTCCTAATGACATTTTTTGCTAGTATCCCTTCTGCTTGCTCTTGTTTTTACAGGCTCCGGTACACAAACTTCCACATGAGCTCATAGGTCTGTGAGCCTTCCTGGCTGCGTACCTAACCATCTCCTTCCTGCCCCTTCCTTCCCTTCTCTGCTCTTACCTCATCCTCCCCACTCCAAATCCAAACCGCATTTACATCTGGCAGTCGTTTTCCTCTTAATAATACTGCATCTCCAGCAGAGCTTTAGCACTTCTTCCTCTTTTTGATCTGCAAATTCTTGACCCCTTATACCTTTTCCTCCTTTCCCCCCCACCCTTCTTTTAATATCTTTACTCACCTGCCATAGCTTTACAGCTCCATGCACCGTGTCAGCAGCAGATAATTTTCATGGCCTTTACAGAATCACAGAATCATCTAGGCTGGAAAAGACCTTGAAGATCACCTAGTCCAACCATTAACCTAACAGATATACCTATATATACACATTATAACTACTCCAGCATATACATATAAACGTAGTGCATCTCTTCCTTGTTGTGGAATGCGTTGTATAATATGATCTTATCAATGTTCTTCCTTCTTAGATTTATTATCAGCAAGCTAAGGGATCTTCAGCAGTTGCTCTTGAAAGCCTATACTTCTATTAGTGTCTCCTGTATCCAGCAATAATTAATTATTAAATTCAGAGCAAATCCAAGCACGTTAAACACCTTTTAAGAGAAGTGGTTTAAAATGCATGGCGGCAGTGAGTGTTTTCAATAGTATAGACTATTGAGAATTTGCAGAATAAGACCTACGACCCATCAGCCACGTACATATCAGTGGTCTCACTTAAAAGCATTGGAGCTAATTGTATCCCTAATTTCCGTGCTGATACCAATACACAGATGAGAGGGAGAAATAAAAATGTTTGTAAGTCAGAGGGGCTTAGTTTTTAAAAACCTCCCTTGTCATGCATAATTAGATATATTTACACTGAAATAATAAATATTTTTTAAGGACACATGCTTTAGAACAAAATTTTTGTGTCATCCATCTATATATTATATTTAATTAATGAAACAAACAACCTTGATAAACCAAAACAGTGACCATTACTGATACGTGAGATAACTTTTTTGTTTTCCCTTTTTTTCTTTCCTAGCAACTACAGTGCACTGTTAGGAGTGTGGATCTATGGCTTTTTTGTGGTGATCTTGCTGGTACTGGACCTTTTGTATTACTCTTCAATGAACTATGATATTTGCAAATTTTACCTGGCGCGGTGGGGAATCCAGGGAAAGTGGATGACACAGGGACAGAGCCGATGGATTAACCCTGCTCAGGATCCAAGCCAAGTACAGACACAGCCTCAGCCAGAGACACAGCCTCAAACTCAGCCACAGCCTCAAACGTCACAGACAGTACATACTTTAAAAGGAGATGCTTTAAGCCCACCCCTGATGTCTTTTCAGAGTACATCTGCCTGGTAAGTAAGTTAAGCCATACTGTGATGTATTTTTTGACTCTGTTGTTTTGTAGTGTGAACAATAACCTGTATTTGGAAGTGCCCGCAAATTCCAGCTGAACAGCACCATTTCTAGCACATAATTCTTTATATCATGAACCGTCTTACAGAATTACTGCTTAGAAGTGATTTCTTACTCTGGAATATATTAAGTCAACTTTTCATACTGTTCACAGAGAAATAGATGCTGCCATTTTTCAGTGCTAAATAGTTTTACTACTCTGTGGTGCAAATAAACCACAATTCTTTGTTCTACATCGACCATTATAAAATTAATTTTCATCAGGTGCCAAATACTAATTGCTATGTGTATCTATGTATCTGTTGGTCTGGTGTTAAAAGGTTGTATAAATAGCAACACTCAAATAGTTTCAATGCGAGATGTCACAAATCCACACTATTTGTGGCATGAGACACAGAACAACATAAAAACCAGGTTAGTTTTTTTATATGCATAGCCAAAAAAGCATAGCCTGATCTCATTTGACAGAGTGACACAACTAGGCTACTGTAAAGTTAAATGCTACAAAACCAAAACAAAACCACCCCAAAAACCCAGACCAAATGAGAGACAGCTACTTCAGGAGCAGGCAGAACTTGCAATATAAATAGAATAAACTAAATACTGATAGCCAGGGAACAAAATGACATTGAATGATTTTGGACTGGTTTTGCCAAAGAAAACAGAAGCAAAGGAAGAGAGCTGAATAAAACGATGCTCTGAATAAGGTGTCAAGAAAGGCAGGGACTTTTTTCTTGGCAAGAGAGCGTGAAGATTTGGAAGGGGACAGAGAGGGTACAGAGACACCAGTTTATTTTAGAAATCTTCCAGAAGGTTGAGTGCTGAGTTTTGGCAAAATAAAGTGATCTAAGAATGAGCAGGGTGAAAGAGGTGGCAGCAGTTCCTGAAGCTATAGAGCATGTAAAGCCACAAGGTTGATCTTGGTCTGAAACCTTTGGGTAGCGCTGTGTTGCAGATGGGACGATGATAGCAGTAGTCCTTTTATTTCATAACTTGCCCTTTCATTTTAAGTGTAAATCTAGAGCAAATAGGGTTGAAGATTGTTTGTAATAGAAAAGGTAGGGATAGTTTGACCCAAGGACAAGGAGCAGTGAAAAAGGAGGTCATTTGGCATAGTAGCCAGTACTGGATGTGTCCAGTGCAGATCAGACTTAAGGACCATTCTAGCAGGCTTTATCCAAACAGAGGAGTCTAACAGTGCTCCTTAAGAGAGAGACTTGCTTGTGCTTGGTTGTAAGCACTCTTCATGTCTCCTTCCTCTTCTCTCCTTTTTTCTTCTGCTAATTCCTTCAGCTTTTTTGCACATTGATTTCCCAGTCTTCAGTCAGAGTTGCCCTACAGGTTAAGACCAACATTTGTATTCTAGCTTAATACATGTGTGTGTGCGCCTGTGTGTATATATAAACATCTAACGACTGCACAAAGAGATAGATAGATACATATATATATGTAAAATATTAGCCGGGTTGCATCACTTGGCAATTCTGCCATACCATTACAAAGTAAAGGAAACTATTCAATAATTCTTGAATGATTCTTGGTCACTTTCCATTACTGACTTTTGTTTTTCTTTGGTTTTTTTGAAGCGTTAAGCGGGCAATGTATGTTAGGATCAGGTGAGCATATCCATATGCTCCTTCTCCCGTGTTTGCAGGAGATGAGCATTGATAAGTCACTCCAGTAACCCTCACCCCTTCCCCAGTGAACTGTCTGTGCTTCCCTCAGTTCCCATAAAATTGTTTCTTTTTTTTCCTAATACTTTCATTGCTCAGTGGAAGAAATAAGTGGATGTTTCCCTAACAAAACCCTATTTATCCCTTGTATTTCAACATGTAAAACACTACAAGAGAAGCCATATTTTCAAGCTTATAACCTGCAACTTTTGAAACTCACAACCCCTTAACTAAGTGAATAGATGACTCGGTCTGAGTTGGGTACATAAAAAACATCAGGAAAAAGGTAGTAGGCCCTGGTGATCACAGGCGAGGTGTTTAGCATGTGAATGGGGTTTGAGTAAACAGCTCCCTCAGAAGATGACAGACTTGTGTACTACAGCAATTGCTAAGACAGTGGGGAGTGAGAGGAGGTTGACTTATTTCTCCATTAGATAATCTGCAGGTTATATACATGAAAATATGGTAATTTTGCCATATAGAAATTAAGCTTAGTTTCAGAGTCCAGTTCTGCTACAGTCTATATTTGATGAATGACCTCAGTCCTGTGGTCTCAAAATGTAATCGTACTATCAGTGAAGAAGAGCAATAGAGTTACTGGATTTATAATTTCCATCACTGGTTTTAAAATTGTCTAATCTATTAATATCTTTTTGTATTTTATACCTGAATATCCATTGTTTTAGATGATGACACCAACCTCTTAGATGCTTTGGTAACAGCAGATTTCCAGTCTATAAAATCGACTTTTCAGTTTGTGTTGGCATTTGTAATGTGTCCTAAATTTATCCTGGCTTTTCCCTCCATAGAGAAAATAAGCATTTTTCTTTAGTACCTCACAAACACACTTATGTATGTATATATATTGGTGGTATCATACCATAAGAACAGTTCCTGTTTACGGATGAGTTTTTTGAAAATGCAAAATAGATTTTTTAATCCTGTGAGATACGCTTATATCCCAGGGCATAAAAACTTAAATACTGTTAAAAACGTTTTCCAAAACAGTTTGCAAGTTTTCGTGATGACAAATGTTGAAGTTGTTAGCTTCCTGTACTACATTTATCCTAATACAGTTAAAAAACGTGCCCATTCTAGAAGATGCCACATGATGGTAATGGGAAAGTAGTTTTGCACGTCAAGAATCTTGGCAATACCGAAGACTTTAGGTGTCCTTATTGCAGAGAGCAGACAGCGTAAGAAACTGTCCTGGGAAAGATGGCAGGATTAACCTGTAGTTAGTAAAGCAGTTTGGGGTGTTCCTGGATTAAAAATAATATTTAAGTGCTTTTTATTTTATCATTTATTTTCTTGTTCTAGTTTAAATGCTGTAAAATGGCAATGAAAGCAATGACTGAAACAGATATGTCAGAGAGGAAAATCAAGCAGATCATAGTATATAGTGGGTACGACCATCCCCTACAAACATTTTGTTGTAGCAGATCACTTTATTATTCACCTGAGACAAAGAGGACCGTGTATAGCCATGGCAGTGTTATCACTAAAGAAGTCTGGCGTCCGTTACACCCGCTGCTGCCTGCTCTGCGGAGGGCTTGCAGCGTCGTGCAAGGACAGGAAGATCATGAATCTCAGAAACGTCAAGCCTGATTTAGAAAAATGTTGCTTCATCACGTAGTGTATGGATTTTGCAGCCCAACTAATGTTGATTTCTTCTTTAGTATGGAAACCATCTGAGGGCTGTCCAAAGGGCTGCGTGGTCGGAAGGTCCCGGTGGTGGATGTACCTTCTGCAACCCAAACAGCATCACAGACTGCAAGTGGATGAGGGTGAACGGTTGTGGTTGGCCTCGCGGTGGCTCCTCCAGGGCACGTGCCCTTCCACACTCGCTGGGCCGGGTGAGAAGCTGCCCTCTGGTTAGCCCTGGGCCAGCTTTTCACAGCTGGAGGTCAAACAGCAACAAGCAGCAGGCAAACCCTTACTACTGCTCAGCAAAGCACCCGCCAGGGAGGCAATAAAATAAAGTGTTGTAAGTTGTGGAATCAAAATCCTGACTCCTGCAAAAATGTGTTCTCTCAACCGTGGGAATATTGTTAATTAATAATGACTAAACAAGGTCGGACTAGCAAGGAAGATCACCTAAGAGGAAGTGTGGGCCAGGGCAGCCCGGCAGAGTTTCTCCACTTTCTCCATGTCTGTGCTGCGTTCCAGATGTGAGAGGGGAACGGATGAACGTGGTCTCTCTGCCTTGCTCTGGCGATGTTAAACTCCTCCCCACCTCCATCAGGTATGAAAATCACAGGCAATACTGTCCTGAAGCCTAACTTCTGCCTCTCTGTTCCCTGCCTTTCTGCACAACAGCACACAGAGGCAATGTCAGCTCTGTATGTGATCATGTATGTCATGCTACATGACTCAAGGTTTGGAAAACCTGCTGCTTGTCCAGAATTGGGAAAAGCATCAGCCCAGCAGGGTAAGCCTGTGCTTATTTCCTTTATGTGAGTGGAATGGGTTAGACAAAGGCAAGTCTATTTTACATCCCTTTATTAGATGTTGCAATCTGCTTTTGCTGTGAACTCCTCCGAGTCACATTGTCTTTCAGACAACAAACAGAATAGTTTTTAGCCTGCTGCTGTTCACCTGCTACTTGACACCTGCTCAAATGACTACCAAAGCACTTATAAACAGAGAAAAAGCCTATAAAAATATTGGCAGAGTTTAGAATCCAGCAGGTAGCTGAGCGTGTCCACAGCAACTCTGTAAAAAAGCACAGGGAATAAATACTTTGCTGGTGGCTAAAAAGGCTACATGGAAGAATTCCCTTTGATACCAAATTTTGAAACAGGGAACAGACTGTCACCGGAGCAAAATACCCGCATTCAGTAGGTCGTCTGCTTCAGTAATTTCTAAGAGCTGCACATGCAGTCTTGCCTGTGTCACTAGTTTGGGACGTTGGCATTGAAGTGGGTCGGCTGCGCAGTGTGAACATGGCCCTAGTCCACCAAAACCATCAGGCACTGGGGCAGTGGGAGGGTTTTGTGCAGAGGCTGCTCTTGATACAAGATATTTATAAAAACAAAGTGAAAAAAATCTGCCTCCTTCTTTTTTAAGTGAAGTGTTTTGAAAACAAGAACTCAAATCTACATTTGCAAAATCGCTACATTAAACAGGAATACGGTGATACTATGATGCAAAATTTTGCATCATAGGGCAAAGCATGTGTTATTTACAGCCCCTACCTAGACTTTTATATTATACTCAGACTGAATATGGCAAGTCAGAGCACCAATAGTTTTTTTTTAAAAAGATGGAAAGAAATAAAATTGAATACTCATATAGTGCTTTTATGAAAGAACCGTCTGGGAATTAACATCATCTGGAGATTCTGGTATCAGACGTCAGGTGTGTTGGACAACATCTACCATTACATGTGTGCCTGCATTCCCTTCAAAATAGATTGGGTTAGAATAACAGATATTGTTGAATATATTTTTTCTAAATATTCTTGTCTGTTTGCTAGGAGCTGCGTAACTGTAAAAATAGAAATTGCTTAAAAACAAAAGCACAGCCAAGAAAATCACTTTCTGCTCCTAGAAAAGCCAGATGCCTGAGCTGGTTTTGCATTGCATACCCCTTCTCCTGGCTGGCCTCCTGTCTGATGTCAGGAGACCCAACAGCACAAATGGACAGGGGGCTTGGAACCAAACACCTCACAATCTGCAGTGCTCCAAGTCTCAGTTACTTGCAAATAAATGGGACGATTTTTTTTTCATTTTTATCATTTGTATTTAAATAATTCGAGCTACATAAGTTACTGAGTGCTTTCTTTCTTCCTTGTATTTAGACATTCACTATTAGCACGTGCAGTGAAGCCAACATACAAGGTGTCTGTCCACCTCAATCTGAATATAGGCAATATTTGTGTGTATTGAGAGATCCTGCATCTTGTCTTGATACATATGCAATACATACTGTGCATTTCATGCCTTATTCTCCTTTTCCTTTTGTTCTGTAAATTATAAACCCCATATTGCAACATTTATTTCTCTGCATTCTTGTAGACTCATCAGATATGGGTTGATTGATATTCCCTGTTTTAGCCATTTCTCAGCCTTTCCATCAAACTGGGACTGTCACATTCATCAGCTTCAGGAAAGTCTTTCTTTTAAATGTACAGTTGAAGTGATTTAACTTAACTTAAATGTGGTAATGAATTGTCAGAAAATAGCAATTAGAACAAAAGTGAGTAGTTAAAAAGTTATCTGAAGACTATTGCTAAATGAACTCTGCACACCGAACAATGAAAACTAGTAAAAACACTGGAAACCAGTTCCGAGCATCTTCCACGTTTAAATTTTCTCATATATTTTGAGCAGAACTTTTTGCAGCGAGATCATTACCTCATCTACATTATAACAAATCTGAAATAACACTACTGAAGTAGCAGATACCAGCATAAAATGCTGCTCCAATTAAGCCCACAATTGCCCTGCATGATGTCACAACACTATAGCATCACACAGAGGAATGGGGGTGACTTCCCAAGTTTTATCTTCTCTGTCACAGTAGAAACTACTTAATTTTAAAGGACTCTGTAGTTATTTTATTAGTTACAAACCTCCTACCCCTTACGTTCTCTAAGGTGCCAGATGCTCAATAGTAATTCTAATAGCACATGCACGTTTTACACGTTTATGTATATGCACTGAAAAATAAAATGGAAAAGTCATTCTAAAGCTTAGATTCTGAAGTATCACAGAGAAACTTTAAAACAGCCCCAGGTGCTGTGCAAGTACAGCTGAGCTTCACACCCATGCAGGGTCTGGCCACTTCTCTCAACAGCACACAGAGGTGTCCAGGCGGGCTGATTTCACTTTCACATTTGCATTTAAAAAACTGAAGTCAGGCGCTCACAATCACTCCTGATTTAGATCTGTAAGTACAAATGTAACTGAGTATCAGCCTAGTTGTCTCTGACACGCGTTTAAGAGTGGCTGGATCTAAAGTAGCAAAGGCAGAGGTAGCTCCCACACCTTGTATTGAATTACCAGTCTCGGCTGTATTAAGTTTGAACTGGCAGGGACCAAAACTTTTATTACATTGATAAAATTTAACTACTTGCTTTTGGTATTCTAGAGACTAAATAAGGCCAATAGACAAGCAAACAACAGGGAGAATCAACAACATTGGCCAAAAATATTGCAAGTGGTAGAAGAAATAAAAGGGGAGGTGTTAAGGAGCTGGAGTTAATAATCTAAAACGGCAAGCTTTCCTGTGTTTATGCAAAGTTTCAAGAGGATTTCTAAGTAGCACATTTATAACCCAGAGCTCTGAACTGAAAGGAAGCACTTTTAAAAAAAAAAAGAAAAAAAAAAAAAAGAAAATGATGGACAGAATACTGTAGGCTATGCCCTGGAGAACTACTAAAAACACCTGCAGAACAACTATCTATATACACTCGGTGCTTTTAACAGAAGTGAGAATGAAGAAGAAAAAAATTAAGTCTGTGAAGTAAAATCCCATTGCTTGCGGTGTCTTGGAAAATCAACTCCCAGCGTATATTCTGGGTGTCAGGAAACAGTTAACTCCCTCACTCAAGGAGGAACAAGCAGGTGGTAGAGCTGAAGATCATGTACAGACCAATTTATTATTCTCAGAGTTATTATTAAACAAAAAGCCGTATGTAATAAATAATCCTTTTATGGGGTTGCAGAAGATCTTTTAGCGTATGCTAAAATTTCTGCATGAAATAAGGGCATACTGTGGAATAGCAGGCACTGCTGAAATCATCAAAAGCTTCTGTGATAATGCTGAATGCATGACCATAAATGGTGACAATGTCAGGCCGTTATTTGCAGTGAGAGCTGAGGTCAAGGATCTGCCACAGCGTTACTTTTATTGTCACTGTTCCCTGATTAGATCATGATGAAGAGAACTGCAGCAAGCAATTAGGCATTTCATCAGAAAAGTGATAAAACATGTTTGTGTGACCTTGGTTTTATAATGATGTTTCCCTGCACAGTTCAAGAAAAGGCCAGTAATTAGACACAGTCAGTTTGATCATCATTAGGAAGATATCAGATATGTGGCTGTTTAAGTATCAAAAGCAAAACAGATCAAAAAGCATTGAAATCTGAGAAACATTAGAGTAATTTTACTGTTCATTAAGTCATGAGAGGACGCTGATGTCAATCAGCAAACAATTTTCAAGAACTTAAAAGGTTTTGGAGAAGTTACAGGATCAACACTGTCATAAATACATATATGCAGATATCTACAACATAATTGTGAAGAAAATCTATTCACTGCAGAAAAAACATGCCTCTGGAAAGACTTTGAAATCCACTATAAAAAGTTTCTTGGAAATCGGAAACGCTAAAGAGATAAAACCAGTTTAAGACATTAAATGGCAGGAATATGACAAATGTAACTGGAACACAATTAGAAATGCTGCTAGTGTTGGTCCAGTGTCAGATAATAACGTGATCCCAAAACAGAGTGAGTGAGACGTTACTTTAAACGTCAGAGAAATGAGTTTAATCAGCACAACACTATGTAGCATCCGTAAAACAGCATCAAAGGAATAAATAGTGGAAACTGGGCACCCGTCATAAAATACAGGAGGGTAAAAATAACTGTGAAAAGTGGTGATGTGTGAAATAAATAAGCTACCTCACTTTACTTCCCAATAGGGTCATCTGTTTCCTGGTGTGTTGTATGTGTTGATAACCTTTACTTAGGCTCCAAAGAATCTCAGAGGTGGAATATTGTGGAGACTTACCCATTTACAGGGTTAAAAGCAGCAAGTTCATGCAGTCACCTGGCAGAACAATGACTGCTGGGCTCAAATCTAAAAGGGGACAGGGTCCAGCTACAAGTCTTCTTTCTGAAGGACTGGTACTGTAGGACATAGTTGAGTAGTTTATGCACAAAGGGACCTTCGTAGTTAGAGGAATTGTGTACATTAACTAGCTAATCATATCCCTGAGCTGAATTCTGTGTTAGAGCAATTCCGTGCAGTCGTTAAAGTGATGCTGCTCTGAGAGCTGAAACATGCTGCACAGACTGCCTGCTTTCTGCTGAAAATCATTACTATCATGTAGCAGCATGTGGAAAAGTAATTGCAGTGAGCTTCATCAGATATTACATTAAATTAATTAAACAGTCATTAACTATATTCTATGTTGATTAGTGATACAGATTTTAATCAGTCATGCAGACGAGGGAGGCAAGTTATTTTCTATTGCATTCCCAACTTCTCATCTCGGAAAGGTGATGAGTCATAGGGAGCTGCAGAACCCAGCACCTTTTATCATTCTTATGCTAACAGCTAATCTCCAGCACAGTTTCACCTAAACAGTTTTAAAGAAATTGATTGGAAAGCAGCCAGATTTCACACTTTTCAATCACCAAAACCATCCCGAACTTCTCTTACGCTGCTGAAGTTAACAACTGAAATAATCAACTAGAAAATGCCTGCTTAATTTGCGTTTTAAGACATTTTAAAGAAAATTGCATGAGGGGCTGGGAGTTGACTTTTTTTTTTACTATTCACTGAAGCCTCTCAGCCACAAAAAATGGCTTCCCAATTAAAAAGAGCCCCACTGCTTGCATGAGCAACTAAAAGAAGACAAAAATGTGGATGCATTTTTGTGGATGTGTTAAAAATACACCTTTGTTGTGATGCTACTGAAAAACAAACTTGGTTTGGCATTTGCCAACTCATGCTCGTGTTGATTCTTCCTGTCTTTTCCCTGGGAATACATAAAGCAAAAGGAAAAATACCTGAAGCAGTCCAACAACCACACCTAAGAAAGCCCACAAGATGATGCTGCCTGTAAGGGACAGGTTTTGGAGGAGTGAGAGACAAGTGAGATAATAGAAAAAAGAGCTTGTTAAGCATTCCGATAGTGACAAGAGTAATCCATGTCTTCCCATTTTAAGTCCTAATCTCCTAGTGTTTGTTAGACTATTACGTTTCACCTTTGAGGGCAACTTCTGCCTCATTTTCTTTTTTCCTTTATTCTATATAGATTAGTGCAAACATGGTCTAGAATATTTAAAAAACAAGATTAGTAAAAGTTAGCTAGGGGATTGGCTGGCGTTTCCCTATCTTTCTTAAAGGCAGTTCTCATGACCACTGGCTAGAGCTGGAGTTAGCACTGCTCCTCTGTAGTGTAGAACTATACGAGTACTTAACAGCTGTGGTGTATTTGCCCACGCAGTCAAGTTTTGTTACTTCCAGTTTGACAGATGAGACAGAAAAGCTTATCTAGTTACTGAGGGCCACACTGAAAATATTTGACAACATTTCCATTATTATAATCTGTGTAAAATTTTGTAAATTTTGTAATACTGTAAGAGCAAGAAGTTGCCCCCGCACCCCAGTCTCATGTTGCAGTTCCCAGAGGATTGGACGTCCTTCATCTCTAGGAGACAGGAATCCTGGCACTGTGGAGGCATGTAGAAATCTGTAGGTTTGGCCTCCGACAATCCCAGGTTCAACCTGCCCCCCACACAAACACAATATCTGAACACTGATTCTTCTCGTTGGGTTTTGCACCTTACCCAACATACTACGAGGAGACCACGCGGAAGCATATGAGTAGATTCGCTGGCTCAGGGCAGCCTGTAGTCTAGTGCTTTGGCAAGGTTCTAGGAGACTGTCTAAGCGAAGATGAAGGGGTCGCTGAAGGATTCACAAACTTTTGGCACTGCATCCAGTTTCTACATATGTCTCTCCCATAGTTCTATAAAAATTTGCAAATACATTACAAAGATCAAACGTAGAACGGGCTGTAATCTAGCTCATAAAGACTGATTATATCATGCTCTGCTTTGGTATCTGAAACTGAGCACACCTACCTGGGCAACAAAAGTTCCTGCCTCACGACGCTAATATTGTGCATTTTACGTTACGTAGTAGAAACATGGACATAAGGTGTGAGTAACGGCACAGCTCACTCTCCACTGCCCTGTTGTAGGCATTGCTGATAGAGAGTGTCCTGGAACCATTTGAAATATCCAGTAATACAATAGGTGTTCTCCTATACAGTACGATGGCTAAGCAAGCTAACAAAATTCTTGAGTATATAAAGAGGAAATGCCATTTAGAAGTAGGGAGCTGTTACCTCACAAGGAGGGGTGAGACTGCTGGAGGAAAGTGTCACCTTCGCTAAGGCCTGTAGCAGAAACAATTGCAACGGCAGATGGGAAAGCATTCGGAAAGAGCTGCAGAGCTCATCTGACTTTTGGAAAGTCTGTCAAACTTTAAGAAGTTCAAGAAGCTCAAGGCTGAAAGAACATTACAAGGCAATTTGGTCCCTGTCTGTAAATTCTTGATGGCACGGAGATTTCAGATAATAGACGACTGTAGCAAACAAAGTCACAAAAAGATGCAACACCTGGAAGATGAATTTATACAAATCTTAACTGGCGATAGAGAGCAGGATTAACCTCAGTCAATTTAGCCATCTAAAACCTGATCATCACCTAGTTATTTAGGCATCATCACTAACACATTGAAAGAGACATTTCCACAGGGCTATTCATCCCACCTCTCTTAAGATGGATTGAATCACTTGGAATCTTCTCTTCACTGCTTTTTTGACATTATGCTGGAAGATGATCTTATACAAGTCACTGACACTCAACCAGCTGAAGCCTGGCAGTGGGATTCATCTCACTTAAGTGTACGTTTCTTTTCAAAGCTGGCAATTCACCAAGGAAATGTCTCGAGATGCAGCAGAACACCCATTACTTGTGATTTTAAAACTGGCAAGGGGGCTCGTGGAATATAGGCAAGAGTCACTGGATGGGAAGCTAGATCTGCACAGGAGGCCAAACTGAGGACCCTAAGGAGAATGGCTCTTTAAAATCTGATTTATCTGGGGAGTGTGTGAGGCTGCATTCCCAGAAGACTCACACCAACATCAGTTTTGATAGAATCATAGAATCATTTAGGTTGACAAAGGCTCTTAAGGTCATTGAGTCCAACTGCAAACCTCACACTGCCAAGTCCACCACTACACCATGTCCCTAAGAGCCACGTCTACACGTCTTTTAAATACCTCCAGGGATGGTGACTCAACCACTTCCCTGGGCAGCTGTTCCAACCTTGACAACCCTTTCAGTGAAGCAATTTTTCCTAATATCCCATGTAAACCTCCCCCAGTGCAACTTGAGGCCATTTCCTCTTCTCCTATCACTTGTTAGTTGGGAGAAGAGACCAGCACCCACCTCACTACAACCTCCTTTCAGGTAGTTGTAGAGAGTGATAATGTCTCCCCTGAGCCTCTTTTTCTTCAGACTAAACAGCCCCAGTTCCCTCAGCTACTCCTCATACGACTTGTTCTCTAGACCCTTGACCAGCTTCGTTGCATCTCCTTTGGATGTACTTCAGCACCTCGATGTCTTTCTTGTAGAGAGGGGCCCAAAACTGAACCCAGTCATCGAGGGGCGGCCTCACCAGTGCCGAGCACAGGGGGACAACCCCGTCCCTGTCCCTGCTGGCCATGCTATTGCTGACACAAGCCAGGATGCCATTGGCCTTCTTGACCACCTGGGCACACTGCTGGCTCCTGTTTAGCAGCTGTTGACCAACACCCCCGGGTCCTTTCCCACCGGGCACCTTTCCAGCCGCTCTTCCCCAGGCCTGTGGCGGTGCATGGGGTTGCTGTGACCCAAACATCACATTTTCCTAGCATAGCATTCTCGCTGGACTAACAGAGCAGTCAGAAAACACAGGCCAACAGCTGCATATCAAAAACCACACAATGCTTTTCCCAATTGTTTCATCCTCTACCATTAGGGAACACAGGGGACAAACATGTGGCCTTCTTTCCTCCCCCCTCTTCCAATAAACGCCTGATTATGCAGCTGCTGCATAATAGCTGCTGATACCAGTGGGACTGCGCAGTGATTGCATAATCACACCAAAGAATGGAAATCTCTGGGCAAAGTCTCATCTTGGCACCACCTGCCAGATCCTCGTGTCTCACATTCTGTGGGCACAGAAAGCCAGTGGTGGTAGCAGAGCTGAAGGGGTGAGGATTATTTTTGTGTGTAAGTAACCGGCTTCCAATTTTTGATTTGAAAGTGCTGTAAGATCATAGTGGACGCAAGAACATTGACACAGCACAGCAGGATTCGCTGTTACAGTGTGTGCATGCGATAGCTGCTGTTGAATTATTCATTCTGAATTACTAAGGTCTAATATTAAGGTGCACACCTGAAAACTGCAGTCATGGCTGGACAGCTGCAAGAAGCCTAAATGTCATGAAAAAATGAGCCTACAATAGATCCACAATACAAAACATGCATGCACATGCAAACAAATTGAGTAAATAATGAAGAATAATGTAGAACAAACAGAATAACCCACCAGCTGGCAGTCATAATTGTTCAAAACAAAAATTTCCATGCTTCATAAATTATCATTCAAACCAAGCCATACCAAGTGGGATACCTCAGCCTGATGACGCCAAGCAAGCACTGGTTTTCTTTCTCTGCAGCTCAAGAAATGCTGCTCAGCAGGGGTCTTCCGCTGCCATTGATCCACGCACAAAGGTCCTGTTGCAGCCAAAGGACGTTTTACACCCCAGCAGACCAATATCTTGATGCAGCTGGGAGACAATTGGAAAATAATAAACCAGTCACAGTTCCACCACTGGCATCAAAGCATGTTTCTTTGTAAAGCCAGCAATACAGCTCAGATAACCACAAAGGAGAAGCCGTTTCTTGCCTCTTGCACTCTGCTAAAATTGTCCTTGGCCTCTTCTCTCAACACACCTCAACTTCTCCCCTGGCTTTTTACATGGGAAAGGCAGGGAGGGGAAAAGGGAAGAGGCATTTCTGCATAAAACTGCCTTTCTAACATCTCTTCCAGCATGTAGTCCTGTTTCCAGTGATGGTGTTGTGGGTGTTACCCTTCTGCTCTTAACTACAAATAAACAAAAATTATTTAGTGCTTGGATGGTTATGAGCACAGAAACATACACCGAATCTACAACGGGAAGCCAAACAGTAACCAGATTGAACTGCAACAGCTTTACTCCTGGTTTTTTTAATTCTTGATAATTTTGAAAAGGTGTTCCGTGCTCTTTTTTGAAGTATCTTCAGAAATTCATTTTAAAAGAAATAGTTTTAGATTTCATACTGCTAGAAAAGCCACACAAATTCAGTTGAGGGAAAAAAAAAACCCATACACCGAAAGAACAGTTACAGGAAACACGACTGTTTCATCCTACATTGAAATCTAGCTCTCAGCACAGTAATTACCACATATTTTTTCCTGAGCTCTGACTCAGAAGACTAGCCCTCTTAATATTGAAAAGTGAAAGTAATAAGGCTCTTTGGTAAAAGAAATAACTATTTTGAGAAACGCAGTTTTTTCCATATGCCATTAATATGCATTTTATTTTCAGAAATGAAAGAATTTTCCGTATTGTGCGGAGGCAAATAAAAAAGCTGATTTAACTGGGAGTAAATATACAACTTGGGGCTAAACCACAGATTTGGGGATCAAAATTCAAGTGCTGAAACAGATTCCTCCCTCCTAAATAGATGGTTCTGCCGTTGGAGCAAGTCAGCCTCTGGCAAGGCCAAGGGAAGCAGCACACGCTTCTGGTTTCAGCAATCCTGGAGGAGGCAGCAGCTATTACAGATGGGTTTTAGTGCACGGGAGAGAAAAATGGGAACGGGAGAAAGAAAGGGGAGTCACTTAGGAAGTCAAATGAAATGCAGAGGCTCGGGGGGGATGAGGAGCAGTTCCAGTGCGCAGAGGGGCTCACTGCCGACCTTGCTGTTGGGCAGCTGTTTGGTACAGGCGTGGGAACAGGGCACCTTCCTCCTCAGGGCCACTGACCTACCCCTCTGCCCCTGCAGCACCCGACTTGCTACCGGGGGAATGAAAACCCTGGAGTATTTCATAGTGTTGTTAGGAATTGTGGGTGATCCAGCTGGGATCCGGTTCAAGCAGTGTATTAATCCGATCTGCTTTGGAAACCAACTTTGCAGCTTTCTTTCCAATGGAATCTAGAAAAAATGACTCTGCTTCTAACATAAGTCCCCTGAAATCTCTGTGGCTTTCGGTTTTATTGACTTCCATGGGTCTTGAAAGAAGTCAGCACCTTGAATCTCTGCAAATGGTACCAAAACACTCAAATCTAATGTTTGGCTAACCCCTTTCCCCCTTTCAGCATGTTTCAACAGTTCAGTTTCCATGAATGTGTTTGTTCTTGTCCTCTGCTGGACTTCAAGACATGCTAGGCAGCAATTTTAATAGATGGAATTTTGCTGATGCCAAGGTGGCAAAGAGCGCTAGGGCAAGAAGAGATAATAAAAGGAGCGGGATATTCACCTGATGTACGTTGGCCTACTTTTGTTCAGCTCAGTAGCTCATTCTTGAATTTTACAAAGAAACTAAGCTACAGTTATATATAAAATGTGGGAGATTATATACAAAAACTGTGGGCCGGCTAAATAAATGATACACATATACACATGTATACACACATACATAAACACCTGCATGTGCACTGATGTCTCTGTGTGCATACCCACAGAGCTCCTTACATAGGGCCACATTTCTCCTTCACTTACTCTTCTCTACGGCTCAATTAACGTCAAGGCACAACCCACATACCTCATTCTGTGTAATAAAGCTGCGTTTAACCTCAGCTGTGAGTTGCAAAGTGTTACAACACTTAGAATTGACCGTCCGTACAAGTAAAGATGCTCTACGCTGAGTATAGCTTGCGTAAACATCCTTTTAAATGATGTCCTTCATTTATAAATAAATTATTGGTCACTGTATGGCAAGGAATTACAAAAAATTTAAAAGTTGCTGGACTCCATAAAAGAATACGCTCTATAACTGCTCTTCCTTCTGAATCAGTCACTACTGTTGCACCAAAGTTTTGGTGGTTTTGTTTTTAAAACACCCCTAGCAAAGTTTTTGGGTGCATTTGGAGATGGCATAAGCAGGGAATGGCAGTGTCCTAGCAAGCTACATCATAAATCACACGGCGAGTTTTACTGCTCGCTTTTTAAACCAGGCTTTCAATTTGTAGCGGATCTGTTAAATTCAAATTGTCAGCCAGTATGAAAGGAGGCCTTTTTCTCATATCATGTACCTGATTTTAATAGAAGGGCACACTCTTGTAAAGCCTCTTGTACTTTTCATTGTGGTCTCTTGGATCTTAGATGTATGGGTTGACACTGCTGTATAAGAGCTCAGCAAACGGGAAGAATACTTGAGTATCTTGGTATGTCAAAGCCCCTTTGTGGGAAGAGATTTTGAAAGCCAGTAACGTCAGCTTTGGGGAAATTGGGATGAGCTGAAATCAGAGACATTCAGATAATTCAGTCCTTACCGCTGATGTAGAAATATTCAAAGGTTCACAGGTTTTTTTAAAAGCTTTTACAGCAGTACCAAGAGATTTCACTGTGCAAAAAAAATTTTGAGTATCAAGCCCTGCTCCAAAGAGTGCCCATCTGTGACCCTGTCCACAGCAGCATGCAGCATCTCGGGGCGGGGGGGGGGGGGGGGGGGCTACAGTCAGGAGCCGCAGGGATGCACCTTTCCTGCCACTCAGCCAATGGAAGTTTGTGAGAGAGGGGAAAAAAAAATACCTTTGGGACTGTATATTCACATGTAGGGTAAGAAGCTGCTTTTCTTTCCAGAGGTATGTGTGTGTGAGGAAATACCTACAGGCCTTGGTTTTTCCATCAAAATCTTTTAGTATGTTATAGGTCTTAAACACATGAATCTAATCTGCTCATGAATAAACATGGGGGAAGAAGGTTTCTAACCAGAACATGGAGACTATGGAACAGAATCACAGAATCATCTCGGTTGGAAAAGCCCTTGAAGCTCCTCCAGTCCAACCATGAACCTCACACTGACCGTTCTCAACTCCACCAGATCCCTCAGTGCCGGGTCAACCCGACTCTTCAACCCCTCCAGGGATGGGGACTCCCCCCCTGCCCTGGGCAGCCCATTCCAACGCCCAACAACCCCTTCTGCAAAGAAATCCTTCCTAAGAGCCAGTCTGACCCTGCCCTGGCACAGCTTGAGGCCATTCCCTCTTGTCCTGGCGCTGGTTCCTTGGCTCCAGAGACTCATGCCCCCTCTCTGCACCCTCCTTTCAGGCAGTTGTAGAGGGTGATGAGGTCTCCCCCCAGCCTCCTCTTCTCCAGACTAAACCCCCCCAGTTCCCTCAGCCGCTCCCCATCAGACCTGTGCTCCAGAGCAACGTCCACTTAGTGGTACTGGATTGTAAATAGTGCAGAGTTGGATACATTTACATAGAAGACTGTATATTTGCATGTGGCAGTATGAGTCTGAACGTGATGGTAACAGAAATCCATCCTAGCATCACACGTTATTATCATTCAGTTTTTGGGGGCAGTGGGACTGCTCATTCCCTAAGTTAGGCATGGGACTTTTAGACACCTGCACCTGAACCGATTACCCATCAGCTTTTTTGAAGCCAGTAAGGACAAAGGGGAGTCCCTGCAGCATCACTGGCCCTACTTGAGGCCTATCCCATGAGGAGGAGAGTAGCTCTGCAGAGGTGCTTGTTGCTTTCTGTCGACAATAAAGGAGCCTGAGGTGACTCTCTGGAAATGAAGACATCTGACCATTTTGATGTCTACAGTTAGGTACTTACACTTACAGTATCTATGCCATTAAGTTACACATAATCTCCTTTCCAAAGCAACGTGCCTGCCCCAGACCTTAAAGAAGCAGGCAAAAAAAAATACTATCTTGCCTCTAGCAATAGTTCCTCTTGGCTTCTTCATGTCTAAAAAATCTCAAGTCATCTTCCTCTATGACAGGAATGTAATTAAAGCTATGTGGTCATTCCAGTTAGCTGAAAATATGTGAAAATGAGCAGAGTCTCAAGTGGAACAAAAAGTCTTGAGTTCATTACATGATATCCCTATTCAGTTTGGCATCGCGATTCGTTGAGGTCTTGAAAAAAATTGAAGGCAGTTCAAACTATATACATAACAAAACCAGGGGGGTTTTTTTGTGAACCATGAAAATTAATTTGCCTTCAGATGTATCATTTATTTAATGGTTGCCACATATTAGCCTGCAGGAAAATTTGGCAATAATCAGCCACAAGAATTTCAGCCTCAAGTGACACATCTGATTCAGGGACCCTGGTAGTGACTCGAGGGTTTCATAGCAAATTAGTAAGTCCAGCTCACTTTCAGTTTTATTTGTAATTGGCCATCCACACTTCTAAGATGCTTTGGAAGGCCCAGAGTGTTTTGAGCAATTTTTTGAAATAACCTTAAAAGGAGGAAGAAAACATTTCAGGTCATTAAAAATCAGACTGCAATGCTTCCGTGAGGGAAGGCACATGCAGCTTTTCAGTGATCATCTTTCAATTTATGTCCTCAAACCTTCATCTCTTCCTCTATTCAACACTCATAAATCAGAACTTTGAATGCTTCATATTTCCTTTTAAAAAAACCCTCAGAAATTCTCCTGGATGTTTTTACTTTCCAGAACTGTGTTCAGGAGTATGAGCCATTTCAGGAACTATCAAATGAAAAACATTGCTACTAATTGAAAAATACTTGACTTTCAGAAGCATAGGATTACTTCAGAAACCATTATTCACAGTAAGTAATACCTATTTATGTTAGCAACCCTATTGGTTTCACATCACTCTTTTTGTAAGTGAGAATTGTAAAATATGGCCTTTAGTAAAAAATAGAGAAAATTGTATCCTGTGTGGTTTCGTTCCTCTCCCACCCAACCCAGCTGATGGGACAAAAGACGTATTTAATTTGTACATTTATAGATATTCCAGAAACTCTACAGGAAACCCGTTTTCTCTCTTAGCCTTGGTCTGTTGGCCAGGCAGCCATATTAATAACAGAAGTTAAGCCAGCTGCTGTTTTAACACCCGCAGTTCTGGTGGAGGAGGTGGGGAAGGCAAGTCCTCGCCTGCAGCAGCTCTCCAGGCTCACTCCAAGTGCCAAGTCTCCTCCCGCACCCGTCTGTGAGACAGACCTGGGATCTGAGCAGATCCCAAGCTTCACTTGGCAAAAAAGCAGCCAGATCATGGGTAACGAGACCATACGCTGTGCTAAAAACAGCGCTGGTGCAGGGCCCTCCCCTCCATTGCAGGGGAGAGCTGGGAGGCAATTTCTAACTAGTCGCAGTTTGTTTCCCAGCTCTGTGGGTACCGGCTCAGGGCGCTGCCCAAGACACAAGTCTGAACCAGTGGGCCCACCAGTATGAAGCCCAAACATGTGCTATAGCCGAAGTGTTCCTCTGAAAACCATCTTTGAACTCTATATTAGGAACAAGAAGTCACGGAATCAAATTAAAATGTAATTTAAAGAGTCAAACAAAGACCCTGCACTGGTGAGAGTAACCTTATCTCGTGTGTGACTACACCCTAGTGGGGGGCTTGGAGCGTCTTAGTGTTGGGTTCAGATTTAGCTAGGAAAGAAGCAGCAGTAGAGTGTAAATCCTTCCAATTGCTGCATGTCCCTCTGGTATGGAGAGCAGCCCTGCACCTCCCTGACCCACCAACCTTTCCTCTGCGGGACAGCAGCACAACTAAAGGCCTGGCCAGCAGGTACCTGCCAGCTACCTGCAGCAACTTGTCCCGTACAGGTGCCCGAGGCAGCCTAGCCCCTGGGAACACAAGATCTTCCCAAAGTTTCTAAAGCTGCTTTAAAGCCCACGAGCAGTGCTCAGCAGCGATGTGAAATGCAGTTTGGTTTATATCCCCCAGTCCTTACGGGAATTACACAAGCTTAAGCCAGGCTAAAAAAAGAGATGAGATTCCTAAGAAGTGGAGCGAGCAACTTAAAAGCCAGATTTACCAACACTCGTAACAAATAATTAAAATGGAAATTTCTTTAAAATTGCACTCCATCATTTGTGTCCTTGACTTTTTCTAGTAACCCTTTCTCAAGCATTGTAAACAGAGTGTATTGCTACAATTCTCCGTTGTCTAGGACAGCTGACAGCATTCACTTTTGTAACATATTAAGCCTTTATATGATAATTAGCTTCCGTAACAGTGCTGCTCTGAAGGCACAATGGAAGTAAGCACATGCCTCTTTCCCACCTATATTTTGCAGGTGTAAGGGAGGAGAACAGTGATGGGCGACATGCAGCCCCATTTCCAGTGGCTGGTAGGTAGGGCCTATTCCACCTGCACGTTTGAGTTGGTCCCATTATGCCTGACTTGGTCCTAACCCAGTACGCCCTTGTCCTGCAGCGCTAACGCATGGCAAATACATTGCTGTAAGCACAACCCAAAGGAAACTCATATAATCCAGATGGTTTCTTCCCACCTGCAAAGCAACAATATGAGCAGACAGCATCTCTCACGTGATCGTGGCTTTCCCAGCATCAGTTACAGAAATTACAGAAAGCAGGCTTTCTGGTGCTGCAGTAGGACTTGGTATAATCTGTAACCCCCACGCAGCAAATGCTTTCTCTCCTGATAGCCTTGTGTGTGTTGAAGTACACAGCACATCCCAGCACTGCTGGGGACATGTTGCAGAAGACTTGTCAGTAGGCCTTGTCCTTTTGGAAGACACCACCTAAATGCATGTTCTTCCACTCCTTGCTGCAACCAACCTATCTTTTGCCTGATGCTCTTAAATAAGGATGGTGATTCACAAGCTGTGATAGCAAAGGGGTAGGTTATGTTGTCCAGAAGAGCAGCAGGGCAGAGAAATCCTGCTGAGAAAGTCTCCTCTGGAACCGACGGGGAACTGCTTCATCTCCTGAGCACTCTGGTGCTACAGCCCAGATCCACGACTCACACGAGTTGTGGTTCACAGCTCAGCAGCTGTGCTTAATCCAGAGCACGTAATAACCTTTCTAGTTGCCATTCACACCCGCACTGGATAAGTTACGGACCGCCAGCTTGATACAGTTGGTACCTGCCCTCAAGTAGGAGCCCCTCCAAAGCGTCCCCATGGAATATGATCAAGATTTTACAAGCCCATCTGTCCCGGGCCTCCCTGGGGCTTACAGGCCCGTTATGAAGTCCCACAGTGTTTCTTAACAACTGACAGATAGAAGCGTCCCAGACATTTCTGACTTCTTAGCAAAGGGAGTCTCTCAGCTGGCCCATTTACGCATCCCCCAACCACCAAGAGCATACCTACCAGGGCAGAAGCTTCTGGTTTCATTCTCAACACATCCCAGGTATTTCCGTTGTCTTTTCTTAGGTCTGCAGGTAAGGGCTTGCTTAACTGATGAATCTGGCATGTGTTGCACATTTATTCTGTTTAAGCCCTAGCACCTTCCTAAGGCATTAGCCCTCAAACACATCTTGACATTTCTCTCCACCTTTGCAGAATTGTCCGCTATGGTAGAAGGAACAGTTGAAAGCTCAGAGTCTGTTTTTCAAGTTGAAAATTCCCAGTGCCTGGGTTTTGTTTTAAACTCTTAAGCACTACCTGTCTATCTTCCCTGATCCAGCTGTTATTTTAGAAAAATTAGTGATGGCTACCAGTGATGGTGGCCATTTTAGATAACGGCTGTGACAAAATTGATTTGCCACCCTTTAAGGCAGTCCTCTCATCTGACCTCATGCAGGTGCCACGGTGCATTTCCCAGCTAGACCAGAGGAAAATTTGTACTAGTCAAAGGTGATGTAACCCAGTAAATGATCAGTCAGCCTGTGGATGAAAATAGGGGCCAAACCACCAATCCTGTATGGCAAGGTGGCAACATCCAATGTCGCTGCTTAATGTTGAAGTGTTCCCAGTCAATTCAAAACACCGAAACATTTGACCTCTTCAAGACTGAGCCAACCTGAAGCAAATTTTAGTTGCTGTTGAACTTTCCTCTACATCGGAAAAACCTGAATCCTTCAGCTGTTTTGCTGTTCTCCCAAATTAAAAGATGACGAGCCCCACCTAAAAAGTCTTGAGAGTTTCTGCTTTCTTTCATGCAAACAAGAGAGTCAAATTGAGATTGCCCTGGCAGCATTCATTCTGGCATTTCATAACTTTTAAGAATTAGTAACCCGAGCAGCCTTTCAGCATACATTTTATATATAATGTTATATGCTATGTATAATACAGTGTACAGATGCCAAGCTATGGAAATTATTTCCCTGCTCTTTGGCAGACTCCACAGGCAGAGGGATTAGATTATGTTCTATTTCTTTCTGGTTTGTAATATATTTAGACAAGTGAATAGCTTTTCACTTAGTGCTTGTCCTGCAATTCATTTCTCATATCCTTCCTTTCAATCTTGTGGGGCTTTTTTCAAAATCTAGTGCATTGTGCTTTGTCCTCCTTTGTCCTTCCATTTATGGGGAAGGAGGACATTCCTATTGCCTATAATAATCAGTGTATCCGCCATGGGCTTCTTATTGCAGAAAGCTGTTTGTTAGCCTGGTATCCAAGCTCTTCCTATGAACAGAGAGAGTGAAAGCTTCTCCTCCCCTCCCAGCATGACCAGATTTGAAGGCATTGCACCAGAACCTCAACAGACGTAGATCAGTGCAGGTCTGCTTAGATCAGTGTAATAACAATTTTATGCCAGAACGAGATCTGGACATTTGCGGAGACCATTTGCTTTGTTATCTGGGGTCTGAAGGGGCTGTGGTGACTGATGGAGCTTTTATGTGAACACCAACTTAGCAAGAGGCCCTGGAACGGTGAATGCGGCAACTGTTTACTTCATTTGTCAGAAAATGACAAAAGTCCCTGAAAAAAACTTGTCTCCAGAGGCTCTGAATCATTCCTTCATTATTAATGGATGTCATTTTTTCCAGTGGAACTAAGCCACCATGCAAAGTCATTGCTGCGGAAGAGGAGGCGATCTTTTAGTTAGCTACTTCCTTGCCGGGCAACGGAAATCGATGCAGCTTGACTGGGTGCTGTTCACTGAGCCATCGGGTAGAGCAGCCATGGCAATCTGGGGGGGCTACACAATGACAGGGACCTTTGCTAGTGAGTAGGAGCAACCTGAGCCACCTCCAGAGCACACGCTTCAGCTCTAAATACATTAAAATCCTGCAGAAGTGACCAGAAGTGACAAATACAGGGTTTCTGTTGCCAAACACGCTGTGTTGGGAGGCTGGGATATAATATACTCTGGCCAACAGCAGAGGGAAATTAGTGCTCGTCTTTCTTAGGAAAATGCAAGTATTTTCAGTGATCCCACTACTGCAGGACGATCTGAAGCAGCACCTCTCAGCTTCGCTTGTCCAGGCGTCCATCAGCCAACCACAACCGCTCCTGGCTAGAGGAAGGGAACCTTTGAGCTTGGCATCTGTCCTGTCAGGCTTCAGTTTCAGGCAGAAGCTGTTGATTCAGCACCCGGCTCAGGCAGGAGCTCGGAAGACGCAGGGTGAGTACTTCATACCTGGTGTATGGCTTTCCGAGCTGAGTGTGCTCTGCATGTTCGCATCCTCCCCCTCAGCTTTACACGCACAGAGGGGGACTGACAGAACTCGCAGTAGTGATATTTTACCTTCTGTGCTACATACAAATGTTAATAAACTTTCCTATGGTCTTTGGATCCAGGAACTCTCATTTCATACCATCTTGGTGACACTCTTGATTTTACATTAACCTTGGAAGAAGGGTCTGGCCAGGAGCAACTTTGGGACTCTGCGGTACAGGAAAAGAGTAACTGTCTGATGGGTCTGACACATTTAAAGTTGCATTCTGTCCTGCTCTACCTGCTCCACCTCTAAACATTTCTTTAAAAACAATCAAGTCAAACAATCTAGTGGTTCAAATTATGCAGATTGTAGATTAGTAAAGCGTTTCATCTGAGCTAAAGCACACCTAGCACTCTACAGAAGAGTGAAAAGAAACAGCTGAAGGTTCTGTGAATGATGTAGGTGGCTCCAAGCCGTGATATCTGCTCACGCTCTTCAGTTTCTCTCTCCCCAGGTATTTTTTAAATTAAGTCTCGGGAGACTCTTCTAGATACAACTTGTTTTAAACTTCATCTGCCTGCAGACCTCACAAGAGGCAGGTCTGCATGTTTTGTTAGTATTCATTTCTACCAACGTCAAAAAAGGACAGTGACAGAACGAAACAATGCAAAGTATTTTTTGTATTGCTGACATGAATAAGGTTGTCTAGGCTATTCGATTATCAGAAAGCAGTTAACTGTCAAACCTTGACGTAGGTTTCGTTTGGTTGAGGTTTGGGTGAAGGCTTAAATCCTTAGAGTTATGAGAAAATGGCATGTTTCTGCTCAAAAGTCCTTCATGGGTAACAGTACTGTGAGAAATGCCTAAATCTAACTGAAGGTAATCCAGTGTACTGGAGCTCAGGTGGCTGCCTACCCGACCTTGCCCTTCTGAGCAGATTCACTGCTGCCATTCCAATGGAGTTATGCTGACGCGAAAGTTGAGACTCAAGCCTCGTGTTCTGAATAGATTTGATGGGTAGAACACCAGATAACCTCAAACATGCTGATTCCCACAGATATTCTGCTGTCTGAACCAGATGTTTCTTTATATTTTATACATTAATGGAATGCAATATGTATATGTAGCACGTAGACTTGGGAATACCCAATATGCAAAGAACTCTGGTGGGAGAAGTTAATTAAGTATTGTTGCTACTAGGATACCAAACTGTGCCTCCAACAGCTTGTATTTGTACCGTTATGCTTGCCTGCTTGAGCACACAGATGCATTGCTTTAATTTATTATTATGATTAGTAATCTTGGCCTACCTCAAAACTTTCCCTGGTTGGGCTTTCAGCCAGTTTACCTCCACGCAGCCATAGTTCATGTACAGACGGATCACGCAGCCACTTATGCGCACACCCTGCACCGGGTGAAGATGGGCAGATTTAAAGCATTTACGTCCAGGAGGCACTGCAAGCAAAAAAGGATGAATCCTCACATTTCTGTGAGGAAGGCAGATGCATATAATACTTACTCATTTACATACGTGGAAATAGAAGTGCATTTTCTCACCGTACGAAAGGAATAGGGGTTAGAGCGAGCAGCCTGTGCTTAGCCTGATGCATACCTGGTAATGGGAGCAATAGGAAGGCTCCATGTCGTTTGATAAAGGCACTCACAGTATGGTCACAGGCACGCTTTGCTCATGTAAACAGCTCCAGTGAGATTGTCCACGGAAATAAAATTTATTTCAAAGTAAATTTGCGGTTGCAGAAGGAAGGCCTCTGCACTTTGTACTTTCAGAGTAGACTACAAGCGGTAGAAATTAAGAGTTTAGCAGTTCTTTGCATTTCCTCTTTCACCTTTTCAGGCAAGTATTTGATCTTTTAATCTCACAGGTAGTAGACAACACAACAATGTGCAGTGGGTACACTGGCATACCTACAGAAAGAGCAATTTGGGGTGAAATCTGGTTTTTATCGTGTAGCATACAGCCTCGCTGGCTCCAGCAGCCAAGGCTCCAGGACCTGCAGGAGAGCATCCCATCTCCCTGCCTGCTAAACTCCCTCTCAGTGCTCACCCAGGGGTTGGCCTGGCACATCAGCAGCAGCTCAGGTATTCACCCAGACCCAGGAGCTAGACAGCACTCCATGTTCCCCCAGGTTACAGGTAAGAATAAGCAACTTGCACACCTACTGTGGGATTAATATTTTGCAGAACCAGAACCAGTTTAATATAAACAGGGAGAAACAAGGTTAGCCCCCCACTCTGACTATACAGAGAAAAAGAGAAGGAGGATGCAACCATCCGTATCACACGAGCTTACACTGGGCCAAGTAGAGCTAATGAGGGAAGGTAGAGGCCTCCTAAGACCGACCTTTCTCACCTTTTCCTTCCTCTTTCTTGCCTCCCTAAATTAAATCCACAACTGAGAAAACTACAGGTTTTTCTTTACAGGAAATCCTTTGATGTTGTGTGCTCATGAAAAATTATGGGAACATTTGTGGTTTATGTCTTCCAGAAAATTATATTGATGTGCCTCAAGATGGGAGAGGTAAGATCAGACTTCAAGGAGCAGCTTTCAAGAAAATCAACTAAATGACAAGAGTTGAAAAAAAGATGGATAAGCAGGAGAGAGAAAGACTAAAAGAGGGAGATTGAGCAAGTCACCTGAAGAGAAACACCGTTCAGACAACTTCTACAGGCAAATGATATAGAAGGAGTCTCCAGAAGAAAGTAGTCTGTAAGCAATATTTTAATTCTAGGCAGACAATATTATCTCTGAAAGGAAGCATCATATTTGAGGAAATGCTCAATAGGAAGAAAATTAAGTTGCTCTGGCAAAACCACACAAAGGTGGAAAAAGATCACAACACAAACCTTTGGTAGATAACATTTCTTTGCCTCCCCATCTGTCTATTGCCATTTGAGCCTAATCTAAGTGTCAGAATACTGAATGTGAGTTTTTCCAAAGTTCTCTGGTGAATATTTTGTCACGATAGGGTAGGTGCTGGCAATCTCCATCACTGTTAACCATTATTGTCACATGCATTACAAGGTAAGTGAAAGCCTTTCATTGAGTCACACTGCAGGGTAGCAATTGTTTCAACCTTAATACGCATGTTAAGGTCATTGGCAATGCTAAGACCTCAAACCTCTGAGCACATCTTGGCTCCAGCTTCACACCCCCTCCTGAAGAGGGGTGCTTATTAAGAAGCAACGCAGACACCCCATTCCACCCCCATCCTCCTCGAAGCTGAAAGAGAAACAGAAGAAAATCAACAAACTATATATTTTAAAAGCAATAATACCATTGTCCCTCTGCTTTACAAGGCAATAATCCAATTCCTTCAGCCACCAACTGGCTTCGGAGTTTACCCCTCACAAATCTAAGAATTCATTTGTAAGCCAGAAGGGCAGCGATGCTACCACAGAAGTATGTGGAGTACTTGGTCTCTAGGATGCAGGAGCTTGACTTGACTTTCCATAGGACAGGTTTATTTTTAAATCATATACTATCAATTCCATGAGCAAATCATGTGAAATTCAGTTATTTAAGATCTATACACAGAGAACCTGGCAAGGACAACCCAACAGAGGAGTTCACCTAGAAATTATAACACAAAGCCATGATAATGCCAAATTGATCCTTCATTATTTTGTCCTGCAGATCTGAGTATCTTTAAAATAACCATATATTTTACTGTACAACCAACATGAGGAACACCTTGTCAGTGAACAATCAAGTTTCCCTTTTGTACCTCTTTGATTTGAGTGAATTTTAGTCTTCTGTTGAACTCACAGGGGACAGACTACTCAGTGATTTGAGCTAATTCACAGCTACCAGAGTGCACGATGGTATATGACGAAAGCCACGCAGGAATAAATAGTGCTGGGGACACAGCAAGGCTGGATACCACAGGAGTGCCCAGTCTTCAGGGAAGGCCCAATGTGGGGAGGATACCAATATGAGCCTGTGTCGTGGTTTAAGCCCAGAGGGCAACTGAGCACCGCACAGCTGCTCGCTTACTCCTCCCCCCTGGTGGGATGGGGAAAATATAACAAAAGGCTCAAGGATCAAAACAAGGACAGGGAGGGATGACTTGGCCATTATGGTCATGGGCAAAAGACAGACTCGTTAGGGGAAGAAAAAGAACATCAGTTTAATTTGAGCACTACCACCACTGAATTTTCCAATCAGATCAGAGTAGGATAGTGAGAAATACAACCACATCTTTAAAGAAAAACCTTTTCCCCCACCCCTCCCTTTCTTCCCAGGCTCAGCTTTGCTTCCAATTTCTCTACCTCCTCCCAACAGTGGCACAGTGGGGCAGGGGATGGGGGTTGTGGCCAGTTTATCACCCATTGTCTCTGCTGCTCCTTCCTCCTCAGGGGGAGGACTCCTCACACTCCTCCCCTGACCCAGCGTGGGTCCCTCCCACGGCAGACAGTCCTCCATGAACTTCTCTGATGTTTCCTGGGCTGCAGCTCTTCATGAACTGCTCCAGTGTGGGTCCCTGCCACGGGCTGCAGCCCTTCAGGCACAGACTGCCCTAGCACGGGCTGCCCTCAGAGTCCTCCTGGCCTTCTCCAGGCACATCCCCCTGCTCCAGTGTGGGGCCCTCCCCTGGCTGCAGGTGACATCTGCTCCCCCGATGCCCTCCACGGGCGCAGGGCACAGCTGCCCTCTCCCCACGGGCTGAGGGGGGTCCCTGCCCCGCCACATCTCCCCCCATTCCTCCTCCTTTCTTCCACTGACCTCGGTGTTTGCAGAGGTGTCTCCCTCACAACTCCTCCTCCCAGGTTCTCCTTCTTAAACATCTTATCACAGAGGCACAACCACCATCACTAACTGGCTCAGCCTTGGCCAGAGGTGGGGCTGACTTGGAGCCCGGGGAGCTTTGAGAAGCTTCTCACAGGAGCCACCCCTGCAGCCCCTCTACCACTACCAACCCCCTACACACACATATGCCCCTTTTCTTTGCAAACTGACTAGTACAAAATGCTGAGTATCACTGAGTGAGACAACAGCTAATAGAGAACTCAAATGCCACAGGTGCGAGTGCCCCCCTGCAGGCGTTAAGACTCCATCCTGTCCTAGGTAAGCTTAAGGCCTGGCCCATTCTTGCTCCACAGAAGCTCCTGTGTCCACATCTCTGTGTGCAGCTCAGCTTGCAGAGCTGTAACGGAGCTGCCACAGTGCAGCTGGGGTGTTTTACATTGTGAGAAATGTAGCGCTTCAAATAAAACAGAGGCAGTATTTTTTAAACCTTGATTCAGACTAAACCTAAGAGATTCTAGTTTTCTAAAAAGAATATGTAATCAGAGCATTGCAGAACGGTTCAAAGCACTTCAGCTGGGAACAGAAAGGGCCCCCAGCAAGGACATGCTGTAAGTAGTTCAGAGGTACTGGCAGACAGTCCAAACTGCTCTCCTTGATGATGAGAGCTTCGGCAGGGAAAGGCGACCCTGTGAGGTGTAAGGCAGTGCTGTTAGTGCCAACGTGCAGCAAAAGCAGAGGAAACCAAGTAGCTGGAAGCAACATCATCCCCGCCTCTGCCAACATCATGTTTTCTCCACACTCCCACACTGGCTCCGAGACCCATAACCCTGCAGACACCCAGCGCCGTACGTACCGACAGTAATCAGTCTTACCCTGGCGCTTGCAGGAACTGCTCCTTTTACCTTCTACCAGCACCTACTTTCATTGTGAGGTGATGACCGCCACAGAGAGCTTTGTAAAAAGCTTATGTTCATGAAGGAATTTGTATTAGATACTGGTTTGTGTGACTTACTGTATTTTGTAAGGGTTTTTTTCCCTTTGGGAATTGTGCGTTATTAATGAGCAGTTTTATGCTTTACTTCTAGTACATGTATACCTTGTAATTGATGTGCTTTTTGTTTGTTTGTTTGTTCTCTTTTATTCTCTCTACAGAGCCAGTTAATATAAGGTAGATACTCTCTGGCTGAAATTCTGATTTTTGCCTACCAATTAATTTATGGATAAATCCATGTCGTAGCTAATGAACAATCGTTTATCGGTTGTGTTCTAATCATCTGATAGCCTCTCTAATTTAGCAGAATAGAAGATCCTGAATAAGACTAATGCTTGCTGGGCCTTAAACTGAAGGGAAATAGTGCACCACACGTGTTTCCCTACCACCATCACTATCGGCCCTTCTCCCTTAGCATTTGGGACATTGTAGAAGAGCACTGGCTAGACAAACAGTCACCTGAACATCTCAGCCATCTGTGTAGCTGTGCTCTGATACCCCTCTGCATTTATCTGATCGAAATTACAGTGAGCCAGATAAACTGCAATTAGTTCTTCAATTATTGCTGCAGAAAGAGACTGGTTCAAACACAATCTTTCTCTAAAAGAAAAGACTTGGACTAAAATAGGTATATTTTCCTCTGTGTCCATCCTGCTATGGTTGGAAAAACAAAGGATCTAAAATTAACATTTACAGAAGTGTATAATTCCACTATACACCCTATTTACCAATGGCAGCTGTCTGTCTCAGTGGCTATTAATGACCTTCGTGCTCCAGAAGCCTCCTTCCTTGTCCAACTCATTTTCTCTCTTCAGTTTTACCGAGAACTGAGTGTCCAACTTCTTAATAATTGCTGTGTATAACATAGGACATAAAAAGATAAGTTATAAAGCTTGTGCAGGACTTGGTGTTGTAATTAACCATCTTTCGTGCCTGGTTATCGATCTTACAAAAACACAGAGTGAAAACAATCCGGCCTCTTAATGTCTACTTCAGCATATTGTAGCAGCTATTTTAGATAACTGTTTTTAATAGTTTTATTATGGCTGTAATTTCTGTATGAGGACTGTCCACTTGAAGAAGCGATGAAGTAACATGTCGAAGTGATTTATTTTTTTTTAATGTCAGTTCTATTTCGCCACCAGTGATGGTGTATGAAATGTAAAGCAACAAAAACAAAACCTCACCCACTCACCAGGAAGAAATATCTTTTCTCAACCTCGAGAATTCTCTTGTATAAGACAGGCATTTCCTCTAGTCCGCCTTTTTACATAAATAGTAAATCACTAAGAAGATAATATATACAGTACAATAGTCTATTTCAATAGTCAGCAGTCAAACTTTAGGCTAATTAAGCTAACTAGAAATTCTAGGGTTGCAGTGATTTCTCACTCTTTATTAATATGTTGACAATAATACTGTTTACATAACACTCGGTGTTTGAAATCAATACGTGCCAGTGTTCAGTGATTTGCTAATCTAGTTTTTGATCTAATCCTGTCCTATTTTTTGCAGCATTCTCTAACTTCATATTATGAATCATGTTGTCTTTCTAAAGTGATTGCCAAGTAAACCAAAAACGTGTTTTACACTGCTATTGCACTGCTCTTGTCTTTATATACGGTAGTTTTTATAAAGATGTCCTTAGGTTTTAATAAATGAGTGTAACGTAAACTAATCTCTGTAATAAAACTTGCTTTAGTGTTTCAAAGGCTGTCTGGAATAGCTGTAGAGATTTGAGTTTCCACTTTTTCCAGTAGCTTCAAACTTCATGGCTTCTTTTCCATCTGCAGAGAAATCCCCAGATACCAATACTCTGGAGTTTATACAAGTGGTTTATAGAAGGGGAAATGAAGAGAGTGTATTTACTGCAAAGAATGATGCTTGGATTTGGAGGGGGGGAAAAAAGGCCCCCAAAAACCCAAACCACACCCCAGAAAAAAAAAGCTAAGGCCATTGCATAAATAAATGTATTGCTCATTTAGTCTGCATCCCATTTCCAGCAATTGCTAATACCAGATACTTGTGAGGAAAGCCAGGCCGAAGGATTTGGACAGTTTTTCCAGAAAGGTTTTGACTTTCTAAACATACTGTGCTCTCTCAGGTCCCTTTGTCACCCAGCGTTTAGGAGGGATCATTGCCAGTGTTCCAAAAATACTAAGCATGCTGAGCTGAGATTTCAGCTTTCAGACTAGTAAAAGGGAACATTTTTGACAACTGGATTAAACAAGCACACACCAAAAAAAAAAACCAACCCAAAAAAAAACCCCAACCAAAAAGCAAGTGCAATTTTCTGTTGGTAGCTTTGCTTATACACTTCTCCTCCACCCACCCACTCCTCAAGAAGATTTCAATAATACACACGGGGAGTCTCCATCCTAACACAGCGCACGGCCAGGAGGGAGCGTCCTGGGGGGCTTCTTGCCTCTCGGTCCAGGTTGCTCCCCTAGACAGAAGCAGTTCTTGCTCTTCTCTGTCCCGTGGCTCCCAAACATAAATTTTCCTCAGCTGTTGTCTCCGCCCTCCTTGGGTCATCCTGAACCTTTGATGTCCAAGTGAAACTCGGGCATTTACAAACACAGGATGTACCTTTTCACAGTAGAAATTACGCTTTGGGTATCGGAACGCTAGCCCCAGACTAGAGACTGTGCTGCAGGAATACACCTAAACAGCCAAAACCACAGGAATTTTCAAACTAAATTAAAAAAAAAAAAAAGAGAAATCCTTTGTAATGTTGGTTATTTCATGTAACATAGTTCATTCCTGCAGCTTCTGTAACTATGCACATCAGCGCAAAAATGAAAAAGGATTGTTTTCGTTACAGCAACACTTCAATAATTCTTAGGGTTTTTGCAACTGTAAGAGACCACAATTACATCCCACTGTGCTAAGGCTTACGCAGACGTATTGCAGAAAGAAAGAGAGGACAAAAGACAGTATTAAAAACACATAAATATGTAAAAATACAAATAACCACAACCCACTCCCCTTCTCAAACTGCACTTGCAATCATGAAAACAGCTAAATTTACAAGACAAATGATAAAAGAAACGGTAAATTGACGTACTGGGTGTGTTATGGCTCCCTTACCAAGTTTCAACAGTTTTTACTGAGGGCTTCTAGTAACTGAGTAAGAATTATATTCAACATATTATGCTCAGCAGGAACATCTTTTATATACCAAGTGAGCAAATTAAATATCCCTGGAATTTCCATAGAAGATGGAAAAATGCTGATAATGACTTACAGCCTGCCATTACCGAGCCATTATCACCAAATCGTAAACAAACAGGAGCATCACAGCCAGTACCATTAAATTGTTTGTCCTTACTGGAAAGCAGAGAGGGTGCTGATCTGCTTATTCACACCTACAGAAGGACAAGGAGAGAAAAGGTGTCTTGGTTTTGATATTTACTTCCAACAGCAAGACCCTGTCCCTCTCGCACAAGTTATTCTCAAAAGTTAATTTGAGCAGAAAATGGAAACGGGGGGCGGGGGGGGGACACGGACCATACTGATGTATTAGGTATGTGTGGGCATTCATGTCTGAGCGTATAATGGCTTGAATTTCCCAATCAGAATTTTAACTTTTCTTCAAACAGCTGAACTGTATAGAGCCTTATATCTTCTCAAATTTTAGTTCATCATTTCATCAAGTGCAATTCCACCACTGGTGTTTATTTGTGAGGATAACGAGGAATCAGTAGGACTTGAGAGTCATCTAGAGAGAGGGAAACTCTTCCGCCTCTCTTCACTAGACTTTCATCAGCTAGCCTTTGCACTTTCCTTTTTTATACTTTTCCAACAAAATACAAAGTGGAAACAAAGCATCCTGCCTGTGTTTCCCTGCTGCAGCCCCCAGGATAAATCCTCCCTGAAGCACAGGCTCTCCCTGCTTCCCTCTGGGAGCACCGGCCGCGCTTCCCCAGTGCCTTGTGCTCATCAGAACTAAAGCAGCGCTCTCTGATGTGAGCTCTGTGCCTGCATACTTACCTCCGCTGTTGTGCAAGCCTGCTTTAGTTCCTTTCCTTCTTTTTGTTTCCTTTTTTGAAGCTAGGGAATATTAACGCAGCATTTCTCAAGCATCTCTCAGCCTCTCTCTCACCTGCAGTGCTGTCCCACTGGAATTAGCTACTCGTCTCACTGCTGAGCCTTTCACAGACCAAAGCAACCCGCGCATAAGGCAGGGCAGACTTAAAACGAAGAGGCTGCCTGCGTCAGGAAAGTTTTTGAGGGGAGCTGCTGGGAGTCTCAGGCCACGTTCTGGCCCTCAAAGAGTCACAGCGCTTGAACGGGAAGAGCTGCTCTGTCCTGTGAGAACTACCAGTGACAACTGGGCTTAAATCCTTGGCTTTGACAAGAAAGAAAAAAGCCTGATCTAGGTAATGTTCAGGAATACTCTCCTATTTGGCCAGCTAAGCTCCAGTTTTAATTTAAGGCATTCTCCCAATTAACATTTTTTTTAATTAATTTTGATTTTAACTGCCTTATAGTTACTCCTGAAAAATGCCTTTTCTTCCTGTAGGACCACTGAAAACAATTCCAATTTTAGAAGCATCTAAAAAGCTTTGTTTCATTTGGCCTTGAATTTTTTGCCCCCCAGCATAGTATCTACCAGCTCCTTTCTCCAGGATTTGCTGTCCAGGGAATCAAGTGTATTAGATCATTGATAACTAGTATTACACAGTATCAAGCTTCACTGCAAAGCCGCCTTTCTCTAGTATGCCTGGATTTTGTTAGAAGATTTTACGTTGGAAAATGCTGCTGGGGTAGGTGGTAGCCCAGCTGGAATTACCACCTTCGGTGAGTAAGTGATAGCTGGGATTTGCTGTATAAACTCCATTATCATTTCAACCACACAGTACTCTTCTCTTTCCTGGAATGAACACGTTCTGAGCAGCCACCAGAAAAAGTCAACTGGGAATTTATCTAGCAAGCAGAGGCAGCATCCCTGTGCTATACCTGCTATTATTATGCAGATAGAGGAGCTCAAAAACATTCCACAACCTTTCCCTTTTCTCTTTGCCACATGGATGTTTGTTAAAGCAACTTATCTCTAGCTAATAAAAAAAATTAAAAGCCCCAAACTCCAGGAAAAGAAATCATGGAATAGTGTGAGTCTCACAGCTTCTATGTTTTGTTAGACTACCCATACAAATACCACGTGAATAAAAAGCACTGCTTAAGCCCACAGTCAAATTTTTATTGAGTTCCTGGGCTGCGGGCGAGCGGCACGGGAGGTGGCCTCTGTTGTTGGTGCTGTGCAGTCAGCACTCCTCCATTCCACAGCTTTTTCCACCACTGTCCACATACAACAAGCCACCACTCTAACCACAGCAGGCAGAGCTTTCACACCCCTTCAGGCGTTCCCACGCTCCCCAAGACCCAGCCATGCCCCCTGGCACTCAGCAAGAAAAGGCCCAGCTGCAGGGACCCACCCGCTTCACCTTCTAAAACATTGTCATCCCCCCCCCACTCTGCACACAACTGCTGTTCTTTTCAGCCAAGGCATCAGCAGCTGATGGCTTCGGCTGGGGGCCTGATCCTTTTTCTCAGGTACTTCAGCCTCACAGCAACAGAAGGGCTACCACAGACATTCAGAAGTGCCCGAAACTGGAACTGATTCAGGACTGAAATAAAATATTAATCTTTGGACTACTTGAACTTTGAACTCCTTCTCCCATTTCCCAATGCTCAGACAACAGGAAATCAGGCCATGCTGTTATAGGGGAGAATCACCAATATTAAGAAATCTCCTTACTTACACTTCTCTGCACTAAAGCTTCCAGCATCCTTTTTCAGAGACACGCATTCCTTTTTGGCAGGAATGGACAAATTGGGCAAATTCAGTTTTCCTTTTCCCTTCTCCGCCCTGACAGTTAAATAAAGGATATTCTGGCAGAACCATGGTCTTCCCTCACCATGCCCCTTTTTCCCTGCAATCCTGGCAGCCCCACATTTGTAGCCACCAGAGGTTCAGCCCTCCAAGATGAGATCCCACCGCAGGGCCCCGCGTGCTCTGGACCAAGCCTTGTTCCCAAAAGAGACTCTGTCAGAGCTGTGATGAACTCCTGCAGCCCGCTGCTAGGGGCAGGTTCCTACTCTGCTTGTGGCCACTTCCCGAGGTTTGATCCAGGGTCCCTTGTGCTGCCCTTCCCCTCCAGGGCCCCTCGTGAGACACTGCCGCTGCCTTTGCCGCGTCTCCCCTTGTCGCAGGTGTGGTTTTCCAGCCCCACCACAGAATCCCAGAATCATCTCGGTTGGAAAAGCCCTTGAAGCTCCTCCAGTCCAACCATTAACCTCACACTGACCATTCTCAACTCCACCAGATCCCTCAGCGATGGGTCAACCCGACTCTTCAACCCCTCCAGGGATGGGGACTCCCCCCCTGCCCTGGGCAGCCCATTCCAACGCCCAACAACCCCTTCTGCAAAGAAATACTTCCTAAGAGCCAGTCTGACCCTGCCCTGGTGCAGCTTGAGGCCATTCCCTCTTGTCCTGCCGCTGGTTCCTTGGCTCCAGAGACTCATCCCCCCTCTCTGCACCCTCCTTTCAGGGAGTTGTAGAGGGCCATGAGGTCTCCCCTCAGCCTCCTCTTCTCCAGACTAAACCCCCCCAGTTCCCTCAGCCGCTCCCCATCAGACCTGTGCTCCAGACCCTGCACCAGCTCCGTTGCCCTTCTCTGGACACGCTCGAGTCATTACATGGCTCCCGTTCCTCTCTCCATCACCAGGCAGCAACAAGGTGTTTCCCTCCTTTATCCTGTGAGCCAGAAACATCTGTGTGTACTAGGGGAAGGAAGAGTTGTTAAAACCCAAAACACTTTTAAGTGTGTGCTTTGCGTTTGCAACTTAAAACCACACTCTGCTGTCCCGCTGGTACCCAGCTTGCACCTCAGGGTCGGGCTTTGGCTTTTCTGCTGCCCAGGCTCTGCTGAGATGAATTGAGCAGACAAACCTCGGTGAGCTGGCAACCGGCAAATAAACTTTGGAGCAGAGCAGGGCAAAAATAGCGGAGTCTGAGGGCAGGCCAAGCTGCATGCCTGCTAACTGCGAGCTGAGACCCCTCTCAGCCAGAGGGAACCCAAACTCCTCGGCAGCACGGCTCTTTGCATGTATCCAAGTAGCAGCTGCATTCCTCAGCCAGGCTCCCTTCCCACCGCAAAGTCAAACATCCAGAGGCTGCCTCAGATCAAAAGAAGTAGCCACTCACCCCGTACGTGCGAGCACACACCAAAGATGTGTCTGGAAGCACGAAGAGACACCTGGCCCAAACCCAGAAAGTTTCAGCCTGCTTGGCTGAGGTCTGCTGGCCTTTGGCTCGCCTGCACTGTGCCACCTCCCAGCTTGAGCCCTCAGCTCAGCCGCCCTGTTCAAGCCTGTGTAAGTTATAGCACGAATTCCTCCAGAATTACAATAAGAAAATGAGCGTTACGCATGGCTACTCACTGAAATACACGTAGAAAATGTTAAAACTCATGGGAAAATATAAAATTGGACCGTCCGGGTGGGGCTTCTGCAAAAACACAAAGCTTTTCCCAAAGCAACTGCAGGATTTGCCATTTCAGGCAGGTAGCCAGGTTTCCCTGCCCGGCACACCCAAAGCCATTGGCTTTAGCAGAACTGCCCGTGGGTTTCCATGTGCTGTCTCCAAGGCATGAGAGCAGGGTGTGACAACAGGCACAGAGCTTGGGTGGACTACCTTTGTGGCAACCAGATCTTAACAGGTCAGCGTGGGCCCTGGAGTTTATGGGGCGTGCACAGAAGAGAGTATAAAGCCAAAGGTTAAGTTTCTTCTTGCCTAGACTGTATCAGAGGGAGGAAACTGAGAAAATGCCCACCTTGCAGAATGTTGCACGGCCTTTGTTTCAGGCCCTCTTAGTAGGGCCTGCTTGGATGTAAATATGATGGATTTCCTCTAACACCTTGATGTGGAAAAGCTCTAGGTCAAGGCATGTGCGTAACAAAAGAGCAAATTCGAGGCCTCAGTCAGAGCTTTATAAAAACTGCTGTGGCTAATGTACTCCCAGCATCTGCTGCTTTAATTCTCCCTTGCTGAAAAAGGAAGGAACTGACTGAAAGGGCGGTAATTAATTCTACAACAATACTCAATAAGCGAAAGTTTGGTTTTAATAAACAAAATGTAACTACTGATTTAAAGCAAACAGATTCAGTTAGAAGAGTGGGACATCTCATAAACATTTCTAGCAGAAGCAAGAAGAAAGCAATAATAACCACACTCGTACGGGAGGTATTGCTTGCTTTCTGGTGATTAATAAACCCCAGAAAAGAATAAAACAGGTGGTCTAAGTTTTTTCTTCCCCCAGACTCAAACTCACAAAGGAGAAAAATGCCGATGGTGAAAGAAGCCTAAATTTCATTATGGGGTTACCCTATTACAGGAACATATTGAGGTGCCCCTCCCCAAGGAGCTCAAGTTATTTCTTATAATGGTGATAAATGAACAATAGGGAAGGCTTCTTTCTTCACTGGAAATTCAATAAGGAGTTTGCACCCCCTGTACTTTCATGTCTGGGCAGTAAGTTAACAGTCCCAGGGCTCTCTAGCCAGCAGAGCAGGAGGGTGAGTGAGGGACCTGCAGCTGTCATAGCAGCCTTTCTTACCATTTTTCAGCTCTAGAATAACAAAGATCTCTCTGATTTTTATAAACTGTCCATCAAGCAGGGAAACTTTTCCTCCCCTGCCAGCCCCAGCAGCCACAGCTCCAGCAAAAAGCAGTGGGAGCTCAAGCACACTCATCTTCAGTCAGCAGCAAGAGTTAATCCCTACCAAAACAACACTAAAGGATCAACTAAAACCTAGTTGCAATATTTCTCATCAAAACACTTAGCTCAAGAGGAAATATGATGTCATACGGGCAGTAAAGGTTTTAATTTTTTTTTATTATCCTTTTTTTCTTTTCAATAAGCTGTAGGAGAACAGACTAGCGATCCAGTCACCCCTGGATGTTTGCCTCCGAATACTTCCTGTATCACTTTTATCTAAAATACCCTCTCTCCAAATCTACCTGGCAATATTTTCTGAGAAGTCAATCTGTCATCACAAATGTGGCAGACAGATTTCATGACCCCAATGCCAGACTGCAACTAGAGGTCGGGTGGGGTTTTGGCTGTCAGAAGCTCTTCTCTAAACCCTTAGGCTGTGCAATTCATCTCTCACCATCTCAGGTCCATAAAAAAATGCACGTGTCCAGCACTGCAAGGGAACATCCTGGAAATCTTTACTAAGTTTTCAGATGGTGTGTTGAAGAAGGCAGAGAGGAAAGCAGACAGTCTGTACAGACGTTGCAGACAGACATTGGTTTTAAAAAAAATTTCACAGTAATTTAAGTTAGAGCACACTTGTCCAGACCTCTCTCCCACACTCCAGGAATACCGGATCAGCCCCTTGCACCGCACCATGAAGTTGTGAAAGGAGCTGTTACATCATCTCTGTAAACGATGGGCCCTTTCGAGTGTCAGCCTCCTTTCCACAGACTGGATGATCTTCAAGGTCTTTTCCAACAGAGATGATTCTGGGATTCTGGGATTCTGTGAATCGTGGAAGTCGCAGACATGTGAAGAAGAGATAGAAACAGTCAGGATCAAAGCGATGGGAGTTTTTGTTTGCTTTCTAGTTTAGGGTTGGGGGTTTCCTTGGGTTTTTGCTTTGGTTTTTAGCAGCACAGTGACAGTGGGGTCTGTCTGGCCCTGCTAATCAAAAGCAGAAGAGTGGGCAAAGTACTGAGAGGTCCTGAGTGCCGGGAGGGGTTTGGAGCGTGCGGCAGCCTCGGCAGAGCTGCATGTTCACACGAGCCCATCGATTTTACTCAAGCAAGTCTTCACCTTTCCCGCCCAGAGCTGAGTTTGTTAGCACTGGGCATGGCGCAAGCTTTGATACCTGAGAGTCAGTGGAGTGAAATGCCCAAAGCCTCCAGCTCACAGCCTGAGCCCAGGGGCAGGGACCATCTGCCCACAAGCACAGCACAGACTTTAGCACAAGCTGCACATCCAGCACATCAATGAAAGCAGGCGCCCATCAGGCAGAGGTTCACACAGGCCTTTCTCCCTCTTTCCTCCAAATGTGTTTTTGTCAAAACCAACCAAACGAGAAGGTAGCTTGGGGTTGACTGAATCTGGGTTTGGTTTCTGGTACAACTTGCTAGAACAAAGCCAGCAAGAACACAAGGTGGTCTTCTCCTGCCTCCTGGAGACAGGGCATTTGGCAAACACCAAGTGGCAACAGAGTCAAAACCTTCTCGTCATTGCCTGTGTGCAGGCACCTGCGTGTGCCTACAGCAACACCTGGACAGCAAAAGGCTTCGCCCAAGTCCAAGATGAAAGTTTTGATTCCATTCCCCACTCTGTTCTCCCTGTTTTCAGCTTCTGCCTCCAAAATGAAACACTTGACGCTTCGTTCCTGACACTTTGGTTTTTGTGCTGGTGGTGGGTGCTCAGCAGTTAAACCCCACACCCCAGCAGGGCCTTTGGCTGCCCTCCAGGACCAAGCAGTAAAAGACGCACTTTTTAGAAAACTACAGTACACAGCAGGCACATTACTACAGCAGTGTGGCACAAGCACGGAGCTACACATATGCCCTACAATCTTTGATTTTGCTCTTACTGTTAATGAATTCCCAGCAAATTTACCATAACTAGATAAAATCCCTAAGAAATCAGAGCTACCACCAATAGCCCAGAAGAGGGGTGGGAAGGATTCAGGCAACATATTTTGGCAGCCCAACAGAAATAAATTTATATAGTACGTCAGCCTTGGGACACTTGTAAAGGGAAGGCTGAAGGAAGGAAGAAAAGGATAACTTTGTTATGCTCGGTGTGAATCCCCAAAATAAAAAGCTTTATGGATATTCCTTTGAAATAGAAAACAATCATGCATTCCAGCTGTGTTCACATCCTTTTTGCCTTCCAGGGTTAATCTGCTGAAAAGCTTTTAGCTAAGATTAATGTATACCCAGCTGTTTCTGGACTTTTCTTTTTTTTCCAAAAATTAACACACACCAAACAAACAAACAACTATTGGCAATAAAATATTAGCAAAACAAGGAACATTTCAATTCGGACACAATTCCCACAACATTGTCTTTAATTCTGGAAGCATAAAGTGAATTCAATATGTTTTCTGAAGGAAAAAAAAAAGGAGGGGGGGAAAGATTGCTAATTTATAGCATTGCTTAGAACACAAGGAGATTTAGAGGGATTAATAGCTGGAAGCTTAAAGTTGCTGATGGCCTGTGTGGTCTGGGTAGTGATAACGTCAGTGTGGTAAGTGATGTTACCGGTGACATCAATGGTTTCATCTCATACCAGCAAACCCCTTAAAACCTTCTGCGGAAAAATATGCCCTTCATCTGTGTCTGTTGAATCACCAGGCTTGTGTGTGTGCTCAGTGAGTCCCAAGGCAGAGCTAAAATTTCTTTCCACCTCGACGGTTGTTCTTAGCTCTCACACGACTGAGAAACACCACGCCACATGCTTGCCTTCAGCCCCACCACCCCCTGCACCTCATCCCTCTGAGGACACCCTCAGCCCCGGTTTCCTCCCAAGGGGCTGTGGTAGCGGGTCACAGTGTGGTGCAACAGAGCAAACCTGCTCGATTCAGCCTGTGCCCCCCTTGCCCCCATTGATCCCTGCACCTCCAGGCAGGAGGCTCGTTGAGCAAGTGGTTGCCCCCCGCGTAGCGCCGTGATCCCTCCCCAGTGCCTGGCTGGGCAGCTCACCCCGCCCTGGCGTCTCCAAACCACCTCAGAAGAGGTGGCAAAGAAGATCACAGAATCACAGAATCATCTTGGTTGGAAAAGACCTTGAAGCTCCTCCAGTCCAACCATGAACCTCACACTGACCGTTCCCAACTCCACCAGATCCCTCAGCGCTGGGTCAACCCAACTCTTCAACCTCTCCAGGGATGGGGACTCCCCCCTGCCCTGGGCAGCCCATTCCAACGCCCAACAATGGGCTTCAATATATATACATAAGCAAAAACATTTCAGTATATCTGAATTAACTCATCAGTTTGCCAAAGCAAGCCAAGCCTTTGCTTAGATGTATTTCACCCTTCAGGCAACTGAGGCTCAAGCTGTCACACAGGCGTTGCTCACAGCCCCAGGGGTGTGGGGTGGGACCCTGGGTTGACCTTCCCCATCCCAAATGGCTCAACATGGGTTCGGCATGTCGGCAATGGGGCATCTCTCCAGCGTCATCATGCCAGGCCTTCCACTCTCAAAGAGGAAATGGAAACACTCAAAGCGTGGCTCCACCACAGCTGGCTCTGGCGTCAAAGTGTCACTTGCAAGATCTGCCAGGTGGCAGACCTGGGGATCCCGACATGCTGCCCCCCGCCAAAACAAGCCCCCCACCTCCAGGGCACAGAGAAGACGTGCCATCGCAGCCCTCCTGGCCAGGGGTCCACACATCCACCCCTCTGCCACCAGCGCCCCGGGGAGCCGGGGACCCCGGCAGCCCCGATGCGGCAGCGGGGCACGTGGCCGCCCGCAGCCGCTTGCGGTGGGCTCGCTCGCAGCTGCCGAGGTGCCGCCTCCGCCCTGCGTGGTTTGGTGTTGAGTCAAGGGATTCAGGCAAAACGACTTGCCAAAATCCAACAACAGCAACTTAAAGAAAAAAAGAAAAAATTAACTTGATCCCTGTGGCATGCTTCAGCAAGGCCATCTGCTAAGCATATAAAGCAGTAACAGCAGACATGGTTTATATCCCAATAACAGACCAAGATGAAAAGTGAGATGCTGGTGGCACTCTCTTCTGTCTGGGGGTGTCACAGACCAGGAGCTCTGCCCTGAGCTCCAAGGAACAAGACGCAGCTGTTTTCTATCCCTTGAGCTGTGCTGGAGGAAGGGGCCCTTGTAGAAGGTTAAATAAAGACAAAAAAATAGGAAAAAAAAAAAAAAAGCAAGCACCTAACTAGTTTGGCAAAAAAAAATTCTTCACCGAAACAAAAAGCAAGCATGCAAATACACGTATCAAAGCTGAAAAGTTAAGGATGAACATCCTGAACCAGAACAGAGAGAACAAAACCAACCAAGATGTCACCAACAAGCATACTTACTATTTTTTACTTCTAACCTTTCATTTACGTACTCACCATATGGAATTTTTTTTCAGTGCAAACAAAGTTGCTGTCATTTTATAGTACACAGCTAGGCACTGGTAACTGTAAGCATCACCCTTCCCTACCAAAAAGAAATAATATACTTTTTAAAGCTGAGTTACCCTCCCTCCACATTTAATTAACCGCCAACACTTTTCGATGTATAATAGTCACGACCTCTACATAGGCCCTGTGATAAAAGGTATTTTTCTTCTTGAGATTATGAGGAACCCATTTCCAACTCTGTGGAAAAAATGTAAACAGAAGCAAGGATAACTTTCCAGAAGAGCACCACAGAATAGCAGAGAAAGTCTGCGGTGTGCTGGGAGGTTAAATGAAGGCTGTGCCCAAGTAGTACGAGTAAGGTTAAGTCCCTTGACCAAAGAGCACCACTACCACATCGTGAGGTCTGTGTGTAGGTGAGTACACCCAGGAGGCGGCCAGAATCCGGACATTTTTTCACTGACAGTTTTTTCAGTGGAAAGTGCTGCCTCAATTCTACCAAAACTGGAAGAATATAGAGTGAAACAATCTCATGAAAATGAAGTTGGACCTTATTATATCATCACAGATGTTTCAGAAAGATGTATTCCAAAATGGATTTCTTTAAAAAAAACCTCTTTCAAGCCTTATGTACTATGTTACATTTTCTTCTAAAGTTTAAAATGGAAATTAAATGAATTCTTGCACACAGTCTCTGCAAACGCTTAACTTGGAGCGAGGAGGGGAAGCTCCCCCCAGATCTCAACTTTTTTGCAGAGTAAAACAATCTGTTCTCTGATCAGCACTACTAGCAGATATATACATTTAGGTACTACTCACATCCTTCTCTGTGCTGATCCACAGAAAATGAGTATCTGTTCCAGCTAAAGGGGAGTTAAACTGGAGCTGAAGAACTTCATGCTTTAGGGTTGGGAGTTCCTCCTGTCAGTAACTGGCACATCAACCAGGAGTGACTGACATTTTCCATTGCCTTGCTTCTGTGGGGTCATAAAAAGATCAGCCTTAAACATACACTTTTGTTTATTTATTTATTTTAAAAAATAATGAGGGAACGATTTTCCAACATCAACTTACTAGGAAAATTCTTCAGGATGATCAAAAACTTCTGAAGAGGCTGAAGTGCTGACAGGGAATGAGAAATTCAAACATCACAGAAGCTGTGGAATTAATTCCCCTAACACGTGTAAAAACAATTATCGGAGAAACCTTAAAACATGAATTTATTTACTTGCTTTTTTGGGCCTGATGGAGGTTCCCTGCAGGGTAACTGTGAGAGCACAAGCCTAACTGCATCCAAACCAGCCTCGCTTAAGGAGCTATTCCAAAATGCTACACCAAGAGGGAAACACATTCCCAGATGTGCCAGGGCACTGCAATATCCAAGCACCTCATTGGCCCATGGTCTGCGAACCATACTATAGCTAAGTTATAACAGGCATGTTTTAGATGGTACCAAAAAAATCAAAAAAAGTCAGTCACAGAGGGCAAGACCTTAAAATGGGAACGTCTTGGACAAAACATCATGTCAGCAAAGCTAAAGCTAGTGATGAGTGATACGAGGTGTCTGGAAAGAGGCCCAGCAAGGTGATCCTGGATCACTGCTACAATACCACTTCTACCTCCTCCTTTTCTGCTCACTGATAGTTGCTGCTGCTTTTGTCTGAGAGTGCAGTGATTCAGCCACGTATCAGAGACACGTATTCATAAAACTGGGAGGTTTAGTGCGGGTTAAATCATCGGATGTCTTCTCAATAGCACCAAAGTCTGGGCTGTATCAGTAGGCCCCTGAGAAAAGGAGGATTACTGATCTTCTAGCCTTCCTCAAGATACTGCTCCCAACACTGTCAAGGCTCTTCTTCAGCGTCCTCTGAAGTGCTATAAAATTTATCCACAGGAAGTATCACAGGCTGACGCTGTCTTCGTCTTTTCCTACTTCCAGAGAGCTGAGGCTACCCCAACACAGCAGGGTTTCCATCTCAGCATCCCCCCTGCAACTGGCCTACTCCTCACAACATCTTCTACTAATTTTATCTTGGCAGGATTTCTGCAAGAAGCAGTCTTGTTCTCTTAAAATATAAAAAAAAATAATTAAAAAAATAGCTGGGGTCCTCTGAGTTCAAACTATATAGTCCTCAACTATTTCTCTTTGCATGTAAAACTCAATAGCTAGCTCCTCTGAAAAGCCAGAGTGCACAATGTGCCGGCGCCGAGGTATCACTGAGACCTTCAGCCCCTGCAGTTCCTCAGCCTTGGCTGCAGACACCTTCCCAGCACGAGCAGCCTCACAGCAGCACGCACACCCGGCTGAGGCTTCAGCAACTTCGCAGGTCAAAATAACCAAAATAAACCCCAGAAAATCCACTGTACGCTGCGTGAAATACTTTCCTTTTCTTCAAGGGAAGCTCTATTTAACAGACTTTCTGCTTATTTTTTTATGATGACATTTGTTTGTTTTATCAGGCTGTTTTTCATCAACACACCGAGCCTCCCGCGGCGCTTGCGTGTGAGTCTGATCTGGCGCTCTCTGGCACAGAAGAAACAACCAACCGTGAAAAGAAGACGGTGGGGAACAAGCGAAAGGTTGAGCCTGTGCCGCCGCCCCCTCGGCCACGCATGGTGGGGCCGTGCTGCACCAGAGGGACAGAGCCCCAGTGCCGGCGGGGACCCGGCTCGCCCCAGGCAGTGCCCCAAGCCCAGGGGAAGAGCCCAGCCCACCCAGTGCCCCTTGTCCCCAGCCAGGAGCGAGTTTGGCCAAGCCCAACGCCGGCATCTCAGCTGCAGCAGCAGCCGTCCGCTGCCTGCCAGTATCCGCGCCCTCCGTGGGTTTACTAGCGGCACGACAGAGGTCACTGGGGTGGGAAGCAGCACCCCAGATCACTGGGATATTCAAAACCAGCAAGGGGTGCAGAGGTGTCAAGATCCAGCACCCTGCCACTGCCCAACATCCTCCACGGGGTTTCCATTTGCCGTGGAGCCACAACCATCGCCTGGGACTTTCCATACCCGATTGCAGACAGTACTAGGAAATGGTCATCTCTTTCCCTTTCCTACCCACTTTATTTTTCCTTTTTTTTTTTTTTTTTTTAATTTACAGTCTTTGTTCTTCTTTATTACCTTCTTTTCTCAATTGCATAACTGCATCAACATTCAAAGCTTTTTAAGGATTACATTACAAAGCATCAGGCCAAAGACATATCAATTACTATTGCCCTGGAGTAACAATAAGCCACACACTACAGAGCAGCTGCAGCTTCTAAAACACTTACCCCAAAAGAATGGATTTGTCCTCTACCAGAGTTAAAGGAGAGTTACGTGTCCCCATTGTGGCCTGTTTGCTTTCTTCTGTTTCCACTGTAACACAGTCAGACTCCAGCAAACTTGCGTGCAGGAAGATCCACAGGCAGAGAAGCCCTGCTTCTGCCCCTCTGTCCCAGCCACGGTGCACACCCGGGTTATCTGCAGCATTAATAAACTCTCAGATAATAGAGTATAATAATATAGCTTAGTGAGAGCTAATGGGTGATTAACTAAATCCAACTCAAAGCCGAAAACCCTTCTGCCCATATTTACAAAATTTTTAATGCAGATACAGTGCGCTTGGAAAGCAGCGTGTCACCTTTAAATAGCACTTCTCTTTGAAAGGAAAAAAAAAAAAAAAAAAAAACAAAAACCAAGGAAAAAAACTAAACAAAAAAAATCCCTTTCTTACTGCCAGTTTTCCAACAGTTTATCGAAAGCAAAATGGAGGCAAATAAAACCAATTCCCAGGACTGAAACACATCTTGTGCAGCAGATAAGCAGAGTTTAAGTCTAAATACAGCCCGTCCCAGACTCACAGACAATAGTGCTGGCGGGAACCTCAGCGGGTCACCTCATCTATGCCCAGGGCACGAGGCAGGACCAAGCCTACCCAGCAGCTGCTGGACTGGCCTGACCTGTGCTGACCAACTGGGGGCCAGGGAGAAGCCTGCCCGACACTACCACCCAGCAACCGGCTGTGTTTTCACCGAGGATGGTGACAGAGCTTGTGCAGAAACAAAATATATTAACTTCAGCTCCTTACATGTTCTCATTAAAGACTTTTTAAACATTACTGAGCAGCCATCAGCTAGGACTCCCCTTTCAAAGAGTGAAATCCTGCCAAGAATCATCTTCCTAAGCCACTTGCACACTTTAATCCCCCTGATGTTTATCAGCCTGCCACCGAATGTAGACAAAGCGTTGAGCCCTGGGGACCGAAGATCTCCCCAGCAGACACGGAATGATAACTCTTGCACCCATTCAGCTAAATCAACCGAACGGCTGGCAAATGTAATCCTGGCTTGTTTTTTTCCAGAAGTATAAATGCACATTGGAGAGGAGCCTCAATTCAAATGCCATGCTATTTTCAGAAAGCCAATTTGTCTTTGCAGCTGGCCGGTGGTGTTTGCACTAACCTGCTCCTTCTGTCAGCTCTCCCTTCCCCACATCCTTATTGCTCAGGGCAGAGCTGGGGCGCTGCCCATCAATCCTCGTTACAGGGCCTTCTGCAAATCGTTATTGCAAGGAAAAGAGACAGCAGTGAAGCTGAAATACCTTTGAGAAAGGGCAGGTTATGCATCACCTTTCTCAAAGGCACAAAAATATGGAATAAGTTACCTATAAGCTAAGCCTAACATTGACTTTGAAGACAAAAAAAAGTCACCAAGGACCAAGTGCCAGTGAGAAAAGTTTCTCCAAGGCTTCCCACGAGGGGCCTGGGACCACTGTGGGCAGCAAACACCTTGGGATGGATGCACAGAGCTGGGCTAGTGGCACACTGCTGCTTCCTTGTGTGCCCTGCAGCTGTGAAGACCATCAATATTTTCCTATCATTTTGATACAACTAATGTTACATGAGATTTCCACCACGGCCACAGGGGTATCACACAACTGTAGAGACGAAGGGTTGTGTGCCGGATGGAGACGCTCACATCAGGCCCTTCAGAGGATGATTTTTTGCATTTAAATGAGCTGGGCAAAACAAAGTCCCTGCGGTACAGTGCAAGATAATTGTTATCACTAACAGAACCAAAGGGAGAGCACCATGACTCTCTGCCAACCAGGAAAAAGAAAAAATTAATCTATTTACAGATGTTAAGCCACTGCCTGTTAAAAAACACCCCACTCCTTAAAACGTGGCACAAAAAGACGCAGGCATCTCTCTGTTAAACCTTCTCCCTGGCCCCTGCCATTCCTTTCAGCTCCTCATTTCGTCAGGCTGATGCACAGCTCCACGGCGAGACAGCGCTGCTGCCCGCTCTGCCCGTCCCTCCTGCCCACCTCCCTCACTGAGACACACAACAAAGTTTCCCCGGGAGGAAAGAAATCCTCTCCGGCCAGGATTTTCAGTGGGTTTGGTGTTAAAAAAAGGAACAGAGAAAAAATAAAATAAATGAAATAAAAATATATGGATATAAATATTAAAAGACATAAAAATAAAATTAAAAAATCAATGTGTTCAGTAGCCTTGCATATTCAGGTGGGATGGATTCCTGGAATTAGACTTTAGTGAAGAAAATTTAAAGAGGGAACTCTTACAGCTAAGAGAGGGGATGGGAATCAGCAATGCCAGACCTAACTTTTACCTAGTCACAGGCATAAAAAACAGGTAAAAAAATACAGCGCCTGTGTATCCCCAACTCTCCTCACCCTGGCTTGCAAGCTGGGAAGAAATCAGCAGGGTGCTTCAGTCACCATGGACTGGAGGCCGGATCTGAGCCAGGGATTTCAGGGTAACACAAGCTGTTATGGACCCCCCAGGCCCTGCAGATGCACCCTGGGCACTACGTACATATCTGGACCCTCCTGGGTAAATCCATCACATAAAGGGGAAAAATGCAATACAAATATAATAGTAATACAATGTGGAGCACAGCTTACTACCTTGCATAAACAAGGGCAAGATGAATTAAAAGTTAGCTTAGCATGGGATTGATCAGGCTTGAAATCACACCAGTAAAAATTGCTTTTATTAGGAAAAGTTTTTTAGTAGAGACAAGTGCTGACAGCCTGTGGCACTCTAACAAGAAAAAAAAAAGCTAAATCCAGCTGGTCAGGAGATTCGGCTTAACAATAATTATTTCTAACCTGACAATGCTCAGTTCTTCCAAATCTCCTTATCTTCCTGGGTGCTTTAGTTAACTCTTGGGGTTTGGGGTTTTTTCATTTATTTTTTAAACACCCACCTATGATTTTTGAGAGCTGAAAACTTCTTTTTAATAAATGAAAGCTGAATTTCTCAAGTAGTCAGTCGCCTCTAGAGGATGGGACTTCAAAAGGAGGGGTGGGGGAGAAAAAAATACTCCTGAATCAATTGAGTAGATTTCATGACCGAAATTTCAGGAGTTCATAATAGATTTGTGCCTTTGTGTCTTTCAAGAGGTTTGTGAAAATGTATCATTACTTCCTACAATATGTTACAAAGAGAAGTCTGGAAAGTCCTCTGAATAAAGTACTGTGGTGGCTCTGAAATGCAGAGAAGTGATGGAAGGGAGGAAAAGGAGCACAAATAGAGATGAGAAATTCTTTAAAAAAAAAGGGGAAAACCCAAAACAACAACAAAAACCAAACCAGCAAGCCCAGGCAGGAATGGTCTTTTAACCTCTTCAAAGTCAGGGTGGCCACATGTCTAATGTTGCCGTGTGCTTGGGGTTTCTGTGTTTCAGACGCTGCTGTGTTGGGCTCGGGGCGGGGGGGATTGGTAGCAGGGGAGGAGGCTGCAGGGGTGGCTCCTGTGAGAAGCTTCTCAAAGCTCCCCGGGCTCCAAGTCAGCCCCACCTCTGGCCAAGGCCAGGACAATTAGCAACAGTGGCTGCGCCTCTGCGATAACTTATCTAAGAAGGAGAACCCGGGAGGAGGAGTTGTGAGGGAGACACCTCTGCAAACACTGAGGTCAGTGGAAGAAAGGAGGAGGAATGGGGGGAGATGTGGCGGGGCAGGGACCCCCCTCAGCCCGTGGGGAGAGGGCAGCTGTGCCCTGCGCCCGTGGAGGGCATCGGGGGAGCAGATGTCACCTGCAGCCAGGGGAGGGCCCCACACTGTGGGAGGAGGAGGGAGAGAAATGGGGAGCAAAGCTGAGCCTGGGAAGAAGGGAGGGGTGAGGCGAAGGTGTTTTTAAGATGTGGTTGTATTTCTCAGTCCTATTCTGATTGGAAAATTCAATGGTGGTAGTGCTCAAATTAAACTGATGTTCTTTTTCTTCCCCTAACGAGTCTGTCTTTTGCCCATGACCATCATGGCTGAGTCACCCCTCCCTGTCCTTGTCAGGATCCCTGAGCCTTTTGTTTTATTTTTCTCCTCCCCATCCCCAAGGAGGAAGGAGTGAGCAGGTAGCTGCTTGGTGCTCAGTTGCCCTCTGGGCTCAAACCAGGACAGTTTGAGTTGCTGAGCCCCAGGTGTGTGGGACCAGGCTCTTGCCAAAGTACTAGAGGACAGGACAGTCATTGTCAGTGCGAGCACTGGTCTGAGAAATGGGCTGGGGCTCACCCAGAAAGGGAGCTCTTCCAGAAACTAAACACCTGGTGAAGGGAGAGCCTTGGAAAGGCTACTGAGAGGTGGCCACCGAGAAAAGCACTGAGCCAAGCAGGGTTGATAGACCTCCCAGCTCTTTTTGTTCTCTCCACGTGGCTGCAAGCTCTTCCCCCCGCTAGAGAGGCAAAATTGGACTATCTGCAGAATCAGTGTGGAGGAACTGGAGTCTCCAGAGCTTTATTCTTTTTGACCTCTTTTGCCCTAATTTAAGAGAAATTAAATGCTGCAGCCTTCAGACTTCTAGAGATCCTAAGGGGGAAAAAAAAAGTCACTGAATTCCCCAGTCTTCCCCAGGATTTGCTCCCAAAAACTTAGAGTTTGCCTATTTGTGTGCCTGTTTTGCACTAGAGCACACCAGACCATCGTGAGCCAAGTGCAAGAGGAATGCTCTGCAGATGGTGCCAGATGGATGCCAGACAAACTCCTCATTTTACTGTCCAGCACAACCACTAAGCTTTTGCATCCCAGTCAAACTTACAAGGCATCCAACACGAGTAATTTACTTGCTAGAGAGATGTGTCTTTCCTGTGCCAACTCAGGTCTTAAGTTTACTTATTCTTCTCACGTAGCACAACTGGCAGAAGTAACTGAGCAAGATCAAAAGAAAAAGAAACTAGATGAGAAAAGATGAAGTATTGAAATAATACTGGTAACAGACAAGCTGCAATTCATGATCAAAGGAATGAATCTGGTCCCAACTATATAAATAAAGAAGTACCTTCCCCCATTTCTGAAAGGAAGAATTTGTTGTTTGCCCTCATGTCACGCAATTCTTTCAAGTGCAATTATACTTGGGTAACTGAAAGAAAAAAAGTGACAGAGCACCTCAAATTTTATTTACTTGCTTTAATCATCACAAAAGAGGGTCCTCCTGGGATATCACTGCTTTCCCATCCGTGTTGTGTACAATCTACAAAACCAAAATAATCAAACCCCAGAGCATCTTCCATTCCAGCTAAACCAGGAGAGTGTCAAAACACAGTCTCATGACCATTACCAGCTGAAAGCAACGTCTCCTCAGCAGCCAGAGCAGCACTGGCTGTCCCCAGCTTACACTGCATGCCCCACACACCTGTCCCTCCACAGGCACACAGCGCCCAGCAGCACCAGCATCTGTGAGCTGACTCTGCCCCAAAACTCTATCTCGTAAATGAAACATGGCACTGCCTGGCCACTTCTGACCTCCCTCCTATATTGGCTCTGCTATGGGCAGGCTGACCTGCAAGGCACAAAATTCCCGTCTCCCAACCCAAGGAAGGCAGCAGTTTGATGCCACCTACCTCACTTCTTGGGGTTTCTTGGTCATCTGCATTAAGCTGTAGGCAAGAGGCTCCCAGAGGGCTTGATGTCCAGGTGGTGGAGGTGGGTGAAAAGAAATGGTTTTCCACCCATACAAACTGACCTCAAAGCCTGAAAAAGGAAAAATACCCCCAGCCTCTCACCCACCAACTCTCCATGAGGAGTTGGGTGCTCAGGGAAGCCAAGGAGATCTCCCCACTGGGGTTACTGTGGTCCCACAGCACCCATCACGCAGGTCCATCCTGGGGAATGGACTTCAGGGCCCTAGAGAAAAAAAAAGTCTTTGCTGCCTGAAAGAAAAAAAAAAAAAAAAGAGTGATATTTTACAGTTCTGACAAAGGCAAATCGAACCGAGTATCTAGAAATTTCAGTCTAGAAATCCTCACTTTGGCTTTAAAAGTCTCAAACACCGTTCACTTCCCATCTTATTTATTGAGTACACCCCCTTGGCCACAGGACGCTGGGGAAACTGATAGCTTTGGGGTGAAATGTAGGCTGTGACAAGCTCAGAGGGAGCCCCAATGTGCTAAAGACCAGGAAGCAGCAGATTTTCTGCGACACGCCCCAGATCTGGATGAGTTGTTGTTTTTCCTCCCTCCCACTATCCCACTGCAGAAATGGGTCCAGACCCCTCTCCTCACTGCAGGAGAGGTTAGTGCCAGCAGCAGCACTGGCACTGCCTTCCTTGGTGTGCAGATTTCTTGTGCTCTGCCCTTTTACATCAGAGTCACAGAAACAGGGGTTTCCCACCGAAATGGATGGTCTCACAGCACGCCTGCACATGGAGGTCTTGCACTGAGAAGTGCATCAGCCTGACATGAGCAATAACTAACGGGCATGCCGCAAAGCTGAGTATTGAAAGGCTCTGTGCTCCCATGGGAAGGACCGAGTTTCACAAGACCTGGGCTCATACTTCTCTGTTTTACCAACAAGCCGATGTGTGGAAAACTTGGTCCACCTGAAAGAAAAGGCTGCAGGTTTTGGATTCTATTTTGTTTTTCAGTGTCAGCTTTGAAATACACAAAATGTCCTTGTAGAACAGAAATTTCCAACTAATTTGATGTTTGCATGCCAAGATTTTGCAGCGCGATCGTTCCTGAACAGAAGGTGAACGTTAGTAAACACATTAAAAGGAAACATGCCAGCATCATTGGAATTAATCCCTCTGGTCCTGCTGACAACGGCTGACACATCCCCACGGAAATCTGAACTTCACAAAGCTGCACCTTCTGAGAGAAAACAGCTCCTCTGGCAATCCTCTGCCACCAGGTCAAACAGTCCATTTCACCTCTTCACCTTCCCTTGTCTCTTATCTATTTAAATCAACCACTCTGAGGCATCTTCCTTGCCCTATTATTTTTTGTGGTTGTACTTTGCTTCAGGGGAGCTCTCACCTCTGTACATGCCCCTTGCCAACTGTTGTAACACCAATCATTCCAGCATAAATTTTGACTGGCTGTATTTTCATAAATGCTTCCTTTATGTACGTTAGTCACCTAATAAATAATTGGCAAGCAGTAAGGGACTCCTGGCTCTGTGAATGGGCACGATGCTGCCAGGGCTAATGAAAGCATTATCTGTTGACACAGGGTGTTCCACAGAACAATAGCGGCGTGGATTTGCAGCCGTGCAATACAGAAAGTGATGACAGCCGAAAGCAGGGAAGCTGGACGGCAGCTGCAGAAATCAGGAGTTTTGTTTGGCTTTGGATGCAAACCGGAGCTTCTCTTGGCCTGACATTTTCAGATGGCTTGGCTGCAAAGTATTTCAAGGGTATCTGATTAAAGCGGTCCTGTGGGGCAGGCCCCCCAGGCTGTTTCACTGGCGGTGTGACCAAGAACCGTGTTCTCATCGCATCATTTGACAATCTGGACTTAATTCGCTTCCCAAGACATACCAGCTCTGCCATGGGGAGAAGAGGACAACCTTTCTGGGCAAAGACAAACCACATCACGTGCTCCCACATCTCCATGCGACTCAGCTTGCCTTGACATTTGTTGTGTCCTTCAGGCACACAGCCTGAGTCGGTAACTCCTGTTTGGCTTTGTCCCTCTTCCTCACACTTTCCCCTCCTCACTACTCTTCCTGGCATGTCTGTACCTAGGGCAGGGTTCTGCTCGGGGCTGGGGTTTGTTTCCTAGGGAAGACAGTCCCACTGCAGTTACAGCTGTGGGGTAACGTTTAGGAAAAATCATTTGATACTTGATAGGATCAAGGGCAAAATAGGCTTCAAACTCAGGCAAGGAGAGGACATTTGTGAGATGGGGCTGGGTTTATGCTGGAGAAAGAAACACTATGGAAGCAGAAGGGGGGAAACTGTATAATGAAAAAAAAAGAAAAAATAGAAACCCCAAACGTTTTTCCCAGGTCTGCATGCTAAAATATGATGAGGCTGGCTAAGGAGAGGAAGACTCCACCTTTGCGAGACAGAGATGTCCCCAGACCCGCTGAAGGATGTGATCACAGAAACCTGCTAGGGCCATGCCTGAGAGGGGAAGGGCAGCAGAAGACCCTGGACCACCAGGAGTACAGCTTCCACCTTCACGAAAAGATCATTCAACAGCTCCTGAAGCTGCAGCTGTGCTGAAAGGAAACTCAGGTCCAGGACCTCCACGCCTCCACAAGGCAGGTTCAAAGAGACCATGTAGCCCCTGGCTACGTCTTGTTGGAGGCACACACAAGTCCATATGGCTCCCTGTCTCTCCAAAAATACCACACCTAGACAGCTGTATTGCACATTACCAGACCCAGAAAGATACAGAAAATTAACATGAAATGCTGAACAAATTATTCCTAAGTGCTTTCTCACACCCCCCTTCAGGAGAGAAAGGCCTGTCCCAGGGCGAGGGCTGGTGCTGCTCCTCAGGAGGTGCCTTGCCAACACCAAGAGCCCAGATCCAACCCAACCATTCCAGAGTCTCTTGCCTGTAGGCTGATGCCACGTCGCAGCTGAACGGGGGCTGTGGTCACCCTCACCCTGCTCAGACAAGGGATTGTCACACTCTGGAAAGTTTTTCTGAAGATTGTTTCAAGCCCCCAAGGTATCTTCTTCCACCTTCACGTCGCCAGAGGCACTTTACGACAAGATGCCATTGGGGAAATAGCACAATATCCCAGCAAGGTGGAGCAGGGCCCTCACTCCGTCCCGAGGCAGAAGAAAATAAAGAAAGCACAGACCCAAACCTCTTCCTACCAACTGATGGACTGTGCCTGATGACCTGGGTCAGGGTTACAAAACAGGATATTTAGGGGTAGAAACTCCTCGTTCTTCCTTTAATAGTTAAGGTCAGTACTTCACATAAGATTTTATCCTACTAATGAAAATTTTTAAACTAAACATCCTGATTTATTCAAAAGGTTTTTGTTCTTATCTAGACTTTTTGTTGTCAATCAGTTTTTCTTTAAAATAGAGAAGTAGCATCAAAAATAAATCTCTGGGGGAAAAAGTCCTTCAGTGCTTGATTACCACAGCCCTTCAGCTATAGTAGCATTTGTACACTGCAATACTTCCTTCTCAACTAAATGCATAAAACATCAATACTACACATTATTTTAAAAAATTATCCCAGAGACAGCTTTGTTTTTCATTCTATTCAACACAAGTTTAATGTGCTTTCTCTGAGAAGCAGCAAAAGAGAATCATTTGTATTCATGCTCTTGTCTCTTTACCTACTCGCATTAAAAGCCCACGAGTGTCAATATTGGAGCACCCGCTGGTTTTAAGAAAAAAGGGAAAAAAAAAAAAAACACAACAGAAAAATCTTTACAGCCAAGCCTGGCAAAAACTTTGTTGCTGACAACAACCCAAGCAGAGCTGCAGACTGTCCAGCAGCGCCTTTGACCTGTGCACCAAGTTCCCGGGGACTCGAGGTACGTGTCCTGCTGAACTGCCACCGTCTCCCTTAGCTCGGAGCTCGGCAGCGTTACAACATTTATAATTCATCCGGTTTAGATCTACTTGCTTGCACTAAGAGCTCCGAGATACAAGATTAAAATCCTTGTTGCAAAACTGAACTCATCAGAACTTCCTGCACCCAAAAAGCCCAACCTCCATTAATAATTCATCTGCCCAAGGAAGGAACAATATTTGCTTTACAGAGTGAGTTTGGGGGCTGATTTTTGTGACCTGTTATGTCCAAAGGAGTATTCGTAAAATAATGAAATGTAAGGCATAGTCTGGCAGGCTATTTTTAGAAAACTAAATTATCAAGCTTGAACATTAAAGTTAAAGATAGAGCACTGGAGGGCTAAGCAGAAAGAAACATAATAATGTCACCATTTTTGAATTTACTGAATATTTGCTTTTTTAAGTAAAATTGTACTTTTGTAATCTCTCCATTTAGAGAAGAGTTTGGGGAAATATTCATGCACACAGTCTGACAGCTGAATCACCTCCGTTTCCTGTGCATCCCATTTGCTTTTTCTGTATTATTCACTACCACAGAGACATAGTGATTTGACATTAATTTAATTTACATATATTAAATGTGCTCAGAGTATTTGCACAGCTTGACTAGAACTATGGGACCCACTTTCCACATTCAGCTGAGTTCATGGCAAAGCCCACAGGACGCAGTTATTTTGCTAAGCTGGCTGTGGAACACAGTCATCTCTTAACTCCTCAAATTTAACTATTCATGAAGAGTTAATTACTTCTGTTCTGGGTATCGGCAACAGCTTGACAAGTCTTATGCATTGGCATCTTTATTCTTTCTCAGACCATTGCTCTGCATCTGTGTCTGACTCAAAGCCTTTCAGAAAGCCTCTGTGTTTATCAATACAGTTCTCCTTTTGGAAATAATAAAATTTGCTGAGTATAAAAAAGACTGTCATCGTTTTGAGAGAAGAGGGAATCTGGACCTTCACAGTTACCTTTTTGCTCCTTGCCTCAGTCTAAGCCTTGGTCTGCAGTGCTGCCCATTCCAGATCATGGGTTAAAGCATCCTCTTTTGGCCATTGTTTAGAAGGATCTTCACTGGAAACCCGTTCACAGCTGTATGCATTCCACAAACACTACAGTCACTGTGCCAGCTGATGGAAATGTCAGCAGTGTAGTTTGTTGCTTTTAAATCTGGGAGATGAATTAAGGAGAGCCTAACCCTTAACCCACAGATCTCAATCTGAATTTTCAAAAAGTCTATGGACCGAGGGTTTGACATATTCATGACAGAGAAGGAGCATCTTCTTCATGGCAGTCACAGCTGCACTGGCATCCCAAGTCTGGGGCTCAGCCCTTTCCCAGCAGGAATTTGTTTCAGTTGAAGCGAGAAACTTGTACCTGAGAGCAGCTGATGAGCTCGCTGGGAGCCCAGCAGACGTCCTGCCATGAACACGGAGGGTTGTTTGACTCACTCCTAGAAGATCAGAACTTGAAAACCGCAAAAATAGGTTAATGAAACTCATCTGTGTTTTGAAGTTTTAATCAGCTTATGTTTGAAGCACATCATTTTCCCTCCTCGAGTGAAGAGTGAGTGACCTGAAGTGCAACATGAAACAGAACACAACGATGGCTTCACAGTCAACAGCTCACACATAGGACAGTAAAGTTAATAGTATCCCTCTGCTGCCATGAAAATCCTCCTGTCCAAGACTCCCTGTTCTCCTGCACACACAACCTGGTGTAGGTTTTGTAGATAAGGGTTTTGCAGATAAGGGTTTTGTGAAGGGAAATACAGAGACAGAAGAAATATGTTGAGCTGGAACTAACCACTCACCATCCTAACAGCCATCTTCTAAAATTAAACAAGAGCTTCATAAAGCAAACAAGAAACCAACCTCTTCTGTGCTGAGTAAGTATTGCAGGGGCTTAATATTTTATAAGCATCCTCTTTTGGCTAGCTTAGGAAGCAAGCTTTTTTAGGTTGTGACCTTGCCTCCTACAGAAGATGCTATACAGGCAGGGATTCAGAGCGAGTTGTGCTAGTTGTGCTCTGCTCCCACTCTGCGGAGCAGCTTTGCAAGGGAAGACAAGGAGATGAGTTGGGCTCTTCTAGCTCATTTTAGGATGGGGGTATGCACACGAAAGATGAAAAGTGGCATATATTAAAAGAAAATTATGAGAGTGAGTAAGAAAGCAACAAGAGTCAGCAGACGAGCCACCAACAGGATTTGCTAATTAGCCATCAGCTGCCGTGAAGGTAAGTGGAGAGGAAGCTGCTGCCCCTAAGCTGTCACCATCATCTCATCAGGGCTCGCTTCTCCTAAACATCTTTTCTTCTTATCTTCTCCGTTGAAAGACAGAATCCTCGGGGACAAACTGATCAGCAGCAGCAAACCACGGAGCTCAGCAGCCAGGCAAGCCTGGCACCGGAGCTCTGACAGCTCGGAAATGATGTCTCCGTGCAATGTTTTTCATTCCAGTGTGGAGATGAGCTCGATTCTGCCATCGGGTACCATCCTTCAGTCGAGACAGACTGAAAGCTGGCAGAGCTTCACACTCGCTGAGGCTTTGCCATACAGCCCTTGTCTTCTTTTGTCTGAACTCGAGCTGGATACGCAGAAGAAACCACAAATGAGAAATCTTCTGCTTATTAAACTGCGTATAAAATTGCTGTGTCACATGGGTGCCATCTGTGTTTAGCAGCAGTGGGTATTAAAAGCAAACGGTGGAAGAATGAAATTCATGATGCTCTATAATGGCAGTTTGTTCTAAATAATACTCCATGGTAAAGGGGTTACTTGAAAAGTGATTTGAAAATCTGGTGCTAAGGCAGTTGGCAAAAATTTCATTTAAGTACCAATTAAAAATCAGGAAATAAAATTCTGATTTAAGAAATACTTGTAACATCTTTTCAACTGTATTTTCCACTTAGCCCATACCTGGGATGAAGAGCACTTTTGCAAATTGAAATTATTGTCTAAAATCAATGCTCCCAGGGAGTTTTCTATAAGCATTTTTTTAGGTCTGAGCTATTGCTCCTTTTTTTTTTTTTTTTTCTTCTTTTAAGCAAAATAGATCTAATTTCCCATTCACAGAGCCCAATCTCTGCTTGATTTGCAGTCCAGATTTTGCAGTATTGTGCTAATTCCTGAGAAGCAGACAGATAAACCAGCTAGAAACAAAACAAAACCAGCCGGTTTTGTTTCACCCTGTAAGAAGGAAATACAAGGAATTCATGAACAGAAGAAAAAGGAAAGGCAGGGCGGAGAGAGAGAAAAAAAGATATTCCCACCATCAGCACCACTTTTAAATGGTTGTGAACAGCCCCCCCCTTCTACAAAAACACTCCTTCACTGCAAGGAGACCCCTGACTCCCACCGGACATTAACTGTGTAAAGGTGGGACATTAACACATCTTTATCTTTGACTGCATGGATCCAAATGGTCCCCATGCCCATCGCCCTTCCCAGGCTGCAGGGCTGCAGCTCAGCATCACAGACCCCCAGCCCAGAGCTCTGGGCTTCCTGGCAGCCCTTTTCTTCACGCCCTTTCCCCTTCATATGTAGGCAGGCGGATTCACACCAGAGCCCTATGGATAGTCACTCAATACCTTTCAGAAAGAGTCTTTAAAAAAATAATTTGGTAAGTACCACCACTTTTACTCCTGCAAGCAGGAGAGCACTGCAGGTCTTTTTTTTTTTTTTTTTAAGACAAATTACAGATTCCATTTCCCACAGAGCGACCCAAGTCTTCTGCCTCCCTCAAATGCATGCACAGAACAAAAAACCTTCCCTGTTTTCCCTCTTTACAACTTCCTTCTAGTGACAACATGACAATCTGCTACCTCTTTGGTCAGGAGAGCACCTGATTTTAAAAACCAGCTCTCTTCTGTCCACCCTTTGCAGCTGGGAGGCTTCCAGACCCCATCCCCATCCCTCCAACTGGAAGAAAACCAACAGACGCCTAGCAGAAAACACTGGTCTTCTGCAGATGGCTCTTCCTGGCCAAAACACACCATGCAGAGGAGTATGGCACTGTGACTGCCTGAGCTGCCTTTCCTAACTGGGAACACATCAGGCAGAAGCGGTACTTTGGGGGCATAGCTAGAAGAATCGGTGCTTCTTCCCTCTTGCCACCCTTCAGGTTTACAAGATGTGGTGCTATTGCCTTCCCAGCCACCACAGTGGGATCATCCACCCCATCTTGGGCTGCACAGGTGCCAACATTTCCTGTAGCCAAATTGGCATCAAATCCCTGCTGCAGAAAGATGTTTTAAATCAACAACAAGGGTGAAATACCAAAGCACTGTCATCAGCTAGTATGAATAATCCTGAAAGGCAGAGGGGCTCAGCCATCAGAATGGTCAGCTCGGCACGGGCAGATCCCAAACCTGTCACAGGAGTAACTGAAGAATGCAGAAGTGAGGGAAACTAGTTCTGGCATTTGCTTTTCTTAACTTTGACTTGTTTTAAATTTAAAGCGGGAAGGGCATGCTCTTGTAATGAGAATGGGTAATATATGTTGATTTCTATAAAAATCATCACCATTAACTTAATAACACTGTTAACAATTTCCATGAAAGCATGGAAACACATTAAAACTTAGGTAAAGCAACCCGGTCAGACCATCTTTTTTGCAGAATTCACCCCATAGACCTTTTACCTTAAGTCAAACAACCAGTTTTCATGAACTACGAAGACTTTCACTACCTTTCTGAAGTAAACATTTTTCAAATTAAGTCTTGGGTGGGTGGCAGCAGGAAAGGACAGTTCATCTATTTTTTTACGTAAAGTTAACATTTCTCTTGGTGTTTCAGTCTCTCAGTGACAGAACTGGAGCACAAGTGTCTGTGGGGAGCACCAGAAGTGGCTGAAATTCAACCTAAATAGTTAATCTTTAGGAAGTGGCTCATGACAACCCTAGCACTTTCTTGCCCTTTCTTCTTTGCAGATGACCAACCTTCAGGAAAGCACAACTGCCTGCTGTGCCAAACAAATTAAGGCTGTACTGTGCGCAAGAAGGTTGAACAGAAAATAAACCACCTTCAGATCACCAACCTGGGATATTATCTGACCTCTACTCATCTGTGTCTTTCTGAGATGCTACTCTTGCCTGTCTATCCCAGAAAAGCGAGCAAGCAGAGATCTCCTCTTTTACAAAATATGCTGGCTTAGAAACTGAAAAAATTCCTGCTTGGCAGAGCTTGGGCTAGAAAGTTGGTCTTTAAAAAAGGCAGCCTTAGGTATTTGCTTACACAATCTGTCCAACTGCATGTGCCAAATCTCTGGCATTTATTGAAAAAAACCCAGAGATTATTGTTACTGTCAAACTATTGTTACTATCAAACAGCAGCAGACATCATCACAGGTGCCTGGTGCCACTTATATCCACCTTGTTACTTCAGGAACTCAAAGTGTTGTGCCAGGGGTTTGGAAGCACAGATTTAGAGGAGCAGGGTTCCAAGAACTTAATGGAAAACGTTTGCAACTGAGATAAAATAAGTGTACCCTTTAATATTAGATGTTCAGTGGGAGATTGCTTAAACCGGAGCAACAGAGCGGAAGGAAGGGCAGGGGTAGCATCGTATCTTTAAAGAAGGTAAGACCTTTGATTTTAGTGTGAAAGAAGTGATGGAAGAAAACTGACACCTTGTTGGCAGGACACAAATGGTCTAAATTATACAAAGGTTTCTCTTGCCTTATTAAAAAGGGATCCGTTCTCTCCTGCAAAAGATACTGAGAGGGAGGAATCTGAAAAGCTGCACTGATGTGGCAGAAAGCAAATTGCAGGCTACACCCGAAGGTGCTGAGAAGAAGCCTACAGGCTGGTGTAACGAAGCTTCTGCGGGGGAAAAAGTTGAATTTCACTTTAATCACTGTTACACCATCTTCTCCCAAGGAAAAAAAAAAAAAAAAAAAGGCAAACATTTGCATTCAGTGGGATTCAGTTACTGAAACATCCTGCATCATTTTAGGTACAATGGGGGGGCCCCACTTAGCCTCCAGTTGCCATCCTTCCAGAAAGAGATGTCTCCCTTAAATCCCATCACCTCTGTCCTGTTTGCCATCAGGGTCCAAATGTCTCAGATTAATAAAAACATCACAAGTGACACGAGGACCCTTGGTCTAGGCAATCAAATCACACCTTAAGTGTCCTACCCAAATAATCACTCAGGTAGTTTGTGGCAGAACTAATACTTTGACCACAACATTCTCCCTCCACTTTTACCTACTTGCCCTGCTACCGTTCAGGGTTCACTGGGCGCACGGATGCACTTCAGGATGTATTTTCTGGAACAGGCAGCAAGAGCCACTTTCAGGCTCAGGAAGAATAAGGCCAGTAAGACACTGGTCTTCTCCAGATAAGTTTATAGAAATATTCAGTGAATAAATTCTGAAATCTAGAGGGTATTCTCCTACAGAGAGTTATTGCCATGAATGCAAACAGATGAAACAACACAAGTGGTTTTAACTGGAGATGGTTGGGAAAACTGACAATAAGCCTTTCAGGGCAAAGCTTTCAAAGCTGATGATGCATTTTAGAGCTCAGTTATTATTTAGCATGCTTTGCTTGTCTCCTGGTCTTGCAATGATCGTAACCAGATTGAATTTCCCCAAGCACATTTGCAACACCCATATATGCAATCTTGCCAGGTTTTGAGCATCCTCTTCTTCCACAGACTAAAACAAATTTGAAGTTTCGTTACCTTGATGGATTGATCTCAGGAAGTTTCTTTTAAGTTTTCCAGGCCTCAGATAAAATGGCAAAGTGATTCTGGCTGCTCAGCATCTGTCACATCAGATCACAGAAAAAAGGTGGCACAAAGAGTGCACCAACACTTTAAATTTCACCTGAGAAAACAGCAGTACAGGGTTTTCCACAGCATGAGGAAGAGAAATATGAGATCTTTTCAAGGAGGTTTGCAGTCTCAGAAGTTAGAAAAGGTGCTCTCTATCCTACCCTGGGATTCATTCCTTAAAACCCTCTTGCAGAGTTTGTCTACTTTCAAACACCACTGCAATGACAGCACTTAGATACAAGACATTACATAGGATCCGAAGACTTTTACTGACCATCCCTCCTCCCAAAAAAAAACCAGCCCAAAAAACTTTTAGGTGATTCCACCTAATTAATTTAGTTAACTTTCCAAAACTATTGGAGCGCGAAATGTTGTTTTTCTCATGGTTATTCACAAGGGTTAGATAAAGTTGAGGATTAATTTTAGCAAAGTAGTATCAGATGGCTAAGTGCTAGTAGAACCAGGAAAGAGTGATGTAGGAGCACTGTGCTGTCATGGAAGGAACAAAATTACTTCAATAGTTTCTTTCCATTTATAATTCCTATAATTATATTATATTATCTCATAAGGAAAATAACCTCCAGGATGTCTGAGTCAATGACAGTTCTGTTCAACCACAACTTTCTCAGGCCAGTTTTATCACGTAACATATTTTCCAGACATATTTTGTCCTATTGTTCCCCATGCTCAGACAGAAAAGGTCACCATCGTACAAGTTCAATGCAGCTCCAGTGGCTGCAGTTAGATCGGGGACATTATTCACAAACAAGTAATATGTTGTTTAGTACTAAATTAATCAGCTGGAGGTTTGAGCACTGACTGTCAGGAAATTATTACACAGCTAAGCACCACTTCATAAGCTCTTCTGTTCCCCATAACCCCATTCAACAACATCAGCCCCAGCATAGGAGGCTGAGGCCAAGTAGCTAAACAGCGCTAAAATACATGCAAAGCACGGCAACACATTTCCTGGAACAGGCCAGAAACTGGGAACAGTGACAGCCTGTGAGGTGGGTTGATGCTGGCTGGATGCCAGGTGCCCACCACAGCAACTCTATCACTCCCCTCCTCAGCTGGACAGGGGAGAAAAAATATAACAAAAGGCTCGTGGGTCGAGATAAGGGCAGGGAGAGATGACTCAGCAATTGCTGTCATGGGTAAAACAGACCTGATTTGGGGAAATTAGTTTAATTTATTACCACTCAAATCAGAGTAAGGTAATGAGAAATAAAGCCAAATCTTAAAACACCTTCCCCCTACCCCTCCCTTCTTCTCAGGTTTAACTTCACTCCCAGTTTCCTCTACCTCCTCCTCTCCCTGAGCTGCGCAGGGGGACAGGGAATGCGGGTTGTGGTCAGTTCATCACCGGTTGTCTCTGCTGCTCCTTCCTCCTCAGGGGGAGGACTCCTCACACTCCTCCCCTGCTCCAGCGTGGGTCCCTCCCACAGCAGACAGTCCTCCACGAACTTCCTATGGGCCACAGTTCCTCACAGACTGCTCCAGCGTGGGTTCCTGTGGGGTCACAAGTCCCGCCAGCAAACCCGCTCCAGCCTGGGCTCCTCTCTCCATGGGCCCACAGGTCCTGCCAGGAGCCTGCTCCAGCCTGGGCTTCCCACGGGGTCACAGCCCCTTCGGGCACACCCCCCTGCTCTGGCGTGGGGTCCCCCCTGGGCTGCAGGTGGGTCTCTGCTCCCCCGTGGGCCTCCATGGGTGCAGGGCACAGCTGCCTCACCGTGGTCTTCATCACGGGCTGCAGGGGAATCTCTGCTCCGGTGCCTGGAGCACCTCCTCCCCCTCCTCCTGCCCTGCCCTTGGTGCCTGCAGAGTTGTTTCTCTCACATATTCTCGCTCCTCTCTCCGGCTGCAGTCACACAGGGGTTTTTCTCCCCTTCTTAAATAACTTATCCCAGAGGCACTACCACCGTCACTGATGGCCAGCAGCTGGTCTGTCTTGGAGCCGCTGGCATTGGCTCTACCAGACACAAGGGAAGCTTCTGTCAGCTTCTCACAGAAGCCACCCCTGCTACCAGAATCTGGCCACACAAACCCAATACATTGCCTCAAAACAAGAACAACCTACAGGTATTGTGTAGTGGCAAGCAACACCAAATGGTCAATGGGAGTCCAAGAATTATCTTCCTCAGCTTTGTTTCTTAAGCCTTCAGGCACAGCCACGCCTTGTGAATGGCAACAAAATAATTTTTTTTTGCTTTCAGAATTAAAGCTTCCCTGTGGTAGGGTCCAGATTTTATCACAGTGCTTCACGTTGCCACTTTGGCTCCTGCAGAAGTGGCCAGCTCTTCAGATCTCCCACCTGGACCCAGCACTTCATGCCCACCTGGCCAGGGTGGTCCTCTCAGCACTTCTCAGTGCTGAGGAGCAGCATTTTTTCAGCATCTCTCTGGTGAAGCTGGAGACAATTTTTTTCTTTCTAGTTTACACAGCAATTCTGGGTAGAGAGGCAGCACTAGGGCTGTCACCCAACCCCAAACCAAACAAATGGAAGAGTCTCTCCTGAGGGCCATGGACCACAGATAAACTTAATCCAGTTTATCACTCCCTCAGCGCTTCCCAAAGAACACTGGGTTTGCAATAGCCTTTTAGCATTTCTTTAGGTTTCTCAATAGAAAATTGCTTTTCTTTCTTCATAGGGCTCTTTTTGCCAAACTCAGCCTTTTGAGCCCTCCTTACTGGAGGGCTCAGCTACTCAATTCCCTTTCCTTCCTTCTGTCCTGGCTCCCCAGGTGGTGGCAGTTCCTGCCTCTTATTACAGCCACTAGACAAATGGGTAAACTTTTCACGCAGAAATTTTTCTTTCCTAGTGAAAGCAAGTACCCTTTTACCTGAGTGTGCTGGATGTACTTCATTTCTTTTTAAAAATACACGCTTTAGCGTAGCCTTTGTAGAAGAGAAGGAAAAAGATTGATAAATAAAATAAATAAACCATAAATTCATCTTTTTCAGAGTCAAAGGGATGAAGAGAAAATAGTACAGAGGAGGCCACGAGGTTATTTTTGCACTCAGCAGTCATCCGTCTACCAGCATTCCTAAAACATGCACCAAAATTAGGGAACGTTGTATCGCAGGATGCAGATGTCAGGCACATTGCTCAAAGCCCCAGCTCCTGGAATCATAGAAGTACATTAAAATTTTAATATCTTAGAATAAAGAGAAAAGAAAAAAAGAAGTAGTTTCCATCCCTGATTACTAGGAAAACAACACAAGTTAAAATATGCTCTGAGAAGACGTGAAACAGAAGTGTAGAGCTCAGGAGGGAAAAACCCAGGAGTTCTGCTTCCCAAACAGGGATTTTTAGCCAACTAGAGTACATCAGCAGCATACAACTAATTTTTCTTGTGAGAATAGCTGCGTAATGCAATTAGCATTAATTTGGAGCGGAGTAAGGAAATGGCTCACCATGACCATGCGTAAAGGACAAATCACTCACACAGGCAGTCTCTGGCTATAAATAGTCCAGTCACAAGTGTGAGATGCAAGGGAGCATGGCTAACACTGGAAAGCAAATTTAAGTTGGCTTTGAAGTTAGCTGACTTAAAGTCAGCGTCAATCTGAAGGGGCAAAGGCATTCAGGAGTGAACAATCCCGTCAACTGAATGTGACAGAAGATCACTTGGATGAAATTACTTTGTACGCAGGGGCTGAAATTAGAAAGCAGGGGGTAAGGCCATGCAGGTAGAGGTGCTGTCAAGTGCTGGGATTCAGCCAGGCACAGGAAGAAAATAGCAGCTATCACAGTGAAGAGGCACTGTCTGTGATGAGGAAGATAAATGGTGCCACCATTTACCTAAGAAAGAGCACCAATGCTAGGGAAAATATGACCCTCCCCCATAGTTTTCTGTCTTAATATTGTTTTTCACATCTTACCATTTTTCCAGAATTCCTCTGAAGCTGATGGACGAGTCTTAAGAGCAGGGACCAGACCTTCCCAACACCAACCAGATGTTGTGTTATAGACCCTTTCCCCTGATAACTCACACAAAGCTTACTGCAAAGGCACCAGCTGAAAATTTGGCCCACGACATTGGATGATGAACACTCTTCTCTTCTGAATATGTCTTCACACACATCTAAGTGACCTTGAAAATCTGTTGATGCTCCCCCAAATTTTTTTTCTTTATATGTTCTATATTTGAATAAATGGCTCCCTTCAATTCCTAAACTCTCTCACACAGTGTTTTTTCCAACAATACAAGCCATCAAATGCTTTGATCTTGTCAAATCATAGAAGCTAGGCAGGGGTGGAACAGAGTGGCTTGCATGGCGTACCTGCACCACATTCCAAGATACTACAAAAATAGAGATGGTCACAAATAAGTAAGTGGGATCCTTCCCCCAAGCAGAACATCATCCAAAGTTATGAGGAAAATGGGACTATAATCTTGATTGATCCAGATTCTGGGACTTGCTGCATTTGGTCCAGCTCAAAGTCAAAATTAACACCATTAGCTTAAAACCAAGGCCACTTTAAAGGCCTAATATCTGAGGAAACGTCAGATCTATTAAAAAGTAAAGATAAGTTGAATCACCACTTTTAAAAAAAACAATCAAACATCCAATTATATTCTAGCTCTGACATCCTAAAAAATATTAGGATTTTAAAATGTAATTCTAAATACATTAGGCCTTTCTAATGACTCTGCTATGAAACTTTTAGGTTTTAGGATTTCCCTAGTCTAGAAAATTAAGGCTTTGTTCCTTACAAAAATACAAGGAGTGCCAGCCCTTGGGAAAACACCCAGGGTTGATATTTAATTCCAGCAGCCCATGAGAAAGCAGATGCTGAAATCAGGTGAATGCAAGTATAAATTATGCAAAACAGCTTATATGGGAAAGCACATGAAGGCTTTCAGAAACAGTCAGCATTTCTCAGTGCTGGCCTTAGACCAGCGATCACTAAACAAAAACCCAAAAATCCCTCTGGTGCAGACATTGATGATAGGGGTATTGTTTTTTGGATGAGACAGAAAAATCAAGGTCCTGTACTTTTGTGGTTCTTAAAGATGCCTGGGCAATCTTTCTAAAACAGGACTGTTCAGCTTTCTGCTTTGCCTCTAATCTGACTATTTCTTCCCTCAGCTGCCCATTGGGAATTACTTCATATGATTTCAGTTTGGAAAAGTACCTTTGCTTCCTTAATTTCACGTATAATTGCCGTGAACCGGCATATATCACATGAAGATATTCAAGTGTAACACATAAGGGCTTTAGGATCTTCGGACTGTGTGGAAGAAACACACTGAAAAATGTCAAGCAAGTTAAACAGCACATCCAGGCCCATTTTGGCAGCAACGAAAAAGGATCCATTTGTTGCATTGCTTTGATATTGAATAAGACATTTTTCAAAGAGCATCTAAATTTATGCCTCCTAATTACAAGCACAATTATTTGGTACAAACAAGATACAGTTCAACAGCTAGCTGAGCGGCCTGCACGCAGAGATGCTTATAGACGCAGGGTTCACGTAGGGAAAATGTATTCGTAGTACTGATACCTCTCTGAAAATGTCAAGGTGCTGCCCTAAAGCTCTAGAGACAAAGCCTCAGCCAGTGTATAGTGTCAGCTCCAAAAACGAGGCTGTGAGGACTTTTTATTTTCACAACTTAGTATCCACATCGATTATTCCCAACTTAAAACCACAAGCCACGAGACGAAGACAAAGTTTTACAATGCAATGTTTTCTGTTCAAAACATCCTAATAATACATGGGTAAGGAGGTTCCTCTTCCCGTTTTTCATAGAATTCAGGATAAAAACTTCAAAAGCTTGAAGAACTGTAGTATCCTTGCTCTCACCTTACTCTATAATTTTCCTTATTCTTATTCCTCCCTCCTGAATTGTTAGGGATAGTTTCTTCTATCAGAACCGATAGTATTTCATTGCCTTCCCCAAAGATCTAGCAACTTATAACAGCAGAAAACTTAGCCATTCATAAAGGTAGAATTAGGAAAAGAATCACCAAAAATCCCTATAAGTCCAAATCCTAGTGGATCATATTTGTATAAAAAAGTACTAAAGGCGGCAATTCTCTTTCTTTGACATCTCATAAATTTCCCTGTCATCCTGTAAAATAATTACAACAGAATCCTGTAAAATAAATACAACAGAATTACTGTGGTGAGCAAGCCAACCACTATGGCAATTAGGTGGAATTCAGTCAGCCACAAAACACTGATATTATTTAGGTATTTGAAAATAAGTCTTGTCAGAACAGCATGGACAGATGCTGCTATATCAGCTTTCCCCAGAAGGTGCTTGATGCTATGAGATGTTAAACATCTTGAGTGCCAGTAACAAGTCACGAATGCTCTATACCTCCCTCATATGGCTAGGACCTATAATCTTAATTATTCACCAGATAAAGCGGGGCCAGGCTGCCGTGCACACTCCAGCCTACGCCGCAGCGTGGGCTGCCACTGTCAGCTGCCCCCAGCACCTGCGGCAGCTCCAGCTTCCTCACGCGTGAGAATTGCCAGCAGCAGTGTAGAAGGGTGTAGAGTAAGGGTTTAAGGGTTTAAGTAAGTATGGGAGCTGTGAAGTGTTAGTTACACAAAAAACAACATATCTATATCTAAAGATTTTGTGTTTTTTTAATAGTTGTGCAAAGGGAGTTTGCCAGTTAAAAAGCATATCCGCTGAAAGATTTACTGGGGGAAAACATCACTGTTAGGTGATTAGTAGGGGAAGAAGTAGTAAAATGGATGCTAGAAATGTAAATGCTATTTAATTAAAGCAAAGTTTGAAGAGAGTTCTGTGCAACACTTAGGGTTAGCTGCAGAGGTTCCTTCAGACCAAATACCTAGCTTAACAGGAGTGAGCTTGTGCATATATTCAGTCTCTGAAGAACAAACAATTTCATACAGTTTTACAGCAAAACCCTTTTTGTATTTCTTTCTTTGTGAAGAATAATCCAGATAATAAGAGTATTGAAAACGATTTCAAAGTCGAATAACATGAAACTCTTAGTGCCCCCTCTAATGATCCGCTGCCCCTCAGTGAGAGGCCTCACTGCTTAGCAGTCTCGGGCTGATCCACATTTCCTATACTGCTGCCTGTCCTAAGCTCACTAAAAGGTCATTCTTGGACTCTAAGGATGCAATTTAAAACTTAACTGAGCTCTGAAAACAACCTTTCATCTTTAATGATGTGTTACAATCTCCCTGCAAAATACTAATGATACATAAGCCTTGTTGAGGTAATTGTGTTTACCCAGACCCGTAAGTCTGATGTATTGAAGTGCTGGGGTCTAGATATTGGTGACCAAGTCCCTATGTAAGCACATTCATTTTCATTTAACTTATTGATTTTTCTTTTTCTCTCCGCACATCTTCCCCTGTCATTTAAAGCCAAGGAAAGAAGGAAAATAAAAGCTACTTCTGCCATCCTCTCTCCCTCTTCTAGCTTTATTTCTCTCTTTCTTCTGTCAGAAAAGGTCTCCTGTGAAGGATCACATCAACTCAGTGTGGCAGAAAACAGCAGCTGCAGGCAAATTCAAATAGCAGAAAGACTATGATAATGTCAGTGCATTAAAAGGGTGATATCGTTACTGAGAATTTGCTCTACCAATTACATATATCCTTGCATACTTATAATTAGACACTCAGGATACCCAGTTGCCGTGAAAATAGATGTAACTCTTGGCTGCTACGATGACGGTCAGAACCTCAGAGGAAGGAAATTGCAACAGAGCTATGAGAAAAGGGACTGGGTCCCAGAGATCTGTCATGAGATGGAGGAAAACTGCACCCTCATGTAGCTCTCTTGGTAACATCTGATGCCTTTTCTAAATGCCATGCCTCAGACTTGAATTATTTCAAGGGAATCTTGACATTCACTTCAAAAAAAATAAGCATCTAATAGTTCCCCAAAAGAAAAATTAGGATAATGCAAATGCTCGAAAGCTCAGAGGAAGTCAAGAGTCCTTAATATTTATTTTTAATCTCCCAATTTTTAAACATCCAGCATTTCTGAGGTGCTTGAGGCTGAAAATTGCATTTATTTCACCCTTTTCTGCTTCATGTTCAGATAAGCAGCAGTTATCTAGACACACACTAAACAGACCAGTTGGGGGGGTTTTTTATGTAAAGCAATAGATTACAGAATATTACATAGAGCATGGAAATGGTGTATCAGGGTCACATCACCAGGAACAAAAATAACATGGCACGTGCAAGTGGAAATTAGTTACAGGGACTTTTGCTACTGGTTCTACAGTGTTATGCCATCATAGGCGAGATTTTAAATGTGATGATGGTGAGAATGGAAAGGGGAAATAGCTTTGAGGTAATCTCTCCTGTAAAATGGTTAAAAATGGAGTTAAAGAATCTCCTTTTTCATTTCCAGGGAGATAAAGGCAGCCAGGAGACGCCCACACTGGGGGTAAGGGGGCAAGGTGGGATTCTTGTCTAACATCAACATCTGTAACTACACTCCTTTGACAGGTAATGCAGAGAAACTGGTGGTTACAGGCTGGGGTGTACTGGTGTCATTTTGGATGCCCACACCAGGTAGAGATGCATTTACTGCAGAAGCCTCCTTGCTATCCTCGGCTGTAATGGGAAGCTGAGTAGTTCATGGGTGTACACACCTGGGGGACCTAATCTAGCTGATACCCCACCTGTGGAGGTTTCCAGGCTCTGGATACTAGTTGTCCAGCACCTGGAAGATATTTCCACAAACTATGTGTTTTAGGAAAGGGAAGCTGAGTCTATTTGAAAAACTAGAACCCCCAACACGTGGGCTATTCCATCCAAACATCATTCCCTTCACAGAAAATAAAGAGTATGCAACCCAAAATGTTTCTGATAAGATTTTTTCCTCCAAGCATCCCAGAAGAGTTACTGATTTACAGAGGGATCACTAATCACCACCAGGAATTCCTTTGTCCACAATTTCTTTTATTTTTGTTTTTGTAAACAAGCTCTGGTAAGCTACACTGTAAGAAGAAGTCCACATCTTTAGATTTTGGGGACATGCTTACCAGCCCTGACCTTAATTGGCAGAGTTGACTTCACTTCTGGCAAGGATATGGCCACTCCACATCTCCAAGCACATTTGCTCTTTATTTGAAGTCTGCAAAATTTCTCTGAAATCAATTCAGAACTGGGGGTAAAAAAACCCAAACCAAAACAAAACAAACAAAAACCACCACAACTCAACTGCAGCTCAAAACAAGGCAGATGCTCCTTGCAGGATTTTCTACCTCTCTTAAAAAGTTACTATGTAAAATCTAATCACACTGTGTAGTTGCCGCAATATGCACAACATTCATCACTGAAGTTTTCTTTAGTTAAAATTCATTCTCATCAGTAAAAACACAGATGGTTCCTAAAAGCAGCTTCTTCTATACCAAACTGTCCTATCCATCTTCATCACACGCTCTACAGGCACTTAACAGAATACTTATAAAATCTGGGCTCCTTTGTGCTGCGATGCTGAACATTTTAAAGTATATGCTGTCATTTGATTAACTGCAGGACTACAACGAGTTTGATTCAAGCGGTAGGTAGTGTCAGTGGGGTTTATTTGAGATCTTTGACATCAGAGCAGCATATCTAAAATCTATTAGTAAACCCTGTAAATCAGTTCACTAACAACATTTTCTCTGTCAGCGTATAACGAAGAGTCATTTGCTCACTTAGGCTTCCAAATAGGAACTATTACTACATTCCAGGCAATATATTTAAAAATTGTAGTTATGCTGTAATGAGTTTGTCAGTTCACAAAAATCTGCGCTACAGCCAGTCTCTCTGCAAGCTGCGTGGGAGAAGATGGTGGGGGGGGGTTCCCTACCTGCCTGGGTGCACAGGCTGCGCCGTGGGGCTGGTGTGGAAGGTGCCAAGCGAGACACAAAGGCACGAGCTGGGTGATTTCCTTTTCCACGGGCTCCACTGCACATGTGTGTGCTGCTTTCCTGCAGATGTCTCGTAACGAGGGAAGCACTCACAATACCAGCAGCTGGCTGACTGGTAGCAGAGTGGCACAGCTACTAATGAAACACTTAAAAAGGCTCTTATTCTTACAGAACTAATGAGAATTAGAGAGGAAAACTGAGATCGAGTCATTCACACACTGATACAAATGAGATTTACCTGCCCGGTCTGCTTCTTTTGTTAAAGGTAGATTGGGCACTAGACTGAAAGAAGGTCGTCTTAGAGTGAGAAATGATGTGCAGAATAATGAATCCTTTTTTCCTTGCTTGCTTACAAAATATGTTCACATAAACAAGCACTCTCTCTCTTTTTCTTATGTTCATACACGTTCTCATTCTTCTTTCCCATCTAAAATATTAATTTCCTCAAGAACTTGTAGCTATAAAACATTAGACTAACATCCATCAAAACTTATCAAAAGAACTACTGATCAGCCAAAATTATCCCTGCTAGCATCCAAATTAGCATCAGACTGATAAATATGTGTTAGTCTGAAACTGCTGGTCCTGCAAATCATGAATGGTCTTAATAAATAAAATAAAAGGTCTTAATTTGACATCACCCAGATTGCCACTGTACTTTGTGGCACAGCAGCAGCAGTCAGGATGACATCATGGCCTAGGAGTCCAAGTTTAATAGAATTAAAAGAGCAAAGGACTGGACTTTAAAAGTGGGTTTCCTTTTCCATCAAAAAACACACATTCTTCATCTTCATAAGAAAGAAAGTTATAATGAAAAAAGCAGTGCACATTCTAATATTTAATTGGGGGCAAAAGTATTTCAGCAAAATTTTCTCATCACAAAGACAGGGATAGAGGAGAATTTAATTACAAAACTTATTGAAAATGTGTTAGCTTTACTATTCTCCCTCCTTCTGTCATATTTCTCCATTAAGCTTAACAAAAAAGCCTGTAGACCAGGTACTCTAATGAAAATGGCAGCTTATGAATATAATATAAGCTACTGAACACACTGCAAGCAGCAAACCTTTTAAAAAAAAATCTCCCTTTGTCTCCACGACAAATTATTTCTACCCACAATTGCACTGATATGCTGAGTAATAGGCTGCTAAGCATAATACGTGGCACATGGAGCATTGTGACTTATCTTTGGGTCTGGTTTAAGAGGATGTAACATCACTGATTTCAAAGGAAATTTTTCAAGGTTGCCTTTCATCTTATATCCTTGCATCAAAATTAAATAGTAAACTGGTTCTAAAAAATAAGTGCCTTCAAAACCAAATCTCCGTTCAGTAAGCCAAAGGCACAGTTATCAATTCACTTTATCAGAAGCACTAGGAAATCCCACAGAGGCACCCAAACCTGTCAAAGTTTGATCAAAATGCCACTGAGGCATCTGAGTGGGAATGACACTGGCAGCTCCCAAATTCTCAGTGTCATGAAGATGCCCATGGACACGTCCCCTTCGTTGCCGTAGAACTACAGGTGCCAGTGAATGTGTGCGGGGCCACAACAGCGTGTTACCCAGCTACCCGCTGAGAACGCCAGCACCTGAGTGACATACTCAATTAAACACATTAATGAGTAGATTTAGTCATTCCTCCAGTTCATGTGCTACCCTAGAAATGGCCATCAAACCTTTAGAAATATCTTTGTTATGCAAAGGAACCTGAGGTCAGATATTTCCACATACAGACCACTCCCTGAGTGTTACCAACCACTACTAGGGTGTAGCACGTTCTCTGTTGGCTGTTCGTAATTCAGAAGCGTTTGCCTGGTTACTGGGTTCTCCTCCCAGAGAGCTTTCAAAATGGCTGACGAGCATTTATAGAAGAAATATTGCCTGGATATTTGATGGCAAATATTTTTCTTTTTGCACAAACACAAGTCCTTTCTACAAACTCCAGAAATTAAAAGAATGAAAAAGATAAGAAAAACGTTTCAAATCTAGCAGGTCAATATGTCATCTTCATTTGATTTCAAGTAATAATGATAATCTGTTTATAGCAAAAGCACAAACAACAAATGTGAGAATCGTAGAAATGAATGTGGTGGTTGTGGGACAATGTGAAACAAAATTAGAGAGAGAGGGTGCAACTGCAAAAGAATTATTGTTCTAAGAAGAATTGGTTTAATATATTATTTTACACCTATAGTTAAAAAAACCCAGAAACCAAACATGCATCTTGATTCTTCTTTGCTTTTCTTTCCCCCTGTGAGTCCAAAACTGATCTTATTTTGAACATTAATTTCATCCAAAGGGATGCTGTGATAAAAAGTATTAAGCCACATTGGGCTTCATGAAGTCAGAAAAGAAACTCATTAAAGATTAAATTCTGCTGGCAATCCATCATGTTGCCTTCAAGGTAATTTTGAATTGAGGTATTAGACTTTGGGAACAGGTTTTTCTACCCCATTCACAGTGTCATTTTTCAGCTGGCTTTAGAAGAAGTTACCCAACACCCATCCTGCTGTTAGTGGGAGGGAGCCCACCATCTCAGGTGCCAGGGTATGGCTGTTGGGAGCCGTCTTCCTTGCTTAGGCACAAACCAGCACGTGTGACCTTCAACACATTCCCCTGATTACAAGAGGAACCAGGTGCTTTGACACTTTATGAAACACCTCTCAGTCGTATTGGGACTGAAATCACTCTAAAAGCCATGGCTTCGGGGGGATCAGTGCTTCAGTTCTGCTGCTGCAAAATGGGGCCGACTGCACACTGTTCAAGACAGCATCTAAACAGATAAAAAAGAAAGTAGAAAAAAGATAATATCAGAAACCCAACCGAAAATCCTGCAAAAAAAGCAGAATGTGTAATTTGCCTCAGTTCAGAAGGAATGAATAGCAGAGCTGGGAATTGAAAGCAGAAAGCAGATCTTCTGGCCTTAATTTTGAAAATATCTGTATCCAGCACTACCTTTCCCAAATGAGAATTGATAGAAGAACAGCTGTTTGATTTCTTCTTCCTTCTAAGGAAAATCTTACTGTAAACAAGATGATAAAGTGAGGCAGGATCTAATCAGGACCCAGACAACGTCTGGCAGGGCTATCAGTCTTGATGCTCCAAGAGCTCTTCAAGGTCTCAAGGGAAGGCGTTTGCTCTCCAGCCCATGAGTCTGGCCTAAAGGCTAGCTTTGCCCAGCAGCCAGATTAAATAAATCCCTAAGGGAGCTGGGAAAGTGGTGTTCAAGCATGGGTGGCAGACAACGATTTAGCTTCAGTAATAACTGATGTAGATGGGCTTCAAAAGCCGTGCTAATCTTCACAGAAAAGATTAAAACAAGCTTTGACGAAAAAAAAACTTTAGGTTAAAAAAAAAAACCATGAAGATGATGTCCACAATCAGTTTCAGGCAATCTGATTTTTTGAGATTAAAGCCACTCTACGTTTTACGGCAGCAAAGACCCTAGCCTCATGTCAACAAAAATCCTTAACTCCTTTTACCTTCCAGCAGAATTACAAAATCGGTAACGTTATGATCTTAATACAACAAAACTACATCTGCCAATTTTTACACAATCAGTCAAGAGTCTGGAATAGACCAAGGTGCAGTCTGACTCCGTTGGCATTGAAACCACTATATAATGCAGACACCTTCTGTCATGGTTTAACCCCAGTCAGCAAGTAAGCACCACGCAGCCGCTCGCTCACTCCCCCCACCCAGTGGGATGGGGAGAAGAATCGAAAAAAAAAGTGAAACTCATGGGTTGAGATAAGAACAGTTTAATAACTAAGCTAAACTAAAATATAATAATAACAGTAATAATAAAATATAATAATAATTGTAATGAAAAGGAATATAGCAAAGAGAGAGGGAAATAAACTGCAGGAAAAGACGAGTGATGCCCAGTGCAGCTGCTCCCCACCCGCTGACCGATGCCCAAGCAGCAATCAGCCCCTCCCGGCCAACTCCCCCCCGTTTCTGTACTGAGCGGGACGGTCTATGGTCTGGAGTAGCCCTTTGGCTAGTTGGGGCCAGCTCTCCTGGCCGTGCTCCCTCCCAGCTTCTTGTGCACCCGCCTGCTGGCAGCGCACGGGCAAGTGAGAAGTCCTTAACTCGGGATAAACACTAAACAACAACTAAAACATCAGTGTGTCAGCAACATTATTCTCACACTAAATCCAAAACTCAGCACTGTACGGCTACTGGGAAGAAAATTAACTCTATCCCAGCCAAAACCAGGACACCTTCCCATACTTACCGACCTACTATAGCTCCTGTAAGCAGCCTGTACAGCCACACTGCTGCAGTGTCCAGACATGTTTTCAAATGCTTCTGGTCCTTCTGCCAGATCCTGTTTTTCCCAGAGGGACCTCACAATGAAAACTTATTTTCATGACATCTTGTTCTTTTATATTTTAATTACTTGGGATGTGTTGTTCTGGTTTTTTTCACCTATATATTTAGAATAATTTTCAAATGTGACTATAGTTGTTTCTCTTTCCCATATTGCTATCTGTTACGATATTTGCCAGACTTACACACCTCCTTTTCAGCAAGCTGAGGAGCTTTACCAGACTACTGGTCATCTGCAGACTTAGATTCAAAAGATCTGAATTCTCTTACTGTGCTTCAAATTAATCACAGTAGGACAGAAACACTTCACTATGGAAAGGCAGACAACAAAGAGTGCAGAGATATCACTGGCAACAAGATATTGTGTTATAATAGATTAATAGATTCGGGTATTTAGAGAAGATAGATGATAGGGTGCCCAGCTTCAAGAAACAGTCGGTTTCTTCCTCTTTAAAAATTTCAGACCTACTACAACCAGCTGACAATGGCACTAAACCGCTTCCCTGGTTACAGATGTTATCACAAATAAGAAAAAGAGGAGACACGTAAATAGTGCTCCATGTCCAGTAAGACAACCTTCTCTAGCTATTGCCCAAGAAAGGGGAGTGCAAACCATCGTAGGAGGGAACTGAGGCTCTTCCCACAGGCACAGCCAGCACCGTTAGAGATGAGAGCAAAGTCATGGTGGGCCCAGTCTAATTAGATTTGCAATGAGCAGCTCGTCAATACACTGAGAGGCGTTTGTTCAGGAGGGATGGGGGATCTCAGCAAGGCACATTTTCAATAATAAAGCAAGTTCTGGAAAATACCTGATACTCAAAAAAAAGCAAAAAAACATTTAAAGAGGTACAGTACAGTGTTTGCCATTTACTTTTCCACTGCTAAAGGGTGATGAATGGGGGTGACCAATGGTGGTGGATGGGGTAGACCATGGCCAACTTGGAGGAATAAGGAAATGCAAAGAGTAACCAACAGCAAAGGAGAAAAAAAAAGAAAAAAGAAAACAAAAAACCCAGCGTGCCTTTGAGATGAATAACATGCCAAATTCCACAGGGTAGACAGATAGGAGTATTCCCAGAAAAGCAGAGAGGAAAGCATTACATTTAAAGCTGAAACAAAGAACAGAATGAAGATTTCACTGCACCCATTGAGAGATAATAAGATGTCATTCCCAGTAGGTAAGATAAAAGAAGTCAACTGAAAGAGTCAGTAGTAACTCAGAGAAAGTAGAGGCAAGTTGGCGATAGCAGAGGCAGCGATAACAGAATATGTAAATTAATTGCTTACTTGGCGAGACAAGGAACTGATGTTAAGGCAACTGAGTTTTATTTTTAGGAAGAGATAGTTGGAACTAGGACAAACCAGGCTAATGACAAAAGAATTAAGAAAAACGCTGGGTCCCTACAAACGTCACCACAAGTGGAAATGCTTTTACAGCCAGGGAATAATCTGAGCGTGTGACAAGAATTCCTACTACGTGATGATGAGTGAAGGACCTAGAGACTGTTAGAAGGGTAAAATCTCTAGCTGTGGAGAGAACATCAACTCAAGCAACAAGTTGGACTCTAATACAAAACCTATTCTGGAAAAAAATATATCATCTAAATGGATTTATGAAAGAAGGCATATCTGGTAATGCATAAGAGGCAAATGTTGATTAAGGACACAAGAGAGCCTGTGTGGGACTTGACTTGGTACCCTGGGCTACAGGTCAGAAAACAGGTTCTGATCCCAGCTCGATCTCTGACCCTTGAGGGATCACACATGTCAAACCTCTGCTCTTTGTCTTGTTTCACTTACTCGCCAGCACACTCTTTGGGGCCAGCGCAGTCCCTCACGCTCCACAAGCAGCACACCTCTGTCACAGATCCAGAACTTTCTGTCTCATCAAGGCAACAAAATCCAAAGACAATAGGGCATAAAATAAAGCAGCAGATGACTTAGTGACTAGAGGAAAATCCTAGAAACACTTTTTATTGAAGAGCAAGAACAAGAGTAAGCACTGCAGAAGAACCATGGGAGAAAGCAACAAAGGCTGTAGATGTTATCACAGCACACACTGTATCAACAGTGAGCTGTAGTAAATGACTGAGACAGTGCAGAAGACAGAAGAGAGAAATCAAATCAAGAAGAGCGTGGGAAGACTAGCAACACCAGCGGATACAGGCTGCGTAATGTGCAGCCTGAGGTACATGAATATTCACATGTCCCTGTTGGGGGAAATGTCAGACATGCTTTAGGCTATCCATTTGCTTTTAATATTTTATTTCTACCTAGCTGCAACCAGTTTTAATACCATGATCATATGTTAAGTCCTTCAGGGGGAGGTTCCTGTATTAAACCATCTAGTCTAATGCTAAAAAGAATGAGCACAGGGAATCAATCGGAGGCGCCCTCCCATATATAAGAGGCTTGATGGACTGCACTTTTGGTTATTAACTCTGCCTGACTGTTGAACAAGATGGTTTTGTTTTAAAAAATAGCACACAGCCTTCAGCATCTCGCACATTTCAGTATATTTTTTTCCCAAAACCCGTTTCCTTTCCACACTGACCACGTGGGAATTCCCCCTCATCACTCCCATAAATCTCCGAAATTATGACAATGGGATGTAGAAATCACAGCTTCAACCAGGGCCTCATTGTAGCAATTGCAGCATATTCACAAAGTTAAAAATATTCCTTGTTATAGTCTAAATATAGGAAAAAAGGAAAAAGGAGAAATAAATCATCCCATTTTGTAGCCAAGGAACCAAAGCTCCAGGACATTCAGAAACAGCCTCCTGGAGTCGATTAACATTTTTAACAGTCTTCAGACAAGACTCAGTCTTATGTGACAAAATATCCAAAAACTGCAGTTCAATTTTTAGACATTTCTGCCCCACCTAAACCAAAGCCACTCACAGAGTCCCTGAGCCAAGCGCCACATTTCCCTCCCTCAACTCTATCCAGTATATTAACTTCAAACCAGTTTCCCCAATACTTGGCATAGCTGTTATCACTGGGATCATGCAAAGAAGAATAGATCCCGTATCCGACGATGGCCTCCAGTGTGCCATGGGAAACTACTAGAAGAAATAATAAAATAAAAACCCCTCCACCTTAAATCTTTTTCCTTCTGCTTTTCCTTTCTCATTTTTAACAGGTCTGTTTACTTGCCCAGCTTCTTCTATCAGTCCTTCAATCTTCAAATCAGCAAAATGTCCAAGTTTGTCTTTGTTTCTATCCCTGTTCAACCAAGCAGAGAGAGATACATTTCACATTAATGTTTTGCTTGAATACTAGTAAAGAAATACATGACAAAACTTCCTCCTCTTTTTATCAATAGCAGAGGTGATGATGCCTGACTCTCCTTATTAAAAGGTTTTCCCTGACATAGAAACTCACTGAACATAAAGCACTGGAGAGTAAGCCCCTGGCCTGCTTTTTGAACACGGTAAGAATAATGATATTCTTTAGCATAAGGCAGGGGGAAAGAAACATTGCTTTGCTATTTAAAGTTTTGAAAAACTTTTTACTGAGAAACTGCTGAGATTACATGATATCACGCATAGTTTGTAGGATGTTATTATGAATTCTCAGAGGCTATTCCAGCATTTGGCGATGCCTCTGCCACTCTGGCAAAACATTATATTAGCTTGGCTAATCACACGTCTCTGAATATCGTAACTTAGACATGTTGTATAGAGAGAGAGTTTGGCAGCTACATTCCCCAAGTATTTTATTTACTCTTGGCTTGCTCTGTTACATACTTGCAAAGGAAAATCCAGCTTTCCTACCTGTGTTTCTTCTCCAAAGTGCAGTGTTGCACAGTCACACAGGGAGCCAAGACGACGTGACGAGGAACACAGACACTTAAGGATGCTGGGAGGGTCTCCAGCGTCATCAGGTCTGTTGCTGCCAGGCAATCGTATAAATTATTTTGTAGCTGGCCAACCTCTACTTCAACCATAATTTTTCCTCCACTGCCCTTATAGGAAGGTTACTTCAAAATCTTATTTTTCTGACAGCAGGATACCTTCTAATTTTCAGCCACGGTACATGCATAGCTAACGAACACCTATTACTTTTTGCATTACTGCTCTATTAGTGGAAACAGCTCTTTTCCATCCTGCTGCCCACCACTCCTCCATCCCCAGACAGATAAATCCTCCCAACTTTGTGCCAGCAGCAAATTCCATTAACACATTCTTACTTTTTCTGCCTATATCACTAAATAAAATGTTAAATAAAAATAATTACAAAAGCAACAAATGAAGTCCACCTAGCATGTTTTCTTTCAAAACACCCTGTTATCTTCCTGCTCCTGTTTTCCCCAGGACACCACCACAAGAAATTCTCAGATTGCCTTCCTCCTTGCATCTGTGCACCAGTCTTTAAGTCCCATTTGCATCCTGGGGGTTCCTCCCCAGCAGTGAAATTACACAACCTTGCTCAGTGTTGTACAAGTATTTTGAGCAACCACTGACTCCATTGCACAATCTTGCTGATAAACTGTAATGGCTTTGGAAAAGAATGTACCTTTGGCATTGCAACACATCTTTTCTCAAGTCCAAACCATTCCTTAGAGATAAATAGTTGTGTGTGCCTGCATACATTCCTTCCACAGGCCAAGAAATCAGAGAATCTTCCAAGTGTCACTGATTACATACACATCCATCGGTCGTTGATTTATTCATCATATTATACCTATAGTTTCAGGAATGTCATCAACTAGCTACCTAGCAACCATGAAAATCTCAGGGTCAGACAATTTGTACTGATCAGACACACAATCAGTTGATTAGCTTCAATTAATTTGGAGTTTGATTTCTTAATTTTTCAGCTACCTGTTCTCAGGGAGATTTCAACACTCCTCATGTTCCTCAACAACAAATAACTCATCTAATATCACTGAATTTTGCATAAATATCTTCCTCTCAGGAATTAAGATCTGTACAGCTCATTACTGCTCATTACATATACAAGAGGAAGAGTAAAATAAGAAAATCCATGTGCAAGGGTCCTTGGACACAGGAAACCCTCTTGGAGGAACTGCAATATAGTGAACACTACAGCAGCACGTGACGTTCCTGTGCAGACTGAGTAGAAAACGTTCAACAGTACACTTTTTTAATCAGTAATTTTTCATCCCTGCACTTGACCAGTTAGAAGAAAAAAAAGCACTGTGTTTATGAATTTGCCCAAACACTGTTTTGCCATGCTTTGCATTCAGAAACAAACACGGGTTTAGTTTTGTTTGAACTTACTGTTGCCTGTCTTTCCAGTGGAAACAATACATGATTTCTGCAGGCAAAGTTTCAGAGCTACAGCAGAGAAGTAAAAATGTACAAAGAAGCCAGAGAAGCATTAGAAGGTTGACGTTCTTTGTCCTCTTCTTCAAACACTTGAAAATAAGTGTAATCAATTCAATCTCTGCGTGGTCCAATAAACTGCCAACAATCAAATCATCTCAAATTCCCACAATTCCAAATTTTGCACAATTCCCTCTCTAATATATTAAGGTCCTACAGTAAAAGGGCATCATATAGGAGAGGTTCAGTTTTGGCTCATATCTATACAGTTTTCTCAAAATCATTACACTGAAAGAGATGAAAATGTTTCAGGCATATATACAGATGCCATATGCCAATACTTGGCAGCACTGCTCATTCTTGCAGGGGAAGAAAACCCACAAAGGCAGAATGTATATTCTTTTTAAAGATCCAGCAAACTTTAAACACTAATTCATAGAGAAAGCAGCACTGATTCATAGGCCATTAGAGAGAAATGCTCTCAAATGCAACCTGGTATGGGCAATATAAGGTAGCGCTGACCATAGAATTTCACAGAATTTCACAGAATCATCTCGGTTGGAAAGGACCTTGAAGATCCTCCAGTCCAACCACAAACCTCACACTGACCATTCCCAACTCCACCAGATCCCTCAGCGCTGGCTCAACCCGACTCTTCAACCCCTCCAGGGATGGGGACTCCCCCTCTGCCCTGGGCAGCCCATTCCAACACCCAACAACCCCTTCTGCAAAGAAATCCTTCCTAAGAGCCAGTCTGACCCTGCCCTGGCGCAGCTTGAGGCCATTCCCTCTTGTCCTGCCGCTGGTTCCTTGGCTCAAGAGACTCATCCCCCCTCTCTGCACCCTCCTTTCAGGGAGTTGTAGAGGGCCATGAGGTCTCCCCTCAGCCTCCTCTTCTCCAGACTAAACCCCCCCAGTTCCCTCAGCCGCTCCCCATCAGACCTGTGCTCCAGACCCTGCACCAGCTCCGTTGCCCTTCTCTGGACACGCTCGAGACATTCAATGGCCTTTTTGGAGTGAGGGGCCCAAAACTGAACCCACTCATCGAGGGGCAGCCTCACCAGTGCCAAGCACAGGGGTAAGATCCCTTCCCTGTCCCTGCTGGCCACGCTAGTGCTGATACAAGCCAGGATGCCATTGGCCTTCTTGGCCACCTGGGCACACTGCTGCCTCCTGTTCAGCAGGCTGGCCATCAACCCCCCGAGGTCCCTCTCTGACTGGTGGGAATCATAGTTGCCTGACTATGAGGTCTGGACTGTGGTTCCTCAACTCACCATGGTGAAGAACCACTTGCACAGACTCCCATTAAGCTTGGTATTGCCTTTTGGCAAGAAGTCATCTGAGGGAGGAAGGAGGGACATTTCATTGCACTGAATTCACTCAGGACTCAGAGAACTCGTGCAAAGCCCTGATCAGACTCTGCTGATAACGTGCAAACTGCAGCAGAGGCAGGACAAGCTCGGAGCACAGCCTTGGTACGGCACTTGTCTCGGCGTTAAACGTTAAACCATCACTTCACGCTGGGTGAGGCTGAATGTCTCCAGTGAAGAGATGTAAGGGTTTCACCATGGGCAAAAGCAAGACTTTCTCCTCTTCTTGAGAGCTTTTTGCTGAAGCTTTCCCGCAGGGTTGAGAGAGGGGCTGACACCAGCCTTGGGAACCGTCCCCACCAGCAGCTGCAGCCTCGCAAGGCTGTGACCAGCCTAAAGCAGAGCCCACCCAGAGACACACTGACAGCTTCACGTACAGGCAGCACTACCTGATCCTGCTAAAACACACACCTAAGAGTTAATTGAAACAGTTCACAGCAAAGTGAACACACTGGGAAGCAGGCTTTGCCAACAGAGCCCCGACAGCGAAGGTTTCTGAGATGCATTAAGCATCCTGGTCATTTTTCTCAGGATTGTGCCTAACTTAATGCAAACTCATTGTAAGAGCAGCTCTGTCCTAACATCCACTGCCTCCCAGTTTGTCACCCAGCATGGGAGCACCGAGACATTTCAACTTCCCACTTGCTGCCAGTGAAGTCAAAAGGTGGCTGCAGACCCCACAAGAAGAAACAAAAAGAGAGGTGGGAGAAATGGCACATATTACTGTCAACATTGCCCCTGCCTTGTGAGGATAGAGTGCTCAAAGCTCCTGTTACTTGCAATCAACAAATGTTGTTTTTAAAAGTTATATGGGAAAATGGATGGATATTTACTTCATTCTCAGAGTGGCAGAAGAGGGGGTACATGATGCCCTGTAAAAGGTGTGGATATTAAGGGAATCTAAAGGTATGAAGACCATACTCATATAGAATAAAAGTGTTTATGTACCTGTATAAAAATCATTTTTTTATATGCTTTTGCTTTGGGTCATGGTGAATTCAAAGTTTGGCAGAAGCTGGGATACAGAAGCCACTGTTTCTCACAGGTGTGAGATGCCACTAATTGCCTGGCTGCATATTGCTTCATGTCTCTTCTCACTCTGTTCCCAAAACCAGCCCTCAATCTTTTTCTTTTTTTACCTGAAACAATTAGGAGTAGTCTGATGTTCACAGCATACCTCCATGGGGCATCCTATTTTCAGCTGCATGTGCATACAGATGCAGATAAAAATAATTCAGGAGGGCAGAGTGAGGAAGTGTTTCCTTAAAGACATTCCACTAAAACTTTTTTAATTAAAATGACTCTACGTATGAGTTTACCACACAACAAAGGCCCCTTAGTCATAAATACATGCATATACCAAACCACCACCTCCACCCAAAGACCACTGGCTGCATGCGCAACCAGAGGACTTGTTCCTGCTAGCTCAGGGACAGAAAAGGCCTTTCATCATCAGTGAGAGCCCTGCCTGTGCTCGCTGCTCAGGCACGTGCATGCCAGAGCACCGCTGTGGAGCTGATCCCGTGTTGTTCCCATCAGAGTCACTCTTTGGTGCTTGCTCCCAGTTGGAGAGGTGACAGTGCCCCTACCACATAACGTGTTCGATTGTGCTGCGTGTAATAAGGGTTATGCACTAACTGCCCTCTGCGACAAATATTGTCCTAATTAACACATAAATCCTGTAACAATTTTAAATAATATAGTGTGATGTTCTTGGTTTTTAAATTACATTAATTCATTATCCAAAATACATTATCTCCAAGTATTGACTTCTCCCAATAATGGACGTGCACAGAAGTCCACATTCATAACACCTTTAGGACCAAAGTACGATGGACCATGAAATACTTGTGATATTTGCATGGAAAAGGAACAAAAGCATATGCAGTTTTAAAAGGGTCTGTGATTTAGAATCACAGAATCCCAGCATCATCTCGGTTGGAAAAGCCCTTGAAGATCCTCCAGTCCAACCATGAACCTCACACTCACCGTTCTCAACTCCACCAGATCCCTCAGCGCTGGCTCAACCCGACTCTTCAACCCCTCCAGGGATGGGGACTCCCCCCCTGCCCTGGGCAGCCCATTCCAATGCCCAACAACCCCTTCTGCAAAGAAATCCTTCCTAAGAGCCAGTCTGACCCTGCCCTGATTTGACCCAGAAAGAAATTATGCAGGTTGAGGAAAGAACACGCTAAGAGCGCCCAACTCTAAGGGCTTCTGTATGAAAAAACAGACGCCAATTCTTTCTTCAGATACCCCCCCAGGCTGTACAACAGCATGGTGACGGGAGCTGCTTTGGTGCCACAGTCACCAGTGGCGCGTGTGCAGTGGCTTGTGCAAACGTCAGGCTGAGCCAGGACATCAGAGAAACAACTCGCACTTGAAATTCCTGTTCTTGCTGCTAGCTGGAAGGAAGAAGCCTCCATCTCCTCTCTAACACCACATATACCCTTCAGACACACACTGAAGCTTGGAGGGGGCAGAGTCTCTCTTGGGACTCTCTCACCTTTAGCTCCCCAAAGTCCCGGAGCAAAGCCACAGAAGAAGCAGGAGGTTCCTCAGGTTACGACAGCATAAAATTGAACATTGCTGTTTGTGAAGTGCTTTTAGGTGTCTTAGCGCATCATCCAGCCAATGCTGGATTATCTCCACGAGGGAGGTACCACCATCACTCCAGGCAACCTCCTGCCTATTTGAGCTTCCATTAGAAAGGAACTTAGGAAAGGGATCTAGAAATATAAATATTTTCTGATGTCCTGCCAGTTAAATGCATGAGGACGTTTCAAGTAAATTTTTAGAAGAGAATTCCTGCCATATTGTGGGAGGACTTGAAGGAAGATGTCTGCTACCCTTGATTTCCTTTCAGGAAAAACATATGCTAAATTGTAGGAATTAATTTTCCCAGCTAATATTTTGACACTCCTACAATATGGTCAGATTAAAATGATAATAACTGTGTGTGTGGCTTGTTTATCCTGCATGATGTCTGCATGTATACTGGTGGGGGGAGTGTGTGTATGTTAATTAGTGCTAATTTGCATGGGATGAAAGAATCAGTTGTGTGGAAGCCATGAGATACAGCTTAGAATCTTTTTACCAGCCTGATTTTTAATTTGTCCAGATTAACTAATAGTTGTGTGCGTCCCTAAGACTCTGACTGAAAGTATAACGACTCCATCTGTGCCCAGAGTTACACGAACTCACTTTGGTGTCGGTGCACGCAAACACACCCCTGCTGAGGAGCCACGGACCTGCACCCTGACAGCACCCAGAGCTCGATAGAGCTCACCCTTACAGGGAGGCTCTGCTCCACGGGTGTGCCCATGGCACCCACTTGTGTGGAACAGCCACATCATTTCACCGAAGGAAGTATGTTTTCTTCTAATTTCCAGCCCTACACATACAGACTTGGGTATGAAAATCAAACAGTACGCCTTCCCTGGGGTAAGCGAGAGGCTTTTTTTATGCAAATGTACAACCACGGGTCCAAATCTCCAGCTTTGACCCAGGGGGATGGCGCAATGGCTCCAGGCCAGGGTTCAGTGCTAACCCTGGTCCTTCACACAGGATTGTCTCAAATTATTGCTCTGGCTATTTTCCCCTCCTTGATTTCTCGATTCAGCAGGTGCCATCTCTGCTAAGAGTCTACTCTGCCATCCTTACTGATGCAAATAATGCATGATTCCAGTGGTCTAATTAAAAATAAGATCACAGATTAGCAGACAAAAGTCATAACAGGACAAAACAACTGTCAAAAGTACCTCCATAAGCACTGCTCCTGTTCCTTCTGAAGCACACAGAAATGCTGACATATATATTCAAAACTAATTCAAACATTACAGAAAAATATTATGTCAGTCACGTACCCTAATTCCAGAGAAGCTGCTCAGTTTCTCTAGAGGGCTGCTGAAGGGGCACGCTTTTGCTTTTACATCCTACAAATCTGACTGGCACGAGGCACTATCTGATATGTCCCACACAGAAACCTGCACAACGCCTTGAGATTGTCATCTTTTCTTAGGAAACCCTCAGGTCTGGCTGCCCAGATTCACTTTGGATTTTTCTTTATTGGACACATTTTAAAAGTTATTTTTAAAAGAAACATACAGGACTGAGGCCCATTCCAATATCTTCTGGAATAGCAACCCTAGCCCTGACCACCACAGTCTATTTTCTATCTAATCTTACACAACAGTCAATAGAATCACAGAATCATCTCGGTTGGAAAGGACCTTGAAGATCATCTAGTCCAACCGTTAACCTAACACTGACAGTTTCCAACTACACCAGATCCCTCAGCGCTATATCGACCCGACTCTTCAACACCTTCAGGGATGGGGACTCCACCACCTCCCTGGGCAGCCCATTCCAACGCCCAACAACCCGTTCTGTAAAGAAATGCTTCCTAATATCTAGTCTAAACCTTCCCTGGCACAACTTGAGGCCATTATCTCTTGTCTTATCGCTCATTACTTGGTTAAAGAGACTCATCCCCAGCTCTCTGCACCCTCCTTTCAGGGAGTTGTAGAGGGCATTTGGTGTATCAGCGCTACTGGATAAAGGGTACAATCTGATGCCTGCTCAGCTTACTTTTAAAGATAGTACTACTTATAAAACTAATTCTACCCTATATCCACCCATAGTTAAATTGAGACTAAAACTCATAAATATATCATGTAACTCACTTTCTTCAACTGGTTTGGTCCCACAGGGCCCAAAGAAATAAGCAGCAGTAACAAAAATGAGTTTCCATTTTTTCCTCTAGAGGACACACCTCCGACAGCACGACATCCGTTGGTGAAGGGAATGTCATATTTTACCATGCAGCCTTTGGCCTTTTAAATACTACGCAGATGCCAGACTAAACCAAAAAAAGCAGCAGAAATAAAATCCTGCAAGTATTGAATTATCTCCTGACTCCCAGCCAGCTGCCACTTATTTTCAGATTAATAGGCAGTATGGCAATGCTCAGGCATCCGACCACATGCAAAAACCAAAGGAAATAAAGTTTGTCCAGCAGGTGACTGAACAAAATGTGCATGTTGTTGAGTTTTAATTCTTTTCTTTTTTTTTTTTTGCAAGCAACTTAAAGGTATACCCTTCGCTCAAGGATTCAGAAGATGCGTATATTTTCAGCCATCATTCCACACCCTTTCATTCCTTACAAACAGCTGCAGCATGTTATAACCCCTCTTTAAGTTAAACATAACACTGAGAAACAAAGGATAGTTCAGATCATCACAGCACATTGCAAATGAGATTCTAAACTGGCAACTGGCAGTTCATGGAATACATTTTAATATACAATCTGCTCAGCCTAAATGATCGACAAGGACCTGGAAGAGTGCTACTTGCAATGTTTTTGTCTCATGTGATTTTAAATATGCTCTATTTTTTCTAATTTAGGCCCAAGGTTTTTTTTTTAAATTACCAAAATACCACGTGAGGGCATGAACATTGGTGGATGCATCTCAAGGTTTACTCTTTCTAAAACTTCTGGCACCAGTATTTCTTGTGAATGGCAAACATTTCCTTTGGTAGCAGATCATTTAGCAACATCCTAGCACAGAGCTAACTATACCCAGGACAGTAAATGACAATTTTTTGCATTCTATAAAGTTAAAAGCAAATATTAAATCCAGGTCATTCTTTTAAAAAAGTATTCTTTAAGCTCACTACCACTTCTGGGGGGGTGTCTTGGGTAGATTCTCCATGAATGTACACAGTCTAAATTCATTTTCATTAAAAAATTGCTTTAGATGTTTTCCATATTTCCTCAAGCTAACACTTTCCTACCTTAATGATAGTCTTATGTTTAGTGCATAAAAGAAATATCAGGAGATAGGCTCCGTCACTGGCTCATGTGGTTTTTAAGTGACTCCAAGCCGTTGTAACAGGCCCTGCCCAAGGCAGCTGGGGGGAAGGAGGCTTTTAGACTTGGTCAGAGCCCTTTAAAAGTCATTATCTCAAATTATTGAAGAGCTGGCCAAGTTATGTTTTAGGTCAGCATCTTAACGCTTTGACTCCTGCCAGAATTCATTAAAAACCTACTTTAATATTTTAAATCCCACTAAAGCAGTGCCCTGTCCCAGCCCTGGGGTGGGCTGATGGGCAGAGAGCCCACTTTGCTCCCTGGCTCTGTGCTCTCCGGGGCTCCCTTTTTTAGGGGCAGCTGAGGGGGGTGCAGCCCCCTCCCTGAGCTCAGCAGCTCCCACCACCAAAGGAACTGCCAGGCAGGGACCGGGGAGCAGCTGGCACAAGCCCAGCCAGGGCCCGAGCAGTCGGGCGCAGGATTCGTATGAGAGGTGTCAGCCTTAGGATCAGAGAGAGCAGAGGCAAAAGGAAGGGAAAAGAGCTGTCACACAACTCTCAGAGGGGTCATGGAACAGATTCCTCTGGGAAAGCGGCTGAGGGTTTGTGTCAGCACATAATCCCCTAAAGCTGCCAGACCCAAAGGCTCCGGAGCTGGGGGAGATGCTGTGCAGCAGGCTCACAGCACCCGAAGCGAGGTGGGGTCACCCACGGCCAGCACCCCAGGTACACCTGGCCACAGGTAGCAGAACAGGGTAGAAAAATGCTCAAAGGAAAATATGAGAGTTGAGGAAAACACACATCTAAAGCATTTTTTTTATGAGATGCAGTATGAGCAGCAGCTAACGGATATTATTTGTTTTAAAACTAGTAGCATAAGGAAGCAGATTCTGCTAACCTCAGCTCAGTTGACTAGTCCTTATACTATGTGGTCCCAGTGTAATTAATTATTCTTTTCAGAGAACAAGATATTTCTTTACATAGGAAAGCCAGAATCAAAACCTCAGGAATTTTCAAACACTATATGGACACACACTATCTGCTCTGGCATTAAAAGAAAAAAAAAAAAATAAATGGATTAACAGTGAGATTAATGAGAAAAGGTGTGCATTTGCCACTGACAACATAATCAGAGGAGAGGGAAGAAGGCAACTGCTGACACTCCTTAGCTGCATTACAAGGAAAAAAACGCCTGGCAGCAGAATACTGCATTGTGACAGTCGAAGCAGCAAGTCTCTTTATCTATCCCCCAGGAAAAAATCCATTTGCCCTAAGGAATGCAGCAAACATAGAAAATGATGATATGATAACGATAAGGGGCGAATTACCAAGAAGGCAGACCGACCTGCAGACAGAGTGAATACTTTGTCTCTAATTGAAAAGCTAAAGAATACTGGATAGCCACAAAGCTCTGCAATTTAAATAAAGCCCCACGCTGTGAATGTTATCTGATACCAATTGTTGACAAAAGGGCAGCGGAGGTTCACGGAAGCAAAAACTTTCTCTGTATTAGATGCATTTCAGCATGGAAAATTATATGAGTCAATATCTAATTTGGTATTTAATATACCATTTGAACATTATAAATGTAAGCGAATGTTGGCATACAGGGATGATAGTGGCGAATGAAAGCAAAAATTACTTGTAGCAGAATGCTGCTAATTTGCACATCATTAATCTTCATGCCCCGTAATTCAAATGCATAATAACAGTAGTCTCTCCCCGTGTCTCAGCAGCAGCTGACTAACAGTGCTGTACTGTAATCTCACATTATGCATTCAACTCTCTTGGAAGCAGGGCTGATAATACCAGCTATTATTGAAATTGCTTTGTATTGCCTGCACAGAGCCCCGCTTGCCAGTGCTCATAGAGCTGTGCCTCACATTAGCCATCTAGATGGATGTTGGGTGTCTTCCTTAAAGGAGATTTTTTTTTTTTTTTAGATTAAAAGCTTGAGACAAGATAATTTACTTGCTTCTGAAAAACTGAGTTTGTGGATGGGAAATATGTTTTTCTCTGCTGATCTTTGTGGAAAACTGCTACTTTCTGCACTAGGGTGGCAGCTTGAAGAGGGCAGTAGGTGCTTCTTCATGATCCCGTATTGTTCTTGCCATCAGCAGAAGAGCTACGGTGTGAGAACTAAAAAATTACCAAAGGCTCTGCCTCATCACGTCTGGCAGTTTCCAGGGCTGAGCAGCCAAGGTGTGCACCATCTGCCTGGTGCCACCGGCCGCGTCCCCACCTCGGGAGGCTTTACGCCTCTCGGCAGAGGACAGCCGGGCTGTGTAAGGCTTGAATGTCAGGTTTGGGATCTGGAGCCTGGGGTGGGACCAGAGATGGACCAAAACAGGAACGAGTGGGAGGTAGCAGCAGAGAGGAGTCCACCACTGGGGAAGACTGAAGCTTAGGTGCACCTTAGCCCATGATTCCCCCCAGCACAAGGGGTGGAAGCGTAAGTCTCAGGATCGCTGTTTTCCGGTGAGCATCCTCATCCCTCAGCGGTTTTCCACCACCCCCCACTGCTGCCCTTCCTTACCACGGCATCATCCGCCAGCCAGCCATCTGTGGTGGGCCGGTGTTATCTTGATGTCTCCATCAAAGGAAGCTCCTCATCCTTCAGCACAGGTTGCTGATACTCAGCCTCTCTTCTGTGCCTCAGCTGCCCACAGACCCGGTGTGAAGGTGGCCAGAGAAAAGAACAATTATATGCAACTATAAAAACTGAAGTCCAAAGACTTACATTCTTACCGAGCCGAATATCACTGCCTCTTTTTGAACCTCTGTAACCTAACACACCCCACCTGTTCCAAAATGTCACTACTTTCACTGATTATTTTTCAAAAAAAGATCACATTGATTTTATTTATATAATATCAATTTTCTGTATTTATACACAAATACATATAAATATATGTGTAAAATACAAGCATGCATGGGCAAATCAATAAAACTCCATGCTTGATCACACACAAATTGCATAAAGGGCATGCCATGGATTAAGTGTCACGTTCACCTCAACCTCTCCATTAGGAACGCGGTCATCTGAATGCCCCTCAGGATTCACCGAATGCCTTCATGCTGACTGCAAGTGCCTGAGTTTTCTACTGATTGGTACAGTGGTGAGGAGATCCTGAGAATTTAGGGGGAGAAAAGATCTCAGAGCCATCTTCTGATGCCTGGGACTCCCAGTTTAGAGTTTCTGAGATTGTAATGACACTTGTCTGTATTCAAAAATTTCATTCCTCCTTCCAAGCCATTTCTACGCAAAACTGAGTCAGAAGAGAGTTAAACCAAGAAATTCTTTCTGTGGCACGTTTATAAATACTCAATTCCATAAACCAGCAGATTCAGAAAGCACTCCAAAGGATTGTCCTCGTTAAGACATAAGACATCATCGTGGAAATATGCCTTTTGCTGTTGAAGTGATTTCCCTGGATTACAACTGAGTGTACGCCAACGAGTTGGAAGGGTTCCCATAGCATGGGAGTGAAGTGTTTGAGGCATGCAAAGTTATGCTTTAGCACATGTTCCTCCTTAAATATACTCGAAAGGGAGTCCTTTTGGAGATGGAGAGCGTTATTGATAGTACTGCAGTGATAGTAAGTAATCATCATTTGTTGAATACCAGCAACACCTTTCACTTTTACTCGAGTTCCTTGAAAATTAGAAACCTACAAGCAAACAAAAAGTGAACTGAATGCAAATAGTTTCTGATGTTACCTGGAAAATCTCCAAAAACAGAAGCAGCAACTCAAACTGCTAACACCTTTCTGAAGGCCCATCAGTTCATCTGTTTTACAGGAGAAGCAAAGTGAAGTGCTTGGGGCTTTTTCACTACTTTATGGCAAATTAGCAAAGGAACTGGACAGAACTCTGTCCGCAAACCCTTGAGAGTGAACAGGCTTTGAGAAAGGCCTTTCATTATATCTTTCTCACTATAGAGGCTGAGCACCAGAGAAAACAGGACCAGAAAGGCAGAACCCTCAGGTAATCAGCTTTGATGATGTTTGGATTGTTTTTACTTTTGCCTGTGCTAATGCTGTAGTCAATAAGCGTAGAAGTCTGTTTTAAACTAATATTGGAGAAAATAACTTTTTGCATGAGAAATTTGATGAAGTATCACGATTAGCTCAGCTGTAATAAGTGATTGTGATTCCAGGCACATTCCAGCCTCACTGCCAGGGTGATTTCTCTCTATAGAACAGATTTATTCTTCTGTTGCACTAACAAAAAAAAAAATACCAGAATAGAAATGAGTAAAGGATTAAGCCACTGTAAGGCCTTAAGGTGTCTTATAGCAATCCACTTCAAAATCCCATTTCCACCTAAATTAGCTGTAATTTCATAATTAAATAGTCAATCACAGAATTTCATTAAAAAGAAACATTCCCCTAAACCCTTTTTTTCCCCCTTTCTTTTTAACGCTCCCAGTCATTTCTCTTTCATTTATGGGTTCTTCTCCATCGGCTGGCATGTGACAGTAACACCGCAGGATTTCAATTAATTTCCCATTATGCAAAGTCTTTAGCACCACGTCTGTGTGCAAGTTTGACCCACCCAACCAGCCTGTGTACCATGAGGGGCTCTTTGTCTTCCATTGACACAACCCAAACCCTTCTCACGGGTATTGGTGGGTACAACACAAATATTCAACATGGTGCTTGCAGCTCCCTCAGATCTCTATTGCAACGTGCCACCAATGACAGTTCTGTCAGGGGTTCAGAGCAATCCTTGCCCTGTGACATAATTTTCTATTTCCAACTACTCTTCACTATTCTGAGAGTACCTGTTCTATAGCTCTTAGATGTCCCACTTGAAGTACGATACTCCCGTGAAGTATCAATGAAATCACAGTAACAAAGCTTTGGAGAAAAGGGCAATGCCAAGCTAAAGTCGTGACAGAACTGGTTTCTTAAGAAAAATTAAGCTAGCTAAATGTGTTGGGCTTGGCTCAAAAAAAACCCCTGAAAAGCACGTAAAGTCTCATTAAAGATAAACAGTGGAGAACTGCAAAGAGGAATATCACTGGAGGAAGTGGAGTGGAACTGAGCAAAAGAAAATGTTGATAAAACATCAGATTAAAACAGAACAATGGTGCAATTAGCCCCATGGAATGGCTCTGCCCCCCCCCCCTCAAACATCTAGCACAGAGCAGCTCAACAGGCTGTGTCAGGGAACAATTCCATCATGGCAGGGTATAACATACGTACATACGTGTATATACATATTGGGGGGGAGTTGTGTCATTTTATTCTGTGCTGAAATCCTCTAAGCTGGCCACGTTCAGAGGGGAAAAGCCCTGGAATAAGCTCAGTGAGTAGAAGGTAGGTGTTCTGAGCATCTCTACTTAAAAAAAGTTGGGTAGGGTACACAATCAGTGTAACCTCAATAAAAGGTAGAGGGAGAAGTGGGTACAATAACCCCCTGTCTCCAACAGGTTGCTAATAAATAACATGGACAAAATATTCATGACCTACCTTATGGAAAGGCTGTGCAGATCAGTTAACTGGCATTTCTGGAGCACTTTAAGGGCCTCAGAAAAATGGGATTTTTTTATGTAAAGTATTTGTGTTTGAGAATTACTAAACAAATATAAATTCTAATAGGGAGCTTGGCAGCGGTTAACCACTCCAGGGAGTCCTCCATCCTTGCCATTTGGATACTGAAAACAAGGACTGTAAATGGGAGCAAATGAACACACTCGTACCAGAAGAGGAAAACGCGTATGGTAATGAGCCAGCAAAGTCTCAGCGAAGCCAAGGGGAGCAGCGATGTGCGGCTCGGTGACTGACACAGCGGCGCTGGAAAACTGGCCTCATACTATGCCAAGAGGAACCAACTCCCTGGAGCTGCCGTGGGTGCCGGAAAAAGGAGAGTATTGCTGATTAATTAATAGAGGCAGCTCTCATTTCACATGGAGGATTTGGACTAGGGGGGGAAGCTCTTTGAGTCCCCAGCAGTCCTCTGGCAGTAAAACATGCCAGAAGAAGAGATTCTGCAATCCCTTGCTGGAGGTAACTTGTTCTCTGAGATTTTTTCCTCTGTCTAGCTCAGTTTTGAGACATATTCCACATCCTTTGTCCATGTGGGCCTGGGAAGCTGACTCTGAAACAGGTATGCAGGGTGAAATTCCTTTTCTGTTGCTCTTTAATAAGGTAAGCCAAACAAACTTAAGAAAGCCTAATGCAAACAGCACAATCAGACTGCACCTTCCTTGCACTTCACTATCACCACGTTCACTTGATGCGGCCAATCCTCAGCATCAGCTGTCCCTCAGCCCCACAGACAACCTGTGATCCACCGCTTTACTGGGACTTGCCTGGCAGGCTGTCCTTGCTGACCACTCTCGTGACAGTGGGGATGCTCCAGCAGCCGTGGAAGCAGCACCCTTCCCAGGACACACTGCAGCCCCTTCAGATGATTCACTTGTTCATAAAAACCACATACGCTCAGAAAAGCCCCTAAAGTATGGCTTTAGCAAGCTGCAAGTAAAAATGGCAATTTTCAGCATATGGTCATTTGCTTTCCAGCCCATGAGACCTTGGGCAGCCAGCAGCACTCACCAGATAGCAGAATCACAGAATCCCAGCATCATCTCGGTTGGAAAAGCCCTTGAAGCTCCTCCAGTCCAACCATGAACTTCACACTGACTGTTCCCAACTCCACCAGATCCCTCAGCGCTGGCTCAACCCGACTCTTCAACCCCTCCAGGGATGGGGACTCCCCCCCTGCCCTGGGCAGCCCATTCCAACGCCCAACAACCCCTTCTGCAAAGAAATACTTCCTAAGAGCCAGTCTGACCCTGCCCTGGCGCAGCTTGAGGCCATTCCCTCTTGTCTTGGTGCTTGTTCCTGGGTTCAAGAGACTCATCCCCCCTCTCTGCACCCTCCTTTCAGGGAGTTGTAGAGGGCCATGAGGTCTCCCCTCAGCCTCCTCTTCTCCAGACTAAACCCCCCCAGTTCCCTCAGCCGCTCCCCATCACACCTGTGCTCCAGACCCTGCACCAGCTCCGTTGCCCTTCTCTGGACACGCTCGAGTCATTCAATGGCCTTTTTGGAGTGAGGGGCCCAAAACTGAACCCACTCATCGAGGGGCGGCCTCACCAGTGCCGAGTCCAGGGGTAAGATCCCTTCCCTGTCCCTGCTGGCCACGCTAGTGCTGATACAAGCCAGGATACCATTGGCCTTCTTGGCCACCTGGGCACACTGCTGGCTCCTGTTCAGCCAGCTGGCGATCAACCCCTCCAGGTCCCTCTCTGACTGGCAGCTCTCCAGCCACCGGAAGGTCATCTCTCGTGTTCCTGCCCACTTGTTTCCACTCCAGGCTACACAGCAGTACCAGCAGTCAGCTTCCCCACGGTCATGGGGGGTGACACTGGTGCAGCTGAGGTGGCCCTAGTTTGCTGCATGGTGCAGTTAGCTCTTATGCCTCCGATATCAGAGTAAGGAAATAAAGAGGAACACTCACAGGCACTACAAACTATAGTCTTTCAAAAGCATTAATCCATCTAGAGAGCAGCTCACCTTCCAGGCTGCGGGGGAGGCTCAGAACAAGTGCCCCAGCACTGCCCAAGCACCAACACCAAACGGTCAATCTGGGGACTGTGGACACACACGAGGGACAATCAGGACTCCAGGTACTACCTGGCTCTTCTGCACTCCCTGTGTTACTGCAGGGCCTGCCCTTCACACACATGCAGTGTAAAGGAAGTTGGTGTCTCCACCACACAGCTGTTTTTCACCAGAAGCTTCTGCTTTTTAATGAAGAACAGTCACAAGCAAGCCACATTCTTCCTGCCTGTCCTTCTCCTAACACCCTTCTCTTCCAGAGTACTAGGTTTTGATATTGCAGAGCTGCAAAAGCCTGAAAGTCTAGCAGAAACAAGAAACCCCCCTTCACCTAAGCCTCTGCCTCCTTCCCTGTTTTGACACCTTGTTCTGCAATGCCACGCTCCACCGTGCTGGACCGCTCAGTTCAGACATGTGCAGCCAGACAAGACCCTTGCTCTTGTCACCTTGGAGCTACAGCCCTCTTTCTCTCTCCTATTTTTTTGCTTCAGCAAAGAAAACTATGTGTTTGCTGGCTGTCTGCATCATTTCTTCCAGGAGCAGCAGCATCTCAGCCCCTTCCTCAGGCATCACCAGCCATCACTGACGTTTCTGCTCCCCCTCAACACTTGTCAGCTGCCAAGTCCCTTCAGAGATGCTGAGAAATCAAATGTGCCCCCTCCACATTGTTCTTTTGCTACTGGAACTGGCCCAGAAATCTTTATTTTCCCCACAAAAATGCCCTTTAGATAATTTTTTAACCACAAGTTTAAGAGCACCTTAAAAAGGAATATTTTATTTCTTTAGACCTCCTCCTTTCATGGTGGAGATGGGGTTGCAAATGAAAAACTTCAGTTCCCTTTATTGAACACCTGGGTTGTGAAGGGAACAGGCAGTGAGGGGAGGGTTTCTTATTTGTCTCCAGGGAAAGAAAGTGGAGGAGCGGGGGGAAAAAAAGGGGAGGAAGGAGACAAGTGAGCAAAGGTAAAAATAAAGCTATTTTGCATGATTTTACATGAATTTTCTTTTAATAGGCAAAGACAGCATTTCAAAGTAAGTTTTCCTTCAGAAGCCTTTCATTAAAACCAGTCACATTTCTGTAATACTACCTGTAAGCAGGTTTTTTTTTCTTTTCCAATGATTTATAGCTAGTTTATTTATTTGTGATGTAGCAGTTTAGTTTACTATGCTCAATTAAACCAGCTTATGGCTTCATTCTTTTGGCTTTTATAGTTCTAGCATCAACTGATCTAGAAAGCAATTTGCAGCAGGAGGGCAAAAGAAGCAAGTTACAGCCTAAAAAGAAGCCAAATAAACCATTTAATATCCGCCCATAAACATAAGAATATCTTTCCTTTCCACACCCCTGCTATAAAATGGAAATATTCCTTACTACCAGCTATTGACCATAAAAGGTGCACTTTGGGTTCACGCTTCCTGTTTTTCTGAAGTATTAGCATGACAGCATCCTTTTGCTTCACCACATCCACTTGTGTACCAGACCTCTGGCAGAGCACTCATTTTTCTGAATCAGACACAATTTTCCAGCGTAATTACGAGATGTGCTCCGTTAGAAAGATATATGTGTATGACCAGTTCCAGATACGTTGGCTTTTCTTTTTATGCGTAAACAAGCATGGCTATACAAATTCCAATGATAAATCACCTTGTGGCTAGCCATCCTCTGAAGCTTGCTGCATAAAACATTACTCACCGCCACTTGCTAAGAGACACAGGCAGATGTTTAAGACTTTGGCCAGCTTGAAAAAAATGCACAGGCACAGAGGAAGAGGGCTGCTAGGTCAGCGTGTGCTAGGCTGCTTCTGTTGGGGTTGAAGTTTGTACATCTCCTTCTTTCCTTTGCAGAGAGACTCTGGCACTTTCCTGTCATGAAACATTAATCCCCTGTTGATCCATCTCTTGTAGGGTTTTTATTCTGCGGGGCAATGCTGTGATCTGTGTGCTACCAGAAAGAGATCAGTAGCAATAAGCAAGGCCTCTGGCGCAGCCCATGAAACGTCAGGCCTGGCCCCCATATCTGTGTGTGGTCAGGACTGGGGTAAAGGAGGGAAACTGAATATGCGTTTCCTTCTCAAAAAGACTCCCTCATGACAAGGTGTCTTTGCCCATTTTACTTGATTCCAGTTTTGCAGAAGAAAGGGATATCAGTGCTGACATCATTTTGACCTCATGGCAAAGAAGTCAGGAAGGGTGCTCAGACACCCCATTAATTTAATGCCGTGGAAATATTCCTGTAGGATGTGAACCACGCCAGAAAAAGATGTTGTGCTTTGGCAACAGCTGGCTAACACGGTTAAATTCATTTTTAACTAAATAGTTGGTTACTGGATAGAACTACTGAAAACAGGGTCCACCTCAAGGCAGTGAATACCTTTAGGAGTCTTTAAATAAGGTAATAACTCCAATAAGTTACAAGTGCTTCTGTCCTTTCTGGGTATTAAAGTGCAAATCTCTTCCATCTGAATCTTCTCTCTCAGATTTAGGGAAGAAAACTTGCAGAGCATCTTCCAGCAGTCTGAGGAATAAAGATATTTGTGGAAAAATAATAACACCACCACATATTCCTGCGCTAAAACTGGGGATAAGTCTAAAAAAGGCCAATTCTAGTCAGACCAGCTGTTGCTGACCCAAGGCACAAATTGATAGGTAGCAAAATCCTGGGCCTTTTACAGAGTTGGTACCAACACACAACCCGCCGGTAGAGACCAGCCGTGTAACGCACCTGGGAGGAGACTCTCAGCTGAAGCTGTAGGTTGTCCCGTTCCTCGCGCCCCGTAAGCAGTGCCAGAGCCCGGCGTGAATTCGCTTGGGGGATTCACACCAGACAGGCACAACTTTGGTTGCTGTGTTCTTGCAAAGGCCGGTGTATGCACAGCTCCGGGGCTAAACTCAAGCACCTGAGACAGAATCACAGAATCACAGAATTGTTTAGGTTGGAAAAGACCTTGAAGATCATCCAGTTCCAACCATTGACCTAACACTGACAGTTCCCAACTACACCAGATCCCTAAGCACTATGTCAACCCAACTCTTCAACCCCTCCAGGGATGGGGACTCCACCACCTCCCTGGGCAGCCCATTCCAACGCCTAACTACCGTTCTGTAAAGAAATGTTTCCTAATATCCAGTCTAAACCTTCCCTGGTGCAACTTCAGGCCATTACCTCTTGTCCTATCGCTTGTTACTTGGTTAAAGAGACTCATCCCCCCTCTCTGCAACCTACTTCCAGGGAGTTGTAGAGGGCCATGAGGTCTCCCCTCAGCCTCCTCTTCTCTAGACTAAACAACCCCAGTTCCCTCAGCCGCTCCTCGTACAACTGGACCTTCTGCCCAATATGGACACCAACGCAACTACATCCTTCCACCACGCTATTTTACGTAGCATTACCAGAGGATTGTCACCTAAAAAATAAAGGCAGGAATTCTCAGGAAGTCCTTTCACATCTTCTCATCATGTTTGAGCACTTACAGCACCTACAGTAGTTTCCAACCCTGGGAAGTTTGAATTATCATGCTGAGACTAAACCTAGCACCCACAACAACCTCGTACAGAGCGTATCAAGCTGGGCCGTTGGACTACAAAAAACTAAGCCCTCACTGCCACTCTCCTTGAATTATAGAATATTTCTTTGTTACTTCACTCCCCACGTGAGTGCTAAACCATGGTGTTTTGTTTCAGTGTTTTAAATCATAGCTGCTCCGTACCGGCAAGACACAAAACTTCAGCCTTTCATCTGTAAAGACTGCCTTAGCAAAGCTGCGAGCTACAAAGCTGCTGTTGTCTGTCTTAACCATTCTCTTGCATGATTTTTTGATGATTAACTACCTTCAGATTATCTATAAAGCCGTTTCATTTACCAAGTCCATCTCCCCCAAGCAAAAATAAGCTAAGAGAGAGCCAGGATGAAATCAGAGGAACAGAAACCCTTGTTTTAGCAGCACCACAGCACCTGGGGTTAAAACAGCTCTGAGGGAGGGACAGTTCTCCCTCTAAAATACTGGCAGAGGCACAAAGGAGGCAAGGTGCCTCTCTTCAGTCCCACAAAAGCTCTGGGAGAAGTTCAGGATGACAGCAGCAATGTCAGAGATCCCTCTTTTTGCACCCCCACGTCTCTTTCTTCCCCTGCCCCCAGCCCCCCATAGCACCAGAGAGGGACGGACAAGACAAAGCCAGTCAAAATAAAAAATCTGTAGCCAGATTCTGCATCTTAGTGTATTTATTGACAGGGTCTAGAATTAGGTGCAAAGCTTAAAGGGGGAGAAAAATCAGAAAAAGGGGGAAAAACCACACAGAAATAACTTTATAATGGCATTAGACACCGAGTGGGAAAGAAAGGTTAACAGCTTTTGTCCCCTCCACACCCTTTTTAATAGCAAGCCAGTGAAGTATCCTTTGAAAGCAGATAAGCCTGGATATTTCTATTAGGAATTACTGGGAGCAAGTTGCTAATGCTATTATTTTTCTAGGCCCATTATCTGAGATTTGCTCTCACTTGCCCCAACCCGCTTGATGCAATCACTGAAGAATTTTACTGAAAAAAAATAAAAGTCAATCACCACTATAAAAGCTTTTCTTTGGCTTTTTTTTTTCAAGGGAATGCAAAGGTATCACTATCACAATGGCTCTCCTCGTGATAATTATCAGAATAAACCTCATATACTGGAAACTGGAAACCAGAAGAGAGGCTGGAAGTGTGACTTAAAAAAAATAATCTTCATAGAGTAACTGCTCTCAGTTGTCTCACTTAGACTTCACAGTATTTCCAGCCTTATGAATTTCCCAGCCTTGAAAACATTTATCTCAGCAGGTTGCAGAGCTTTCCGTGTCTGTCTTTATTACATATAGTTGGACTGTCTTCATCTCTCGTTTGCAGGGGGTTGTTTTCACATGCGACCACTGGTTTGAAAGATTCCTGATCTCTCATGTGCCAGTGCACAAAGCATCTCATCGCTGAAGGGCAGGAGGAGATTTTACCCAAATATAGCTCCTCCAAGTGTCTAATAGAGTCACAGGAAAGCAACTCTGTTACAGATAGTGTTCTACACCAATACTTTTTTTCTTTTTCTTTGCAAATAAAAAGGGTATCTCTGCCTTGACTTGTAATCATAGAGAGATGTGGATTTGCAACTAAATATAATCTTCATGGTAAACTTGGTATCTCTCCCCCATCCTCAAGGGAAGTTCCTTAATTTAGCATGTGTTTGTTCAGATTCTCAAGTCACATATCAGAAAACGATTACTGAAATCTGTTATTTACTGGATTGTTGACAATTTAGTCATGACGCTCATTTAGGCACCTTGAAATGGAGTTTTATACAGAATTTAGCATGCAGAAAGCCAGATGAGTGCACATACACACACCCTCCATACACAGTGTCAGACACCACAGATAACCAATGAAAGAGCACTTGGAAATGAAAAATAACAGAACTTTAAAAGAAAATCTAAAAAATAAGTTATTTGACCTGATTCTGTGCGCTCCCATCAAGATTCCCGAGCTGGTGGATGTCCCTCCCTCATCCCATGTACCAGGAAAACTCACGTCCCGCCCAGAGGAACTCCCCAGGCTGGTTCTCTACGCGCAGACCCGCGGCGGCTCTGTCCTGGAGAGCTGGTTACGGCCTGAAATGGCTTCACATTCTCTCTGCTCCGGGGACACACGGATGGCTTTAGAGCAGATGCCTCCATCCTGGCCAAGCCGGGGCGGCCGCTGGTTGTGGAGCTTGTGTGCCGACGGCAGAGGCTTTTGGAAAAGCCAGAATTAAAAAAAAAAAAGCAGACCCAACAACGTTAATTGCCTGCCTCCACGAACGCGCTTCCCGCTCACACGAGGAAGACGACGACGGCAGCTCAGGGAGGCGGCTGGTCAGGGAACGGGGGTGGGAGGGCAGCTCCCCACGCCTGCCTCCACCCGTCCCCCCCAGTCACCCCCGTTAATCGGTTCCTGAGTCAGGGAGCCACATCGGGCCACCCCAGCCGAAACCGAGTCAGGATTTGGGAAGCACGGTGCCCAAGGGACACGCTGACCCTGCTCGCACCTCTCCAGCTGCTCTCGCCCTGCCCACAGCTGGGCCCACAGGGACCCCAACAGCACCAGCATCACCCCAGAGCCACCTTCCCCCCCGCAGGAGCCCCCGCTTCCCCGCAGAGCCCACCGCCAGCCGTAGCCACTCGCAGCACAGGGCAGCTCCCCACCACCACAGCGCGAGGATCGCCTCGTCCAGAAACACTGGCTTTCCTTGGTGGGAAATCAATCTGGCGTGCAAAGCACCTTCTTTTATTAAAAAAAAAAAAAAATCCTCATTAAGAGGACAGCAAGTCAAAGCAGACGCTAAAACACATCGTCGCAGAAGGATAAATATGAAATTAAACACGTAGCAATTGGATTACTAGAGCTGTCGTATCACAGAAGGAACCATTTCGGAGAGGAGCACACCTCCAGCTATTAGGTAATTTTCCAGGACGCTAAGCCAGGCTACTCGCTGATGGATTTTGCCATGTTTGATTATCAACCAGTTAAAAACCAACCCTCTTCCTTGGGAAGCACTGGCTGTCCACAGCCATTTCCAAAAGATAACGTGAGCAGGATTTCCATAAACTGTTTGCTTCACCTCCCTGATAGACAATTAATTCTTAAACCACTAATCAGGATTTGCTTCTGCGCTTGGATGAGAGGAAATCCAAGATATCAGAAAGTAATGGGGAAATATCCTTGTTCGTGCTCAAATACCCTTTGCTACATGCAAATATGGCTAAGGACGCGAGGAAGCTGCCACTGAAAAATCAGCACAAATGTCTGCAGTTAATCAAAAATAGCTTATGAGCAAAATTGAAGTGAACATTTCATGCTGCTACTAGGAATGCAAAGGAGCGTTTCTTGATTGGACTGGCTCCAGGCCAGCAACAAATGGATTTTCTAGAGCCACCAAGTTTATAATAGATTTTGTTCCAGAGGCAAGTTGCGAGCAGGAGGTGGGATCACCTCCACCACGCGTGGCGGCAGCTCTCCCCGCATTGGGTCAGCACCCCGTGCCCACCCGCAGCCACCCGCGTCCCCCGGGTGCAGTCTGCCACTCGCAGAAGCACTCAGCGACGATCCCGCCTGGCCTGGGAGCTGCTCTGGAAGGCGGCCAGGCAACATCCCCACCAACGGCAGACTACATATTTTGAAAAGGATTTTCCGAAATGCTCTAATTTGGCTGAACTCCCACCGAATTCACAGTTAAGTCAATGGTGGGCGTCTTGGAAAAAAAAAAAAAAAAAAAAAGAAACCATCCACGGGACACAGAAAGCAGAAATTTTGGACAGTGTCAATGCTTCCTCTGGGTGGAGGGGGAAGGAGGGAAGGCACCGCTGCCCCAGCAGGGCGTCACCTCTCCTCGCAGAGGAGAGACCTTATTCTCTTCTGCTCTCAGTGCTCTGCGGTCACTTACTCCTGTGCCAAGCTGCCTGTGTACTCCGCTGTTAGGCGCTGGCAGCTTTTCATACCCCGTTTCTGTAGGAATAAACTCCTAAGGAGGAAGGCAGTGAGAAAACAGAGAAAAAAGAATTTTCCAGTATGCTCAGCGAGGTTGTTTGCTAATGGACTTTGATATGCTTGATTACCAATCCATTAAAACACGTCTTGTGGAAGCACTGCCTGCCCTCCATCGTGTCGTTAGGAGCACGACAGGGCCCAGCAAAGACTCAGGTCTGAGACAACCTTCCTCACGCTCTGCACCAGCAGAAGCAGGACAAGTTTAGGCCCTCAGTAGCTGGCACAAACTGACACTAAAGCAGACTGTGCTCTGTCTGCAAAGGGCTGGTCGCTCAGCCCTTTGCTCTAAGGGACCCAAACTTGAAGGTTCCTAAACACCCGCTGGGTCGAGGTATGGGCAGGTTTCTTGCCTTTATTACTGTGTCCTCTTTCAGTCACCATCTTGGGACGCTGCTGAGAAGATATGAATCTTCCCTGTGCACCTTCCAGCTTCCCCCTTCAGTCCCAGCAAGTTTCTTCCTCCTCCAGGCTACCTGTGCCCCCTCACTCTCCTCCTCCAGGTAACACATTCCCCTGCAACGTCTTGCAGCCCTCAAGTCCACTTCCCTCATTGCCCTGCCATGACTCGCGTCTGTCACGGGGTCTTTGCTGCTCCTCACGGGTCATTTCTTCACAGAGATGCTGATCACCTCCCCTCACCCACAGAGCTGTAGACTCCGGGCAGGTTCCACTCTCCCTGGAAACCCTAAGAGATGGCAATGACTGTGGCAAAGAGGTACAGAAAATGGTAGTTCCCTCGCCCCACTGTGGGCACTGGCAGCTCCACTGGTGATAACAAGAAATGGCAGTCAGGCTGAGCAAGAGAAAACTGGCAAATCATGATTAATAACAAAGTCATAATAAAACCATGCCAGCTGGCAACAGCGTCGTCTGTCAGCAGGCTGGATTTGCGGGGAGGGAACCTGCTGTCGTCTGTGTCTTGAAAAACTCGGAGGCCTGTAGGAATTGCGTCGAGGGAGGACGCCAGCACACCTCCTCCTTCTCCCACCCTTGTCCTTCCCAACACAAGTCTTACCTTGCACCTACAGACAAGTCACACATCTGACACAGTGCTGGCCACCACTCTGGCCAAGGTGGTGACTGGGCTGACTAGTGGTCTGCAGGAGAAAAAATACAAGTCCTTAGGGCTCACAGTGAAGAACTTAGTAACTGACTCTTATCCTCCGAGTTTGGCACAGATGGGTTCACAGAAGATACACCTTGGCAAATGGATTTCACATGCAAGATGTGCAACAAGGGAAAGAAATGTGAAACATGCGTAGTGATTCACAGTTACAGATATGATATTTTCTAAAGAAAAAGTCCAATTTAAAGACATTACCACCCCTTGGAATCACATACAACCACAGTCTGCAGGACTTTAAGCTCCTCAGATATCACCTGTAAACGCCATCCCGTGACCTGATCTTTGGGATGCTCAATATATTAGCTCAGCTTAATAGCAAGTAACTTGACAGCAGTTTCAGATTGTCACCCATCTGACAAAACTAGAAGAGCACTGCAAGAGCAAGTCACTTGGATGTAAAGCCTTGACCTCCCTGCTGAGCATACCAGCCCAGCCCAGGTGACAACCAGCTCAACTAAGTACCTTTGCCTGGATGACACTACGATGTGTTTGAGAAACTGTTTCAGAGAAGAGAAAAAAAATGCAATGACATAGAGAGAGCTAAGCTAGTCCTTCCTAGGATCCCGTCACAATACGATCACGCTTAATACGATCCAGCTGTTCACAGGTATCTTTATTAGTACTTTAACCTCCCTGTTTGTGTATGCTCGGTTCTTACTGTTAAGATTAAACAATACTCTGGTTTATTGAATCTGTCTGATCATAGCTGGTACCAAACCTAATAGACTATCCCGTGTAGATGTTAAAAGTCTGTAGAAACTGTATGTTTTTTCAACAAATTCTGAGATTTTCTCCCATTCCAAAATAAAGGGAGGAATTATTTCAAAAAGTATATTAAAAAGAGAATTAAAATATGATTTTGTACCAACTGGAAGGAGATTGTGGCTTTGGAATATGAATCAATTTCATGGATTTCAGACTGCTTTTTCTACTTACACACTCGAGACTCCTTTCCCCACCTCCGCTCAGGGGAACAAGTAGGGACACAACTTCTAACATTTTTTTTATTATTTAAGAAACTTTTGGTATAGCAGATGACATAAAATGTGCTAGCTGCCTACTTTCACAGAGATGCGCAGTGAACTTCAGTAACACGCTATGAGCTGAATTAAATTGTCTGCCAAAAGCAAGCAAACTTTTCTAGACAATCTGTTATTTGACACACGGCAACCAGTAAAGCCTGTTGTGCCATCTGCTCTGTATAAAGTGCATGGTACATGTTTTACATGGTTTCTAAACTTAGCAGCGAGCCAGAGTCAACATTTCTACAGTGGGGATCCCCTAGAAGAAAGTCTGTCAACAGCTCTTGCCCTTTTGGCTTCATGTCCAAGATCCCAGAAAATCCCTTTCCCTGTAGACTTCATTGCCCTTCCAGACAGACTCTACACCACCAGGAGAACAAAAAGTCTTTTCAAATCATATCTTGCTGGAGATCTCAGGAGTAACTTTAGGGACTAAGAAAGCACCGAGATCAAACCTGTGGCTCTTCAAGTTCCCTAACACTACCGGGATGCAATCTTTACAGGTATTTGCAGGTAGAAATTACTTAAATTCCTCTTACCTAAGATACACTAATTTGGAAGAGTCTTGCTGTGAGAGCTGTATTCCATTTGTCTGTGCTGTTATTGTCCCCAAAACAACCTCCAAGCTTCACCTTAGGAGCTGCCCAGCCTTCCGTCACTGTTATGGATGAAGGCCGTCATCGTGACAGTGTTTCTCACACAAAACCTGTACGTCCTACACGTACCTAATTCCACTTGCAGACTGCAAACCGGGCACACCCAGGAGAGGTGACACATGACAACACAGCGGAGGGGACATTCCCACCAGTGCCAACTGGGAGAGCAGCATCCAGAAATCCCTCGCGCAACCACGAAAACTCCCAGTGTACAACGACTGCGTCAGAGGAGCCTGATCTGCTGGAGTTCTCAAACATTCAGTAATTTTCAAAACCTCCCTGTTCAACATTTTCCTGCCAAAAAGGGAACACATCCAGGAAGACTACAGACACACACACATATCCTAGCTGCCTTGCACCAAAAGGTAAAATGGAGATGGCAAATTAGTTCGTTCCTGTGATCTGGATGTACTTCTGCATCCCTAAGATACCGGGCCAGTCAAAACACCATCTTCTATCTTCAATTTCTTTTTTATGTTGGAGGAGGGACAAAGGAATTCTTCTTGCATACCACTGAGAAACATTTTAAATTCTTATACACAGCAGCCAGCTGGTGTTTCCAGATTTTTTTCACAGCTTTTTTGCATTGCAAATAGGACTCCTCTAGAAGATACTTTCCCAGTGACACCCTGGCAGCACCGAGCAGGGAGTGGGGAAGGAGCCGGCTCTGCGCAACGGGGGCTCTTTGATCACCTGAGCCGGCAGCACGATGGGGGCACAAGAGGGAGGAACGCTGAGGGGCAAGGAGTCGGAACGCCAGAGTACTGAAATACGCAGGGGGAAGAGCACATTGAAGGGTCTGGTGCTGGGAGGAGGCTGTAAATTGAGGTTGATTCATTTTTTGCATAATTTTAGTTGGCGTGTCTGGAGAATAACCTGACAAAATACATAGATCTGATTCCACTAAGACTTCTTTCTATTACCATGACAGTATCATAACTTAATGTGGACCAAACTCTCTAAGCTCTTTCCTATCACATAACAAAAGTGTGTTTGTTAGATGCATTTAAGGTCACGCAATATTGCTTGTAATAGTATTTCTACTAAAAACATCCATGCTAAGAACTACTTTAAAACTTGTGGCTTTTTGACTCTATACATTTTATTTTTCTTGGCTTTTGGTCCCTAAAAGCCTGACTAGCACTGTGCTTACAGACTTTAAAATATTTATTATGTTCTCTGGCCTGGGGCTGGCAACTCGATTATGTGACAGGTGGTCCTGAAAGACATCCAAGCCCAGAAACTAACTGGCCCTCATCACCCCCCTGGACATTTCACTGAAAGTACGTTTTGCAGTTCAGGATCCTGAGACGCAGACTGCCCTGGCATGAAAGTGATGATTGAATGTGATGGTTGACATTTTTTCATTAAAATAAAATATTTCCCCAATGGGAAAACAGTGCTTTAGAAAGAAAAAAAAAAAGGGGGGGGGGGAGTTAAGTAGGGAAAAGATGAAAAAAGATGGAAAAAGAACATGTTTTCATTACACCATAGGCATTTCAGTTCATATATTTCAACTTTCCACTTACCCTCACGGGCACAACTCTGCAGTCAGGCTCCTCTTCCCAAAAGAAACTGAACCACCCAAGTGCCATGGAACACGAGGTGCCGACGCATGGGGACGAGCCCAGCGCAGCCTCCAGCTCTCCACAGGAGCTAAAGCCTGACGGGCACCTGGGGGCCAGCAGGGAGCACCTGAACTGCAGTTCCTCAGTGTCTCATGTTTAGGACCCAAATTTAGATAGTTCCCATCCAAGCATCCAGCCACTGTTCTACAGATAAAAATTAATTGGTTTTTGACCAAGCTGCTCTCTTCTCCTCTAATATTTACCTGTTATTTCCTATTATTTTATTGGCTTCTTACCAAGGTGTGTGAAATTCATTAAGTACAGCCCAAGAAAGGGCATAAATAGATAAAATCCTTAGAAACTTAAATTTTAGCCAGCGGCTGGAGCAGAATGGCTTAGGGGACTCCAGTTGTAATGGAATGACATGGGGGAAAAGGCTTAGAAATCTGGAGGTGCTAAGGGGAAAAGTCAATGGCAAAGGTGCTCTGATACACTTTGTTCAAGTCAAAATGCCAAAGAAATAGAGGTGGTTTGTTGTGGGCTTTGTTTTCATTTTTAAGTTCTAGAAAGTAAGCTGGCTGATGGAGAAGATGGGGCAACAGGGATGTTCCAGTCTACAGCACTGCTCATTCTCTCTACTCTCAAAACTCATCTCTCCATATCTTACTCTTTGTGTTCTGCTCACCTTGCCATGATCCTAGAAAATTTTGAATAGCGCAGAAAACCCATCCGTCTCCACAGCAAGCAGAAGGGCTCACACACACTATTTTGTTTCCTCCGGAGTAATACTTTCATCTATCCTTTACTATAGTATTAATTGACTAGAAAGAAAACCCACTTGTGTAAAACCTGACAATGGCTTTTATTCTTTGGGGAAATTTTAGCAGCCTGTAAAAGAACAGCAAGATCCCTTCACAAAGACACAAACACACATGCACTCTTTGAGCTCATGGAGAGGAAGAATTTGAATTAGCTGCTTTCATGGTTTGAAAGCCTAATTACCAAAGAGACTTTTGGAAGCAACCATGGAGACGTCTCCCTGCAAGAAGCAACACAATAGAAACCACAGGAAAAGAATAAGAGAAGGGAAAAAATGAGCAGAAAGAAAAGGACGGACACTGAGAACAGGCATCACCACAGAGGAGTAGAGGTGCTGCTTCCACCCATCAAGCACATTTGGGGGCTGCCAGCGTTTTCCATCAGGAATTTCACTAAGTGCCCTGTTCCCAGAGAGGCTGGAGGGCTGTAGCCACACGAGGGAGTGAAAAACATGGTCACATAATGCTACAGGAGGTAGCTCCTGAGGAGGAGCAGGGGTTTTGACAGCAGGGACAGATCTCCAGTTTGCTTTCCCAGGCTTTACAGACAGAACCTGTCTCAGCCCCTTGTTCCCATTCAAGAAAACTTTCATGCATCCGTGGCTTCCCTTAAAGTCATCACGGTAACTCTGCCCCTTCCACCTGCGCTTCCCTCCACAGACCCTTGCCACTCCACCTCTGGAAAGACATCTTTATATTTACAAAGGTGCATATTTCAGAAAGACGGGACAACAGAAAGCTGATAGCAAGCAGGAGCTAGAAACACTTCAGATCTGTTCCACATCCCAGCCGTTGCCTTGCCACAAAGCCACCATGACACTTATCTTCAAGATAAGGATAACAACAGAAACTCCTGTAGGGCTCTTCTCTGGCTCAGAAATTCTTGGATCATTTACCGGGTTGTTAAAAGATAAACAGCCTGCATTTTCATCCTTGGAAACAGAGTATGACACAGTCAGTCAACGACTCCACTGGCAAACTGAACAGTCGTCGCAGCTAAACCTGCACACCCAGCTACGGGGCTTAATACAAACCCCACACCACCTTAATAGCCCACCACGCTTCCCCATCACAAAAGGCTTACTGTCTAGGATTTAAACATGAAAATTGTAAACTTAATTATGTCTCAATGAACAGGCTCGCACAGACAGATTAGTTTATTCCAAATATCATAGTTAATTTGCCAGCTTAACCAGTAAGCAGCTTTACTTTTCATTAGCTGACACTTGTAAGAGAAAAGGGAAACAGGTTATCTTGATGTAAGGAGAAAGTAACATCTGAGAATGGTAATACAGATTTCTTTTTTCCCCAGTTTCATACTGTTGGAATATTCTTTTTAGCTCTGTCACTTTATATTTATTATTAAAACTATGCCAAGTCTGTGACTACATCTCAAATGTAAACAGTGCACTTGTATATTCTACACCAATTTATGGAGTGGGTGCCTGTATGATGGATTAGTAAAATTCCGTAGCATGTTTTAGGAATCAAACACAGGCTCTTTATCAGAGTGTTCAGAGACATTAAGTGTGTTATAAATTGGCTTGAAGCATAAAAACCAGATTAAAACATTCATTTTTGGTCTCGCTATATTTTTGATTCAAGCACATTAGCTGTCATTTTTTTCCCCTGTATGTTTTCAGAAGAACGACTTGTTCATAACAGGTTTAGGCAAGCTGGTGTTGGGAAGGGAATATGACCCCTTCTTTTATTAAATATCAAGAACTAGACTTCCCCTGCCAGGAATCTGCATCAGTACAAGCACTGGATTTACTTACACCAGAGGAGTCGACCACAAAACTCAGAACACGCAGAGGAAAATCCAACTGTTTCCTTGAGCAGCACGTAATAACCATCTAACCAGGGCAGCACCAGCCAACCGCCCCCCACCACTGACTTTTTCAGAGCCTCCAGGTCACGCATCAGGTCACGCACTGGAAATGACTTCTGGTCGCCAAGGAAGATTTCGGGTTGGCTTCCCCACGGAAAAGGCGACGCTGCCACCGTCTCACCACCAAACACCCTCCTGCCCCTCGCCTCTGCTCTCCACAAGCCACACCCTGGTTTTATCTGCTCCGTAAGGATTCATTCTACAATCCACTTGCCGTGTGACAGCAACGGCAGCAGGGGTCTGTGAAGCAAGAACAAACTTCTCAGGTCTCCCAGTTGATTGTTTGAAGCCTCTTAAGGAATAAAGCAAGATACCTATGGAGACTTGCACATGAAAAAACAACTATTCTTTACTTAAATCCTTCAAAACAGCACACACAGCTAACAACTGCGAGGGAAGCAAGATGATCTTCTTGCAGCTCATTGGCACCACATGTTGGATTTTCCTCTGTAAAAACATAACAGGGTAATTCTTGGTGCAAAAAGGATGAGGCTCAGGGAGTTTGTGGAACTCTCTCCTCCAGCAGCTGTGCAGTATTACCGGTTTCAAAGGCATGACTGGAAGACTTATCAGCACTGCTATCTGAGGATCCCTCTTAGGCCCTGTGATCCAGAATTAGACACAACAAATTCTCATCTGTAAATGTCAGCACTCGCACTAGGCGAGCTTTGGTTTCCCCTTAACACAGAGATCGGAGATCAAATGTCAGAGTCACTGACGGCAGGAAATTAAATCAGTTTAGATGGAAGCCAAAATAATATCAAAACATCTTTTTTTTTTTTTTAATTAGATCTCAAGCTTTATGCAACACAAATGTGTCATAATTTTAAGGTCAAGGGAGTAGATGGAGGTTTTGAAGGAGTTCTGATTTCAAACTCCTGAGGTGGACTGAAGGCAAGAGCTAACATCCATTGCGGTTACCCATGCTGCATCCAGAGAGAGCTGCCGGGATGCCTGGGGATGGTCGCTGGACAAATTCAGCTGAGAGAGTCTCAGAGGAGCCTGAGAGTCCCTGCAGCATGAGTATCCTGTCAGAAGAGGGGGAAGCTGAGAGTTTCACTACTCCCACCCGTGACAGCCTCTACTTCTCCCAGCCGCAGGGGAAGCCCACATCTGCCCACCTCTAACCCAAGAGAAAGCACAGTCGTGTTAGCCACTCCTACAACCTGCCCCACACAGGGATCAGCATTCCCACTCGTCAGATGTTCTGTTAGTGCTGCAACAGGCTGGAGCTGGCCACATTCTGGTGTGAGCTTAGCAAGGAAATAGGGGCAACTTCCCACCACTGTGTGGGAGCCCCTGGTACTGCACAGTCTCAGGCCAGCACGTTATTCTGGGTCCCTTTTCCATATTCAAGCAGTCAAATGGCAAAACTTTTACCAAACGCTTGATAAGTTCATATTTCCTTTCAGCTACCTATTCATTTGGTGCTCAACCCACATCCTCTTGTGTGACAACGGCTGGCCACCTCTCTAAAGAAGGTTTTGAAGTTGAGTTTCAAGCGTGTCTGCAATCTGCCCAGAGATGCCATGGTGGGTCCTTCACCCCTCTAGTTTCCAGAGTGAATCAGAAGCAGGGAAGTGGGGAGGTGGCAATAACAGCTTCCCTTCCCCTTGGTGCAGGGTCTGGAGCACAGGTCTGATGGGGAGCAGCTGAGGGAACTGGGGGGGTTTAGTCTGGAGAAGAGGAGGCTGAGGGGAGACCTCATGGCCCTCTACAACTCCCTGAAAGGAGGGTGCAGAGAGGGGGGATGAGTCTCTCGAGCCAAGGAACCAGCACCAGGACAAGAGGGAATGGCCTCAAGCTGCACCAGGGCAGGGTCAGACTGGCTCTTAGGAAGTATTTCTTTGCAGAAGGGGTTGTTGGGTGTTGGAATGGGCTGCCCAGGGCAGGGGGGGAGTCCCCATCTCTGGAGGGGTTGAAGAGTCGGGTTGACCCAGCGCTGAGGGATCTGGTGGAGTTGAGAGGTTCATGGTTGGACTGGAGAATCTTCAAGGGCTTTTCCAACTGAGATGATTCTGGTATTCTGAAAATTCATCTCCAGAAGCAAAGAATCCACAGTCCATAATAAACACATGTTGCACGTCTCCGCAGCATTAGGGGGGCTCAGAGAGAACAAGAGACAGGGCTGGAGCAAGAGCCACAGCCACAGAATTACCCAGCACACTGGCCCTGGGCACACAGGTGCTTACAGCTATGCAGACAGTGTATGTGACACCTGGCAGGAACACACATTTGCATGTCCTGTGCTAGTGCAGCAAGTGTCCCACACAAGGGCACGCACACAAAGAGGGGCAAACAGAGCTGGGAATCCAGAAATCAGACCATGACACACTAGGGGGGGGAAAAAAAAAGCAAAAAAAAAAAAAGCCCAAGCTCTTAGCCTTGCTCTTCATGTTTCTTTGGTCTTGTATTTGGAATACAAGCTGTACAGAATCCGCATCGTAGCCTTCATATCTCCATTCACAATGTCTGTGGATACACAAGAAACAGCAAAACCAGACGGGAAGTATTAGCAATCCCTGGAATAGAAAGAGACTGCAACTGCCAAAGACAATCTTCCACCTTTTCCCAGTTATAATGTGAACTTAGACAACCTAATTGTAACCGAGAAGCAACACAGGAATTACAGAGCTAGCAAATTATTTATTTATTAAATTAACTTAAGGAAAAGGGACCTTCACTGCACTATCTTGCTGGAAGACAGGATAAATAATGCATAGTAAGAAATAATTCTTCACTAGCAGAGAACAGAGTAGATAATTTAATAAGACTTTACAGCTTTATTCTTTTATGATTCTTCTACAGCAGGAATCACGTTGGGAATTACCTGACACTTTATTTTTTGGGTTGTAATGTTTCCAGCATTTGTCTGCTGTTGGCTGTTTTCTTGTTTTCATTTAGTTTTCAGGTTCTGTGTTCTTGGCTAAACAAACTGCTCTTGTACTTAATAATTGCAATGGAAGAGGCTAACTGACTTAGAGGGTTTACTGTTCTTCTTACAGTGCTGTAAATCACCAGGAGAAAGACTAACAGTGAAACACTAGTCAATGAGATCCTTGACCAGTCTAAATAGTGCAGCTGTAATAAGTATCCCTAAATCATATTAACTTCAATCACTCGCTGAGGATTTTCCCAGTGAAGCTAAAGGACCTGCAGATGTTGGCACCAGTATTTCTTATAGTGATCAACTCTGTATTTGAGGCAGTGCAGAACAGCCAGAGGGAAGGAAAGCAAGCTTGGGTTTAACTCCTTTCATACAAAAGGTGGATCTCAGCACGGAGACCTGAGCTCACACAGATTACTCTTCTCAAAGTTAACATAAATAGCTTTCCAAACGCCTAGCTCCACGCAGGATGGCAAAGAGCCTGCACTGTGCATGCCCGTCACGCAAACTGCCAACATCACCAAAGCTTTAGTGGAAAAAGAAAACAAAAGAAAAAAACAAAGTCCTAAATTGTATCGTTCCCTCTCCACGATGCCACGTACTAAACACATGCACCCACTTGCTCATGGATAACCAGCAGGGGAAGAGATAATGCTTTCTATTTTTAATAAAGATTTGATTTCCTTATTCCACAACAAGCTTTTGACAGGGTGAGGTGACGTGCCCTGCACTTCGCAAGGGGTCAGGCTAAGCAGTCACAGCACCGTCCATTAACGCAGCCGCATCACTCACCCCACCCGGGGCTGGTCAAAAATGTTTCTGTGAAGCACTTTTTTAATTGGAAAATCGGACTCATCCAAAGGAAACTTTTTTTTTTTTTTGGTGGTGAGGCAAGAGAGAGCTACAGGAATGTACATTAACTCAGAGATGAAAGCATTCACTTGGATGTAGGAGACCAACATTCATCTCCCAGGTCTGAACTAGGCAGAACAGCAACTCAAAACCTACGTATTGGGCATTCAGGAGACTGACCCCCCAGCTCTTCTGGGTTGGAATAGAGCAGTCAGTGTTTCTCATTTTCATGACATATTCTGCAAGGTGTATTCCCACATGAAACAGGCTTGTTTTTAATGCACTAAAACTTTTTATGAGATAGGAAAATAGCTTTCCCTCTAGCTTAGCTGCTGTAATTTCCCTAGGAGCTGCCACTGTTTTAAATCTTTAACAAATACCGACTTATTAAACAGTTTAAGTTTAGTGTAAAGTTACTAAACTTATAACAACCCAACATTTTTAGTATAGAAATCCAAACATTTTTAGTATAGAAATAAAGATTGTTCAAACCAATTTTCAGCTTTATTGTTATTCATTCTGAATGAGGAGCTATGGGGCAGCCATTAAATGAAATGTGTCAGGGTCCCTCTGCAGAACCTGCTATTTCAATTACCCTAACTTTCACTAAGCCAGGATATTAGCAATTCTACTCCAGACAAGTTTGTGTGTCATGACTCACCTTCAGAGTTCACAGAAAAATTCAGAAGACCTCCATCTGTCAGCAAGTCCAATGCAAGGTTAACGTTGTGAAGCTGTTGATGAGAGAGATCAATAGAACAGGAAATATTTTTCACCTGACAGTGCAGTGGCCAGGAGGTTTAAAAAAGTATTTCTCTAGTAGCTGAAGATACTGATTCATAAATATGTACTCATATTCATCTCCTTAGTTTTGATGGAGTGCTCTTCAGAATTTCTACCAATTATCATATCAAATCAGATGTAAAATCCATCTCCAGCAAAACGTATCCCATGAGGTGGGCAGAAGAATTCATTTATTTAAAAATAGACCTTGCATGTGAAAGTCTTGTGTTAATGGATACTTCCACAGGGAAGACAGGCTAGATTCCTAACTGCACCTAACAGATGCACAGAAATTTTTCTTTTTTTTTTTAAACCATGCCCATATGTTTACCACATTTGGAACAAACAAAAAATAGATGAGGAAAATGTTCTCTGTGCTTGATTCAGGATTACAAAGTTTGGAAATCTTCTGATCAGCTATATTTGTGAGCTGGAAGTTTATGCTTTAACATATAAAGATGTCTACACACAGTAACAGTAGTGATGATATCAATATTACTCATGAGAAATTAAGCACACGTCTATGAATGAAGGCTGGGGTTTTTTTCTGATTTTCCCTCAGTTGTTTTTCTCTCCATTTCCCACATAAAAGCAACATTGCACACATATGCAGTAGTCATAAATGATTTTTTTAAAGTATATAACATCCCATTACTAGCTTCTTCCAGCTTAAGGGCAGTTGTTTACTTGGCTGGTAATTAGACAGCTCCCTTCCTCTAATGAAGTAATAAGACCTGAACGAACTTCAAGTTGTCTCTTCATACAATCCTGAGGCTACCGAGGAATTTATCCTTTGGGAGGCACATCAGTAACTGCTGCTGTGCTGTTCCCTGTTTTCTCCTGACAATAAGCACAGGGGTCCCCCCACGCATAAGCCAAGCAGAAACTGTGTGCTCTGAAGTGAAGCAATAGATTTATGTTTTACCTGTTTCTCTGATTTACAAGTAACTGAGACTGACAGTTTGGATTTGGGCTTCTTTTCTTCCTCCTAGAGCCAGCAGACAGGGGAGCTTAAGCTCATACAGAGCTACACAATTTTCTGATCAAGAATGAATAAATCAAACGTTTCCATAATGAGCCAGCATAGGTAAAAGGGACACATTTCCCTCTCTGTAATGCAGATGAGATGTGCAAGGAACAATAACATGCAGATTTCAAAATAAATCTTCAGACAGAAATACTGATAATTACCAGAGAGGGGCAACATAGAAAAGTAAGTTGTTTCATCCAGCTGCGCTTCCAGACTCAAAAGAGCCGGAGAGTTCTCCAGGATTTACAAGCGGGCAGAGGTCAGGACATTTGGGGTATTTCAGCTCTGGGCCTGTTTTGGCAAAAGTACCAAGTTCACACAGTTTTGATAAGCACAGGGGCCCTCCTTCATCACCTTCTTCATCTCCTGACTGCACAAAGTTCACCCCTGATTTCAGCCTGACCTATTTTGAGATTATATTCTTCATGTCAGAATACACACCCTCCTACACACATGAGCACCCAGAGCTGGACTTTCTTTACAGTTACTTGTAAACCTCATTTTTTGGTAATAAACCTGCCACAAACCTGCCCACGCGCAGTGTCGTCTTCTTGCACCTGTAGGTGGGTCGCCTCCCAAATCTCTGCTGCTGCTTTCCTCGCGCCTCGTGGCCCTCTAGCAGGGGCTCCTGCCCTCCCTATTTCTCGTTTCTGTGTCCTCCTCAGCATCACTGCTTCCCCCCGTTTCCCGCTCCGCGTCTCCCGAGGCGCACGTACCAGCTCTGAACCACCAGCTTTCAGCTTGAATGAAGCTGATGCACCGCTCCCATCACAACAGTGCCTGCGGTTGTCACCATTTTTATAACACAAATGACGTGTTTTAAATCTCAGCAAAGGTTACATTTTCATACTTTACCGTACCAATTAACGTCTAAAATGACAGGGAGTTAGAAAGCACAGGGGAACTGAAAGACGTATTTTATGTGCAAATGACAGTTGAACTGTGGTCGCTCAGTATTTTTAGTTGTATTGTCATCCCGCTTTTCATCGTGTAATGAACACCAGAGGAGAAACAAACGGTAAATACCACTCTGGCAAATTGTTCAACAATAAGCCCAGTACTTGGAAGTAACTTTGCTAAAATGAAATTACTAGGACGTAGAGATTTTAATGAACCGGTACCCAACCATGTCACGTTCTTCTCTGAGGCCAGTGACCAGCACATGCAGGGTAAGAACTAGGAAGTCTGAGCTCTGACTTGTACCTGAAGTGTAGGGGTATCGTGATTCTTGAGAAAGATCTGTGAGGCTTGAACAGGGCTGATCCAAAAAGAAAAATGTTATCCATGTAATTTCAAGAAAAGAAAAGAAAATTCACTGACTTCCTCTGAATAAAGTTGATGGAAATGATAAAAATTTATTTCCAAGTCAATGAACCGGAGCAAACAATTTTGAAAACTGAGTGGAGGAGGAGAAAGGGAAGAAAAACAACTGCAAGGAAATGCATTGATTTTGTTTGCTTAAACCCTTCAAAATACATTTGCTGTTCTGAATCATCTTAGATTTAAAAAAAAATTGAATTTTCCTAATACCTTAAACAGACATCAACTGACAGCAATGAATTTTCGACAAAATTTGAACCTAGGTCTCAGACAACCATGCTTTTAAATGTTTTGATGAAAACCTCCCCAGGAGTATTATTAATGAATACGGGACCTCTGAGAATTTTCATTACAAATAAATATTGCCCAGGGAGACTAACTGTGGTGAGGTCAGGAATCAGCCAAGAGCCTCGTCTGTGTGGGGAAGCTGTAACGCAAACCACGCCAGAGGAGAGATTCCCTTCTCAGGCAGCTCTCAAGCAAAAAGGATCTGACACGTTTCACCTTCAGAAATCTAACTGAATATAACCCAGGAAAAACAGCTACGGTTTCAAGATTTTCAGAGCTATTCAGTGACCCAAGTGAAAAATCCCTACCCACCAGAGAGAATTTGAAAATATCTCAAATATCTCAAAATATATCAACATCCTACACCTGTGGAGGAGGCACTTACACTGGCAGCCCATCATGCACTACCTTCTGGCTGATGCCACCTTTTTCTTTTAAAGCACTGATGAAATCTGCCTGGTAGAGGTTAAAAAAGGTGTCAAGCAAGTCTGGCTGGGTAGGTTACAGCCTTGGGGGAGGAAAAGATGTAAATTCTCATGAGCTTCCTAAGCACAGAGGGGCCTTCAAAATGTTCTGGTCATGCCTTGATTAAGGTATATTTTTAGGACAGCATAAGGACACATATAGGGATCCAGTTCTGCTATGCAGGAGGCGTCATCCACTTAAAAATGTTGTTTGCAGGACAGACTTGTAGGAGAGAGCATACCAGTTCCCTGTCACAGAGCCTCTGATGTCACTGGAAGGCTTCAGAAGCATTGCCAAATAAATGCAGGTACCAATAGCTTGCCTCCCACGAGATAATAATGAATTTTGAAAAAGACACCAACCTGCTCCAGGTTATTTTAACAGCACTGAGTGCCTGCCCTTGTGCTCTCTCAAACCACTGTCCTGCAAACCCTGTGCATGCACATGACTTCACACGCAGCAGCCGCTAAAGCTAGAGGCAGAGCTCTTCCCCGACATACGGGAGCATTAAACACACGAGATGCTTGAAGCCTCGAGCTCTAGTAATTAAATAACAACCTACCATCTCCATGGTGCTGGCTGGAGTCAGGAAGAAATCCCTTAAATTCAGAAAGTAACCCTCCAGTTGTCCAATTAACAGAAGTAAGATAACTCCATCTGCAAACTGGATGAAGAATGATTTGCGTATTATTTATTCTGTTGGCTTTTAGTAAATTACTCTGATAAATGCCATTCTAGCGATAAAGGAATTTAAATGCTACTCTGGCAAGCAGGCAGCCTAATGACTCAGCTCCCTCAACCTCTTCCACAGTGAACTTCGTATTTAGTTACATAAGGCTTCCAAGTTCGTATCAGTGCAAATACAACCTTGTAAAAGGACAGTCAGTAAAACAAACTATTCCAGATACGAAGAGACTTCAGGCAACCACAAGCGACAAACACGCAACTATAAATAAAAGAAAATTGTGCCTAGTGCCTGAGATTGATGACAAAACACTTGCAAAACTTCCTTTCTGACAGTTGCCCACCAGGAAAACCCAGAAGAGCACCAGCGCACGGCTCCGCTTTTCATCCGCGCGGCACAAACCGCCGGCGCTGTGTCTGCATGGAGGTTTGGAATGCCTGGAGCGAAGCAAGCGCTGGGGGCTGAGCTCTCCCTGCGTGAGTGCCTGCAGAAGTGGGGAATGACAAAGCCATGAGGGACATCCCCGAGGTCCTTTGCCATCGCCCCCCGGAGGGGCATAGGGAGGATGCTACAGCTCCCCGGCCCCACGCCAGCTGCAGACAGGGGCACGAGGAGGACAGCGGAGGGACGGTTGTGCCTTTCTTCACCAGTGCCCAGGGAGGGGATCCCACGGTGCCTAATGAGCACTCCTCCTGCAACTTCATGGACTTCCAAGAAGCTCAACGTTCAGAGGATGGGACTTTGAAATGTAATGAAAATCAGGCCTTCCTACCGTGAAGCAAATCTGGCATTAAAAATCACTAAGCACCAGCAATCAGCTTGGCTTTGAATGCCAGAACACCCTTATTTCCACCCTGACAGAAAGAGTATCCATAGCAGTGGGGCAGACTCTGAAAATTACTCCCTGTAGCATTACAAGGGCAGCATTCAATACAAAGCACTATTTTTTCATTACTTATTCCTGCAGAAACTTCAGAGACTGAAGCCTGATATCTTAACCTGAAGCTAGAAATAATTGTTACATTGCCAAGTTTCAAATTACTACAACAAAAAGGAGGAATCCTAATGGTGAGAGGAAACACTCAAATGGCCAACAAAACACGGTTAACATGCAGCTTAGAGCAGGTTACCTCAGATTCGACGTTTTTCACGTTTAATCCTAATTTTCCAACGTGCTGGTTGACAAATTGCAAAAACACCTGAGGAAAACAGAAGGGGAGGAGAGGGTGGAAGAAAAGAGAACCTTGTTCTGTGAAGTCAGGAATTATGCCTTACCTTACAAATTTTGATGTCTATTAAAAAAGTAAATTACCTTTTTCACAGCATCCAGCTTATCTGGAGCACGGCTAAATAATTCATCAAAGGCATCATCTTCTGTATCAAAACATTTGTATTATTTGGAATAACTGTCAGATCAGAGGTTTAAAAGAAGGAGAAAGGTGTTCACACCTTATAAGCCAAGGAGGAAAAAAAGTCATAGGGAGATGGGGAAAAAAGTCCTGCTTTTGTATTTATCAGACCAGGGTGACGGGCTTCCCCTCAGCCTGACTACATCAGAGAAAACAATTTACTTCATTCAGCTCTGCAATTTTTGCCTGCAGAGGTTCTCAAGATTTGTGCTGCCACCACTCTGAGCAATGGCTAAGTTTCCCATCTCCACAGTTTATCTCTTTTCAGTTATGTTTTTTTAACCCTGAACCTCTGGGAAAAAATAATTGTAAGCAGAGAAGAAGAACTACACGTTTTACTGCTCTTCCCCAACAGAAATGTCAGTGGCATCAAATGTGCAGAAAAACAGCCCCTTTCCTTCAAAAACCCCCAAACCAGATATTGGTTTTGGAGACACTGGCCTTCCTCTGAAAATTCACAGACCTCAAAAATGACCAGTGCTGCCACCCAGTTTAAAGGCAGGCGCCGAGCCGGTGCCAGCAGCGCTGCCCCAGAGAACCAGCCCCAGTTTAAAGATCTCCAGGGAAATGAGATTCATCGAAGTCCCCGTGAACACCCACCCTTGCCCCCATTCTCTGCGCAGGTTTAGCGAGAGCAGGACACGTCTCCTCACGGTAACCTGGCCACAAGACTGCTCTGGTTCAAGCATGAACAAAGCATTTGAAAGGCCCTTAAAAATCAGGGGCACTCTGGCAGCATAACAAAACAGAGAACCAGTTTCTACGGCGCAGGAAAGCAAAGGCAGCTTTGCTTAAAGAAGATTCCTTCCAAAAGACAGAGGAGACACAGAAGCCTCTGCTGCAAAAAAAATCCAGACAGAGAAGCCTCTGCTGCGAAAAGGTTTCCGCAGGTTTCTCTGCTCTCCCTGTGAGGGGGTTGCTGCAGGAGCAGTGTCAGGGAATAGGTGAATCCCTCAAACAAATCCCTGAGCAACGGTCTGAAACCTGCAACAGTCTTGCAAACTAGAGAGCCCTCTTCTGGAGCCACGCTTTGGGATTTCTCCTTTGTTAAGCAAGCTGTGTCAAAAATAGAGAGTATTCTGAAGAGGGAATTGCAGATTCCTCTTCGCAGCAGAATCAACCCACTGGAAGAAACACCTAATTACAGGGATTTTTTTTCAGGATTTCAGCCCACACTAGAGACCACTCGGTGGAATAATGGATAAATACATATTAAATAATATAGTTTGCACCTCTGCAAAGGATGAAAACGCTAACACAAAGAGCACAGCAGAGAATTAAAACGGTTGCCTTGATTCACGGGGGGTGCAACATGCTCCTCTGCAGCAAGGAGGAGCAGCTCACACGGAAGCCTGAGCAGTGCCCAGACCTTCTGCAGGCCCTGTGCATCTGGACAGTTTTCACCTCAAGTGTTTCACAGCCCTCCAAAGCCCTACGGGTAAAACCTCTGGGGATGTTGGGTTGCACTGAGCTGCCATCCATAATCAAGCAGGAGCAGATTTCAAAATCTCATCTGCAAACTGCATTGAAACTGGTAGCAACAAGAAGCACAATTCTCAAGCCATTATGCTCATAAATAGTTCCAACAGTGAACGAGGTCAATGTGTCAATCCAAGACATACTTTGCCCCCAACCAGGTCTTCTCTGTTGGGCCATCAACCCACTGTTTCATCTCTTGTCTCACGTCCCATCTGTTGGCCGTGGTCCACAGGCAAAGCGACCACCCAACTTCCAAACTACTTATGTTGCTAGGAACACGCATTAACAGAAGACATCTGGAGAAAAACACTACCAGGAATCCATGAATCTCCAAGAACTCCAGTGAGAGCACACTGACTGGACCATGAGCTAAAAATGGATCAGAATGTGGTCTATAATAGCCGTAATGGTGAAACACTGAACGTGGCAATACCAGTACTTACTTGGCTGTGCTTCTAAATTCTCTCTGAAAGTGTAATAAAAAGCAAGAATTAGAAAAAGCGTGCAGCAGAACTAATCTTATTCACCAGCAAAACTTAGTGGGGCCATCAGCTCCCTTGTAAAGCAGGAGATACAGTACAAAGCACCATCAACTTTATGTCAGAGCAACTTCCCAACAGACATGTTTGAGCACGCTGTATATCTGTACAGGCTCTTGGAAGTGTATGAGATTTTAACTGGCCCACAGACCAATGAACATTTATTTTATAAGCACAATCCATAATATCCTCTTCCAATAAGCTGCTCATGATATTAGAGTTTGAAGATGTTCTAGCATATAAAAGACAATAGTAGGGAAATCTGTTTCTAATTCTTGGAACGATGTCCGTATTTTCTCAGTATATAAATGGTATCCTACTACTTAACTCCTTTAATACTGACAGTACCTCACAAACTTGGCAAGCTCAAACCTTTCTTCCACAGTAAAATAAGAAAAAAACTGCCTCCTTTCTCTTTATTTAATGACACAATAGCAATAAATTAAAAGTAGATTTAAACCACTATGGCTTTAGAAAATTTCCAGTTTAGTCTGGGACAAATAAATTTACAGTGCTTTATTTTTATTATTACATTTGTTATTATATTCCATGGCAATGGCAAACACTAAGCCTCAGAAACAGTCATACACATTATTTTAGAGAAGTTTATATAAAGAGTAAAGAAGGGTATTATACCATAATACCGAATCTGAAAAGGGGAAAAAAAAGGAAATAGATCAGAGAAACAGTTCACATGCATATGCATGCCTGGGTTTACGCTTTTTGTCATCATCATGATCCCAGCTATTTTTTCCAAGGGGGAAGACACCCACAATATTTCATTTATGATTGACAGTGTAAAAACCAGATCTATCCCCTCTTACTTGTTTTCTGTGATATATTCCACTGCATTTGCTGTCTTTAATCCTCTGGAGGTGTTCTGTTGAAAAGACCATAAATATTTTTGGTTTTGTTACACAAAAAAAATCCGTAAGTATTAACGAGGCTTTCATGACCTGTTTGCTGCCTTAAATGATTACCAGAGGGCATTTATACAAGAAATCCAGTACAATTAGCACAGGTACTTTGAGAGGCTGCTGTTCCCTTCTGCTCTCTTCACTCTTCAAGCAGCAGTTACTGACTTCCCCAGCAGAGGAAGCCAGAGGAGGTGGTCCCTCAGCCAGCGAAGTTCAGAGGTTGGCGTGTTCACATGGAGACTTGATGAACGCGTCAAGCTGCTCTGGGCAGGCGACAGCTCCCCGGCGCACCTCCCTGCATGAGGGATTCTCCAGTTTTAACAGCACTGGAGGTGGCCACCTCTGCCTTCGAATAAACTCACGCCATGGCCTGCCACCCACTGACTGCCCCCTGCAGAGGAGTTAGCTTTGGTGGGTTGCTTAGATTTAGGTTGGCAATTCTTACTGTTTCTGAAGCCACCTGGGATCTTTGCTTATGTCCTTGTATCTTTGTTCCTCTATATAATTCTTAGTACTCCACAAAACATCAAAAAACAGTGCTTCAATCCAACTGACAGCCTGGAGAGACAGGAGAGGATGGGCATGCCTGCTGCTTTATTCAGGCACCTGACAAACATCTCTTATCACAGAAAAGCCTTTGGGGTTTGCCGCTCTCCCCTTTTAGGCGGTGAAAAACACCCCCCATTTACATAGAGCCAACTCTTTTGGGTCAGCTCCACACCCAGCCCCACCAGGGCACAGGCACACATGTCACAGAAAGGCCAGGCCTTCTCTGGGCTTCCTCAACATTTCCCCCTTCCCGCCCTCGACCCCTCCTCTGAGCTCAGCCTTCCTGGGCTTTCCTCACTTCTGGCCTAACGCTCACCGTTCCCATCAGGGGTGCTGATTTCTGCCACGGGGACCCAGCTCACTACCACACCGTCATTCTCATCTCCATTGCCAGTCCCCACCCTCTCAGGGTTAACAGCCCTCTCCCATGCTGTGGTTTCACAGATGATCCCCCCCAACTTCTGTGCAGCCGAGGCACCGGCAGCTCCCTACAGCACTCGATGGGGGGCTGCTTTCCTCAGAGTCTGGGTTGTCTCTGGTCAGAGCCACACGAGAGGAGGACGGGCAGCAGTGCACCATCTGGACACCCATCAGATACCAGAGAGACCTCTCCTCTGCTGAAGCGCTCGGCTGGGACGGGCCCACAACAGCTACCTTTGTAGAACCAAGCCCCAGAAGAAGCTGCCCCTCCAGGACATGTTTAAACCACTTAAAGTGACACACGTAGCTCAAGGGCACGCTTAGCTTCAGTGCCAGTTATGATCCTCCCAAAGAGGGAAGAGCACTAGGTCACCCCATACAGACCCTGTGCTGGGCTGCCAACACCACGGAATTTGTTTCCTGGCTTGTATCAGCACTAGCATGGCCAGCAGGGACAGGGAAGGGATCTGACCCCTGGACTCGGCACTGCTGAGGCCGCCCCTCGATGAGTGGGTTCAGTTTTGGGCCCCTCACTCCAAAAAGGCCATTGAATGACTCGAGCGTGTCCAGAGAAGGGCAACGGAGCTGGTGCAGGGTCTGGAGCACAGGTCTGATGGGGAGCGGCTGAGGGAACTGGGGGGGTTTAGTCTGGAGAAGAGGAGGCTGAGGGGAGACCTCATGGCCCTCTACAACTCCCTGAAAGGAGGGTGCAGAGAGGGGGGATGAGTCTCTGGAGCCAAGGAACCAGTGCCAGGACAAGAGGGAATGGCCTCAAGCTGTGCCAGGGCAGGGTCAGACTGGCTCTTAGGAAGGATTTCTTTGCAGAAGGGGTTGTTGGGCGTTGGAATGGGCTGCCCAGGGCAGGGGGGGAGTCCCCATCAAGTGACCTTCAAGGTCTTTTCCAACCAAGATGATTCTGTGATTCTGTGAATTGCAAACCCTCTGTTAAAACTGTAACACAGTGGTGTTAATTTTTGGACTTATATACCAAATTGTGGGATATCTGATGTCCTCCTGAAGTCCCAGAGTTGACCTTAAGAAACAAATTAGAGGAAGAAAGCCTGTAGATCTCGGCTTGTAGAGAAAAATACCAAAATGTGACCCCAGTGGAAGGGGAGCAAAAAATCCCTTCCCCTAAAGAAATAAATCCTCAGCATTAAACCAGTGTCATGATTTGCAAGTGCAGGCTTCTATTTTAGAACACTTAAGAGACAGTAACAGCAGAATTTCTTTTTTTTCTTCTTTACAGAGATCAACAGCTGTTTTCAGTTTGGACCGTTCCTTTTTTGATCAAGGAGAGAAAACAGCATAGTGTTTCTACCCTTTGAAAGATACAGTACCTGAACTGAGAACAAAATGATAATCTAGTCCAGCAAACTCAGAAATTAAAGGCACAGTTCACAGAAAATACAAGAATCTCTTTCACAGCTGCATGCACATTCCTCCCTAATTCTAAGCAAATTCATTTTGTGAAAGGTCTCTAGAATCTACTGTAGCAAATATTGAAACTATAATTACCTCAATGGTGACTGTTTCCACTTGAACATTTGGAGGCATGGCCAGGCTGGGTTTGAAGTGCTTTGCTATTGCAACCAGAAGATGCAGTGTGCTCAGTAAGTCCTTTGTAAAGATAGCTATTCCGTGTAAAGAAAGAAAACGTTTAGTGTGCAAAACAAGTAAACCTCACTCTAATACCATAAACTCTCCCTGTGCAGAGGAACCCAAAGTGATGGATGGCCAGAGCACAGGTGGGACATCAGACTGGGGTTTATATAATATCACAATTCAGCAATAATACATCTTAAAAGTCCTTTTTGTGAGACATACACACAGATGCTGAGGGCTGTCAAGTGGTCCACAAGCCATACGCTTAGAGGATGCACGACCCAGGCAGGGTCAGATATTCCTGTCTCACTTCTGATTCAACTCGTAATTGAAAACAGGTTATTTAATTACTGTTGTGGTACCCCTTTGCCTCACAGCAGCCTTACAACAGAGGGAGCCCTGTGATGGATAATCTTCTCCGATTTCACTTCTGCACCTACATTCCACACTCCATTTCAGCTGACTTTCCTCCAGTTGCAAACACTTAGCCACAGCTTCCAGAATCACAGAGAGTTTCTGTCGCTGTTTTTTTTCTGTTAATGCGATCTTGTCAACATCCAGCTTGATAGATCCTAGGTTTTCTTTGACAGAAAGTCCATAGGAAGGAGAAGGATGTATTTTAACACCACCATAGGAAAAAAATAAAAATAAATCAGAAACATAAAATGACAGCAAAGCACACAGAGTCTTGTTTTAAATGTTCGATACCGCTTAATAGCTTTCACAGACCCACGTCCCACAGCTGTATGCCTTGTTAAACTCCTACGTGCTCTGAAAGCCTCAGTAAAATCAGTGAAGCTCTGCAGAAGAGTGACTCAAGTCGCTCCTTGCAGCATCATCCCCCAGCCCTAGCGCTCCACATCCCTCCTTTTCTAGGGGAAGCTGCAGGAATCCAACAAGTGGATCCTTCCTGCAGATAGTGTACAAAGGCAACATCAACTCACATCTACAGAAAAAGCCCAGCTCATTGCTCAGGCAAGCAAACTCTGAAAATAAGCCAATCCTGTTCATGCTGCTGCCCTCAGCCTCGGTGAAAAGGAGATAGGATGTAAAAGACAGGCCCAAAGAGCGTGAAAGGGAAAGGAAAAATGAAGTGGGGACAGGAGAGATGGAAAAATAGAAATAGAGCAACAGGCTGTTCCAATAGGCCACATCTTTATACAAGCACCTCGTAGTGCAGAGAGCCTCTCAGATTTTCATCAGTTCCAGTTCCAGCCCAGTGCCTTAGACTAAGAAGTCTTTTTTTTTTTTTTTTTTTTTTTTTTTTAATGCAGGGAAACATATAAATTATAGTCCTTATTCCATCCAATGTTTCTGGTAGCATCACAAGTCACCTTTGTGCTCCTGGCTTATGAAGCCCTCCTCCCCTTCAGAGGCACTGTAATTTCACACTTCAAAGTTAACTTTTTTATTACGTTAATTAGCAGGTAAAAAGACTTTCTTAGAAGAAAAATAATTGGATAAAACCAATAGCAGATGATCAGGCATTTGTTCAGCATTGCAGCTATCAGGGACAGCTCACAGGGCAGTGCTTTCTCCGCTAGCGAGAGGCGAGGCGCCAGCAGATCACTGCTACTGCGGTTCCTCAGGTTTAGTCTCATCTGGAACTTCCTCTGTGATGTGTTTGCAAGCTAAACTCAAAGCAGCAGCTTACCCAAGAGATGATGAAGTACCAGCCCATCATACAGATCTTCTTCCAGACTTCTAACTACTATGTGTTCCTCCTTCAGCGTTGTGTTAATCCAGTCAATCAGTAACTGCGGAGGAAAACAAAGCAGCTGGCAATTATATTCTTGTTTAGACAGCAGAGCACTCAGTGCTATGTTGTGTTTCACCTTTCTCTTCAGTGCTTTATCTCACAAACCAGTTTGCTCTCAGCCTCCACTTCCTTTGTGCTTTTTGGTGGTTTTTTAAAGGGAAGTTAAGTAGCAGTTAGTTCTCCCTAATTTTCAAGAGAGACACAATATCTCACAAGTTATGAATTTTTTAGAAAGAGACAGACCCTATTCCCACTTCCATCAGGGAAAAGGCTACAGAGTGCCCTTCCCAACCCCTGCCTTCATTAGACATCACAGAATTCACACAAATCCAACTGTCATACAAACGTTTGTAAGAAAAGGGGCTTCACTCATTCTGTTGCTTGTTTCTTGTAGCCATCCACATTACTAGCACTCCTCCCTTTCCCCTCCTATTTTTGCTTTCTTCTTGTTTCTGCAATTTCGTACTACCCTGTCTCCAAATACCTTTTTTTCTGGGGAAAAAAAAAAGTGTTCCGTCTATTTTGCTTTCTCACGCAGCAGTCCTCCCATGGCCCGTTCCAATATCCTTCCTGCCTTTGCAAGGGGAAGCTGCTCAGGAAGCCAAGGGCTGGCTACAGCTGCGAAGGAACCACATCCCCAGTGACAAGCCTTGGCCCTGCAGCCACCTCCTTCAGCAGTGGGCTCCTGCACAGGAGGCCAGAAGAGCTCCTCAGCACTTGCCCAAACGTCTGTTTTATCCACGTATGTTGACAGCAAGGGAAGAAGACCTGCTGAAGCAGAACTGAAGAGCAGTAGCCCCAGGTGGCTGTTAACAAGAACCTCTCAGAAGAGGGATGGGTATCGCTTGTATTGCTGTTATTGCTACAAGTGAGTGTCTGGAGTTTGTTGTGTGGATAATATCCTCCTCACTCGCTGTAAACAGAGGAGAAAATTCATACCAGATCCCTGTGAGTTAGCCAACATTAGCTAAAATGTAAAAAGCAGTTTAAATAATAAAAAAAATATCTCCACGATGCTTGAAACCGCACGAGAAACAAAAATGCCTGGTGCCAGCAGCTGCCTGAGCTGAGAATCTGTCAATGTCTGTAATGTACTTCCTCAGCTACGAAGTAAAAATCCTTCTCTAGGGCAGAAAGCTGTGCTCCTCAGCTAACGCTTGCAGGTTAAGACCCGGCGATGCTTTAGGTGTGTGAGGAATAGAGCGGTGCCCCAAACACAGTCGTACAGCCCAGGGGAGGTTGGAAGAGCAGAAAGCACTGCTGAGTCCAGAGCTATGAGATCCCGTCTTCGCTGTCTGGGCTCTCAACAGCCGCATCCTCAGCCTGCAGCTCACACAACTCTGCTTTCAGGCCAGTTGCTGGGGCCCCACTCAGCTGCAGAGCAGAACAATCTCTCTAAAAATGAGTAAATAGGGAAAGGAGAAGTCTGCTCCTGACTTCCAGATGTAACCATCCTCTATTTTACATGCAGTTCGAAATTTATAGCAACTACAGCGAGCCATTTCACATTCCTCAGCTCCCCAAAGCCACCTCAAAATGAAAATGCAGTGGAACAGAGTCTCTCTCCCGAGTGAGTTTCTTTGCTTCCCTTGAAGATACCTCCCTGTCCCCCTCTCCATCCCAATCTCTCCTCCAGAGGAGCCATGAGCTCTTTAGATTAAGAAGGTGATCAGTGGCCTCCTTTGGGATCCAATTTCCACCTCCCCATCATCCAAAGAAAAGAAATTAGACAGTGAAGAACATTGTTTCAGGAGTCTCTAATGGGAAATGGATTAAGCACTGAAGCTCACAGAAATCTTCATAAACTGAGGAAAGCTCTTCATTCTTGGCAGTCTGGGAAGAACAAATTCAGTGTCTCTGCAGACAACATAATTGCGTTTTGCAGCACCACCTTTCAGATTTTCTCTTTTGTATAAAAACATTGTGAAAGCCTGACACAGAAATTAAATCTTTTTGATCAAATGTGCATGAAGGTTTAAGAAAATGTAATATAGAAATGCACATATTTATGGATTTATGAATGCTATATAATACACACACCAGCACACAGCCTAAGCTGGTTTTGGTAATATTTATAACAATTTCAGTACCTCTGTCATGCGAGAAGTGCTGCTCTCATAAGAGACGTGCCACTTTTCTTACAGGAAATTTCAGTATGCTCGCCTTCCCCTGGGCTGTGCCATTAGAGAAACACGGTGACTGAATGCACAGGGGAGATTTTCAAAATTACTCAGAAATAAAGTACTTTCCCGTGCCACAAGATTCATCTTTCCCAGTTACCTCAAGCAGACACTGTCCCATACAACCACCTGAAAGCTTTTCTCCTGAATTCTTGGTGACTCGCACACCCTCCGTCCCTTCTCCCTCTGCCCTGCGCCACCCCCGTGGGGCTGCATCGCAGCTCAGCCAGCTGCCACTTGACAGAAGGCTGCCAAATCACCCCAGCAATCCCAAAACTTGTTATCACGGGATCGGGGCAGCAACGCTGCACACATCTGAACACCCCTCTTTAGTCACAGCACATCCCGACATGAGTTTGCTTTTTTGTTCCAGCTGGGTTCTCAATGCTGTAGCATTACAATGAAGTAGCAACTGGGTACCTGTGGTGTGGCTCCTCCACACGTCCCAAGTTACAAGAGGTATCCTATAAGAAGAAACTCAGTTTTTAAATCTACGCTCCACTTTACACACAGCAGTGGCCACTCTTGGGTGATGAAGGCATCTGCAGCTTGGCCGTGTACCCCTCCAGCCATCCTGGCCCCGTGCTTAAGCTTAGGCTCTGGTTTAGTTGTGTGGAGCCCAAGTGCCAAAAGCAGAGCTCGTCCCCCTCCACAGAGAGGGGGGGGCTGAGGCCAAAGGGGTGGGGAATTTACAGGGCTGAGCATGAACACAATAAGCGAAAACAACTTGAGGAGAGGGTTAAACAATATAATGAAAGACATGGTACCAGTTTTAATTCTTCCAATTTGGGATTGTTGCTTGAGGTCGGTTTTATAAGTTTCTTCTTCTCACCTATGAAAGGAAGCAAACAAGATCCATTACAATTATCAGATATGACTAATGCAAGCTTGCTGTAAAATCTGCTATTAGTTTAATATTACACAATATCACCAATTGCCATATGTAGGAACACTGTCATTTTTTATTTTAACTGATTCCTTATGAGCAAGACAACGGTCTATCAGACTATTAAGACTGCTGTTGGAAATTATGCTTCAGTGTAATTCAAATCAGTAAGACCTAGATGGACAATTCTGGAAAGGGGAGAACAACCTTGGTCAGATCCTTATGTGTGAAATTTAAATTCTAGTTGAAGAACCACCTAGAATTTGTGTTGCTTCTTCATGATCTGCCCCTAGAGAGTCAGCAGCCAGCCTGCACACACAGAGCTTACTCACTGCTGATAAAACCATGGGATCGCTGCTGAAAAATAGACAGTTAATTTGTACTGCCCATTTTCTGCTTGGTTCCTCAGGTCATTCTTTGGCCCTTTTTCTGTCCCGGTTGATAAAGTCCATACCTTGAGCGATGACATTCTCAGCTAGCAATTGATTAAGTGCAGCAGGCTGTGTAAATGCATTTAAAAAGTCTGGCTCCATTGTCTTTTCTCACTCCTGGTAAACTGGTAAAAAACATGGGGGGAAAAGGAACATGAGTAAAGGCATGTAATGACCAAAATTAGTGCTTAGAAGAAAACAAACAAACTGAAGGGTTTTTTTTTCAGTTACTGTTTCGTGACAGGTGGATTGCTTTTAAAAAAAAAATCAGCAAATGTATTTAAATGTGTGTAAAGAAAAAGAAGTTAAGAAGAACTTTCCTTTTTTCTGTTAATCATCAAAATATAGGAAAAAAGCCCCGAAGTACTAAAACATGCCTTATTTCCATCTAGTTCTGTTTCATCTGAATTAGATTAGTAAAATCCTATTTCAACTGAAATGAAAAGCTTTCAGTTCCTAGGTATCAATGGATATCTGCTATAAAAATGACCAATACTTAAGGAGCATTAAATCAAGAATACAATAGCTAAATTAATGAGACAGGCTTAGAATTATAAGCAGTTTCCTTTATTAGACCAGCTGGTATAGCTGTGGGGAAACAATGACGTGTTTCTGGGTAGACAATCCCATCTTCATGTTAGATTAAGTTGGCAGCCTTCTCAAAGGTTTCTTTTATTTTAAACACAGCTTGGAGAACGACTTTCCTTCCCAGCCCAGATGTCCTCGGATGACAACACACAATACAGTGGTGAAAATACCTTGTCAACACACACAAAACTATGGGCAAGGTTTTCCAAACCAGCTGGGAGTTGTGTGGGGAGGACAGAAGAAGTCAGAGAAAGGAACGGGGTTGTTGGAGCTGGGTGGAGGGGCCGCGTAACCATCTACACGTGCCGTCCTACCAAACAGCCAGCTCAAGCCCGTCTCTGTCACCAGCAGCCATCTGCGAATAAGGGGCTGGCACTGAGATCTCACACTCTTCTAGACACCGTGACTCAAACCACAGGGCAAGCGGAGAGGAGTCTGATTTTTTAACCACGGGTACGTAAGGCTGTGTCACGCTGCCTACACGGAAAGCACAAAAGATAGAGCCAGGCTCTACAGGCAGCTTACATGGTAGGAAATGTTCAGTTTTTAGTGCTTGCTTTTGCAATCTTAATGCTCACGTTTTTCATGTTTTTCAGTCAGGTCCACAAGCCTAAAAAAAAAACCTAGGATGCTTTAGCTTGGCAAAGACCAAAACTCAGTAAAAACTTACAGATAGTGGAATTTGAGTAGTCTATTTTACAAACTGTTACTACAGAATCACAGAATCCTTTAGGTTGGGAACACCTTTAAGATGATCAAGTCCAACTGCAAACCTCACACTGCCAAGTCCACCACTACACCATGTCCCTAAGAGCCACGTCTACACGTCTTTGAAATACCTCCAGGGATGGTGACCCAACCACTTCCCTGGGCAGCTGTTCCAACACTTGACAACCCTTTTGGTGAAGAAATCTGTCCTAATATCCCATCTAAACCTCCCCCGGTGCAACTTGAGGCCATTTCCTCTTGCCTTATCACTTGTTACTTGGGAGAAGGGACCAACAGCCACCTTGCTACAACCTCCTTTCAGGTAGTTGTAGAGAGTGATAATGTCTCCCCTGAGCCTTTTCTTTTCCAGACTAAACAGCCCCAGTTCCCTCAGCTGCTCCTCATACGACTTGTTCTCTAGACCCTTGACCAGCTTCGTTGCGTCTCCTTTGGATGTACTTCAGCACCTCGATGTCTTTCTTGCAGTGAGGGGCCCAAAACTGAACCCAGTCATCGAGGGGCGGCCTCACCAGTGCCGAGTCCAGGGGTAAGATCCCTTCCCTGTCCGTGCTGGCCACGCTAGTGCTGATACAAGCCAGGATGCCATTGGCCTTCTTGGCCACCTGGGCACGCTGCTGGCTCATATTCACTCCCAGGTCCTTTCCCACCAGGCACCTTTCCAGCCGCTCTTCCCCAGGCCTGTGGCGGTGCACGGGGTTGCTGTGACCCAAGCGCAGGACCCGGCACTCAGCCTTGTTGAACCTCACCCAGTTGGCCTTGGCCCATGGATCCAGCCTGTCCAGACCCCTCAGTAGAGCCTTTCTGCCCTCGAGCAGATCAACACTCCCACCCAACTTGGTGCCATCTGCAAACTTACTGAGGGTGCACTCAATCCCCTCATCTAGATCATCAATAAAGATGTTAAACAGGAGTGGCCCCAACACCGAGCCCTGGGGGACACCACTCGTGACCAGCCACCAATTGGATTTAACTCCATTCACCACCATATTTGGGCCCTGTCATCCAGCCATACAAGAAATAGGTATGTTGATTTCAGTGCAAGAAATCAGAGTTATATACGGCAACTATATGAATAAATGGTTGTCTGCAGAGGTGAAGGGAACGACGGGAGGATCAGAGCTCTGAGCCCTGGGCAACCATGGCAGCATATGGTTTGTGTCACGGCAGCACGAGTAAGAGATCTCATCTTTTCCAACAGTCCTAAAATCTATGAAAGCCAGAGCAGAGGAGACAACAATATGATGACCAGGAAGACTTTTTATACTCCTTTGAATCATCAGATCCCACCCACTGCTGGATGCAGGGTACCCAGTGGGACGGACTGCTGCTCTGCTCTCCAGTTGGGAGTGCTGCCTGCTTGTGGACAGGGAATGCTCTCCCGTCGATGCCTGCAAGCAGTTGGTGCTAACTGCTGTAAGGGGCCACAGGTGAGAATGCACCCAAGGACATAATTTTTGCCACTGTGATGGCTGCATCCTGGGGAGGGCAGAGAAACCAACAGACACCTGTGGCCGCCAAAGATAAGAAAGCTGAGAAACTTTACAGACAGAGCAATGAGCCAAGACGAGGCCTTATATGAAAAAATCTCAGAGTTCATGGGAAGGACCCTAAGAGACACCTCTTCAACCACCACTAGGGACCACCACAGACCACCAAAAACCCCCTCTCAGAGACCCTTCCCCAGATTTTAGTACTTGCACAATGTATTAACACATGGATTCGATTCTCTGGAAATAGGTGTGTGCTTCTTGGAAATTACATGAATATTCATTTCTTGTATTGTATATACTAAGTGTGCCTTTGTCTTTCGGCATGCACGTCAGGTGGAGTGATCCCCCGTGCATGCAGCACCGCCGTACAGAACACCTGCATTCTCAAACTTCAAACTAAGTCTTAGGGGGTTCTTTTGAGGCCGGATTTTCGGTAACACCTTGTCTCTGAAGTTCAGTGCTGCAGGGCCACTGTAGGAGAGGTGAGCGTGACTCTTTGTTCTTTAACAGAAAGTGAGATGCCCTGTGTGAGGGGTTCAGGAGAGGACTCCTGTCCACCCAAGATGCCCATGTCAGGAGCCCTGTCTTACCTACGTGGTAAGTGGACATGGCACCTTTAAAGAGCAATCCAGAGCATTTAAACAAGGGTCTAGGCCTGGCTTGCATCCTTCAGGTACCACCTTCATTCTGTCAGCAAAGGCAGCCTCAGCCGCGACCGCAGGTGCCCGAAGCGGGACGCTGTGAGGACGCAGAGCTCCAAGCACAGTGGACAAAGGCGGCTGCTGCAAATGCTGTCGCACGCTGCCCGCAGAAGATCTCCAAAGCGACATTTCTCTCCTCGTCAGCTTTACAGGCCAAACAGTGTGGTGCTGCTCTGCAGGCTCACTCTCATGTTTATTAAAGTCTCCGGTCAAAGCGCATTATGAACATGCATTTTAACACAGACTTTGCTGAGCCAAGAGTAGTGGTAGAAGACAGCAATTGGATGCTTCTGCACATCAGTCTGGTAAAACAAATGAGGTACAAAATTTCCAGCAAGCCACTAGGGAGAAGGGTCATGAGAGAATTAGTTTCATTATGGTGGCTGCAGAACTGAATGCTGTCTCGGAAAAGGTGTTTGGTAAAATAAGATACAAGAAATTGAGTCATTCAGTGCCTGAGGAACAACTGAACTATCTGAGATAAGACTGCCCAGATGAAATGAACCAGGAGAGAAAAGTTAATTAATACAGAGCAACCTACGGACAACTTACTCTTAAATTAGGTTTCTGACAGCTGTTATGCCTCAGAAGTCCTGCTCATAAGTCTTCTGCAATCGTCTGTGTAAACCACAACTTACACTGGGTTTGGCTGCAATACTCAGCTTGTGTATCTCTTACTTCCTCTGACTATTTACACATCAAAGTGATGTGTCCTGCCTGCGCATCCTCGGTCTCTGGCTAAGGAACACAAACTTCAGAAGCCACTCTTTAAAATTTGGAAGTCTTTAAGGAAAGGCCTGAAATTAAGAATTTGCAATAGTGTAAGTCAATATCCTCTAAGGCCTCAGTCCTGTGTTTCCTACTCAAGAGTGTTAAAATTGCTATACTGGGTAAGACTAGCTTACCTAATATCTAGTCCCTTACAGCGCCCAAAAGCAGAAGCTTAGGGGGAAAAAAAAAAAAAATATATATATATATATATATATATATATATAAACAGAGCAACCATAAACAGATACTTCCCTAAAACACTTCAACAGCCTGTAGCTCAGCCTTCCTAAATTAAAACTGGGTCCTGGTAATTTTAGGGTTTATTAGGGTTAATTTTAGGCACATTTACTTCCCATGAAGCTCCCATTCACCCCTCGAACACACCCATCTGCCACCACTCCGCAGCGAGGGGCTGACGACCGTGGCTCTACCTGGCGTGGGGCACCGGATCCGGTCGCTTGCTCTGACCTGCCAACCCCCCTCAAGGCTCCTCACCACGCAGAGCACAAGGAGACCAACCGAGTCACCTTCTTCACATCACTGCATTACTACTCCACGTTACCACTGCATTACCACTATCCTACACCCTCAACAGTCATCTCTTCCCAAAACTGAGGAAGCACAGCCTGCAGCTGAGCCACCAAACCGCTCTGTAGCACCTCTGATCGTCCTGGTCACCCTTTTCCTGAACTCTCCAGCACCACCACACCTTTTGGAAGCACTGGGAACCAGACTGCCCAGATTTAGAAAGGCACACCACTGCGTTCACGGTGTTGTTCTCTGTTCCTCTCCTGATTCCTAATTCTGTTTGCTTTTTTGGATCACCGCTGAGTGCTGAGCTGACAGTTTAATGGAACTATCTATTACATCCCCACGATTTTATTCCTAAATAGCAACACACCACTCAGAGCCCATCATTTGTCTGTAGAGCTAGTTATTGCTTTTCCCCCCACGTGTTTCACCTCCCATTTATCGATATTGATTTCCCACAGCCACTACAGAGCCTGAAAACTGCAGTTCCTTAGCATTTAATAGACTCATTGCTTATTACTAGTAATTAGCATTCGCGAGCAGCCCTTCATGTGGCAAGCTGCATTTCTATGAGGCTTGGTCCTAGGCAGCAGCCTTTCAAAAATAACAACAACATCAAACGAACCATGGCTGGGTTTGGACACCTTCTTGGGGTTGGCTGTTTAATGAGAAATAGGAAGGAAGACCTGGTTCTCGCATGCGCGCTTCCATGTTGGCTGCAGCCAGGCTGTGCAGCCCATCGCTCAAACTCAAATGCAGGGCTGTGACTGACACGCTCTTTTTTCCAGCCTCCATCCTCCTGCACACGTTATTTATCAGTACTTGGAGAAGAGATCATTGTAGGAGTCAACTGCTTGAATCCTGATCGCAGAGGCACTCCATTATGACATTTTTAAATAAAATTGAGGTTTAATTATTGACTATTCAAATGAAATGGCATAATTTGGCCCTTCATTCTCTGAGAAGGTGACAGATGTACAGGCTTGTCTGTTTTAAAGTCAAGAGGTGTTTTATTTCTCCTGTGCCACCTGCTGAGGCAGACAACAAGTGAATTTTTCTTAAGCCAAGAGCTAGGCTATTGCACAACGTTGCAGTGCCACAACCACCAATAAAACAACTCATTCTCTAGTTGGATCAGATCAGCTCAATTTTCTTCCACGAGTCTTCGCACAGTCTGGCTCCCGGATATATATTATAAAGCACTATAGTACATCAAGTTCCCTGATAAACTCTATAAAGCATTAATGAGCTACCAGGGGTTTCTGGCATACAAACTAGCTGTAGAATAAACACAACGCGCTTACCGACGTTACCAAATTGTTTCAACTGGTTTATTTCCTGTTTGGAAAGACAAAAGCCCTACTCCACATTAGCTCAAACGCATTTCCTAGTTGTGTGAATAGATCAAACAAAGGAGGGAACAAAAACTAAGTAGGAATGTTAATGTTAATAGTAATATTTCTGCTTTCAGAAAACCAGAATTAAAAAATAAATAAGAAAAAAATGCCTGGTTTAAAACTTACTTTTACTTCTTTGTTTAGTACCAGACCTTTCAAGAGCCATTTTTGCTCATTAGCATCAGAATAGATGTCATCTCAGCAAGAACAATCCACATGGACAGAGAAAGTCTTACAGTTTAAAACAAAATAAATTTTAAAAAGCACCCAAAAGAGTCCCATTTCCCAAACTTACTATTCTCTCCTTCTGTAATTCTGCAGCAGCTCTTCCAAGATCTCCTCAGAGCAGGCGTGATGACATTGATGGGGAGAGGGGCCTGACCCCCGGGCTCGGAGCACCCCGCTCCCGGAGAGCCAAAGCTGCCGCCTCCCGCGCGGGGCACGCGGAGACGCAGAGAGGGAAGTTGTGCGGCGCAGTGCTGACTGCTCTTCAAAACGAAACCACGGTCGTGTCCGGAACTGAAGCGTCTATGTGCTTGGTCCCTGCTGGAGACTAAAATAAACAGAAATACAAATGCAGGAAACATGCAACCCTGCAACTCCTGAAATACCAGAAGGTCTTAGAAAGACGCAATCCCTCTTCCATGGCACTGCTGCACGTCTGGGGCGACTCACAGGGCACTTTTTCTTTGCATGTAATAATAAACCAGACAACAACAGACAAAATCATCATGCTACGTTACATCTTTTCCTCACGGTCCTCTGAGCATTTTATAAAACAGATCAGCACTACTCTACCTAGCTGGTAGAAGGAAAAAGCCAGGCAGAAGGAGATGAACTCATTCGTCCTTAGACAGCTAGTTAGCCACACCAGGGCCCAAAACGTTCCTCCGAGACAAGAGTTATCTCCCCTCGGCAGTGCTGCCGCTCTTCCTTCCCTTTTCCATCACTGATTGAAGAGGGAAAGCTCCCTGCAGCAACCACTTTCCCTGGACATTTCCTTCAGGTCCCAGTTACATTCGTTACCTCTCCTGGCAAGCACAAGCAGCTCTGCAGTCCATGAAATCCCCGGCTGAGGCAGCAGGCAGCCACCCTAATTCAGCTGCTCTGGTTTAACACTGTTAAGGGACTGACTCCTAGGTTTTGCTCCAAGCCATAGACAGGAAGGGATGAGCATGAGCTAAATGGGATAAAGGCAAGCGGGTTGAAAACCAGCTGCCATGAATTCTCAGTAACTGAGAACTTAACCCAAAACCCTTAATCAAAGGGCAAACTTAACTGTATTTTCTAAGCAGGTAACAAGCCCAGCAATACACCAAATTAGCAAAGACCTAGAGTACCTTCTTACCTCTGCAGAAGTGCATGCCACGGCCTAGAAATGTGGTAAGTGAAAAAACAAAAGAAAGATATAGTTGGAGATGCTACTGGGAACTTGGAACAAATCCAGTTTCATACCAGCAGGCAGAGGGAATAGGAAGAATTAAACTTTGGGAAATCCATCTGTAATTACAAGGTCTATCCCTACTTCAACTGGCAACTCAAAGGACTTCTCTTGAAAGCCTCCTTCACAAAGCAGCATGTCAGTGCTAAAAGAACAACTCTGAAACACACGTGATGGACAAGCATCTTTTTTCCTCCAAAAACTGATGTTGTCACCAGTGCGTGAAGTAGCCAGTCTTCTGTAGAACACTAGTAAATTCTGTATCAGAGTTGCATTTGATTTCATGCCTATCTCCCTGCCCCGAGTCTTTCTGTACATTCCCACAGCATCCCTCATACACCCCACCCCCCCCACCTGGCCTTCACATAAAAACAGCCACTGCAGAACAATTCAAGGAATCAGCAGCACGCCCGCCAATAACAAGTTCTAATAATGCATTTTCCTGCTCCTCCCCACGGCCTTGCTTCATTAGAGAGCCCCCCTCTGCTCTCTCCATACCAGAGCAAAGGGAAGCAGACAGGCATTTTCAACGTCACTCCAGACTCACTTGGGTTTCTGGCTCCCCAGCTGCTCCGCAGACACACAGAGGACTGGCTTCAGCACACCAGGCTTCCCTCCCGTGCCTCTGCGGAAGAGCTGCGCCCTAAGTCTTCTAACGGGATCAGACAGTGTAATCCAGTCCCTTTTCTCTTGTGGAAGGAAAAAGGTGAACAACTTGATCCAGTAGCTGAGTAATAGTTAAAAATATTTTTTAAAAAAACCCAAAGCAGCTGATGAAACCTCCAGAAGAGCCCACTTGTGTCTGCCCATACAACCTCGCCGCCTGTACCAGGGCCAGAAAGCCGAGCTCTCTGCTTTGCAGGCTCTGCACAGACCAGCATCCCTCTAGGACCCGCGATGAAGACGAGGGCTGAAGCTCACCTTTCAAAAGTTCTTCCCACAGGCTTGTTCATTTAGGGAAACAAAAAAAAAAAGGATGTAGAAAACCAAGTGATCATTATTTATTTATTTGAATAAATAGTACAACGGTCACAAACCATGCATAACACTCCTGCTGTGGTTTTTAGCACACATAGCATTGCATTGTAACTTGCTTACAGTACACAACTCCTGTCACAAAGCTGGATGTCTCCAGCATATGACAAGTCCAGAATTTTATCTGCAAGGCTGGTTTTTAGTTGTTAGAAATCCAGAGTAAACACTGTTAAAAACAGTAGAAAAGACTCTTAAAAATACATTAATACTGAAAGCACTGGGGTGTGGGGAAGAGGGGTAAGAAATCCTATAAGGTTTAACTGATTTTAAAAAATCTGCCACTGTTGGTTTTTCATCTTGAAAAACAGGATGCAGATGAGGAGTATCTGGGCTTTTTCTGTGGTAATACAGCTCACTGGAACTGAGTATGTCAAGCAGATGCACCTAAAAGGCAAGCTATATGGCCTGGAAAAGACAGACTTTCATGAAGTACTCACAGATGTGGAAGCATTCATGCTGCAGAGCGTTCAGCATCCCAGATGAACTCCAAGGATTCAGATCTACCCCCCTGGCACCCAGGGAACGTATCGGCAACTCCAGTAACACAAAGAGTTCATTTGTAGCATTAACTTATCTTTTCGAGAGGAAAAGAAGTAAGTATGATGCATATGTAAGAGAAAGGCATGGCAAAAGCAGGTATTTAGAGCAGCTTTACCTACTGCTCTTTCTGGAAACTGGACTGATTGGGGTGAAGCTCCAGTTCGTTTAAACCCACCCCGCTCCCAACCCAGTTAACAATAAATACAGCGTCTACAGGAGGAGCGACCTGGCTAGACAGCAAGGCGCCAAGGAAGGAAAAATGTGTTTTCCCTGGGCAACATTTACCCACAGACTTAAAAACGTAACAAAACAGGGTATGACACCTGCCCCCAACCTGTTCAGGGCGTCAAGGCTGCGATCCTGACTGCCAGGGACATTAACGGAAGGAATGCTGAAAGGGACCCTTGCCCTCAGGTTGCACAGGAGGGACTCAGGTTCTGCAGAGTGACCAGAAACACGTAATTGAACAAAGCAGAGACTCTCCTAAAATCTGCTGGTATGTTCACATCTGCTCACATGCCATGACGGTGCCAGCTGTACAATCCCATCTCAGAAACAGCCGTTCCCCCTCCCAAAGCCAAACTGCTCTTATCAATCTTCTCTTGTTATTTCCTGTCTGCTTCTGACATTAATATTGCATGTGATTTCAAAAACTAGATGCTCTGGAGGTCTCTCCCAGCAACTCAGAGAATATAAACAGCATTGGCACTTCCACATCACCTGAAGGGAGGTGGGCAGAATGACAGCTCTTTAACAGACTTGTTTCCCACAAATAACACTGCGTTAATCCGAGAGACCTTTCAGTGCAATCACCTTCCAGCCTCACAATAGCCCTATTTCACAGCATGAAAGTGAGACCAATTTCATTGACTCGCCGGGAGAGCTGACCCTCCAGGCCTCGGTGCCTCTGCAAGTCTCCTTTGCAATAATTGCTAGCATCGTGGTAGAGTCTAGTGACCCCATCAGCAATTCAAGTCCAATTGTTCTATGCTCGTATAAACAGCGAGAGGTCAGCTCCCTAAAAGACAGGCAAGCAGTGATTCCCCACAGAACCTTACAGAGTAGATAGGATCTGAATTTCTGATGGAAAGAAAGGGCAACTTACTTCCATCTTTATTTTGGAGGTGTGAGGGGAGGTGACCCAAATAATTCACATATTAGAACTCAGAACCCAAAAATATAAAACAAAGAAGCAGAAGCCCATTTCTTTCCCTCTGGGATTAAAAAATGTTTAAGGAGGGAAGGAGAAAATCCCGATTGTAAAATTATCCCATTCAAATAGCACATTTCCTCTTGAACTCAGAAGGGTAAATAACGTTTGGTGTAAGAAATCCAGTTTTAGGCCAGGAAGATGCCTACTTACAACAGGACTCGAGTGAGCCCGTGGAGCAGAGCAATGCTACCTGCTCCCTTTTTGGGGCACTCTGCTTAACATTTCCCACAAAATTAGGTCTACCCACAAAAGAGAAGTTGCTGCTGTGACACACAAAAGCGGTAGTCAAATCTCTCCCCCGTGCACTCCAAGGAAAGGAATGCTATCCTATGCATATGCCACAAATCATTTACTCTGGAAATTACAATCCCATTTCCTTCGCACAGCTCTCCTCAAAAATCTGCTGACAGCTCCTGCTCCAGCACTGCCTTCTTGTACACCCTGCTGCTCCTAGCACAGCCCCACCAGGAACAGGCTGCGGGTGAGACCTGTTAAGTACTCTGAGGTAACTCGAGTCTACCGGATAAATCTAGCAATCCTTTTGTTAAACAGATGCCCTCTAAAATCCACAACAGCTTGGAAGTCGAGAGGACTGGGCCAGAGCCTAGCAGAGTATTTCTGGGGATGGCACAGGGCAACTCGATAACATTATTTGAAGCGTAACGGATCACTGAGGAGCTTCCCGTTTGCCTGCACTGTGTCTACCCCACGTCTTGCATGGCCCAGTGCAACCCATAAGTACAGGCAGGCTCTTATTTATGCAGGAATTCAGTTTTACTCCTTAGGAAAGGCAATAGATAGAACTGTTTACAAAAGCCTGACCCCCAGAACTGTAGAGCTGCCAGTAAGTCCAACAGGAATGAACGTGACCCTTTAGCTCAGCTATGTGGAATGAAGAGTCAGCCTTCAAACTGCCCAGCTCGTTATCTCCCCTGCTTCTTTCAGAAAGGGCTGGGGGCAAGATGCATTAATCCAGCCTGAGCCTATCTGACCAGCTCCTGACTGACCCAACTGAAGCTGCGTGCTTAACGGATGATGGGGGCTCTAGCAACCAAATTTCTCCTAGAAAGGAGATGAAATAAAAAATAGATGTCAAAAGATTAGCTGGTCATCCCACTGCAAGACTTACTCTGTGTAAATACGGAATGGAAATAACACTGAGTAGCATGAGGTTAACACAAAAACTGAAGCTTTTGCCATTAGCTTCAGACAGTGCCTGTCATTCCCCTCAGCCCCACCCACCCAACAGAACATACAAAACCTTATTTAACAGAAAAGGCTCAGCTTCTAAATAAACTTCAATGCTGATTTTCTATTGCTAACACTTAAGTCTGAAAAATCATCAAATGCCAGTTGCAACCAAGGAATACGCAAAAGAAAGTCTACTGCAGAATCAAGAGTGTCCAGCCACGAGGAAGGTCTCACGTCTTCCCTGCTTATTCTAGTAGTTAGTGGTGTATTTCCTTTATCAAAGGAGCATTTGTTGATCATAACAAACAACAGATCAAAGAGTATCTTCTGGTAAACATGTGAAATATCTACACATTTTCAAGTGACCTAGAGAATACACATGCATAATTTTTAGTGGGATTGTCATACAAACACCTACAGACAGGCCACACCAGCTGTGGAAAGAATGCATGAAGTATAGCATAAGGCACAACGGGAGTGTGCAGAGGGTGTGTTTATTGTAATTTCTGCCTAAGGAGGTTGGAAGGATGAAGACTTCAGCAGCTTCCAGGATCATTCAACGTTCTTGTACTTTGTGAACAGGTTGTATAGAACCCTGAGGGTAGACTTCAGATCCAAGTTGACAACATCTGTGGAAGAAAAGGAAAAATCCTTAATTTCCTTTTTGCTCTCCCTCATTTCTCCTCAAAGGAACAAAAGTCCTGAGCTGGTGGGATGGGCAACAAAAAACCCCAGAGTTCGGATCTCCCCAAGTCAAGCTTTTTAGATGTCCCTTAGGATGCATTTCAGAACACCTTCACGATAATACAGGCACAGCTAACTTCTGTGGGAAATGAGGGAAGATAATTCCCTTCCCTCATCTAAAATTGGTTACAGAGAAAGTCTACTTCTGTTTGAGAGCTGGGACAAAGGCTTTGGGAAATCCTACCAATGACTTCACTGGCCACAGAAGCAGCACACGAGCAGCCACACGCATCATATGAGATACTGAACCTCACACATCCACAGCTCTGCAATGATGCAGTCCACGAATGAACAAAGCAGACTCAAAGCTTTCTACCACTTAATATCCCTTCTTCCTACGCTAGCCCAGGGAACAGGTCAGGAACGGTTTGCACCAAAATGCTTTTCTGCTAGCACCTCCCAACCTAGTACTAGAATAAAATGCCAGGAAATACCACAATGTTGTGGTTTAACCCCAGCTGGCAACTAAGCACCAGGCAGTGTTCTGCTCGCTCCTCCCCCTGCCCAGTGGGATGGGGAAGAGAACTGGGGGCGGGGGGAAGAGTAAACCTCGTGGGTTGAGATAAAGACAGTTTAATAGGACAGCAATGGAAGAGAAAATAATAATGATAAAAGAATACAGAAAGCAAGTGATGCACAATGCAGCTGCTCACCACCCGCTGACCGATGCCCAGCCTGTCCTGAGCAGTGATCTGCCCCCAGCCAACTCCTCCCCGGTTGCTGTGTCCAGGACAATGTCCTACAGTCTGGACTAGCCCTTTGGCCAGTTGGGATCAGCTGTCCTGGCCGTGCCCCTCCCAGCTTCTTGTGCCCCCCCAGCCCGCTCGCTGGCAGGGCAGCACGAGAAGCCGGAAAGTCCTTGGCTTAGTGTGAGCCCTGCTCAGCAACAGCTAAAACATCGGCGTGTCAGCAACGTTGTTCTCATGCTAAATCCAAAACGCAGCACTGTGCCAGCTACTAGGAAGGACATTAACTTTATCCCAGCCGAAACCAGGACACACAGACATGTAATCCAGGGACTGCGAGCAGAGGTATAGCACGGAGAAGGCGGAAGACATGGAAAGAAAGGTTGGATATAATATGTAAGAAAGGAGGAGGAGGAAGCAAAAAATACAATAAACAATACATATGGAAGCAGAAGTAAAGAAGAACAGATAATTAAAACCTCATTTAAAGAACTAGGAAGACAGCAAACAGTTAACAGACTAAGTACAGTTAATGTGAGGTCCAGGGGAAACACCTACTTCGTGTTTTGAAGAATCCTTGCCCCGACCTCTCCACCCTTCCCTCCCACTCCACACTGGGTAACACTCTACCCCCCACACTTCATTTGGTATTTTCAGCAACCTCTCCACCTTTTCTTTCTAACCTTTTTCCTGTATTATTTTACATATTTCATTTATGATTGTATTTTGCATTTGCAAAAGAATCTTGTCCTGCCCCCAAAACAGGAAAGATCCTAACTGCTGTAAAGTAATACACCCTGACCAAAGAGATCTCTCACCTGCATAACTGATCTATGAAGCACATTTCTAATTTTTCCAGGTCTCAGAAAGTTTCTTACCACCACAGCATTCTCAGTAAGGTAACAGCCACCATCAGCACTGATTCCTCTGTACCAAGACCCGGTTCCCTCAGAGACGGATTTAAAAGGCAAATTTCGCCATGGGAAACAACACTTTGCAACAGCCCTGCATTTCCAGAGCTGGGAAATCAAGGCAAATATCTGGAAGAGAGACAACTACCAGCAGATTTGACTCATTGATGCTGGAAGTCACTTTTGTTTGCTAAACAATTAACCAAAATATTGCTGGCACTATGAAAAAGCCAGAAAAACCCCGGCCCAAAGAGTCAGCTCTGCAGTGGTCAGAGATTTGTCGTGTGTATTTGCCCCATTCCTCCCGAAGGGTTTTCCCTGCCCCATGCCACCCGTTTTCACCTGCCCACTGAAAGCAGGATGGGTTTTTCCCTGAGCCACCGTAAGCTCCATCTCAACTGACACGGCGTGAAACGGTGTGATCAAGGCTTGCAGGGTGCAGTTCCTGCCTCCGGCTGACATCAGTTCAGAGGTAGGAACTGTCCGTGCTCTGAACCAGGATCAAGGTGCCCCTGGAGAGAAACAGAAATCTGGAGGGGAGAGCAGAAGCATCGCTGGAAGCCAGAAGCACAGCCAGGAAACCAGGGCACGGCCCAGGGAGGGAGGAGCTGGGAGTTAAGAGGCAGCGAAGTGCCAGAGGAAGAGCGAAGGGCACCAGGGAAGAGCAGGAGCAGGGGCTGGGGGGGCCCAGACCGGCAGCACCGCGCGGGCAGGAGTGACCACCCGCCCTTGTGGAGGCCTTTAAGGCTGAGTCCTCCTAACCTCTGGCAGCAGTTTGAGCTAGGAACCTGCTGCTGATCACCCCGGTGACTACCCGGGGGTGCGAGAGATAGGGGAGGCCTCATCACTAAAAGGAGGAATGGACCCAGCTCTTATTTGGCAGTGTAATGACATGCAAATTGAGGGTCAGAAGGAACTATTGTGGTCACACAGTCTGATCTCGCGTACAACACAGTCCTTAGAGAACTTTACCTTGGAAATCTGGTATTAAGCTTATGAACCAATCTGTGGCTGAATTAAAATAAAAGCTTAACATTGCATGTTTTTCTTTTTTTCCTTTTTCCATCTTCCAGTGGTGGAAATTCCACCTCCATCCCTTGACAATTCAGACCGATGGTTAATTACCTTCACTGTTGCAAAAGTTATACTGTAATTTTAGTTTGACATTTTCCTAACTTTCAGACCTTGTTATGCCTTCGTTTGCTGCCTTAAGGAGTATGGCAGTGTGAGATGCATCCTCCCTGTGTGGGCGATTACAGCGTTCCTTATTGATCAGTGTCTAACAGGCATTCCCAGGAATGAGAATATTCCCAGACTCCCATTTCTTATTTTAAGATGAAGCACACACAGTCGTTACATTATCAACCACAACTAACAAAAAGTTAACTGAAAGTGGTCATAAATCATCAAAATAGTTTAAAATATTCCATTAATTTAAAACTTTCATGCTCCATAACAACCCTGTTAGAGGCTAATAAATTAATCCAGTACAACAAACTCTTGCTGCAGTAACTCAGCATCAAGTTCTGCTGCTGGCTCAATCAATCAATCGGGCTGAGAGAACAGAGAAGAGGAGCTGTCCTGTATGCTCCTATTTTTGTTTATCACCCGCACAAAGACACACCGAAACATTAGACGAGACCTCTTTCTTGCAAGCACTGCAGAAAGCATGGGCTATAGAAATTAAAATGGTGATGTTCTGCTCTAGAAAACGTTTTACATGAAAAACATACAACTAATTCAAGAGGCATTTGCTACCCAATTCATGCTGAAGGACATGGATTCACCTAACAGGTTTTCCAGCCTATTTGGGAACGAACAATAGATGAGTATGGCATTAACAGAGTATACCACACACAAAACTTTCTGCAGAGCATCAGAGTCTGTGACAAAATGAATTCTTGTTCTAAGAAACACATATTACATGGCTGTACCGACTGTCAAGATCCTACAGAGCATTCGATGAAACTACAGTGACAAGCAAAGCCCAAGATGTTACTGTCCTCTCCACAGGGGCAGCTTTTCAAGAGCAACAGTCAGTTTTACAGGCGATTCCAGCCACACAGCCACCTCACAAGAACACTCTGACAGCTGTGAACTACTGCTGTGGGGAAGGGGTACACATGCAGAAGAGGAAGGAATACACACAAGAGACCATACATCCTGCAGCAGCGAAAAGGAATGTTCTGTGAGCTAATCTGGCTCTCTAACCTCCATTAATAATTGAATTTTCAATCAGTGAAACACTTAAACATATTCTGCTGCTTACTGAAGGTACACACCTTGTCCAGAGCAAACAAAAGATCTGCTATAATGTTCTACCACTCATGGTAGTGTAAGGATATAAGATAGCTTATGGGAAGGTAATCGCCTCTGTTAGATCAACTGATGAAAAGAAAACCAAAGAAAGGACAAGCTTTCAATGGAGAAGTCTTCTCCTAGGTTTTTAACATTTTCTGTCTCTCAAAACAGGCTTATCTAGTTTACCTAGTCGTCTAATGCAATCTCTTTAGCCCTTCCACTCAAAAAATTGCCATTCCTGATTGTGCATTCATATTTTTCCAGTTTCCTTGTCCTCCTCATATACGCACTGACCCAGCTCCCATACCCAGAACACTCCTTTACTTCCCCAAGTTAGTGTCTTGTTTCACCGAATTCTTTAGGACCACTTTTCATCCCCAAATTTAAAAGAAGAGCACTGACAGGATACATCTGTATTTAGTATTGTCTTTTGCCTTTTTTCCCCACTATAACCAGCTCCACTACCCGTTAACCTATTTACTATCACCACTTTGTCTCATTTTAAGTCAGACTCAACATTTCTCGGGGGCTCCTCATTTTTCTTTGTTCTGCAGAAGCCTCTACCACATATGTGGTTTGCAACACCAGGAATTAAAATTGCTCATTTAGCAGTCATAAAGTTTTAATTCCTCTTTTTATCCCTAGTGCAAGCCACAATGCAGCCCTCATAATTAATTAATTTCAAGGTTCAGAGACTTTAAAGGAAAAAGTTTATACACTTTACAGTTCTGACTCCCAAGTCAACATAAATCAAGAAGAGAGTTTGCTACTGCTTCTCCTAAAAAAATCAAAAACCTTTCAGTTATCTGTCACTGAGATCTGATCACAAGAGTCCAGACTAGCGCTAACTGTGAGAATTGTGAGAATTAGACCACGAAAAGCTCCCTGCTCGGATTGTTATTGAGAATACCAACTGAATTGATAATAGAGTACTGAACTGCTCTTGGATCATTCACTAAAGCTGGACTTGTACACCTCAGAGAAGAACCACAGGTAAGGATACACACCAGACACAGACAACAAATCCTCTGGGAAACTGTCTGGGGGCACGTTTACAGCTGCGCGTTGCGGCACTACTGCTACCGCCTGCGGATGGAGCTGCGCTTGAAACGCACCTGCTGTTACGTCTTTGTACACAGGTTAAGCTACACGGCATGTCCATACCTTCAGGGCGAGCTTTTGGTTTCTTCAGTCCTCCATCTTGCATCAACTCAAAAGCAAAGGAAACATTATGGACCTGAAAGAGGCAAAGTTATATAGGCATTAGAAACCTTTAATGAAATGTTTAAATTGTTCTATACTTGACATAGACAATGATAATTCTATTTAAATCAATATTAGACATTTACATGTTTAAGCATGGCAGAAAGTACGTATGGCAGACTAAGAAATGCAAGCTTGTATTACTGTAGGGCAAATATTCACTTTTTGATACAAAGGAAGTAATGTAAGATTTCCCAATTTCAAGCATAAAAATGTGACTGGGTACCACACGAAGCAGGAAACCCCACAAAGCCCTGATCTCAGTCTCTGTGGCAGAGGCCAGAGAGCTGCATTTGGCTGCATCCTTCCTGCCTGCACCCAAGATCAATTATTTCCAACTACGAGGCAAGTGATCACTCATCACCCAGGCAACAAGGGACGTAACAGAAGTACGTAACTGAACAGAGATTAGAAAATACATACGGGTGTGTAAGAAAGAAGAAATAAGGACACTAAGCGGAATTATTTTCGAACAACATTAGTCTTTTCTTCATTATTATCAGCTGCATTTCCAGCAACATCAACATCCTATCACCAAGGAGCCAGGCTGCTTGTTGCATGACCTTGTGCCAGCCCCTTAGTCTTGTGGCGCTCTGGCTTCCTCTACTTGAAAACAAAGATAAAAGTCAAATTAAGTTTCTCTAATGAAGCAAATGCTTCCAAAAATGCGCGGTGGTGACAGTTCCTAGACAGAGTGTGCAGTGAACACGCAAAACAAGCTAGGCACAATTGCACAGAAAGAGCTTCCTGACCAAGCCACCGGGGATCCTACGTGAACATAAAGCCAGAGGAAAGAAAATGGACAAAGGAAAACTGCAAGGAAGGGGGTGTCTTCTTTTAATCTCTCCTTTGAGGAGCGAGAGCTATGGTTTAGAGAGATCTGCATAGCAGCTTCCTCGTCCACACTTACTGAAATTTAAGCAAGGCAATTTGGATTATGAATTCTGTGTATTTTTGTTACTGCAAACGACAGTTCTGGAGATACATAGCAAGGGAGAGAGATTTAATTAAAGCTACTCATCTTGAAAATCAGGGAGTAACGTGTACAAAGCTCCCCTACAACAAGGAAGAAAGGCCCCTTTCACTGGCACTTATTACTCGGGACTTTATATATCTCTTTTTTTTTTTTTTTTCCAGCTATAGTTCCTCCTCATTCATTGTAACGAAACCAATCACTTTCACAGTGAAAATATATTTTCCTTTCCCAAAAATACAGAGTCTACTTCTCCTTCTTTGATTTACAAATCCCCTTTCCTCAAGGCAGAGTCTCCACACAAAACTTCAACATTACTTCAGGAATATTGGACAATCTTTACGAATTTGAACTGTTAACAACAAAATCACAACTGAACAGGTGCTGGCTACAACTCAGCATTCTGCATCTCTACAAGGGCAAAAGTTCAGGATGCTAGGATAAGAAAGCAAGAGAAAGCTATAAAGGAGAGCTTGTAGGAGACGTAATAGATAACCATTTCCCACTGCTCCATCAAGTTCCTGTGCAGTATACAACACTCAAAATGAACTAATCCCCATCCTATCCACAAACCCAACACCTAAAGAAGCCCCTCTTACCAGAGCCTGCTTTCCTGCCTTCAGGGAGTATGTGTTAAGCACTCGTCTCACCATTAACACTAGGAAGGACACAGGAGAGTGGGGCAAGTGTGGGGCTAAGAGCAAGTCACTTATTTCCTCTCCTTCCATCTCTAATACCCTGATCATGAGTAAGACAATCTAAGACTGCAAAGAATCCACTCTTCTTCCTCAAAGCTTGTTTTGTCTGAAAGGTAGCAAGTCATTTCCTCCTTACTGAACAGAAAGAAATATCCAAAAAAGACAAGCTAGCACATTCTCTCAAAAGTTAAACTCAGCAACGTTCCTGCAGGAACTGGACACAGACCCAGATGTCTGTGCTCACAATTGACTTCAGACGGGCAATTTGTGTGCTCCCTCCCTGGCAGGATCAGGGCATCCATCCCGGCTTTAGATCAGCTCCAGCACATGTTACCTGTGAGCACTCAACATACAGTTTCTAACCCCAGATCAAGATCGTGGCCTGGGTACCACCTCTTCTCATTTACATATCAAGTAATGATATTTATTCACTTGGTTTGTCAGAACATTAAACTACAGAAAAAGAGCTAATGGGTATTAGGCAACTGATAATAATGAGATTAGGGGGCAGTTTTTAGGGATGCCATTCCTCAAGTGACCTTGAGAAGAACCTCTGTCTCCGTGTCAATGCCAGGGTGCAGGATGCAGCTAAAGCAGAGCTTCCCATCTCTCACCTTTCGCCTTTCTTGCCTATTTACATGGTACATACTGGGCAAGGCCAGGCATCAGCTCTGCTGTCTTAGCACAGTAAGGCACAATCCCTGCACACAAAACCCCGTCAGGCAGTACTACAATTTAAAAAATCACTTTGATTATGCAAAACACTACGCAGTACAAAGCACTTATTACCGATTTATTCATTCCGGATATTCATGAGCTTTATGTGACATTTGATGCTAGTAACAGAATACCTTTCCTCCTTACCTATGGGGAATTTACCCATTCATTTCACAAGCAACTTTTAGTGGTATTAACTGTCAAGTGTCACAGCCAGTGCATCTTTGCTACAAGCTCCTGAAGAGAAGAATATACCAGGTTCTGATTTACTGCACACAAAGAGAAAGGACACAAAGACTGGAGAATATCATGTGGTAGCAAAACAGAAGAACCTGGAGTTTCTACCCACCTTTTGATCAAAACTTTCAGGTGTTAAGTAGAAGTTGTGAAGTGGAACAAAATAGTCTTCAAGGAGACCCATGAGCAAAACCAAGTAAACACCATCTGCAAACTGAATGGAAATACCGATGACCTTCTAGGTGAGAGCATGTTTTCAAATAAGCATTCACAAACAAGCAGAACAAAGAATGCTCGGCCCAAATCATGTTCTTTGATTTCTACCAGGGCTGTTTGCTAGCACAGAGGTGTAAGATGGCTCAGGAGTCACAGACTGCTCTTTCAGGCAGGGCAAGGAACTGACAGCAAGTGCAACAAGCAGTTGGGGCTTGGTTCCCTCTGCTCCCGGGACTCCCCTCTACCCTTGCAATCACCAGTGCAGCTGAGCAAGCTAAACCAGGCCTTCCTTAAGAGCCTGTTGATATAGCTGCATTCTTGTCAGTTCTCTTAAAAAAAAAAAAAAAAGCACAGGATACAAGGCTTTCTCCCTGCATCTGGTAGCATTACTCCCCCTATTCCTATTTCCTGAGCAAAACAAGGAAGCCAATCAGCTATTGCTATGGTATTAACCCATGCAAGATTATGTGCAAATGACTATTTAAATTACTTACATGCAGTAAACAGCTCTAAGCAGAAGAAATTAAAAGCAATTCACCTGGGACTTATCTACAATTTGTACTCCTTAGTTGTGCAGAGTATTTGGTCTGAATAGGCAGGGACTGAAAACAAGATCTTCTCTATCTCCAGCTCCTTACTTACTTAACTAGACTACTAAACACTTTGGGGTGAGGTTAGAGTATGTTCTTGCTTTTCCTCACATTCATTTTATTTGCTTGAGGAATCTTGCCAACTTCACTATAGTATTTAACAAAGCTTTTTCGATTTGAAAAAAAAAAAAAAAAGATTTCCTGGGAAACGTGTTTGCACATTATATGCTCCCAGTCCTATTACAGTACCTGGTCATTTCAACCACAATCCCTCTTTAAGTTCTGTGTGTTGGACATTCAAATCTCTGCCCTGAATCAGAACTTGAAATTAAGTCTCCCCTGACACAGGTAGGAAGTTTTAACTTCATGAAATATTTTTTTTTCCAAGTCAAAATATATTGTTTACAGTTTCAGTAAATATTAAATAATATACTAAATACTTTCAGCAGTACTATTCAGTATTCCTACCAGATAGGTTAATTACTTACTGGCTAAGTGGGGGTAATGTTATATATTTCTAACAGATTTCTCACTTGTGATCCTGACGTGGCTATGTGACATCCTCTAACCTTTTTAGAAGTAAATTGTTGGGTACTCTCCAGGCATTAAGCAACAATTTCTTGTGACAGATCAGATCAGTCACCCATTTATTTCAGCAAAGCTATAAAATATCAGTGAATGACTGGTATTAAACTAAGCCAGGCTCAAACCAATTACCCATACTCCTGGTATAATTCTCTAGATGTCATGCTTACTTTTTTCCCCTGGACAATAAGATAACCATCTCTCCACAGTTCAGTGAACTCTGGAAAGAATATCTGCTTCTGCTTAGCCAAGCTCATGCCTGAGAAGTGCTTAATTTTATCTGTAAAGTGAGAGCTACCGCACTGACACTGAAATTCTCAGTTCAGGTTTCCAAGCATATTGGGTGCCCAGTTCTGCAGTACAGAGAACCCCTCAGAGCAGGCGGTGGTGGCTGACAGTCGCCTCGGCAGCTTTAAACAAACCGACCTGGGTACTGCCGGCAGTTGAGCCACCGCAGCACAGGAGCTCCCAGTCGTTAATCCCCACTGCTGGGAAGCGAGCACCGTGCGTGTGCTCACAAGATAGAGGAGGACAGGGAGGCCTTTGCTGCAACAGCAGAATTGTTCCCAACCCCACTTTGATGTGATCAAAGGTGGCGCTGATAGCTCTGTGCTGCAGCACAGCGCAGCCCTCACTGCTCCGCAGCCACAGGCAGCTGTTAAGAGCTTACACCAGTTCATCACAGATCCCCAGGGCTAGAAAAGACACAAGCCACCACCCACCCCTAACTACAGCTTTGCAGCCCTCTGCTTCAACCCCCGAGACAGGACGCCCTCAAATCCGGCCACATTCTACACTCATTAATATGGCCCTACTAAAAATCCAAGAATTTCACCTTAGAATACAAATCAACAGCAATATGAAGTGTGTGCAAACATGAGCAAAGGCAGCAAGCATCAGTGAATGTCACTGTTACTTAAAAACCAGAGCCCTGAGCCCACAAATTAACATGCCCAAAGATAAACAGTTCCGTAACAAGGCGTTATGGAGCGAGGGCCTAGGTTTGGAATTCACACAGATCACATATAAAAAGACAAAGTCTCCTACCTGGGTTTCTAACTCGGTTACTTCCAAATTCAGTTTGTTCAAGTGTTTGTTCACAAAGGTGATCAGAGACTACAAAAGAAAACACCAGAACCAGCGATGTTAGATACTACAGTCAGCGCCTGTGTGAAAAGGTTAACATAATCTTTCAAGACATTTTTTAAAGATTAATAAATATGCATGTGTGCTATCTGCTTTTGCATAAGTAAGTACATAAAACTGCAGACAACTCAGCGGTATAGCTATTTTTGTTGCACCATACGCCAGAAGTCACCAGATGGTGCTATTACATCCAGCTTACTAGCTCCTTTTCCCAGCACATAAAACACACTTGAGCGTCGGGGGAAAACGCTGCGATGACATTGGTTGTTTTGTGGGTTCTTTGTGAAAATGAAGCAAGCAGTAGGTGCATTTAGTGTCCACGCTGATCTCTTCAGGTTCCTGGAGAAGACCCATGGCCTGGGAGCAAGGCATCAGCAGCACGGAGCTAAGACTGCGGAGAGAAGTGCTCCACACACCTCTGCTCCTGGAGGACGTGTGCGTAGCAACCAGCAAATCCCAGCCAGGATGTAACCCCAGGCTGGCATTTCTGTTCCCGCAGGACACGGAGATGTAAGATCCTGCTACTGTGAGCCAGGTACGTGCTCAGGTACTGAGGCCCAGAGATGTGCCAGCCTGCTCACATCACCTCCACAAGGGACAGAGCTGGGTGTTAACGCCTTTAGCACATGGATAGATCTCATTTATTCTCTATCAACTTTAAAAACACTCTTGTAGAAGATGTTTCAGACTGGAAAGCTGAAGTCTTCCAGAGACTTCCAAGCAGTATTTTAAATGTGTTCATCCTCTGTTTCATGTGAAGCGAGGGGCAGATTACACACTGATCTTTGCATGTCACTGTTCTACAAACAGCTGAACAGCCAGGCTGGAACTAGCTGATGGGACAATGCGGAGTCCCGTCCTTATGTGTTCTCTAAAACTAACCACAGCTGCAGAGCTCAACAGCTACTTTACCCTCTGCTCTGCCCAGCACAAAGAGCCATGTCAGGAATATGTCTGGAGAGGTGGGCTTTGTGATGATGCTCAGCCTTGGAGGAGAGACCAGAGGACCATATGAATTAATGTAAGTAGAAAAGTCCTGGGACAAAAGCAACTCTTCTGTAAGATTTATTTACATATTTGCCAGTCAGAGAGGGACCTGGGGGTGCTGACTGCCAGCGGCTGAACAGGAGCCAGCAGTGTGCCCAGGTGGCCAAGAAGGCCAATGGCATCCTGGTTTGTATCAGCACTAGCGTGGCCAGCAGGGACAGGGAAGGGATCTGACCCCTGTGCTCGGCACTGGTGAGGCTGCCCCTCGATGAGTGGGTTCAGTTTTGGGCCCCTCACTCCAAAAAGGCCATTGAATGACTCGAGCGTGTCCAGAGAAGGGCAACGGAGCTGGTGCAGGGTCTGGAGCACAGGTCTGATGGGGAGCGGCTGAGGGAACTGGGGGGGTTTAGTCTGGAGAAGAGGAGGCTGAGGGGAGACCTCATGGCCCTCTACAACTCCCTCAAAGGAGGGTGCAGAGAGGGGGGATGAGTCTCTTGAGCCAAGGAACCAGCGCCAGGACAAGAGGGAATGGCCTCAAGCTGCGCCAGGGCAGGGTCAGACTGGCTCTTAGGAAGGATTTCTTTGCAGAAGGGGTTGTTGGGCGTTGGAATGGGCTGCCCAGGGCAGGGGGGGAGTCCCCATCCCTGGAGGGGTTGAAGAGTCGGGTTGACCCATCGCTGAGGGATCTGGTGGAGTTGGGAACGGTCAGGGTGAGGTTCATGGTTGGACTGGAGGAGCTTCAAGGGCTTTTCCAACTGAGATGATGCTGGGATTCTGAAAATTATTTATGGGTGAATCACATTTCAGGGCACTGTGGAAAATATCTTCCAGTCATGGAAGATCCTCTTTAGTACAGGAACGAGCTGAAAACCAAACAGCAAGTGCTTCCTGGGGAGAGCGAGGCTGAAGACACATGCGCAACTCTGGCTGCTGCTGAGCCCAGCAAAGGGGCCACCACCGCCAGTGGCTCGTTAGCCCACGTGCAGCCCAGCCCCTCCTCGCTGGAGGACAGCACCTGGGATATCACAGTCTGTACGACTGTCCAGTCGGGATGAGCTGTGCCACTGCGAACACTTTGCAGAGCAGCTTGTTCTAACCTGCGTCACTCTGAATCTAAGCAGCTCTACGTAGAAAAGCTTTGGCTGAGACACCAGAGTAGTGAGACAAGCCTGACCGAAGCCAATGAATCTAGGTATTGCCTGGCTTTGAAACAGTGATCTCAGGGATAAACACCCTTTTCACTCTTTCAGAATCCCTTTTTGCTATTTTCCAGATCTTTCTGGGCATCTTTCCAAAAGCATAAGAAAAAAAGAAATGTAGAAAATAAAACCTGAATTTTAGTTTTTACCTTCTTGACTACGCTGAGTTTGTCCGGTGCATGATCAAAAAGTGTGTCAAAGGCATCACGCTCTGGTTTTAGGGAAAAAAAGAAAATAAATCAATACACCTCCAAGAGCCAAGCTTAAAGACCTTTCTCAGAAAGCCACATAAGAGAGTCAAGGTAAAAGTTATCACCCTACTTCGGTGTTTAACTAAATGCCAGAGCAAACTCCCCTGGGGATGTGAGAGGTAACTGACAATAAACATGGCATTCACCGATTTCCCTTTTCTGTCATTCATATTCATACACAAAATATGTAGGTGGAAGAAAAATCACCATGATCACAAATTTTCACTATGCCCCAATCCTAGCTTAAACAACGAGCCACTGAAACACCCCCTGGTTTTGGTGCACTACAGCTACAGTCACAGCTATGGTTGCATCCACGGCTCAGCGTCAAAATCAGGGATTCATTTGGTTAATTTAAAGTTCCTGGTAGTACCCCTGACTTCAGTAAAGCCTAAAACTGAACACGAGTGAAATCTGACTCAGCAGTGTATGAAGAGCAAAGCTTACATACGGTATGAAGATTTAAATTACGTTTAGACCTTCAAAGCATTGTATAATGATATCTAATCCAACCTAAAATCTACTAAATTGACTGTATTAGTGCAACATTTCACATTGTGGCAGATTTGGGCTGACTGAAATTTTCCAAACACTGAGTTTTCTTGACAACAACTGTCATCATCAGGTACAACAAGAAAAAATTAGAAAAGTAATCAATTGCAGTTATCTTCTTTAAAAAAAGGCATAAAGATGCTGGAAAAATGTGTGGATTTTAAGTTGTAAAAATTTTCAACGTAGCTTTTAACAGTTTTTTCAAGTTCAAATAATTTTTCTTTACAGAACACATTTTAATAGCTTTCTATTTTTAAATAAACAAACATATTTATTATCCAAATTCCTTTGGTATCTGAAGATATGTTATTTAGTCCCTAGAGTCCCCTGACATTACTTATTTTCTGAGTACCTTATTAATTATTAATGTAGATACTCTGCAAGAGGGGGAATGGTAGCATTCACCTATTATAACTGGGGAATAGAGAAACTAAGTAACTTGTTCTTCATCACACAGAGTCCTTCACAGGAGCCCACATCTCTTTGGTGAGAAGTGGTGACTTCATGCCACTAACAAAACTAAATGCAAAAAGAGAAGCCTCTTGGCAGCAACACCAAAAAAAAAAGGGTTTTGTTTAGAAGACCAGATCTACGGTTGGTAAGGTCTAAACTCTAAAATCTAGTGAAGAAGGAGGAGGTAGGATACTCCATGCAAAGGAATTGGAGAGAGCTGAAAGTGGACAGATAAATAGAGCTTTCTTAGACCTCGTACCATGCACCTTTGCTTCAGTAAGCTTCATGTATTCATTTATATAAAGATTAAATGGTCACCTTACGAAGAAGGTGTAACTCTTATTGCTGGGGGTTGCAAGGATTTTTACTGGAAAGCCACTAACAACAGTACTAGGAAATATTGCCCTGTGCAGCATTTTTGCTATTCATTACTTACAAATGAAAACAAACCAACAGAGACCAGTCTAAAGAGCACAAGCAGTATACTGGGTGATCTGGTTCTACCCATTACACTCCACATCTGTGTGGAGTAACAAAACCAGCCCCCACAATACATTCCAGCCCCACAGAATTGCTCAATCCATCGCCTTGATCTGCTGAAGGAAAACAGACAAGATTTCTGTGCCTGACATAAATAAAAAAAACAATTTCAGAGTCAACTTTGTTACTTACCAAATCTTCCCATCATCATCCTGCAAGTCAGAGCATTCAAAAATATTGGGTTAGTTCATGAATAATCACATTGAAAAGACAAGACTATGGTCTTAACGGGCCTTTTCCTGCACGATGCCGGGGGCTAACCCACTCCTACCAAGCGAGGAGGCTGAGCGTATCGCAGCCCAGACCCAACCTGCTGCAGGAATGTCCCCAGCAGAGCACCAGCCCTGTCACGGGGATCCATTTGAAATGAACGGAAATGTGTAATTAGGTTTTAGGCGTGATGAGGACTTCTTATGCTTAACTATTTTTATGATGAAGAGTGAATGAACAAACGTACTCCTGAGCACAGTTTCCACAAACGCAGTCGTCAGACACTCCACCACACAGCTCAGAGGGAGCAAGGCTATCTATCTCACTATAATCTGCCTTCTCTGAAGAAGGAAAACATACATCATATCTGGATCTTATGTAAATAGAACTGCCACAGATGAGTTATATACACAGCCAGTGACATCACCAGACATATGCAGATGTTTATCAGCTGAGAATCAGGCCCTGATTTGCCCAGAGGAATTTGAAAGCGTTCAAGTGAATGCTGGATTCTGCTGATGGTTGCATTTTCCATAGCTGTACTTGTATCTGGGTATGCCACGCATTAAACAGCAAATCTCTTTATATTGTGTAGTATTAAATAACTTAATAAAATACATGTATAAACACACACGCAAATCCGTAAACATCTTTCTTGTTAAAAAATGTCTAAACCCCACTGCGCCGATTACATCTTACAAACCACATCTGACGGAGAGGACGAGCTCACTACATTGTCCCAGAGCACAGGAGTGAGGGGAGGAATTTTGGCCCACAGACCTAAGGCAGAGCTCTGGTCCTACAAAAACACGATGAGATCTTTAACGTCCACACAGAGATGTTATGATCTCATTTTTGAGTGTTTCCATCTGAAAGATCTTCCCCGCTGAGCTAGCCACATGGTACTTCATTTATCTTCAAAGCCATGGAAAGCTGAGCCAACTCGACGGGGAGCCAACACACTGATAAACTGAAGGAGGGCTCATGTAAGCCCCTCTTAGAAGAGTTGCCTTCAGGCCACGCAAAGGAAAATCTCAGCTTTTATTTGCAGCCAAAGTGCACGTCTAGCCTTCTCCTTATGAAAAGGACTGTAAAAACACAAAGCAAAGTAATCCGTTGCAAAAAGCAGAGAGGAAAGAGGTTTATTTATTTAATTTGTTTTTGCTGAGCTCTACTCCTGAGGTACTATTGAAAACAGAGGTCACCTCTCCTTACAGTTTTAACAAGGTATTGCTTCAGTTTTGAGAGGTATTTCAAAGAATTGCTTTTTGTCGAACTAATTCTTCCCCAAAATATCTACATTGGCCCTTCCCTTGAGAGAGGCCACAGCACTGGGCAGAAATTAGTTATATATGGCTACCTCCAGAATGCAGGGGAAAAAGGAAAAAAGGCCCGTAAAGGTCACTTCCGATGAGCTGTTCAGTTAAAAGCTTCTGTAATACAAGAACGTCAAGAAGATGCTTTTCCCCTTTGTAACATATTTCCAGAGACCAAGTTATTTGTCCACAGTTAAAAAAGCACCGCGTTAAGGGATTTTGTTAATTTAGCAGGGGTGAGGGGAGGATTAAGTCTCTCTTTCGTCTTTGTAAATGGTCTCACACACACCCCACAGACACGCGCCGAAGTGGAAGAGTTTTGGGCTTACTCCGTTGTGGTCGTCAGCTCCTCTGTGACATGAGTGGTCTGAAGGAGGCCCTCGCGCTTCTGGAAAGGAAGGTGGAGTTAGAAACCCAGAGAGAATTAGTAAAGGAGAAGCTCTCGAGGGGCTCTGCACCCTTTAGAATCTTCCGGAATCCCAGGAGAAAACTGGATAAAGTGTGCTCGCTAAGTTTTGTAGGGGTAGAAAACAGCTGACACAGGAGGGCTTACTCCCAGAACAGTGGCATTTAGCAGCTGACAGCCAAATGGATGTTTGGGAAATGTGTGTGTGTATATATATATATGTGTGTGTGTGTGTGTTTGTATGTATGTGTGTGTGTATATATATATGTGTGTGTATGTATATATATATGTTTGTGGCCAGCAAACTCACTAACAATTCTCCTCCTGAGACCAGAGTCAACATCGTGCCTGGAACACAAATTGGAGCGAGCTTGTCAGCCCCGTTTTCAGTTCCGCAAGGGCACTCGCTCATGTCACGGTGTCAAGCCCCGATTTGACACAGTTGGCAGCCCGGCTCTCCCGAGAGGGCTGGGGCTGAAATAACGGGGCTGGCTGCCCCCAGGCCAGGGCTCCGTGTGCCAGCAGAGCTCTCCGGGCAGGAGGGGGGCTCTGCTAGAGCAGGCACGTTACTGAGGCCACCAGCCACACGCGTCTCAGGAACACCCCCACCAAGGAAATGCGGGGAGTGTAAAAAGCCCAGCTACTGATTTCACCACGAATGGTATTTCCCTGTTACTGGGTTTTCTTTCCTTGGGATAATTATCTGCACAAATGAGGAGTCTCCTACCCAACAGAGAGTCAGCATGCAGCAAGACTCAGTTTCAAAACAGTTTTATAACATCTTCCTCGGCTCTGTTAAGACACGGCCCCCTGACACAGGTGGGGTCAAATGTTTCTGAGCCTCTCCAGAGTTTTGGAGACATGGCACATGCCTCTTGGAGGCTGGGAGTGCTTTTACCTGAGTCAAAAACTTTCTTAACACCTCTACGGGTCCCTTCCCAAACCATGGGATACAGTCTTATGCCTGAATGGAGGAATTTCTCTCCTCCCTTCTCAACTCTTCAGAAGCTGACCCGAAGAGCTCAGATCTCAGCAGCCATCCAGGAATCAGGTCTGTCAGAATATCTTACAGAAGGGTTAATAAAGCTGCAGGGACAGTGCCAGGAGGTTGGTGAAACACACCTTGACGATAGCACGGATGGCAGAATGAGGAAGCACTGCACAGGGTAGTGTTTTCTTGCATACAAAACCAATGTTGTCTTTATTCCATCCCGTCACGTCTCTGCTTTATTAACACGGGTTTCTGGACCTCCCAGGCACCACGTACCCCAGGGAGAAGATGCTATAAGCTGTGAACAAAAACTCTGTAAGTGGTGACTAGTGAATAACGCCTCCGAAGGCCCAGTGAGCAGGAGGAATGGGTGCCAACACTGACTGCCCAGTAGGTGGAAATGGCAACATTTCTGCAGAGCTCCCCCCGAGGCAGCTGAGCATGCTGTTCCCACAGCAGTCCTGGGTCCCTTGGCCTTGCAATCCAAAAGCAAATGTCATCCTTTGATAAAACTTTGACTCCTAGCACCACTGCCACCAGACACATTTATTCTTCAGCCTGCCTTGCCTCTGACCTTTCCATCTGCAGCTCAGACTACAAGGGAATTACTGTGAAAATACCCCAGATCTCCCAGCAGCACCAAGGTGGGATATGCTGCAATTTTAGAAATAAGGAAGCTAAGTGCAAAAGATGGCACTTCCTGAGCCTTGGAAAAATAACCAACACAGTGAGCCTTAAGAACAAATTTTATGCTTATTTCTCAGAGCATTTTTGTTTTCCTGAATTAAGGTATTTCTTCATCATGCAAGATTATGTTTCAAGTATCAGGCAGTAGAGTCAGCTAGAAGAAAAACCTCAGCATTTTCAGCTCTCACTGGAAGCACACACTGAAACCATAAAGTTCCTCTCCTCCCTGCCCTCACTGAGGAGGGCTGGAACGACAGGCACGTGCTGAGTGACACCAGCACTAAAGCATGTATCATCTCAGACTCTTAACTCAGAACCTAGGGTAGCTATCACCAAGATCTTAACTAGAAGACCCACCTAAACCCTTGTTCTGCTAGGACACATGTATAACTTGGGCATATTTTGCCATGGTTATAAAATTTTCTATTTCACACAAAAACCACCAAGAAAACCAATTCTGGAGGTTATTTCAAAAAGGTTTGAGAGTGACTAGGTTTCAGGAACTCTACTCTTGAGAGGGGCTACCTCATGGTGCCCATTATAAAATAATATAAACAAAAGTGGCTTTCTGCTGCTGGGTTAGTCTTGTAGTTGTTCTCGGTAACACTGACAGACAGACAGGGAAAGGTTCCTCCTTCCAGGGAAGGTAAAGCAGCAAGTCCCCTCCAAAACGCTTGTGGGTTTCTGAGAAAAATATATAGTGCAGGACCAAAAAGGGATAGTGTATTGTTTGACAGATACAGCTACAGATCTTTCTCAGATGCTAAATTAACTATTTTTGATTTTAAAAAAAATACAGCACCCTAGGGAAATCTCAGTCTGTCACCTCAAGATGCCAAAGGAAGGGAAGAATTTAAGGGGAGGGCAGAATCACCACCAGTCTGTGAAGATCTTGATAAATACTTTCCATGTAGCACAGTGCTGTCATAATATTAGCTCATTTTATGGAGCAGGACACTAAAAATTAGAGAAGAAAAAGCCTACACCACTTACACAAGCTAACAAGGTATTTGCACTGCTCTGGGACGGGCTATGGAAATACACACAACTTGGCTAAGAAGTAACTTGCTAAACCTGTACAACTCTTGATTTTTGTAGTGTGAACACAGCCCTTCTGGGCAAGAACCACCTCGTGCATCTGCACAGCGTGAGGACGGCTCCACAAAGTTGATAATGATCAACTAAGTGCCAAAGTCCCCATGAAAGTGAGACTTAGCCAGTTTTGAAAATCTCAGTGTGAGTGTGCTCTTGCACAATACTCCCACAACATCCTGCAAGGCTGTCTTGCTGTGGGGTCAACTCTGCAAAGCTCACAAAGTCGCTTAAATTGTTGATTAATCCCCTTAAATGCATATTCAAGCAAGAAGAGGCATTTAAACTAAAACCTCTCAGAGAAAACATCTCATCTTAATTATGATCTAGTTTGACAGAACCCTAATCATTATTGGGATCTGTAATAAGAGATCATTTCACAATAAATTGATAATTATAATTACAATAATCTTCTTAATAATAGTTTTCTTACTTGGATTAGGAACAATATTAACCTCATTACCATTCTTCTGTTTGTCATTAGTGTAACAAAGGCTAAATAAAATCCACTTAAAGAGATCTGTTACTGAACCAGCATGTATTTTTAGACTGGATGCTGAACTACAAAAATTCAATTTACCAAAGTATAAGGCAAAAGTTACTGTTCCAGAAGGAACATGCTTCAGTTTATACTGTGCCTTCCTTTCCATTTAAATAAACCAAGCTGAAGAGTCGCAAGCTTTTCCTAGCAGTGGGACGGGGGGGCTGAAACAAGCCTCTTCTTGCACAGGGCAGCTGGGGTAGGCTCACAGCCAGCAGCTGCCATAACCACCTCCAGGACTCCAGGCTCTAGGCCCGAGAGCAAGAGTTTACAGCCTCTCGAGCTTAAATTAACTCTCGTTGTACCATTGCTCTGACACCTTCCGGCACTCCCCTGGGGACATGGAGTTGCTCTTCCTCTCTCTCTTTCTTTCTTTCCCTAGTTTCTGTCAGCCTTTCTCTCACGCTGTCTTCACCTCAGCCCTGTCTAGTCTCAGATGCAGGGACTCTGGTGAACCAGACGCTCTCCGTAGGGGTCTTCTCTACATCCCTCCACCAGGACAAGATGTGAAAACACCTTCTCCACAGCCTTCCCTCTGCCACAGAGGCAGAGGGTCCTGAAGCTTGACCTAAGGACTAGGAAAGGGAGGCTTTACTTACCTAAGGGGGGTTTTTTTGACAGTTACGGAAGACACTTCACTGTACTGGGCAGAAGGAGGTTTCTAGCATCAGGGTGTCAGAGGACTGCTGACCACCTTACATTTACATTTTCCTCCTTACCTTTCCGAGACAGTCAAAAGAAATTTTAAAAGAAAGCAGTCTCCTATTTACGTTCATGTTATTTTATACCTAACTCACTGTTCTTAAAATGAAAGAACTACAGCAGCCTGAAAGCAGTTCAAAATCAGCTCTTAAAGATAATACATACATATATTGTGAGCCAGGGCATATCCATCAATTACCCATTTACGTCACACCCTGGAAAGACAGCCTGGAAAATGCTATTATTTAAATGTAAAGCAAAATGAGGCTTGCCTAATCAACCACCATGAAATCGCATCTTGCAAGGGGATCCACGTTTGCAAAAGAGTCTGAGATCGCTTTATCTTCTTTATTCTTGAAAAGAAACCTCTTCTAGCCTGACAGCTCTACCAGTAAATGGCACGTACAGAAAGCCCTTCCCCAGCCTGCTGCCAGCAGCTGAGCCTGCCTCGCTACACCAGCGCTGAGCACCACAGCACACAGTCAGGGCGTGAGCAGAGCCAGCTGGAACAGCTCTGCCTGGTGCTTCACAGCTGCTGGGAAAAGCTGGGCTCCCATGCTACAGACTGTACTGCCACAGGAGCTACAGCTGAGAGAGCAGGCGAGCTAAAAACCAAGAGCATATACGCTCCAAAAGTAGAGTCTTTGCAGAGTGAAAGGGAACGATCAGCACCAAGCAAAGAAAGGACTAACTAGAGCAATATCTAGGGCAGGAGGGGAGAAGTCAGGGTTCCTCAGGTCAGATTTCCATATCTAAGGAAAGCTAACAAAAACACACGGCTGTGAAAGAAATGATGACAGCCTATTAGTGTGCCAAGGAAAACAACACGACTAAGTCTGCATAATAAGTCACTGGGGAAAAACAACATCAGTAACAGGCTTCCCAGACCAGGGCAATCCTATGTGCTGAAACTCCTTTCTGGGCTGTTTGTGTTTCAATGGCTTCTCTACAAAAAAAGCATGGCAAAACCCATTTACTAAAGTGCCAGAAATTACAGACACAACTCTCTCTTATATAAAGTCCCATCACACATTTTTGGCTTGATACTGCAGCAGCAAATGGTGGTCCCAAACATATTAAAGATCTGATGTTCTCAGGACGAGGTTTAAGCACACCAGAAATGCATTTCCAAGACTGGGACTCACTAAAAAACTGGGACAAGAACTTTCTAAATGACAAGAGATCAGGGGGCAATGGCTGGGAGCAGCCCAGACTGCACAATCAGCGTGATAAATGACGACTGCTCTGAGCAGTTTCTCTTACGAGTTCATACTCACCCGTACAACTACCACTTGTACAGACACATGTTCAGGCAGTCGAATGGGAGCCCGGAAGTGCATTGCCAAAGCTACCAGAAGGTGGAGAATGGAAATCAGATTCTTGCCATGGATTGCTGCAGGGAACAAGGGAAATGAAGCAAATAAAGGAATACTGAGGCCTTATTTGAAAGAAATAGCTCTGGAAAAAGGCAGGCGAAAAGACACTGAAAAATGCCTTTGGTGAACAGTCCTTTCTGGTTTTGTCCTTCTTCCTCTTTTTCCTAAATTAACAAGGCCAACAATATAATTTTACAGGTAGCGAAGCCTAGACTCAACCCTCCCTTTAAGTTACGTGCCTAAGTTAGGAGTCAGCTAACACTTCAGCTCCCTCCCCAGGCCATGAAGACAGGCACACTCCATCACTTGCCTTCCACTGTCCCGGAGAATGCTGGAGGATCCTGCTTTTAGCAGACTTCCAAAGTGTTAACATAAGCTTTCCTGGCTGTAAGAGCTGAACTCCCTCTACTACCTAGGCAAAGGGACTTCTCAAATTCCATTCTTGCTTTTGGATGATAACAGGCACTTTTTCACTTGAACAGAGGGCACTTTCTGCTTAGCCCATTGGCAGCTGCACCCCCCAGCAGGATGCGGGACCCTTCTGCTCTCACTGTGGTGGCCTGAAGGATTAGACCACCTTCGACTACTTGAACAACGAACGCATTTCTCTTATCTGCAGGTATTCAAATTCAGGAAGAAAACAAAAAACTTTCTAATGAAAGCAGATCCTTAAGGGAACAAATTACTTCCACTACCCCACAGCCATGTACATCTGTCCTTAAACAAAGGCCACAGACGAAGGTATCAATTACAACCCATACATGGACGTGTAACACCCTCTACACAAATAAATAAATAATTGTAAAAACCACATTGCTTCACAAAGAATATGACCGACCTATCGATTATCATACCCTCCTTGACCGTGAAGCCGAGACAGAAAGCATAACTGAGTCCTTACAGTCAACGTTCCACTTGATTGTCCAGCCGTGGGGTCGGAGTAAATCATGGACAGCTTCCAGGACTGTCTGCAACTTCTGTTTCTGACCAATTTCAGATTGCGTCACTTCTGCCACGTTCAGTTTACGGTCAGCCAATTTTTCTGTATTTGAAAAAAAGAACAACAAAAAGAACAGGCAGAATCAGATTAAACAAGGGCCTGGGTGGGAATAACAAGCACAGAGCACTGGGCAGAGCTCAACTCTGCTAGAAATTTTCCAAGACAATGATTTTCCTCAGAAAGCAAAATAGCTGAAAGCAAACCTTTCATCAAAGTGTGTCAATTCCAATAAAACCTGGGATAGGAAAGTGGTATGGTCTGGCAGAATATGCTCATCAATCACGTACCAAAATATATAACAAATTGCAGATAGGCACCAACTTAGTAATAATTTTTACTGTACCTCCCATCTTCTTTCACTGCTGAAAAGCATTTGGCACAACACGGCTTTCACTACACAAGGAAGCTGCACAGCTTTAATGGACTTTTCTAATAACAAGTTAACTTTCGGACAAAAAACAGGAAATGTTGTGTGAACATTTACTTCAGTTTGATAGGCTTTACTTCAGGCTAGCTGAAGGTATGAATTTAACCTAAAGCAAATTTTGCCTCCTCGAACCATCAGAAGTCATAGTTTCATATGACCCACAGGTTTGTACTGGCTTAGTGGAATTAATTTAAAGAAGTAAATTGGTACAACCTTGTCGTGTTGTGATGACACTGTCACATCACGGCTGATTACTTCTAAAAATGAACTAATGCAGGAAATTTTGTAAAATGTCATTAGTAAAATCTGAATTGTTTCTGTAATATAACTATTTGTTGCCAAAGTCATAGACAAATTATTCTTCTCTTCCTCTGCATTTTAGCCCTTGCCAAAGACACAGGAGCTGAATTTCTCTAAAGAAGAAAAAAAAAAGAAAGAGAGCTGAGGAATGTGGGATAGAGTCCTCCAGCCACCAGAGCAATGGGAACAGCTGATCTCTTTTCTCCCTCTACCCTGGGGAAAAAAATGATCAAACTCACTCTGCTGCTGAGACTGGGAGGTCAGGACTGGTTGAACATATTCCAATTATATATACAATTCCAGTCTTTAAAACAAACAAAAAAGCACTTCACCAAAACTGTTTTCACAAAATGGGATGGGCTTCAACTCTAAAGATTCTTTCAGAAACATTTCAGAGTTGTCAAAACCTATTATTCCAATAACTGAAATATTTCTGCCCTCAAGTTCAAGAGTATGTTTCTTCTGGACATTTTACCGAGCTGAAGATACATATACCTATTTTTTTTAAAGTGACAGAAACACAAAAGTACTTTAATAAACCAAACAGAAGAGAGTTGCGGGCTACCAGCTCACAAATAGTCTGAACATTTTGACTGTTTCTATCAATCTACAGAAGGAAATTTTTATCAAGATGTGAATAATTTTAATGGGAAAAATGTTCTTTGGCCAAGATGTCTCTGAGTCATTTTTAAACTGACTACCAGAACATGCAAATATTGTATTAAATTATTTCTGATGTTTTTTAAAAAATTATAATACAAGGTTCATTTTTTGGTCATATATTATGGCTGCTATCTGTTCTCAGTCCAGGTTAGCTGCCAGTCAGCAAGCAGAAATGTATTCCCTTTCACCCTGACACCACGTGTACCAAGCCACTCCAGCCTTGCTGAGTGGCACTGCCTGTACCTTGATGAAATCAACTGAACAAGGAGCTCCACCTCCATTAGTTAGATAGCCATTTGCTAATCTCTTACTCTGAACTTCTTCAAAATAAACCCACTGACAAGCCGTTGCCTTTCATCTTTTTTTTTTTTGTGTCTGCCTACCAAGACAGATCTTCTTGAAACATCTCTCACGGACAAGGAATGGCAACTACCCTGAAGTTTAATGACCCTACTTTATTATTTATCAGCCTTTCCTGCAGGCACCAGAAGAGAAGACTTGCACAACAGAGGTCTGACTTAATTCTGAGGCCTTGAGCATCAGGAGCACCACCACAAGCACCATAGGCTTTGCCTCTTGCATCAATGAGACAGCACGATGATGGATAGATTCAGTAATACATGTCTTGCTGGAGAAACCAAGATGAATAGATTCAGTAATATAAAGCCTTGCTGAAGAAACCAACACACCACTGAAGAAAAACATAAGATTAGGGCTGAGCTGTGATAGCTTCAGGTCAGGGGAGAAGCATTTGCTCTCCAATCAGAGGCCCAACAGGAAGAAAGTGAGGAAAAAACAGTCCAAGTCAACTCTCAAGCTGCTGGATGTACATGCCCACCCTCCCTCCTGTAAGATACACTAAGCCCAACTGAGCTCCATACCTATATACGTACGTATGTACATGCAACTAAGCACTTTCTGCAGGCCTGAGGGTGGAACAGGAGTGTAAGAAAGCAGTGACACCTGTGACAAATGGCTACAGTGACATGCACTACCACCTGCTGAAACAGCAGCGTCTGCGTGTTCAGAAGTACAACTGGATTCACACAAATGCTCCCCAACTAAAATTAACTCTACACCCTGTCGGGAGGGTTCCAGCTGCAGTCGAACCAAGCAGCGTTAAAAGTACTCCTGTTCTATTCCTCAAGGAATTTTTGAGGAGTTTTAATTGCACACAAAGTTAATTGTTGTTAACCAATTTTAAAAGCTTGCAACTGTTCACCAAAACGCTGCAGACCTGTTATTTAAGGGGCAGATGCAGCAAATGCAGTAAGCAGCATCTGTTAGCACCAGTGGAATTAGCCCCACGAGGTCCCCTTGCCCCACTCCAACACGTACATCCCCCACCCCAGCCCACTCTTGAAAACACGTCATAAGTAAACTGAGAGCAGACTATCTGTCTCCAAGAAACACTGTGGATTTACAAGGGCACTTGAAGCTTCCAGCCTCTTTGTTTGCTAAAAGCACCCCCATAGATCACTGCATCATCGTCAGGTTTTCTCCATTGTGTTTCCCACATAAACACAGACATTGCAAAAATGTAAGGGGGTTGTAAAATTGCAGTTGCTTAACTGAGTGTATCCTTTCGTGAATCACTCACACATAAACGCACATTATGAGTATGTGCCTGTTGCCACGCGTTCTCTTTTTCTCATTTTTTTCCCCTAAAAGTAATTCTATCAGGACCTTAAAAAACCTCTCAGCCCGTAAGCTTTCTGAAGCAAACCAGACAGACAAAATTTTGGACCACATGGCTTCTGCTCGGTCCCCTGCTGTAAGCACCAATCTCTTCACCGTTTTTCTGCCACATATTTCAGTTGTCTGGACTCTACTTGGTCCACAGGTACCTAGGAACCACCTGGACTTCCTGCCCCTCAGCTGACGGCCCGAGGAGAACAGATGGGAGAAGCTGACGCTGGAGCTATCGATGCCTGGTGAGATCCTGCACAGACCAGCCTGCTGCCTGCAGCTTTGGAAGAGATTAACTTTGGGCCCCTTCCCGTCTTTGGGGCCACCTCCTCTAGTGTGAACTCACCCAGCAGCTTCTGCAGCACCTGCCCATCATAAAGGTCCTCTTCAAGCTGTTTAACAATGATTCTCTCCTCCACCAGCACATCATTAATCCAGTCAATGAGAACCTGGATGTACAGAAAAGGGAGACAAATGTCTAAAAAACACTGAAATATGTTATTTCCATCCAAGGCAGCAATCAGGAATATAAAACAGAGCAAGAGTAGCCATATTTATGGTTTATTTTATAACATATTTATGGTTACTTTATAACATATTTCCAAGATGCAGAGAAATAACATACAAAGAGATGCTTTTGCTCTATCGTTTTTAATTCAGGTCTTGCAGCATGGCAATTCTAGTGCCCTCTATTTTTCCTCATTAAAATGTCTCCTTATTGCACCCATTCCAAAGCAAGTAGCAACTAGCAGCTCAGCAACAATAACCTTTGCTACTATCTATGTTCTTCAGGTCCCGAAACTCATGTGTTACCTGTTTTATGTGAAGAGCAGACCTGCCAAGGGATGACAACAGTGCCACGCTCCCACCACGATCTCTACCCTGAACAGATGTGAGTGGTGTGCCAGAAAGAAGAGCTTCAGAGGGGAAAGGGAACGCTCCTACTAACAGGAGCTAAACAGACCCACGAGGTAGATCCCTGCCATTAGCAACAAGACAAGGCATTTTATCTTAAGCTATTGCAGAATACAGAAGTCAGGAATGAAAATTTTGGTCAAATGGGCCTGATAACCACTCTACAACATACATAATAGTCCCCATATGCTGACTACTGTAACTATAAAAATCATTCAATCACCTGCAATAGAGGAATGAACATAAAGAACCTTTAAAAGGGAAAAGAACTGAGTTAAGTTTTCCAGGTGCCAAAGATAATAGTTTCCAAACAGTTACAGGAAAAACAGCCTTGACTGTTTGAAGTTGGCAGTAGTGCCTTCCTCCAATTTATTATTTGGAAAATTAAATTACTTTCACAAAAATAACAACAGTTCTGTGGGAAGAGACACAAGTGTTAAATCCTGCTAAATCCTTGATTCTATAAGAGGAGAAGAGTACTGCCAATCATAAACATGCAAATTGCATTAACTAGAGCCACCTAAAGCAATAAGACTCATTTAAAAATGCTGTAGTTTTTAATCTGCTTCATATAAAATTGTGGATTCTTTATATTCACTTTCTGATTAGATCCCATACTTCTGCCTCTTCTCAGCAGTGATGATGGCTAAGAATGTTTTAGGGCTTTAATACACATGAGACTGTGAAACAAAAGCAAATAAACAAAATATAGACAGGCTTGCACTGGAAAACACCCACCTTGCACTCCCAGGAAACACGAGCATTTGAATATGTTGGTCACAAGGACATTTAAGTAATTCAGCCGGGCTACTGAGGTTCACTGGATCTACCACCCTCACATAAGTTTTGCTAGGCTTAGTGTCCACAAAGAAGCTGGCAACCCAAACATGAAATACTAATGCTTCATGTACCTCTAATCTATACCTTTAGTACTTCCAAAGCACACTGAAAATGTGCAGGGCTGAAACTCAGCTCTAAAAATAGGGTAAATGACAAATTTTAGCTGGGTGATACAGCAGCAAGTCTATTCATGGAAAGCAAGGATCAGCATCAGTGCTCATGTATGTAAATCACTTCTGCCCTCTGAGCTGCCCAGGGGGGTGAAAAATATCAATAATAAAAGTGACTCCTCTAAAGACCTTTCTTTCAAAATGAAGCTTTTCTGGTAAGTTATTCACTAGTCAGCAGCAGCAACTTGTATCAGAAGCAATCTTCTCCAGAGCAGGTAAGGAAGAGTGGGGCGATGTTTGAAGAGAGATGTGGACACAGAGGGATGTGCTCTGCCCCGGTGCTGCCCCACTGCTCCCCCGCGGCCTCGCAGCACCCTCAGCTCTCCCTTGGGCTATTCCCGCTCCCTGCGCTGGGCAGTCACAGCTACCTGCCTTGTTCCAGCACACCTCGCCGAGTCAGTCCACGCTCTCGCATACACCTAATGCCGTTGTTGGGTGGGAGGGTCACACAGTTTCTCCCTCTCCTTCCCCTGCCTCACATCTCCCTCCTGCAACACCTTCATGGCTCGTGCTGCCAGTGAATTGACAGCCCTAGCCACTGGCACACCGGCGACCCCCAGCACCAGGGGTCTGGGCTGAAAGGGGCATTGCAGCACCCTGCCCGGGCAGATACAGTCAGATACAGTCAGATACAGTCAGATACAGTCACTCACCCTCCTGCTTCGGCTGGCTCACAGGAGCAGTGCTGGGAAGCCTGTCTCCTGACACGTGCTCCAACATGCCCTGGAAACCATCCTGCTTCTGTGTCACATAGCCTGATATACATATGTGTGTATATATATATATATATATATATATCTCACATATGGGCAGAGGAAAATGTCAAGTGAAACAAAGAAATTGCCTCAACAGTAAAGTTTTTTTACTGTTAAGCAGGAATTCTTTATTAGCAGTGCTGAGGTCTCCCTGGGGATTCTCCACCTTAAGGGCTCCCAAGAATTAGCAAGGGACATCAGTTTCCATACGCACAAATCATACATATTCATTAGATTTCCTGGAAAGGGCTGTCTTATGATAATGAGTTCCCAGAATTCATTTACATAGTCCAAGCAGGTGTAGTGAAAAGAGAGTGAGGGTCTTTGGTGGTCGAGGGAAGAAGTAAGCAGTCTTCCTCACGGTGGTCGCTAGCTGACCTTCTCTCCAGAGCAGGCGCTGTGCAGTGAAGTCCAGGCGCCTCCTTCCTAAATCAGCAGAATCACCCTCCCTATAACAGGGTCTCTGTGTCCTTTTGTTCGAGTCCCCCTTATCTTAGTTTGCCCATTCTAGGAGTTGCCCAAGCGCCCACTGAAGGCCTTGAGTCTGCTGTCGGTGATTTCTGTCGGGAGCCTAACAAGTGTTTTAATCTTTCCTAAACAGACAAAGGGACCTAAGGAAACAGTTGAGGAGTCCTTGAGAAACAAATGAAGGAAAACACAAGCAAAGCTGTCATACATCACAGTTTAGCCTTAATAATTGTCAGAAATTCATTTGTTTGAGCCCTTTCACAAGACAATTGCTCTTTCTTCATTTTGCCCTCTAGCAGTTCTCAGGACGCTCTTCAGCAGCCTCTGGATCAGGTAAACTCTCCCTGCCCAGTCCTCCTCCTCTAGATTTAAATCTAGGGTTTCCATAAAACCAGGTCAGCTATCATCTGGCATAGGGCATCAAATCTTTAGATTTCCTTTGAAAACCCCAACCCATATTAGCTTCTCAGAGATTAGGGCCAGCAGAAGCTAAATGCAAGACGCAGCCTCAATAAAACAGTCAGCAGAGCTTTGCTCTGCAGGTGGGGAACCATGATCCCATTTGGGGAGAAAACTCCAATCAGCTGGTCCTTTTCTCTTTCAATCTTTTTCAGGGGATACAACATTTATGGTAAAGGGCTGGAGAGACACATTAGACAAGTTACCAAAGGATTATCACAGCTGGAAGGCAATGAGAAGAGATATACCAACTTTCACCTCAAAAACTGTTCACCAGTGAGACAGAAAAGTGAGTCCTAAATAACAAGATACTTTCTCATCCCAGATTATCTAGAAAGAGATTTTCGAAGCCCATCAATAAGGTGACTGCCCGGTTCCAAAACGATCCACATAGACATCAACAGAAAAACAACTGCAGAAACCAAAGCCTTAGAAGATTTAGGTCTTCCATGAGATTTACAGAGCAGATTTTCAAAAATTAACTGACATCCAGATGAAATTATCATTTGATAATCAGATTCCTTTACAGTCCCTACAGGAAGAGGCCAGATCTCCAAAAGTCCTCAGAAGCTCTGTTAAAGGAAGACTCAGGAGGCTGAACTATTTGAAACCATTAATAAACATTTTATTTTGTCTGTCCTGTGCTGAATGGTATTGAAGTCAGAATCTAGGAAATGCCAAGGTATTAAAGTGTGGAAGTACCCTCTAATGTAGGAGCCAACATCCCATTTCCAAGAGTGTAGGTACACCAGAAACACAAAGTGGCTTTGGGTACAGGGTGTTAAAAAAGGGAAATACTTACACTATGTGCTACTTAATGTTTCAGGGAAATGTAGCACTGAAAAACTTTTGGCAAAAAAAGTACCTAAAAGAGATACAAATTAAACAAGGTCTAGCCATAGTTACTTTATTATTTTAATAGTTTGCAACCTGAATGAAAGAAAAATATCAAAAAGAACATTAGAACTTCTTTAGTATTCAGACTACAACTCCAGCTCTGCTAGAAAAAAAGAATTTGCAATTTATATTTAAGAAAAAAAAAATCCAAGTGTTTTTTTTTAACAGCCCTTGAAGACTGGCAAGTGCTGTAATTAAAAACCAAACAAACAAACTCCAAAAATCTGCTGTCCCACCTCTTGATTTCCTGAGTGTGCCTTAATTAGGAGCCTGGAAAAATCTTTCTGCACAGAGGGTTTTTTTAAAACTTTTACAAGTGAAATAAAGAACCATATTGCTTACTGAAATGACGAACATGCAGAAATACTTTCTGACTCTCTGCTCACGGAAAGTCAGCTCTCCAGTTCTTTTCAGTTGCTCCTTCATGCAAGGACAGAAGCAGACAATATTCAATAACCTGACAATATTCAATAACCTGAACATCCGAGAATTTACGTGGCTTGATATGGGCACAGAGCTCTTGGTGGGAAGCAGATGGAAGGTGCAGACATGGAGCTTCTCCTGTGCCTGAAAATACACTTAACTTCAATCTATCTGGTCTCACATTTCTGTGCCTGCAGCTCACACCTCTGCAGTTCAATACCACCTTTTAAGCTCAGACTACACTTGCTGCATTAAGTAGTGTAGGGTGTAGGAGAAACACCGCAGGGCCGAGGAAGTGCTTCACTGCGAAGCCTGTTCTCCCAGCCTCAGCCCTACACCGTGCCTCGCCTCACCCCAATGGCCGCTGAAGCCACCCCAAGGTCCCACATGCAGCCAATGACCTTCAATACCCCTGAGACATCACCTCATCCAGTGCTCGGAGACTCCCAAAACAGCATGCAGGTACACGAAAGCGTTTGTTAGGTCACTTAACTTGTCATACCTTCATAAAAAGCTGCTTTTCTCTAGTCTTCTATAGTATCTGGGATCAGCAGTGTGATATTAAAACTTTAATACAATACCCCCACATCCTCAAAGCCATGCCTGCCCTTTCATGCATATCCCTATTCACATAAAACACTTCTGAACTGCATCAGATGCTCAGACACATGCGTTCACAGTTGTAAAATTTCCAGCAGTGCTTTAAATTCCAATACAATCCATTTATTGTATCATTTCTAGGACAAATGCATATGCCTGGTTAAATGAGCCATGTTACATTACTAAACACTGGGCTGAAAACTGAAATGCACCACGAGGCAGACAGCTGAAACACAAGAGCGCTAGAAATCTAGAGGGAAAAATGAGTCTGCCTGGCCGATTTGGTTTTTCAGTTCATGCAAAATGGGTTTTTACCTCAAACTTCACCAGCTCAGAAGTACTTTTGTGCTGCAGGCTGGCACATTCAGAGTTAATCAGCAGAGTTCAAGGGCATAAGAACCCCACAGTCACCAGTATACAGTAAGGAGCAAAATGGAAAACAAGACAAAACACATGAACACATCTGGCACAGTGGGAAAACAGGAAGCCCAGTCACCAAAACCAGCAAAGAAAACCCTGATTTCAATGACCCTTTCACCCCCGACTTCTGGGAAAAATAGGAAGAGATCAAAGGTATACAACCCTCACTGGCTTCAGGGTTGAGCATGAAAATTAATACTAAAAATTCATATTCAGGCCTGGAAACTACTGACTAAGCACAAAGCACTGGCAGCCTGTAAACAAAGAGAAGGCTTCTGGTTTTCAAAAGCAGCCCACGGAGCATTTCGGAAGCACAGTTTCATCCCGTCACACGTGAAACCTGACCAAAAGGACAGTGGCTTCATTTTGGTTTTCTCTTCACCACAGTGAATTTAAAAAAGCCATAAAATTAGACATGGAAAAAGATAGCAATTTCTAGGACAGTGAATGATTTACTACCGAAGAGAATGTTTACTCATTTCAGGCAGGAACTAGAGCAGCAGCGTTTGGATCTGTATTAAGTTTAGGTGAGGCTTTAAAGGCCAAAAGTCGTTGCAGGCATCAGCCAATCTTACAGAAGCCTCTGCAGGGAGGGAAAGCATCTTGCAGCCATCACCTTCTGTCTCTCGTCAAGGCAAGGCACCTTCAGACGGGACCCAATTCATCTTGCAAGCTGCTGTTCTAAAATTTTGGATTCAATTAGTAGAAGCTCTTCTTCATACTTTTCCTACCAAAATACATGAGAAAAACCTTACGAAGTCTGCCTCTTATGTGAAACGTTAAAATATCTTTTCAAAGTCTCTGACTCAATTCCTACAGCCTATTAACTCTAATTCTGTTTAGGATGACAACCAGCAATAAAGCTTTTGACACTTTTACCCTTCAGCCACATCTGAACCAGAAAGGGGAAGAAAGATTCGTTCCACCTTTACATCCAAACACGAAGAAACATACCTGAACAACAAGGAAAGCACACATAGATCAGCCTTTTTTTTATATATATTTTTTTTTTTTTTAAGTATTCAAAAGAGAGCTAGAAGAATCCCCAAACACTCTTTACAATTAGTGAAATGGACCCACTAAGGGAACTTTATATATTAATGGAAACTGAATTTTAAACAGATTCACAATAATATACAGTCTAGAAACCTGACTCTGAAGTATACAAGGAGAAATTCACGAAACAGACCAAATTTATAGTTCAAATGCTTAAGTCAGTCATATGAGGCAATGAGTAAAAGAAGCTCACACATTTCAGACACCAGAAATAGATTATTTTGTGAATAAATTATTTACACATATATATATAAATAAAATTGTAACTCATCTCCCTTTCCCTGATCTGAATTTTCAGCTTTAGGTCTGTTTGGCCATGTCCCAAACTGTGTTTGATTACAGGCAGAGCAAACAAAGTGAGGAAAAAAAGGCTGCTGGCCACAGAGGGAACTTAGTTGAACACTTCATATGGACAAATTGTGGCCAACTATTTTTAGAACACAGTCCATGATGATAACAAACAACACTTTGAGGCATAATTCTAGTCCCTGATGGTTTTCATATGTGCGAGAGGACTTAAAGCAGGCATTTTACCATTCCCAGCTAAGCAGCCTTCAACAAAGGGATTCACTGTATATTTGCTTTAGTAAGAGTGAGGAATGAGGCTTTTTGTTGGTTTTTTTTTTCTGTTGGTCTGTGTTACCACAACGCTACACAATGCCTCTTCAGAGTTACAATGGCTCTGTGAAAAGCTCTTCCAAACGCTCACACAAGCTTCCACTGATCAATCCACTATGCATATAATTCCTATGGCATGAGGCTAGCAGAAATTAAAACAACATTTTGTGGAGACAAAGAGATATTGAAGCAGTGTCAGCAACACACATCTCTGCTGTTGCTCTGCACTGAGCCCCATTTACCCAACTGCATGTGCCTGGCAGAGCAGAAACCCCCAAACTCAAGGATGGCAAACCACTGGCGTGTCTAACTCTGGTGCTGAAAGAGATTTGGGCTGGCACCAACGAAACTAAGTCCTACTGCCAAATTTCAGAAGGCTCTATTGCTGCTATTGACACATTCCTCTCTGAGGGGAAAAGAGAGAACCACTTCGAACTATGAAAACCTCCATCTATTCAACTCCTCACTCCTTGCTAGTTCGTGGAGATCTCTCATTTCAAGCTCTGTGGAGCAGGCAGCTTTTCTGCTGGCTGCTTAGCACAGCACCCGGGCTCTTGGAAAATGCCATTAATCACTGAAGAACAGAAACCAAGGAAGAAACTGCTCTTGTTTTTTTGCATTATCCAAACTCTGTGGCACAAAATAGGGTTTCTCAACATAATTCCAACCTCTCCCTGCCTTACAGATTCACACCAACGTAGTGTTAAATATTTCTCCAGCTGAATCTCTATAAAACCTCTCAACTGCTGAGAGGTATGCAAATGATTAGCAATTACCTAAATTACATCATTTTCAAGTAGGCACTCTACAGGACCCATCTCTCCCCTGAGAATGATCCCAAGGAAACAGTCTCCAGTTACATGCTGTTCCCAGCACCAGCTGCTCCAGTTCAGCTGGTAATACGTTACCCTCTCTTCACGCAGGTGTAAACGGCCGTGGTGAACCAGAGCCCGGTGCTGCAGCGCACTGTAAGCACTCACACACGCTCTGGAGTGCTGCTCTAGACTTGATTTCCATTCCTCCTGAAGGTTTTCCAGTTTCCAAACTGGAAAATATAACCTTGCCGATCTATGACATCCAGGGAAGACTCACAAACTCGTATTAAATTCAACAGCAAAATTCCCAATTTAAAAGCAATTCTGATCTCAGTATCAAGTCTCCTGCATCACAGAGCGCGTCTGGTTCCTTCACTGCAACGACTCTGGTTCAGCTGAATTATTCACGATATTATCACTGCTCCACTAGCAAAGAAACCACAGGACATTTTGAAAGAGTGGTGCAAGACCTCTCCACCTTTTGAGAGAATTAATGGATTTAGGTACTAACAAAGAAAGAATGTGCAAATTTACTTAATTTAAAACCACAATGTATTCCAGGTGAATTAGAATAACAAAGAAATTTGAGCACAGCTCCTTGCTAAACTCGGTTTGATGTGGGTTTGTAATCCTGAACAAGTTATTGCAATGTCAATAACAGATCACTGGGCTTGTTTTAGTGACGTACCGGGTGAGCAGTTTGCTGAGGCACTCTGTGAAGCTTATGTGTGCAGCCAAGGGGCACAGGTTTCCTGGCAGGAACGCGCCACAGCTCAGTCCCCCATCTGGAGATGGTATACACTATCCAGAGTTTTCATACTCGCCCAGCTACACCTGCATTGCTGTTTCTAACAAAAATAATTTCTAAATATAATTTGAAAATAATAAAGAGGAAGTGTAGTGAGAAGTGTAACACAAGTAGAAATTCTTTTTGGAAAGAGATCACATTTGTTCAGAACCATCATCCCTTCTGTTCCTGCTCAAGCTTTCACTACGTTAACCTCAACGACTTAACCGCATAGCGAAGGCTCTCCTGAACACTAGTCCTTCAGGATCAAATCCTCCACCATACCTGGCAGAAACTATGAGCGCTGCTGAGGCAGGAAGCCCCACTTCGCACCAGCACAGCTGGGAACACCGTTACCAACACCTCGGGCAGGTGTCTCCAGTGACAACACAGATTCAGGACAATCTGAGCCCCACCCCAGCACACAGGTAAACTGAGAACTTTTCTTTAAAAAAAACCAACAGAATATAGGGCACAAAGAATGTCAGTTCCAACTTTCTTGTAACACTAGAGGTCTCCTCACTGCTCCCTGCCATGCCTTTGCTCACTTCAGCCCTACTCCTCCTTCTCCTGAAACCTGACTGGTGCTTCCCAAAGCTCCTAGGTTTACGTGCAGCGACTGCAGGTAGATTCAAGCTAAGCACTGATCCTCGCTGGGATAATCACACGGATGGAAACGGACAATGGAGCTTTACTCCGTAACTACCACCAGCACCTTGACATCCAGCCTTTTCTTGTTTCTCTGACAGTTGCTTTTAGCTTTACCTTGTTGATGACCTCACTTTTCACAGATACACTTCAGTAACAAGTTGTTATTCCTCAACTGTGTTCTTGGTAACCAGCTTGTGAATGATTCCAGCTTGCTAGTTAAAGATTTGAAGAAGGACAAAATAGCGATTTCCTACCTTTATCAGTTCTTTGAACTTGGGGTCTTCTTTTGAGTTAGGATCAATCATAGTGCGTTCCTCATTCTCCTCTGTCCAAGTAAAATGGGAAAGTTCAGTGAGATCCACTTCAAATGTACACTGCTGAAATACTGGCAACAATTCCTAATCACGAAGTGGCCTGTCAGCTGATCAAGAAATGACAGTGCCTACTTGTCATCTTAGCAAGGGAACACCCAAGGGTCAAAGTGTTAGTCATTTCTAGAGACACACAGAAAGATAACGCAGCCCTAACTTCCCTAAAATAAGGTTGTTTCCACTGACCTTCCCCAGCTCAAACCTTGCTGTATGCAGAATCCTTCAGGGAAATCACCGTCCTCTCTACCCTGTCGGGCATATTAACACACCCAAAAGTGCAACTACTTTTCTCCCTCTCCTCAATTTGTATTTAATTTCTGTTTGAAAACACCTGTCCCAAATTACACCATCTTGAAGAGCACAGCAAGCTTACGGCGCTACACTCAGTGCAGCTGCTGAGACCTGGGCTGACGGTTTGTGCCTCCGCTCTCTGGTTCCCTGAAACTTGGTCACACACGTGGCGCTGCGTGCATGAACTCCTCGACCTCTGGTTAAGCTGGAGAAGGAAAATTACCCCAATTTATATCAGTTGTACTTGAGCGTGGGGGAAGAACATAAAATAGATTTCTCGGGTGCAAAGTCTTCTATTTCTTCTGTTGCTGGGAGATGGAGAGATGGGAGAAATGCTCTCCAATGGCCAGCAGAACAACCACGAGGCATGAATATAAAGATTAATTTTCAGAAGGGATAATTTGATACGGAAATACTGGTAGCAAAATCAGCTTGAGCTCAGTAAGGCTAACAATCAAACAACCTTTGGCAGAATTATCTTCACAACAGCACATATGGACACGCGCATCACGCACATGTTTATATGCTGCCGTAGATATGGATACCGGTATTTCGGAAGCAGCTTGAGCAAGTCTCCTATTTTAAACTCTGGTGCTTGCTTTCAAGTAGCTGACCTCTCCCTGCACCCTTCATTTTAGCTCCTTTAGTAGCCAGGTGGTAGCTGTGACCCAGATCCTGTCAGCAGAGAGCAAACCCTGGCTACTACACAACAGAAACGCAACAATGGGTGACGGTGTCACATGGGTGACCATGGATTTATCTTTAGCTGAGTCTAGACAGGCCGTATGGAATCCCATTTCCCTACTGATTTCTGAATTCCTTCCAGCATGACAACAAAGGAGGGGTTTTGGTATGATCACTGGTCAGGCAGTGCCACGCTGCCCAGGGGAACCCGTTAAAACCCGACAATGACCAGCCGAGAGGGGGTTCCTCTTGCAGCACCAGCCTTCCCTGCTCTCGGGTGGAAACACCACACTTGCACATCCCAGGCACAAGACACTACACCAGCAAACTCGTTACCTTACTCACCCAGGCATTTGGGGTCAGTATTTCCCAGGGGCCCTCATCTTTATGGAAAAAATAAGACCCTGCTATCTGAACATACTTGACAAATTTCCACAAACCTATGAAAAACCATGAATCCTTTTGCTGCTTTTTCTTCCCTGTGTTCCTTTTCTTCCTCATTACCGCCTAGGATGAGTCAGGCAGTCTGGTTGTAACGAAGTGACACCCCCTACACACCCAAAACACTGCTAACTGAAACCCTGAACAAGATTTGAGCCATAATGGTACACGATTCACCACAGAACTTTGCTGAAGGCTCACCAGTGTCATGGCTTTGCATGACAGGCCTGCAGGAGTGGTCCTGCACCTTCTCAAGTCTTACACAAGTGGTACCTAGGAGAAATTGTTGGAGACACTCCTGGTCCATACATATTCACAGAGCAATCAACACTTTGCCCACGTCTCAGAAGAACAGTACTTTGCATTTCCTACTGCTCTTCTAATCAAAAAATCTAAATGACTAACACTGTTTTGTTTTTCATTTATGGTTTATTATTTGTCTCTGTAACAGCTTGCTTCAGCTAATTCTGTAGATTAAGAAACATATGGGCAGGAAAGAAAAAAGTGTTTTATTCCAACAAGTTTTAAATACTTTTTGCTATCACATTACGCTGTTGCTCTTGTAGGGACTCGGAGAGGGGAGGGAATGGAGAGAACGGGAATTTGAATATTTACCTTCTTTCTACAAAGCATTGCTTGTTTTACATGCTTCTATCCTAATCACATTTAATTACTATTTTCAGCTGCCTAAATGCTCATCTGTTCATTCAGTACCGGGTCCCATTTTGCTGTACTGTCACTTGGAAAGTGGCAGCAGGAACCCGAGGAGGAACACGGCATCCACCAGTGAACAGCAGCGTAGTGTGTAGGTTGAGACAAGGCAGTCTAAGGGTTCCACAGGAACCATGACACGTGCTTCTGCTACAGGCTTGCTGTGGGCTGGTCCTCTTGCACTTCAGTTCCCCTCTGTGTATACAGAGAGAGAAGATACCACTCCCTTACCAAAGAAGGATGTCTGTCATGCACTCGGCCAATCGGTTAAGGGAACGGAAATAAATCTTAAGCAGTATTTTCCATCTAATTCTTTGCACACCTCAACTTTCTACCTTCAGGATGATGACAGAAAAACTCAAGTTCTCTGCCAATTCACTGAACAAGTCCGTTTTCCCATAAACTACCTAGTTTAAGTGTATCTGCATAGTGGGCACTGCTCTTTAAATTCCATTTTAGCCCTCCTCATTTCTAGTCTACATGTGACATGCAACAGCTCTCAATTCTCATGCACAGTTCTCTCAGTTGCAACTGAGCCATCTACGTTCAGCAGTAAAGCAATGGATATGGGGGTCACAGTGGCCACCTTCATTAACAATCACTTAGTGGAGGTCTGTAGTGTGAATACTTTACCTAATAGTGTGTCTTCTGGATGGATGTCCACGGTGCTTGGGTTCATTGGTGCGTTGATAGCATTTTTACCTTCTTCTTGGAGGTCACTCACTGAATAGAGGTAAAAAACAGAAAAAAAGACTGTAATAAATGCAAAGTTTCCAGCTATGTAGGGGTTGCAGAGGGTATTCAGAGTAAGAGAAAACATCTGGTAGATCCATTTCAAAATGGGCCCACAGTTTATGGAATTAAGAACTGCAGCCGCAGTGGAAAATAAAATCAAAGTAACATCCTTTTATAGCTTCTTATTAAACTGAGCCACCACACAACTGGCTGAAAATATTTTGCAAGAAACCCCATTCTGTGGTCAGAGCAACCTCAGAGTGCTTGTTTCTCCAGAAGGAAGGGGTGTGAGCTTTGTCTGCAGGATGGCCCAGATCTAGAGCAGACAGAAAACTGTAAAATCAAGCTCCTTTTCTGACAGCACGACCACCACTCATCACCACCTTTCCTAGCTGCAGAACACGAGGAACTGCAGCCTGCTACTGGCCTTATTAAAAGTCGCAGAGAAGCCCGGGGAGACCTACCAAATAAAGATGAAAATGTATTTAATTCTAGCATTGCTGCTGGCTAAAAATAGATGTAGCACGACCTGGTGAACACAAATCTGGAATCTGAGATTTCAAGCTCTTGTCCTAAGCCTCCAACTCTCAGTTGGGAAAGTCAGTAAAGTACCCTTCATCAATAAAATGGATATTAAAATACTTCCCTATGTCCTGCCATATGGGAGGAACTGAACTTGAGGACAAGTATTGAATAATCCTTTACTATCTTCACAGAGCCCGACAGAAAGAAAAGCACTAGCAATGCTCTAACACTTTTACACTCTACAAAGCACATTTCCCCCTAAACTCAGATTTTATTTATTATAAGCCAAGCTATTGAAATACATGCATTTGAAAGACATGCATTTGAGAGAGGAGAACAAAGACACAGTAACAGTCCCATCCATCCAGTGACAGTTCTGTGTTAGCACGGACTAAGATAATTTGTGGCAGCATTTGTGGTACTACAGTCTCCTTGGACCTGGGAGAGGTCCAAGTCCCATAGTCTTTCCAGGGAAAAGCAAGGACTTTAAAATAAAAAAGGTCTGCTAGACAAATTTTTCTGAGGAAGGAAAAGGAGAAACGGTTAACTAACAGTCACAGCATCCCAACAAGCACTTCCTTCAAGGACAGTCACTACTCCCCTTTCCCACTGGAAAATCAAACCACAGGCTAATCATTTGCATGCAGTCTGCAAAGGTTACAAAACCCTACATCAGTACTTGCCTTTTTCCTGCTTGAAGGAAGGGGGAAATACAGAGATCCTGCTGCCCCAGAGGAGGACAGGAAAGAAGACGACACTACCTTCTCCCATGGATACTTGAAACAGGTGCTTAAAACAAGTCACCACATTTCTTAATTGCAGTTCCAAGACGTTGGACATAATTTCGTAAGAAATGCTGTTCTTATGTTCTGCGAGCAACCAACACCGGTCTCCTATTTTGAGACTTTATGGCTTATGAACCATGATAGAGCAGCTGCTTAGAGCTAAGGCGGCACAAAGCCTGGGGGAAGGGGGGGCTGCCAACAGTAAACTCAGTTCTGGGTTGTGGACCTTCTGCAACGGGAAGGGAAGAGAACAGCACTGACACAGCAAACAGAATACACTGTCTGCAGGCTGAGATTTAACCTTCTGAATAAATGTCACTAGTAAAGAAACTCGCAATTACCCCTTTTCTGCACTCATTCTTATGCACTTGGAAAACTCTCCAAACAAAAGCCAGGGAGTGAAGAGACCTCATGCCAGCTCTAACAGCCTGCCTGACCCTGCCCCGCCTGCATCTGCACCCAGCTAGAGCCTCCTCACCCGGCAGCTCCTGCGCTGGGATGCCAAGAGGGGTACAGCCACCAGGAGGCACAAGAAAAATCCTGGGGAAACTGGACATTACAAGGAAGATTTTTAAAACCCTGCTAGGATTATAAATGCCCCAATTCCACTTAAAGCAGACTCCTTTTGGAAGTACCAGCCTTGCTCCGGGATGTAACTCTCCATCACCGCAGCATTGCTGTCATTCTGGGAGTGCCAAGTGTTCAACAAGGTCAGGGCATCGCTGTTCCTAACGCTCTGAGAGTGCTGCCAAGTTCCTCTGGGTACTGAACACATGGTACCGTCTTCAGTGTATGATATATAAACAAAATGCTGCATACATGTCAAGCCAGAATACTTTTAAATGCAGCTAAACTAGTTTTATTCCCAGAAATTTAATTAAGATGATACACATGCTCTTTTTTTTTTTAATATAAAAACGATCCCACTCTTCCTAACAAAAATACCTTGTTTCTGAGCACTTTGCTAAACTGAAAGAAAACATTAATATGAATTTGTGTATTACACCCCCATCCCTCACAACACAAAAAGCCACATAAAACCCTTACACTTGCCTTCAGACCCAGGGTGGCTGGGCCAGATCCCACAGGACCAAAGCCCCTTCCTACCGCTACCGGCCAAGCACGGCTGGGGCAGCAGAAAGCCTCCCAAAGCCCGCAGCCCAGGGAGAGCCCTGCTTAGAGAGCCCGTCCCCAGGCCCCAGGCAGAGAGCTTAGGAAGGGATTCTTGCTACAGACACGTTTCCTACCTCCTTTTTTGCGCCTCTTACACAGGAGCGCTGCCATCCCGGCCCAGCAGCACTGACAGGTCGCAGACGAACCGCACGGGCCGGCTGAACGCTGAAGGAGCGGCAGCAACTGGGTACGGGGCTGCCACCTCGGGGCTGCCAAACCTGTGTTAATTCGGGCACAGTGACACTGGAGCAGGCCCTAAGATAGCCTCCCAGCTGCTGGGGGGGCGGGGAGGGAGGACACAGCGCTTGGCCATGGACTCCCAGCCAGAAATTCCTCCCTGTCCTTGCCGCTTCTGCAGGGAGCCAAGCGCCTGCCGAGGCCTGCTGCGGGCTGCCTGAGAGCAGCGCCTCAAAGATGGTGTTTCCTCTGCAAGGAGCTTCCACAGAAGGTCACCTCCGCCCTCTGGCCAAAGCGCAGCTGCGTTCCCCACCACGACAGCTTGCCCCAGGAACACACAGGTTCACAGAGCAACAGCCAGGACACAGAGAAGCAACTGCGCTCAGGAACACAAATTTCACAGAATCACAGAATGGGTTGGGTTGGAAGGGACCGGAAAGATCATCTAATTCCAGCCCTCCCGCCAGGGACAGGGACACCTTTTCCCAACACCTGCTGCACTCCATGCTGCGCTTGAAAAAACGCCGAGGACTTTTTCCCTGCTTGTTGCCCCCAGTATTCACTTATCACTGTTGGGCAAAGAAACAGAAGCAGGAAAAGGAAACTGCGCCACAACGCTGGAAAAAAAACAGAGAATCCACAAAGCAGCAAGTGGAGACAGTTTAAATAATAGTCAGGATGGAGCAACAGCTACATTTCTGAAAAGAACCTGATAAATTTACAACAAAGGCTGGCTTTCAGCCCATGCCTTCCCAAACCCAAAGGTACTGTAAAAGATGATGGATATTAATTGATTGGCAAACGCCAACCTCCTCGACTTTGTATCAGCAACAGTGGCTTTGCTGTAAGATTTCTAGCAGCTCCTTACATCAGAGTCACCCACGCAGGAGGGTATTTTACTGGTAGAGCAGAGCTGCGCTTACACAACAGGTTCCAGTCATGGTAGGTCCCACACGAGGAATTACTGCTCCCTGCCTGCTCTCCACCTGCCCATCCACAGGTCCTCTTCTTGTCCCCTTCCCTTCCCCACAGCAAACACCTTCCTGGGTTGTGTTGGCATAGTTCTTTGCTCTCTAAATGAGATCTGTGTAAAGCACCTTTCTCTAAAGCCAGATCATTTAATTTCATAGACCAGTCAGAGGAAACCTGCAGTAGGGGAAGACAGGAAGGGTAGGAAATTGAGTACAGGCTGGAGTAGCATCACCTGGTCCAGGCTGGTTCCCAGCAGAACTTTGCCTGTATCTGTTGGCCCGGGATGGTTGGTTTGCTCCTGCCAGCACACCACACCACACCAAACCACACCAGAGGTGTGCCTCAGCCGTGCCAGCAGAATTCGTATGGGCAGCCCCAGCATCCAGGGAATGCTCTCCTGGCCACAAAAAGAGTTTGCCCCCACCCTGACCCACAACGCAGACTCTGCTAAACGGTTACAGCCTTAACATAAAACTTGCTGATGGTCTACATGATTCAGCTGTGAACTTACTCAGGACAAGTCAGGTGTAACTACAGGCACAGAAAGATGATGTCTGGCAGAATGAGTTATGATTTCTCCCAGATGTCTGCTATAGCCTCCCTCCCTTCCAGCTGGATATCTCCTCTCCGAGCAGATCCTCAATTAACAGGCAGCACTAGTCCTCTGAACCACTTCAGTACCCCATCAGCCAGCACTAGCCAAGTCCAAATGTAACAAGGGACGGGCAAGTGGCCAAGGCATTCAGCAAAAACCTTGAATGTTTCCCTAAATCAGAAATTTAAATTCACGAATAAAAGGTCACCTCTCTACCAGTCCCCAGGAAAGCAGCAAGGGTTCCTGGCAGTCCTCCGGTGTTTTAACAATCTCCTGGCAGTGTCAGCAGTCAACATGATTTAGTCACGCTGGAAGCTGTGCTGGCCTTTCAAACAAATTAATATAATGAGCGGATCGGACACACACATGCTCCAGAGCACTACATCTGTAAGCCAGGCAGGCTGTCTCGGTGCATGGGATTACACGCAAGCTGCACAGAACAGGAGCAATTAGCTGCAGAAAGCTGGAAGTGCCACCAGAGCTCTCAAGGATTTCTCACAAGTCATGAAATGGCCTTTAAAGTCAGCAGGAGCGCTATAAAAAGATGTCCCCGCTTTCTCCTTTTTGTAAGAAAGAGCAAGCTGATGTCAACAATTTGATCCTTTCTGCTTTCACTCTTAATAATTTTAGTGTAATTTTAAAAGATATCAACAACTGCATAGTTCACCTCTTGAGTCTTTACCATTCACCACCTTGTTATTAAAAAATCGACCACAAGCTTCTGCCTTTTACAAAAACAGATGGTAAATGCTACTTAATTTTAGCTCTAGTTATTTCCGACTGCAAGGCTGAATCCCACCCTGCAGAAAGCAGCAGCTGTTGTGACGCTGATCACGGGTTTCTGGGTACGGCGCTTTCCTTCGCGTTCGCCGGCGCTGAGCTGGCTCCGCAGCGCTGCCCGAGCACAACTTTTACAGCAGGTACTTCCATGTCGCGATTAAACCCGAACTTTGGCAGCTATCAGACTGCTTTGTTACCCTTGGCTCCACTACAGATGGTTTGTTCAAGTACCTTTGTCACCCTCTTCGCCCAGAGCAGCACACAGCCGGGAAACGTCCAACGACCAGGTAACACGAACTGCACGGAAGCTCTTCCTGCGCCCGATGTCTGGCTGCTTCCCCGGCTTCCTTGCTCTTCCCAGAGGCAAAACCACGACCAGCTGCACTTTTGTGACTCGCCTGCCTGCAACTCATATCTTAAGAGTTCAGATAATTGCATGCAAAATCAAAAGTCCATATTCCAGACTATTTCTACCCACTCAGACCAGTGACACGACCCTCATTCACTCACATCTCAGGTGAGACGTGGCCACAGGACAGCTCCTGAGGAAACAGCCCACCCTGGCAGAAAAGATCAACCATCCGCTGGAGCTCCCGCTTCCCTCGGGAAGTGTCAGACCAAAAGGCAACAGGTCCCTGGTGGGTAATGAAAGGGCTCAAACAAATAAATTTCTGACAATTAAGACTAAACTGTGATGTCTGAAAGCTTTGCTTGTGTTTTGCTTTGTTTGTTTCTCAAGGACTCCTTAACTGTTTCCCCAGGCCTCTTCGTCCGTTTAGACAAGATTAGACAACACTCCCTACGTAAATCACCAATAGCAGACTCAAGGCCTTCAGTGGGCACTTGGGCAACTCCTAGAATGGGCAAACTAAGATAAGGGGGACTCGAACAAAAGGACACAGAGACCCTGTTATAGGGAGGGTGATTCTGCTGATTTAGGAAGGAGGCGCCTGGACTTCACTGCACAGCGCCTGCTCTGGAGAGAAGGTCAGCTAGCGACCACCGTGAGGAAGACTGCTTACTTCTTCCCTCGACCACCAAAGACCCTCACGCTATTTTCACTACGCCTGCTTGGACTATGTAAATGAATTCTGGGAACTCATTATCATAAGATACCCCTTTCCAGGAAATCTAATGAATATGTATGATTTGTGCGTATGGAAACTGATGTCCCTTGCTAATTCTTGGGAGCCCTTAAGGTGGAGAATCCCCAGGGAGACCTCAGCACTGCTAATAAAGAATTCCTGCTTAACAGTAAAAAAACTTTACGGTTGAGGCAATTTCTTTGTTTCAGTAAAGACCCTGCAGTGTCTCTCTTAAGCTGCTCCTCTGTTTGCCTGTCACAGACCAACACACGCAGCCCTGCACACACAGAATTTCCACCCGATGCCTAAAACGCCTTCACGAAAAGTTGTCTTCAGAAGTGTAAGCCTTCTGGGAGCATTTAAAAAAAAATTGTTTTACAAAAACTGGCATTTTCCAAGGAAAACTGTTGTACTGAAAGATTTCAAAACCAGCCCCAAACATTGTGCATGCTGATACACTAAGGGTCTTTGTCTCTTTTCTAGAGACAAACCACAGACACAACTCACCAGTCTGCTACTGCATTACTAATTGCTTAACATTTACAAAAGGCTCTGAGATCTTTTGATAGAGACTGCAGGAGAAAGACAAAGCCTCCATTAATTATAATAGAGAATTAATAATCCCAGGCAGATCAAAGGCAAAGACTTGATCAAATCCACATAAAGGCACTGTATCAAGGGACTGCATTCAAAGCAGAACTGTGGTAATAAAGGAAATTATTTATATGCCTCAGCAGGCAGACAAGGCACTCAACAGCCAGGCTCTTTTGCTGAAAGAAACAGAAAGACTGACGAAAAGGGAAAAGTAAAGCTAAAGGCAACTTTTAGGAAAGGGCTGTAATAATGCTTTTGGTTTAGTTGCAAAGAGCAGGCCATGCTTGCTCATATGGATGTGTTAAACTCGCCTGTTCTGTGACTGCCGGAACAAAGACCTCCCCCTTATTTTTGCCAGGGGTAAAACACACATCTAGCAGGGTAGCAGTGTATTCAATTCTTCAGCCAGTTGGAAACGCTTATGAGAAGCTGCGGCTTTGTTTTGCTTGTGAGGGTGAAATACAGCTTTCAGATTTTCACCCATGACAATTCTTATTTTTCTATCGAGTTGTTGAGGGTGGGGGGAGGGTGAAAAAAGAATTTGCATTTTTCCATGGGTGACACCTGTGTTGAGATAGGCAATATTAAGATGGGTACAGCTGTCCTGGCCAAGCCCTGCACGTGTGAAAAAGAGAAGAGGAAGGCTGCACTGAGGCAGAATAGGAACAGGCAGAGATGGAGCCACTTGAGAGAGAAGAGCGCTGAACAGACCGCAGCGGCCACCAGCGGCATTCAACTTCACCAGCACTGGCGACTGAGCACCAAACCAGACAAAATGAGACTCTGTAATTACTAAGCACACAGATCTTTAGCCAGTTATGTGGCCCCTTTTACTTCAGCAAGAAAACTGAACCCTGCAAAAAGCGAGCTGCTGCGCACTGAGCCAGTTTTCTGCTCCCGCTGGCCGCAGGGCCCTGCGAACACTGCGCTGGGGCTGCCGAGGAGGAGGAAGGAGGGTCCTGTCCTCAGCCAGCCGCTGCCACGCTGCGCAGCCTCTCCTCAGTGTCAGCCATGGACAACACAACAGCCAGCAAAGCAGGACTGACTACCTCAGGACTGACTGTCCCACACTGCGGGAATAACCGAACAGATCCCCCCTCCGGTATTTATCTGCCTCTGGTAGCAACTCCCAGAGCCAGAGCTGCCCCACGGCTGCCTGGGCACAAACAGACAGTGGTAAAAAACAAGGTAAGCCCTCAGTACTGACACAGAGCCGTTGTTATTAACATCGGGCTCTTCTTTCCAGCAGTCCTACCATTCCCATTCAAGCCTCACACCTACCGAAGGACCAGACCAGAATTCACGTCAGCATTTGGCTCCCCAGCTGCTGTGGTCTCCTTCTGTTCAGCTCATGAAACAGGTCTAACACCCACTTAGTACAAATACTTAACTAGGAATCCTTTGAAATAGGTTCTGCAAGGCAGAACAGCAAGATGCAGACTGGCCAAAGCATACAGAGAGCTATGGAACTAAACAAGTCAAACTTGGGATTCGTCATTTTGCTGTAAATCCCTGTTTCTCATTCCTTCCGTTATTGCCTTAAGTCACAGTTGTGTAGCTGTCTTCATCATGCTGTCAGCAAAGGGGCACCCCAGACACCATCTCCACCCCCAGCTGCCACCCACCCTTCCCTTCTGCTGGCACTAGTGGTGGCAGAAGCCACATTAAGGCACAGAGTGGGGACATAGTGTGCAGTAAGCCTGAAAAGTAACCAGATAAGAAAGGAAAAAAAATATAAAGTTCATTTTCATGGTATAGACACACAAACTCTAATGATGGCCAAAAAAACCAAACAAACAACCCAAACAAAAAGAATCCCCAACCAGCAGAAATAAGAGTGTGGAAAGAATGATGTTTTAAAGTTAAAGTATTTATAAAGTTACACCTAAAAAGGTGAGGTTTTCAAGTATAGAAAAAGCCACCCAGTAGATACTGACCTAGCCAGCTCTGCTTCAGCCTCCCTGCATCGACCTTACAACAGAAATCCCACAGTTTTGAAAATGGCACATTTTTTAAATCACCTTTCCTCATGCCGGAGAGGTGTAAGTGTATTTTTAAGCAGCTCTCTGAGGCCTGGAACCAGCACCTGGCTGAGAGCAGGACCCCACAACTTAACAGCGTATATCCATTCATTTCATGGACGTGAGATTTTTCTCCCCCATTTCCTGCCTCTTGAAAGAGCTTTTGCACGGCCTTGTTAATAAATGGGAAAATGTTTGGGGTAAGGAGAGGGTCCCAAGACCTCAAGCATGTATTTTATTTCTAAGGCAAAAATAAAATACTCTCTAAAGTATCTACCCCTTCCCCAGCAATCCTAAGAACTAACACACCGAAACTATACAGCTTTTATACTCCAGGACATGAACTGGCCATACCTTTGGCGCTTGCTCTGCCCTGAACTTGTAAACAGATTGCTTAAATCCCAGAGATTTTTGACAGGGAAAAGCCAGGCTGCTGCCTCAAACATCACAGGCAGTATCTGCAGCTTGAGAGGATAGTAAAAGCAACGAGGGAAAGCTACGCTCCTCCCCCTGCACACAAGTTCTACTTGAAAATGGGGAAAGGGTACTTTCTCAGCGCCCCCCCAGTACCAATTCCATCAGAACATTCAAAAGGTCATTTCTTCCCCCGAAGTAGTGGTGGAGGATTACATTCTCCCAAGCATAACTCATGAGCACCAGGACAACTTCCACCTGAAAGGAGGATGCGGAGTCAAATTAGCCTGATGAGAACAGAGGAAAAGAAAAAGTCTGATATCAAGAGGAAAGGACTGAAGGAGACATCTGGCCTGTATGCGCCCCCAGTAGAGAACCTACAAGGCATTTTAAGTTTACTGCCATCAATTCTCCATGAAATACCATATTTTACCATATAGTGCTTAGTACTCTCCAAGGCTTCCGTGTGCTCCTGCAACCAAAGCAGATGGGCACAAGCAGGTAGGGAACAGCACGTTCACAGTCTGGGATTTCCATCTGAGATCCCCAACGAAGCAGGTTGATTTCTGCAAGGTGCCAAGCACCAACAAGACTTTTTTAACCAAAAAGCAACTCCAGAAACAACAATCAACTCACTACTTAAGGTATCCGTGTCTGATGGGTCCAGCCAAAGCAAATCACTAAGGGGAGAGAGCAGAAGCTGTCAGAAGCAGCGCTAACAGCGTACTCTGGAATAGAGGTGCCTAGTCCATTCGTTCAATTCTTGTCTTCTGCACCATAAAGAAATCTGGGAGAAAACAGCACTTCAGTTTACTGCCTTCTACAAGCTCTGTCTCTGATCCCACATCCAAATCTAACTGTGCAAACTTTATCAAGCAGAACACTCTGCATCGAAAAAGTCTCTACTGCGGCTCATAGTAACACGTTTTACAACCGAGCTGGTTTCCATCCTTCCCCAACTTCTTTCCACCTCCCTCTCATGGTTTGACACTTCATTTGTTGGTACCCGAATGAAACCCCCTTAGTTAACTGCCCAAGCAGCATTACCCAATTCAGCTTCCTGCTTTCCCTATATCCTTTGCCCCCCTTCCCAAAGGCACGAAGAGGTTAACAACCACCACCAAAAGCAGTCCCCTGTGCAAACATGAAAACATTTGATGTTGTTTGTTCTTCTGAACACGTCAAGAGAAGTAGAGAGTAACAGACTCACTTCTGAAGGCAGCGATGGCAGGTGAGCACAAGAAGTAACAGAAAGGCACCGTCTTCTCCAGCTGATAGTACAGAGCTCAACAAACAAACCTCACTCAGATGGAAGGGAGGCTACAGCTATGACTTGCAATTCAAAAAAAGCAACTTTTTTGCTTGTGCAACATGATTCTACAGGAAGAATAAGCTGAGATAAATGACCCTGCAAACCACAAGAAGTCCATATGCCTAATCACTGGAATTGCCCAAATATCACCCAGAAAGACAAGTAAAACCCTGAAAAACACTCATTTTTAGCAACTATATTTGCAAGACACATGTTGAGGGTTTGCTAGTAAATGCTAGTTTTCAGTTCAACGGAGGGACAGGCAGTGCTCCAGACTAGTAGCTTTAACCTAAACACTCAACACACAGTTTTTAGAGTACAAAATACCGAGGGTTGCTCAGGCCCAGCTCTACCTTTCCTGTGTCCTACCCGCATCCAGGGCAGTAGAGCAGAGTACTGAAAATGGCACTATGGAAGCAGACACTGCAAAATACAAAGAAATTTTCTCAATGGTTTCCAGACAAGTCATATGTGGAAAATTATTTTAGTTGTTGCTCTGAGCACCAGAGGAGCCTGCCAAGAGAAACACTTCAGTGATAAGCACTACAGACCTCACAGTAAAAGAAAGTCTGGAACTCAGAGCCCACGGTCAGATAAAAGCCAGTCCAAGGGGAAGGTACAGTGAAGACAGCAGCTGCCATAAAAGCATTCAGATGCTTACTCTGCCACATTTAAGTAACAAATAGACACCACCAGGTTCAAATGAAGACGCTAAAGATCATGTAGAAAGAGTGGAGTCCAGTCCAGTCTCCCAAACGCAGCCCTCAAGGGATAACAAAATGCAATCATGAAACAACAGCCAGTCCAAGAATCAAACCAAATCAAGTCCAAAGCACAAGCCAATGTCACATTTCACCAAATATCAAAAAGACCCGAAGTTGTTGTTGTTTGTTTACTTAGTCAGCACACCAGTTCTACACAGTTTACAGTTCTAGCTTTCTGTGGTCTCTTTTAAAGCCTTCACACTGACAATAGCAGGTCCTATGAGCTGGACAAGGTGGTGTTTCAGTGGGGCTAGATATCTTAAAGACTTTCAAGCTCAGCTACTGCTCAGTCCCAAAAGTTTTCTAACTACACAGCCTCTCCAACTCACCCTCACTACAGAAGCAGCCAGCACAGCAGCCCAGGGGAATCTGTGCTTTCCTCCTCACTGAAAGGTTTGACAGGCAAAAAGACAAAAAAGATTGTACTCTTACTAGTACCTCAGTCCAAAACCAGTAAAAGGACCCTGATGAGAAGCAGACTTCCACTGCACACCCTTGTATTCACATGCTCATAAATCACTAATCCACAGACTTCATGCTGTTTAAGACATGTCCCTACTCCAGCCTTTGAAGGGCCTAAGCTGCCAGGGAGACGCATAAGATCACTGGATAATTCAGAGTGGAAAGGACCTCAGGAGGTTTCTAGCTGAACCTCCTCCTCAAAGCAGGGTCAGCTGAGATCCAGCCAGGTTGCTGAGGGCTTTACCATGTCATGTTTTAAAACCACCAAGAACAGAGGCTGCACAAACTCCTAGGCATCCTGTCCCACTGCTTCATAGTCACCAGCATGAAAAGCTTTCTCCCTTTGTCCAGACTGAACCTCATTCGTTTCGGTTTATACCCGTTGTCTGTCTCCTCTGCTATGCACAACGGTGAAGAACCTGGCTCCAGCTTCTCAGTGATCTCCTCGCAGGTACTAGCAGACAGAAAGATCTCCCTGAAGCAGTCTCTTCCACAGGCTGGACAAGCCCAGCTCCCTCAGCTCTCCTCACAGAGAGGGGTTGCCCACTGCTGAAGGTGCTCTAGTTTGGCCACGTCTTCCCTGTACTGAGGAGCCCCAAACTGGGTGCAGTGCATCAGCTGGGATCTAAGGAGTGCTGAGTAGAGGGGGATAGTCACTTTGCTCAATCCACTGGCCCAGGATACTGTTGACCTTCGCAGCAGCGGCACACTGCTGGCCCAGGGTCAGCTCGTGGCCCACCAGGGCCCCCAGGGCCTTTCCAGCACAGCTGCCCCCCAGGCAGGCTGTCTCCAGCCCCGCTCATGGCAGGGGGCTCTTCTTTTCCGAGTGCAGGACTTTTCATTTGTTCTTGTTGGGTTTCAGAAAGTCCCTCTCAGCCCGTTTCTCCTGCCTGTCTACGTCTCCCTGAACAGCAGCCCTGCCCTCAAGTGTATCAGCTGGTCACGCCGTTTGGCATCATCAGTGAACTGTACGAGCGTGCACCCTGAAAGGGAATGAAAGGGCTCAAACAAATGAATTTCTGACAATTATTAAGACTAAACTGTGAGTAGTTTTGCTTGTGGTTTACTTCATTTGTTTCTCAAGGACTCCTCAACTGTTTCCTTAGGTCCCTTTGTCTGTTTAGGAAAGATTAAAACACTTGTTAGGCTCCCGACAGAAATCACCGACAGCAGACTCAAGGCCTTCAGTGGGCGCTTGGGCAACTCCTAGAATGGGCAAACTAAGATAAGGGGGACTCGAACAAAAGGACACAGAGACCCTGTTATAGGGAGGGTGATTCTGCTGATTTAGGAAGGAGGCGCCTGGACTTCACTGCACAGCGCCTGCTCTGGAGAGAAGGTCAGCTAGCGACCACCGTGAGGAAGACTGCTTACTTCTTCCCTCGACCACCAAAGACCCTCACGCTATTTTCACTACGCCTGCTTGGACTATGTAAATGAATTCTGGGAACTCATTATCATAAGACAGCCCTTTCCAGGAAATCTAATGAATATGTATGATTTGTGCGTATGGAAACTGATGTCCCTTGCTAATTCTTGGGAGCCCTTAAGGTGGAGAATCCCCAGGGAGACCTCAGCGCTGCTAATAAAGAATTCCTGCTTAACAGTAAAAAAACTTTACTGTTGAGGCAATTTCTTTGTTTCAACCCCATCACCTCCTCCAGGTCACTGATGAAGAGGTTAAACGGGACACAACCCAGGACAGACCACGAGACAGACAGATCACACAACACAGGGGCAGTGCCACAGGCAGCCATGAGGGTCTTTTCCCCCTTTACTCGCATGGGGATTAGTTGCTCTGTTTTCACTCTTCCAATGTAATTGCTGGGAAATCATTCACACTGCCACTACAGCTCCACGGAATCCTCTGGCCGACTGTGCTGCGACACACCAAACTACTTAGCCTCCCTGAAAAACAGTGCCCATCTCCCGTGCATTCAGCACAAAAGCAGAATTCCCCAGTTCGGACAGTTTCAAAGTGTGTTTGCGTTCTTGGAGAAACCTCTCACCAACCACGGGATCAGCAGCACATTGATTTAGCAAATGAGGGAACCCAGCAGGGATGCCTTCCACCAAGATTCTGGGCATCTGCATGTAATGACATTCACGGGAAGAAAAGTCACTCACTAAAAATTACAATTTGTTTTACCAGTTTGTCCACAGAAAAGAAAATCCACATGTGTTCTCTGCTGGTTGAAGAGCTGAGGGAGAAAAGCTTTTTAGCAGGTGCTGAACTAGCTTGGTAAATATTGGTACCTTTGATCTGTTTGTTAATGTGTAAATGACAGGAATTAAGGGATCAGAAATACACGGTTGGAAGGAGAGTATAAAATAAACAAACACCTTAAATGTCTGAGTCACAGCTTGGTCAAGCACAGCTCCCTAACCTTCCTATTGCTCATACTACTGATGTCAGCAGAGCAACAGCCACCACAGTTTACTTTTTTAAACTAAATGATACGAAGCTAAATGATGCTGAGGATCCGGGGTGCTGATTTAAACTATGGCCCCTCACTGTGTTAATGCAGCTACAGCTGCAGAGCTGCAGTAAAAGTGGGCATTTTCAAGACAGCTGTCTAATTAAGCACATCGTAAGTGTCAGAGAGAGAAACTATTAGTCTGAATCTATGTGAGCAGTCAGAGGAAAAACCCACAAGCACCCAGTTATCCCAGACACGTCACGGAAACAAATATCTACCTTTCTCCTTCAACCATACAGCAGAGAGTGGCCAGTCCCTCTTCCCTTCCCATGACCATCTGTCTCTCTTCCTGACGAGGGACCCCCAAAAAACCCAGCTCCACGGAATCAGAGGGATGTTGCTTGGAAGGACCTGCCAAGGTCCAGCTTGAAGCTGGACTGTTGCCACATTAGATGAGGTCAGTCACGACAGCTTCTCCCCTTCACATGCAAAGGAAACCCCATCAGATTGTGCGGCAGACAGGATCAGATCTGCCGTTCAGGCAGCAGATCTGGCTTGCTCCTGGCACAGCAGGACCACTTGGAGCATGACATCCTGCACCCAATTAAAATCCAGTTTCCCAGTGATAGGGCTCCATTACACACCCTTACTTAATTACCCAGTCAGAGAGTCAAGATCCCTGTCAGACCAAATTCAGTGCAGATCCAAGACACATCTCTAGTGTTGGCATTCTTGCTGCCTGCCTCATTTTCCAGTGGAACCAATTCACTGTAACACACTGGGAGCGATGCACAGGGGAGAAGGCAAACAGTAATCTCAAGGGACAATTTAATAACCCTATTCCCGACGAGGAATATTAAGCAGAAAGTGCAAGCCTGGATGCCCTGGTACTTTCTCCCATTCTACTGTTTCTGAATAAAATCCTGTGAGTTTTACAAAGCCTCTAAATCCATCTGCTGGACTCGGCAAGTCAGAGAGCAAGCAACACTATTCTATTTTAAAATGACAGAAGTGTCTGCATCTGTTTAATAACACACATGCATACATCTGCCAAACAGACCTAGTGGAAAGACACTTTCTGAGGATTACACATTTTTCTATTTAAAGACAGTAAAAAAAGGCACTGTGCCTCTATATAGACATCAGAATAGCTCCACTCCTCATCCAGCCCTCAGTCTCCTTCCTTACTCCAAATAAATTGCCTATACAACCATCTCAGCTAATTAAAAATTAGCAATAAGGCCATATGGCAGCTACAATGGAAAATACACTATTCCTTTTTTCAGTGGATTTCATTATGGTTCAGCCATGTAACAAAAGAGGTACTGAAGAAGGAACTGAAATTCCAGGAGCCAGAACAGCTGGCTTGTTTTATGACCAAAATGCAGCATACATTGAAAAGAGATTTTATAAGAGTTTTTATCTGCTCACCAGACAGGTCTCGGGGATTATAAAGAAGCCCTTTTTAACTTGGAGAAGCAATCACTGAGAGGCAAAACCGAATTCTCAAAGATCCTGTCGCTCGCCACAACCAGCAAAGCCAAAACCAGAATCCCATCCCGCAGCCTCTCCTCTCAGCCTAAGGGCTCTGGAGAGGGGTCTGCAGCGGGGGCATGGAAACAAATCCTCTGTACAGGATTTATAATGAGGAGATTCGTTGTGTGGATATATGTTCCTCTGAGGAAGTGACAGTGATTTAAGGGCCCAAAGAGTACGGAGCCACTGCTCTCGGCCAGTACACGCTGCCAGGTGTGCATGTTCTCTCCACATCTGGTTTTCAGAGCAAGACTTAACTGGATTCAAATTACAAAATCCTGAAACCACATATGTTAGCCATAATTATTTTTCCAGCTAAACTAGACATACACAACAGTGAATTTTGGGTTGCAGCTTTCTACTTGGCCAACAGAAGAGTACAAATTAGGAAATCTATACCTGAGCAGAATATGCCTCACCCTGGAGAGATCGCTTGGCCACTGACCTATTAGTTGTGCAGCACAGAGGTTCCTGTTCCCACTTCCCCTCCGTGCTCAGCCCACCCCCAAAGACAAGCAGAGCTCCCTGTCACCCACCAAGAACTGCTCGTTTAGATCCCTCGCACCCAGCCAGGGACAGCACGAACCACCACGAGCAGCCTGGCCTGCAGCAGAGGCCCCAGGACCCAGCGCTCCTCCTGAGGGCAGCCTGGAAGAGGCCCTGAAAAGCGGGGCTCTCCTGCTGCTCACCCTGCCCCTCCGTCCCTTCCACCTCCCTCCTCGAGCCGTGCTTCCCTCCACCCCCAGCCCTCAGCCCAGGGCGAGAAATGCTGATGCAGCCTGGGACAACAACCAGAGGCAGGTACAGCCCACCTGACGTAAAGGAAGGGCCAGGCCATGGATGCCATCGAGAGCCCGGGGAAGACGCGCCGCAGACGCACATACTTTGCAAGCTAAACAACTCTGACAACCACGTCAGTTAATTTTGCTGTGCCCTAAGGAAAAAACCTAAGCTTCACCTGTGACGCTGCACGTATATAACACATTTCACAGAGCAGGCAGAGGACATACGCGGCAGAGGACAAGCAACTACCAAAGTAGAAGAGCTCAGTTAGAGGGCTGTGCAGAGTAAGGCATGTGGACACCACGGCAGCTGACCAGAACAGAGGCCGCGCCATCAGTCACGTCCAGACACTGCCACAGATCAGACCTTTCCCTGCAGTCACCTGGTTGACTTTCAAGGAGCCGGCTTCTGCAGAAGAATACCCAGATCCCGTTAGTTCAGAGAACCTGGAGATCTGCTGAAGTCACGATTGCCATAATGAGCAGAGGTCAGCACAAGAAGAAGCCTTTGTGAAACAAGGCTTCCCCTTCCTTCTTTCCTGCTGGCCTCCAGGTCTCCTGAAACAACTGTGGGGAGTTTGAGGGCTGGCCCTTAGCCTGCTGCTGCAGCGAAGACCCTGCCCCGCCGGCGTGAGAACACGGACAGACTGAAAGTGCTGAAAAGGGACCAAGACTCCAGGGTTAGGAAGGCACACACAGAGCCTCCTGCATTACCAGCAGCAGCAGGGGCAACAGGGATCACAAACAGACGATGTTATAGGTGAGGCAGAAAATTCCTCCTCCTTAGGAGGAATTCTCCTCCTAGTCAGTGTCCCTGTACAGTCCTACGTCCCCACCGAGACCTCATGTCCCACCAAACCTGACACAGACAACCTCTCAGGTGCGTATTTGTAGGCCAAGATTTTTAGTGGTGCCCAAGAGATTTGTACACTCGGCTCCCTTTGAAAACTAACAGCAATTTGGCATCCAAATCCCTCATGGGCAGCTCGGAAGTACCAGCTACCTGGCACTTCCACATTTACAAACTTGAATCTCCTCAGCTGTGTCCGTGACACTTGTATGCGTAAGGAACACACACTAAATTTCCTTCCCAGTTGCACAGCAAAGCTGTAACTGCTGAAACACCAATTCCTGCTACTGCCAGTCTCTGCCTCGCACCAGTCTTGCCACAGACCACATAACCCTGGATCCCTTAGCAACAAGTTGTTCTGACATGCTTTTGCAATGGAAAGAGCTTGCCAGCTAATCTCCCAATCTCCTAACATCAAAGCATGCTCCAAAGCTCAAAGCACTGCATTGGAAAACTCCACCAGCTTCATCTGTTTTCCGATCAGCTGGCCTGTAACAGTTCTTGAAGTACGTAAAACGACATTTAGCACTGTTACACATAACTATACTAAATCTTCTGGGTTCCTGTATTGCTGACATGCAAATCAGTAGGATGCATTTATATTAATAAAGAGATCAAAATATCACAACTCTTAAAAACATAAGCACTTAAGTCAATATGATGAGTGCCTTTATAAGAACACAGGGCAGAACACAGCCTGATCTCCCCGCACAGATCCACCAGTGGGACCAAGAATCGCCCCTTCACACTGTCCAGCAGAAAGCATCTGCAAAGGCTTCGCGTGAAGGCGTGAACTTTGCAGCTCCCCCTGCTCACACCAGGTCCGCGTGCAGCCCTCCACACACCAAAGTCTCACAGGGCTCACCCACACACTCCTCTAAACAGACTGCCAGATGCCAGCTTCTCGCAGTCTCTCCAGGATGTAAGTGTTAGTAAATCCTTTAGAAGAAATGAAAACAGATATCACTGAACAATGGCTTTTAAATAAGGGTAAACTTTAAGGAGAAAAGGGTCCCTTTCCAAATCCTTGTGTTAGTATTTTTAAGAAATTTGAAATCTGGTTTTGGAAAATCAGAAGCATTGATAACCACCTTGATAAGGTTTTACAATGAAACATAACAGTCTTCTTACAATGAATCTTATTTTAATGATTGCAACTCTGAAAATAAAACAACTTTAAAATATCTGTTTTTCTTAAATAAAAGCAAGTCACCTTCTTCAACTCACGGCTGAAGAGCTATACGTATAACTTGCTGCATCCTGTCTGGAAGAAAACTTGCAGCTGTAATTCAAAACTCTATTGTCTCACCAAGAGGCTGTGCCTAAAGCTGCGTTGTGTGAACCATCCTAGCCTAGCTGCGGCTACAGGAGAAAAATAGGGGATTTATGACACTATTAAGAGGATGATTCATGTGCATGTAAAGTTCATTTTGGTTGAGACACTGACGCAAACTATATCCACAGGACAGCTTTTGCCAGAATAGAAGACAGTGTCAGCCCCCAAACTGGCACTGCTCTAGCCAGACTGAAAGCAGGCCCGCTCAGAGGTACACCTGAGCCCCACAGGAGAAACCCAGCAACGAGGCGACGCAGGTTCCAACTGGAAATTTAGGTCTCTCTGTTTAAATGAGTAGTTGAAAGGATAATAAATTGAACCTGAATTTGCATAGGTCTGCACAGTCTTTCTATGGATATATACACACATCTGGAACGGTATATAGCTTCAATATAATTATATGCAAACTCCTCTCTTAAACAGCAAGTAATTTGGCCTAACCAGCACCTGTCTCATCTTCTGCTTGGATATTTCAGCAGCAGTAGCCCATTACAATGCACAAGCACGCTTCCCCAGCCAAGTATCCTCTCAGACTGCAGCAAATGCACTTGTGTGAACCAGGGCCACAGAATCAGACCTTACATTCTTTGTATTTGTCTCACCATCTGACTAAGAACTCACTGCCACATACCACGAGCATGGTGAGTAGGTTAAGATGGGGGTGAGCTCCAACACCAGTCTATTGAAAGGAAAAGCCTTAAAAATACATGGAGTACCAGGTCAGAAGACAGCAGGACGCAACCAGTTGAAGCTTATCTCAGATTGCACCTCAAGGATCTGCGAGAGGCAGATCTGCTCATGAAGCTTCCTGTTGGGTGAGAATTACCACAAGAGTAGCCAGCACCCTGCAAGTCCCCTGGCACCTCACCGCTAGTCAGAAATGCGGACACGCCTCAGGACAAAAGCTGGGGTACAGGCACCACATGAGTAGCACACGTCCATCCTGAGCTTTCTAGGGACCAGGTGATGCCAAAGTCCCAGTTTTTCCACATCAGAGAGGTCAGAGCGATCACTCCGCCAGCACCAGTTCATAAAGTAGGATACACGGGCACCACCAGCGTGAAACGTAACCTGCAATGGCCAGGAATGGTTGTGACCAGGACAAATCCTGGGCACGAGTAATACCACCACTATGAGTGACACCTGCAACATGAATGAAAATTACGTTAAGGATGCCTTACAGCTTTACGTCTTTTTAGGATCTACTGAACAGGCATCTTTCAGCACCATTTTAAAGCTAAAGACATTTGTTAGGAGTGCCAAGCAGCCACTAGGCAGTGGCTAAAGCAAATGTGCAAAGAAGTTCAATTTTGTGCAGTCTGTTTACACAGATACACCTCTGGAGACAGCATAACAGACAGCATTAAAAAAAGATTTTAACTCTTTTCAGTATACCATATTCAAATGAAAGATGAGATCCACTTTCCAAGCAAGTGCCGTTCTCCTATCCTGTTGCGTTCACGGGAACGCCTTACAGACTCCAGATGTGCTCATCGATACAAAGGCAACGAAGTAGAGCTGGTTTTGAACCTCTTTTCTCTCTAGAGAGCAATCACCTGCACGAGCAGCCCTATCAGTTTCAAAAGAATGATAAAGAAGCTGTTTCCTCTGATTTAACCCTGCTGTTGAGCTTATTTCCCCATGTTCTTCCCTCCAGAAAGCCCAAGTGGACTGGCAGTACGAGCAGTCTCCCCGGAACAATTTGGAGGTGGGTTTTGGGATGTGTAGAGCTGTGGGAATCAGGCAGATTGTGCAACACCTTTGCCTAAGGATCATGCCACCAGAGACGACTCAGGAGATAAAAGTTTCTTTCCCTGGCTTTGTCATGGGCTTGCCAGATGATCTGGAACAAGTCATTTCTTCACCCTCCACCTTTTCTTCCTGCAAAACAGAGGCAACAACTCCCACCTTCCTCTGGGAGAAAACCCTTGCCATCTAGTGAAATACTCACTCACCAATCTATTTACCAAACTGGTGTGCCCACAGGTAAATGCAGCAGCAAACTTTCCACAGCCACACTCACTGTTACGCTGAGCCACAGGCCCCAAGAGCAATACTTTAACCTCCCTTAACACACGTAAAACCTTCACATGATCCAGCTGCTGTTGCAGCAATCCTGCCCTCTGCAGCACTGTCATCCCTTTCCTCCTTTCCCCCTCTCCTACTGACTTCATCAGGCACCATAAATTGCTCTTTTCTGGAGCGTTTTCCTCACCCCTGTGCCCACCCTGGACTGTGTCACTGGGAAACAGCACTCAGCAATTAAGTCTGTTGCATTTCTCTCGTGACTCCTCCACATAGGCTATACACACACACACAGATACAGTAACAGGAGGTTTATTTAGCCAAACACCTGCTGTCCAGATCTTTCATACAGTGTGTTATGAGGAAAAGAAAACAAAGCTTTGCAAGTAGGCTTGGAGCGAAGCTTGCAGCAAACCATCCCCTTTATCTCAGTACAAAGACATCACTCTGACCGAGAGGAAAGGAGAGATTTAAGTTCCTTTTACAGATGGAGATGAAACACAGCACTGCCTGAAACAGTATCTTTTATAGGGTCTGAAAAGAAGCGAAGGGATCACCTAGCTCACAAACCGTGCCCTGCCGTGGGCCCTGCCAGCACCCCAATAGTTTCCTAACGTATTTAAAGCGTATTTTGGAGCTCCTGAACAGGTGTGATAAGTTTATTAATCACATTACAGATGTGGCACATCTCAAAAGCCCGAGATACACCAAGACAGAGCCACGTCACGCTAACATCAGGCAAACAGATTTCTGCAGATTTCCACACGGTTAAGGGAGGAAGGGGGAAGTAAAAACCAAGTGGTCGCACGCACACTGGAACTAACACATCCTGCTTTTCTAAGGATGTGTGTCATGACTGTAAGATTAAGAACACGTGTCTCCACGCAGTGCTCTCCCAACAGACAGGTCCTCTCTCCAGCCCTGTCCCTCCCACGTGGGCTCTCTAGGAGTGTGTAAGGGTTTTTTCTGCTGTGGGACTCCACTGCAGTCTTTCTGTGCTCATTGGTGACCCATTTGGACACAACCTGCAGTCATTTAATAACCCTTAAGACCACTAATTTTCTCACAGGGAATTTTTAGACAAACTATGGGTTAAAAATATTCCTGGGAAGGAAGAGGAAGGGAGGAGCCAAACAGACACTGAGATTACCCGCCCTGTCCTTCCATAGGAAACCAGGGCAAAACCAGCTTCCCCATGAACAACTGTGGCTGCTGCTGCTTTTAAGTCAGGGCCGCCTAAGAAGTCAGTTCAGCCATAAAAACTCAGAAATGTAAATATAAGGTGCAATAGTGTAAAGCAGAGGTTCAAAGCAGAAATTCAAAGGCTCCCTCAGTTAAGCAACCTATAGAATCTGACTCAAAACGTCGACAAATTTGACCTGAGGTCTTAACCCCACCTCACCTCCTGGCACCTACTCACACAGCACCGTGTCACGCCGTACTGCTGAAGCAAAAGCAGCAGCAAAGTTGTTTCTGTGCTACAGTAAATACCTCGAATACTGCCACAGTGACTATCACCAGCATACCTAGGAACCTTATTTATCCTCCTGTCATAAAGCAAGGATATGAGCTTACATGGGCCGCCTTGATAAGCCTGATGAACCCTCCTCTCCCAATATAGCCCCTCTAAAAATAGATGTCAGCATGTTATCAAGTAGTTAGCCAAAAACATATTTAAATTTAGTTGCTTATGGGTTGGTAGCCACACATTGTGGTTATTTATGACACGGCTGCCACTCACGATTAAAAGAAGCAAACCACGTAAGTAATAAACAAAAACTTTTTCAGTATCATTATAAGGATCTTTGAGCTGCGTGGCTCAGAAGTCGTGCACAAAGACGGAAAGGTTTAACATGACTGGATTAGAGTTCTGCACGGACCACGTTAAAGGTCATTCTGTGAATACAGCTGGGATGGCGATAGCAGGCCCGTATTTACGCTACAATACAAAAGACAGGCAGTGAAAGCAAGATGTATAAAGAGTCCTCCGGCTTGCTTGCTTTTGGTGCTGTTAGAGGCAGTGGAGGCAAGAATGACTTCGGGCTGTGGCAAATCAGCAGCCAGCATTGCCATTTGCTATTGTGGAGGGTCTTGGCAGAGAGGGCAATATTTACTCTGGGAAGATCACTCTGACCTCAGCTGGTCCCCTCAGAGAAACCCACCAGAAACCACCTGTGGGGAGGGAGGGAGGGAATCCCCCAAGGGCAGAGCGGTTCCCAAGCACACAGGAAAAGTTGGCCACAGGGCTCCTGCATGGTCTAACAACTCATTCAAGGAACGCCACCCGGATGAGCTTCCAATTTACTTCTGCTTCACACTCGTGTACAAAAATTTTGTTTCTAGCCCTGAAATTTGCTCCTAGGGCTGCCCAGGTCCTACCACAAGCCATGGACCAGCCTCTCTACCCCTGATGCAGACCCCAGCCCACCACCACATCACTGCTTAGCCCTTGGCCCCCTCCAGTTTCCCAGCCATGGTCTAGACAGCCTGCACTTGAGAGCTACCCCACAAAGAAAGTAAAAACAGTAAAAAGGTAATAAGCCCCTTACAATGAAGGGCCTCGGCCGCCTGCAGCACCACAGTGTGTTGTACCCAACGGGTGGCCCCACCAGCTTGCAGACGGGCTTCTCTCCCTTCACATTTTCAGACTGGAAGGAATACTCAAACTAAAAGCTCTGTCACATGTTCCAGCTTCCTCCCCACCGCACTGACAGAAACGTGACCATGACGCTTAACTAGTTCCCCTCCATGGACCGAGGGCAGTAACCTAAACAGGCCCTTCTGTCGCCAAGAGGGGCTGCAGCCACGACACTAGGCAAAATAACGGGCAAACAGCAAAACGGGTGGGTGGCCCCTGCTGGAAGCGGATGCCTCAAAAACATCACCTAGAGATACAGAAATTTCTCGTTTAAGAAGGGACGCTGACAAGCTGGTTAAGCTTAGAAGCCACCTTTGAATGAAATACACTCTTTTGGAGCGTGTGGTTGACATCCCCTGCTGGAGATGAGTTTTCTCCACCATCTTCCTTCAGAAGCAAATGAGATCATCAGGAAGGCACGGCCACTTCTGCTGCTCCTCAGCAGAACCACGTCGGAGAAACTTGATTCAGAATAGATAATAAAGGAAATACCAGTAAGCCACACCAAAACAGCCAGCAGAAGGAAAGGGAAGCAATTTCCCTGAGCCAGGCTTTGAGGCCAAATAGTTTATTTTTAAATATTAAAAAGCTGCCTTCTAAGTGTTGCTGGCAATTAGTAGACTCAACATGGGTAAAACATGTGCTCGCTCCACAGCCATCTGAAAGGAGGCTTAAACTCGAATTATGCCCCTACCCGACGCCCATCAGACACTAGAACGAAACTAAGGCCAGTTTTAACCAGACAGAAAGTCAAAACTGCATCAAAACATAAGGCAAGGACACTCAGATTTCCTGCTAGAAGGCGGCAGCAGTCTGGGGATCAGACGGAGGAAGAGTTTCTCCGCAGAAGCCAGTATTTGGTCAGTCGGGGAGGCTGAGGAGGAGGGAGTACGCCATCCCCCGAGGAGCCAGCGCTCGGGAGGAAGGCACGCTTCGTGTAGACAGGGCTGGACCACCTTTATCAAGCCTCGCAGCCCGCCGCCGCCTCCCTATCTACAACAACAACAATAAAGCTGTGTTGCGCGAGGGTAGACATCGCTATCTCGGCGCAGCCTCCTCCGGGCTCCCCACAGCCAAGGGGGAGGCCAACCCCTCCCTGCCCGTGGTGCCGGCGGTGACAACACTGGGGTGTAAGGGTCCCCATCCTGGTGCTCGAGGGCTGGGTGGTTTTGCCAAATATATTTGGTTATGAAAAACACTGTGGGCCAAGCGCCCATCCTAACGTGAAGCGGCCTGGAAGGAAACACGGGTGGATTTAAATCGTTCCCTCGTGGCTTCTTCAACTCTCAGGCTAGAGGAAACGACGCCCGCGGACTCCTTAGTCACCAGAAGTTTATTTTACAGCAGAAAGCGGGTTCGGGGGTTCCTTTCCCCGCTGAAAAAGGGGGGGGGGGGGGGGACGCTGAAAACGGGGAGCCGGGGAGGGGTGGTGGGAGCGGCCGAGCCCTGAGGCGCGGCCGGGCCGGCGCGTGGCGGGAAGCGGCGGGAAGCGAAGCGGCGGGAAGCGGCGGGCGCGGGGACCCCCCCGGCGGGCTGAGGCCCCGCTCCGGGGGCGGCGGGGGAGCGGGCACACGGCGTTCAGCCCCCACCGCAGCCTCCCCGCGGGGAGAACGGGACCGCGGAGGTGCCGCGAGCCCGGCCGGGTGCGCTCGCCTTCCGCCCCTCCGCGCGGGCGAACTCACCTTCCTTGGCTTTCTTCTTCCTCGCCAGCGTCCCGCCGAGCTTGCCCAGGAACGACTCGTCTTTCTTCATCCTGTGGGGCCGCAGCGTCGGGGAGCGGACGGGCGCGGCGGACATCGGCTTGGCCGGGTGAGGGGGGGGCGTCCCCGGCGGGGTGGGGGGGGTGAAGCGAACAAAGCCCGGGAGCGGGGCGGGCGGGAGGCGGGGGGCTGCGCGGGCCGGAGCCGCGGGGAGGGCAGGGGCGGTCTGGGAGCCGCTGCCGGCGGCCACAGCGCCCTGCCACGGCCTGGAAGTCCGCGGGAGGCGGGGGCGGGCCGCCCCGCCACCCCCCCGCCGGGCCCGAGGCCGCCCCCCGGCCCGCGGGCAACCTCCGGCCTGGGGCGGGCGAGCCGGGCCCTGTTTGGCTGCACCCTGGCCGGGGGGTGTCGGCAGGGACCGGGGCGGGGGGGGGGGGGGGGCAGACCACGAGAGCCGTGAAAAAGTGGGTAAAACACATCGCAGAAACGCAAACCCCCCGCCCCGGCGCGGCAGGCGAAGCTGAGGTAATGAGCCTGGTCAGGGCTCTGCTTAGCGGCTTCCAGCTGGCCGCACTCAGCTTTGCCGCCTAATTTTGCAGCCAAACACCTTCTCCTGGCACTGCCCGACAGGTTTGGCATCTCCCGCGCCGCGGGGCTGAGGAGAAGGGGCCGGGGGGCTCCGCGTTTGCCAAGTTCACGTGTACCGAGGCCCACAGGCACCTCCGAGGGGGGCACCAGCACCTCCCAGGTCTCCCAGCACCGCCCTAAGCGTCGGGTCCGCACGCACCAACAGCGGAACCCGGATCCCACAGAGAGAATTGCTCATTACTTATCATTTTACAGTACCCGGGAGCACGATAAGGGCTTTGTGGAATACGCATTAAAAACAGATCCTGAAGAGTTTATAGCGTTAGGCTCTGATCCTGCGAAGTCTGGCACACATCCTTAACTTTAAGCCTCTGAAGTGGTCCCATTGATTTTAATGAGACTACGGGGTACCTAAAGCCACGCACACGCCTTTGGCCATGCTCCTGCAAGCGGTTGCCAGTCACCAGCCCTCACCCCAACAAAGAACCTAATTCAAATCGATGTGACTTGGCGCAGGATCCGCACCCCCAGCTCACGGGACAGATTTTCATGCTTGGCCTGATGCAGAAGTAACGCTACACAACACATCTGAGCAGAGGCACTTTCCTGAGTGTGTAGTTTTGTGAGATTTAACCCAAGGTAATCCCCTCTGTCACAAAGACCCACTCTCGTCCCTCACCTCCTGATGCTTGTTGCTTTTCTACAGGCATTTAGGCAAATAATCAAAAAAACCCCCAACAAACCAAAACCAAAGTCAGCCTGCCCAGTTTTCTGATGTGACAGAGCATAAAGTCACCCAAGGGCAAGTGCCCGCAGAAGGGCAGGGGAGGGAAGACGTGACTAGGGCTGGGAAGACCCTTTGGAATGGCAGTGCAGACTCTCACGAATTGAAGATTATCATGGATTAGCAGCCTGATATACGATGGAATGATGACTTATTTCAAGTAGACAGCAATTCTTTGGGGATCCGACTCCATAAACACAAATTCAAGAGTGAACACTAACTTTTTTTAAATTACAGTTTCCTTTTTTAAGATGATGCTTTCAGAGGAGGGTGCCAGACTGGACCGACGCATTTTAATCCAGCTTTGCAATTATAAAGACATTACCAAAGAACAGGAGGGGTATCGCTGCCGTCAGTGCCAGAACAGCGGATACAGGAAGCTCAGACGCTTTTTAAGAAGAACTACGCCTTTCAGGAGAGGCACGGCAGGGAACTCGAATCAAGAGCCAGCAATCCTTGCGGTCCCAGGCCAAAGGGACCCGCTCTACCCAAAAACTCTCCCACCGAGTCTGCTGAGAATATGGTACTAGTCAAAACATGGCAGGGCTGCCCTAAACTGCAAGAAAAGCAAAGCTGCACAACACTTGGCACTTCATGAAAATGCCGTTTCATTAAGTGAGATGGCAGCCATGGAGGATCCCTCAGAATACAAACCCAAAACAGGAGGGTGTTTGAACTGGAACGTGGCTTTTTGTCCAGAAAGGAACACAGCGCAGGATGCAGTTTGATTTTGCCTGAACGTGTAAGAGACTGAGCATTTTGCATTTCTGTCATAACTGCTGTTAGCAGAACGTGGAGCAGTTTCTAAAGGCAGAGATGCTGCTAATTTACCTATGTTGCATTTTAAAATTTGTATATTTGTATAAAATCTGTAAGTTCTTGTATAAAAATATTTTGCTTTTCCCTGTTGACAGCAATATTTAATGCAATAGCTAATGAAAGATTCAGGAGAACAATCCCTGCTCACCTGTTTCTCTAACAGGATTTCCTTCCGCATTTGAACCACAGGTTTTTGCCTTACAGGCTCCATTTCTGTTGTGTTCTGCAAATCAACAGGCCAGTGGCAAATCATTTAAATGTCTCACACAATAATAGGTGCTGTGGGTTTTAAGGTAACGGTCACCCTCGCTGGCCGGTCCTACAAGCCACGTTTCTTCTCGTGCCCTGCTCCACCAGCCCCGCAGCTGAGCCGTGATCCTGCCCAGCCCAGCTCCTCCGTCCAGGAGCCCTGGGAACACTGAGCTGGAGAATGGATTGGTGACAGACAGAAACCTCGGGAAATCCTCTCCAAAGCCCCTCTGCAGAAAGGATGACTTCTCTGAAAACAAGCGAGGCAAAAACAAAATTGTAACCACGCTACGCTTGAGAAGTTCGGGGAACACAGCCAGCCCCAGGGTGAATGAGGGCAGTCCCTCACATCTGGCCCAAACCCGAGTGCGACAAGTGCAGTCACTAATTGATCACAGAATCTATCACGGAAGCAATTATAAAACTTCACTATTTTGTTTGCATAAAGAACAGCGGGAAATATTATAAAGAACATACAGACGAGGCACACCCTGGCACCCTCGCGTCCACAGTGCATTCTGCACATTCTCCAGCTCTCCGGCACTGCCCGGAGTGAAAAGAACCACTCTGTCAAGCTCAGGAGCCGCACAGCCAGAAAATGATGCCAGAGATCTGTAAGGGCTCGTGTTAAATTGGTGTCCAGGTAAATACGCCCTGTATTTGCAGTCTAATTTTTTTTTTTTAAGCACAATTTCTTGCTTTAACTACTCGTCAATAAGGTATCCTGAAACTTAAACGAAATCTATTTTCTCATTCCTTCCCCAAATCTTTTTTCTTCTGACTTCAGAAATCAACTTCAATAAGTGGAAATCCTGCTTAAGACATTGGTTATTACCTCAACTTCTCTTCCTGTTTCCTTGGCAAGTTCCAAACCTGCCAGTGGCTTTCAATTCTGATCTGGTTTTATTGCATCCTGTGATCTCTGCTGCAGAGAGCATACAGAAAGGATTTCCTAAGGGTCTGTCTGCACTGAATGCGTAATACGCAGCTGATGCAAGTTGCAGGGACCACAGAGTCTTGTTCTGCATCTCCTGGCTCCGTGTTCCCACGTACCGAGCACTGGGATCATCTCGCGCTCACCTCCTCCCTAACCAGCTCAGATTTTCATTAAAGGTTACTGCTGCACCAGGACACTCGGGTTTTGCTTTGTGACAGAAATGTTTGCCTTCACTCACAGATAAATGCCTTTAAAAAGCTGTGAACGTTATGCTATGCTGAGTTTGGAGTGTGTAGTAAGCCTAAAACTTAAAATGGAGCAGTTTGTTACTAATTAGACAGCCCACTGCCCCAGCTTTAGTCAAATAACCTCCTCCCTGCAAATACTTGATCTTTAAACCTCACAGCAAGATAAGCCTGTCTTGTGTTTGCTCATAAAGGCAATGATGATGATTATTTTTTATCGATAGTGCTTCTTTGGAAGAACAAATAAATTATAAATTCTGTTTCCCGAAACGAGAGCGTGTTCCCCATAGCAAAGGCTTTTAGACTGTACGTGAGAAGTTGCTGAGGCTGGGATCGATACCAGTTACAAACCTGCATCTCACTTAAATGGTTTTGAGGTTTCAGGCTATACCCAATGAATGTTTCACGTGGGTTTTCTGTGGAGGAGGGAGCTCTTCCCTGCGCTCTTGCTAGCGGAAGAAGTACATCAGCATTCCAAAAGCTTCAGCTATTCTGCTGCGTTCAAATCGCTGCGCTTCAGCTGTTACACACTTTGCTAGTGGACATTTCAACCCTCGCAGTAGCAGCTCGGCCACAGTCCTGTCTCGTACCCCAAAGCAGCAGCCACGCTCCTCCAGCACCCGGTTTGCCAGTCGAGGGCGGTGGTGCGGCATTTAACAGCAGCAGCGCCAGTACTGGGATCGCTTCTTAAATAATTTAATTCCATCAAATACAGCTCTTTCAGCTTTGGGGAGGAACGCTTTCAAAATCTCCAGAGAGCAGAACTTACATGACCTACGAGACTTGCAGTAACACAAGCACTGGTGGTCACGTTCACCCCTGTGCAGCACAAAGCCCTCACGTTGTAAGTTAATGTTATAATCAATACTGCAGGAAAACAGGAGGGGGAAAACAAGTTAATTATGAAAACTGGAGTAGCCTTAATTATGCTGAAGATGTACATCGAAAGACATTCATTGCTTAAACTGCCCTTTTCATTTAAGGTTATGTTACATTTTTGCAAAATTAGCAAGGAAGTCAACTGCGTTCTCCCAGTACAGGCAAAGGAGACACTTTACAAATGCAAGCTTCACCTCCAACGCTTCAAAAATAACCAGAATCCATCTGACAAGCACTAGTAGCACTAAAGCACACAGAAATGTTGATCTGCAGCAGAACTGGCAGAGTGGATGTTTCATTTCAGCAAATTCATACTGAAGTCTTAGGTTACATTTAGCTTTAAGGCAGCATGAAAAAAGCATTTTACCCAACCTCTGAGGAAAAAAAGTAAAAATCAATCAGTTCCCATACCTGAATGTTTTTATGAATTGTCATCAGAAAAATCTGTCAGTACAAACTTCAAGCAAGAAGGCACACGAGTTGGTTCACAAGCTATACACACAGCCCAAACAGCATATGAAACTTCACTGATTCATGTGCAGCACTCAAAATGTAACCACTTACAAGCAAGTTATCTTTCAATAATTGAAATAAAACCGAACAGAGAGATCCATTCACCTCCAACTTTGACATCCTATGTATTTATAAAGAAAGGCTTAAATTTGTAGGTTAAGTAGAAAAAGTACGTCATCCTATTGCAAAGTAAAAGGAGGCCAGGTTGTTTGAGACAAGAGAGAGCCTGTGGCAGAAGAAAGTAAAATTACACTTCAGGAAATGCAACCCAAAACCTCAGGTAATTCTGAGTCCCATTACAGTGGTTCAAACAAACCGGGCTCTTCTCAACAGGAGATGAAGAGCTTCCATCGGTGCTTCTCATCAAGGGTGGGTCAGTCTTTAATAACCTGACTGGCTGATGGCCTTGCAAAGCGACCGGCAGCTGCTGCACGGGCTCAAGGGCCGTCAGTTCCAAGTGCACGTTCTGTCTTCATTACTCATTTGCACCTTTCACAGCGGATGAGGTACCAGCACGTGACATCCCAGAAGATCCCCTCTGGTACCCACCCTACCTCTTGTCAGGGATGAGACTCCTGTGAGCGTGTATTCATTAACAAATCTGTCCGAGCATAAACATGTCTTTCACAAATAGAGAATTACACTGGAAAGACTAAACCTAGTTTGAATTCTGGTTTTAATTTCAGCCCTGAACTGTTAGCTTTAATATTCAGCGGAACATTCAAAGTCTGAATTCACGTTTGCTTATTTTAACATTGCTCACCTCCTTTTTTATAGAGGTTTTCTGTTTTCTCTACTGTAGCTTTGCAATATTTTACACTCTATTCAAAATTTCAGACTACAAGAGATTATGTAAGTAGATGTGTCACAAAGTAATGCTGACATTGACTATATGGTCTCTCATAGTTCTCCACTATGTATTGTCTTCTACTATAGCAACACCTTTACTGATTTTTCTATGATAAATACCTTATAGACAAGAAAGTTATAGTTTTTCTTCCTGGTCTACCAAATGAATGCAAATGTGAGTTTTGGGGTATTTTGTTTTGGTTGTTGGTTGTTTTTAATAACATTACTTATTTAATATTGAGGTGGAAATGTACCACTTAACTGATGCTACTGATTTACCTCACAATAATTTCTATTACCTGTTCTATCTAACTGGAAGACTTTTAAAAAGACCACCGATTCCACACAGACAATAGCTCTATCAGCTGCAGACTGGGTTGCATTTTTCGCTTGACAGAAGAAAGCCAACTGCTCCGACTCGCACAGAATACACTCAGCATAAAGTCTCACCTCAATTACGTTAAAATCATCCAAGAGCCCTGCAGTTGCCAACAGCAATTTAGCACTGCTGTCATAAAACATACATTCAATGATGCTATTTCAACAGCCTTTCCAAGGTGTTCTCACAGGACAGGGCCGTACGGGTGGTGCGGCGGGCTCCGGCAGCAGATGGGCCTGAAAGGCCTCTTCAGCCACCAGCAGTTGCCCCCATTCATCCCTTATTCCTCAGGTAGATCACAGATCTCTCAAAACTCCTCAGTGGGCCAGGTGCTGCTTAGTGTGAAAACTGAGGTTGAGGCTGTTTCTGTCGGCCTGCACAACTCAGGAAGATGTTACACCCTCTAAAATGGCCAACTGATACTCGCTGAGGGCTCTCCCACATAAGATTAAAGTGCTACACCTGAGCAGCCTTTAGCAACAAACCACACACGCAAAAAAGAGAGTTCTTCGGGCAACAGAATACATCTGATTTTATCAAAAGGACCCAACTAAACTTTGAACTCATTGGAAAAAATCCTAACAGTATTTTGGTATCTAAACATTCCCATTAAAAATATTTTTATATATCAAAACGTAGATAGTGCTGGAGAAAAACTAGTAACATCTGTTGACATTCTTAACATAGTGTCATATTTTATCTCATAACAACAAAAAAAATAATCAGAAATGCTTTGCTGAAAATGTATTTGCTACAGTAGCTGTTAGATACACACTGGAAAAGTCTTTCTGTATTGAATTTTGGTATTTGAAGTAGACCCGACTTCTGTCATCACAGAGTTTTCTATTTTGAACATCTGTGAGCCTGTTGCTGCAAGTCTCTAAGAAGGGAAGGATGTTTAGTCAAGTGGAGCTCTGCAAAACTAGGCAGACCAGTTTCTAGCCTTCATATTTTGGAAAGTGAGTTATCGACATAAACAGATGTAGTTACTGTCTTACAGCAACAGCTATCATGTCTACCAGCGCTACAGCAAGGGCTCAAACCGCGCTCTCTGGAGAGCGGAGTCTCAGCGCCGACTTGGCTGGGAACGAGATTTGATGGCAGCCCTGGCAGTGCTCAGCAGTCAGGCACTGCACCAGCATGGCCAAACCGGGGTTCTTACCAGAGCAGAACTACTCAGGAGTAAAACAGCTTCTGTATTTCTGATCTACTCTCCCAGAGTCGTCTTTGTATTATGATTTTAAATTTGCCAACACTTAATGACAAAAAAAACCCCACATAAATTTAGATGCAGGGGAAGTGGATTCCAAGTTCAGATTCTCTTAGGATGACAACTCAGGATTGATACATATAAAAAAAAATTAAAGTGTAACTATCTTCAAAGATGAAGTTGCTAGGACTAAACTAGTGAATTAGCCCAACCTTAACAAAAACTGGAATATACGCCAAGTGATAAAGCAGGAAGTCACTTTTAAGTGAAATTAGCACCTAAAGTCAGCACACGGAGGCAAACAAGGCAGCAGCACGTGATCAGGTGCCGAGCCGTCCCTTTTGGCAACTGCTCCAAAAAGCTGTGTCTGCAAGACCACAATCAACGGCTTCGCTGAGGGCGTTAAAACACTCAAAACTGCCTCAGAGTTGAGGACCCTGAACCTTCCAAAGTTATTTTTGAATTCCAGTATTTACTGTGCTAGACAGCTGACTAATTTTTGCAGTGTGCAATTCAGATTGTAGGGGGCATTTAAATACAGGGGATTTACAACAGTGAAACACTCAAATCAGAGCATTGTGGTTCACTGACAACCGTTGGTTGTATAAAACCATTTTTGATGCACAACGGAATTTTTTCAGGTTCATTTGCTCACAGAAGTTGATGATGGAGAAAAACTGTTTCCCCTTAATTTCCACTCCAGCCATACTCACGCTTGGTCATCCCAACACTTGTGGGACTTGTGGCTGGAAGAGCGAAGGCTGGGCAGCAACGACAACTACAACCACGTGAACCCGATCCAAGAGCTGACTTCTACACAACCCTCTAACATGTTAAGTAACAACTAAGAACTAAAAGCTGTAAGTTAAAACAGCTAGAATACTAGAAACGCTTTCCCACGTTTGATAAGAATCAGAGGTACAATGAACCTTTAGCACGTAATTCTTTAATGTAGTTTCTTGTGGAGTCTGAGAGGTAAATCACTCAGATGTGTAGCTGTATTTCAAGAAAAAAGTTAGACCGTATTGAGCTGTATTACAGTCTTGATTTCAATTACAGAGCACAATTTCATACACTTCTGTAAAATGTTTCTGTATTATAGAAATCTAATTCCTGCTCCAAACTGAACACCGTCACATATCCTGAAAAGAAACAAATAACAAACAGTGTAAGTGATATATAGGGTACCGATGAAATTAAAATCAATTCTCCCTATCCCCAAAATTCCCAAGGTTTTCAATCTTTGGAAAGCTTCAATTCAGATTTTAGCTGACAAAGGCTTTTTAAAATAAATGCTTTGCCACTCTGTTATACGAAGCATTAGCAAATTAAAGCCCCTAATTTTCAAACTGCTATTATTCATTCACATTTCACATGAACAACAAGTAGAAACATAATCCAACTTCTGTATGAAATACAGGGTACCCCACACAGCATTCCCAGGCAAGAACAGGCCCCCTGAAGCTTTTTTTATTGTGTACTATATTTGCTTGATGTAGGATAATTGGTTGCTAACAAATTAATTTGTTTTCCCTTTATCTATACTTAAACGTGTTTTCATTTTCCAAGCAAAGACATTAAACTTGGTATTTATCCAACCATTTGTTTTTGGAAGGCTTAAGAAAATCCCATGAGCTGAGTTATCATTTCCCCTAAAGAAATAAAACCTACTCCACAGCTACTCATACATTTCCACAGCTGATCTCAAGCTCGATGAACTTTGAAGCCTGAGAAACAAAGTCTTAAACCAAGAAGTACCATGAAACCAACACAAATACAGCGAGCTGGAAGAGCAGCATCAAGTGAAGAAAAATCTCTACGCTGGCGTAGAATAAACAAAAGGCAGCAACTGTCTCTCACAAAACCAGATGGAAATGCAGTAACCTTTAAAACCAGAAATTGGTGTAAAAACCAAACCTGTCACCAGACTGTACTCCCATGGGGAAACAGTAGTTAAGTTCTAATCGAGCGATGTTGCCAAGCCGGAGCACTACTCCCGCACCGTAAGACCAGCGGATACACTCGGCCAGCTTCTGCAGGTGAGCTCTGGGACCATCGCCTGAAAGCAAAGGAGCAGAACAAGAATCAAAGCAGGCGTCAGGGTGGTCAGAGGCTGACGGGATTTGCAGAGCCGGAAGACAGGCTACTTCAGATTCAGAAGGTATTTACTACCCACAACTCCCATAAATGCCAAGGACCTTGGACTCAAACTACTACGATTTCAGCTGGACTGCTGCTTGATCTTCATTTCCCACCACAGGGTACCTACCTGCATGAATGCGGAAATGAGTACTAAAGACTTAAAGGTCTTTAGTGGGTCTCTATTATTTTTAAAGCTGATTAATCTGCTTTTCAGCTGCGCACAAAGCATCTCCCCCCGGTATGGATGCCGCCTCTCTCCCATCATGTGAGGCAGACATCAAATATCACTCTATCCCCACACTGACTGAAAAGACAGTGAAAAGTCATACGCTAGTACAGACACGGATCTGGAAAAAAGTTGGGGATGGGAGGAAAAAAAAGTCACATAGCTACCACTCCCTCATCTACGCTCTAATGCTACCAACTTTTTATTTAGCTCATCCCTGTAAACATTAGAATCCCATTAAAACATCATCCTCCCATCTCCCTTCAGAACAGCGCGAGAGGTTCATCAACAACCACACCGCTCTGTGAACACCCTCAATTCACAGGCACTGCTTTACCATCCCAGCTCTCTTTCCTACAAGTTGTGCTAGAATTTATGTAGAGCGCTGAAAAAATGACCGGCACTCTGTCAAATACACAAGTTCATAGCAGCAGCTTTTTGACTGACACCAAAAGATACTGGTAAACCATCTACTTCTGATGAACAGACACAGAACAGCTCTCCTCTCCTTTTTGGTTCTGTACATAGAGAGAAGCAGGTTTTGTTCTATACAATTCTACTGAGTCTTACCATAGTTAAGATTGCAGAGGTTTCCAGCATTAAGGAAGAAATGTGTTCGGAAAAGGTCTCCAAAGCCTCCGCGGCCCGGCCGGAAAGGCAGAGGGGTGTACAGATGCAAGCCTCCAGCCCAGTAGGCTTCTCCTCCCAGGTAATCACCTATTTAGGTAAAATGTTGGAATAAAAGCATTTACTGTGGAATATATTAAAAGAACCAGTTGTTAAAGGCACAAGAACACACCCTTAAGTTGTTTTACAGTGCGCTTCTACCCTTTACAACCCCGGCCGTTTCCTTCTAGCTCTCTCCAACCTCACCACTATCCAGGAAAAAAATCTGCACTTACACAATTCTTTAAACCTTCGAAGCGAAGTGCCCTTTTCCTTCATGCCCTCACTGAACAGCCTGAGGCACACCCCTACTTGTGGTTCATCAAAAACTACCTCCCAACCACCTCTAAAATACTTGCCTTCGTTTTAAAAATGGGAAATTGATACAATTCAACAATTAGCTTTAAAATTATACTGAATACGGGACCCACTAGAACGGCGAGTCAGCAGCAGAGTAAGGGACGGAACCGAGGAAGCTCCTGGCTCTGCAAACACCTTGGCTGACCAGACTCATCTGCCCTGAGCTACCAGGACATTCCACGTATCACACAGAGATTTACCGTCACTGTTGATATAACCCTCTTCTGGGAACTTTTTCAGCTTGAAGGTTTCTCACTAACTGAGGTGACATACTGGGAGTGTCCACGTCTGAACACACACTGGGTTTACAAAATCAGCTTACGGCTTAACTAAGAACTAGCGGGCTTCAGTCCATCGTGAACTAATATACAACAACAGATCGAGACGTAACACTCCTCAGATCCAAAGTGCAGAACGAGTGCGATTATTTTTAAGCTATACAAAGCTGAAGGACAGAATCTGACTCTGTGTTACACGCTAATATTTACAGTCTTGTCAGAGGAGTGGGATGTAGAGGTTTCAGACCTTCGCTCTGGGGTCCAATGCTGTACATGCTGAATCCCCGCACGCTCGTTGGTCCACCAAGGTAAAACCTAGTGAATACAGGCAAATTGAATTTAATGCTTCACTAGAACAGACAGACTTGAAAATATCTAGCCATACATCTAACACTGCTTTTCCGAGTTACAGGTAACTTTGTAGCGGGTTTAGTAAAGTGTATTTAAAGAAATACAAGAAATTATAGCTAAATCTAAAACCTGACGCATTTGGCAAGAAATTCAAAATAAATGGAAGTATTAAAAATAAAAATCAGTTTGCCATCCCTTACAAAGATCAAACCAGAAGGATCCCAGCACTGAAGAAGAATCAGAGTACTGTCTGATTCTGTCTGTTGCAATCATTGTGACAGAAATACCACAGTTTAGATCACATGCAAAGTTGACACTTGGTATTTATTGTAAATAAATTTCAGTCCAAACAGTTTCTGCTAGTGATCTTTAAACTCAGGTCTTAGAGGGCAAAAATGCCTAAAAAGCCAACATAGTTACAAAATGGCTTTACTTCTAGAAATACCTACAGTGTTATCTATGCCTGATACAAAACTTTGCAGAGGGTAAATCCCATTTTGCAACTGTAAACTCTGGCAGGCAGAGCTACTACACAGCAAGTTATGAACTTATGTTACCCCAATATGAAAATCAAAAACAGAAGGCATGGCTTGAGCACTAACATGCAATTAAATCTAATTAGAAACATTTTATTCTCCTCAGAACCAGAACTACTACTGCTCCTCTCTTCTACTAGAGTTTTCTTTATCCACTGCCTGGGTTGACTGCAAAAAAAAAAAAAAAAAAAAAAAATCAAGAAACATTTTAGAAACTTGCCTGTCAGCTATACTGGATGGCTTGTCTCCAATAGGTACCAGCATTCCACCCCAAAGTGATGCTGAAACAACCTTTGGAGACAAAAAGAAGTTGTTTATTAATACGTATGACTTAATTTCCCTAAAAGAAGTATTAGTAACATTTCATCGCTCAGCAAGAGGCAGAGCTCCCACCAGTCGGGGAAAGCTGCGCCAGCATCACGCCATCAGTGTTTGCAGCGAACTCTTGATCACTGCTGCCCTCTTTCTTTTCTGCAGTGCTACATCTGAGAAAGTCTCCAGCACATCTGAACCAAGGGCTGCTCTTACAATAGCTAAAGGGAACACTCATCCAGCTCCTATTTTCTTATGAATTGTCATGTCCTGAAGTAAGACAACACTGCTGACATAATTTACTCCTGGCAATTTTAAACCCGTAGGGGGCCAAGTCCAGCAAATAGCTACCAAAAATGTACAATTATTACCTGTCTGTAAACTAGCCTTATAATTAAATGAAACCACCTTCTGCAACTCACTAAATTGACTTCAAATACACATACAGCATTACTATACAGTAATTCTTGGGCGCCAAATCACTGTAATAAATACAGTTGATAATTTACTTGCTGCCTGTGTACCAAGTAGAAGTCCTCCTGCCCGCTGGTGAGACCTGTGGTCAATACACAGCCTGTGCAGAAGCCAGCTGCACGCAGGCCCACCCCGTGAACCACAGGTGGCATGAAGTGATGTGGAGTACGTGATGGGACACGCTCCACTGCCCCTCACAGCGTGGGCACAGCAGCGGGCAGGGGAGCGAGCAAAGTCCTCCTCGTGTAGCCATGAAGCCATTAAATTACCTCCTAGGAGAACACGCTGTCTTTCAGCCAAATAAATGTAAGATTAGCAGTGCACTCATCAGGCAATGCCTTTTCTTCCACCACAGGGAAGGTGCAAATGTAATGATGTAAGAGGAAAGGGGTACAGCAAATAGCCTCACAAAGCCCTTCTGCATCGGCCTCGCTGGTCTCACCCCAGAACCTCAGTGCACTGAGTCGCCTCAGAACAAAAGCATGAGAGCGCAGCCCGGCAGAGCCTCAGCACCACTTTGTGAGTTTCTGCACTGCGGGAGTCGCCTGGAGCTGTTTTCAGCTGGCATTGCTGGCATAATGCTAACATTCTTCTAGTCTCCTAGAACCTCCTCATTGCTCCCGTCCTTCCTCAAAAGCTATCAAGAGGCAGAGATCTTCTCAGCGCATTTTGGTTTTAGTATGTTGGGATGCAAATTATTGTAACCTCTGATTTTTAAATCTTCATAATGGAAGTTGCTGCTTAATTCCCCATTCAGCTGTGAGACAAGAACCTCCTGCAGCATCTCCATGTGATAAAGAACTTCTTTCTAAATACAGACAGAAATGTGTCTAGGATATATTGACATTCTTATTCCACTGAACAGAAAAAAAACTATTTCCACCTAATACTAGGTCTAGGCTGTTGAAACTGCCTGAAAATTAAGATCTCTATGTTCTCGTAAGAAGCTCAAGTTCATTAAACATGAACCTGGAGTGGAGTTTTCCAGTGTCATTTCCTCTGAAAGCAGTCTGGTTGGTATAAGCAAGAACTGCTCTGCCAACCAAACCAAGACTGTCAGGGATGATGGTACAGGAATTTGTTTCAAAACCCCCCCGTGACTCCAAAGCAAAGCACTGATGTGGACAGCACACCATAAAACTGGTGATGTGTTCTGGCAGACTGGGGTCTCACCTGAACTGCTCACGGCACCACGTGTCTGTCTTATTGGAACTTAAATTGTTCATTGTGAACAAAACATTGTAGTGCAAGCTTAGCGCTGTAATGAAATCAGTCTTCCCATTCTTTCCCAATAATTTTACATAGAGGAAATAATTACATGCTATGATACTGAAATTAGTAGTCATATATTCATAATTTATAACGACAAAACTAAACCAAGATTAGGCAGAATATTCATAAGCAGGTGAAAGAGACAGCCTGCAATAAGTTTTTGAAAAATCACTCTTAAGAAAGATCCCAAAGAACAGACATGCTCAACGTTACTGCTGAAAGGAAAATAGTTCATGTGGTTAACTGTCAAACAAGCTGTTCTTTCCAAAATGCCCACTTCTCAAGTGACTGTACATGGCTGGAACATCAGGTGAAAAATAGAGTATTTCAATTTCAAAAAACTAACTCAAGATACCACTTTCAAAAAAACAAATCAAGGTACCTACACCATCCATCTTTCACTTCCGTATTTCTCTAATCCATGGTGAAAAACTGTAAGAAATGGAACCAATAACCTCATCTGCTAACTCAGAGCAATTACTAAAATATCTTTCAAAAAAATTACCGAATCCCAGATAAGTTGCTTATTCAACTGAAATTCAAAATCCTCTTTTAGAAAGCTCACGTCCCCGCCTGTATAGCCAGCCAGCTCCTGCAAAGACAGAAGTTATGACAGTTGTAACGGGTATTACACACTTCTTCCCTCTACAAGTTCATCACGTCTGCATCAGCGTAAGCAGAGTTTTCTGTACGAGGAAGACAGAATCGCTGGTACAGAGACACAACTGAGTTTTGGACCAGTGAACAGTCATGCATGACCCTCAGAACAATGAGCTGCATTCTTCTCCTCCAATATGAAACCAAGGTATTGCTTTCTGAGCCATTTTGTAAATGACAGCAAAACAGAACGGAGCTGGAAAACTCTGCACCCAAAATCAAAACTCTCACTGTATTTACCTAGACCGGAGAAGATTTCACAACACAGTACAGCAGGGCAAGTCAAAAATGACAAGTGAAGTGTCTGAATCAGTGTCAGAGGCAGCATCTAACCAATGATACGTTAACTAAACCCTGAATTATAACCACCGCTCTCACTCAGAAACAGAACAGTTCACTGCAGCTGACAGGAACAGCAGCACTTCTGATTTCAATGGCATCTCAAAGCAATCTGCTCCTAAAGCACTGCAGAGGTTAATGCTTCTGAAGTACCAACCCATACAGCAGAAGAGCCAGCTTTCCTAAAAGCTCTGACAGTAACAAGAGCGAAAACCATTTTCTGGGTCAGAATGATACATGAGTATGCCTTTTGAGAGGTATTTTTACCCAGTCTTTCATTTTTAAGACTTACAAACTTTGTAAGCAGCAACGGGACCACAGTCTGGTAATCCTACATGGCCGTGTTAGGAAACAAGGACTAATACCTACTGTAAAGTGTAGAGTAAATACTGCCAGGGATGATGAATCTCAGCTAATAATTTAATGCTAACGGGGAGATAAAATGGCTGTGCTGTCTGACCAATGGTATACAAATGAAAATAAAATAAAAAAGGTTTAATGATTTTTAAAGGGCACACACTGTAAAGATAAAAAGTAAACACTGGCCATCACTGTATCCTAGCCATTTTACAATTGGTCTCTAACTTTAGACATTTTTAACAGGAACATCAATTAGATAAATTAAGACTTACTCAAACGCACCAATAAAACCCAGTAATAGCATAAGTGATTTAATATTACCTGATTAATTTTCAGCAAAGCACCTCGTCTTGGCAAGATTGAGGAGTTCCGGGAATCAATTACCATGGCATGCTAAAAAGAATCAAAAAATTATGTTTAGGTTCCTGTATTTGTTGACTATCACAGAGTGACACTATCATTTTCCTTCAAAACCTGCGCAAACAGTGGAAGACAACCCCTGTTCCAGCTAAGGCCAGTGTAGCTTCATGGGTTTGAGAACAACACACCTACAGACTCCCTTAGTTTTGAATTCAGAGGCCACAGGAAATGCACACAGTTGTACCTTTTGGCCGTGGTACACACCAGAATACAGCAGCAACAACGCCCCAGGGTAAATCACCAATTCTGTGACTGTCACCTGCAAATAGTTTATCTCCTCCAGTTTGTAAGTGACACGTTAAAGATGGCAAGTGACCAAAAACTGCTAGAGGAAAGAATATTTAGAAAGGGCACGACAATGTAGGATGAGGAAATGTACTGATCCTGTCTCCTACAAGACAATTCTGCAGAAGGAGATGGCAGAGGAGGCGGAGGGAGGCCCTGCAGAAAGAAGCAGCCAGCCCGTGTGACAGCCAGAACACAACACTCAGCCAGGGAAATGTCTTCTCTTGGACCTCCTGGCTGACTCTGCCTGCACAACCACACACAGCAAGAGAGCTCTGAAGTAAAACACCCTACCTACTAAGGCAAAAAGCTGCTTTGGTATCATTCCGAAGTATTAGATGACTCAAAATAATGTGTTTTTGAGAATTATCAGGAAAAAGCCTTACAGAGAGAGAAGATTTAAGAGAGTGTCCGCTTTCTTCTCGAACGGAAAAGGACGCTGTTCTAGCAAGGCAGCCAAGCTCTCTCCACACACCCTCCCACTTCAGTGTGTGATTGGTCTTCCAGACTGGAAACTACAAATAAAGAATTAAGACATGAAAAAAATTCTGCTACAAAATTAAAACATTTCCCTGAAAAGTCTTTCTCTCTAAACTTTATTTATACATGAGTCTATGCTTTTTCTTTCCAAACTTCCTGGATCAGAGAGAAACCCTTTTCCATTTCAGAGTCACGTTAATTCTGCTCCAGCCAAGTGTTCCTTCAAGCAGGTGTGCACTACTGAATCCATCCCAAATGAAAAACATCTCAAACTGGGCTGGTACAGTGAGCTGGGCAACCAGCTGCCTCTCTGAAACGATGCTTTAAACATTAAAAATTTGGAAAAAAACATACTGGTATTTTTACATGGCCAAAATAGGATTGAATTCTAAGAAAACCACTAAGGTGTATTACCCGTCATTCTAAAATTGTTGACCTCTTTCAGATAATGACAGTCAGCCCTGGGCACACGTGTTTCAATCATTACAAAAGTAAAGCCAACATTTGTGAACGCCAGCTGTGACCTGAATTCAGTGTAAATGAAGCATGTGCTCCACAGACGCTTGTGCTACACTTACGTTAAATTCTGTTGATATTCCTCTATCAGTTTCCCGAAGAGAGCTCCAAGGGAACTGCCCCGTTACTTTATACAGGTTAACTGAAAAACTGAAACACAACGTTACTGGCAGGTGTGGAAGTGAAACTATTTAAGCAAGTGGAGTTTTAAATTATCACAAAAACTTAAGAAACCAGCTCTGCTACATTATTAACAGACCCTCAGCAAAGGAATACATTGAATTATTATTCAATGAAAGATGTTACTCATTGTTTTACATTCCTGCACCAAAAAAAGTACTCAAAAATGCATCCCCTACTTTCTTTCAAACTTGCCAGGCTGTGGTTTGAAGAACGACAGGCCATATGAAGTTTCCTTTGTTCCGTAGGAGAACTGGAAGGTTACCTTCTCTGCACGTCCAAAGAGATTTGGGAATTTCAGGCCAAGTACCTACGAAAAATAAAAAAAAAAAACCCACATTTCATACAGCTTGCTGTCGTGCATCTGAATCGTATGTTGAAGACAAACACATCTACCGTGAGAATGAGAAACAAAGACATTAAAAAGAGTTGTAACTGAATGTGCTTTAATTTAAAGTCAGGTTTCTCTGTGCGCTGGCAGCAAAAGCCATCACATTAGCACCAGTTACAGTTAATCACCCAATTTTTATTGCTGTCCAGTAGCTGCTGACTTAATCTGCATTCTCACTGTATCATCAGTACTGCTGTTATTTCAGACAAAATCTCCCAGCCAGTCCCACAGCCCAGGAGAGTAAGTCTCTGGCGTAATAAGCAGCTGCTCTGCCACTGCAGACTTGCCAGCTGATCATCAGGAAAGCTCCTTCTCAGGCAGGGCTTGTCGGAACCCAGCGATAAGGAAAACTATCACTACAGAGCCACTCCCTCTTATTTCTGTTTCGAGTGACCAGAGGCTTTTGCCATCAGTCCTGACAGCAGCACAGTGTTACCACTACAATTCTCCAGAAACTCGTTGAACACTTTTGACTGTTCTGAGACAAACTCCCTTTAACCCTTTGGCAGCAAGGATGGAGCGGGTTTCCTCCGCGCACAGACGCTCCCAGGGCTGCTCTCCTGTTGCGTGGCCTATTTTAAAAGAACACGAAGAGCCTGCCGAATCCTGCCTGCCTTCCTCGCACAGCTGTGGGACGCAAGTCAGTCACCTGAACTTTGTGATGATGGCTACTGTGCAATCATCCAGCCAACCAGATACCACTAATCCAAAGGGCTCTAAGGCTGAAATGCCAGATCTATAGACTTCAGATGAATCTGTGGGATTAGAATAAATGTCAAATCTATCTAACTCTTACGGAAACATAACCTCTGCTGCCCATACCAGTGTACACAAGTCATGCTTTTTTATCACTGAGATGTTTCGCTTCTCTGTAACAAATTAAAATCAAATAGAGGGGGAAGCTGAGTACAAAAAGAGGAACCACAGTAACTTTCAGCCTGTTTTCAGACGCTCTAGAACCAGCGGGTAGGATTCCTCACCGGTTTGATTCAGGCCAGGCACCCTGGACGCCGCTCTCAGCAGCAGAGCCGCACACGCAGCTCTCAGTAACTGCCTGCGCTCGCAAAACGCCAGCACCTGAGTCATGCAGTATCTTATCCGGGTTAAAAATACCCCTAAGAAGAAAAGGATGAGTCCCTTGATCCAGCTTATCCAGCAGCCCCAGGCAGAGCTGCACGGTGCGCACAAGAAGGCAGAGTGGGCGCAGAAACGAGCGCCTGAAAGCACAATCAACTCACCCCAGCACTCCCCTGACAAGGACACGGACAGAACAACACCACCGCTGTTACTTTTTGTGTCAATCGGTAAATATTTTTCACACAACGTTCTAATCTGATGCATCCTTAAATCGAATCAAATGGAAACAAGTTCCACAGTTTGTATGGTTCTGGAAAACCTTATATTTTGCAGCCTGGAATAACTGGTACCGGGCTAAAATAGTGAAAATCAAGGACACTTTAAATACATCTCATAGAAACAAAACGCCAAGCTCCTTATTCATCTCTCCAGTAGATAAAGCATCTTAAATATTATCAAGAAATTACTTAAGTCATCTTAAGAATTAAAAAATTAACACCCTGAGTTGGAAGCTCATTTTTCCCTAAATGCCCAAAACAGGCTTTTGCTGAATGAAGGCCTGACTAATACAAAGACTCTGTAGAGACAAAGGTCTGGCAAAGCCTTAGTAAAGCCGGATCAAGAAAATAATTTGGCTTGGATCACCAAACTCCTTCCTAGGTTTGAAACATGAAAGTAAGAAGAATATCAAAAGGGATAAATAATTATTTGAAATAATCCATACCATACTGCCTTCATTGTTGCCAACCATAGTGTTATAGCTTCCAGTTAGTCTTCTCAATTCTGTTACCTCAAAGGTGACATCTAAACCGTTTGGAAGGGCATCATCTCCTGCATCAACAACCAAACAAACGTATGTTATCTCTAAAGACCTATTAAAAAAATGAAGACAGAAGATGACTTGAATTATTTGAAAACTGGTTGAATTAAGTGATAATCAAAGTCTGCATTACAAATTAAAATGGCTCAAGAAAAAAGATGGTGTTTGGATATGAGCTGCAGAATTTGGCTCAATCCCAGCACAACGGGCTTTAATCATCAACATGTTAGTTTAATTGTGAAATAGTAACATTTGTTTGTTACCTATAAACCCAAGGACATACACAGATTCTGACATTAGAATAACGAGAAAGCAAAGTGGTCCAGAAAGGGCAAGAAGAACGCTGTCACTAGGGCAGAGCTCCCAGCGCTCTGCAGTAAGTGCTGAAGGACAGAAACCACCCCAGTCCCAGTCCCTCGGGGCTCTGGCTAGGGCAGCAGCTCCAAAACCCAGCCGTCAAGGGCCCCTGATTCTGCCTGAAGCCCAGGGGACAGCAACCAGGGGGGCTGCACTGCGTTTCCTTCCCAATCCCACACCGTTCTGCTGCAGGGGCTTTGGAAGCCACCACAGGAACGTCCACGGAACCTTCCTGTGAAATCCACACATGCTCACCTGCCCCACAAACACTATGAGCCAATTTTTAATCCCAAGCACTGACACAATGACTAGTATTGCCTTAAGCACCAAGGGTGTGCTGATACGATGCTGGTTCTGTGATGTGTAATAGATGGAAGTACAGGACACGTTTTCAAGCTTTTCCTCAAGTGCTCCTCTGAAACTCCTGATTAAGGGATGTGCACTGTCATTATTTCAGTGCTGGAAATGCACCCGTTTTTGCATATATGAGTAATGTTTATATACACATATATATAGACACATGCAAATACCTCCTTTTCACAAGGGTAATGGATGTAGACACATACATTCATATATATATCTCTATAGCACATCTACATGAGTATCTAAAATATATAAAGGTATATGAGAGAGTAAGTTACAGACACAGAAAACATCCACCCTATTACACGGGGAAATATACACATGTGTGTGCATGAGAAAAAAGGTGAGGATTAATGAGGCAATACATACCTTGACAGGTGTCAATCAGAACCTCGACCTGTCTAAAGATTCCCAGACGAAGCAGCTTTTCACGAGCTTCATGCGATTTTCTCATCACCTACAGGATGAGATTAAGTAGCTCAGTCATTGAATTGTGGAATAATAAAAGAGTTTGGGTTGGAAGGAACCTCCAAAGATCATCCAGTCCATTGGAGTCTTTCAGGTTACCAAAAAATAACTAGGATAAAATAGTTAAAATGCAGCTAAGTCACAAAATATTCACGGATGTTGTATACAAAGACACATATATGAGCCTTCAAAGGAGATCACAACCACTTCAACACTTGAATCTGTAAAAAAAAAAACCCCAAACCTGAGCACCCAGCTCAGTTCCTACCTTTTGTTAGTTTGCTTCCCTATTGTTATAATATTAAACCTATCAGTCAAATAGGTTTCCACAGTTAAAGCTTGTGCACCTATTTACGGGGCACATGCTTTTGGCAAAAAACCCAAACACCCTAATTTGTTTAAATTTAGGCCAATTTACAGGTCTAATTGCCAGCCATGCTCCAGAAAGAATCGCCACTTAAAAGCACAAGGACAAGCAGCCTAACTCACACTCTGATCTCTGTGGAGTCATCTGTGCTGAGATCCAGTCGTTTATCTTAAGCAAAATAACTGAAAGTGTCACCTACACAGTTCAGCAATTCTCAGATGGTAAAATTGAAGCTGAAAAAATATCTCGGAGTACTGTTTGCCATCGCACAACATCTTTGAGCTGAATACATCAGAAAACACAGTATCTGCCAGTATTTCATATTTCAGTTTGGCTTCCATACGACAAGATCAGAATCATCACAAAACTTGTCAGAGTTGCCCCCTGTCTGAAGGGAGCAGCCCAAAGCAGGAAAAAGAGAAAATCGAAACCTGAATTTTTAAACAGTAGGTGTGATAGTCACTGCAGTACTTACATCAATGAGATTTTTAGCCTTGAAAACATCAGAGATTTCATACATGATAATGTCATCTTTGGTCCTTCCCAGTCCCTCGAAGTGCACGTGCTGAACCACCACCTGAACAGAACAGATGTTTAAACACAAATACTGAATTTGCATCTAATAATGAGCCCCAAGATCACCAGTGCAGACATAAATATCGCTGTCTGAGTGAAAACCCTGAAGATCCCTGGGCTAATTACTGCTGACCTACATTATCAGGTAACAGTGCTATCTACAATTCTGGAAAGTTGTTCCCTTAACACGAAAATTAAAGAAAACTCTGACACCAAAGCTGGTTGTAGCAGAAGCGACAGTAAGAGACTGCAGCTGAGATTTTGGCCATAAGTGCTGTACAGACAAATAAATCACTGCAGAAATCACACTGAAGTGTTAAGACATGTAAGAGAAAACACGTCATCAATCAGTCCTAGTTCAGCTGTATCTTGTCTCAGCTACACAGAAGCAAAGAGTTAAAACAAAAAACAAACACTTACAAGCCATAAATATTTAAACTGTAACTATTGAAATGATTACTGTTACCAGAGCACTGTAGTTTAAAATGCATATTAACATCACTACCATTGTGAGGTTTTATGTTTTCTTAAATCATTCATCTTGTTACAAACGTGAGGTTCCTGGTTGGACGGGTGATCTTCAAGGCCTTTTCCAACTGACATGATTCTGGGAAATCATCTGAGGTAATTTCATCTTAAAAATCACAACCCGTTCCAGGTTAGCTGGTGCAAATTAACTACAGCGATTGTATTTCCCTTGTTTTTCCAACCTTTTCAGTGTATTATAGTTTTAGGGGTAAGCGTCCAAAAAAAAAAAAAAATCTGCAAATGTTTCATGTATTCACATGTAATAAAACAGCAGAGTAAGAGCAACTTAGCATTGCTGCAAACTGCTTAAAAAACCCGGTCAGAAGTTATTTTATTTAGTTCATACATAATGAACTACATAAAAACCAAATGCTGTTACCAAGCTTCTAGTGAGGATGACTCTGAACAGCATAAGGAAAATTTTCATGAAAATTAAGATAATGCAGGGTATCTCACCCTTCTAGCACAGCTGAACATATTCTGGGCCACGACAGACATGCTCTTACATGTGAAATATTTTTTTTTAAAAAAAAGTTCCCATCCTCCGCTGAGGTTAGCAACATCATCCACGTGGTGGCACTTCACCCTAAGGCGGCTGCACCGCACCCTCCCGCAGATTAAGGGCCGTTGCTGGGTTTGTTCCTAAGCAGTGCTGCAGAGCAGTAACCTCTGATGAGAGAGGGGAAAGCAGCACCTGCAAACAGCTCTACCAGCTCCAAACTGAATTTAATAACAACTCCTGCGGCAGGGAAAAAAAGAACAGGAACTCGACAACACCAGATTAAATTCACAGTATGGAATTCAATTCCTTCACATCTCAACCCACAGCTTAGAAAGTTCCCTTAGGAAAACAATCAAGCAAGGGTGGCAAGACATTTCTCTTCAGAAAAACACCAGCACGTTGTGCAGGTACTTACATCTTTGTTTTCGAGAATTTCCTGCTTGGCCTCAGGTTCAACTTCAACCAGCTCAGCTTCCTCTCCCAAGGCACCAAAGTCCGGCCCACCCGTTGGCAGAGGCTCCAAACTCTGGAAGCGTAGAAGAAAACAGCGTTGAACGCGGTGTGTGGCTTCGTGATTTCTGCCTTTTGCAAAGAAAAGTGACTATGGCTGTGGACACTGCGCTCACCAGATCCCAAGGGGAAAAAAGCAAAACTGAAGAACTAAAATGAGGAGAATTATCAGCACATTTGTTACTTACCTGCTTGCCAGAATTCTAATGAAAACTGAACACCCTCCATGTTGGCTGATTTCTCAAAAATACTCTGCACTCTCCCAAAAATAACCTGATATTTAAGGAATGCTTCCTGTGTTAAAGATGAATTCTACCCTCTTAAAAAAAAAAAATCTAAAAAATTAGGGTGTCGCTACTTCATTTGGGTTTTTGGGAGGGAGAGGAGTATGAATGTTGAACAATTTAAAACAAAAGGGTGTTTTCCGCATGTTACTTCGCTTTGCCTATATTTATATGCTTTCATATGTTCCTCTTTCTTTTAAAAGTAACCTTCCAAGTAATGGGCAAGAGCCTCAGGGCCTGTCCGCCAGAGGGGAATGTTTTATCAAAAGGGGTTCCAGCACAGCACGACTTGCTGTATGCTCCCTGAAAGAGCCCTAAAATAAGGCTTGTCAGAAGAGGATGGATTCAAGCTCGAGTGAGCAGAGGGTTGCCTGCCAAAGCAGAGGTCAGGATTGGGTAACTCAGTAAATCTACTTCTAGTCTTAAATTCCTAATTCAGTACTTGCTGCATCACTTAAGGACAGCTGGTTTGGCTGGAAGAGCAAACTGCAGTTACATATCAGAATCAAATTAAACAAAACCAGAACCCTCTCTCACTCCCAATAATTTTCAGGCAACCATGAAAGAGTCTGCATCCAGACAACAACATAGATCAGTTTATACTACAGATGGATACAAAACCAAGGACACAAGAAAAAAATTTGAAACAGAAATTGAATTAGTCACAATAATTAGATAATCTGGAGCCTTCACAGCCCCTGCTGCTGGTCCTCAGGCTGATTAAACACCAGGTAAAAGCCTCACAGGTCCCGGTACCCTCCAGAGCACCCCCAGCCCCGTTAACCACACCTCATTAACCACACCTCATCACCCACCTCACAGTTTTAAACACCCCCACGAAGGCTCCCCACGGTTGCTTTAAGGGGAAAAGAGTTTAAGCCAAATTCACAAGGTATTTCACCAAAGGGTTTGCCCAGCGACTCCTCTGCTTTCCAGCCAGCAGCACCACCAGCTCTGTGTTTCCCTGACAGTCTCTCCACTCCCCCGAGCAGCCTGCTCAGCCCTCGGCCGCTTCCCTACACCCGCAGAGACGCTTCTCTCTAATGAGGCCCCGGAGAATTCACCGACCTCCCGCAGCACTTCAGATCCTACCCAGCCTCGCTCTTGGACATTATTTTCTGATGGTCAAGACACACTTTCTCCTGCTGCCATTATAACCACGACTCATCCTGCCACAGCGGACGCTTCAACCTCCACGTCCCTCCCTCACCCGCCAGCCGCTGCCGTTGGACATTTCTCTTTCCATGCGGATCCCCCCAGCGACACCAAACCCCCAACCTCCGCTTCTCGCCCTCCACCTGCAGCTCTGGGGCGGTTTCTCTTTGCTTCCTGGCGGGATTTTTCCTCCCAACACTTTTTTTCCATCCCCCTTTTTTCCTCCCTTTGATTCCTCCCTTTTTTCCCTTCCTTCCCCCCCTTCCCCCTCCCTTTTTTTCTTTCCCCCTTTTTTCTTTTTTTCTTTACTTTTTTTTTTCCTTTTTCTTTTCTTTTTTTCTTTTTCTTTTCAGTTTTCATTTCTCCAGCCTGGTTCTTGCCAGTTCCCCGAGCCCAAGGTCAACCCCGACCACCACCAGGGAGGAAGGGAAGGCCCGGGAAGGGAAGGGGAAGGGGAGGCAGCAGCCGGGCCGGGCCCGGCCCCGCGCAGGCCCCTGGCGGGACGGCGGTTACCGGCCCGGAGCCTCTCGGCGGGGGGGGGGGGGGCGCAGGGTCCGATCCTGATTCCGGTCCCAGGCCCGGCGAAGGCGCGCGGCCGGCGCTCGCCATCGGTCCGGGCCTGGCCCGAAGGTCGCCGAGGCGACCTTCGGGCCAGGCCCGGGGCGGGGGCGAGCGCCGGCCGCGGCCGCTGTCGCACCCCCCGGGCCCCTTCCCGCCCCCCGAGCCCCCCGCGGCGCTCACCCGTGCGTGCACCGTGCCCATGGCGGCGGCGAGGGGAGGGGGCGGCCGGGCTGGGGCTGAGGGGAACGGCCGGTGCTCAAGGCCGCGCTCCGGGGGCGGCCATGACAGGCAGCCCCGCCCCGGCTCCCATTGGCTGGAGGAGCAGGAAGAGGCGGGGCCAAACGTCCTTCCGGGAGGCGGGAAGAAGGGGTTGAGGGAAGTTACTGCCTCAAAAAAAAAAAAAAAAAAGAAAAACCGAATAATATCGGTTTTGGGGTGTAACCCCTGACGGAGGCGGGCGAGCAAAAGTAAACGCCTCCCGTCTAAGGCGGGCAGGTAACAAGAACCGGACGGGTGTTGGTGCAGGTCACCGGTCATCTTCAAGTGCCGTTAAAACTTCGTGTTTTCAGGCTGAAAATGACTTAAAACGGTTATTTAGCGCTAGTACCTGTCCCGTGCTACACCGCCGAGTTCCAACTAAGCAAGGAGACAGTGGTTGTTTTCTTCCTCCAGACCAGAGTAACAGCTTTTGGTTTGTTTAAATACAAAAAGTTATTTGTAAACTAATGGATTGCAAAAAAAAAGTAAATTTTAATTAAGCTTTCAGGTCCCGCTGGAGCACGAACAAGCATCTCTCCAACTTCACCGTAATCACTACTCTTAAAAAAAAGACACAACCATTAAATCTTCTAATGTCCAACGAAATGAACACATTCTGATTTAACTCACACTAGGTGGATGATACTCAAGAAAACTTAGAAAACACGGTAACAGAAGAAATTGTCTTTATTTTAGAAAAAGGAGACAAAAGTGGAGCTGTGGTTAAGGTTGATTTAAATGTAGTTAACTATTCCAGTACACAGGAAGTAAAACTTGCCCCTCCTGCTTAAATTCTAACACATCCTGGTAAAACTAACGTTTTGCACATCATTATAAAATTAAATTACAGGAAGTTTAAAGTTATAAATAGAGACAAATATAAAACAGATCTTGTATCTTTTAACTGTGGTTAGAGTAACATTTCCAACTCCTCTTGCAAATTTGAAGGTATATACACAGAAGAAACAAACAAAAGAGTTGAAGTAAAATAGCACCAGTCCTCTGCATACAGAAACAGACAGCCCGACGCCTTCTCCCCTGCCCCCCCATCCTAAAATAATTTCTAATGTTGTCAAATTTAGCGCTTCAAGCTTAGGGAAATCGCAACTGAGAAACTGCCTAAAAGCTGTTCCAACTCAAAACGCGACACTTTGCTGTTTGCCAGACCTCTGGGTGCCGAAGCTCACGCTCCAAGTCCCCTCTCCTGAGCATCACACCCCAACCGCCGCTTCTCCCCAGCTGCACAGAATTCACGTTCCGGAACAAGCAGCTCTCAAACGTCCCACACCTGCCCCCAGACACATGCGCAAACTCAGCTTCAAACCCTTCGTTTCCTTCTACGTTAAAATAATTGTTTTGTTCTCATGTCTTGTACATCCAAAAAGTCGTTAATCTAAGCAGTTCCTTACCCCTCCCGGTGTATCCACACATTGATGCGCTGTCTTTATTAAAATTATGCAGAACCCTTCTAGTGGAAAGTGTTGAAAAAGCTCATCTCAATACAGACATAATTTCACTGACTTTCAGCCCATTATCGGAGACCTGCAGAGCCCCTGGATGCTGATACTTCCACCAAGTCTTGCGCTTTTGCTTCTTTTAACAAGCGGTCTTGGAAAACTTCCTTTGGGTTATCACACCCCACTGAGACCGGAGGGACCCTTTTTTCTTCCCTCCTTTAGCAAGAGGGAAGTGAAAGGAGGGAAGAAAAATCTCTCAAGTTGGAGGGAAAAAAATGACCGAGAACAACTGGGCAGCAATTAAAGAGAAGACCTAAACATCATTCACCACTTGCTATGCAGTGATTTATGTTAACATCTTCTGTAAAGTTCTCCAATTACTGTTTGCTACTAATCACAGTCACTATTTTACCTACTTTTCAATTCTTAGTCAAGTATTAAGCCCTTAAGTACAAAAGAAGTCCTCTGACATCACTGCCACTGTACCTGTCCGCACTTCAGGGGAACGTGTCCCACTTCTTACGCCTTTTTCCCTCGAAGTATTTGAAGAGGAAAGAGCCACAGAGGAGAAGCAGTATGAACTGGGGAATACATACAACCACCTGGAGCAATACTGGTCCTACAGGATCTCTTACAGTGCGGACAACTTTTCCATGAACACAACACGATGTTTAAACATAAGGCGAACGGACACCGGAGACCACTAAAAAGCTCATTTGTGTATTTCCCTTTAGGAATTAAAAGTCCAATTTCACGTAAGTGCTATAAAAGTAATCCTAACACATAATATTGATAATTACATTTTTAAAAAGCTTTCGCTATCGATGCTTGTTGGTCTAACAATCTGTTTACAGAATTTACATTTTTATGCTGAAAGTAGATTTTTTTAAAAATAATTTATTTCCAGAGAGACACTGTTTACTACAAGTCTTACTACAGTTGACTGAGCTGGTGCTGACAGAATTGTAGTCTGTTACTTAGTATAGCAGCTACTGTTTTTATAATCCTTAAACCAGTAGAATTCCCAAGGCAGATTTGTCAGGAAGCTGTAAACAAATGATTTTCCAAGACTTATTGGCAATAAACAAAGTGATCTTTAGTCCTTTAGGATTTAAATTTCTCTGCCAAATTGGAATTTTGGAAACTGTGGAATCTACTTCCAAATTAATACTCTGGAGCAGTTTGGAAACTTGTCTCTGAGGAAGAGTCAAAATCTATTTCCAACCCAGACTCGTCAGAATTTGGGAGAAAATTAGGATAGCTGTTTAAGTCTGGGTGCTCCTGCCTGTTAGCAGAAGCATTTTTCATAGCTGAGTACATGAAGCCTGAAGATTCCCAGAGCCAGGTTTCAAGGTCCGCAGAAGAGTGAGGCATTTTAAGGTTGCAGTATGAAGAAAGAAATTCCATCGTAGATGGGACAGTTTGACATTTTCTTAGTGATGCATAATTGTCTTTCCTGTTTAAAAAAGAAAAAAGGAAAAGATTATCAGTGTTTCAATGACGTTTCCATGACTGGTCAGATGTCTGACAGGGAATCTTCATGTAAGGAAGAACACTAGAGGAAAACAGATAATTTTAAATGCATTTAGTGAGTTAGGTTATGGCCAACGGGAAAAGAATCCTGAAACCTGCCATTCTGTGTTGTCTCAGAAGCAGGTATAAAATAGCTGCACTGGAAGTCACACGTTCTGATGAGCTCAGAAGGGTAGACCCAAGCTTGTACGTCACCTCTTAAAGAGCCCTCATCTCCCCCCAGCTATCCACTTGGAGTATTTACTGAGTTACTAATCACAGCACTAACTGAACATTAACAACAATAGTCTCAACATTTACAAGTTGAGTAGCAAATACAGTTGTTCAACTCCACAAACGCCATCTCCACATTCCACTTTACAACCAGCCAATTATCACCAACCTCAGCAGCTGGAACAGAAATTTCCTGCACTAAAACAGCACCTGAATCACCAGGTGAGTCTCTTCCAATCTGAGAACGGGGAAACTAAAGTTGTCACCAAGAATATTCAGTTTTTTCTTTAAAGTTCTCTCTCTTCTCTTGCAGTGCTTTTGGGGAAAACAAAACAAAACAAACCACACCCACCACAGCCCCTCTGACACAGAAAAAAGCCCAAATCGCCGTACACACACTTCGATACCCATCTCCATACCTGAAGTTTAGGTGCACTAGACGATACCATCCAGCAGGTTAAGTTTCCTAAAAGGATTTTCGAACTGTCAACAGCGCAAATTTTCATGAGATTTAAGTTTGATTCCAAAAGAGAAGCTAGATCTGATGGCGTAAGGGGAAGAGCATAAAAAAAGGTGGGGGTGATTACTTTCTGTAAAAGCAGCAGAAAGTTCTTAGTGGATGCTGGAAAAACAAGTCCAAGCCCCCAGTCCCCTGCAGAATCCAGTACAGCCCTGGGACTGTACCCGCGAGGGAATCCACTCAGAGGAAGCTGCAGAGCACTCAGGAATGTAAACAGTGCAGTGGGAGCTGATCACCCTGAATTACCATAAAAGCATCAGGAAAGGCCCCGTGCCCACCACCACCCGTTTGATGGCCAAGAGCTCGCGCTACACAAGAAGAGAAACGATGTTTCTGGTTCATCATGAGTCAGTGACCAACTAACCCCTCTGAGAAGTTACATCCGAGACAGCCTTGTGGTAGTGTGCCCCTTCCAAATGCCCCGCTCAGCTGAAGACACTCACAATTAGTAAGGCTGGAATATGAGCAACATCAAGAAGCTGCTCAATAAGGCTAAAAGCAGGAAGATGACAATACCCAAATTTACTGTGGAAAGGAGTCAGACTTATCATTAAGAAATGAAGGGGAAAAGGACACTGGATTACACGTGGTATCAAATAACTGAGGAGATGACAGTAGGATGATAGCAACTATCTCCCAAGAACTAAATTTCTGCTCAGAGAGATGGCCTCAAAGCCAACTGGTGTTATACAAGAAAAGGCTTCATCCGATTTCAGAACGGGAGAAGAGAGGCTATTTGTATACAGGAATTAAACGCTCCTGAACCCTGGATAAATCTGAAGATTGTAAAAAGAAAGTATCTTTACGACCTAAGACTAAAGCCACCATTTAATCCTTCCAAAGGGAGAAGGAAACCCAAGCCTCAACCTCATTAAGCCTTCCATTAAGCCAGAACCTTTAACAGTAGGTTTGACCACTCTGCACTTCTCGGGACGGAGCGTATGAAGCGGATCTCTCACGATGCCAATCCAGAACTTGGCGAAGCTTCTTCTAAGGAGTAGGATGAAGCAGTTCTCGGACATACCAAACCTGCATTTCGGATGGCTCAGTGTATAGCACTGCCAGGGCAGAAAAGACCATCTTGGATCTTCCTCCTGATCTAACTTTATTACTAAAAATTGGAAGACAAAAGCTCAAGAACCCTTGGCTCAAATAAAAGGGTATTTTTTGTTTTAATTTTAAAGTGTGCTGTATATGGCACACAGCAATGCTTTAACTGAAACAGCTGCTGCAGTTAGGAGTCTCCAGTGCTACAGCTATCTCCTGGAAGCTTTTATTCTGTTAATTCCTAACAGCTTTTTAGGCTAATTTCTCTCTCCATTCTTCCACCTCCTACCCAGGAAACCCAGGAGCTGAGATAATCATCAGAAAAATTACAGTAAAATCGATACGACCTACTCTGCTGAAGTCTGGATTGATACTTTTTCACACCAAATCTCAGGAGACTTCATATTTGTAAGCATTTGGAACTCAGAGAGAGCCTATGTTTCTCGACTTCTAGCACTACTCCGACATGGCTGTGCAACTCTGTTTCAGCAACAAGTCCATTTTTTAGCAGGAAAATCTAAACTGAATATTGGTCATAGTCATTTTGTGAAAGAGCTCCTTGGGCAAATACTACACTCCCCAGCAAAGTGAAACAGTAATGGTATTCTTAGATTCACACTGAGGCGAGTTGTCACCGATTCCTCCATACACACAGTGCTACGAAGTTTAACAGAATTAAAAAGTCCAAAAGGCTAAATCTCACACCAGCTCGGCAAGAGAAGCACAATGAACCCAGTTACAAACAGGTTAGAGTAGAGGTTTCTCTTTCACAGAAACAGAGATTCCTAAAAATTTTCCTTACATATCCAATTTTAATTCATCCCAACGATCTTACAAGACTGTATTTCATCTACTTTTTACAACCTTTCCCATCCAGACTCCTAAGAATCTAGTCTTTCTCCTAATGCTTTCCACCTCCTACCTGCTATACCTGATTTAGAACATCTTGAACAACCTTTTCCTCCTCTTTTCTTTCCAATTACTCGAGCTACTGTGGAGCAGAGAAGAAACAAGGTCTCTGTTGTCAGTCCACTGCCTGCTCCATAAGCCAGCCCTCTCCCCAGAAAGCATAAGCCTGCCAACAGGCAACACCTCTTCACCTACAATGTGTAGCAGTCATTGGCCAGTTATAAAGAAGAAGCACCAGAAAATGTACTTAAACAATACTAAGGATTAGAGGCAGCGAGGAGTGGTTTATGTTACCTTTGAGAAAATCATTAAATCCTATTTTAAGAGAGAAACTTCTTGGTACTTGAAGCTCTGACAAAAGGGAGAGAATTTCTAAAAATGCATCATTTGCATGAGCAGCCCTCCACTTTACCTGGATGTACAGAACAGCTTGCTTTTAGCCTGGGAATAAACTGTTCCAGCAATCCGACACAGCTGTTCCTGCATCCACCGAACATCAGCAGGCATGTCAGGAAACCAGTTCACTAACCTGCGGCCAAAACCAATACACAGTTGCCGTGTAAGCAGTAGAGCTCATCCACGTTGTATTTTTACATACCATGTCCAACATCCAACAAAGCGTAACACAGCGCTCATTCTCCCCAGGTGAACTCCCCCCACAAGGTCTCCAGTTCTTCCCCACCTCCCTGACAGCCCATCTAGCTCCCTCATCTCCGACCTAGGCTGAGTGGCTGACCAGTTCGTGCCCTCCACACCCTGCGATCAACATTCAGGAAGCCTGCAAAATGCTCCTGTCTCCCAGGCCTCCTCCTGGGTGGGAGGAGCTTTCTGTCAGTGTAAAGTTAGGTGGAAGAGGAGGGGAGAACAAAAGAAAAGCACAGTGGAAGAACAAATAGAAAGCAGGAACAGAACAGTGTCACAAATGTATTTCTTTCCTTATGACACTCTTAACGGAAGTCAGTTACACTGGAGGGGGATGAGGGGGAAAAACCCACACAAAAATTCTGTTGAAACTTGCTTCCTCCTCAAAAATGGCACAGAAGTGCCACATTAAGTGGCAGAAACAGAAACAAAATATTTTACTGGACTTCTATGTGGTTCCATTTACAGAACATTTGATTTTTTAGTCATGGCATCTGCTGCTCAAGGACTGGAATTCTCTTAAGCAAGCACAACGTTTAGGGTTCATGGTGCATTCATTTAGCATAATTTCTCCTTTACAAGAATTGAAAAACTTATAAAATTAAGCCCTGTTTCAAGAGCACAACCCTCAGTCAACCTAAACAAACCTGTAAGAAAATTTATATGGTGAGTAAACACTGGCTTTCACTCCTGACTTCAGAAAGAAGCTAAATCACAAGAACTACCTGGATCGAGTTCAAATACCACTGCAGAATACAGTAATAAAGAATGTGCTCCTGGAAAATGCAATTAAGGGTGCTTCTTTCAGCAGTTATGAGACAACTACTAGTAATAAGAATAATTGTTTATGAATCTTCTTAATATGTTTATTTATTTAGCCTTAGACTATAGAGGCTTTAGGAGGATGCATTCTGGAGGCAGAAATAGTGGTCTTGGGACAGTTAGCGCTTGGATTCTAGAGTACCAGAATGCCTACAACACTGAACAAGCTCTCAATAAGTAAACTTCCAAAAGTATAATTATTCTAAAATGATTCATTAAAAGTTTCTTACCGTAAAGCAACAGAGTAAGCGGACTCCACCGGTAGTGTGTATGGTAACATCAAATAGGATATTACCCGCATGGGGAAGAGTTTAGAGAACTGAGCGTAGAATCCATTCTGTTCTTTACAAGCTTCCTGCAGGGCTTAAGCATAATTATTTTTGAAAAAGATGTTAGATGATTTGAAAACAGTTTAAATAATCTGCTCACAGTTCGATAATGTTGACTGAAGATTACCAAGTGTTACTGAATAAAGCTCAGCTATAAAATGAAAGAATTCATCTCAAGACGCTCTTACCATCAACCTTCTCTAGGCTATTTTAAAACATGTGAAACAGACTCATACCACAGGGACAAAAGGCATTACCTGTAACTTTTATGCAATAAATTAAGAATTAATTTATAATAAGAGGATGTAAAGTTCACCTGTCCAAAAATCCTTTTGTGTTTTAGCTAGCATTCCTGTCTGGTTAGAGACTCTCTAACTTTAAGGAGTTTGTTTAAATTCTAGAGTTCTGTGTATTTCACTTGTTACACATAGTTGTAAGGAATATCACACTTCAAATTTTCTTCTCCTAGGTCACGGCGATCACAAGTTTCAGATCTTGAAAATACCAATATCAGCATCCACAAAAAAAAAAATATAAAAATTGTAGATTAAAGAAATATGAGAAGTGGTTTTGGTCTATTAACATCTTATTAAGAAGACAGGAAAGCCAAAGAATTAGAAATCTACAGAAGTCCGTCTTAAAAATGAGATAGGGATAACCAGTGTTTGGATTTGAGGGTCAGCTTTGGTGTGAAATATACGCTTACAAAAATACCATGCACATACAAAATTTATCCAAAACCAAGTGAGAATTCAATTCACGACTCTGCACTGTTGAAAGCAGCACCTTCCTCCTGCTTCAACTTTATTTCCATAGCAAAATCAAAATGTATGTGTTCACATTTACTAAGTATTTAAAGAACTTTTTTGGGTTGAGCTAGTCTCTAATATCACAGGCAGTTTTAAGATTCAATAAAAAGCATCTTATGCAAATTATGAGAGTAAGCAGAGGGGAAAAAAAGTAAAAAGTCCAATTTTGCCATTCCAAGTTACAGAAAGCAGCCTGAAGCACGTACCTTTACGAAGTCTAGGAGGTAGACTCTCAAATATGCTCTTCTCCAAAGGCCATGGATTTGGCTTCAGCTGGTCGTTAAGTACTTCCACTTTCAAAGTTTCTGCTCTGTTATTTTCTGTCAGTTTTCTTTTCTTCATATGGTCGATGTATTGAGCAGGCTCATGAGGATTTCTTTTTGCAAAGGACAAGTGGATGTAAATAGAGTCACTCAGAATACCTGAAAGAGTCAAGAGCTTCCACTTAGACTTGATCCACAAACGTTTAGGTCTTACTTTAAGAGGTGCTAAAGACATGGAAAAAGTGAACAATTAACTGAAACTGCACTGGAAATATACAGTCATTGACCAAAGTTGTTTTCCAGCAAGAAAGCAAATGATTTAAAGGAGAGGTGGAAAACTGATTTAACAGTTATGTGAAAGAACACACCTCAAACACAGCAGACATTGGGGAGATCTGACATGGCGGGTATCGCAGGACTACTCTGAGGCACTGCTACAACATGGTAGAGAAGGCAAGCAAGTAGGGTACAATAGTGGTTTAAGATACATCCAAAGTACAGATCTAAATCAACATTGGTTGCCTTGCAAAACTGGTGCCAATTAAGAAGTAGCACTGGTAATTACCTTAGAAACAAGCACTAGATAATGAGCACAAAGTGAAAAAATACAAGAAGCGTATTTATACTCGGTTTCCAGAAAATCATTATAAAGTTATTCATATATACAGACTGCCAAATTTGACTAGGATCCATACCTACATGCAACAGAATCTGCATCCTACTTACAATTACTCCTAAAAAAATGTCAAAAGAATATACAGTGAATTTAGTAATAAAGTTATCTGAAGTGTTACAGATGGGGCAAAAAAAATTAACTCCTACAGCTGAAATAACTTAACAAGAAAGGAGATGCATAATGAATGAGTTTGGAAAGGTTATAATTATCACTGATTAAGCCTGAAACAAGACAAACCTGTGACAGAATAAGAACAAGAGAGATCACAGGATCAGCAGTGTGAAAAGCAGGACAGCAGTGCAAAGCACAGAGGATGCGGAGGAAAGACGCCGAGGAAGAGCTGCACGGAATCTCAGGTGTGAGTGTCAGATGGAAACACGGACACAGGAAACTTGTAGGGGCAGTACAGCAACAGAACCCATTGTAGCACAGACAGCCCTAAATTCTAGGCTTTTTGTATAGCTTCTGCTTTTAATCACCTGGTAGAAGGTGTAAAGCAGGACTCTCTCATTAAATACTTAATAATATTACTAGAAAATCACTCTTAAGCAGAACTGTGACATTCTTTAACAGTGAAGAAAAACTTTCCAAGAGAACTTGAATATTTAGTGCTTGGTTATAATGGAGTACAAGCAGTGAGCACATCAGTCCACACCGCAGCTGGGCCTATCTGTAGCAGTGCAGACACGACACTGCAGTTCCCACCCCTCTAAGCTGACCCAGTACCAATTTGTTTCCACATCCAAAGGCTGCAGGGCTAGGCATGTTTGACACACAGTTCACTGCATGCATGTACCAAATTAGTCTTCAACTTGTTTGTCTCACAGTGTGCGGAGCAATAACATTTATTAATACAGAATATGTTACTAGAATTCTAGGACTAGAGAAGAGCAACTCTCAGTTCTTCTTCCTAAACTCATCCGGGTCCCAGCAACTGCTACATTACAAGTTGTCTTCTAAAGCCTTTCATGATGCAGACTCAGGACTTGGCTGTGGCTGAGTTTATATTGCTGTTAGCCAGGTCTCAGTTCTGGGCTATCAGGCTTTCCCTAGAAATTCACTGGGATGATAGCAGAGAGGAGGCAGTAAGAAGATAGAGGTTTCACAGGAGTGGGAAACAATAGGCTATTCCTATCCTTCACGATTAACACAAAAGAAACCAATAATACGATTTCCCTAGAATTGGAATTCTTTGGTAATTTCACTTCGCAATACCTTAACACTCACGTCACACAAATTTGATAAAAACCCAAAAGTTCAATTTCTGTGTGGCAGCACAACTTAAATTGGGTGAACAGTTACTACGTGATTTCTACAAGAACTAAATTTATGATGATACCTTCAAAAACCTCAAAGACCTAGCCCCTTCTTAGCTCACCCTTTCTTTTTTTATAAATTCAGATTAATCATCAATAATTACGCCCAGGTGTTACATACCATTCTCTTTCAGGAATTTAAGAGCATCTGAATATCCTTGCTCACAGATCTCTCCTAGTACCTGCAAGCACAGGGTAAATGAGTCAGACAAATAAAAGATTTAACTTAAGATCAACAGTTTGCAGAACGAAAAGCCACTTCCATCCACTCTCCATCTCCATTGTTGTAAGAAAAAAATTACATTAACAACTGCTGTAATTCAACAGATTCAGGTTAATAAGCCTACTGTGATGATGCATACATGAAGTTCTCTTTCAGCCACTTCACCTAAAAGGACAGCGTTCTAACAGTTTGCAAGAATTTCCTCCCTTTTTGTTTCTTTGACTAGCCTTTCAGCAGATGCAAGCCCCACTGAGAGAGGGTGGCTTGGAGTATGTCAGTTCCCTCTTTCCCTCCCAGTGCCTCCCACTTCCCAAAGCTATGAAAAGTCAGCTGTGCAATTCTCATGCTCAAACTCAGACTGAGTTTTCCATACAGAAACATCTTTCACCAGATGCAACACCAGCTCACCTACACAATACTCCTAGACAAAAAAATAAAAAAAAACCATTAAAGCCTACCTAAGTAGAATTTAACATTTTTCTTCAAGTGGTCAAAACTCCATTTTAAAAATATATCTACCCTCCATTTAAAAATATATCTACTGCAGCCAGGAACATTACTTCTCCTCTGTAGTATATCCCAAGCCAATTGACAAAGTCTGTTTTAATTTTTCCAGCTTCCACAATGGCAATTCAAGAGCATTTCCCTCATCAGATCTGCCATTAACAGCCCTCAGCAGATTTTAAAGGCAACTTGCCTGCATGAAGTATAAATTGAGAACCATATAAAACCATGAAGCTTTAGAACTTCTGCTAAGTTCTGAAGCACCTGGTTAACAGGTAAACATGAAAGAACTACAAACTGACAGTTATTAATTTACCAGTGTTGATTTTATGACAGAGTCCTGTGTTAATTCCCAAATAAATACTGAAACTCAATAGCAGGACATGCATTTTTAGTCAGAGACTAAAAATAAGGAGAATGAAGACACACTATGAAAAAAAAAAAAGAAACAAGAAGAGAAATGTCACCAGAAAAGTTTACATGACTAGATGAAATACTAAGATTACTGTAGCTTTCTGCAAAAGCAAGGCTTTTATAGGGAAAGGTGTTTTAATAACTAGGTGAGGGCAGTGACTTACCTTAGGTTCTGGTGGAAAGAGTGCTTGTGTTAAACGATAAAGGTTCCCCAGACTGAGCTGGATGCTGGTGTTGGTCACGTTCATTTCATGGAAGTTGGCGGAATTCCCCTTTGGGCAGATATCACACTCCCCAGCAAAAGGCGAAACTGTGATGGTATTCTTAGACTCATAGTGAGGTAAGTTGTCACTGATTCCTCCATCCACATAGCGCTACAAAAATTAACAGGGAAAAGAAGTCTCAAAGGCTGAAAATTTCTAACCAGCAGATTTCTCATGCAAGAATTAAATAGTATTTAAGACTAACAGAACAGTCTCTGCCTGTGCTCCTGGGCTAAACATTTTGAGTAGCATGCTTTGTCCTCTAACGCCAGTTAGAAAACATTCCTACCTATAGTTCCATAGGTAGTCTAAGAGCATTCTATTTGGGATTTTTCTGTATGTTTAAGGAAGAGCAAATCCATTTGAAAGATCATAATCCTACCAACATGCAGAGAAAAAGTAATACCGTTGTCCCTTCCTCCTCAAAAGAGAGCACCAACCAAAGAGCTACTTTAGAAAGAATACAAGTGAAAGAATAGCTCTGCACTTCAAAGCTCACGTCCCGTGAAACTAAACCATTCAGTTAGAGTAACTTAGAATTACTCTCAGTAATTAGAATTTGATATAAAAGCATCAAAAATATTTGGGCATAAAGAAACTGCAAGTAAAAATGGGTAATTGTTGAGAAACCTTGCCCACAGCCATGGATTATCTGTTCTGCTCTGAGTGCAAGTTCAGAAGCTGTTCCAGGTTGTGCTTTTGTCTCCTTCGTGTTCAGATGCTCATTTCTGCAGTTCTAATGCCTCATCACGTCACACATTTTAAGATCCAAGAACTGAAGAGTTCTGTACCAGGGTAATTAATCTAGAGTGCAGCAGCTGCTGTGGCCAAAGACAACTCCTCCAGTCACTCACAACAGCCATCTCTCCAGCAGCACCAGCTGTAGCCAGTTTGTTGTTTCAGGGGCAGAAGACTGCTCCACATTAGCAGCTTTGCTGGTTTAGTGGCTGCATCTTCCTTCTTCCTAACTAGGCAACAGACATAACCAGTGGGTCCTTGTCACATGTAAAGGTACCAGAGTGGGTGTTTTGAGCAGGAGCAACCCAGATTACCAACGTCATCTGCCTTGATACTCCCTGACCATTCTGAGAAACAAATTAGGAATTACAAAGAGGACAGCTCAGAGCAATTCATCCAACGTACTCTTCTTGAGCAGCCTGTTCCTCCACCTGTCAGCTTTCTTGGACATTCTTTAGACCAGCAGCATGCAGCTGCTGACAAACTTCCTACAGGTGTATAACATCTAATGTAATCACCGAGGCGCGTGTGCAATCGCCAAGTGCGATACAACAGGTTTGGCAAAGGAGGAGCCATAGCGTGCAGCCTTCTGATGAAATTATTAAAAGGTATAAATACACATCTGAGTCACTGTTCTGCAGAGGTAAATGGTTTTAATTATTTGGAGTTTCTGCCTATCTGTTCCCCCTAGTAATTTTTTGAACTAGAACTATTGCTGTGTTTGACAGGGGTAAAAAATAAAAAAAGACAAAACCCACCACGCCCAAAAGCTTCACAACTGGCTGTGAAGAGATACCTGTTGAAAGCCATCCTTAAGTCTTTGTTTTAAAGTATACGCAGGAAGCAGCAAGCCAGTAAACAGCAAGATGCTACAAACCTGACATACTTGACATTCCGCTGTGTTTAAGCCCTACAGGAGTCACGCCAAGCCTGTGCAGCTGTGGTATTCTTACCAACTGACATCAAAAATGTTTCCAAAGCATTAAAATCATATCAAAATAATTGGAAAGATCAAAAGGATACAATGATCCCTTCCTTCCCCTTCCCTCAAAATCTGAGCAAATAAAGCATCGCTTCTGTGTTTCTGCACTCTGAACTAAGCCTTTTAAAATAACATTGTTGTCTGGTGACAAGAACTGAGTGGCCAGATTAGCCTGGATCCACCTCAACCTTGGATTCAGTCCAACGTTCTGTTTTCATAACCCCTTTAATCTGGAAGAGTTTAAGGAGACGTACAAGGTTTAGAAGTACAGATAAAGAAAAATCCCTATACAGTTCTAATCACTTTTGCTTAAATTTCAGCATGAAGAAGAAAATACATGTCATGTCTATCCTTGACCTTTCAGCACTTCCAGCCTGCCTTGAGAACAGTCTGTAATCAGCCACTGTTAAAGATGTTTTGAGGGGTTTTTTTTCAATATTCTTCCCTGTGCAAGGAGCACAAGAATTGGAAGGAAAGCAAATGCAAGTTAATACAACACTGTAACAAAAAGCTGTTGAGTGTCATTGCCTTGATTTGAAGTGCATGTCTGCTTCCAGACCAGTTAATCAAAACACCTACAACAAACTATACGAACTTTTCTGCAGTTGCTGCCCCTTTAATGGGGGATTTTAGAAAACCCAGTACAGCCTTGAAGTCTTAAGAGGTTTTGTAATCAAGTTCCTGTGAAGTAATAGAACAGACCAATATACTGACCCTTTACCTTTCCAAAGCAACCTTTCTTCCACTGAATGTGTAATGACAGAAGACATTAAAAAGCTTTATTTATATCTAACTGAACATGGAACTTCAATTCCATTTTAAGACAAATCTACCTACAGCAAGAACATAAACATATACAATAAACTATCTTACAAAATTCTTTTTTTTTAAACAAACAAGCATAAGTGACCCTTCCTACACATTTGTGCAGGTTAATGAGCATGAGTTTCTTCAATAAATACTTATCCTTAAGCTTAATACTTGCTAGATTAGAATACTCTCTTTCAATTACTGCATCAGCAAGCAAGAAATTTAAAAGACAAAACCAGTGTGCATGTGTTTTGCAGGGTGGAGAATACACATAACTGATCTTCCACACATTTAGCATTTCCTTGCTTTTTTAAAGAGCTGTAACATACAGCTGCAATCGTAAAAGCTATGATGAAGGTATTTATTTTACAGTAGGATAACCTAAAAAACATATACACTGCCTCTTAATATTTCCAGAATAGCTAAAACTATTGTTAGATCTTAACAATAGAGACTTACCACACCTCTGAACGACGGTGGAATTAGGCCACAATAAATAGGGACAAATGAACTACAGATTAAAGCCTGTAGGAAAATGAGACTGTATAAATTAAATGGTAACTGTTCTGTTACTGAAATTATCATTTAGCTCTTTAAATGTGAGCAAAACCAACTGAGCAAGCAACCCAAAAAATCCCCTGCAAGTACACTTGAATAAAAAAGAAGGGGGGGGGGGGAGGAAGGGTATTAACAAGCATTATTTTAAACAGGATGAGTGTATTCCACATTTTTTTATAGAATGTAACCACACTCCATGTAAAAAAAAAGTTAAGACTCACTAAAAGACCATTTCTAGAAATGCTAATTAGCAAGGAAAAGTTTACGATCATTCACTCAAGCTATACATTTTCTGAGTAACCGAAGTAACTAACTGGGGACACAAATATCAACATTCTGGGATCATATTAAACTAGCTTTGGAACTGATACTGAGAATCTTAAAAAACTGGATTTGACTGTCTCTTGATCACTGCTTTAATAAGAATAACCTTAAAGAAATTCTTATTCGTGAAGGTTATAGTTTCATTAGATACACTGCACTTTAAAGGCATTTATCCTTTTTATGATTGAACCCTTGCACCTCCTCACTAAAACAGTTCACAGACACACTGACTGGGGAAACTAGTGAGCAAATGTAGGGTAATGAAGCTTGAATTCCTCTTTAAAACATTGTCAAAAGTCACAATATCCTAAAATGTTTAAAATGGAAATCCAATAATGACATTAAATGGACTTAAGATTACAGAAACTTTTTAAAGTTGCCAAAACGGAACATACCTGGACAACTTCTTCTTTCGAGTTAAAATTAGATATCAATGCATTTTTACCATCTGATACTCTGGTTAGTGAAATACACAGTCTGCCTGATGACAACTGGTGAGTGTTTTCTGGAAGATTTCTCATAAGTCCATCTCTTATTATCTTTATCACATTAAAGGAAGGATGAAGAGGACCAAGATTTCGCTTTCTAGCTTCTTTGGCTAATGCCAGGACATCTGCACAAGCTTGAGCTGAAAATAAAACATAAGAACAGAAGATACATCAAAAACTAAAAAACACAGTTCCAGTAATAAAGCATGTCTAGAGCTCCAACTTTTCTGATTGCTAGCATGAGAATTCAAGAGCTTTTTAACAGATAAAATAACTGTCCGCTAGTGTTTGCTAGAGTTTAGGAGTTTTTTGAGGGGAAAAAAAAAAAAAGTCACTTTAGACTTTCAAACAGAACTCCTGGTGAAGAGCCAGACACTTAGTTACTTATATGTTATTTATATGTAGACTGAAGGTGTAAAATACCCATATAAGATGCTTCCATTGGGAATTATTAATTCCAGAAACACATTCTTTAAGAAGCAGCCGAGATGAGTGACCTTTGTAAGCATGCCTGCAAGGACATATCCCCCACGCAACATCCACAAAACCCTACAGTGTACGATGCCCAGATTTACACTCCACAGCACATCTGCTGAAGAGCAGAGCACCTGGGCTCATCACGGCTAGTAACGCTTGTTGGGCTTTAACCAAACTTAAGGTTTCAGGGCACCATTTATCTTCATTTATATATAAACACAGTAAAGAGAACGTTAAATGTGAACTTATGGTAAGGAATGTCAGGAGTGAAGTTTTTTAGTGGGTAAGGAAGCGAAGGGCTTCTGTAACACCTCCCACACAGGTCTCCACCTAAATTGGTGCGTTTTTACCAATATGTAACGGACATGTAGTAATTTCTTCTCCAATTAAACCAGCATTTGGGAGTAGCTCAAATCACTACAGAAGACACGATTTTTCCCCAAGAACACTAAAATCATTTTAACAACCACACACCTAGTCATAGTAAGAACAGCAGCTCATCCACCTGCAATGTTTTGTTTGAATTTTTAACGTCATGTTTCTCCAGGGCATACTTTGAGGAAATTGCCTGATAAGCTCGTAAACTTGGGAGAGGAAAGGGGGTGGGGAAGAAGGTCAAAGTAACAGGTTATTAACCCCAGTGATATGCTACAAGGTCATCTAAAAATATTTTCAGAACTTGGCTATTTTAACTTACATAGACTCCTTCTAGAGGATTCGACTTACCAAGTTAAATGTGAGCACTGCACTGGAAACAACTCTGCTTAAGCCCTTGAGTTCAGATTAATTTCCAAAAATATTACCTTTCTACAATGTTATTTTTCCCCCTCAAATAGCAATACCTAAACATTTCTCATTCTTAACACAGTAAACCGAGAGTCTATGTTCAAAAGAGTATCTCAAAAAATCTGTGGCATCAGACATACTTCATTTTTATCACTACAGGTTTTTTTCATTCCACCCTGGCAGAGTGAAGCCTTGGGCCGTGAATCCACCGATACCAGTAGCCTGACCCCACCACCCACCCCAGGAGACAGCAAACAATTTAGACACAGCTCACTGTTCACGGTCAAATATACACCCGTGTTAGTAAAACACATTTTACATCTAATTAAAAAACCAGCACAAGTCACACTCTGGCAAGTGAAGAAGTTATTCCCAAAACAGGTTACGTAGTGGTTACGTAGACAGTTTGAGCAGTTCTGTTTTTCGTGCACTCCGATACAAATTACCATCTCCCTTTTTTTTTTTAACAGACTAATTTAGCAACGTTCAATCTTCTAAACTTTCTAAAGAAGACAAACCAAGGCAAGTTGCAGGAGTCTCAGATAACAAACCACCAGAACTCTGTCCAAGAACAGCAGTCTCAGTGCATGCATTTATTTCCTTTTGCAAAATTTTTGAAAACTTATGCACCAAGAAAGTAAACTGCTTGTTCTAAAAAACAAACCAAGAGCACAGGGTGCATGGACACATAAGCAAACAAACAGACACGCTCTCGCTTCTCTGCCAGGTCTTGACCCTGTTTTTCTAGCTAGCATCCTGTCAAATTGAAGCTTAAGCTATTACTTAAGTTTGAAGCATGGTGACATCCTCACTCATTTGCACTGCAGGCCTGTTTTTGCAGAAAAAAATAAACCAAACCAGTGGCCTCTACTAAGCTTGCATTGCGATTATTTACCTCTCTCCATAAAAAATGTCAGGCAAGTATCAGCTCACTATACACACCCCATTACAGGGCTGCAAAACTGCTGACCTCTAACAGCCTAGATCTGAACTCCTCTCCTTTCAGCTTCCCTTCAGAAAATAACTACTCATCAAAACGAAATTTGATTTTACAGTTTACCCATCTCTTCCACATACAAGAATTTCTACATTTGAGGTAGTCTACAGGGAAAAAAAAAATAAGAAAAAAATCAAGTTTACATATTTCATTTATTGCAACCTATTTTAAATATTAAAAGGGTTCCTAAGCAAAAAAAAAAAAAAAAACCCAACAAAAACAAAAACATATGTTATGTTTACCCAAGAGTATGTGATATTAAAACACTTCTTCTCCCTTCCTTCCTCACCAGGACTAAAATACAGTTACCTCCTAGGCTGGTGAACTCCAAAATGGGATCTTCTCAGGAAGAGGTAGCGGGCTAGAGCTCAAGTCAGACTGGGATTTTAGGCAGACCTTGGTACATCTGTTTTATTTTTTGAAATGCAAGAGAGCTAAAGAAATTAATGTTTGTATTAAATGTGAACTGTCTCCAGTTATGTTTCTATATTCCTCTTTTTAATGTTTAAGTAACTATTAATTAATTTCCCACAGAGTGAGACCTGACGTGGTATTTACAGCGCCCACCAAACCTGCTGTGTTCAGTGCCCACTGCAACGGCCGACCCCATCGCCACTGAAATACCCCATCTCCAAGACACCCAGGCAGAGGATCTGACGGGAGGAGTGCACCTTCAGTTTTGGTTCGGAATAGCCTGGAAGGCATTTCATCCTCAGAACCGTTACCCCGAAGCGTCTCCCTCTACCTTCCCCCAAATTCAATGAAGGAAACTTCTTCCTCAGTCTGGAAAAGTACACTTTTTTTCCATTCGGTGGCTAGTATCTACCTTTATTCAGACTTGGAATGCTACAGACTGTGGCTGCCTACCCGGCAGCTCACGTGAAGCACAAAGAAAACCCTCTCTTTCAAACATGCAGCTACAAACCTGGAAGAGACGAAACGTGCGTGGCAATTTTAGGCAAAGCCCCTGTTCACATACCTACGTACACACCCAGAGTTTTATCTGCGCCAACAAGCCTACTAATTCAGGGCTGGGTCCAGTCAAGTCTTGAAGACCTCCAAGGACAGAGACCCCACAGCCTGTCTGGGGACCACCCTCACGGTAATTTTCCTTTCCTTATACCCAATCAGCATCTTCCATGTTCCAGCCTGCGTCTGCTGCCTCTCATCCTTCCACTACCCATCCCCGGGAAGAGTCTGGCTCTGCCTTCCCACAGTGAAATGCCACTGTGAGAACACATGGGACTTACAACCCCAGCTGCAGAAATAACAACTACTGTGTGTAAAGTAGATCAGCGTAAGGGAGGCACACAATACGAACTGATGAAATACATCAAATTATTATACCACAGTATTTCTTCAGAGCTTATTTACAATCCTCTGCTTTAGCACAAACTCACAAAAAATTAAGAGCTAAAAAGATACAGAATTAACATGGGAATAATTTCTTAGTTTGATGAATTTACAATGATTCAGATTTTAGAAAGTGGCTGGTTTTGCACTGTATTCCAACATTCCCAAGTGGTCTTTTTTTTAAAAAAAAAAAGAAGAAATACACTTGCCCATGAAATACAATGCCTTGGACAGTGATGGCACACATACTAGCTATTCTGTTAGTTAGAGAAAAGCAAAAATCTCAGTTGGCATATGAGAAGGTAAAGACAAGGAATAATCTGAAGTCTGCAAGTCTCAACTATTAAAATGTTAAAAATTTTAAAAGCTGTTAACACATTTTCAGGTAAACAATACATATCTTTCGTGTTTAAGAGCACTTCAAATATTTAAAGCAGCTTCCTTCTTAAATCATTTACAACGAGCTAAGACTTAAAATTGGATACATTCTAAAAATAGTTATTGTGGATAAATATGATTTGTTTTAAAAGCTGGTATTAGGCTCATAACAACTCAAGTGTGTTAGGATATTACAGCAAAAATAAATTCAAAAGTTTAAGTAGCACAAGTTTCTTGGTAAAGCTTTGAATAAATTAAGCCTACGTGATAGAGATCAGTGGCTAAGCAGCAGGGACAAGCATTTCACAGCGTTACTCTCCGGCACGTACAGAGAACTTCTATTCCTTTGAGTCAGTGGACTGTTCCCTCAGAAATTTAAAGGCAAAACCCAAACCCTCTCCCAATTCCAAACAAGTACTCATTGTTTTCCTCCTCCATCTGCAAGTAAGATAAAATATGAATTTACAAAACCTTCTAGTTCTAAACCTGTTAAGGGTACTGCTAACGAAAACAATCAGCGTTGAGTCGTGAACTAGATAAGCTTTTATTCAGTGGATTTCATTAGTTTAAAATTAAAACCATTTCCAGATATTTCATAAGTTTTTTAACTGCATTCAAGTCACTATCCTAAACACCTTGATGTTTTACTTGTATCAAGCTTACTTTAACATCTAGCACATCTAATTCACTAGATAAATGTATATTTGGGTTCTCATGAGCCCTGAATAAGTAAAGGTAAGAAGTCCTACGGTTAGAAAACAAGTGCTTATTTCACAACAGAGACTATATTTAGTTGCAAACCAACATCTTTTATCCAGTATACATACAAAAGAAGATTAACTCTATTTCTTAAACCACAATTAAAATCAGAGATTTTAATCAATCCACTGTTTCTAATCATATACCTAAGTGACCTATGCAATATACACTGTGCACAGATTAAAGAGGAAAAGCACGTTAAAGCTAACCTAAGCTGTGACCTTAACTCTCTTACCCTTCCCTCAAGGAAGGAGAGGCTTTAGAGAAAGCAAGCTTTCCAAAGCTAACCGAAACTTCATCTGCAAAGGTAACTACAGAAGAGGTGCATTATTTCCCAATAAAGCACAAATATTTTGCTTCAAACCCACGACAGGGTCAGCCTGCTCGCTTTGAAGGGTGTTAGGATTCAGCTACCTCCCGCTCTCCCAACAGGTTTAATCCGCTAAGGGTAAGAGCAGTTGTCATCCACCCGGTATTTGCAGCTCCGAGGCCAGGAGGCACAGGGACTCCTCAGACCGACACGCACAATCTCTCCCTCTACCTGCGGCAGTAAAACTCCGACTATCGGACTACACAAGCGTTGAAATCGGATGAGGCACCGGCAAAACCATTTCTGAAGCCCGGGAGGCTGCTAAATACCCATCCAAGGTGAAGACACGCTAACTTTACCACCTGCCTCTTCCCTCATCCTCCAGGAAACGCGATTTTTGTGTATTTTCTTCAGAGATCTGATGTGCACGGGCTGAGACCTAAGCGCATACACCTACAGGGCCTTGTAACCCCTTCGGATTTAATTTCATAACAGTGGTGGTGTTCCTCTTGGGGGGCAGAAAAGGAGAAAGAGAGAAAACAAGCCGGCCCGGCAGGGAAGGCAAAGGCAGCCCCGACGAGCCCGCGGCTCTCCCCGCCAGCCCTCAGCGCCGGCAGAGCCGCTCCCCGGGGCCGGAGCCGTGCGGCGGCCACAACGGCAGCTCGGTCCGGCCCGGCCGCCCCTTCCCGCAGTGCCCCTCGCCTCAGTCCCCTCAGCCGCCGGACCCCCCGCCGCCGCCCGCTCCCCTCAGCCCGCCGGACCCCCCCCACCCCCCCGCCGCCGGGGCGGAGCCGCTGACCCAGAGAGCCGCCTCCGACGAGCACGGCACCGGCGAGGGCCCCGGCCGAGGCGCCGTAGATGTGGCGGGCGTCGCGGATGACGTGCGGGGCGCGCTCCTGCAGGCAGGTGGCGGCGCCGATGTGGTAGACGCCCAGGAAGCCGCAGCCGGCGAACGAGACGCTCCAGCCGCGTTCGCGGTCCAGCAGCATCGTCGCCGGCGGGCGAGGAAGGGCCGGCGGGCGGGCGAGCGGCCGGGCTCCCACAGCGGCCGGCAGGCGACTGAGGCGCGAGCGGCCGGGGCCTCCCGCGCCTTGACATGGCGGCCGCGCCCCGCAGCCAATCCCGCGCCGCAGCCAATCCCGCAGCGCGGATGCACGCGAGGCCCCGCTCCCTCAGGGGCGGCCCCGCCCCTCGCCCCCCCCGGCCGGTCTCTCCCTGTCCCCGAGAGAACCGGTCCCGCGGGGCCCGACCCTGCACCCCCGCGCCGCCGGACAGGGCCCCGGCGGGGCTGCGGAAAGGCTCTAGGGGGAAACGCGCCCCTCAGTCTCCAGGTAAGACACGGAGGGTTTCCCGAACCCCCCGCTGAGCCCGGCTCAGGCGGACAGGCACTGTGCGAGCAAGCACCGCTCCATAACCCTGCAGTAACTCCAGCAGGAGAGAAATGATGATGGGAAGACTAGGCTGGTAAAGGGAAGAGTATGGAACCGTCTTCGTTTCCTGAGTATCTCAAACCATTAACTTACACAATTCTGTGTTCACATTCTACCAACATTTTAGCCAGAAATACAAAGCAGCTAAATGCCCCTGCAAGTCTAAACCAGCATCATCTCACTGACTTTATCCAGCACCCAGCTGACTGATCCATCCAAACCCGGCGTCTGGTACCGATGGACTTCTGGAGGTCTCCTAAGGACATCTTTAAGCACCCAAAGACCTCTAGAAAATTTGAAGGACGCTGACAGAGCGATTGGCACCAACTGATGAAGGTGACCGCATGTCTTTACAGAACCGCTCAGTGCAGTGCCCCATCGCGACGCCTCGCTGCGCTGCAAACAGGCCCTCACGTTCATCAGCTCAGCACTGCGCAAGATCTATTTGCTACAGCGTATGCCTGTGTGAAGAAGGTGCTGTGTTGGTCTCAACCAGCCCTGACCCTGGTCTGCATCAGTGTAGAAACACCAGCGTGCTTCCAGCTTTGCAGGCTATTTTCCTCCCCACTAGTTCAGGTATTTCTGTGGAGTGCTGCATTGTAGGCCAGAGATGTGCCCTAAATGTCCTCTGCAAGTCTTAAACACATCCAGGCAGGGTTTAGCCATCTGTAAAAGGTGCTGGTTTCCTCTAAAAGTTGTAAGAGAAACTGGTGTTTGTATGAGACTCCATCCCCACAAATCCCAGAGTTTCCATTAGGCTCCCGCTGTAAAGCTGGTGGAGGTTGAGTGGCTCGGAAGGGAATTCACAACCATTACCTTGCCCAGCGGGGAGCTCCCCAGAGCTGCACTATGAAAAAACAACCAGAACAGCATGTCTGAAATCCTCTAGGATTTAATTGCCTCACTTGGGGCTGCAGAAAACCCCTTTAGCTACTTGCCTGCACCATCCTATCCTAACAATGGGATTTAAAAGCATCTCGAAAGAGTCCGAGAGGAGCTCATACTTCCCAAATACGCCCAGGAGAGATTGTGTTGTGCAATTTTCTATTTATAGAAAGTGCACTGACAGGAAGAGAGAGCAGGATTCAAGCTCTTTTTCAATCCGAGTGGGCTCAAAGATATACTGAGCAATCACTAGATAGTTTTACCAGGGAGATTTTGAACTAGCCCCGGACAAAACACAATGATGAGAAACTCGGGATTGTGCCTTTAAGTGAGCACTACTAGCACTGGGCCACACTTCCAGTTCTCCCACCTCTAACTTAGCTCTCCAGCCACCTCTGTCTTGTCAGGCACCTTCATCTGTTCATCATCACACCCTTTCAGTGAGCAGAGCATCCTAAATCCAACCCTGCTGGTCATTTAGGCGCTCCCCTTCATTTAGGGAAGAGGAAGGTGCGAGACTGAACCCATTTCAGTTCACAGGGGAGGAGGGAGCTGAAAAGGGAGATGAAACCACATCCCACACTTCCTGGAAGAGTCCCATTTCATTAAAAAGGTGACTGTGACTCCTATCTATTTCCATTCTCTTCCAAAGGAAGGGGACAGTTCCACTGTATTCCATATTCTCTCCTTGTGTGCTCTCACACTATTTACTCGGAGCTTAAGTGCAGGAGAGTGCTATTTCTTAATCCGTGTTTTTGGAAAAGAGACACTGAGGTGTTCAGAGAGGGACATTTCTGAACATTTGCAGCAGTGTGACAGGGAGAACCAATTAAATGGCAGGGGAACAGGGGATCTTTCAACCCATTATCCCATCAATAGGTTTTTCAGGGCTAACCTTAATTTTGCCAGTAGAGATCAACTCCACTTAAAAATACATTTTTGTCCCTAAACTGTCACTAGAAGGCTGTTCCTGAACCTCGTTTGTTTGATAGTTAGGAGAAGCCTTATTTCTACTGTAAAATGATACATGGCCAGTTCATAACCATCTGCTCTTGTACTTTGTCCTTTTACATTAGTATCTCCTACCCGTCACTGATGTTTGGAGCGATAAGCCTTGTTCCCTGCCAGCCCTCATCCTGCAATACAGGGGAGCTGAGCTCCTCTAGCTTCCTCTCATGAGGAAGGTGCTAAAAATGCTCCCCAGCCAGTCCTGGAACCAGTCCTTCAGATGGGGTTTCACTAGAGCCTTACACAGGCTTTGCTAGGGACACTGAATCACTGATTCCAATTACTTATATTATGATCAGCTGATAAATCCAGGCCCTTCCCCATCTCAGCTTAGATCATTTTTTTGAAGTGTATTGCAAGTCCCCAGTAGGCAACACCAAGTTTGTTCCCCACACTGGACTCCTTCCTGCATATACTTACTCTTTTTCGGTACCTGCTTTTATCTCTTGGGCTGCTCCCTAACAGATCTTGCAATTTCTTCATTACAACATCTTCAGTTTAGCAAATAGCTTCTCATGCAAAAAAAAAAAAAATCAGCTGAGGTATAGACAGGATGGATCCCATTTCCCTTCCCAGGAAAAGCAGCTGTCTCATCAAAAAGGTAGATTAGTTTGACACACTGAACCTTTGGCTAATCACTGGTTATCTCATCTCCCTTTTATCTCCAGGCCTATAAAGATAATTGTCCTTCCTCCCAAAACCTCTTCTAATCCCTTCTTTTTCTTTTTTTTCTTCACATTTTTCAGTTTATTCATTTAATTCCAATGACAGGTTTAGCTGCCCTGCACATAGCTGTTTAGGATAAAGATCCTGGATCTAGCTCTAAAATCTGGGATGTCTGAGAAAGCAATATGCAATTTCAAGATTATCCCATTTATCTCAAGTACCACAACATACACTGTGCTGCAATCTGTGCTGCAGACATATCCTAAGTCCTCCACCGAATCCAGTCCGTAATCATTTCCCCATAACTCCAGGTGTATGAAGCAAGGCCTGAAAGGCCACGTGATAAAAATCAAATAGTCTGATGGGGATTCAATCTACCAGGAAACCCACCTACAGTTTACAAACTTCTGTAAACAGACATCAACCCAACCCAACGTCTGGCACATCGATTCAACAGGCGTGTCATCTGGCCATCATTTAACCACTGAAAGCTTCTCCCTTAATCCTTTCCATTTAGTTACTGTGTTAATTATGATATAGGTGTGCCATTTTGCTAAGATACAGATTAAATCAAATCTGTCATAAAAGGATAAACCGATAGTACACTCGTAAAGTGCCTTCAACTCCTTAGAAGAAAGATACCATTTAAGTACTAGGCTAGCTGAAAGTACGTAATTTCTAGGAAAAGGACCCACATAGGATAGAGCACCAGCAGGAGGTAACAAGCACCACTGGACAGGTGGCAAGTCATCAGGTCTGAGACCTTGCCCAGCCTTGAAAATCTGATGAGAATTTGTCATCGGAAAGAGAAGGATATGAGCTCCAAGAGATGACTGCTAAGCCCTGTTTAGAAACAGCAAATGCTTTCTATGATCTTTTTGACTTTCAGGGATTCATTCATAATCACTGATCTCTCCTTTCTCATGAAGCATTTTAGAGGAGAGTGATGTGCTGTGATCGCTGTTCACATGGGGGAGGTAGAAGGGCATACCATAGTGAGGCTGGCCCAGTATCACTCCGCAAGGCCAGTTTTGAAGTTGGAGGAAAAGCCTGATGTCCTGAGTGCTAAGCCAGCTCAATAGCCTAGCACCTCTCCAGAAGGATGACAAAGTACCTACTAGAATTTCTGGAGCTCAGGAAAACTGCCTTAACTTGCCAGTACAGCCTGTCGTGTGTGTGACATTATTCTGGCCGTATCAAGTGACAGTCTATCTAATCAAAGAGCATCAGGGCCTCGTCTCCGCCTTACACCTTTCTGGGAATGCTCTACTGTGGAAATTTTTCTGAAAAAAAAACACAAAGCATTTGTTGGAACAGGTCAGGTGCCTTTGGTGAATAATGCAACCTCATCTCATGATAGAGGGCCTTGCTCTCCTCTCCCAAAAAGAATCCAAGGAGCAAAACTAAGGGATTGCTTACACTCCCTTGGGGATGCTGCAGGTTTACCCCTCTTGTTTCAACACATGCAGGGGAGAAAGAGTATGAGTGATGCCATCTGTTATTCAGGCAAGTCCTGTCTATGTTCTCCTGAAAATGCCAATTTGTCACAGAAATTATAATCAACAACAGATTAATTTTATTCCTTTTCTATGATCACCCTGTATGCTCATCCTCCTTGGGCAGACCATAAGGGAGATCCTACTGGGTAGGTGTCCAGAAGACTGTTACTGCCTTTACTGTTTAAAATGCACAAGGAACCCCAGGGCAGGGACAGAGAAGTGTTGAGTTACAGAGAGAGGTGAGCTGAGGACAAATACCCATGGTAACCTGGAGAAGGAACCCATCCCATCACATTCCTGGTGCCGAGGCTCCACGTGCACACTGCACCGCTCCCTTCACCCGCTTCTGCTGCAGGGCTCTACACTGGGGAGCAGGCACAGACAAAAGATAGTTAAATTTTCCTGGCCAAAATAAGTTTTCACAGTTTTTAATACATTTGCAGCACCAACTGAAATACTTTCACTAGACTCTATACTAACCCTCACAGAGAAACTACCCTTGACACGAGCATCCCTCTCATTCCATCATTGGCTTCCAGTTCTGTTTAAAACACTACTATCAGCCAGCAAAGACACAGGCACTCTGTGGGGATTTTTCCTCTTTCCGTGTCCTATCATAGCCCATTAAGCTTGCAAAGGTCTCAAGTTAACTACACTCAGGTTTCTTTGGCAAGAGATGGAAAGGAGGTCACGCTAGGGAAAGCTACCGACCTGCTTTTCCCTTGGGCCTGATCTTCTAGTGTTTCAGTAAGATTTTGGGGTTTGGGTTAGTAGTTTGGTGATTATGTTCCTAAGTGATTATGGTAGCGCATAGTAAAGCTGTAGAAATTTAAGAGTACGATCTCAAAAGTTGGTTTGTACACATCTAATACAGTAGATGCTGACAGTTTGAATAATTTTAGTGCTGCTTCCAAGCCTCACAGCATAATCCTAATGATTGCTTTGAACTAAGCTAAGAGGTCTGTTCTCTGAGCTTTAGTTGTGACTGTGGACAACAGGCTCCGGTCTGGGCAAAGGGAAATCAGCTATGAAGATCTGTACGAAAGGAGCAATACAAAATCTAAAACCAGATAGATAAAGCAACCTCTGGAGTTTTCTGTAGGCTTCTGCCATTATCTTGTTTAAAGGAAAAAAAAAAAAAAAATCAAGCATCCATTTCACATACCTTTTGCTAGGATCCAACCCGAAGTCATTCAGTAGTGGTAGACCCCTATTTTCTCTGGGATATAGCTGAAGCATGGGGGTGGTAGGGCTAGCTTTAAAAAAAAAATCACAGGCCCTGTTTCAAGCTGTATGCCCTTAGAAAACTGGGAACTTCATTTCAGAAGCTATATCGGAAGTATTTTCTCTGGTTACTTGGCTGGTATTGTGTAAATTTTGTAACTATTGCTGAATCTCAAAATATACGGGAGGTTCTCAGACCGAGGTGCATCCCATGTCCTTAAAAATTCTGTCTGTTGAAACGCAAATTCTGCTGCCAACCCTCGCTTACTCCAAGTGATGTGGGAGGGAGAAATGTGGCAATTCAACTTGGAAAAGATAATACAAACCATGTGTTAACTAACAAAACATATTGAGCACATTTGCTTTTCACCAACTTGTTTGTAAACAGGTCTCTCAAGAACATCACGTGTTTTAAATGCCAGCAGGTAGTGCAGAGCGTGGTGCCAGGGGCAGGCGCTGTGCCCCGTGTGCCCGGCATCACCGTGCTGCTGGCCAGGCCGGAGTTAATCCACTCACCAATAACCCAGAACCCTCCACATCCTGCTAGAAGCGGAATGGAAGCAGGGACAGAGTTCTGTCACCAGAGCCTTGCTTTGTGTATTTCTGAAAGCAGGAAGAATCCTCCAGCACTTATTTTCATACTGGAGGGTGGCTGGAAACCAGTGTAACTGGTTCTGGTAGGAGAAGCAGTGAATTTTCCTATCTTGAATTCCTTGGTGTGATCTGTGTTTTTCATTCTCAAAGTTCAACAGATAAATCCTGACAGTTACAATTTGTTCCTCAGGTCTGATATCACCACCATTGCCTTTACTCTTCATGATTTCAAAACTGTTGCATAGAACAAATAGCCTAATGCTGTTTCACATAAACACGGTCCATATTTTTTATATTTTCACATTATATGTTTCATAACTTTGTGGCCTGATATTTATGTGGCAACATTTTATTGCAAAAGACCCCATACAGCTTTATAAATCCTACAAATAAGATACAGCAATGACCATGCCCATTGCTAACTTGCAACCTTGGCTTTAATTAGTTCCTTTTGAAGGATTTCGTTTTCTGTCTTAAGGAATAAGAAGAAAAAAGAGTATGGCTAACAAACCAAATTCAGGTAACCACCAGAGTTCGATTTTTCAAATCTTGTCTTGCAGAGCACAAGTTCCTTTTTCTGTTTGCGATGGGGCTACTGTTCTCTCTCAAGCTGCATCCTTTCTACAGTAACTATATTATGATTATTTTAAAGTACAATCATGCATATTACTGTATCTGGCAACTGCTGGGTGGCAAATAATGTTGCATCTTAAATATCTCATATCTTGCCATAAAAAGACCTAATAATTAACACCTTGCAACAGCTGCTGAGACAGATTCTCAGCAAAGCCTCCTCCTTGGTCTCGACCTAAGACAGACTTCAAACCTATTATTGCTCTAAAGACTAGAGATTTGTCTTTGCAACTCTAAGACCAATAATATTTAGGGAATTATTCTAGATAGATACATACATAAGGAACAATTTCTCTGGCGGAATATTTCCCAGGAGTTATGATGCATGTTGAATCTTGTCTTGCAGCCCAATGATCCATCAGCCAGGACATACACACAAGGATTATTTTGTGTTTGCCTGCTTACAGAGGTTCCCATTCATTCAGCACCCCAGAGGTGCAAACTTGCAAGAACAGTGTGGAACTAACATTGGTAATAGAAGTCAATTATTGCTTGTGTAAATAGTAACCAGTAAGCTGCTTAATGTGCATTAGCCCCTTCCTAACATTTGAAACTGTGGTGAGAAATTCTAGAGGAGACAATGGAGCTGAACATAGGTGAGGATGCTGTCAGCAGAGCAGGTGGGTGGGATCTAAACATACACGCTGCACATAAATATAGGCCTTTGTTACAGTAATCCTGGCTCCCTTGATTTATTCAATACCAGAGACTGGAAATTCTTGGATTTTTTCCTTCCAGTTGGAGAACAGAAGAAAATCATACCTAACAGTTGCACCTTGCAGACATCTAAACCAAGCCACAGGCTGGGGACAGAACAAAGGGAGCAGGGACTTCCTTCACAAGCGTCACAGAAGGTCGCCCAGAGGAGCTCACGCAGTTTATCTTGCAAAGCAAAAATTTCTAGTGAGCTTTTGGGCAAAAATACCAACCTGAGCAGCCACTGCCAGGCCTCTGCCACCCTTGGCTGGGCTTGTACAAGCATCCACGCACCGCGGACAGGCTGGAGGAACTGCACTGCCAGGAAATAACTTTTATTCCTCTGGGGTGTTTCCCAACTTCAACCACTGTGCTGCTGAGCAGCTCGCCACCCATGACCCCTCCGCGGAGGAGCTTCCTTGCTGTTTGTGTGAGACAGGTGACTCGGGGAAAGGCACTTGCAGGCACATAAGGGAGCCAGGGAGCTGCGAGACCGCGACCGGGGCTGGGAGGGGAGGCAGCCCAGAGCAGGGGGAATTACACTGCAGGGTGTTCAGGGACCCTTCCATTCCGATCGGCCGTGCGGGAGATCAGAGTGGCTTATTGAAAGTCATCCCTGGTTTGTCACGATGTTGGAACAAGCTAGTGCCCGCTGTGGCCAGTCACACTAAGTTAATTCTGCAGCTTCTAGGCTTCCTAAACAATGGGGAGGAAAGAAAGAAGAGGCCACAGGGAGTCTGCCTTTTCCCAAAAGGTCTCCGAGGACCCTGTTTGTGGAGCTGGAAGTTCACAGCAGCTATTCCAGAACACGGCTGGAGAAGAGTGGCTGAAACCAGAGCCGGCTACAGGCTAACCAGGAGTTGTTGTGAGTGACCTTCTGCAGCCTGCACCTCTTTTAGTCATTGAATTATAATGCAAGGACAACCTGGGGAAGGCTCTTTGTCCTATAGCTCTGCTTTAACAGGAACAGAGAGCATTTTCTTTTTGTTTATAGAGGATGTTATTTAAGGTCAGTGAGAAAGGCATCTATGAGGTGTGTCTCATTGGCTTGAAGCAAACATCCATCCCCATCCTCCTCCTGTCAGCTATTTTAGGCAGGTAACTGTGCAAGACCCTGGCTGCTGTGAATCCCATTTTGAAGAATTCACCATTATTCCCACAGGTTGTACAGGAAATTTAGGTACAACCTTAACTCTAGGTTGTAAGTTTTATCCCAGGGGATCAAGTGTTTCAAGAGAGCTGATGAAACTGCAAATGTAACAACATCTAATTCCTTTTGTTGGTCTAATTGCCATTTCATTTTCATCTAGATGGCACTAGCTATGATCTAATTGCTTAGTAGGCAAATCATCTATACAGCAGAAAACAAGAACCTGTTAAACTCCCAACAACCAGGAATCCTGCAGAAGTTCGTATTACTGTAGACTTCCAGCGTCACTGGTTGTTTAAATGCCATTATAAATCAACAACTCCCTATCCACTGGCATTAGGATTTAAAAATAAACGCCAGGTCCAGATCTTCAGTTGCTGCAAATCATTGCATTCATATTTCAGATCTGCTGGTGAATTTGTATTTAGGTTTAGAAATCAGTAAACTACTCTGCTTGAACAACACTTTTGCTTTGAGCGGTCGCCCTTATTCAGTGATGCTTTTCAGCGAGAAAAAGTGTAAGATTTGTACCAGAAAGACAAAGTGTGGTCCTATCCCCATAAAACAGGGCAGCAGCGATTAACTGAAAGGAAGCATGCCGTCTGTGCGGTATCGCTGCCTGCAGCTCAGCTGAGGAGCAGGGATAACTAGAAGAGAGGCTGCGTGTAGTCGTGCTGTAGTTTGAGGTGAGGAGGGAGCTGTGATCCTGAGCAAACGTGCTACCCTGGGTGGTGAGAGAGAGGATGGGAACCGCTGCCATTCTCTTCTCCCGCTAAAACGCGTTCAGACGAGGGGACTCCAGCTCTACCTTTGACTGAAGAAAACAGCAAAGAGAAGGGACAACAGCAGGGGCAGACACTGAGAACACAACTAGCAACGCTGGTCCTTATCAATTTTGAAACAGTTGTACAAAAAGGAATTTCTCACAGTGCACTCAGACTCACACTCCAATCTTACAGCGATAAGTGAGGCCAGTGAAAGTCTTTCCTCTTCCCAGAGACCCTGAGCACATCCTTTCAGCATGGGTGTACGGCTTGGGAGAGTGAAGGCCCAGGTATCACACTCCAGTGTAGGATGGGATGGGGAAGGAACAGGTGAACAACCATCTCTCTACAAACTATTTGCCAGGACTTACCACTTCTCCCACTGTTATGCAACAATCTTAGAAGCACCTCAGCAGAACAAATTAATGGGGGATTTGAGAGCACATGATAACCGAAAGCTAGATTTCCCAACCCCTCCAGCCATTAATGGTTATAATTAAAATCCAACTACGGTTACTTCTTCAGCTAGAGGCAGTTTGCATAACCAACTGCATCACTTGAGAAACTTCCATTGGCCTCCACAGAAAAAGACTGAAAACTGTGGCGACTTAAACTGGTGACCAAAGGTGTCCCAAGTTGCATCCCATCCCAACAATTGTCTGCTAAAATACAGGCATCTCGCTTCCCTGTTAGAACTGAATCATTCTGAAAGTAACTCATGCAGCTTTTCCAGGAATTTGACATTGTATGTGGAGTGAATTCATTTCAGAGTTATTTTTATAGGTCAGTGCTGACTGCTACAGAATTTTTTGTTGTTGTTTCTCAAGAAAAAATTGCATGCACATTCACATTGTACATTTGCTGTTCTACTTCCGAGTCGATCAGTTCAGTCAAATTCATACTACAGGGCTCATTGTCTAGTGTTAAATGAACAGCCCACAGCAATACACATTTGGTAATACAGATTCTACTTTGATAAGCATATATGTTCAGAATTTGTCAGAGAAATAAATTCATACAGTTTTGACTAAATTCTTGAAGACTGGAGCTGATTTCCCAAACAAGCACTGTCAGTTCATACACTGTGCTGAGGCTCTGATAAATTTTGTTTCACTGCAGCATCTAATATTCATTTCCATATTTGCTAGTTCGATATGAACCTTTCCCTGCCATGGTTTTCTCTTGACCTGATATCCAAATCTGATAAATTCTATTCTTGTATCAGCAAAAGAGAAGCTGAAAAATGGGAACAGAATCAATACATCCTCTTGCAGCTGTTCTGTGCTCCATGTTTTATGATTTTACAGCTTCCACTGGGAAAGTCTAGTGTTTTCCAACTATGATTGCATTTGGATTTAGAATTTAAACCCAAATTACTTTTCTTTTGCTTCGAAGAAAACAAATGGTTACTTGGAAATGTTTCAGTGTGAAAATTCAATTATCTCCTTTGAATAAGTGAGTTTGGTAATGTTAAAATATGTGAACCAAATTAATATTAAATATGGAGCTAATACCAAATGAGTTTAAATATTTTACCTTACTAGAAGTAAATTGGTTATTAAAGTTAAATGTAAGAGTTGAAGCAATTCTTTTTGTCACCGAAAATTGCTGAAACTGTCACATTGCTGTGATTCATTATTTTCATGAGATTGAGTTTTCTGAAGGAAGAAACTGTTCCATGTTGTTTGTCTGTAATTTAACTAGAACTGATATAAATCTTTATTTTTATCTATTTATCCTTTGTCCAAACTTTAAATTACAGAAGTTTGAATAATCCTCCTCCTTGATCTTCACCTGTGCTGACAGACAAGGCCAGCGACAATTAAACCAAGCACCACATACAGGACATCACAGCCATAACTCACCTGAAGCCAGCTGTCCTTCCCTCACTAATAACAGCCACAGGTGTGAGCACAGGGCTGGATTCTAGCACATCGGGGTGGTTGCTTACCACTTCTTGCAATAGTTACTTTGTTTTCTGTCAGATCTGCTCAAACCCCTCATGTAGAGGGACACCCTGTGCTCCGGGACCTTCCTCACTATTTTATCCTTATTTGTAAGATTTCTTATTCTGAAATAAGTAATTATGCAGCTTATGGTAGGTGTTTCTTTGGACCAGGAGTACTGGTATCTTCCCCAGCTCTGCTCTACTGCAAGACCAGACCCTTCACTTCCCCATACTTCCACATTTCATCCCTTTGTTGCAGCCCCGATCTCCCTGTTCCTTCCTCCCCTGCTTCCATGCCAGTATGCTCCCCACCCTCCTTCCCTTCTCCTGCCACTTCTCTGATCCTAGGCTTAGCCAATTCAATTGGCTAAACCCAGCAAGACAAAAGTGAATAGTTTGCTGGGTCGGACAGCTGAGTTGGCTTAGCAAGGAGCAGCTCAGCAAGCACCAGAGGCAGCCTCTCCCTCTAGGCAGGACCCAGCTGGCAGATGGGCTCTGCCAGCAGCACAACTTCACCTCAAGATGGGGGTCAGAGCAGCAGGGCTGTGGGTGCTGGGGACACTGGCAATCATCTCATCTCATGACTTGGGGCAGCCCTCACTTCCCTCCCCCGGCTGTGAGAGGAGAGGGCACAGCACCATGCCAGCCAGAAGAGATCGACCTTCACCTCCTCTGCCATTCCCCCCAGAAACCTGTCACAGAAACCAGACTGCTGCTGTATCGCCCTCAGCTCTTTCAGAAGTCTAGTCTTCGCAGTTTCTGTCTCTGCTGTGGTACAAGTGGGGGCTTTGGTCTGTGTCCCCCATCCCCCCTCCCCAGACCCACTCTCTGTATACCCCAGGCACACACAGATGCCCCCGATGTCCTTCTGATGTCAGTGTGTGCCTTCTGGAAAATGCTGCGTGGAACACACCATCTACACTTTTAACCGTCTTAAGTTGGGAACAAAACCATAATTGTCACCCTCTTGTGCCTTAAGTTCTTGTTCATGTACTAGGAAGGCACAAAATCTCTTTCCCCCTTTCTCTAGCCCAGTCTAATTTACTAATCTAGGCCACTGTGTCACACCACCACCCCATACTCCCCACTCCCCCCTTCTTTCCCAGCTGCCGAATGTTGGCTTGCTGTAGGGGCTCTGGCTGTGGAGTGGTATGTCAGTTATGTTGTGAAACAACCAGACTCTGATCTTAATTCCCCTTGGTACATTCAGAGAAACTCTTAACTTCAACTTTACCCACAGTGATAGATCTGGCCCTGACTTGTCATGTGGAATGAGTTACATTACTCCAAAACCAGGAGTAAATACAGTGACTGTTCTTTCCCTAACTACTGACTTGGGTCAACCCAAGAGGTTGGTTTGTTCCAGTCAATTTCAAAAGCAAAGAAATGAAGTTTAATCCCACAGGGGTCAAGTTCTGAACAAGACAAGTCTCTGTTTGTACCCACCCTGCCTGCCAGCCTGCTGCCCACCAGTTTCCCCCTCAGCCCTGGGCAAAGCTGGCCCCAAACTGTGCTCCTTGCTTCAAAGGTGATGTTTGGAGTGAGACAGTGCAGTGCTGCCAGCAGATCAGCCCCTCCTTTGCCACCTCTAGAAGGGGATAATAGGTACCGACTGCCCAGGAGATGAGGCTGATATGGCTTATTCCCAGGAAATACTGCAAGGTCCCAGGAAGCCCACAAGCACTGCAACGTGGGCCAGACAGAGGATTCACTCTCCTAGAGCAAGCTCTTACTTTTTTCTCTGAACACAACAGGTTTTTCCTACCACAGCAAAAGTGTTTCATCATTTCTGGATGCTCCATGGAAAAGGGGAGATAATTCTAGACTAGCTCAGAAGAAACACCGCTGCTTTTCCCCCCACCCCAGGCATAAGTGAAGATTAACGGGGAGACTAGGACGACGAAAGAGTACAGGTAGTTGGGATAAGCAATCTTATCTTTAGATGACCTCCTTTAATCTCATTTGTTGCCAAGATCAACATAAGCACAAGTTCTGCACAGTCAGAAAACAAAAAGACAACACACTTGATAGCTTCAATCTTCATCTTGCAGTAAATTTGCCAAGCAGAATTAGCAGTTTAGTGTGATTTCATGGGGGCATTTCAAACTGCAGCTAAACAATCATGCTTTATGCACAGGAACTTTCAGTGTATCAGAGTAAACTGATAATTTAAGGCACATATTTTGATCTCTCTACTCAGAGAAGACTTCCATGTAGCTTTGCCTACCTCCATTGTACCACAAAAAACAATACATATGTCTATGGAACAACTAATAGCATAAGCACTGAAATACAATTTTATGTCTTCCACTGCATCCAAGGTTTATAAACTGAGCTGTTGCTCTATCACAGACTATTAGCACAAATGGTTTAACTACACAGACATATCTATGCATATAGACACACTTTTGAACCTTGGTGTCTGCTTACAGTTGTCAGCCTTTTTATGAGTACCAAGACAATACCATTCCATGTGGGGCCTCAGAAATCCTGGCCCCAAAGAGCAGGGTGCGGTCTCTGAAAGCACCCACACTCAGTCACAATTAGCTGCCACAGAGGTGAATACAGTTTGTCTGTCCTCGCCTGTTGACTTCACTGGGCTGTTTGTTCAGTTCTGGCAAGTCTCAGACCACCCCCTTTGCTGCAGACGAGCGTATAGAGACCACGCTGCAGCCCCCCAAGCGTTCCCACACCGAGCTCTGCAGGCACCCACTTAATGGCTGCATTTCCCATCTAATAGTTCCTGAGGTTGAGGTATGTTTGTTGACATAATTAAGATTATAAGAGGGGACAACTGAAGTAAAGGTTCTCCTTTGTATTTGCTATCCAGATGAGAGGTTATTTCTTAAAGAGGCACTTGATAGCTCTGTGCTCTAAAGTCAGAGGCTTGAGCCATACTGGTGTGAGTGGGAGCAAGGAAGCTGGCCTAGGGGCACGACTAGGCAGACAAGGCTAGACAAGGGATGGGGTGCAGGTCAGAAAGACAAAAAGCTCAGCCTTGGGAGCAGTGTTTTGCAGACACTCAGCTCTGCCCTCCAGGCCTAGGAAGCCTGTTGCACCAAGCAGGGCGACTCCTCATGACCCCAGGTAGCCATGGGAGCCACGGCACCGGCTCAGGAGTCATCAGGTGCTCTTTTTGGTGACTCATTCCAGTAACTGCTAAAAGAGAAGTTGACACCATACCAGGACTGCCATCTTCCTGGCATTAGGGCTGCTACCACGTGTGCTGCTGCCTTTCCCCAAATGTCCCTCTTCCTTGCCCTTTTCCTTCTAGCCCTTGCAGGCAACAGACTCCTTGCTCTGTTGCTGTAACTCTGGGCAGTGCTCCAGCCTTCCTCCAGCACGTGCTGCAGTTCTGTCCCCATTAATCTGGCCAAAAGGCTTTTCAAAGTGGCAACATTGATAAACATGGGACTTTGGCCTGTTGGCAGGTGCCAGCAATCTCTTCTCTCCACAGAAAATATGTATTAGCAATGGGTGAGCTGTGAAAGCCAGCCTTTGACATCAATACTCCAAGGGCTGTCTGCCCAATGGAAAATTAAAAATCCAGAAAAAAACCTTTTCAGGGATGCCTTCTTAAAGAGGTGTTAAGAGGTTTATTGAGTCTACAGCTAAAAATATTTTCATGTAGGTCATCACTGATGGGTCAACTGAGATTAGTTATAATTCTATAATTCTTTCAAGGAGCACATCGAGACAAACTACTCTTCCTGGATCAGTTCCTAAATTGGTGGGGTAGGGGTGTAGCTAGTTTGAAAGGGTCTTTAGTCAAGTCTAAAGTCACTGGTCACTTTGTAAAACACAATTTCATATAATCTACATCCAAATCCAGTGTCCAACAGAAGGAGCATGTGGGAATTTTCTTCCCCCCCAGTTTGATGGGAAGGTCCAGCTGGAAGCTCTTGGCTGTCCAGCTGTTAATCACTCACTGATGAACCCTCCATGTACAAAAGGTCCTAGGTCAGAGGCCTATTGTGCACAGCTTGCCCAGTTGTGCTGGGTTTGGGGGGGGGGGGGGTTGGTAGTGGTGGAGGTGCTACAGCAGTGGCTCCTGTGAGAAGTTTCTCAAAGGTCCCCAGGCTCCAAGTCAGCCCCACCTCTGGCCAAGGCCAGGACAATTAGCAACAGTGGCCACGCCTCTACGATAACATATTTAAGAAGGAGAACCTGGGAGGAGGAGTTGTGAGGGAGACACCTCTGCAAACACTGAGGTCAGTGGAAGAAAGGAGGAGGAATGGGGGGAGATGTGGCGGGGCAGGGACCCCCCTCAGCCTGTGGGGAGAGGGCAGCTGTGCCCTGCGCCCATGGAGGGCAACAGGGGAGCAGATGTCACCTGCAGCCAGGGGAGGGCCCCACACTGGAGCAGGGGGATGCGCCTGGAGAAGGCCAGGAGGACTCTGAGGGCAGCCCGTGCTAGGGCAGTCTGTGCCTGAAGGGCTGCAGCCCGTGGCAGGGACCCACGCTGGAGCAGTTCATGAAGAGCTGCAGCCCAGGAAACATCAGAGAAGTTCATGGAGGACTGTCTGCCGTGGGAGGGACCCACGCTGGGTCAGGGGAGGAGTGTGAGGAGTCCTCCCCCTGAGGAGGAAGGAGCAGCAGAGACAACCAGTGATAAACTGTCCACAACCCACATCCCCTGCTCCCCTGCACCACTGGGAAGGGAGGAGGGAGAGAAATGGGGAGCAAAGCTGAGCCTAGGAAGAAGGGAGGGGTGAGGCAAAGGTGTTTTTAAGATGTGGTTGTAATTCTCAGTCCTATTCTGATTGGAAAATTCAATGGTGGTAGTGCTCAAATTAAACTGATGTTCTTTTTCTTCCCCTAACGAGTCTGTCTTTTGCCCATGACCATCATGGCTGAGTCACCCCTCCCTGTCCTTGTTTTGATCCTTGAGCCTTTTGTTTTATTTTCTCCTCCCCATCCCCAAGGAGGAAGGAGTGAGCAGGCAGCTGCTTGGTGCTCAGTCGCCCTCTGGGCTCAAGCCAAGACACTAGTACATATCCCAAACTGCTCACAAGCACTTTATTCATCCTGAGTTGTAGATATTTCAGTCAGCTCTCAGCCCAAGATGTCAAAAAGCCTTTCAAAATGCAACTAACACTGATAAAACACATTTCTACAACTCCTAATCTTGCAAGTTGGCTCCTGAGGGACACATCCACTCCCTTCTCATCTATCACTAGCTTTAGGGAATCCACAGCTTCAGTCCCAGTGCTCTGCTTAAGCCAATACCGTTACTCTTTTTCCCTTCCTGAGAAATCAAACCAGACCAAAGCTGTTCTCAAAATTTACCAAGGCTCCAGACTGAAGCCATAACATACCGCTTCCTAGCTCTGAAGAAAGTGTGCATACTTCCAATTCAGCTGCACAAGAAACACCCACAGAAAAAGCAGAAAAAAAGTTGTCCCCACATCTCATTGTGATCTTCAGGTTGCAGCTAAGTGACTCATTCCTCAGATCCCCATGTCACTTAAAAAGAGCAAGAGAGAACTGAATGACCACTTAACTGTTTTCCAGATAAACCTAAGGAAATTTTTTCAGTATTGCTATCCTGGTCACCATGTACTACCAATTAAATATCAGATTATGAAATATTTTCATTTTCCCAGAACAGAATGGACATTTCTGCCAAGATTCCTCTGATCTCTTTCATGTACTGTGGCCTGTCAGTAGTGCACAGGCTCTGTCAAAGAAACAGCGCCCTGTTGTACAAACAGGGAATAGTTCTGTGTTGTATTGTTCCTGATACATACATATTTCTGGTTTTCTTGTAAAGAAAAATCTTGTGTTGTATAAATTCTGTATTTCATTCATTGATATTCTGCCAAGCAGAAGCCCGACTCCCTAACAGAGAATCATTCTCAGTGAAGCATTTACTGCCAACACCCCCACACCTTTTATTTCCTCCTCCCAAGAACAACTCTGAACTTACAGAACACCACAGCTTATCCTCTCTCAGCACAGACTACTTGGCAAGGTGACCGAGCAGCCCCAGCAGCAGTCAGGACCATACAGCTGAGAGGCTGGCACCAAAACAAATAAGCAAGAACGAACAGCTGAGGCTGGGACAAGCAGGAGGTGGGTAATGGATCAAGCAGAGTGGAACAGCAGTCTGAAACTGTTTTTATGTGCTAAACCTTCTGTGGAATCAGGGATGTGTGCTATCACTGCTTCACAACAGGACTGCTTAAGTTTAATGCACACAAAATAGCCACTTCGAGTTTAAGAGACAGTCCTAGTTCTATTTAAAGGTCTTATCTTTTGTTAAAAAACATTCCTAATGTCAAGTAAGCTTGATTAATTTGTAGTTTCCTGGAATGACAAAATAAGTTAGATCCTCGGAGCAATGCTTCAAGGCATGACAATGCAACTAAGCTTGCCAAATGTTCATTTCACAATTAGAAAAGGGTACAATATAGAGAAAAACTGTATAAAGTGACCTTTAAATCTTGAAACTACTCTTAAAATAAAATTAGCAGAAAAGAGATTATAGAGCAGAGGAGAACATTGCATTGCAGCAATGTCATTTTCCTAAGTTCTTTGAGACGTATCCAGCATATATGAATCTGCAAGTACAACTATATAGTAATAAAAAAGAAATCCTTGCTGCAGCTCATAACCAGTTAAAATCTATGAATGCTGTTTGACTTGCAGTCCATTTGCTGTATTTCAGTAGTTTGATTTCTCCATGTAACAGCAGATTAAAAGGACCACAGAATGTTACCTCTGTATTCATTATTATTAGTGCTACATCATGTGTAGAAAATGTAACTCCTATTTCTCTCATTCTACCCCTTTTGCCTTCCTTTACAGAGGAGGAACAAAAAGCAGATCTAAGACCTAATTGCTCACCCACTTCTTGCAAACCACAAGGAATCATATATACAAACAGACCTTTTTTGGTTGAGGCTTTGTACTTCAAACTAAGATTCATTGCAATCTAACAAGCAGTGTATCACTGGACATTTACAGGAAAAAAAATGGTGCTCAGGTATTTTGCTGATATAACTTGTCATAGAGCAACAAGTGAATGGTGTTATAGTATAGTATTCACAAGTAAATATGTGACAAGTAGTCCAGTAACTATTGTTTTGATTAATCCTACAGCTTTTCCTTTGTAGCACCAACAGCAGCGGTCTAGAAAACAGCTCTAGCAGAGGTTAATGCAGCCCCATTCCCAACAGTTTACAGGCTCAGCAGCTGGAAGGCACAAAGGCAATGGATATTCTGGTTTCTCAATTCCAAAGCCAGAGCTATGAAGTCAAATGTTTTTTTCTTACTCATATTTTCCAGTTTCATTTGCATGTAACAGCATTGAATGCCAGGTGCAAGAGAACTAGAAATGGATTCAGTTTGTTGTGCAAGAAGGAACACTCCCCTTCAGGCTGGATTTTCAAGATCTGGCAGGCTGAATTTCTTGCTGAACTCTCACCATCCCATTCAACAGATGCCTGGCTTCTGCAAATGCAACAGTATAATTAAAGATTAGGTCATGCAGTACCTAGAACCAGGGAGGAAAACGGACTCCCTATATTACAGCTGAAGTGCCGTTCTTTCTTCTGTTTATTTGCTTTCTCTTTGCATATATCAATTACTTAGGCTATGAGGTGTCCTTTTTTAACCAAAATCCCTTTAAATCCGTATTTAAATCCAAAACTACTTCATCCCTGTGCCAGAGGAGAGATGAAAAGCAATGCAGTTCATGCTCAACATGTCCCTAGTGTTGAGGGATGACGTTTGGCAGTCACAGCCGTAGCCCTCAGTTGGAAGCCACCCACTTGAAAGAGAAAGAAACATCTGAAGTTGTGTCAGTCATGGCAGTTTCAGTCTGTGAATGCAGATTGCATTGTCTGAAACTACAGTGTGGGGAATTGTACACTTTCTTTTAAAATTTCCCTGCAGTTATACCACTATTAATTGTATTCTCTAGCACTGGAAATATTGCCAGATGAAACATGAGTAGTGGATACGTCCTTATTTTTTATAATAAAAAAGTATTCATTTTGAAACACAGCAATTCTGACTCTGATAATGACTACTGCAGTGCAAACCTCTGCAGGCTGTCTACAGTTTCAGTGCAATTCACAATGTAAATACTTAAGTAGTTTAGGAAACATTCATGGTTTTGAACATCTGGCCCTCCATTACGAACAAGAAGTTGAAGCTCAATAATGGATTTGGGTCTGTGTGTGAAAGGCAGAGCAGACCTGCCCAAAGAACATTTCCTGCCCAAACGTACCACACAGCCAAGGCCTCTCCATCCCTTGTGACCAAGGAAAGCCTTACCCTCAGCAGCAATCCAGAGTATCACCCTCAGCTTGAGCTTCTCAGCAAAATAACCAACAAACAAGCTAAACTTTGGAAGACTATATCTGAGCAAGAGAATAGTAAGGATTTGAACAATTTCACTGTTGTTAAAGTTTAGAGTGCCCCTGAGCATTTTCCTTTTCACAGTGACTGTTCCAAAAAAATCAAATCTATCTGTTGCAAAGCATAAGGTGTTTGGCACATCAGTGCACCTCACTACCTAACAGCAACGTGACCATCACAGCTGCAATACGAGACATTCAGGCACTCTGGCTTGGTATTTAGATAGATTATAGACCAAATTTCTCCATAGCGTGGCTGGCTTGAATGACTGGGATAGAGAAGCTCATTTCATATTCTCTGATTCTGACAGATTCCTAAGTGCCTGAGACCCCTGGAGCTGCTTTTGCCAGGAGTGAGCCTTTCTCTCCAAGTCACCTCCACAATGGAAACGTTCCTCCTGCTGCAGCCTTTCAGAACACCCGCCACTGATTTAGTAGCTACTGGCTTCAAGGAAAATTGTCCAGGAGGCTTTTATCTGTACTAAGAGCAGCTGAAAGCCTTGCACATTCATCTGCACATAGCTCCTTTAGGACTGGCTTCCACCTTCATGTTGATTTCCCATATGCACCCAGAGAATTCTCCCTCACCACCCATTTCATAGTAGTGGCAAAGATCCAGTGACAGCTGAATCTATCCTGATTTCTATCTGCCATTTAATACTTTGCTGAGTACAGCATCTGCAGTTATGTGTAGAACATTTCCAGTTATGACCTGAGCTGTATTTATTCTGATTATTCAGTGCAGTTCAAGACAGTCAGTTTGAGGATCACTACTGTGATTTTTAAGAATAGGAGAATGAAAACTTAATACAAATTTAATAAAGAATCATCACCTGTAGGACCCTAGAGCTGCATACAAAATCCCAGCCTGATCACAACAGCATCACTAAGCCAGCCAATGCCCCCAGCACTCTGCCCAGCACCAGTGGAAAGAAGCCAGAGACTCCTGGGAGGCACTCCTGCACTTTTCCCTCCTCCTGGCCCCAAGACTTTTCCAGTCCACAGAAAGCGTGAGGGACCCTTCATTCTCACCCAGCATATTACCCAATGACTAGGACAGTCCAAGGAGATGGATGACGGGGATTTGAAGCTCTCACAAATGTGTTTCATCTTTGTTTGCCCAGGCCCTCATTCAGGGCCTTTCAATGTAAACATAAGAAAGGCTCATCTGTGAGAAAATTATTTGAGGCTTAATGCAGTCAGTTCAGATGGCATCCGAGCACAGGCAGACTCAGACACCTTGCCTTCTGCTCCTGGAACAGCTTCCTGCACAAGCCATGCAAAGGACTGCACATAACCTGGGGAGCTTGCAGTACTGGGTCAGAAACTCCCCAACTCTGAAACTCTGTCAACACAGAGTTTATTGGGCAACAGCTTCTTTTTAACAGCCTCGTTCCCTAGCAATTGTCCTCTGTCAGTGCTCAATACAAGCAAATTTCATTTCTCCTAAATCACTGCCACAGAAGATTTTAATTATGTGCTCATTGCAGCTGCCTCTCCACTAAAAGTAAGTTTGTGCTCAGTTTTCCCATCCTAAAAGCAGCTTCCCCATGCCTTAATTTCTTCTATTACTCTGATGCCCCCTTCCTGTTTTATACAAACTATACTAAATGTGTGGACATCCCAAGTGGATTTGTAGTGCTCATCTCACTAGGTGGTCACACATACGTCCTGGTGGCAGCATTAATAAACTTGCAACAGAGGACAAATAAGAGGAGTAAGTTGTAATAGTCTTGCAAGGTCATTGTTGCTCTGCTGTGTGACTGAAGGTTGAACACATATGAAATATTGGGAGTTGGGGTTTGTGGTGGGGAGAACACAGCAGACACATGGTAAACTCCCACATTTGGCTCAGAAGCAGCTGCTATGAGGGAGGAGGCTTTAGCAAATCCATCATAAAGGCTCCCAGACACTAAGACATTTGCTATGTTTTATAAGTACAGAAAGAGGAGGTTTAAGAACTTGAGTGGGGACATTAAGTAAATTAGAGCAAAACTGGGATTAGAAACGAAGAGTTCTATTTCCTATCCACATGCTTGAACTTCAGAACAATACTCTCTTCAGAACAATCTCTCCTGGAGTACATCTGATTTGTATTGTTTCTCTTTTTAGAGACTAAGCCTACATCCCCAATTCATATGATCAGTCCCATAGAAACTAGTGAGAAGAGAGTAAGGATCAAGCAATTAAACTGCAGACTTACGGCTTTATTGGCCTTTTTTTAACCTAGCACCTATGCTTTCTTAGCACTCAGTACCTACACTATGATAAAGGTAATTAGGAATAATAGCAGGTTACTGTATTTCAGAGGCTCCAAATTACATTTAGCAAACAGGCAGGCTTGCTACTGAAGGTATAATGTAGAGTGTAAGACAAACACAGAGCTGTTCGCCAGACTAATTAATGAGCCTGGTTAAGATAAGCCATATTACATCTGAACATATGACATACTCATGAAAGACTGTGACCTCTACCCTCATTACAGGTCTGTCCACAGGAGATGACTGCAGCGATCTGCAGAAGCCACGTTTCATCTGAACTACTCACGGGTGCTTTTGTGACACAGCTGATGATACATCCTGGATCACCAGGACACTGCCACACGCCAGCAGATACTGTACCACAGTCCTTGTTACGCTGTCTGAAGAGCCATACTGCTACCATAAGTATCAGGATCAGCACGGAGCTGACCAAAAGTCTCTTAACTTTGCAACAGTCAGCGTGTGGATTTGGCAGCTGAAAGATGAACCGCCTCATTTCCAAATACAGCAAGTGCCACTAAAAGAGCCTGCTCTTCCACATGTGTATCACTTCAGAACTGCAGGGCAGAGTGGCCTTCGAGCCTGGCACATAGAAACACACAGTAGTAATGAGGTTTGTTAACCTCTCACAGGTAGCTGGACGCAATCAGGCTGCTATGGATTAGTACTGCTCTTCTCCCAGAGTCAGCTGTGGTGTCTCACACACGGGGAAGAGTCAGTCAGTTCTGTGTAGTTGTTCTTGGGTACCTGAGGATTGTTGTCCCTGGCCCTTACACAATCCCTGCGGGCAATGCTGTAGGCATTGCTCACACCCCTTCCTGCTCCCCACTGAACACCCTTTTTGTGGTAAGAATAGAGGAAGAGCCTGGCTTCTCCCTTCCCATGCCACACAGGCCTTCAGGGAGCACACGTGGCACAAGGAGCAAGACACAGGATCAGAAAGATGATGTGTCCTCAAGAATACTACAGTGGCTGCCACCGCTCACACAAGAAGCCTCGGCAAAACATGGGGAAAGTCTAGGCTGAAATGTCTCAAGTGCGAACAGCTATTCTGTCTGCACTCTATTTACATAATATGAAAATGTTATTCAAACACTTATATGAGAAAATATCTTCCTCCCTTCCAGCAGTATGTCTGCTGCTGCACCAGTGTCTGGAATAATCATGAGGGGGGTTTACTTTGCCCTGTATTCACCAAGCAGCAAGATCATAGCCCACACCTTCAACCTGCGTGCTCTACACAGAGCTGTAGGAATGACATTTTGATGCTTTGAGTAACTATCCGCCTCAAGGCATCTGTCATTACACTTCCCTCCATCTTTTCAAGTTCTTTCCAACCACTATGCTTCCCTTTCCCACTGCTGAGTATTCAGCCAGAATCTAGCAGCCACTTTTCCTCAGGGTAGCTGCAGCAGCAGCAATTGGTAGGTGTCCATAGAGGCTGTCATCCTGAACTGCCTACAGCTACAGAAGAGGAAATAGTTCCTTAAAATTCCTCTCTCCACCACACACTTAGGAATCAAATGAGTAACTAGGAAATAGCTCAGCAGACAAATTTCAGACTCAGACAACAAAAACCCCAGAGCTTCCTCTGAAGATTGAAGAGAAACACTCTAGCTGTATGATAAATCATATATGCTGCTACCTACTTTGGTTTGAGAATGTGTGAGATGTCCAGCTGAGGACCGTGTTGGACAGCAGTAGTTGTAGCTCAAGCACACACCACCTGCTCCACAGATGCTGACCAGAGAGGGAGGATTTTGCATTGATTCTCATCCGTGAGAATTATATTCTTACAAACAGAGTGTCCACATGATTAACATTTTGTCGCTACTTCGCATCTCACAGAACGAAGGCAGTCCTTACCCCAGGAGTTACAAATAGGAGGCAGCATATCTGTGAGAACTATGTGAGCTGGTTGCTTAGCATCCCAGATAAAGGTTTTCTCACACTTCAAGGTGTGTGTTTTGAGGTTCAGATGATAACTCACAATACTGGACTCTCTGGAAATGCCTTTGAGAATGAGTCTGACCTTGACAGCCATCGGGTATGTGCTCACATGCAGACAGAATATAAAGTAGAACGACTTGGTAGAGGAACTGTCAGGACTGAAGTCCACAGTGACTATTTTCTTGATCATCATAGTTAGCTTGACTCAAATCTGTTCTGAAGTAGTAGATGACTAGTTAGGTGCATAGGTATGTGATACATACATGCATGAACACTCAGAACATTGGCAGTTGTGTCACTAATTACATTATTACTATCAGTTCCCACTCACATTTGCACATTGCAACACCTTTACTATTGGCACATCAGTGCAATATATCACAGAATCACCTAGGTCGGAGAAGACCTTGAAGATCATCTAGTCCAACCATTAAGTTCACACTGACTGTTCTCAACTACACAAGTATGAGAGCACACTGTCCTTTTAAGTATGTGAATAGCTACAGTCATGCTGATGGGCTCATGCAGTTGAAGAAATGTGTTCTTCAACAGCTGCACCTTAAGCTGTAGTCAACATTTAGAGTAGTTCAGTATGGATCACATTATTATATAGATTTGCTTTTACCTTCTTTTAGGCCCCTTGTGTGGTCTTCCATTTCCCACCCTCCTCAATTTTTCTCTTCTATTTCTGGGACCCCACACTCCTGACCACCCAAGGCCCAGTGCCCAGCCCTCACCCACTCCTGCGGGCAGCCTGGCACATTCACTCCAGCATCCAGACCCTTCCACCTCTAGCCAGGGAGCGCTTCCACTTGTCCTAGCCTGGCTACCTTCACACACCACCTGCCTGTGATCACCCTGCCTCTCCCCTGACATTCTAGCTTGCTCACCTCAGCAGCAGAGAGATGTTTCTTTTTTAATGCTTTCCCCTCAATCTCTCTAATCCCTTCATTCTGGCCTTCTCTCTCTCAGAAAGTCATTAGTAAATGAGGCAGAAAGCTGCCTCACAGCTGTGTGTATCCATTTGGTTTTCTGCACTGATGCAAAGCAATTTTTATAATAAATGTGCAGCAGAGACTGTTCCATCCCTTTCTGAAATCATGTAAGAGATTGTGTAGGATGGCATATTTACTACCTTCTGAGGCAAGTAGTCTAGAACCATGATCAACACCTGTTGACAATTAAAGCAACTCTAGACACTCCTCAGGAGCCCAGCTGAGCAGCTCTTTTCTTTGCTATCTACACCCTCATTGTAAAAATTACTGCAGATAGAGTAGCTAATTTCCTTTAACACATTTATTTTCAGATTTCAAGCCTGGAGGGCACATTTTTAAAGCTGTAATTGCTAGGAGATGCTGACCAGGTAGCCGAGTGGTTTTACAAAACTGCCTGAAGATAGGTATTGCAAAGCACAGTGCAGTCCCTAGTCCAATACCACATCCAGTTCACCACCCATTCAGCTTCAGTTTCTATGGTGTTGCAACCGTAACAGGCACAAAAACTTCTGTAGAACTGATCTGGTTTTGTGGCAATGAATCGCTGACATGTTCAAATCAGGTCCTTCAAAAATAATCCAGTTTTAAAGATAGCTGCACAACCTTTACTATGCAGAGATAATGAAACTGGCATATTCAAAGGCCACTCAGGGGTCTGCCTCCCCTAACACACTGGAAACTAACAAACAGTTACTGTAAGAATCCAATGAAAGCCACATTAATTACTGCCTTAAAACCATCACTTGCCTTCAGTGCCCTAATCTTAAGTGACCATTTAAATTATCCCCAAAATGTTCACTTTCAGCTTTAATAATGACACAAATAATGAACATGACTAATAATTAACATGCATAATTGATAGCATTGTTATAGATCTATATCAAATTGTACTTTCTCCCATGAACACAAATATGATCAACTGTGTCTGTACCCCTTTAAAATGAGGGGTGACTGAAGCAAAGGGTGGCAAAGTAACCCACCCAACTTCACCAACAGGAGTGGGAAGAGTTTGCAGTGGAATGCAGACACCCTATGTCCCAGGCCAGTACTGGGCATACAAGGCCACACCCTGAACATTTCCAATGACACCTGGGGCAGATGAAGTTATAAGTCTTCTTTCCTTATGGCTCAGTCCCAGCCATAAACAGTTATGCTACAAAATTATCCCCAGTTAAAAATTAGACCTTTTTTGAATAAAAGTGGATGATAAAAATACCCACAAATTCAAAACTGTGGGAGGATGGAATGGAGATAGAAATGCGCAGATAGCTAGAGCCATGTACAGCCCACTGGGGAAATATTTACAGCGCGGCTAAGTGAGGCAAGGTATCCCATACCATCTTGCCTGGCAGAATTGTAATTGCACAATTTGTGATGAGGGTTTGCAAAACTGCAATTCTGACCTTTCAGGAAAGCAAAGCCATTAATCAGCAATGCCGACTTACTGCTCATCTTCCTTGCATGTGATCTTTGCTCTGACTCACCAAAAATAATGGTGCACCTCATGCGTTTTTCCTGTTAAGTGACACCACAGCTGGCTGATTATTTTTGGTGATTTGCCCTTCTGTGTGCCTGCCCTCACTGCACGCATAATGTACATGATGCATCAGCAAAGTGACCGCATGTTTCCTACACTGTTTGGGCTGGTGGTGAGGCAAGCTCATCTTGTCTGGAAGTCTCTCCTTACACAGCCTGCTGGGATGTGTAGTGCCAAGAATAAAGATGATACATGATGTCCACACATACTCATGATCCAAGTCTGCTGAAATGCTGTAGGGTGTAATTTTAGAAGCGCTGTAAATCTGTGGAAAAATATTGTACAGTAACGACCTGCCTCAGAGTTGGCAGAGAGTGATTTGCATTGCCACTGAATTTAACGTAACACTGGGTGGTCTTCTGCAGCCTGGGACACTGAGCAACTGGCTCTTTCAAGTACCAGTTATGAGCTCTTTAGAGAGAAATACAGACCCTTGAATTCTGACCATACTGATCAGGATCACACCAAAGAAACTGTGATTTGCATCCATCTTGCCTCCTAGAAAGACTATGAATCTTGTGCTTGGGTAGCGAGAGGCAGGAGATTTATTTTCAGATAGCCTCGTGAGGTGGATTGCAGTACTTGTGCTGGTTTGATAGGTGGAAATTAAAGCACAGGGAGACTGAGTTAGTTAAGGTTACACAGAAATCCTGGCAGAAGAGGGATCAGATTCCTTAACATCCTGGCTGTGAGGCCAGAGCACTCATTCCTGGTTACAAGTACTAGAAACAAAAAAAAGATTGTGAGTGCTGATTAACAGCTTGATCCTCAGCCACATTCAGCAGAAGAATTAAATGCTGTGTCAGGATCACGTGCTCAAGCCTCACTCAGCTATGGCTCATATTTCAGCTGAGTCAGTAAGAAACATTCCTGAAAGTTCATGTGTACTCACTGAACAATCCTAAAGGACCAGCAGACAGCAGTGTTTTATAAACACCAATCTACTGCACAGCTGTTTACTGCATTAACACAGCACCACAAGCTGTTACTAGGGTACCATTACATCTGCCTCACATAATACATGTGGTACCATTTACAGATTTCATGTCTAAAACAAAACTGTCATTGGCACCCCAACATATGCAAACAGTTTCTCTTCCTCTGAACATGCCCCTCCAACCTGGATGCAAGCTGCCATTAGGATGGTTTAATAAAAAGACACAACACTGCCAGGTTTATCTTTTTCCATCAGATAGATTTTGAAAGCTGAAAATCCCTTTTTGTGTTTGCAACAGCACACACCCATCAAGACAGGGTCAGCCTTTACAGTATCTAAGCAGGCCCATCTGACAGCAAAGGCAGGGAGACACCTTCCAACTCCTCAGGAGCACAAAGGTATAGGAGTGGGTTTGGGAGTGATGCACCCAAACAGCACAGGGACAGTCTGCCTCCAGGGTTAAATCCTACTTTTTCCCAGATCCTAAAATGACATTATTTTCCTAAGGTCACCATTTCACTCTTTTTCTAAGACCTTCTTTTCCCAAGTTTCTCCTCACCCAAGTTTCATACAGAATCTGGTGAATTCTGGCAAGTTGGTCCCAGTTTATACCATTGTGAAAGAACCCAAATTTTTTCCCCTACATTTCTGCCTGTTACTTCATGGGGACACAGCTATACCTTCTGGGATCACTTACACTACAGAATGGTCTGTTACCAAACAGGCTGGGAACACATTCTAATAGACTGAAATACTGTTAAAATTTTTTCTTTTAAACAGAAAAAAGCAATCTTCCAAAAATTACTTTGCAGACAACATATTCTGATTCCCTCCACAACTCCTGTCTGGTTTGAGGGTAAGTGAAGCACTCCAGCATGGTTCACCTGTTACAGCATATCTGATTTTTATTTAGCTTTAATACTGGACCACTCTCAGGTCATTTGCACATACCCTTGGGTGACTGAGCAATGGTCTACCAGCATCACCATTTTTGTTGTAGGCTGCCCCACTTGTGCAGGATGCACTGCCTCTGAGCACAATGACTGACTGTAGTCTTTTTGTACAGGGAATTCCTAAACACAGCTTTCATGCTTTTTGTAGTTCAGCAATCTTTGAAATCCCAGCAAATCTGACACATCTCGGGTATGTCAGAGCTGGGTAAGCACTGGGCATGCAGTAAGTCACATACAGTTAATACCCACACACATATTGGCTGTGCCATTCACACGCTGCAGGTCCAACACCCCTGCGTTAGGATTTACTGCACCCTGTAACACAGGGATGGATCTTCCCAAGGGCAGTTAGTCCAGGGCACCTGGCTTCTCAGCCACATTGGGCTTCAATTGCTCTTTCATTTGAAACATTACAAGGTAAGTGAAAGCATCCATTGCTAAAGGGAAAGATGTCATTATTTTCACATCCTTTGTGACAATGCCTGCCTGGCTTTTTGCTCTCCATAAGCCAATATGCCACCCTGAGATGCATTTGTACAACTCCTATTAACTTAAAGGGAAAACAGAAGCAGTGTTTCTCTATTGTCAGTATGGCCCCCTCCACTTGATCTATGAAGCAAAGACAACATCCCTGCCTAAGGACTAAGTTAGGAATTTAAAAAAAATAAGTTCACATTTTAAAAAAATAGTAATATATATTAGAATTCAAGTCTGTCTGTTTTGTTGGATTAAAACTTATTTATTACTAGTATAGCTTAATACTTTTAATCATCAGAAAAGACTAATCAACAAATTTTGCCTCAAAGGTTGGCTACAAAAACCCACAACTCTAATTACCATAGAAGATTGCAATTTTGAATTATTTTGTTAAGCAAGGAAAAGCAGAAATCAGACCATTTAAAACACCACAGAAAAGAAACGAACAGGCACAAGTGCCAGAATGCCAGCTGCTTCAGAGTTTATAATATATCTTAAAATACAAAATACCAACTGCCCAGCTGCCTATTATTCTTGCCAACCCACTTTTCATCGAAAATATTTTTAAATGGGAAAAGTTCTTTTAGATGTCAACAGATAATTTTGATTTCACTGTCTTAAAGAAGCAAGCTCAAAACTAAACTTAGTACCACAGCAACTTGAACCTGCATTATCAACTTCCAGGGCAAGTATTACTAGTCAACCCCTAACTCCAGGATGAGTTTTTCTAATGATACTTTTTGAGTTTGGGTTTTTTTTAACCAAAGACATTCCCACAAACCATTTTAATTCAATGAAACAATACTACTGATGTTAGTTTTTGGTGGACTTTTCCTGCCTGCTTTAACTATAGTTTTAATGGCCACAGTTTATCATTAATATGAACAAATGTAAGTAATCTACAGTAAAAGAATTAATTTACATGTGCTGGTAGATAGAACTATGAAGGCTGAAAGCAGTTACTGCCCTCAGCTGTTTGCACTGTTGTTTTTCCTAAGGCTACTCCTGGAGAAGGGAGTTTAACAGAACATACAACCTCCAACTGATTGCTGTTCACAATTCAGTAAAGTCAAAGTTACCTGTAATTTACTCTCTAGTAGTTAGAGACATGTATTTTCTAATTCATTGTACCTTCTTCACTTACTTTACTACTTCTTTATATATTTGTTTCTTTCAAATACAAGCCTGCTACACAAACTTCATACCTGAAACTTTCAAAGAACTTCTATTTTAACACTATTATAGAAACATAAACAAACACAAAACAGCTGTTATAAGGCTAATACGAATAAACTAAATCAAAACTCTTTACTGACCTTTCTGAAACTAACAGAAGTCTTAATTTTGTTGAATTGCTGCTAGCTTTTCACTCACACCAGACCAAACAACTAAACCAGTCTTCATTTCTGTAGTACAACCAGCTCCTAAGGGAGGTTAGTTTTTATACCCTCCCATCAGGCACCAATAGGCCTTAAATACCCTGAACAGCAGCACCTGGGTTATCTGCCTTATAAGCTCCCCTGGGACTGTTATTTGGGCCCTCCCCTAAGGGGAGATCCAGACATCATTTGTGCTGGTGTAAGGAGTGAGGTTAGAGTTGCTGGAATAGGAAGGATAAGGGGTAACAGGGCCATGTCCTCACTAACCTGTTCCTGGCAGTGCTGGAGTAGGGATGGTTTCTGCTGCCTGAGGACCTCCAAGCATGCTAAGTTAGTAAGCCAGCTCTAAAACCAGCCTGAAGAGTCTAGAGAGCATGTCTGAACTAGCAGGGGATGTGCTGGGTGCTCAGCCTTGAGCCTTGCCTGCAAGATGCCTCATGCTGGAGTGAGAGCTGTTACTCTACTGAAGAGGTGGCATCTGAGATGGGGAAGAAGGAAGCAGCAGATGAAGAGTTTCTCGTGTAAAAGCCAGTTTTTGCATTGAAACCTGAGCCCTGAAAGGAGCAGACAAGATGCATCGCTGAAAATGGTGGGTGTGCATTGCCTCACTTCCCCCCCCACCCATCCCCACCATGCAGTGCAGAGATGAGGCTGAGTCCCCACAGAATCATCTGGGTTGGGAAAGCCCTTGAAGATCCTTCGGCCCAACCATGAACCTCACCCTGACCCTTCTTAACTCCACCAGATCCCTCAGCGCTGGCTCAACCCGACTCTTCAACCCCTCCAGGGATGGGGACTCCCCCCCCTGCCCTGGGCAGCCCATTCCAACGCCCAACAACCCCTTCTGCAAAGAAATCCTTCCTAAGAGCCAGTCTGACCCTGCCCTGGCGCAGCTTGAGGCCATTCCCTCTTGTCCTGGCGCTGGTTCCTTGGCTCCAGAGACTCATCCCCCCTCTCTGCACCCTCCTTTCAGGGAGTTGTAGAGGGCCATGAGGTCTCCCCGCTGCGGCTCATCCCCCACCTCTCTGCGGTCGGGCCCCGGCGCTGTCACGGCGCCTTGTGCCGCGGGGGCTGAGGGAAAGCGGGGAAGGCAGGTCGGTGCCCGCCCGCCGCGGGGGCCGTGAGCCGGCCCTGAGGGGGGCTGTGAGGCGGCCCCGAGGGCGGGAACAGCGCGCGCGCGGCGGCGGCCGCCCATGACATCACCGCGCGGGCCCCTGCGTGCGTGGGGGCGTGCCGGGGGCAGGGGCTGCCGCGCCCGCCCGAGCGCCCGCCCGTGGGCCCCGCACCCCGACTCTACACACCCCCCCCGCCTGCCTCCCCCCCCACCCCGCCGCCGGCAGGGAAGAGGATGGCGGAGAGCGAGGCCGAGACCCCCAGCACGCCCGGGGAGTTCGAGAGCAAGTACTTCGAGTACAATGGGGTGCGGCTGCCGCCCTTCTGCCGCGGGAAGATGGAGGAGATCGCCAATTTCCCTGTGAGGGACAGCGACGTCTGGATTGTCACCTACCCCAAATCAGGTAGGCGGGCGGCCTCCCCCCACCCCTCCCTCCCTCCTTTCCCCTCAGGGCTGGGGGGTGTGTTCCCGCGGGAGGACGGGGCGAGGCCTGCGCGGCCGGGGGTGCCCCCCGAGGACCCCGGCACCGCTGGGGCCTCCCCGCCCCGGGGGTTGAGGGGGGGCACCCGCCGCGTGTGGGGGGTACAGGCCAGCGCCGGGTAGCCCTCGCCGCGGTGGTCCCGGTGGCCGAACTGCTCGGGGGTAAAGGTGCTGCTGCTGGCAGGGCAGAGCTCGCTCGGTGTACGTGGGGGAAGGCGGGCGGTAGCGCGCACGCGGATTCATAATGGAAAAAACAAAAAAAACCCCAAAAAAAAGCCAACAGAAAAACCCCCCAAACCCCCAGGTTTGCTGTCTGCTCTACAGTATTGTGCTCCCGCCCTGACCGCTCTGGAGAACATGTGCCCAAAGTACATCCTCACGGCGCTGTCCGAATTGCCAGGAATACCCCCGTTAGCGGTATAAGTGCTCATTCCTCCAGAAAACTCACCCTTCGGCTCTTTCATACCATCCGGGTGGCTGCTTTTAATACCAGGTTTCTTGTTTTCTCAGCCTCTCCATTTCCATGCAGAAATGTTTAAGCAGAATTAGCGCAGATACAGTGCTGCCTGCAGCGAGGCAGACAATATGGTAGCTCTGTAACCCACCTGATAAAACCAGACAGGCTCTTTAAGTGCCTTCTTGAGCGACTTTTTTCCTGGCAATAAGCTCTCTTTCTAGAAAATTCAAAGTCCAGCAGACATAATAGATGTTAACTCTGTAAATACCCTTGTAAAATGATGTTTCGGTATCGTAGGTCCCTGACTTACTTCACTGCTGTTCATATGACTGCCTAGCTTTTCTGTTTCTTGGTGTGCTGCTTCAAACATACACGCATTTTCTACAGTGCAGCATCCATTGTTATTATTTGTCGAGCAGTTTCAAATATTTGTCTTCACGTTTTTTGGATATTTCATTACTAATGATTCTGCTAAAGACTGGCTCAAGCTTGATAGATGCATATGTTAGATAAGGGATAGCGTGTAGGCAGATGGCCCCCAAAATCCTAGGATTAGGAGCAGCCTTCTACATCCTGATTGTTCTTTTAAACTGTCTTATTTGATTTATAGCATGCAGCAAGAACGCTATTTAATTTTTTCAGTTTTGCAAAGCTGGATTTACAATGCTCCTGGGTTAGTGCAGCACCCCAGCTTCGTATGGGTGGGTCATTAACTACCTAACCTCACCAGGCACAGTACAACTAATGCATCAGCTGTTTGTATAAGTTAGTTCTGATGGCTATACAGTTGGCTGTGGAGAGCCAGCTTGCATAATCATATTTAATTTGCTATTATTTTGTGAGTATAGGGACATCATATTAGGTCTTTTGGGGCCCCAGCTGAGGCAGTGCCAGGGAACTGCTTGCAAAGTTAGTGGCAGTGCTTACTACAAGAGGCTTTACTAACAGTCACCATGGAAGAAGGAAAAGGAAGACTGAGAACTGGGGCACTGAAACTGAAAGTAGTGTTGTGTGGAGGAGCTGGGGGAACAGCCTTGGGATCAAAATAGGTGCCATAGTATTTTACTTGCAGGGAAGGAGAGTACTTAGGTCTTGGAGTTGGATGTCCCTGTCGGGGGAACGTCTGCAAGCTCCACCTTTAGGTGGCCTACTAAGACCCTTAGAACTCATTTTGTCCGCTGGTCCTACGTGGCTCACAGCTCAGTGCCTTATTTAGGGCTTTGAATCAATGATCAAAGGGTCTGCTGACAAGGGACAGGTGTGTCAGTAGAAATTAGGCTGCCCTAATATGGTTCCCATTGATTTAGCTAAGGTCATGCAGGAAGGCTACAGCAAAGCCAGAAGTTAAATCCAGAACCCCAAGCTCCTCTGCATTACCTCAACGACAGCTTCACCTTCCTGCCTCCCAGTAGCATTGACAAAGGTTTTTCTGTTTACTGGAGCTATTCAGAATTTTCATAATGATGCTGTAATCAAAAAAGTAGGTTTGCAAAACAGATTTCATGCACAAAAGATAATTATTTTGGGAAAAATGCTTTGGCTTTTTTTTGGTAATCTTTAAAAGTAAACCATGGTTGGGACTACTTACTTCTGTTAATTACATTTGAACAAAATTTCAGGAGTATTTTTGACAACAAAATTTTAGGAAAAGAAAAATGCACCAATGTCAGATAGAGTCAGTGGAAAACTTGGTTGTTGTTCTTAAGGAAATGGGTTTTGTTCAGTGTTTCACCAGCTTTCCATCTGCTCAAATTGTGGAAAATACACAAACAAGTCCGTCTGCTAGATGTGTGAAAGGCCAGAGCTTCTAGCTCTGTGGAGCCCTGTGCTGCAATCTGCAGAAGGCTCCATCAGTAGCTGTTGACCATATGTTGGTTTATCTGGCAAAGAAAATACACAAGTGGCTCATAGGGTCGGGACTGCTTCAGTAATGCTAGGGACTGGTGGAGTGGTGTGTAGGCCATTTTGAAGACTTTATACTCAGCGAGACTGGGCGATACAGCTCTAAACATGTGAAATGGAGATAGTGCTTGGAAATAGTTACAGAGATTGGTACATTGGGAGTGACCCAGGAACAAGCTGGTCCAATAATAGTAGAAAATTGAATGTACCAGTGGCCTTACTGGGAGTAATGTAATAAGCCTAATGGAAAATGGCTCTGCTGTAATGTGATTTTCCCCGATGGATGGCTAAATAATGATACTTCTTATATCTTTAATTATTCCTAACACCTGTGTCCAATCAATGGTAACAGCTTTTGGGAGCTGCTGGGCTGGAGGAAGCTTATGCCTAAAACTCAGGTTTCATTTAGACATGTAAATATGTGAATGTGCACATATGCTTATATGTATGGTAGAACTGTATTGCAGAAAACCTTTTTATCAAGATGCATAACTTAAAATCGGGTGTGCTACTGCTTTTGGAGAAGTGAAGTCACAAGGTTCATCTTTCAGGTAACTTTGTAGTGTAGAATGGGCAGGCTGAGTGGGACACGCTGAGGTTCACAGTAGCTGCTGATGTAAAATGGAATACCATTCTCTGTAGCGTTAAATAATTGGAGCTCACGCAACAGATTGCTTGACAAGCAAGATGCAGTGTTCATAGGAAACACTGTGCCTCTGTCACAGCTTTCCTTGAACCCTCTCGTACTGAGGGCTTTTTGTACCCTACTTGAAAATTAAAATTCTGCTCTATGAACTTAAGCTACAGAATTAATGAATAAACAGATTCTTTCGTGGCGGGGTGACTGAGGGAATACAAGAGCTAGATTAGCTGGCTGTTAAGGTCACTGATTTCAGTGGAATTAAATCAGTCCCTAAAGTATGGTATTGAGTCCGGGTTCACTTAGTGCTGTGTCTCCTGAAGCTGACCCCTGACTGCGCATGATCTGTCCGTTTGCTTTATGCATAAGTGGTGTACAATAGCTCTCCTAATACTGTCTTGTATCTGTTCTGAATGAATGTGTATTTTGCATTTTTGGGTTAAAGCCCACAAATTAATGCCTTTTGCAAAACTGGTAATTTGAGAAAGTGAGCTATTTACATTAATAATGAAGCTGTTTCTCCCACGGTGATTATTTTGCCAAGTAACATTCTGGAGTTCTGTGTGGGAAAATGTCGGTTGTTGGGCAAATATCAGCTTCAAGTCCAGCCAGTTCATGAGAACTCTTGCATTTAGTGCCAGACAACAGGTCAGAAGAGCCAGTGCTGGATGTGGCCTTTACCTGTCTGGAGGTATGTTTTTATAGATAGCATTTTGAATTTTCTTTGCAGCACTGAATTTATGTAACTGCCCGTTAGCTTGTAGGGAATATGACGGCTGACTCTAGGCCTTTGGCTTAATGAAGTGCCAACAGTGAATTTGCAGATAAGTTCAAGGACAGCTTTCCTTGAGTTCTCTTTCACATTCTTTAACATTCGCCTCTGGTGTTACATGCAATCAAACAGAGGAAGTTAAATTGAGTTGTCCATTATTTTATGTGCTTAGAAGATTTTGTATGCACAGAGGAAGGCCATGCTTCTCATTGCATCTGTTGGTAAAGCACGTTGCGTGCATTTTGGTTTTCTGTCTCCTCCTGTTCTGCATGCCTCTCCCACTGCATGCATACCACTCTTTTATCCAGTTCTATTTCCAGCACTGTGGAATCCAGCACCCCCTCTTGCTGGGACACCAGTGTGCCCCAGTGCCTTCCCTGGCTGCGGGGAGGAGCTCTGTTCATCGCTCTGTCCTTCCCCTTCCTCTGCCACACGTCAGGGGCTCTGTCTGCATTCTTCCATGGCCCATTCACTCCTCCTGTAATGCCTGTTAATCTTTCCACACCAGGATTTTCTTCTGTTCTTGGGAAACAGTTGTTTGATCCATTGACCATTACAGCAGTGACAATCACAGCTGCTGGGCTGTGAACCAATGCAGAGGGTACAATGTAAACTCCACTTGTCTTGTTTGTCTGATTCTCCACTAAAATTAATAGAGTTCTGGTCATTAACATCTAGAATATTCTTTGATGAGACTCAGCACTCAAAAGTTATTACACTTAAGGCAAGAGAAGGTTTTAACCATTGGGGATGTAGACACATGTTTTTCTTTGGCTGTGGAAATGGTTTAAGGGTTTCTTATCTCCAGCCTCTTGTTTCTTCCCATTCCAGTCTTATCTGTCCATAGGACCATGTTAGAAAAACATCTTGGCAAAATGTCTTGCTTTAAGAAATACACCATAAAGAAGATGTGCCAGATGACTATGCCTTGCGTGAAATCTTGCTTTGTTTGTCTTGTGCAATCCTACCCTTCATGTTTTCTGCAGACTATAAAAATTCTTGGCAGTGAGGTTATGTTTACCGGTAAGATTGGTTTCTGCTCTTTCAGCATCATCATACTGCACAATAATACTCTTATTATTCAATGTAAAAAGTATTATTGCTTGACTAAGATTGCACGGCTACACCTGACCTGTGCTTGCAGGGGCGTCCTGCAGTCTGTGGACATCTAACCCGCCAGCTAATGTGTCTACATTTACCTGTAGGTGAGTAGGTGACAGGTCTGCACAGAGCCACAGCGGTTGAATATTACGTCAGGGAACTGCTCAGCCCGTATCCTCTGTTACCTGCCTGTGAGCATACCCCAGTTATGGCTTGGTAAGCTGGACTTTTTCAGTGCCCTGGCTTGCTGCCTAACTAGCTAACATGTACTAGTGGCCTCTGCATGATGTGACAGACCGAGAAGCCGAAGCGCGAGGACTCCAGTTCTTCCCACCTACCCAGATGTGCACGGGTCCAACGCTGCTGACAGTCCTGATTTGTGCGGTCATGAATGAGAGGAGAGTAAGACTGAAAGGTTGTCTAAGGATGTGCCCAAGCTGCGGGAATTTCTAGGCTGGGAGCTGTCAGACCCAGTGAGGTGAGGCAGCTGCGGTGGGTTACAGAGGTTTACCCTGGTAATAATGAGTCTGAGGTGGCCTTAACACCACTGTAGCCAAGGCTCCTCAGGGAACATGAGCATCCACCTGGGTATTTGTGTGTTAATTTAGTTGACTTCCCTTAATTTCCCATGTTTTCAGATGGAACTCCTCCCAAGAGTTTTGTTGGTATTATTTTGTAACAATAACTTTGCAATTGCAAAGAACCTAGATTCTGCTATTCTGGATTTACAGTCCTATTCTGTTTGCAGGATTTTGGTACCTTGAGCTTAATCCATTTTCATTTAAAGAATGAATGTGAATGTTACTGGCCCAGAGGCACGCCTCAAGAAGTTATGAGGTTGGCTTAAAAATCAAGGGATTTTTACACAAAATACATTTGGGATTCTTTTTCTTTGATCTCTGTTTTCTGAGACAATATTATGCACACTTACAACCCTGTGACATGGGATGATGGGAGACTTCAGTTAGTTTCATGGATCACAGACTGGTCTGGGTTGGAAGGGACCTTAAAGCCCATCCAGTGCCACCCCCTGCCCCAGGCAGGGACACCTTCCACTAGCCCAGGTTGCCCAAAGCCCCATCCAGCCTGGCCTTGAACCCTTCCAGGGAGGGGGCAGCCACAGCTTCTCTGGGCAACCTGTGCCAGAGCCTCAGCACCCTCACAGGGAACAATTTCTGCCTTAGATCTCATCTAAATCTGCCCTCTGTCAGTTTAAACCCGTTACCCCTCACCCTATCCCTATCCCCTCCTCGCCCAGCCTGGATTTGTGCTGGGGATTGCCCCGACCCATGGGCAGGACCTTGCCCTTGGCCTTGTTGAACTCCATGAGGTTGGCCCATCCCCCCTCTCCAGCCTGCCCAGGTCCCTCCGGATGGATCCTTCCCTCAGCGTGTCCCCGCACCACAGCTCGGTGTCGGTGGGAACTTGCTGAGGGTGCCTCGATCCCGCTGTCCCTGACAAAGATGTTAAACTGGTCCTGACCCCTGAGGACGCCGCTCGTCACCGCTCTGCACTGGGACATGGAGCTGTTGACGGTGACTCTTTGAGTGTGACCATGCAGCCAATTCCTGATCCACCGAGTGCTCCGTCCGTCAGATCCACGACTCTGATTTAGAGACAAGGGTGTTGTCTGGGACTGTCAAATGCTTTGCATGAGTCTGGGTAGATGTCGATGAACAAGTTAGTTAATGTCTTTAAAATCAGAATATGGTGTTTAACTTTTTCCGTTTTACAACATCATAATGACTTGGTTTCTCTATCTTAAGTAATTTATAAAGCTCAGATATCGTTCTGTTTTAATATGATATGAATATGCATCAGTTCTCGTACCAACTGGCCAGAAACAATGGACTTCTTACGCAAACAGAAAGGGAACAGGAGACAGCATTGGGTGATGGAGATATACATTGTGAGCTGTGCTTTTAGGGACTGACATACAGGGTCCATATTTGAACCTGATTTCATGCTCTTGGTGACTGAAGTCATGTTCCTTCCACCAATCAGAAGAGTAAATACTCTGCTACTTAAACTCACTCTGTTGAGGACCACTCAGGTACAGAAGGTATCACCTGTAGACAAGTGTTTCTGGGGCTTGGGGCCACTGGGTTCCTGTACTTTGAAAATCCTGTTGAAATGGGTTTATCTTTTGCTTTATTTATGTACAGCTCAAAATACCTTCTGGTATTGACTCAGCCTTAAATATTGCTAGGCAAAGAAATGATAAATAAAACCATCAAATAATAAGTCATTGAAGACAATGTTAAGTTTGCCACTCATGGTTGGACTGGATTTCAGTGGGAGTAGCATTGAATAGGTCCTTACATGCCTCGGAAAATAAAGGTGGCGAAGAAAAATCTGTTAAGGAAAACTCAGTTTTGCTATCTAGCTGGCAGTGTTTCTCTCATGAGCCTTTTATCAAACCAGTGAAGAGATGTTACTAGAGACAGAACAAATGGTTCAGAGAGGAAGAATTCTCCAGCTACCTAATAGGTTTTGCTGGGTCTTTTGCAAATGTAGCATAATTGCTTCCCTGCTGTGAAGTACTGCAAAACTCAGGCAACTTGGCTTTTGAAAGCGGGCTGGGAGGAAAAAATAAAAAAAGAAAAAGGGTTTTAGCCTGTGTAAGAAGTGTATTCTGGACATGTGAAATCACTATTGGCTGGATTAGATGATAATGACCTCAAAGACTAAAGACTTGGAAAATGGTATAAATCAGCCAAACCCAACAGCGAGTCATTCTCGTTTCATGTTAATGTTCATCTTTCATAGTGAAGATATTAACGAAAGGAAGCAAAATGCTTGAACATTGGACTGAATTAGATTAAGCACACCTCATTTTTCATTCTTATATGCAGTCTTTTATTAAATGAGGACTTTTGGGTACAGAAGGGATTCATACACCTGTGCTGAGGAAAGGAACCCTGTGTTGTCCATCAGTACTGCTTCAGAGGTGATTCAGGGTTTGGTACACTGGCCATGTCGTATGACTTTTTGGCTAGAGATTTTTGTGACCTTGGATAAGTCGTATAATCTTTCTGTCTACATTTTCCACTGGAGGCACGTGGACGTATTTCTTCTCTACCAGAAGTTTTTGTGTATAACGACAAGAAATTCTCTTGGACAAAGGGTGTCACCTACCACCTATATTTTTATAGAGAAACTAGCAAATTATGGCTCTGAAATTGAATTAAGCATCTAGGTATTAAAGCTGAGCACATAATCTTGCTAGTATGTAGAAATGTGTTTGTCCCCCTGTGGAATGAACAGAGGATTAATAATGTGAAGCACCCAGCATCTCATCACGTTGATCCTATTCAGAGTTTCTGTAACACCTTGGAGAATGCAGGAGGGTGGGTCACAAGAGCTGAGATAATTACGCTTCTGTATACCAAAGTCTTTTGCAGACTATTACAAAAGAAATAAATGATTTATGTCATGTGTTAATCTTGTAATATATTGCAGATTCAGAAGCAAGAGAAGCGTTTTGCTGTGCGTGCGTGCAGACGAGACAACGCGGTGGAGGAAACGGTCCATCGTTAGAGCATCTCAGCTGAAACGGGCGGTGGGCTTAGGGAAGCCGCGGTGAAGGGGTGCAGGGTACTGAGGAACATCGGAAAGGAAGCGTACCACGGGGCTGAAAGTGTGTAGGAGAGGTTTACCTAGTTAAGTCTGAGGCAGTGGCTGAGATAGTAAAGGGTAAAAAGTAAAAGGAAGAGTGCTGGAGAAACAACTGAGGAGGGGTTTTTGTCACTAAATGCCAAAATCCATTTATAATTTAAAAAATGCAAGCTGATTTCCTGTGCTTTCACCCACCTGCTGTTCATAGTGCAGGATGTGAAGGCCGTCATCCTTTATAAGGCTGCAAGCTCTAGAGGATGTGTAATGACATTAGATCACCATATGGGATCTAGACAGTGGTGCTGAATTAGCCCTTTGCTGCAGGAGTAATAAATTCATCTAAGGCGAAGAAATGAGACACGTGTGAAGCAGGTGAGATGAGAATCGTGTTCAGAAGACACCCACTGACTGTACATGCAGCAGTCCAGATTTGGCAGTGTTGGCTGCTTTGCAGTGTCCTGTTGATGCAAGGCAGTCGTAAACCCGGGTTAACCAACCAGTTAAAAGCCTGTTTACTGCTGATCAGGGTTGCCAAAGTAGCACAGAACAGCTACAGGCATTGCTAAAACTGGGTTGCTCTGTGCATATAGAGCTGAAGTGCACATTAATAATGATCAATGTCGGTGCTTCTATTGGATCCCCAGTGCTTTCTATCAGATAGTGTCTTCCTTTCAAGGATTTTGCTGCAGTACTGAGAAAACCCATGGTGATACAGATTGGCTGATTCCCTTTTATACTCCCAATTAGATCTATTTCCATTTCCAATTCTGAAGAGCAGCAATAGAAATAGAATAGAAATGGCTGTAGTTTGCCTAAAACTGCAATTCAGCAGGCAGAGAGAATGATGGTGTGCCAAGTACGAGTGGGGGCATAGGTACCTTGCAAAGAATGGTTTTGCCTAGGGCAGCTATACTTTGAGGGGGATTCTGTTTGAGACAAAACGCTTTACTCCCTGACCTTAGACAACCAATAGCTGACTAAAGAGACTGTGTAGTTTCATGCATAGAGGGTAAGCAATGTTTCTTGAAATTCTGAAATAAAATTGTGCTGCTTTTTTTTGCATAATTCTTACCAGCAGTGGTTTCACATTATACTATTGGTGTGCTGCCTTCTTGCAATTTAACCACCTAATATATGCAAATGCACATTAATGTGTAGGCAGGTTTTGCCTAACAATTTTCTTGGAAGGGATTGAAACTGAGGCATAGAATTGCATTTTGAGTAGTGACAGACATCATCTGAAATATGCATAACATATGGGGAGAGGAACATGTTCACAGCAAGGTACCTCAACACAAGTTTCTGATAGGGATGCCCTCTTGTCTCCTGCCTCCCCATCCCGTTTCAATCAGCAGAGCTCCCTCTGAGGCTCTGCGTTTAGCCACGGACTGTGTTACAACTCTAGAAGAGAACACAAAGTGATGTAGTTGTCTGAGAAATCAGTGGCACTGAGGGTAACTATGCACTTCTCTTCAACATAATGAAGTCCTTCAGGGTGATTTTAAAAAAAACAATGACTTGTCATTACAGCAAAGTTATTTTCTGCATTGTTATCCTTGGTACAGTGTTGTGTCACCTGTATGAAAATGAAGGGCCATTAGATGCGGTGGGGCGGACTTTCTGTTGGAGATTAAGCAAGCTCCTGCTGCAGTAATGTACAATGCAGTTTAGGCGTGTTTTTAATGCAGGCTCTAAAAGGTTGGAAGAATAGGACTGCCAGAGGAAGCAGGAGGGCAGGATACAACTGAGGTAGGATGGGGTAAGGGCACGTACCTTCTCGTGTATGTTCCGGAGAGGAGGTGAGATTTGAAAATTTGCTATTACGCCTTTTGCCCGTCACACTGAAGAGGTACCATTGTCAGTTTACGTGGCCAGTTTGCCAGATAATTTTCAGATGGTTAAGACAGAATCTGCCCTGTAGCATATATCAGCCATAAAAACACTCTTCTCCTGTGACTTACTGTCCTGTTGGCCAACCCTTTGGTATGACTGCATGATCCTACGTGCTCACACTACTGTCATGAAAGGCGTGGAGTCTCTGAACTGGGTCATGAGGATGTCCATCAGAGGGAGGAGACTGGGGCCAGAAGGTAACAACTGGAGGTACTGGCTTGACTTCAGACCTGGTCAACCTTCAGTAAATGGGGATGTGTGAAAAGGGGTGTCATTCTGTTGGATAGTTGGTAAGGGAGCAAGCAGGCTTATCTGTTATTTTACTGTTCCTGACGTGTTACGCTACACTTTTTTTTTTCTTTTTGTTTTAGCGTGGTAGGTGTTGTGCTCTCTTATACCGTGGGAGCATGTTTGAGTAGAAACTGAAAGAGAAATAATCTAAGGGTCTGGGTAGATGTTCTCTTTTAAAAGCGCCTGCACTAGTGCAGGGTGTTAGTGTCTTTAGCCTGCTGTTGGTCATTTCTCTTAAAGAACCACCTCCAGAGTATTTTGTGTGGCTGCATTCTAGTTTGTCCCAGACAAAATCTGCTAGGTGAGTTGATGCCAAAAATAGAAATGCCTTAAACTAATTTGGCTGATCTAACTTTGAGTGAATTGGAGTAGCTTCACACAAACTGCTCCATTGGTGATGACATCTGGTGCAGACATGATGAGCATCCATAGACATGGATGTATTTTACCAGCCCAGCTAAAGCTCGAAGAGAAGAGTAAAATACTTTTCCCTGTGACTATTTGATACCAAGAAATATCAGTTACCAACCAGTATCAGCTGTCAGTGAGGGACCTGTAACAAAATCTGGGACACCTAGATATGACTAAATCATGAATGTGGAGACAAGCATGAAGACATAAAACATGAGTCATCAGTCAGAAGGCAAATAAAGACAAACTTGTGGCTCCTTGTTGGTTTTGAGCAGTCTGTGGGCCTGAGTCATAGTTCTTAGGGCTGTTAGTGCAGTACTTACCTAGTCCTTGGTGCAGTGCGTGTGAGGATGTTGGGGCTTATCAAGAGGGATAGAAAAGCACTTTTTGCCCCAGCTGTTCTCAACAAGAGGCCTTTGCTTTGTGGACCTCTGCCTGCTGGGACAGATTGGGGTAGCCATGGGTTAGATGCAATGGTTGGGGAGTATGTGACTCTGGAGCTGGTTTTCTTCTGGTTTTATAAAGTCTGAAGTAGGCAGCGTAGTGCTTCACCACGGCTGCACTGGTACGCTAGGCGGAGGCTCCGCAGGCTGTCATCTGTGCTCTTTCCTCCCTAACGGTTTCCCTGATGGTTTTGCTCTCTCCCAGACCGTGTGCTGCCCAGCACAGTGTGGGAGGCAGCTGGAGCCTGGGACCCTTCCCAGGAAGCTATGGATGAGGCTGCCTTGTTGTGGGGAGTTGATCTCTGTGGATGTGGGTTCAGCTGTCCCACGTGTGCTCCCAGAGAACAGGCCCTGGCGTGTTTTATTTAGGAGTGTTGCTCCAGCTTTAGGGTCCAGCATGCTCAAAAGTGTCAGCAGGCCTCTTTCTCCAGGCTGCTTCTGTCGGTGGTAGGTGTGAAACCTGCAGGGCCTGCCTTGCTGTAGGCGGGCCAAGGTGCCCTAACAGTCGGGGCCTGCTCCGAGATGCACTGTGGTTGATTCTGTACTTGTCATCCTGTCCTCTGCTGAGCAGTTAGTGCTCATGTAAGGGACAATTAGGACTCAGGCTGCTTTTTAAAAATACTGCTAAGGTGTTGGCCAAAAATAACACTGATTTGTAACCAGTTTATTAAGGCAGTGCTTTAGGATACTGCATTATACATAGTAGCAATACCTCTATGGATAATACATGTATGTAAACAGTTAAGTGACAGCTTTTTTTACTGAACGGAAAGTACATTTTAGTCCTAGATGGAACACAGTTTTCATAGTTTGCTGTTCACAGCCTCTGGTGAAACACATTCAAACCACAATTCGGACCTAACGGACCCATGTCTGCATTCTCTGATGTAAGTCTAGTGAAAGACAAGCAGAATTTAGGTTGTTGGGGTTTTTTTTTTTTTAAAAGCCAGTAGCTGCAAGTGGAAAAATAAATTGATTAATAAGTCAGACTCTGCTTACTGAATGTGACACAAAAATGTCAGTCAAAAATATTGGCAACATACCATCACAATTTCAGCCTTTTTTCTGAATCCTCAGTCTCAACTAGAAACAGAAGAATTGAGAATACAGTATCAAGGTGTATACATTATTTTTACTATTAAAACCCTAATTGATAATGAAAATTCCTATTCTTAAGCCAGTTGGAATCCAAGATGTAGGAGAACTTGAACATATGGACCTGAAGAGGAGATGTTTTTATGGTTTGGAAATTGTTTTCTTCTAATGGAAAGGTCTGATTTTCCCTCCACTATTGTAGGGTGAAGATGAATCTGTCATACTTACCTGCAGATACACACTGAAATTGGTGAAAGGGGAATGAGCTTGCAGGCAATTAGAACAACGATGTGGGGAATTGCTTTACAGCACTTGCTAGGCCAATCTGACAGCTTTAGCAGCCCTCATTTTTGATGCGTGCTTCCATCTACCAGTGCTATAAAAAAATTATGAGTCATAATGGGTCCATTGCATTGTGTTAGCTGAAACTTGATCAAGTATTGGTAGATCAAAGTGCAACTAATTGGGAGTGCTAGAAGATTGTTCATACTAACATTAGTATTTCTTTATTTTTTCATGTGGTTTCCAAATAAGGGGTGAATAAAACGAATTTACCAAAGACCTTTGCATCCTTGAGCTGCAGGTTTGTCCGATGTTAGCTGATACATAGGGGAGAAAACAGAAATAAATGACATTAGAAACCATGTAGGGAAGCAAAATTTCACAGGAAATTTTATGTTTTTATATCTGCCACTTCACTTTGAACAAAACTGTGAGGTTTGGTGGCTGCATGGGAGTGTGCCAGTGGCCAGAAAGTAGTGAGAGAAGCCAGCGAACAGCTGCACCAAAGACTAGTTGTCCCTCCCACAGAGACTCCAGCTGATGTCAGAAGACACATACAGAAGCAGAAGGGAGTAGCTGGGGTGTTTCACAGTTCGGGCTGCCTTGCTGTGCTGTCTAGTTGCTGCTGCAGAGTTGCACTTATTGCTAAGCAGAGGCAGTGTGGCCGTGAACTGACTTTGCTATTGTTGCTGAGGCGTTGGCCATTAAAAAGGGTATGAATGAAGAGTTCCCAGTCATCACAGGGACTGCTGTAGGCGTGATAGGATTCTTAATGAGTCCTGATTTCTGTGCATCATCAGGCATCACAGAGGGGGACAGCACAGCCAGCTAGCACGCTTGCAAACTGCTGTGACCAGGCTGCTTTTGTAGATGCTGTTACGCAGTAGATATGCAGGTTCACAGAGAATTTAAACGGCTGTCCTAAAAATGTGCGGATTCAGGCAGTAGCTTACCGCACCTGTTTTCCATCCCAGCTCTTTCCAGATATTGTGTGATAAACTGGAATACTCTTGTTTTCTCCTGAGGTTTTGTATTAACAGAACAGAAGAGCTTGTCAGGGAAGAGCATTTCTCAGGTACAGTGCACTGAAGTTCCTCAGGTGCTGACTGGCTCCTTTTTTAGTTGGAATTGGATAAACATCAATGAATTTCATATCTGTTTTGGCAGTATGACCTTTGAGAGGTAGCAGGGCCAGCAGTCTTCCTCCAGGATGAAATGTGGATCTGCCGCAGCTGGAAGAAGGAAGGGTGGAATTGCTGGGTACTTACAAATGTTGCACCTGGTGCCTCATGCCCAAGGCTGACAGCTTGATCCTGTTTGTCAGTGACTGTTTACTCCTTCTGTGCCATCCCAAGTGAGGCGGGCATGTACATGCATTCAGCAACACAAGGAGAAAATGATGGAAAAATGCTAGAGATGCACAAGATCCACTCTTTGTCTCCAAGAAAAACCTTGGTTTCATATGCATACATGCTAGCTTTTCTATTTTGTGACTTAATCCTTTAATTTCACTTAAAAATCGAGTAACACTCAAGCAACAATAAATCATTGTTGGCAGCCAGGCCAGAAATGTAGGGAGTATAAAGATAAGCTCTGCATCTTTTTTTCTTTAGCTTCCTTCACCACCTTCTCTCCCAACAAGCATCATCAACTTTACTAAGAAAGTTTCTGTGACATTTAGATCTGGCTGTGTTTTGTGATAGACTGGGATTATTGGCAGTTATTCCCATAATCTCATTTGAAAAATATTAGTTTCAGCAATTTACTCTAGCTTCCACCTGTAAAATGGTGGGTTTTGCACATCTCCACAGACATCTGTTTAAGTCAGCTGGCTCAAATGGACAGTTCCTTTATGTTTTATATGCAGATAGGGCTACAGTAGAGGACTTGCATTCACCTCCCACAGTGGCAAATTTAATAAATTTTGCTGGCCCCAGTCTGGGCTTGGGCCTCTCATCACATGCATAGGTGCAGCACCCCCAGATTGTTTGGCTTTCCAGCCAGCTGGTATTCCCAGAGGCTAGAAAATCCTGCCCTAGCAGGTGTGTCTGGAATCTGGGCTGCCATTCCTCCATTGCTAGGTGGCTGAGCCGTCATTTCTAAACTGAAAGAGCTTACACCTTTGATACCTGTAATTTAACTTGATTGGTTTTTAATCCTAATAAAGATGTGAGCAGGTTATATATAATCTAATTATATCTATAAAGGCTTTTAGCTTTCTTTTTTCTTTTCAGATAAGTGTATGATGGTTTAGGTTTTTTTTAAAACAGGAGATCAGGTCAATGCTAATTTTTTATATTGGGCTCTTGGGAATGTATGTGGGGGATAAATGATAATTGATTGAGGGTGATGAGTTAAAAATCACCTTCCCTCAGAAGTTAAATCTTTCATTTGCATTAAGACCCTGAAAATCCTAAGCAAAGTAGCTTAAGTGCTAGTGTGGAAAAAAAATCAGTCTAATATAGTGAGTGGCAAAAGTGAAAACTAACAGAAGAGAAATTGGGATCAGTGGTCCTTCTGCACATCTAGGGAGGAGAAATTCTAACTGCTGGATGGCCAGAAGCCAGACATCTAAACTGTCAGCTTGCAAGCCTCCCCTTTGTCGAAGAGATATTGCAGAAACCCTGTCTGCTGTGTGAATTGGGTGCTGGAACACGTGCAGCACTACGTACATCACTACAGTAATTTGTGCATAGGCATGTTACTGACTAGCACTGAGGTTCACGGATTTAAAGCACTGTTTTAAAGGACCTGTACTTGATGGAGGTTTTTATTTTTCTGCCCTGAGTACCTGTCCCCAGCATTACTCTTTCAGTGAATCACTGGTTTTGATGGAAGCATGTTGAGATGAAGACTCTGCAGCTTCCAAAGACCCGCATCCTGTGCTCCTACATTGGGGTGTCAGTTCCTGTCTCTGCAGTGCTCCGTGGGTCTGTTAGCAGCCAAGGCAAGTCTACTGCATGGCCCTGGGCCTGAGCCCAACTAGGTAAGGCCTTGGGGGCTGTGCTTCCTGGCCCTCAGCTCCTGCTGATCTGGGGGACTTTGTGGAGAGCTGGTAGGGAACACGCTGCTCCTCTGAAGTTCCAGCAGAGTTCTGCCTCAACCCTGCAGCCCTTCGCTATTCAGAGGCACAACAGAGATGGCCTCTTTTTGCCTAGAGAGCAGCTGAGTAACGAAAAATTCTAAAGTCCTGGTGGTGTTGATTATCCTCATGCAGTTATTCCTTTTCCTTTCACGGAACAAGGTTGCTGCAATAGCATTTTTCTTTGCAGACAGAATTGGAAATACAGAAATAAATTATGGAGAACCAGGGTGTCTCCTGTCAGAATAAATATTTAATGAGAACAAGGGTTGTGCTCATTCAGAGTCACACAGACTGATACTGAAGTACTATCTGTATGTTAATTTTAATGTATAAAATATATGCTTGTACTTAAAAATGCAGAGTGAACAGCCTCAGGGGCAACTGTGTATTAAGTCTGTGACAGCTGTCTCTGGGTGATGATAATGTAAAAGTTTCTTTTTTTTCCAAGCCAATTTAATTTACCCACCAATCAGTCAGAACACAGAGGAGTCTTGAAGTAGTTACTCTCCAAATCAGTTCTGGGAGGCGTGTGTGTTCTTTCAAGTTGTATCTTGACTGTGTTCACTCTAAGCAGCCTCTAAAGTACATCAGCTTTTTTTTAACTCTTCCTAGCTCAGATTAAAAAAATATCTGAATAGCAGTATACTAGTTTTGTTTGTGTTGGAACAGCATGCAGAATTTGTACAAAAGGTGTCTGTTAGCATGCTGGTTACCATGAATTAACTAGCGACTGTTACAAGTTACATGCAACTTACAAGTTCTTTTCAGGTTAGAAGGGGAACTAAAGGCACAATCTCAGAGTTGCAGCTTATCTTCCCAAGGCCATGGGATGCTGAGGTGGGCTTGGGGTTTGTAAGGAGTTCTGGAACAATTACTTGTTCCTTTAGGCAACACGAGAGAGAGAATAAATCCCAGTCTCATTTTCCTTACCGCTCCCAACTCTTAAATAATTGGTCTGTCTGTTGCAGTATTCAGGATGCCTTGACATCTGAACTGTGGGGTCCCTTCCTGCCAGCTCGCTCTCCTCACTCTCTTCCTCCATCTCAGCAGAAGCCCGTGCCTTTCTCTTCATAAGCCTCTGTCAAATATCTCTGAACCTTTGTTTGCCTGTTTTGCAGGTTTTCTACCTGCCTGAAGGTAAAATAATTTGACATAGTCGCCCTGTTCAAACTTCTATTTGGATTACCTATTAATTTTCCAAAGGGCAGTCATTAAGGCTGCAATATCTAATGGTTGCTTTGTAAATGTCCTCAGGCTGGAGAGATACACATACTTGGGGCCTCTAAAGCTCATGACTAGCTCCCTATGCATTGGTGCATTCAGTGGTTTATCCAGTCCATAACGCGGAGGTATAAATAGACTCTGAAATCATTGCATAACAGTAGAATTGCCTGCAATTTAGAATAGAGGACGCTGGCAGTCTCCCAGTATGGCCACTAATGCATTTTGTGAACTTGGATGATGTCTGTCCACCTCATTTTTTTCATTTCTAAAATGTAGTAATAAAAATAGTACTGTTTTGGCTAGCTAACATTCACAGGAGAAGAACTTTCTGTAAACGCTTTCTGATTCACAGGTAAAATGATTGGGAGATAGAAACATATTTAACTTATTACTGAAGAAAAAACTCAGGTCTTTTACATGAAAGGAGATCATTGTGTTTAAAATAAAACTAAGGGAACAGACATACTATGTTAAAACAGTAGTTACAGACTTGTTTCACAGCAGACTGTTAAGGACAAAAGCTACCATTATTTCTATGTCTAGGTCTCCCTTCATATGCCTCTGTTTAGATAAGAACTGTAATACAATCTGTTCTCTTTCGTTGTGCAGGCACAGGCTTGCTGCAGGAAGTGGTATATCTAGTGAGTCAGGGAGCTGATCCAGATGAGATTGGACTAATGAATATAGATGAACAACTTCCAGTCCTAGAGTACCCTCAGCCTGGTCTGGACATCATCAAGGTACAATTTATTGCAAAGAAAGTCTTTCAGCATCTGAGTATCTTTTTCCTCGGTTCCATATTTATCACTTCATATCACTCCATGTCCTTGCCCTTTTCATCACTGGACTTGCTCAGTTTGTTGGAATGATTCAGAGTGTTATTAGGTTATTTTAAAATTGCTTTTATTAAGCTTTATTATACTATATTTAATGCTTTAGATGTTTCTCCATGTCCTCAATATCTTGGCAGTGGGTTTTCTGAATAAAAGTTCCAGGCCTCCCTTGCTTATATAAACAGAAGCTGCCCAATTGAGGCAAATTTGCTTTGATTCCTTCCCTGAATTCGTGAAAGAGAAACTACAGATACAGAGATCTATGGATCTGTAGACCCACTGTTCTGAATTAACACATCTCAATCCTTAGAGACACAGGATCTGTGGGTCTGCAGATTCTCTAGGTGTAGTGTGAGGAGTTTGGAATATTCTGCATGAAGTGACTTCCACACTATTAATGCCTCAGAGACTAGTGGCATGGCATATAACTGTGATCTTGTCATTGCTGTAACTGCTTCTGATACAGGCATATCTTGGAATGATGAGGCAAAATCCTGGGCTCCACCCTCTGACAGCTACAGTGCTTATCGAACTGAGCTAGCTGAGCCTGGCACGGATAAATTTAAGCTGCTTCTGGTCAATGACAGTGCAGCATCAGCCTGCTTTAGGCTGAGAGTATTTAGGGGTCAGAGGTTGCTTTTCTTTTTCATCTGTGTGCTGCCTAGTCCAGTGAGACCTCAGTGCTGCCTTGACGCACATGAGCGGTGGCAATAGCCAGAGGTTTGATTGGGGATTACACCCCGTTACCTACACTGTGTGCTAGCAACTTGATCCAATATGGATTTATGCAGTTTTTAACTACTGGAAGATGATGTCATAAGACAATTCTTGCCTCAACTGATAGAAATATACGCTGTTTGAAAGATGTTCACACGCTCAGATAAACCTTTGGATTGTCTGGGCCTAACTTTGAGGATACAGTAAATCGCAAGAGTAAAATTTTGAAGTGAAGAAGTTCAGGGTAGGGTTTTCAGAGCTTCTGATATTTTTCAAGGAATTTTAGTGGAAGCATCCCTGGAAACAAAGTTAGTGTGATACTAAGAATCTTCAACTACTGCACACTCTTCCTGAGAAGGTCCTACAAACAAAAGTACTTTGAAAGCAAAAGGGGGGAAAAAAACCTAACGAGGAACCCCAACAGATAATCCAGCCTTTTGATATTTAAGAAAGAGATGTAACTCCCTGACCTGATTTCTAGTCCCAGACTCCTATTAATTTAAGAAGTGAATTTGTGAATGTGACTCAGTATAGTAAAGGGCTTCAAGTATGACAGTTCAGGACAGCTCAGGATGTGCCAAAAACTAATGCACAATAACAAATGTTTCTGTCTGCTTTATTTTAGGAACTGACATCTCCTCGCCTCATAAAAAGCCACCTACCATATCGGTTTTTGCCTTCGGACCTCCATAATGGCAATTCAAAGGTAAAAATGAAATGAAAACATGTTTGTTTAACTATATATTGGCAGAAGTTGTTTAAGTGCTTTGGGGAGTGGGGTGGGGAGAAAGCTTTCAGTAGGATGATCTGTTTTTTGTCCTCCCCCCATCACAGGTAATATACATGGCTCGCAACCCCAAAGACTTGGTGGTGTCTTATTACCAATTTCACCGCTCCCTAAGGACCATGAGCTACAGAGGGACGTTTCAGGAGTTCTGCAGAAGGTTTATGAATGACAAGTGTAAGGAGCTGTTCTCTCTGCACACGCTGTTACACATTTATTTTCATCTCTGCATTCCTCCTGCAAGTACAGAAATGAACTGGATAAAGGTGCATTTGTTTTGCATATACAGCAAGGAGGTTGCTACAGATAGTGCTGTGTGGACGTAGATCTGTCCGTCCAAAGTATGGCCATGCCTTGTAAATAACTGCCTTGCAACATCTGACCCCGGGGGCTCAGCAGTGTTCCACTTAGCTCAGGCAAAACTCTTCTAAAATTCAGTTTGCAAGGTACCAGGTACCTTGTGAGAAGTGGTGAATGCTCCCAGCATCATTTTAGTTGTACCTCACCATTAGCCACTTTTCAGGAGTCTTTCTGTTCATCAAGGTTATTTTTTTCCCTGGTAATTACTTTAATATTTTAGCAAGATTTAGCTATCAAGTATTTGCTGATCCAAGGAGTTCAGTTTGACAACTCTTAGGACACCAGCCTTCAGAATAATTTTTTTTGTCTGAAACACTGATCCTTCTGACTTCTGCTGCATCTAGAATTGCTCCCCACTTCAGCAAGTCACATCCTGGGAACCTGCATCAAGCAATCAAATACAGGGAACGGCTACTAACTTTGGAGAGAAAACCAAAACAAAGCAGTTTAAATGACTCAGCTAGCAATACACAGGCAGTTGGGCCAGGGGAAGGAATCGAACATAGTTCCTAATAGCAACACTCAAACACTTGACCCCCAGGACCCACCCGTTCCCCCCTGGACAGCCTGTGCTCAATCACAGCCCCAGGAGGAAGGCCCACCAACCCAAAATCACTCCAAGTAAATGCCTCAGAGTGTGTGCTCTTGAGGTAAGGATCCTGTAGAAAAATGTGATGGTGAATTAAAGACCAGATACTTTTTATTTCATCTAAAAAATCAAGGTTTGTCCCTGCCGAGATACCAGTTAACACACAAAAATCTGTAGTTTGCGTGAGACTGATCAGGAGTGCATCAGTAAGTTGCAGCAAGCCCCTGTGGGAAGGCAGTTGCAGGCTGCTGCTGTCTGAAACTGCTTTAGCACAACTCCTCAGCTCTCACCCAGTAACTCCTGGGAGTGTGGGCTGTTTCCTGACCCCCCTGCCCACTGTGTTCCCACTCGGGCTGCGCTGCCTTAGGTAACTCCTTTGCACTAGCTCAGTAAACTTACAGGGGAGACAAGCCCTGTCTTCTCACTGACTGACTGCCACTGGGCTTTTTGCCAATGAGTTACCACACTTTCTAGCTGGGAAGAAAAAAAATTTTTTACTGTCTGCTATTTCTTTACATAAATCTTCTCTATGATACCTTAATGTAATGTTAAGAGTTCACCAGCGACCTTGTGCTCTGAGAGGAGGATCTCCTCTAGATCCAGTGCAGCAAACTTTCCTTCAACCTGGAATTTGGAGGCATTGATGCTAAATGAGCTGTATAATAATAAAGGGAAGAAAAAGTAAAAGCCTGCTAGTGGAGGTTATTTAACAAGCCTTAGAAACCTTTGCTACTTTCTCCTGCAGTTCTGTGCAGGGAGCGTAAATGCTCTCCTTCCATTCCAGCTCACCTTTAGCTTTTTCTTTTGCATTCCCTGAGAATGGGATGTTTGTCTGCAGCTCATGATCGGGAACTTCTAGACTGGAGACAAGTGAAAAACACACTAGAAGGCCTTCTAAGATAGGAGGAAGGTTCTGTACTCTTTTTTTACATAAGTATCCCAAGAGTTATTTATATCTTTATCTTGTAGCAGGTAGCTGATTTATCACAACCTCCCAGAGTCAGTAAAACATCACAGCATGTTCTGTGTCCATAATTGTGCAACTGGAGTGTTTTGTAATACGGTAAATTTAATGTTTGCATCTCATGGAAGCAACACCAGCAGCAAAAAACCTTAATAAGAAGTCAAAGTGCTGCTAGAGGGAGCACTGAGCCCAAATGACACAATCCCACTCTTTTTACCCCTCCTTACACCTGACTATCTTGAAACAAATTCAGTGCATGTTAGCTGCATTGTTTGAAGCTTGGATTATGCAAAGTACTCTACAGAACTTGCCATGAATGCTGTATCTAGCTTCTAAGTGAAGGAAGCTGCAGTGTGGTACGTTAATTGCGGGAATTCACACAGCTTGGAGCCACCTGCAAAGCTATCTGTGTGATTTTTAATTTGGGCCAATTTCTGTTCAGTAGTGTTAATACAGAGCTCCAAGAGGTCCGTCATGAAATATGGTGGTATCTTCAGTTGAACATTTTATCTTTATGGTAAGTTAGTTCTTTGGAATATTCCAAACTGATAGAAAAACTCTTTTTTAATTAAGTTCCTTGCTGTGCATGGCAGTGGGTCAAAACCAGACACTCTTCTCCTGGGGCTATGAACCACTCTAATTTTTTTTCTCCCTTTTTTTCCTTTTTGAAAAGGGTTTAATAACAAAAATGTTCATTTTCCTCATGCCAATCATAATGTCTTTACAGTAGGATATGGTTCGTGGTTTGAACATGTGCAGGAGTTTTGGGAACATCACATGGATGCCAACGTACTTTTTCTTAAGTATGAAGATATGCACAAGGTATGTTAGATGTAGCAAAAAGGTATTTTAATTACACATAGCATTGTAGTGTTTAAAATACATAAAGTACAAAATTTGCTTCTTATGTCCATATTTGGGCTTCCTAATGTCTGACACCGTTTTTAAAGCACTGGCATTCAATAGCTTCTGTGGACTTTCAGCAGTTTCATAAACCTAGTAATTTACTCAGGAATCTGCCTGCATCCAGAGGCCCTAAACTACTCACAGGGAAGGCAGAGATGTGAGACTGTTCGGTGGTTGCTACACTCAGCCTTGGACATTCCTTTAACAGAAATGTCTTGCTGTGTGTGCGGTATCAGTGAGAAAAAAGTATATCATCAGTATTTTGTCCTACATATTTGTCATTGCTTCTCATTATTTGGTTATTCATACTGTCTTCTGTGAAACAATGTTGAGAAGAATTAGGGATGACTATGTAGCATAAGGTGGACATAATTATTGGGTCCTTAGCGTATGCTGGCTAATGAATCCACTTTAGTTTTAATCAGAAATTTAGTGGAAATACTACATAGAACATTGACTTCCATTGCCTATTGCAATAATATGTTTTTGAGAATTAATGAAAATTCTTCAAAATGTTTATTTGACTGGAAAATTAATGCAAACGCAGGAAAAACCCAGCTCCTATCTCTAAACCTACAAAATGGCAAAATCACAGTAGAACTCAGTAAAGCTGGATAAATGATCATTTCAGCTTTACTGAGCCTTCTGATGGAGTGGGATGCTAAAAGAAGATGTAATACAATTAGATAATTTAAAAAGTTTAGCAGAAATGGTTTCAAACCCGTGGTTTTGAATAATGATGTATTCCTAACTGTGCTCACGGATGGGTGCTGGCGGCATCGCAGTATCTTTTTGCTTCCCAGTAAACACTGCTATTTTGTCCTTGCAATTCCAGAAGTCCTGCTCGTTCCCTGGAGTTCTGGGTGTATAAATTAACAGCTGCTTATTCTCAGAGGCCACCTCACTAGATCCTTTCGATCTACATGAATGCAGTCCCAGAAGCTAACCACGAGGAGGGGCTGTTCTAACGTTTGTAGTCATTTATTTTACCAAGACCAAAATAAAAGTAACTTCTACTTCCTCCAGAATACACTGCTATTCCAAAGTGATCAGTTAAGGGTGTGGTGTTGTCTGCAGTGGGAAGCATCACGATTACTTTGCACTTCCCCATTCTAATATTTGAAGGTGTGACCTTACACGACTGTATTCTCTGCCAACCTGCCTTACCTTAATTAGTTGCAATGTGTTTATTTGCAGCAAATTAGAAGGTGGCAAAATTTGAAGGCAGCGGTGTTTCTACATCTTCTGCATTTGCATTTTTCACACTCATCAGGATATAACTTATTTTGAAATATTTAAACTCATTTTAAAAAGGGCGTTTAAAATATTGTAAAATAAACTATTTTTTTCATCCTCTCTTACAGGACCTAGCAACAATGGTCGAGCAACTGGTGAGGTTCTTAGGAGTTTCTTACGACAAAGCACAGTTGGAATCCATGGTGGAACACTGCCATCAACTCATCGATCAGTGCTGTAACGCAGAAGCACTTCCCGTTGGCAGGGGTATGTTTAAAACCCACAGTAAAACTCTTACAGTGGAGGTTGCAAGAAGCAACTGACCGCTTAGTAACCTCCAGGATGTGTTAAGGTGTTGGCAAAATGCTGCTGTGTAAGTGATGGGAGGTAACTGAGTGTTAGTGCAATTTGCGGGTTGGTTTGTTTGGAAATAAAGTTAGGTAGAAATGACTGAAAAAGATGGAAACCTCCAAGATCAACAGTGTGTGTTCAGCACTGTGCAAACCACCGTGTTAGTCTTTGGCTTACTTGAACGGACGGAGCTATTCAGGCTGAGAAGCCTGCACTGCTCCTTCTGACCTTTGGCATGTCAAAGCCCACGCAATTTCATACAGTTTATCCTGGCCTAAGCCCTTGTGTTTAAGTAGATCAGATTTTCTAGAATAGCAGAGAATTCTAATTTGAAGGCGTGAAATGACAAGGAGCTGTAGTTTTCCTTATGAGTTTTTTCTTTTCATCATCTACCTCAGCTGTTTAAAATATGTTTAGCTTCTCGATGTTCACTCTGGTGAGGTCTTTCTCTAGGAACCTGAAGTGCCCTTTACCAAAGGACAGATGTGTCAGCAGTTTAAAGTCAAGAAATCAAGTCCTTTCTCAGTCTTCCTTCTGATAAGCATAAAAGAGTGACCCCAGTAAGTCTCCCTCAAATTATTTTCTGTAGGCTGCTTCACAGCGCTTAACAGCTCTTTTTTTAAAATGAGGGCATAATGTGGAGGATTCCTGTGTCAGCCTCACAAGTGCCTTGCCCAGACATAAAGTCACTTTATCCACTGATCTAATCCAGTTTCAACTGGAACTTTCTCTCCCTGTCTCCCTTGTTTGTCCATCCATGGCCACATGAGTGCTTTTTGCTGCAGCATCGTACGTGAAGCATGTGGCATTTATCATGGCCACAGAGTCTTTTCAGAGGAACTAATTTGCAGGTTCTTGTCCCTTACTCAGGGAGCACGACCCGGATACTTTGTTCTTAGGTTTCTGTGTAGGAGACCTTTCCATACTACCTCTCTCTGCCAAGCTTCCTGTTATCTGCAGATTTTATCGGCTGTAATTTTTATAATTATTTTCAAATCTCCGATAAAAACACCCAGTATCATCATTCTTTCTTGACTAGTAATTTTGAGTTGGCCATTTATTTATTGTATCATGCCTTTTGCTGACATTCTGTAGTTCTATTAAAAAGCACTAAAATCACATGCCTTACAGAAGTCTCTTGTATCTTTGCCCTCAGCTTTAATCAGTTGAACTGTAACCTTACCGACACTCGCTCAGGTCTGTGTGGAGTGGGTTTGCTTTCCCCTGAAAGCAGGTTTGCTGATGTTCTGTCCTACCTTTGTGGCTTTCTTGGTAGAGCCTCATGCCAGTTTTCCCTTACTCAGCCCGGACTGTCATCAGAGTAACTGACCCGGGATAACTTGTCCTCTTTGTACGTTGGCACAGAGTTTCAGAATGTCATACTTGGAAAAAGGCATTGCTCACACCTCCTTGCTTTTATCCGTGGAAAGGCTCTTGGTGTGTTCTGTGGGGGCTGTACGCTCCAGTTACTACAGTAGGACCTGGAAACCAGATTCCTATAGGCAGTTCCCAGCTGAAGTGGTGATGTGGCACCTCTTTTGGCCCTGTTCATTTACATTATGGTAAATGATGACTTCTTGAAATAAACACCTCAGGTTTGCTGGCTTGAGGTAAAATTCCGGTGAAGACAAAGGAGTCTGTAGTTTCCCTGAAAGACCTGATACATTCCCTATAGGTTCTGGCAGAGTCTCCACTGAATGGTGTGTTTTTCTGCTCCTAGTTATCTTGCTTTCAACTCCAATCCTACCCTCCCCTTACTCCTTCAAACTGAAAATTCATCATGTAATACAACTTATATCTTGCGTGAAAACAACCATCTCACTGGCAGTAGGATTTTACAGCACGTTGCCTAACTGATTACTGACCCACTTCTCTGCTGTGAAGACAAGATCATGAAATAACGAGTCTGGTAAGACATCCTGAGGACCTTGGAGAAAGTGTTCTGTGTCGGGGCAAGATTCTACAACAACAGAGCCGCGTTCTCCTCATTGACTTGCATTAACACCAAGCCCTGGCTTTGCTCCTAACCTCCACAGCCTGGAGATCCGCGGCGCAGCAGCGCTGCTACGTGCTGTGCACAGCCCAGATCCTCCCTCCTTGTCCAGTGAAAGCCAGAAAGGTGGTTGTGAGAGAAGGGTGAGGTGGTGATACAAGAGGGAGGAGAGGGGTGCTGCTGGTGAGACCTTCCGCGGGCAGGTTCATCAGGTGCAGCCTGCAGCCCCGCGCCGGGGCACAGCCCCTGTTTACACCATCTACAGATCTTCCAAAAGGAGCCTCCATTTTGTAACAGAGGAGGAAGGGAGCTACAGCACTTAATGTAATATTTTGTCATTTGTTCACTGTGTGCTTTTTATTAAAAAATATCCTTATTTTGTATTTCTTTTGTTTGCTGTCTCTGGCTTTTACAGTATTTTGTTACTTCAGAATGCAGCTTCATTAACAGTGCTTTGTTCCTTCTTGTTCATTTCTGTGACAAAGAATGGTGGCAATAACATGACAGCTTATTGTAATTTGTTTCAAATATTTTTAATTTGTCATTAGTTACATTTACTTTATTATTTTGCTTTGTTTTAGTTCTTCATTTTTTTTTCTTTTAGCACATTGATCTTTACTCTGAAGATAAGCCTGAGCTGCTGTGAAAGCAGAGCAATGATTAGCTATGTTACTTATGTTTGACTCTTATCACATCATAATTTACACAGTTGCATGATTCAAATCATAAACCAGGTGGGTGACTTTTTGACAAGCTATCAATTCATACAGTAAAAAAAAAAAAAGATGTTACAAATAATCCACTGTGTATGTCCTTTATAGAACTTGTCATTTGTCCATACATGTTGTTAGGGGGATTCAGAAATGAAAGGCTTATCTTTCCCAAGCAGAGAAAGAAAATGTTTTATTGTTGTTATTGAAAGGGAAATACAGGCTTTTATGTTTCATGCTGTACTTTATGCAATTATAGTTGCCAGAGCAAAATTGAAATCAGTATCAGATGTGTATGATTGCAAGTGTTTTCTTAATGTTTTATTTGATACAGGAGGAATTTGGCGAAAACAAGAAATGATGCATTTTCAGTCAGTTTCAGGTTCTTTTGATCTTTGGATCCTAAAAACAAACCAGAACACTGTCATGCTGTCAGGAGTTACAGGAAAATCCTGATTTCATAAAATGGCCCTGGCCGCACATACTGCAGCATCATGTTAATATGTAATTTGTAGATGTTCCAGACAGTTTTGTCTTTGGACTCAATTACAGAGTTGCTGCATAAAAGCAATGGTAATTAAATTAAATGGGTATTCTTCTTATGCATCAAATGCATAATTAAGCTCCCTGCATGTAGTTGTGTTCTTGCTGTTATGATTAAACTCTCTGGTAGCACTGTCCCAATTCTCCTTTCATTTATTCTGGTTGAACAAGCCTAGATTTTTGTCTTTATTTATATCCAGCATAAATGAGAAGAGAATTGGGCCTCTCAGTCTGGTTACTGATGGGGCTTATTCGCTGACAAGTAACCCTGGCTGACTTTGGGGTAAATCATTTCTGGACTGCAGTAAAACAGCAGTTAGGGGGGCTGCAGCCTTTGACTGGTGGGTTCAGCAGCATCCCCAGCTTGTGTTACTAGGTATTGGGTTCAGTGCAGCAGGAGAATACTCCGTACAAGGAAACACTGTTCAGGGTCCCTACTGCATCCACCAAAAGCTTCCTATTCCTTGTGTTCAAAATTAAAACTCACACGGCACACACTGGGTGCATGGCGCTTGTTCTATCCTGTAGATGTCATCTAGGCACTTGTATTTAACAAATAATTCTCTCCATAGTGAGAAACGTCAGTTCATCTGTTGAACTGAGCTTTAAACGTAAAATAAGGGAAATTAGTAACGATAATATTACATCGCAATAATCAGTTTGATACTCTGCATTCCACTTACCTTTTAGATAGTTCTCTGACCAGTGTGTGCTGAAGGCACAGTAATCTCAAAATGTCTTGTTAGCTGTTGGAATTATTAAACAGCCATAGTTCGCACTGAAACCAGAAATCCACTTCTAAGTGAATACCCAACCCAAAATCCTGTTCGTTTCTGATTAAGGCTGGAGCAAAACCTCACAAAAATCGGAATTCTTCCTGTGTAACCCTTGGCTGGCACAGATGACAAGGTGCACGGTACTTATTTGAAGGCTTGGTAAGGGTTGTAGCAGGGGAGCTGGGTAAGACAGGGAAGAGCCTTGGGTCCCGTTGAGCTTTCAGTGGAGGACAGGACTGACTGGTGTCTCACAGGGGATAGCTGGCGCCCCGCAGAATTAGACTGTAGATATTTGGTGTCCTGTCGTGTCGGCTCTCTGACTTGTGTTCCTTCTCTGTGTTTCAGGACGAGTTGGGCTATGGAAAGACATCTTCACTGTTTCAATGAATGAGAAATTTGATTTAGTTTATAAACAGAAGATGGGAAAATGTGACCTCACATTTGATTTTTATTTATAAAAAATGCATGCATATGATATCCAAATATAGCTAGAAGTGCTTTATGCATTCATTTATTACCTGCTGGACAAACTACTGTAGCTATTATGTGTAACAAGATTTAAAGAAAGAAAAACAATCTAAGTAAACCATATCAGATACAATTATCTTTGATCCTAAACAGCTGTTTATCTTCTAGTATTTTAATCCTTTGTCCACACGCAAGAACTTCCTCGGCAATACTAGAATATTCAGCTGTTATGGAATGTATTATATACGTATAAGGTATGTATCATATATGCAACTAGAATGTACACCTTTTCAGCCCCACATCGATTATTTAATGTGTTTTATAAAAGCTTTTCACTAGAACCTAAGTAAACATCCGTAAACCAAATAAAAAATTATTTCAGAGGGGAACAAGTAACAGGCCAAAACTGTATGCTAGAATGATCTCAGGGGTTAATCGTCACATTTATTTTTATAGCAGGTATATCAAGTATAAATAAATCCCATTCCAAAATAGTAACCGATCAAAGTGGGGTTCACCTTAGGCTCTGCACACCCTCATCTGTGACATTTGAGCAGGTTCAGTGCTGGCGTACTCCGCAGGACAGGCCTCGTTGTGCGATGGAGCTGTGCTTGTCTCTAGTGCCCGGAGTGCCCCGGTCTCCCGCGGTGCCAGCGCGCAGCCATCTTCTGGAGGGAGGGATGGAGGTCAGCCCCGTGCCAAAGGCCAGCGAGCAGAGGCTTCTCAAGCCCCCAGCTCTAATTCAGTCCCTCCAAATGGCGTTTAAAGCGAGGCAGCTGGTGCAGGGTCCCAAGGAATCGGGCTCTGACCCACGTCACCCCCCTGGGCAGCCGTGAATCTCGCCCGTTGGGCACGAGGGAGGGTGAGGTGCTGGGTGTCCTCTGCTCCGCTGGAAGTTGAGGGCACCTGGCACTGCTCAGGGTTTGTGCTACCGGGCTGCACCAAAGTGTGGGGGACGGATAGAGAGGCCGGTGTAAGCAGGAGGAGGGAGAGACTTCAGAAATGTGCCAGCAGATGGGAGTATTGCACAGCTCTTCATGCAGAATACGGCTGCAGGAATCCTTAGCCATGACTGGGCTGCATTATAATCAGCATTACAAGTTTATTTCTGTATCTCTTTTTTTCTCTACGACAGGTAGACAAACAGCCTGAAGCAGGCTGCCATCACTAAAACTCTCCAGAATGATTTTACTGTTCCGTTAGGTAATGACACCTATGCTTTTTAGGTTCTCGGCTGCAGGAGGCCCATTTTTGCTAGTCACATACTCAGGCTCACCAAAAGCTGTGAGGAAGGACTAGCAGATTTTTAGTGTTTCAGTTCTGTTGGGAAACTAACTGTCAGTTCAGCAACTGGCAAGTGGTGTGGCATGATGTGGCTTGACAGCACTTTTCCTTGTATATTTGTGAGTGAAAATGCTTTCAGTGAAATTTTATTTCTATTTTTATATTTTTAGTACTGTATGAATATTAAGCACTACACATTATACTTCTGTGCTTGCTTGCTTATTGAATAAAAGATGTGTTCCATGCATTGTGGTTTGCTCATTTTCTAGACCTCCTACTCAGACCAGGTCATCGCCATACAAGCCACAGCTTCTCTCCCCTCCCCGCAGCCTCCCAACTTAAGACAGAAAACCTGCAGAAAGGTGGCATCAAGGAAAAAGACCATCTGACCCCATGAGCTGTCTCTGACAGCGGCCCCCAAAATGTGCCAGAGTACAATAGAGAGCACAGGCCTCTGTCAGCATCTTTGTGTTTGGTGGCTCTCCGCAGGCTTCCCTTCCCCTCGTGCTGGTACTGAGAGCATCCCGTGGCAGTGAGTTCTTCAGCTAAACGCTGTATGAAAAGGCTCGTCTGCTCAGAGACCGCCACCAGCTCGTGCAGTCTGCTGTTCCTTTCTTCTTGCGTTTGGGCAGATAATACGCAGTCACTGTTCAGGCGAGGTTTTACACACTTTTATCTTGCACCTCTCAGGCAACTCCATGCTGAGGACTACTAGTCTGTCATACAGGGGGCTGAAACCCACAAGCTACAAGCAGCTGCAAGACGACAGGAATAGGAGAATTCCTTCTTGCTACAGAGGACAACAAAACCTCCCCACAGTTCCTGCAGATTAGAGTCAGAAGAAAATTTCATTAGCACCGACAATCTACTTAAACCACTTAATCCCAAGGATGTAGGAGCAGTCCATCCTTGTGGGTTGACTAAAGGCTCCTCATGTTCCTGAAGACACCGCAGAACCCTACTCCTGTTCCAGGCATGGCCTGTCCTTTGCTACCGCACATCGTCACCCCCCAAAGCCACATCTAAGGCCACGTTGTAAGAGGTGGGTGCGTACACGTGCCATTGCCAAACCGCCGGTGCAGGGGGTCACCAGCTGTCGGGCTGGAGGGGGAGCGGCTGGTTTGGCCAAAAAGCCATTTCTAGAGAGTAACAGCCTCTGTGACAATCTGTTGTGCACCTACTGCTATGTGGTGCTCCTTGGTTTAGACACCAAAGCTGCTGCGTGCTAGGAACCTGCTCTCCAGGAGCAGAAAGCCTCTCCTTGGCCAGAGCTATCCTTTCCTACCCCTTGCCCGTTGCCTTCTGTGCTATGAGGTGAAATTAATCCAAGAGCCCAAAGTCTGGTCAAAGCCCGTTCCCACATAAACCAGGCTGAAATTCTACCTCTGGATCCCTGGTGCTTGGAAGCATTTCTGCCTTCCTATTAAAATCCGTAGGCAGTAAGCTCCTTCCTGACTTGACAACCTGAACTTTCAGGACTCGGACAAACGTCACCGAGACTCTGTACAAATAGACACCCCTTGGCCCAGGCCCCAAACTGTCCCTGGAGAGAAAGCCTCGTTGATACAGATGCACTGCAAATGAAGAACAGAAATACCAGAAAACCAGGATAATTATTTTCTTCTCCCCTCAGCATTCAAATCTGGTAAGCTTCTGCTGAGGTAACTGCTGCAAAGTTAGTGCGTGAGTGAGATTTATCAGTTATGCAGCTGGCAGCCCCTTCAGTGATACAAATCCGCAAGACCTGGGGGGGATTTGGACGGCTTCACTGCAACGGTATTTCAGACCAACGCGCCTCCCCCTTTCCTGTAAAGCACCGCGTGCCCTCAGCCCCCAGCCATTGGCCGCACACCTTCGTGGAGATACCAAATGCACCACTCCACCGGGTCAGTCCATCACGGAGCAGGTGCCCGTGGAGCAGAACTCGACAGGTCCGGGCTGTAAGGCCCCCAGACAGCCCCTGGGCCGTGCTCAGCACCCCCGAGGCTCCTGGGTCTCCCCTGCAGCTTCAGCCGGTGGGGCAGCTCGGATGCCAGCAGCACCAAGTAGCCTCCCTCAGTAAGAGCCCTCCAAAGCGTTAACGTGAAGGAACCGAGGGGAAACTAATCTAGAGAAGAAATTTTTGCGTGGTTTTGTATACAAAAGGTTTCAAGCGTTCATCGCGGTGAAGTTGAGCAGTAAAGAGGAAAGACAAGAAAGCTAATGAGTAACCACTAAAGATTCTCAGCACTTCTGTGTAAGCATCACAACACAACATGGCACCAATAGTTCTGGCAATAATTATAAAGATTTATAGGCTCGAGTCACCATTATTATAAGCCATTCAGTCTTGCCTGGGCTATAAATAACATCACTTAGCAGCTACCAGCAAAGGTTTAGAGGGAGGATTAAGGAACAGCATTTGCCTCTTCAGTCCAAAGAAAAAGGCTAAACAGAGATTCAGCTGAATCAAATAATATTCATCAAAAAAAATCCCAAACCCGGTGACCACACCCACGGGAAGGACACAGTACAGAAACGATGATACGTAATCTCACTACATAATCCGTTTGATTCCTTTACTGCAGGATCTGCAGACTGGTGTCCTCTAGTGTCTGAATCATAAAACATATGCAGATGAGTATTTTCCGCTACCTGTCATGGTGTGTATCACACAGATAGAACAGAAACAACTGCAACCAACAACCAGCTTCATGCTGGCAGCGGAAAGAGTCTGCAAAAATGAGCACCTGCATTTAAAAATAAAATTTACCCAGATTTTGCCATAATGAGGCTTAGACCTCAAGTGCCAGGTCGTACTCCAGTCAAAACTGCTGTTCTATCTTCAGGGAGTGGCACGGAAGTCAACAACACTGCTGCCACCCTGCCGGGGTCTATCCGTGTGTAAATCACCCTCCAGAAGATGGGAGAGCGATGGCAAACCCTGCTGGCGGCCTGGAATGACGCTTCTTCCCAGCTCCCAGGCTCGAATCACACGCAGGTGCATGTAACCTCCAGCGTCCTTCCGAAAGCCCCCGGGCTGTGTGGTCTTGAAAAACGAACGTGAGAAAAGTTTGCCAAAACTCAGGGCAGTTTTCTGTGCTTTAGGAGCCCAACCTGTGGGAATCACCATTCGCAGCACAGGACTCCTCACCGTCAGTTGGGTTTAGAAACGGTGAAGCTGTTCCCGCCAGTCGAATAGAGCAAAGAGAGGAGAAGCCTTTGTACGCCCTGCTAGCGCGGGAACCTGCGGGAGGTTCTCTTGGTAAGCTCTGCTGTGCCGGTATCATTTTTCTGGATTTTGCCACTTTGTAAATTGTTAAACCTCGCACCAACTTTTGCTGGAGCTCTTGCTGCGCACAGACGACAAGCGCTGGCAATGACACTAGAGCAGTTTTAGAAGGTACCACCTCCAGCTGTCCACTCTGCCCCTCTGCCAGCAACGGCACCGTGGAGCAGAGGCAGCAGAAGCCAACGTGTGCTGGCTCCTCAGCTGCTGCAATTTACAGGCTGACAAGTGAACTTAGACTCCTGCAGACGGTGGTTTCGGATAACAGGTTTGTAAACGGCAGTAGCGAGGAGCCAAAACATCCTGGGGTCTGCCCGGGCTGGGAGGGGATGTCCCAGGTGCTGGTCAGGGCTCTTCTGAGGCAGCCCCGCAAGCAGCCGAGCACCGTCTCTGCTGGGAACGTTGCACTGGGCGCAGGGACCGCGTGGCGCCTGAGAGAGATGGTCTGTCCCGGTGGAACCCGTCCTTCAGCAGGAAGGGGAGGGAGATCCACGCTGCCGCGTGGAGTGAATGAACTAAACCCAACTTTTGGAAGGAAGATGGTTTTGCAGGAGGGCGTGGCAGCACGCGAGGCGCGGCAGGACGGGTGACACGATGGCAGCTGACTGCTCAGACTGGCCCCAGTCACAGCCACTAATACACCGACTTGCTTGATGCGATACTCCAAGTAACAGCCACCCCGACGTTAAATCCACTGTCACCATCTCTGTCACATACTCAGCTTTTGCCAGCGCCGAACATAAGATGACAATTTAATCCTCGCACGCAGATCCCAGCAGCGCAGCTGGTGTAACAGTGTGCTCAGGCTTCAGCCCTCGCAGGCCTTACATCTGCTTTCTCACGGCTTTGGAAAGGAGCCTCCCATAAAATATGTGAGAGCTCTAAGAACGCAGCACAACTGAACCAGTTAGAGCAAAACAAGAACCAAGGGAAGGGTTTAGATTTCAAGGTCCACTGGGAAGAGAGTATTTTGGTTTTGCCCATACATCACATAATCAAATGCTTGGGGCTTAAAAAATACATACAAATTTACCAGAGGAAACAAAGGTGATGATGAATATTCCCTGCTCAAAGTTTGCACCACTCCAGATTTCAACTTTTCCCAGGTTATTCACGTACCACTCGTTTGCTTCTGCACCTTTATTTAGGTTCTGGTTGCTGCATCCCCTCCACAACAGGCAGTCTAACCCTACCCAAACAGATAATGCTGGAAATGCCACAAGAGCTTCTCCGTTCCTGGGATTGCCACCACTCCGTGGTTGGTAGGATTTAAACCCACGGAGGGAGGTGGGCAGTGGGTTTCCAGTTCTGTTCTTTCACCAGCCTGGTTGGTTCAGCCCCACGTGCTTAGGGATCAGTCTCTGTTAACAGCCAGACCCTTCTGGACACGTTCGTTGTTCCTTCAGTAAATCCCACTGAGATTAGAGGCTAAAACTAGTTCTGACTGTTTTTATTATTAAAGATCTGTGTAAGCCTGTGTATTCTAAACAGGGTGAAAAAGGAATATAAACAAAAATATGATATGGGCCAGTTCAAGCCTTACACATTTGGTTTTTAACCACACAAGTATGGATCATTCAGTCACTTCTTTCACCCAGTAATCTGAAGCAATTTACATAAAGTGTTTGAAATGAAGAAATAATTTTAAAATTACTCTATTTTTTCCGAGCAGTAACTACACCACTGTGTGCTGCCATTACATTCCTGCAATCTTACACACTTCTGCTCAAGTTATTGTCTGTAAAGGAGCACTGCTAGTGAATTCACATGGACTGCGTGTGAAAGTTAAGTTACCTACACAAATATTTGTGGGAATCAAAGCTTTAACGTGCCCTGCAGGGCATTAGTCTACGTGAAGAACTATTGAGATACTGAACTTGTTAACGGACTTTTGGAAATAGAAGGCATTATCGGTTAATTGCTGCTGCGTGGCCAGTGTCTCTGGACTGTGCAAGAGACTATTTTTTCCAGAAAATGGCTACTACATAGTTTTCAACAAATCTCATTAAATTTATTTAAAAAAAAAAACCCACACAAAAAAGCCCAAACAAACAAGAAAACCCCACACCAAAGCTTATGGAAGGGCACAGAATAAGGCTGTTACCTCCCACCTCACAACTCTTCCTGGGACTCCCTGTCTCTGAGCCATGCAGCATCTCTGCCAGTGTTTGTCAGCCACTGGAAACCTTCTGGTGTTTCAGTGACCGGTGTAACAGCGACTTCCCAGGGGTTTCCTGCTTCACCCATCATTTGGATTTCGGGGTGACTTGCCCTGTGTGTTGGGTGTAAGTGTCAAGGTGTTGGTAGTGGGCGGCTGCAGGGGCAGCTTCTGGGAGGAGAGGGCAGGGCGTGCCCCTTGCCCCTCACCAGGTACAGCTGCTTCCAGCAGACCCACAGCAGGACACAGGTGAGCCCATCAGCTGTGGGGCATCTGTGAAAGCATATTTAAGAAAGGGTAAACAACAAATTAAAATGCAGCACAGCTGTGTTGAGAGAGAGGCGTGAGGGGAAAGAAAAAACTGTGAGAAACTGGCCTGCAGATACCAAAGTCAGAGAAGAAGGAGGAGGAGGAGGAGGAGGTGGTGGAGGTGCTCCAGGCACCAGAGCAGAGATTCCCCTCCAGCCCCCGGAGGAGGCCACAGTGAAGCAGGTATTTACTTCCCTGCGGCCCATGGAGAGGACCATGCTGGAGCAGAGGAAAAGTGTGGGGAGGAAGGAGTGGCAGAGAGGAGCTGTTACAGACTGACTGCAACCCCCCTTCTCCATCCCCCTGTGCTGTGCCAAGGAGGGAGTGCCAGAGTTGGGAATGAAGGGCTGAAGTTGAGCCTGGGAAGAAGGGGAGGGTGGCGGGAAGGTGTTTTAGTTTTTTGTCTTTGTTTCTTACCATCCTATTCTATTTTTATTTGACCATAAATTAAATCCATTTCCCCCAGATTGGGTCTGTCGTGCCTGCAGTGGTAATTGGTGAGTGATTTTTCCTGTCTTCATCCCAAGCCGTGAGCTTTGCCATCTTATTTTCTCCCCCCGTTCTGTTGAGGGAGAGCGGCTGCGTGGGCATCTGACAGCCAGCCCGGGTCAGCCCACCACAGCCTGGAAGCCTCTGGTAGCCCATTTCAGCTCACGCAGGAGCTTATACTCTGTCGTGGCTCTGCTGCCAGTTGTTTGCTATGACCCTGTCACCAGAACAACAAATTGTGCTAGAGCCACAAACCCTTCACGCTTCATCTGCATGGGGGAATTCAGAGCTTTAATTGTTCTCTGACAATTGCAGAGACTGGCACTCTTTCAAGGGGAATAAAATGAAATAAAGGACAAGGTTAGAGCGATCCTTTTACTTTAGGTTGCATAAAATAAAATGTGTTAGGCTTTAAAAAAAAAAAAAGAGCTAAGAGAAAATGAATGCGAGACTTGCGATCTGTCTTGCCAAACGCAACACAAAATAGTGACGCTTTTGGAAACAAATAGAAAAAACATTCTATTCTAAAGCTTCATTTATTCTTCCGAGAAGAGTAAAGGACGTGGTCCGATGGTTCTGACTGAAACACTCTAACAGCTCCTCATTATTCTGTTAGGTAGAAACTTCCTTCTACATTTCTATCTAAACCGACCAGAAATATGTTTCTACCATTTGCAAGATCCATCTACCTCGTAACTCTAGCAAAACATACCTCAGATGCAGGAACTTGGTATATAGACACTTGGGAAACTCTTATCAATTAAATTATTGAAATGAGATGAAATGAGGGCCAGATCCCTTAGTGGCTATAAACGCTGTAATTCTTCTGAAGATAGCAAAGCAAGCAGAGCTATTCTGATTTATGGTAACTGAGGATCTTGCCCTCATACCAGTAGGAGTGTACTTAAAAATACAAGCAATGGATCTGATTTATGACTTTTTATGCACCGGCGTGAATTCCAAGTAACATATAAATCAGGAGCTATTCAGAGCAGGTAAGTTATTCATGATGGATGCACTGATACTTTGCAGGTGTAAAGGCAATGTAAGTGAGGAGAGAACCAGGCTCGGTATCTGATGATACTTTAAATTTGATCTGTATCAGTAATTTGACTTTCGGTATACGGACTTCTTACGGACTGTGGACTATTTCTGAAGCGTCTCTGAAAGACAGCTAAGAAAGGCAAGCTGACTGTTAGTAGACCACACGGATGTACGCTTCCGCCAGAAAATGTCTAGAGTCCAGAAAAGTACCGGCTGCGCTTGGTTTTTAGAAGAGTACTTTAGAGCTCCACCCTGATTTTCTGAAGTCAGAGCAAGCTTTGCAGCGGGATGTGCTTCTCCTCACCACGTTCTTCTTGTAGCCAAGTTACTGAGCCACGTAGCTGTTGCTGCCTTAGCCGTTCGAATGGTTCTTTTGCTGACAAATTGATTTAAATATGTCGGCTGAACCTGTAAAAAGGGCAGAGTAGTATTGAAAGCTCCATGAATTTCCCTCTGGCTTGGACACAGTACAAGTAGCTGGCACAGCCTCTTGTGGATCAACCCCCAGCACCTGAAATAGAGCTCGGCGGTGACTGAGCAGGCGATGGCAGAACGGGCTTGCGTGCATTTGTTTCAAAGACACTGACTGCCCATGTTTATGATGAGTCTTGCAGCCAGAACCCGTTGATTTGAGCTCTTGGCCCCCCAGAAATGGCCCCTCCCTGTTTATGGTTTCTTGGGAGCCAAACTTGGACGGTGACACTGCAAGTGTGTCAGCCAAGCGACTGTAGTAATGATGACACTTAGCCATGGATCAGATGAAGAAGAAAAGGTTGTTTCCCACCTGAATGGCGGGGAAAGAATGCTGGGAGGCTAATTTCTTCTAATGGATGGCTACAGAGCTAGGACATCTGCCAGGGGTTACTGCTGTAGAGGGGCTGTGCGAGTAAATTAAGTGTCCTTGTGACTGTTTCTTGGCGCTGAGGCGAACCGGGATGGAATAGCCCATGTCCAGACTGTTAAACACTTCTCACCTTCTGAAACAGGATGGCTGCATGCAGACGGCCCGTTGGGAATGGCTCCTGACCAGCGTAACTCCCAAAATGGGCCCAAGAAGCTGCATGACCCAAGCTTGGCTCCAAACCCAACCAGAGATTTTTCTGACGATGTGAGCGTACGGAGGGTGAAGATGCAGGGCCCTGCACCAGCACCCAGCAAAAGCTTAATTCGCTGCATGCTCAGCGAGGGTCTACTCAGATCTACTGAATTTCTGTTTGATAACATGAAGATTGCTTGAGTTGTCAGAAAGGTGGTGTTTTCTCTTCCTTTTCTTCCCCCCCCCCACACCTCTTTTTCTCCTTAGTAGTCCAAAGCACTGAACTAGGTAACGAAAGCTTGAAGCTTTTGAATTGTGGTGGTTTTGTTTATTTATTTTGGATGTTTCAGGGTTTTTTTTTTTTGGGGGGGGGGCGGTGCAGTAGGGATTTTTTACCTGTGTAAAATGCTGCACAGTACTGCACTTTCGCTAGAGGACTAGTAACTCTTGCTCTTCTGACACTGTTTTTCTCTTGGCCATGCGATGTCTGCTTTATCTTTACTTTTCATCTCCCTTTACAGTGAAGCAGCTGAGCATCTTTATATGGCTTTTGTCATTTGTACATACCACGCTGGATTTTCGAAAGGCTACAGAACTCAGAATTCCCCGTGCTAACGTTTGCTTTCTATGCTGTGCTAATTGAATGGCAGGAGCAAGGTACCATTGATTGGCACGTATCAGAGAGAGGAAGAGATATACTCTCTGACTGCCACTCAGTTTGGGGAGAAATGAGATTTCTTATTTTGAATTGCATTTGTAAAAGAGCAAACAGGGCCCTTTAAAATATTTCCTCTGAAGTGTCTGATCGGGTCAACCCCGTGAGTATCAATAGAATTATCCTGCGATCCTGTGCATAAGACTGCCACTATTTCAAAGTATTTTTGAGACTATTGCCTGTACAACGGCATGGAAGAGATCGGGTGGTAGCACCATCGCCCCAATCACCCTTATTTCATCAGCACCCAAACCACGGTCCCCATGGGCGAAGACAAACGCCTCATCATACCCGAATAAGCCCCAGAGCAGCATCTCCCGAGGCGTGGAGCAGCGGAGCCTCCTCAGCCCCGACCCGAGCTCTCGTGTCGGTGTTTGCGCTGGCGGCACCGTTCAGGCCGTGTGGGTGCCGGGGCGGGCGCGGGGCGTTCGACGTCGCCTTCGGGTCACCCGTGAGCCACGCTTAGGAAACCCTTGCACGTGCCCTGCAGCACTATCTCTCTCTGATTGTTATTTTCCCAGTTAGCTCTTCTGTTTATGCTTACAGTAGAGTTTGTCTCAGATTTCCTGGGGTGGAAAATTAATAATAGCTCTTCATAAACCAGAGTAATTAGTGTAATGAGCTGGTGTCTGGTACATGCATTTTTCTCCTGCAGAAGTCTAAAAGTCTAAATAAACATCTAAGCAACTGTACTGCTTAATAAAATAGCAGGCTTTCTAAGTAAGAGGTTGTGTTTTTAAAGATTTTTAGAGTACTTTAATGTGCATAGCCTTCAAGAAAATGGCCAAAAAAATTTCCAGAGATAATTCTGTGTTATTTGGTAAAGACTCTATCCTCCTACTCTAAACTGTGTATCCGAAAGTGCTGACATAGGAGAAAGATAGTCCGCAGCACAGCCACAGAAACTGTGAACTCCTCTCATCTGGTCACTGCTAGTCAGCAAGAACTATTTCGGTCAATATTTTTATCAGCAAATTAGATCTCGCATCAAGAAATCAGTTTTTGTCTCTGTGTTGCTGTTGCCAGGCACACTGCTGCTCTTCGTGTCCTGTATTCTGGTCTGTTCTCATAATCCTGTTTTGAAGCCGGGGGAGACTGTGGCCAGAGTGACAACTGCTGAAGACCCGGTGCCTTGCACCCCTCCTCCCATTTTCCTCAGGACCTCACTCCACACCAAACTGCTTGTTTGGCAGCAGGCAGCGCTCAGTTAAATCAGCTGCAGCTTTGTATTGAAGTCTGAGTGTTCCCAGTCTTGGGACTTTAAACTAAAATCCTTCTCTGGCTCAGGGGACAAGCACTGTGTGACTTGCAGGTGGCATCGTCCTCTCAGTCCTTTCTGTCCTGTTGTTTTCTCAGGGTTCAGCGGTGCCTCTCGACGTAGCAGGGTGCAGTGGCCCAGGAGCCCTTGTGCCATTCCGGCTCTGGGGCACATTTCCCTCACTGCTGTGGGAGAAGACAGCCCGTGTTTGCTGGATCCTGTTGGACATGAACAAAATCCAGTTCTATGATGCGAGAGGGTGGAAGAGGAACCCATGGCCCTTCTCACCCAACTTGTTCCTCCTGCTGGTATGTGAGGAAACAGGGTCTTTATTTTTCTCCCTTCTCTGGAGCCCACTGGAACTCGAGAGAGACGCCTTCCTTGGCCCGCTGTCTCACTTCTGTTCTGAAGTCACCACAAGATCACTGTTCCCAATTATAACACATTACCAGATTTGATATACATCTTATCCTTTGGGAACGCATTTGAAAGGACTACACACTTACCACCGAAAGCTCATTTTCTGGAGCAGTAGGATTTATAGTTTGTTCCAATCAAGTATGAATTTGCTGTTAATCCCAATGTGGACATTCCTCTTGCAAGTAGTTTTTAATTATTATCATGCGAGGCTTCCTCCATCACAGTTCGTGTCACTTTTCCTCCTCTCCTTGCTGTGTAGTTTTAGATTTAGGGACAGATTCATTGTAGGAGTAAGCTGTGACAGCTCTATTATTTCACCGAAGCTGTATCCAGCTGTGAATTTGAATGCTTTTTTTTTGTCGGAATGGCTTGAAGTTGAAATGAAATGTGCAAGGCTTCCATGATTGTATACTTTCATTGTAAGCAAGGGATGAGCATAAGAAAAAATTTGGCTCTCATAAAACTGCAGCGAAGCTGTAAATAACAAAAAGCTGTATTTTGCCATCTTGTTTTTTGTAAACAAAGCTTCTTCTGAAGGCAGTTACATTTTGTTGAAGAGCAGATCCTAGATTAAAGTTTGGAAAAAGCATAAATGCCTATGAACTAGCCCCAGCGTTCAGATTTGCGTACAAAACCTCCTTTGATTCAAGCAGAAGGCAATTAAACGCTCATTGCTGTGGCTGAGTTTGGCTCATTATGAGTCCAAAAGAAACATCAGGCCTAATCTTTTGGTCCTTGTTTAGTTCTTATTCAAGTCTAAAGAGAGTCAGAGGTGTCTTACGTAACATAAGGCATCCCTGCACAGCACAGTGCCCTGTCAGGTACTGCCACTCTCACTGCTGGTTGTGTTTTCAGTGGGAAAGGGACCAGTGTATGCTCAAACCCTCAGCAGCCCCCGAAGCCAGACACAGGCAGTGAACACCGGCCTCGCTGCTCACGGCATCTCCACCCAAGGCTCAGGAATTGAATAAAGTCTCTAAATTTTACAGGGCAAAGAGATCCTCTCTGTAGTTTGAAGTGGGAAGGCTACTGTCATGGAACACATTTATGCACTTCATTTACTGTTTTTTAACTTTCAGAACTCAATATATTCCAACTTACTGTTTTGGCTGTAGTAGCAGAAAGAGAAACCCCAGAATCTTTTATTTAAATACTTACAATTGTGTTTGGTTATTTATTGCTTTCAAATCAGTGGACAAACGATAGCCGATTTACTTATATATTTCTAGAAATGAACTGATTTGTACTGAATTATCAGCAAAAACATGTGATTTAGCCAGATTTAGGAGTATCTGATGACTGCCTAATATATTTCACAGCTACGCCTGTGAGCTCTATCCCAGATCCCACGTGATTCTTCTGGGACACTGGGCAGATCTGACTTCAAAAGACAGCTGAAAAAGACGATGAACTGAAAAAAGCATTTTGGGCGCTTGATGTTGGTCAGACCCTGACAGTCACAAAGGGGGAATTCAGGAGGGTGATTGCAACCTTTCTCCTCCATCTAACAGAAGCTGAATTTGACGCTGTGCTGGCAGAGGTATGCGACGTCATTGCTGGTTAGAGCCAGTTCCTAGTTAGAGCAAGAGCAAAATTTCAATGGGAGCAGGTTCCAGGCCAATATTATCAAAAAGATGCTAAACATGGTCAAAACCTCCCGTTCAGTGAAAGTCATAGAAAACTCACAAAAGTAACATGAGCTAAATTTGACAATTGGTCTGTTTATATGAGGATTTTGTCTGCGTAACGTGTCTCACTATTTGAAAGAGTTGCCATTTTCTAGCAGATTTTTTGATTTTAAAAAAAAAAAAAGGATCTCACAGCTTAAATTCATATACATGCGGTGTTATAATATACATAGATTAGGTTGTGAACTCTGAGTCAGGAACCAGCTGGTTTTTGTCTGCGTGGGGTGTTTCTCGGTTCACTTTTGGTATTTGCTACCTTATGAACCACTGTCAGATTGAACTTGAAGGAACATTGGGTGCTTATAGATACGACTGATGCTTATAAAAAATAGAGGAGGATTTTGATGCACAGTCTACACCAGCATTATTGTACAATTTCTGCCCTGAAAGTGTAGGTGACTGGTTTTTGGGGTTTTTTTTCCTAATATACTTGATTCTTGTTTGTTTGTTTAATGTGGGTGAACTGATTTATTACATTTGCATTTTAAACTAATCAGTCTGTAATGGGTTAAGCCTATCTCAGCTAAAATTGATGTTAAATTCTTTGCTAATACTAAATTGTTATTAGCAGGACACATACACACCTGAAACACATTAAATAGCCTTTTGGAAAAACAGAAGGATGCATCAGTGAGGCCGATAAGAATGGATATACTTTCATATATACATGTGAAAGATCATAAAGAGTTAAGAAATCTTTATCTTACATGGTGGAAAGGCTTGTAGATTGTAACTTTTTTGGGAGGGATTTACCAGATATTAAGCTAATGTTCTGCTTAATTCTAGACAAGATGCTGAGAAATAGTAATGCACAATAGACAAATCAGAACCAAAATTATAAGATAAATTTATTTTTGCCGTTTAAGAAAAGAATGAGTAATGCAAATGAAGTGTTTAAAAAAACTTATCCATGTATATTGAAATACAGATCCCGAATACTGGCAGAGTCACTGTGCCATATCTTGACTTCCCTGTCAAAGTTCACTAAAATTGCAAGAAGTACCAGCGTGCTCAAAAGGTAAGTGTTTCATATTATGCAGTCAAATTGCTCCTAAATTGTAGTCATGAATCACTTGCGAGCTGTCTAGCTCTCAAGGCAGAATCTAGCTGCTAATCTGAGCTTCTAGTGACATAGAGATATGATACATTTTTTTCTAAAATCGCTTTTTCTCTATGTGTAATCGGCGTAGTTGCCGTAGGAATGTTACCTGATTGCCACAGGAAAGGGAATGGTCTGCTAAACCACTGATCTGCTGCTGGAAAAATGTGAACCTTTAAGACTAATCAGCCTGTTCTCTAAATTAACAATGAAAGTTTTTGTGTATGAAAGAAAATATAAGTGATTCAGTTTAATAGGGATTTGAAAATATGCCACTCAGCTTGACATGTCTTTAAGTGAAACACAGAATCTAAACGAAGGGACTCAGTAATGGGGAAGTTATAATATTTCAGGATTCAATCCTTTAGGAGTAAATAACTCACATTCATCTTCATTTTCAGTGCAAGTAATTTTGCAGTGATAAAGTTGAGAAGACACCAGCTGTGTGTGAACTGGGATTAAGTTTGGGTTCTTACCTTCAATGAAGTAAAATGGAAAGCAGAACCATACTCTACATAAAAATAAAAATTACAACCAAACCCACATCTGTGCTATCACAGTAGCTTTCTTAGTGGAGCATAATTTTCACAGACACACCCGCCACCTCCCCCCCAGTGAAATATAAAGGGTGAAATTCTGCAAAGGGATCTGCAGGAAAATTCCTTTTCCTTCAGTTTGGCCTGTGGGTTTGTATGTTCTGGCCTTCAATAAAGAGTTGCCTCAAAAAATATTCTGTAAATTCCAGTCCAACTTTGTTCCCAGCAAGTGCAAAGCTAAGAAAACTCTCAGACAAAGAAAGAATGAGGGAGTGTAATACTGAGGATACAAAAATGGGATTAGGAGTTTGAAAGGAAGCAGGAGGAAGAAGAGGAGCAGCAAAAGAAAAGAAGAAAAAGGGAGGGACCTAAGCCACTTTCTCCCAGAGAGACAGGGGAGCTTAAAAAATTCTAATTAATTAGTGAAAACTAATTAAATAACAAATGAGAGATCTTTCCTGGAATAAAAGGTTAATCTTTTCTTTATTACATGCAATATAATAAAATAGGAAAGCTTTTTGTACGCTTGGGGTTGGATTTTCTTCCAGTGTTCAAGGAGAAGATGTAAGATGTTACTCTTGATTTCCTTTTAGACTCACTCCAACGTGCACAGCAAGGCTGGTGCTCGGGCGACCCGGCCTCTTGGCCAGCTGGTTTGTCAGAGGGCTCCTCCGAGGCGCTGCCAGCGACACCGGCGACACCGCTGCTGGTTCTGCGGGCGGCCCCGGCGCAGCGCGGGGGGTTTGGCCCCAGAGGGCTCTGCGGGCGTTCGGCTGCCGCTCCCCGTTCCAACCCGAGCAGCTCCACCAGCTCCAGAGGCTGGAACAACGGCAGCGCTTGGCTGTTGGGGCTTCATCCCGCAGACACAGCCGTGACTAAAACTGCGCGAGGCTTTCCCCAAGCCAAGCTGAGGCCGAAAGCGGGGAAGGACGCGCAGAGACTGGAATTGCACCTGCAGAACCCACCAGCGAGAGGGGACGTACGGGCCGTTGGCTCCCAGGAGGAACTACTGTGGTGCTCGGGGCAAGCCAGTGACGTGAGGAAACAAAAGCAAAAGCAAGGCGATGTATTTTTAACTTTTAAAAGAGTTTTAAAAGTTGCTGGTGACAAATGGGTCTCAGATTGTGCTGGGGGAGAAGGGGAGGAGGAGACATGCCCCACTCGATGGGAACAGAGCAGCGGGGAGGGGACAACTGGCACTGTAACTTTCCTGACCTTGGCACTGCAGAGTCCCCCGTCATCCCGAGGGCCAGATCAAGCTGCCAATATCCCTTTGTGTCCCTTACGGCAGCCAAAAAAAAAATCCCCCAAGAAAAGATATTTTACACTAACAGTCATCACGCTTGTGGGAGAGGAGCAGCTGCCACATCTCTGTTCTGCTCAGGGATGCAGATTTGTGGTGATTTTCCCCAAGAGCAGTGCAGAGCTGTGAAGAACAGCCACAACGAAGGCAGGATCAAGCCGCTTCCTTGCGTTTGTAGTTGTTCGCATGCTAAAATAAAACTCTCCCACTGATGTCCCTACAGCATGGTCTTAGCGGTGCTGTGATGCACTTGTGGTTCGTGTTCGTTGATGCACTCGTGGTTTATGTTCATCTAATCTTTCTTATTGTATTTATTTTCAGGTTGAACAGCCACAGTTGCCAAACAATGACATTAAGTCAGCTGGAATCCCTGCTCAAGGAGAAAGTATGTTGACCAGGGTAATAACAGAAACCACATGCTGGGGTAGTAATTCACTTCAGATAAGTAGATGTTGCTCTTGATGTACTGATATCAATTTAGTAACATGTTTAAAAGGATGTTGCCCTGTTGTTGTATCATGAAGATCTGGTGATACCTGTATGCCTAGGGATTTTTTTCTTTCTTTCTTTCTTTCTTTCTTTCTTTCTTTTTTTTTTTTAATGCTGAAGTACTAAGTAGTATTTTAAAAGACTCTCCAATCCACACTGTGACTCCCTTTTTAGCATCAAAAACCTAAGCACTCTTCTCTTTCAAGCAGTCTTGCAACAAATCTCTGGTGTAGGACTGGCATAGTCCCACTGTGATTTTATTTCTTAGTTACTAGATGCTTGTGGCTTGAGTAAAAACGCTTGACTTATTTAAGAAACTAGATTCTCCATGGCAGTACAATTTCTGTAACTGTTCAGTCCTTTACAAGACCGGTGTAAAACATTCTGTCACATCAGAAGAACGGTGTTTCAGGCGTTTTGTACTCTTTTTACTTAGAAGTATCCAGCCACCTGAGAGCATAGGCTACTTAGATCTCAACACAAATTTGAACAACACAAACCCGTTTTTTTAAATCGAGGAGGAAGTGGTGGTGTGACTATGGGAAAGCTAGATTTTTATTATTTTATTTTTGCACAAACTGAGCCATGAAAATCTGTTTACCAACACCACGATATTTTATTATATTTGGGCATTTGCAAGTTAACCTAGTGTCACATATCACATCTAATAATAGTTATTATTTACAAGGTCACAGAAGCGTATTCCATGCCTTCTAGAGCACTGTGTGACAGTCTGTTGGCTCTACCCTAAGCCTGTTCATGGAAGAAGAAATACATTAAAATAATCTGATGTAAATTCCAAGGAAAATCCAACCTCCTGCTGTGCTTGGCATGGACTTGGCCTGTAATATGGGAGGGGGAAATAAAATCTTTCTGATTTCACAGCTGTTATTGCACCTCAGGGCTGCAGTAGTATTTGCAACCCATTTGCTTCTCTTCTACTGAGTAGGACATCTGAATATATCCTCACTCTAGTCTGAATAAAATATTAACATATCGCAAGGCTGTTAGGACAGATTGTATCCAAGACAATCTTTTCTCGCTGTAGAAAAGCCTATCAATCATAACTTGGTGTAGTTGTTATTAATGTCATAGCTTTTATTCTTTTGGCTATACGCAGCTAACTGAAGAGTAACGTTTACGTTTTCGTGTTAAGCGTTTCCTATCACAAAAGAAACTGCTGAAATATCTTATTATAGAATTTATGAATTGAAAATATCCTCCAAAGTCCTAATTAGCAGTATCTTTAATTTACAAGGTTCTGTTATTTTTAACAGCATTGTGCAATAGAGCTGTTACATATATTTTAGTGCATTAACAGAAAACATCATTAAGTTAAGGCAAGGTTACTGCTACCTATATATCTCAGGAACAATTCAGTTAAAGTACTGCAAGATACGTAAATGCATGATGTACACAGTTAATTATTCAAATACCCTTAAGAGTTCATATACTCTTTTAAATGTTTATCCATAACACATCACAGCGGTTATTCCCAAGCCAAACCTTATCCTGTTTCTGTTTGGATGCACATCATCGGTCAAGGATACATTTGTATTCATAGCTCTGATTGGGTTTTGAATTTGTATGTGCATGTTAACAAAAAAACCAAAACCAAACAAACCCAAAAGAAAAAGCTCCTAATGTCCTCAGTAAAATACAGAACAGTGATTTTCCCCCTATATAGGCAGAAACCCACGTTCGGACCACCTACCACATGGGCCTGTATTTAGACATCATAGCTAGCGTAATGGCCAAGGTCAAGAAAAGCAGCAGATGGTTCAAAGCACCTTCTAGTCAGTGAAAAGACATAGGGAACCAAGACCTGACATGTGGCCTTGGACTTCTCATCACTGTCCTGCACTTAGAAACTCCAGCCACGCTGACGGTTCCCTTAATCAAATGATCTGGGGCTGACCCTGCCTGGTTTTATGACACCAAAGTTATTTGTTGTGCTTGTTGGAAGTAAGCCTCACTGTCCTTGCAGTCATTCTTACTTGCTCAGTAAGGTATAGATAGGCCAGGAAAAGATTAGAGGGTTTCAAACGCCAGGGCAAAACTCTACGTTTAGTTTTGACTATAGGAGTCCTTCCATCACTTCTAGTCAAATATAATAAAATGTTACTCCTGAAGGTCACTGTCTTGGAAAAAGCGGGTTTAAAGAAAAGGGGAGAAAAAAACCCCCAACTGATCAAGAAGGAAAAGTAGCAGCAAACTGTAGGAAAATGGCCACAACGTGTAGGATCCACAGTGCTGCCTCCTCAGAACAGAACAGCCTGGAGAGGAGGGCCAAACGCTGAACAGATGGGTGCCTGGGAGTATAAATGATGGTGCGTGGAAGAGCTCTTTTCCACTGACTCGGTGAGCACTCGGGGTAGTAAGGCAGCAGTGTAGTCGGGATACTCATGCACTTCTTTATGCTGTGAGGAACAAGAACCAGAATTTTCATACCCCACCAGAAGCCCAGACTGCCCTCCATGCTCCAGGCAGCTGATGCCCTGGCTGCAGGTTACTGCTCGGCGCAGCAGAGACCTGTTCTATAAAGGGCAGCTTGTCTTCTAAGCACCCAAATCTGCCTTCTTTTTCTTTATAGAGTGTGATGTCACGGATTTGGCTGCTAGGACTCCGAAAACAGGGACGGGATTTGTTCCCTGGTAATACTTGCAAAAGGATGTGGCACCACCGAAAGGAGCCTCGGCTTCAGCGACACAGTGTTCCTAAACGTTAAAAAATAAAACTTTGTTCGAGAAGAGCTTGCAACCTGCAAGGTTTTTTAATGCCATAAAAGGACTCTCCTGAAGTGAGTCGGCCTGCCCAAGTAAGAGTCTCCTTAAGGAAGGAATCTGGCAAGTATGAAAAAGAAATAATTAAAACTCAGTCGGAGTGCAAAGCTGGCTCTGTACTGCCCGTGCACATCCATTGTCTGCAGAGGCCTTTCGCTCACGGCTGGCTGGTGGGAGTGGGAGATTATACCAGGTAAGTTCAGACCCCAACTGTTTCTCTTTAAAGATTACTGAAGTGCTGGGATTGATTCACATTTACAATAAGGCTGCTCATGTAAAGCAGAACGTAAAGAGGACTGAAAATTGATTTATTTTGTGTGCTCACTGCACAAATTTCAAGGTTTCTAAAAATTGCTACTGGGTTGTAAAGGGCTATCAATATGAACAAGCATCAGGCCCATATATTTTCCTCACTCGCCCTACTCTTATCTCCCCTCCCCCATTAATTTTTGATTTTATGTTTATGAGGATCTGAAAATAGTCTAATTCTTTTCTATCTGGTTTGGGCCTATCTTTACCAGCTGGTAAATAGGAAATGTTCACTGTAGGAAGCCAATACTCTGCAGAGTGTAAACAGATGGAATCAATATAAAGTGACAAGTTAGACTGTGCTACTGAGAATACAGAGCCAAAACTAAGAGCATAACAGTCACGATACTTATTTTGTTCCAATTCATTTGGTACTGAATAGCACTTCATATATGCACAGCTGTGTCCTTCCGTTTTTTACTTTCTTTCTTCTGGTTTGATGATGACAATTTCAAAGAAAAACTTTAATTAAAGATTTTACACAAAATGGCCCAAAGTAGAATATAGGGAAAATGAGCACTGATGTGTTTGTAGCAAGAGAGGAATATTTTTCAGGCATTTATTTTCTTTCTTTTTTAACAAAATAAACAAAATCTGATGTGTGCATCTCTCTGTGAGTAATATGCTAGATTGATAGATTTTTGCAGATCGAAACCTTCCATTTGGTGATAAGGTATATAACCATACCTCTAAAATCTTCCCCATCATCCCCTTTTTCCCCCAGTCCCTGTTACAGCAGGGTGCTGTGAAGGGCAGGAAATCCAAGTGGACATCTCTGCTGGGTGTGCTGGCAGAGGGAAGGGGACGGGCAGACAGAGACTGCCACTGCCTGCTCTCAGACTGTCCTGGGGGAGACTGGACGCGGAGGGACTGAGGTCTTCCTTCTCCTGCCCCGGCCAGCTTCCCTCACGTGCACCTCCTCTGCTCTTGGAAGGGTGTTTTGGAGACCGTGGCTCTGACGCACGGTCCCTTCGGGGACGGGGAGCAGGGTGGTAAGCTTCCAAGCTGTCCTGTGTTGCAGGGTTTGCCTTGAAAGCACATCTGAGCTCTCGTCCTTTTGCCAGAGAGAGTGCCAGGTGTTATAGTGCGGGTTTTTCTTTACTAATTTATGCATTTTTGACACATTTTCACAAAAATGGAAGAAGGCAGCATGTTTTACCACTCTGTCCTCAACTTATTCCATGCAGCATATTTTTTAATGCTGCCATTAAATTTTTGCTATTTTTGCTTTCTTGGCAAATAATAACCCCAGATTTCCCATATGTTGTTTATTAGGGTGACTGTACGGCTCTAATGAGGGGCAGCAACCACGGGTTGGAACACTGATTTTGGTTCTGAGCCCCATGTCAAGGACGAGCAGCTTTTGTTCCCTGCAGAAGCAGCCCTGGGTCTGTGCCGGTATCCCCCCCGCGTGCCCCCCTGGACAGGGAAGTGGGAGTAGCACAGAGCCCCTCTGCCCTCCCCGTCCAGCCAGCTGCCTTCTCTGCAAAGCACAAGTCTTGTCCTAACCATAGTGCTGGGGCCTGTTTGTCTCAGGGACGCCCTTTCAGATTCATTCGACGTCAGAAAGGAGGTATTTGTTGTTGTAGGCAAAATTCAGGAGTTTGGGGTAGTGGGAAGGCGTGAAAGCCCCTGTCCAGGTCTCCTTCCCACCCAGAGCCACCAAGCCGTTCCATGACGGAGGTGGTACCTGACGAGCCCAGCTCCGTGGGACACACAGTTGCCTTGACGTGCAGGGATTGACAACGCTTGTGTGGGCAGAAAAATGAACTTTGACGATTCGTGGCAGGAAATCGTCTGGCGGGACGCTGCAGTCTGCGTAAGGGAGTGCCTGGAGGTTCCTCCTGTTGTGATGCCTGTGGAGGATGTGATTTCAGTGGATAGCCTTTGTGCTTCTGAAGTATAAGAATATATTTTAAATATTCATTGTCTTCCTTCTTCCCAAGGGATCCCCAAGTGCTTTACATGCATAAATGCTGCCGACACGCAGTCACTGCTGGGGTGGGGAGCAGCAGCCAGCTGGCGTGTGGCAGGGACAACAGAGCGCGTTATGCCAAAGACACCATGGCAAGGCCTGTGCTTGCTGAAAGTGCTGTGACAGCACCAGTACTCCAGAGAACAAACGGGAACGTTGCTTCTAGTGTCTCTGCTGAAAGATTCTGATAGCATAAACTGGTTGGTGCGTAGCTTACCTAACCTGTAAGGACAAACAGTCCTATCAAGCTGGCAGAAAAAGGTACCACGATGCCAGGCAGCACAGTTCCCAAACCTGTGCTTCACTCATTAAATAATACATTTCAGTTAAATGTGATTACAGGGAGAAATGGATCAAGATTGCTGCATTTCTTTCTCCATGAAAAGCTGAGAGTTGTGGTGGAAATATTTTGCCAGTCATGACAAGGGAAGAGAAACCCTAGCCTATCCTGGTGAAGTCTAATCCTTTCTTTCAGTCTGACTTTCCTTTGTTGTTTTATATCTATCACTATAGGAGCCTTCTTTTAATGAATAAAAACTGGTTTTCCTTCTTCATGCCTTTAGCCAGATAAAAAGCCTTACCCTCTCCCACCCTTTTGTGCCAAGCTGAGTTACCAAGGAGTAGTTACATCTGCCCGATTCATAGCTACTTACTTTGGGCAACCTTTTCGTACATCACTGCATGGTTATAGCCACAAATAGGCCTGTTCACTCTGCACAAATGCTCTGCAGTGGGAGTACCGGCCTGGGAATCTCGACTCTTTTGGTGAAAACAAACAAGATATGAAATCCTGGCTCCACTGAAGTACTGACTTCAGGATCAGGATTCACTCCAAGCACTCTCCTCCTCCTTACTCCTGGTAGCACTGCAGAGCATATGCGACTGAGCTGGATTTAATTCTGTCTCAGGCAGCTGCCTTCAAATGAGTGAGTAAGGAGCAGCAGCAGAATCCTTATTATTGCTGCTATTATGTGAGCCAGAAAGAACACAACCCGACTCAATTCCCCAACTGCATTTGCAGAAAGGGCAGTTAAAAAGAGTGATATTTTTAAACAAGGCTTTATTCTTGTAGGCTGAGCAATTCAACACAGCACAGAGTAAGCATGGAAGCCTGCAATACTACTTTTATTGTCAGTTTTCAGTTTGTAAGCTTGCTTTAAGGTCCAGGTTGCTGAGATTTTTAACAGACTTGGAGAAGACTGTTGCTAGAATGTTAATATATTTGTCAGTTTGTCCCATGTGTACATTTTCTTTCATCCCCTAAATCTTCTTGATTTTGGTTATTTTTGAAGTGAAGTGAAAAAAAGAATGCTTTGGTATATGCAGAGCAAATAATTCACTGATACTCTGGAGTTCACTGATACTTATGAAATGTGTACCTGCCTCCATCTTTGATATTTGGTTTCCAGCAAATCTCCAGGTTTCAGTCACTGAAGGAAGATCACCCTCTGCCTACTGTTTAAAATATATGAATCATATCTAAAATTCACTGCTTTGCCTGAAAGAGTTTAGAAGTTTACTAGTGCCATTTGAAGAGGAAATTGCCTTAGACAGTGAGTAAATGCAAAATACTAATTTCTCATGGAGTGTTATTGTAACATTTTCTACTGTGCCAGGGAAGGTTGTCCTGTATTATCAAAATAGGTATAAACCAGCATTTTGTATTAGATGTTAGCAAAGCTTTCGAGTGCTTGCATTTGTGTCAGCTGTGTCAGTATTGGTTTCTTGCTCATTGAAATCACCTGTGATTTGTAGATTGCAAAGAATGTAAGAATCATTATCAGGTGCTGCAGCTGCCTTGACTACAGCCCTGCAGGACGGGTACAGAGGCACATGCTGAGGCAAATTCTTGAGATCAACTGTTTTGAGCTGGAGGACTCAGAGTATGGAAAGTAAGTTAAGAAGCAGCCGTGATTTTTTTTGTGAGAGTAATGATAATAATAGATGGTGGGGGCTTTGTGATCTGAACGACAGTGGCTTGGGGCTGCTTGCAGCGGGCTCATTTGCTGGTTTATCTCCTGTATGCAAGTTGAAGCCTTCAGCTTTTCTCTGACTAAATGGGTGCAGGAGCATGCAAGGATAAATAGGTTGGTAATTCATTCCAAAGGGAGGAGTCCTGCCTCAGAATTCATCCTGATCTTCAGGATGGGGGTTAAGATACTAGAGAGACAATGTGGGACTCCCCTTGCCTGCAGTCTCACTGGGTGACATTGGGGGTGGATGTTCTTGGCCTCAGACCAGGGTTAAGGAGCCTGAACGGAGGTGCTGGTGCCTACTCCACTCTGAAAGCTGAATAGAAGAGATAGTGAGAACCCCAGAGCTCTTCCAGGGGAAGAGGGAGTGAAGAGAGGAAAGGGTTTCCTTACTCTGCTTATAAGAGGCATTAGGACAGCCTTTTGCTTGACCCCTTTGGTTTCTTTGGCTGACAATGGATATACAAAAGACATTTCTAAAATATTATTCAGCAGAACCAATGTATCAAGAGCACAGTGTGTGTGCAGGACTTGCCTACAGGAGCCAGGAACCCCTCCCTTTCACAGCTGATTTGCAATTGTTGGCTCCTGAATGAGAAAGCATCTCCCCTCCCCTCCTGCTGAGATCAGTGAGTGGAAGAAGCCGAGAGCCGTTGCCTCTCCTGGAAAAACGATCCTGATAACCAGGTGACTATGTGAAATCTTGCCTTTGAAACAGGCAACAGCTCTGATCAGCTGTTTCATGCTTCTGATGAATTCCTGCAGGTAGTTGGAATATGACTGGGTTTTTTGACCGTGGGGCAGAAGAACCCTGTTGTTTGAAATGAAATGGCACCACGGCACATCTTCGTATCCTGTGAGGCAGGAACAGGGAAATGTTGTATCATGGATACTGTGATCTGTTTCCTCTACCCTTAGTGTGGTTTTCATGTGACGTGATATGGTGAAATGGGAACCCAGAGGCTGCCTCTAATTAGGATGAAGCCAGAAAACAGGGAGTGGCTTGATTCAGTGACCCTGTCCCTTAGGCCTGGCCATTGGTTCTCCAGGAGCCTCAGAAGAAACACTTGACCTGTTAGGACTGTGGTTTGCACAGCTACGTAAGGGCAAAATACTTGTTTACCTCAGAGGTATGATGTGAACCCTGATAATGTTTGTATAGCGTTTGGAAAGTAGATCGCTCTGCTCTTCCATGGCAGAAAAATTGCTAAGTGTTAATGTTGGGAGCCCATATGTGCTTCAGATAGGGTGGGTCCAGTGCCCCTGCTAGTCTGTGCTGCTGGAAGCCAGAGCAGAGCCTCCTCTCTTGGAGCAGGGACGTGGGGCTGGGAAGTAGCCGGAGCTTTGGCTGCAGTAGGGGTTGTGGGAAGAAGGATAGCCCAAGCATCGTGAGGTGGGAGAGCACGTATCCAGTGAGCACGTGGAACGCTTCCTTTGTATCTTTGCCAGTGGGATGCTGTGAAATTGTGCTTAAAAGGCACGATGATGGAGATGTTGAAAGAGATCAAGTGATGGCAGTGCCCGTGAATCGGTGCCAATGACATGCAGGGAGATCAGCCACAAACTGCCTCAAACCACCATGAATCTGATGTTACATGCTCTGTTTCCAAAGAATGTTTGGTGTCTTATGATTTTGAATAACTTTCTGTGGATTTTGGAGTCTATGAAATCCATCAGGAAATACCTCTGGAGATACTATTTGCTAGATAGGGACCTAAAGGAGAATGAAGCAAATTAGGATGCTACTTTATTGCTTGAGGATTTTTGTTTGGATTTTTATTTGGATATTTTTTTTCATTGTGAACAACTTCCAAAACAATTTTTGTCAGTTCATATTGCCTGGCTACACTCTTTCACTTTGTATGTTTTTTCTCATTGGGATACTCTCCAGAATTAGATATCAACAAAACCAATTAAATAATTTGGTACAGGCAATTATAGAACAGAAGCAATACTCTTCTAAAGCAGGCAATCAAAAAACCAAAATGATGTTTTATTTGGCAATAAACCTTGTGTTTGGCATTGCAATCTGAAAGGTAATAAATCTATAAAAATGTTACTACAACTCCTAAGTGCTGAATAATAAAAAAGAACACAAATTTTAGTTTGGGGGGTTTGAAGCTCTAAAATGATAAAGTTTTATCAGAGAAACTTCTGAAGCTTAACAAATAAAAATAATGGTAACAAGTCACCTCTGTATGAAACAACAGAACATCAGAAATAATACAGAGATAAAACATAACATTTAGTTTATTTTCTTACTGATGGAATATCACACAAATTACTTTTCAAGAAGCTTGTTAAATCTGAGAAAGTTTAAATATACCTGAATTATACCTGAATTTCTTATTATGGATGAACGTTAAAGCAACTGAAAGTGTATTCTCTTTTCAAAATACAAGTTGCAAGGTAATTAATGTTAATAATATGTTTAAGGAAGGATGTTAATGTGTTGGTCAAAGGAATTAAGTGCTTGTCTTTTGAAAGTGTGTTTTAAATCCTGGGTCAAATTCACTTCTGTCCTGGTAATTTTGCAGTGATCCAGTTAAATCTCAAGGACAACATAAAATACATGAGTGTACTCTGCTCCTCTGTCTGCCCATTTATTAATGTACAAAAGCTTTATGTCCTGTGATCATCGTGCCCTAAAAGAATATTGTCCAAGTGAATGGCTTAGGTCATATTGACTGGGTCTATTTTGTCTGTCTCGCAGGTGGCTGGGGAGGCATGGGCAACCCAAGAAATGTGAATCTAAATGTCCTCTGCTATTTCAAGTGTACCCATGTCTCCCTCATGGGGAACCTTATCGAGGCACTTGAGAGCTCCAAAAGTCTGCACTGCTGACAGTAATGATAATGGCTGAGAAACTGGAAAAATCCAAAGCCAACAATAAAAAATTTAACCAAAATGGGTCTCCCACAGAATATTTAGGTTCTCCAAATCACCATCCATGAAATTCCCTGACAAAAATCAATAATCCCTGGGCTTCTTAGGTGTTATTTTAGCTTGTCAAGTGCGGATAAGCAGGCAGGTAACAGTCTTTTTAGACTGTTTAGATGTATCTACCCCCCTTTCCTCCCACTCGGCTCCCCTCCTCGGGCAAAAGATTGAAATGTCATATTCCAAACCCAGCAGCCTAGAATGTTGATGTCATCAGAAAGAAATTTTCTTCTATTTTTGAGGTCCCCAGTGAGATTTCTGCATATCTAAAGAGCCTCTGCTTCAAAGCTGTGTGTCCAGGGATGTTCTAGGGCATTGGATGTTCAGCTAGCTGCTAGGCCATGTTTCTTTGATATGATTGTCTGTCACATTTCTCTGGACAGTTTATCTTTCATAGCATGGACCTGTGGCTGTGACTTTTAGAGAAAATGCATTTTATATGATATGGCCTGGGCTTCTGCTGTCCTTCACATTTCTAGTTTTGAATTAGAGTATAATATAATCCACTTAAAATGCTTCTTTCTGCATTGATCTAGGAAAAAAAAAACACCCAACCCAATATTGTTCTTTGGACCAAGTTCTGCCACCACTTTTCTTCCTGCTGTCCCTTCACAGTGTGATCTCCTGAATTGATTTCTGCTTTTGGACTCTGCAGCTGTTTCCGATTCAAGCCAAAGCCTGCTGAATATTTGCCTTGGATTGATTAACAAATATTTTTTTCCCCTAATCCTGTTATGGTTGTTCTGGGACACAGTGTCGAGTCTCTCAATTAACTTTAATGGACTTTGGACCAGTCCTGTAAGTATTAAGAGGGCCTTTTCTGTCAAGATCCTGACATAAGGCACTGCCCATCATATCTTTTTGGGCTGGGGACACTTACTATGTAGTCAGGGGATAATACTCATTTTCAGAGATGTGGTTTGGATCCGCAGACTCTGCCAGAGAGCCCTGTTTGCGCTCATAGCATTTCTTTCAGATAGGCCAGCCCAGCTCTGGAGAGACAGAGCAATTGTATTACCTTACCAAAAGGATATTAAAAAATTTCTAAAAAAAAATCCCCAGAAGTCTAACAGTTCTGAAACCCGGTCTCTGCTAGGAAGAAGTAAACCCTTTTTGGATGGAACTCCCATCTAAAGATTTACTTGATTATGTGAAAAATATAACTCTCCTTAAGACCAGATCCTAGGACTTCAGCTTTTAGACTTTCACGGTTGGGCAGTCTTGATCATCTAGTCATAGAATCATTCAGGTTGGAAAAGACCCTTGGGATCATCGAGCCCAACCCTCAGCCCGACTCTATAAACTTCTCCCCTACCCCACATCCCCCAACAGCTCATCCAAACGACCCTTAAACACACCCAGGGATGGTGACTCCACCCCCTCCCTGGGCAGCCTATTCCACTGTCTGACCACTCTTTCTGGGAAAAAGTCCTAATGGTCAGGAGAGTTATTCAGGTTTCATACCAGAGCTACAGTCTCCTGTTTCGTGGGGAAAACCACCCATGAAATATATATATACCCATTTCCTTAACATCCCAATGATATCCTGAATTCATTGCAGCCAGGCAGTACAAACCTTCAGCGTTAGATAAATGACTGAAAACATCGAAACAAAAGCCATCTTACTTCTTCCTATATGCGATAACTGGATTTAATTTAAAAATCAGAGAAAGAAAAGGGATATGGCAGCAATTTTTAAATATTGAACTTAAAAGCTTTTTCTTAAAGTCACATGCTCAAGACGAAGCTGTCCCTAGGCACCTTTAATGTACTCATGTGGCAGTTATGCAGCAAATAACTCAAGGTTATTTTCTTTGGCAGTAATTTGAGAGCAAATCTTTGTGTAAAGAATGATTTCTTCTCCTTGAACAATGGGCCGGACTCATAAAAAGTATAATGAGTACATTTGTTTGTTTTTCAGTTTTAATAATTAGGAGGTATTCGTATGTGTGTAAAAATAAAAAGTAGGAAAATAATTAATAGTTGTACTTATAATTAGCATGTGTTGATACTTAGGAAACCAGAAGCCATTTTTATGCTTATTAAATGTGAGTTGTCAGCTTCAATTTTTTGAAAATTACTAGCTAAAAAAATAATTTCAGATGAAGTGTTGCTTAAGGAATATATACTGAAATTAAAAGTAAATCCAGACTTTAAAATGTAAAGAACAGTACTTAGCTTTCTTGTGCTTAGAATCACAGAACGGTTTGGGGTGGAAGGGACCCTTAAAGGCCATCGAGTCCCACCCCTGCAGTGAGCAGGGACACCTTCAACTCCATCAGGCTGCTCAGAGCCCGTCCAACCTGACCCTGAATGTTTCCAGGGATGGGGCATCTACCACCTCTCTGGGCAACCTGTGCCAGTGTTTCACCACCCTCACGATAAAAAACTTCTTCCTTGTATCTAGTCTGAATCTAATTTCAGGCCCTATTAAAAAGTCTGTCTCCATCTTTCTTATAAGATCTCTAAGCTTGTTTGTGTAATAGTCTTAGCAGCACTGAGATGTGTGTGCTAGCCTTAGAGCAAAGATCTTCCATTGTGCATCTGGATAGTCCAGCTATATTCATAGCACTGATCCAAGAATATTATGGCTGCACAGGACTGGATGCTTCAGCCTATCAGAGCCAAAACTAACGGTAAAGTGAATATAGTTGGGATCTGTGTGCTCTGTGTGTTTGCAAGACCAGCACCCCTTGAATGTAATGAACACATTTTCATTGTTTTCAACTGGTTTCAATCCAGTCCTTCCATCTTGGGTGCAGAGAGGAAACAGTGATCAAATTTAAGCAGGCATAGAACATAAGCAGGTACTGGAATGTGTTTTTCAGATGATAATCTATCAATTGGTTTAGGTTGTATAAACGGAGGCCACAGAAATAAATAGGGAAATCATTTCATGACAGGAAGGGCAAGGCAATCCAAAGGCTAACTTAAAATACCTGAGGCTTGTTGCCCTTTCTAGTAAGTGAAAAGATATTAGGATATTCAGAGAGCAAGCAGATGAGGACCATAATTTAGGATTTCTGAATCACCCTGTGGTAGTACTTGTTTTCCTCCTTCCCTCTGTAGAGAAGTGTGGAAGACACTGCTGTCGGTGTTTAAAGCTAGTCTTTGGGAATACATTCCTTGGTCAATAAATTTATGAAAGCAAACTAATCATTGTGATGATTAGGACCAGTAATTTGTTTTTTAAGGAATATTAACATAGATCAATCAAAAATGATGCTACATAATTTGTGTTCTCTTCATGTGCCCAGATGAGGGCAATAGCAAGTCTCCTATTGATTTTTATCCTAAAAACAGCCTTTGGCCCAATTTTAATGACCAACTCAATCTCTGTCGTTACATGTCCCGATTGTACCCTGCCCCTTCTGTAGAGGATGTGGCTAAGACGTGCAAGACGTGATGGTGATCCTTGCCCATTCATGGGGATCTTGTGTAAGAAGCTGGAGTATAAAGAACAGTGGGCAAAAGTGCAATTTTGAACCAGTAATTAGTTCTGTATTTCTATTTGTTTATTAAATGGGATTGACTTTCCAGCCTTGATATATGCAGATCCATAATAAACCATTTTGTTCAAAACAGCAGAAATTGCCCAAGAGTAACAGTAGAAAGTTCCTAGGGGAAGGAATGCAACTGTTTTCCTGTGACAGAAACCAGAGTACCCCATGGGCTGCTGAAAACTGTCACTAATGTAGGATAATGACTGAAGAGTGTTCCCGTTCTGTAGTAAGGCCATGGTAATTTGTGTATGTATGTGGTTTTTGTTGTAGGTTAGGGTTTTTTGGTAGATCAAAAACTGAGCTGTAAACAAGGGAGAATTTCAGACACTCCTAAAATGTGCCAAAGTATCATTCCTGATGCTGAGATTTACTATTAACCTGATCTTTCTTATGGCATCTTCGTAAAATAGAACTGTCAATCCCCAGATTATCCAATCACACAAATGTTTTTGAAGTATTTCTTTTATTTTTAATTTATACATGAGAAATTTGTTCAAAGTGGAGCCAAATCTATCCATTTTATTATATATGTTTCTACTGCTCTTCACATATGTCAGAGTACTGTCTGTATATCCATTCTGTATTTCCATATGTACAACTCACAGCTAACATAATCTTAATCCCTTTAAAAATTCCTTGAAAATAAATTCACAGATAATCCTCGCCCTCTAGTAAGAGGAGGCTCGAGGGGAAATAAGATGTGGGGGAATTGCTGGGGAAAAGAAGTGAAGTCCTTCATGAATTATGCATATACCCATGGCTTACATGGATCAGAACCAGGTGTGTGGTTTATTGTGATAACCAGGATCACCCCATGGCTTGGGCAGGTTTATAATTAAATTTTTAAAAACGGGAAACTGAGGCAAAAGGTGAGTTAATGACTTCCCAAGTTTATTAAGTAAATTTAATATCGTGATCAGGAATTCCTGTCTTTCAGAACCCCACAAAAGTGATGGAATTATGGTGATTTTAGCAGGTAAGCATTCCTTCACACTTTGCCATACAACCCAAAGAACAGGGAGGAAAACAGGGTACGTTCTAGTGCAGTTCGCTTTTCTTGTCCCAAATGGAATTTACCAAATGGCTAACCAGGTTCTCTTCTCTTTATCACCTAAATGGTCCCATAAATTGCAAATGGAATTTGCCGCCCCAGCCCCCCCATTTTGATGCAGGTGGTGGGTTATAAATGGGTGGTATTTGTCTATTTTCATAAGATCTTGGCTTCTACTATGAGGCTCTCCAAAAGGGTTAATGTCCCAAAGATGTCTGGAAGAAGTACCGAGCAGAAATAGGACTTTTATTTTCATACATTGTGAAAGTCAAAACCAGAACACCGCTTCACATCTGGTGCTCTCATTCCCAGGATGTTGGAAAACTGGGGGGGGGGAAGCCTCAATCATGATTCAAGGGATGGTGTGGATGCTTTAGAGCTTAATGCTAGCAGACAATCTGTCTAGCCTTGAAAGACGGGTTTAAGAGGTGACTACATCACATGGTGTAGTATATTCACTAGATAGATACATTCAAATGAAAAAATAAGGCCATCAATTCTTCTGTTATTAGTCCTTGGAACAAATTCATCAGGACTAACTAGGTACATTTTTGTCAGACATGCTTTAATCAAACTTTTTTTTAGAATTGTGTTTAGTGACTAATTATGGGGCTAAATGCAAAGGAATTTGAGAGAAACTTAGTTGTCTGTGGTACACAAGATGTTCTAATGGTACCATTTTAGCTTTAGGCTTCATGGATCCTCTTTATGCAACAGAATTTTAATTTCCTTTTTAAAAACTACATCTTCCTAGGTTTCATGATGAGGAAGATAAAGCATGAGCATGAATCACAGCAGTGTTTTCTGAAGGGGTTTGGAGATAAATCCCACAGTAACTTCTGATAAACTGGTCTTGCGTTCTCTAACTGTAGTTCTGAAGGGTGAAAGCTGCTCACTTTTTCCAAGCGTTTGGATACAATCTGAGGATGGCAAGTGTATGCAGTGTTAACAACTTCACTGCCGATCAGGGGAAATATCTAGAAAATAAACGCTTGCAATCCAAGATTAATTTCCAAGCTGTAGAAGTTAATACCGTGTGGAAATGAGTTCTAATTGCAAAGTGCAGTTCCCATTTAATCCAGATGAAGCTGCTGCAGATTTTCCAGCCTGCTATAAAATCCAGACAACTTGCTACAGAGTTTAGGTATGACTTATCGAAAGTTACATTGGAATTTGTTTAAGAATATCATAATGTTCTTATATTATTAGAAGATAAATGTCCTTGTGCGGATATATTAAAATTCATGTTCATGTAGTTGGCCAAGAAAATGGCACTGTATGTAGGATTTGAATGATATTATGCAGACAACTCAGATACTGTAGACAATCTTGGGCAGAGAAAAGAGACCAGATAAAAACATAGTGAGAAAGCAAAAAAATTTACTGCTTATTTGTTTTCACAATCTTTTACATATTGCATTTCTAAAGATTTCATAAATTTCCTATTTCTTCAGTTCACTACAGGTATGATCTAGAATAGCTGTGTTTTCTAAAAAATGGCTCTTTTTCTCTAGGCTGTGGATCCATTACTGTGTTAGAGACTCTAATGTGATAGATTATAAAGAATTTCTGAAGAATTCTGGCTTAAGTACAGACACACTTAAAGGAAAAAGCACGAAGTTCCAGGTATGTGCCCAGAAAAGGAGTGGAAACTTGGGTACCTTTCCTTTTTCCAATTATAATAATGGAAGTATTTCTGTTGGCCTCGGTGGGTCTGGTTTGCAATTTTGTAGGACACTGATAGCCTCTGATTCTCAGCAGATATAATTAGGGCAGGGAGGAAAAGAAAACCAGTTTCTTTGGCCTGGGAAATTCTACCAACTGTGTGTGAAAACTGTCTTTAAAATCAAAAGGTGACATGTTACATGGGCCAAAAAATAAAATCACAATTGCAAGCTCATAAATCCCAGATAAAGAATTTGTTGCTGCAACTTAGGAACCTCAGTTTTCACTCAGTATTCAATCATACTGAACTTCACAGGTAATCTTTGTTACAAAGAACTTACGCTCTAAGACAATGACAAAATGGTGAATTGGACAGGTTGGGGAGGTCAAGGTGACAGTAAGACTTTTTTTTTGTCAGCGTGACAGTAGTTTCAAACATAGCAGCAGCCTAACATTGGAGTGTTGGGAATGTCTTTGTGGCATCAAGTCAAAGAAGGATGTTTAAGAGGATTGATGGTCAGTAATTAAGCCAGTTTGGGAATGTGTGCGGGCAGGTCCTCTCAAATATAAGGGTCAGCATAAGAGTAGATACAAAATGTATTTGTTTGAAATTGCAAGAACCAGACAGTCCAAGGTGGCACAAGGTTGTTGCTGAGTGAAGGGTGATTGGCATGGAGGACGTGGGCCCTGGAGAGGCTTAAAATGAAGCCATTAGCTTGTGTTTGTTGTCTAGGGAAGGAAGAGTCATTGACAAGAGCAGGATACGGTTGCTTTCCTCAAAGACAGAAAAGTGTGTTTCAGTAACTCAGTTGTTGGACAAATGGAGGCAGTGAAGAGATTTAGTCCTGTACATGGATGAAAAAGGTTGTGATTGAGACAACATTATGCAGCAAAAATTGGCCAGATTTACCTGTAATGTGAATTTGAGGATCTATGATGTGAGTTTAAGAAGGTGCTCAAGTTAAGATGGCGAGAAAGGCCCTTCCAGTACATTTTAAAATAATGTAAATCTGTTTTCATATCTTGAAATGTAGTTTAGTGTCTTTAACAAGGTATTTTCTTCATCACACATGTACATATATGATATTTTGGCTGTAGGTTTTTTCATGAGTGTGAGACTAACTATGAATTATTTTTTCATTTATTTTTGTTTAAAAACAAGCATTTAAACTTAACTTTGCTGAAGAAAGACGGTGAAGGCTTACCTGTGTTTTGCAGGCTAAAGAACATTTGCTTGAAACATTGTCTCTTTCATTTCTACTACTCAGAATTTAGTACTTCATTAAGAGAATTATAGAAGAATTAAAAAAATCTATCCTGGTCTAGAAAAGAGAAGCCAGCAGTCCAGAAGTCTGAATTATGATTATCCTTTCCCTGACAAAAAGTCTTCCCTTGGGTGGTAGGAATTATTTTTGAACCAATTTTGAATAGATGGCCTGATGTTCCAAGTCCCTAAATACCAACGGTTCACATTGGTTTCAGTAGGATCAGAAGAAGCCAAATTCTTTTGAAATCATGAAATCAGAATATCCTGTATTTTAATACTTTTCCTTCTCACCATCTTACATGACTGTGGTGTGGCTATATAGAGGTTTGTAAGTTTGTGCAGTACTATTAAAGATTGTTTTGAAACCATTACTAGAAGCAAATATAACTACCAAAAATAGAGATTTTTTTTTTTCCCGTATGGTGTACTGAAATTATGGAAAAATAATCTTATTAATTAAGGCTCCTCCTCCTTCGAGTCCATGCTGTACTCACACAATGGTGTGTGATTAATTCTCTTAATTAACCCGTCTGGTTAATGGGGCCTGGGACACAACCTCCCCGCTCGTTTCACCACAGGATGCCTCAGACGTTGAGAGCCCTTGCTTGAGAGCTCTTCCTGCAGCCTTGCTGTGCTGACAGCGTCGTGAATCCACCTCTTGCCCTCTGATTCCCAGTTTCATCTCTTTCACCCACCCGCTTTGAGGAGTGGAGCCTTGTCCGTGTAAACTAGTTATAAAAAATTACCAGTCAACATTGGTCTAAAAACAGATTTTAAAATCATTCAGATAAATTTGGGTTAACCTCTCTGGTTAATTTCTGAGGTGCAAAACGGAGTGACATTTGTTTAATAAATATTAGCGTGCAATCAAAACTAAACTGAAATAGGGCAGTTCTAAACAGAGCTGAGAATTCGCACAAGTAATTTTCAAAAGTTTAAGTAATAGAAAGTATAGCTTTATTTAAAGAGGAAGGAAAAGCTGTGTTCAGCAGGCCACCGAGCGGGCAGAGGGAACAGTGGAGAGCATGCCCTAAGCACAGAGTAGTCTTTGGTATCCTCTTCCATACAGAACAGCATTTTGTTTCCTATGTAGCCCCACTGGAATAACCCTTGAAAGAGTTTGGTGCACGTACTTTTTGTGCATAACGTTCTCAGAATGCCTGTGCCCTGTCCATCACAGTGGTTGCTGCTGTGCTCTGAATCAAATATTACACATCCTTAGCAGAATTGTTGCCCAAAGACTGTCCACGCCAACAGCATCTTACGTAGAGCACTATACGAGAAACTGCCATCACAACATGAGCTGCCCAGGCCAGCTGAAATAAATATTCCATTTTGGTGGAATCATTGAGGAGGGCTGTTTGACTTACAGTAACTGGAAGCTCTTCAAAGGACTGTGGGAACCAAGATGGGACAGTGAGATGGGAGTATGTGAAGGAAAAGGAAAAGAAAAGAGCTTTTTCAAGGTTAATGGGCATGTTTATTATCAAAGGCCTGTAAGGATACTGTCTTCCATTTCCTGAAAATATATATTTGGTAGTGGATCATTCTGGAAACATACTGACAAAGAGAGGGAGTTAGTTTCTAGTAATACCTTCTGATATTAAATGTAATAAATTTACCTGTTATGTGTATTATGTTTTAAAAGAAATATGAAATGAAAAACTACTACAACAAATGAACAGATTAGTTTAATTTTAAACTACTGATCAAGTTTGAAATACAGGAAAGTTGTATTTCAAGTTTGGTTTAGTCTGTACATAAAGATTCACCCAGCTAACAAAAGCGGTCTTTAAGAGTTTTAGATGGCTTTATTTCTTTGAAGCTGACAAAGCTGCAGACTTTGCTAAGTCAGTTTTCCTTACAGCACTGATCTGCCAGAAAGTAAAAGAGAAGGAACAGAAGTGGAAAAAACTCTTTTCTACAGTCTCCATCAGCTGAGTGTGACAGAGTGCAGTCGGGAAAGCACCGAGAGGGCATTTAGAGAAAAGGTAAGGGAGTGCCATTCAGAGTACTTTGACAGGTAAAGAAGCTGAGCCAGGCATCACAGGAAAAGAAATTGCCGAGCTTTGGCGCCAGTTAATTATACCAACCTCTTTTTGAACAAATTCCATGCGCAGGGTTTCTTGTTTGCTTTTAAAGCCGGTCAGCAGAAGCAGCAGTTCTGTCTTATTTTGTGTGTTCCAGTCTTGCTTATTAGATTCACAGCATTAAAAAGGTATGTATCAGAACTTCGGATTCCTTAGGCTAAAACACCATGAGCGTGCATCGAAGCTTGATGGCTAAGGTGTTTCATAATGTGAATTGCTAGATCACTCTGTCAGATCAAAGTAAGTCATGACTCACAGTGAGTAATGACTAGTTATCATTGTCTGACAATTATTTCCTGACCTGCATGAAATAATTTATTAGCAGATAGGTGCTATTGCAGAAACACATTTTTAAATATGTGATGGCAAGCTTAGAATAGAGAGTGGAGCTGGCATAGACACGGCAACTGACCTCTCCACGTGTCCTTAGAAACCATCTTAACTGAAGGGGGTTGGGGAGCGTGGTGGTGGAACGTGACTCTGTTCCACCTGCTTTATGGGAAGGTGAAAAGAAACAAAATTTTCCAACGCTCACTCTTGTGCCTTCGCATGTCATGAAAATCCTGCCTCTCTAAGAAACGAGAAGCTGATACTGTGCGTCAAGACTGCCTATTCTAGACAAACTCAGTCACACAGACCTGTAACTGTGTTTTCCCTGCCTTGAAAAGACCAGAGAGGAGGGACAAACAAGGCTACAGGGACGTTCACCACCTTGACCCTTTTTCATCTTGTGTATCTTTGATACAGAGGTCAAGGCCTGGATTGGAAGCACAGTACATCTCACCTTGCAAGCCCTTACAGTCCTTGATGTTTATTTTGGGCTTTCTAAAGTCTCTCTATACGTTATCTTTACCCTGTGATTTCGGCAGTTTTGAATGAACAATAATCAGCTTAGAAGCAGATGGGGTACTTGTCAAAAAATGGCGGGGGGAGAAAAGCCTCAGGGATGCTTGCGGTATTCACCAACCCAATGTGAGCTAACATTTCAGAAAAACAAACCAGTCTTCCTATTGTTTCATGAGCCTTATCAAAATCTGCAGTAAGTCAACTTTCAGGCATTTTACAAGTCCCATAAGCAAAAACACATCCACATAGCTCCTTTGCAACAGCCCATGAATTAAAAAAATATCCAAAGAAATGTGCGATATGTTTATACAACAGCTATGTTAACTATTCCATGTCTTCTAACATTTTCCAGTGTTCATTGTGCTAACAATCCTTTTTAATAACGGGGACTTTGATACCAGGTTATGGCACGGATGGTTTTAAAGGTACGTTAAGACAGGTGTTATCAAGCAGGCTGATCCACCAAGTATTTTTAGTTCTGAATTTTGAGGCAGAGTTGTTATTTGAGAAACTTGTCTGACTTGTCATTTGAGAGTGTGTGATTGGGAATAGTGTTTTGTAGTGAGCTTATTAATTAAACATCTAACGGCCAGAGCATGCCAGGGTAACCTATTTGATCAGCTCACAAAGAGGAACATTTGGAAAGGTCTTGTAAAAAATGCATTATTGTTTTAAAAGCTCCATGAATTTGATTTTTCTGAGCAAAACACTATAAATTGTATTCATTACAGCCCTGTTCAGCCTATCAGGACATTGAAAAAGCCTTCAGAGCAATTGATGTCAGTAGGAGTGGATTTGTGTCTTTGGATTACTTTAAGTCAGTCATAAATGGCTTTATATTTCCTTTGCCAAATGAAACTTTTCCAGAGCTAATGAATAGGTAAGAATCATATTATTTTCTTAGGGGACATTTTTTAGCGCTGCTGCCTTATAACTTTATTATTGCTTTCTGTGACTACCATCATTAATTCATCTTACTTGTGCCTGTGTTGCAGTGTGTATGGCACAGTATGTAAAAGCTGATATAGCTGGGTATAAGACCAAGTTTTTTGCAGTAAGGCATATAGGTTTAATGGAGTAAAAGCTTTACATTACTGCTGTCTTACTTCTATTTGCTCACAAATTTGTATTTAATTTCCTAAAGGGAGCATTACTCTCTTGCATTCAAATGACTAGTGATGTGGGATGGTGTGAATTTGCTGGAAGAGCGGCTTCACGACTGTTAGCACCATATTTGCATGGTGACAGTGTGACTCTACAAGCTTCTCCTTTTTAAATATGTTGGTGTGGCAAGGAAAAGAAAGGAAGAAGTGTAACTAAAGTGAATGAATGATCTAATGTGAAAGCTCTCACTCTGCACTGCTCACTGTCAGTCACTGAAAAAGGGACACTTCTGTGCTGCGTAATAACGCAATTTCACACCTGGAAATCTGAATTTAAACTAAAATGAGGCAAACATCTTTTGAACTTAGGTTTTGACATTGTAAATATTCTTATTAAAACTGCTGTGAAGGTTGAGAAATCATGACAACTACCTCATTCAAGTCAATGTACTATTTTACTTTAACTGGGCATCTTTGTAGTATTATGACCAAAACTCAAATCGCCCTGTGGGCAGTATACTGTACAGAAGATTAATGGATAGAAAACATTTTCCAGCCCAGCCTCAAGGATCTCAGCAGACAAAGCTTAGGCCACAGGACATTTTCCAAAATATGATTTCCTGAACATGATCACTTCAGCATATGCTGACCAGCTTCCTAAACTCATATTTCCTTTCTAAAGTCAAAATGTCATAGAAATGTATGTTTTTGTGGCTTTTGGTTAAATCTAGACCAGGATCTCTCATGATTAATCTTTTGTACTCAGAAACCAAAAACTGTGAGAAGAAAACTGCCAGAAAATACTTTATACTTGTTGGCAACTGTGCCAAGGGCATATGGCCAGTCAAAGAGAAAGGAAGAACAACTTAACTCTTACGCAGCATTTTTACTCCAAAATGTTGCTTAAGCTTACAACAACAGGACAAGGCACCCAAGGCATAGTGTGAGGAGGTCAGTAACCAGATCATGCATTACTGCTTAATGATTCCACAATTTATAGTTTATCTGTTTACATTGTTGGCAGAGTAGAATCATCCATGTAAATAATCAGTTATTTTTTGTCTTTGTAGGCACTAGTTAGCTGCAAAGAGCTCAGTGCAGATATAGGTTTTACGGCAGCAGGTGCTGTATGAGAGTGTCATCTGCAGTAACCATATTGCTTTGTGCATTCAGCAGATAAATCTGATTTGCTCCTAGTCATTCACAGTGTGATATAACAATGATCAACTATTACTTTGTCAAAAAATTGCTATTACGGGTTTTTTTTTCAATTCATGACACTTGCTAGTTTAAATCTTAAAGTAAATCTTGCTCTTAAGAGCAGTTGCATAATGGAAAGATTTCTGCATGTATTCTTCCACTGGAGCTTTCTCCAGCATTTGAAAAATATAGCGACATTTTAATGACGCTGTAAACAGAAGTGTTCAAGCCTATGTATGCCATATCTCTTAGGTGATATTTCTCGGATAATGTAATCCAAAAGATCCACCAGGTGAATGGAATTACAGCAAAAGTTCCTCATAGTCATCTAATTCTAATAATGAAGTAACTTCATTGTAGTTGATAATAAATGTAGTAGTAATTGATCAGCAAGGGACATGATTTCAAGGGTTTTAAGATTCTGTTTAAATAATATGACATGAGATGTGCCAGGGAGCTGTTTATAAGAAATAATACATGACAGCATTTTATGGTTGTTTGAGGTATTTACATCTCATGGGCTCCTGATATAAAATTCAGGGCCCATTGAAGTTGATGCAATTTTGCCTTAGACTTCAGCTAGGATTTCATCCTTGACTGGTTTAGGACCAGATTACCCACGCACCTCTCTCTCAGTATATGTCCCCACTGCAGCAAGATCAAATACATCAGAGGCAGACCACTGAGGTGCACTTCATTCAAAGGACATCACTCATCTGAGTCTCGAATTCCCTGAATTTCATCACTTCTACTCTCAAAAATTCTTTCACTCAGAAGTAAAACATGGTGAGCTTGAGATTATATAAAGGGTTGCGTAAACTGAAGCAATTAATTTCACAGTATTTCAGCACTCCTATGTGAGAAATATTTTGGTTGTGTTTTGGAGCGTTGCTGTGGATTGTGTCCCTTCACAGGTTGAGGAGGGTGAGTGAAGGGTGTTCTTCTTGACAGCTGGGAGCAAATCATACATGACCAGTATGAAGGCTTTGCCAACGGAGGGCCTAACTCCTGTGACTCTTTTCTGGTGGCTGCTGGGATTTCTAATTGCTGACTTGTATTTGTGATATGAGGTAAATCATTGTGCTCAGTCGATCAGGACAATTAAAAAAGCTCGGACAGTTTTCAGCAGCAGAGATAGAACTTTTTGCGTTACCCTCAAGCTTCATTTCTTTAATTTATGATTTATATAAAAGTATCAGATGCTAAGGCACTGATGGTTAAAAATTTGTCAGTGGGTAGTGTTTTGTAAAGAATCACTACGAGATGATAGATCACATGGTTTTATCAGGTATCCATGTTGTTACAGCTCTAAACAGTCAATTTTTTGGAATTATACTCTTCTACTTGGACATAATCATAAGGATACTTCCAAAAATCCAGGCAGAATCTATTTTTATTCCTTTAATAAGTTAGCTGGCCTAGTATATAAAATACTGGATTACCACTCACAAAATGTGTGCATTTTTTCTGACCCTACAGCGGAATGATCTTCCTATGCCTCAGTTATTTCAACTGTGGCATCTAAACACTGTGTTTATTGCCCTTCTAGTGCAGCTTCAAATCTGAGGTCCAGTATTATAACTATAAAGAGGGATTGTTTTTCAATTAAAAAAAAAATATATGCCAAAGTCCTTCCTCAGTTTTTATTTCCACTGACTTAGCTTTGTCTAAATAGGGCTTTATTCAATTTGGTCCATGAAACAATGCTGGGGAGTTCCTCCTCCTCCACTGCAAGCGCCTGATTCATCCCCTTCCATGATAAAACCTGCAGGAGAAAAGTGCTGTGTTGGGCAGCCACGGGCAGCACTGAAAGAGCTCCACCATCCATTACCCATCTGGAGAAGGGGGGGAAACCGCTGCACCTTGTAGGCTGATCAGTGGCACCACCCATCATAGCTGGTAATGCCAGACCCTCACACGTCCGCATTAGTATTTCTTCAGCTCCCAGGATTTTGGCAATTGTCGCTGCCGGCGTCTGAGAGGCGACTGTAGGGCTTCTGAGCACGGAGGTGGAAGTGGAGAGGTCTGTTGTGCTGATTGACGCAGCTTTGGCTGGTTGCTCATTTTCAGTGCAGAATTGCTCTCTACAGTGCGATTTGAGTGATTTAGTAGACCATAGACATTTGAGTGTGAAGGGATCTCAGTTGGGGGCTCAAAATAACAGTTGTTATCTTGGCCTTAATTTTAAAGATCATCTGTTATTTCATACTGTTTGTTTCATATTCATTTATCCAAGACAATAATCAGATATGAAATATCTATCCTTCCCACAGCTTTTTTTAATAACCCATCCTTCAGTAGCATTGTTGGCAAAGCCCCTCCCCGCAGGGAATGAAATGGCTCCCCCGGTGAAATCCGAATGCCAGCACTGCCTCTGCCTTCACTTACTTTGAGTCTTTGGTGCCTGGCCCTTCCCAGTCCCTCTTCTGGGCTCTGGTGCAATCGTGCTGCTTGTGCAGTGGGAGATGCTCAGCCCTGGAGCCACGGAGCCGTGGCACGTGTGTGCTACTTGCGGTCAGGACCACAGTGAAAAGTCAGGTTCCCTCCCCACCCGTTAAATAAAATACCCCGTGCTGTCAGGTTGCAGTTGACCAATGCCCGAATGCTGTGATCCTTGTAACTTTTGGGTTTTAGCTTTGTTGGCTGAGCTTGAGAAACTGCCAGGTAGTCAAAAAAAAATGGAGGTTTTTTTGGAAAATATCCAGGAAGTCTTGCATACCTCTGGCTGCATTTGGTAATTTTTTAGCTTTGTCCTATGCATCCTGGATTAGCAACTGCTTTAAACACCATCTGCCACCATTTTAAGGAGCATTAGGAGTTTTAAAAGCTTTTCTGTGATGACTAGAGTAGCGAGTCAGCACGTTTCTGATAATACGTGAGGGATGTAATTGCCTACAAAGGACCATCTGAAGTAGGAGTGCGTTTAGCCGTGCTCATTGGAGCTTTCTGCAGCACCATTGAAACCGAATAGGAGATATGGCAATGGTCTGGGGGGTCATGGGATCAGCTCCTTATTGACTTCAAAGTGATTATTTATGGAATATGATACTAGTTAACTTCCCAGAATTTTAAACATAGTTTGACACTTGCAGTACTCTCGAAGTTTTCAAATTTGGATACAGTGAGCATCATAACATTTAAAAAACCCAACATGCTATTCCCCTTAGTTAGTCTCTCTACTGTTACGTGTAAATAATGAGAAGGGATGCATTAAATACTATCTCATTCTAGACATCTGTAATGTGAATGTCTACGCCTGAACTGCTCCTCCTAGACTCCATTTTATAGTCACTGGAGAGAAACAACGGGCAGGATTCATCTAACCAGTTTTAGATGTCTACTTTGGGGTGAGATGAATCCTGTCCTGAAAGTGCCTGTTTCTCCCCAATGACTATAAAGGGAACTTGGAGTGACTCGCTCAGGTGCAGGCATGTACATTTGGCTTGATGAATTCTCACTTGGGGTCTAGTTCTTCCACCGTTAGACGTTTGGAATTGAGAAAGTAAGTTGGCTCAGTTTACATATTCAGTAACAAAGAAAAGCTATGCAAGCTTACTCTAATTATGAATGTTGCACACATTGGTATTATAATGGTGATGTGATGGTCTAATTCAAAATTCTTCTTGGAATGTAGAGGTTTTTAAAAGAAAATCTTTAAAACCTGTTTTCTTTTTTAAAAATCAGATTTGGACTGAAAGCCACACATAAAACTGCTCAGCAACAATTTTTAGAAAAAGCTCCAGGATCCTGGGAGCACCTTTGAAAATAGGCAGACAATTCCTATCAGGGAAAAAGATAAGTAGGAAGTTCCTTTTTTATGTGTGCAACCTGTCATATACATATTTATTGAAAATGGGAAGTGTATCCACTCAGTGGTCACCCTTGATTAAATTAAGTTAAAAAATCTTTTGGCAATTCTTTCTCTAAGCACACTCTCATTTAAATCCTCTCAACCCCTGTGTCTTAATGAGGTGATTTACTCTTCCTGCTCCGAGAAGAACCTAGTGAGCAAAAAAGGGTGAGACACGAAAGCATTGCAAAAGTGTCTTTTTTCCTCTTGCAGAGTAAATCCAGCTAGAGGAGATGAAGCTTTCTCCAGTGACACTGCTCTTCAGAAGCTGCACAGACACATCCACGATGCTTATCCCTCTTTTAAAGCAGGCATTCCTTACGCTTGATGAAGTAAGAGCAATTATTTTTGGGTGTCGCGTTGGTTAATTACTCTTACAGCTAAACATTTGTGTCTCATATCTGCTTCAAAGTAATCTGGTGGTTGCCAGTCTTTGTTTTCTGTTACAGTGGCACGCAGGGTCTGTTTTTCAAGTTTCTTTAACGTAGATATGTGCAACTGGGGACTAAATAATCTGTAACAACCTCTCTGATAAACAAAAATTATTTACCTCTTACAATTTCACTGGAAGTCACATTGGCCAGTTCTTTAATCATCTCTGTGGCTGCCTTTGAACCCATGCTAGTTTTTCTGTGTATTTCATGAAATGTTATGACAGAAATGAGAATTGGTGCTTTCAGAGAAGTTGCCCTGGTACCAGAAAAATAAATAACGTAACTTCTCAGATACTGCTAAGTGTTCCCCTGTTCCTGCATCCAAGGATCGCCTGAGTCCCTTGTGCCTAAACATCATACTGCCAATTTATTTATGCTTTGATTATATATTATGACCTGCAAACCTTTAAGAGTAACTGCTCCTTATAATTAAGATTCCTCTTCTATTTTGGCATGTTTTCTCCATTTCTCATTGTAGGGCTTTATTATGAAGCTTAGTCTTTGCTTGTGCTTTTTCTTCCCACACATGCTGTGTCAGTGGTTTGTTCTCTTCATCATTTTACTATTCCATTTGTCTTTCAGTTATCTATGGCCATCTGACGTTTTCAAGTTTTGGGTTTCTCTTTCAGGTTATTTGTACGTGTGTGTACACGTATATATACATACATATATATATAAATATGTATATATAGAGAGAGGGTGAGCTGTGTTTACTCTTTTTGTATGCACTCACACACATAGAAACACACGAATATGTACCTGTGGGTATAAAAAGGATGTATAGCACAGGGCTAAAGACTTGCAAGACCATGTTAGAAACACACCTACTTGATAATGGGTTATTATCTACAATTCCATTTGAAGGTTTCTGTTATCTGGTTCTGTTATCTATCCCAGTTGTTTGGTATCTGCCGTTTGCATCCACAGCGTTCTCATTTCTCAGTCAAAATGCCGTGCCGTGGGGTGCAGTAAGACATACCGTTGCCTTGGGCAGCACACTGCCCAGGACAGCAGCACAGGCAGGGCCCCGATGCCTGTTTTGCCTCTGCCAGAGTCCTGGACAGCCCTCTTAGCTGCTACTTCCAAGAGAGGGATCCAGATGTGTTGATTTGCAGCTGTTGACATCCCTACGTTGACTTGTACTGTTGGTTATCTCAGTGTTGGGCGTTATATCCTGATTATGCAGAGTTCCTCTCCAAACCTGGCTCTGTGTTCCTCTCCCCACTCTTCCTCCTGCTCAGGGCTGTCTCTGGGCCCAACTGGATCACCTCCTCTTGTTGCCTACCACAATCTATCGAGTATGGTAGCTCCCAGAAAAGCTGGTTTCCTTATTGGTAAAATGAAATGCAATACCTACTGGCTTTGACGCTTACTGAAGAAGGAATGCTGTGAAAAACGTTCAGTCTCATGTGATCAACACCAGCAAAGACTTCTTGGATGTCATATTTCCTTTTCACACTAAGATCTGCACAGCAACGTTTAACAAGTACTATTCTCCTGTTGAGCTGCTGTACAGGATAGTTCAACAGAGCAGTGATCTCACCAGTGAACTCATTATTGATGTCTAAACGTGTGAATTTGTAACATTCCTAAATATTTATGTAGCTGTGTGAGTGGGTTTTCAGCTATTGTGAAAAACCCATATAAACCATAGAAAGACATCTCCTCGTGTCTTGGAGTTAATAAAAGTAAGTTTCTTGCTCTTTTTTTTTTTTTTTTAGGAGATAGAAATAGATTTGAACTTGACTGTCTTCTGTTCCAGGACTCAAACACATTCTGTTCTTATCTAAAAGGTTTTAATAGGTTCATGCAGCATGTTTCTGATTCTTCATCACATCACTGCCCAGCCCACAAGCGACTGCCTGTGCCCTTTTTCTTCCAACTGATGTTTTTTCTCAGTTATTCCTGACATGTTGGATTGGTTATTCTTGACCATGCTATTGGTCTCTACCTGCTAATCCATATTCTGAAAACAAAATCCCAACCTGGTAGCAGTGCTTTCTAATGTGCAAGCTAGAAATATAATGTTCCCTGTAACTATACTACAAATTTGACTTTAAAATATTCAATCAGATTGATGATTTATAAAAGCATGAGTGAAGGACCCTTTGATGTTCTTTTGTGAGTCTTGCAATATTTTGTGATTTACTTTAAAACTCAGATCCTAGAAAAAAAAATAGTTATACAAGTGGCTCCACACCAAAGAATTATTAATAAAACAACTTCTCTAGCCTCCTGGAATGTTTTCAGAAAGTTTCTCCATATATTCTGAAACACAGAAACAAAAATCCATTAAAAATAATTTGAATGGGCAATATTCAGTATAAATTATTTAAGTGGTTTTTTTAATTAAAAAAATTTATTATCTATATGTTATTTTTATACATTCCGTTACATGGAGTGCACTGTTTATAGTTCTCGATCACATGTGGTGTCCCCGTCACCAACAGCACTGGCATTTGTGTCATCTGAATATGTGACGACATATTTTTGTTATGACTTTCAGAGTCACATGGTGGCGTCTCCTGCAAATTTAGAAATTTACAATTGCAGTATCAAGTTGTAACCTTTCACCTGCATTATTTAATCGCTTTTATTTTAGTCTCTTTTAAAAGGAGATTGTTCACCTCAGGGCAAGAAATTAGAGTAGTATTGGAAAGTCTGCTAACTCGAGTTCTTAACTGCATCAGATTCATGAAAGAACCTAAACTGTTTTTTCTTCTGTGCTGAAACGTGGTGTCAGGTAAACTTTAGGGTGTTCCCAGCATTATAAAATGTTTAAAGGAACATAGTTAGTGGTTTTAATATTATATCTTAATACTAAAGAACATGAATACCTATTTAACATTACACTCTGAAGGAGACCAATTGGTTGTGATTGACATTTAAATTAAAGATAAGCATTAATATGTACAGGATAAGACTACACCTTAATCTGAGATAGAGCATTTTGGGAAAGAAGGGAGGTGTCACAAATGTGTACAGCCAGGAATACACATCCCCATGGTCCCCGTGCACACAGGAGGAGTTACAGACAAGATGCATCTCTTTTGATGAAGGGGTAAAATCAGTGTGATAGACAAAGTTAATGAGAATCAGAACTGTGTAGTAATTATTATAAACTCCTATAGTACAAACAGAGTGCTATCAAGTATTTGTAAAAAGTTTGCGTTTGCAGTTAGCCTTCTGTCAGGCAGATAACTTGTGTGTGACGCTGGCAGCGCTGACCCTGCCGTTGCATATTTCACTCCAGTCTTCATCTGACTTTTTCTAGACTTTGAGTTGCCTTTTTGTGTCAGTTCTGGAATATGAGCTTTTGATAAGAATTGTCTATCCTCACCAGCTCTGCGGCCCTCACAACGTACAGAACTACGTTAAAGTGCCTTTCTGTCGGTTTTGATGGAATGTCATGATATGTATGTCCCGTACGCTGGATTGTGTGATCATCCCCTTAGTGGACAAGCTGGATTTTTTTTATTACTTTGATTTGCTACCTATTGCAGTTCTTAAATTGTAGACTGTGTATTTCTGAATTGAATGAGCAGATAATAGACTGAAAAAATTAAAGCTCTCAGTCTGGTTGACACAAGCAAAAGGAGCACTGGGCATATCTTTGGAAGTATGATTGGCATTTTTTATTAGATGGTTTTATATAGATGATATATCACAATTTATTTCTAATATAATTACATAAAAACTGTTCTTTTTATTCAGCAGTATTTCATCTATATACACATATATACAACCACAAAAAGAAAGAATTCACCTAGCAATTTATAGGATAAGAAATCAGTTTCATACATTGCAGTAGATAATAATAACGCCTACAGCATTCAGGCCATGATTCAGTAAGGCACTTTACTACATGATTTTAATTCATTTACTGAACTGGAGCATTACTGAATGAAATTGTTAACAAAGGCAGAGGTATTGGAAATACTTGGAAAGATAGGCTGAAGAAAGAATTATTGAATCCCCAGCACCTGGAGGCTCCCATAGTGAAAGAAATACATGTAAGAATGGTTTATATTTATACATAACATTATGATTTTTTTGTTGGAACAGACCAGTACATCCCCAGTCACATCACTGATGCTGGACTGACTTAGATAATGATCTGGGCAATAAAATTAAACTCTTTTGAATAAATAAAATTGAACTTGCAAGGTGGCCAAATAAGCAAATGCAGTCTGCTTAATAAATTGTGATGTGGTATATCTTAACTCTCCCATATTATCTAAGGTTTGAACAAAATGTAATTTATTTTTATCATAACAGATATTTCATCTTCACGGGTAAGACCTAGTCATTCTGCACAATTGTTTCTTGTGAAGTGCAAGCTATCTTTGTAGCTTCAGTACCAGATTCCCTAACTTATTTACTGGGGGAGGTAGGTATATTATCAGGTTTTGCTTCCATATGATTTAATGCAGTGACAACAGTCTCTAAAGAAAATTCAAATACCAGATAGTAGTTTCACAAGACCATTATCTTTTGATTGCCAAACTTTAAAGTATTTCCCAGACCAACTGATGAAGTAAATAATTGCTCATCCTCTATATTATTACTGCCACCCTGGATCTCTGTGGGGGACTAAAGGGAAACAGAATTTTCTTAGGGTGAATTTTATGAACAGAAAGATATTTGTCTAGTACTTAGCCAGGAAAACTGAATCGCTGAAGGAACTATTTACTCCTAATTTTTTTGTTATTGTTCCAAAGCCTTTATTCCACTCTTTTTTTCTTCCCCCCTACCCCCCCATTATATTTCCTAGGGCTTCTTTAGAGAAAAGAAACAATTAAAAAATAAAGCAAAAGTTCAGGAACAAATGTAAAACTATAAAATGCAATAGACAGTCGTAGAAGAGTTGGTACAAACCCGTATTTAAAACTCTCCTACATAAATTATGGATATTACTTGTCATGGGAACAGAGAGAAAAACTATGCCTTAAGTGTAGCAAAATAAGAGTATTCTGATTCTGTCGCTTGAAGACATCCCTTGCCTCTTACCTTACAGTCCAGGTGAGTATTCACTGGCATGACAATGTGACTGGGCATCAGGCCCTGGATAAAGACTCTCCCTGAGAGCTGATTCACCCTCAGTAGCCAGGTCAAGAATGCCAGTAGACCCAGCCCAGCAACACAGCTGATTTAAAGGATGCAGAAAAAGATGCAAAGGAAGCCTGAGAAAAGAAAGAGAAGATCCAGCAGCAGTAGGTCTCAAATGCTTTGGATTAACGCACCACTGTCAACAGTCAGAATTTCTCAAGATTCACCATGTACTTATAATTTCGTCTTTAACTGAAATATCTGTAATGACCCAAGTGTTTGCATTTACTCTGGCCTTACGGACCGTCATGGCCATGGACAACATCTGGAAACTGCAGCCCTAGAAAAATCTGTGCTCAAACAGAAAATGTTTAGTTGAGTTTTTGGTGGTTGTTCTGAAGATAATCATGAAGAAAATCTGCCACAGATGAGTGAGCACTGATAAATTTAGGCTCACGTGCTGTCTGTGAATATGCTGAGAGCTCTATTAGGGTCTAATAACAGGCATCGCTTGATGGAATTTTGCGTGGACTCAAGGCAATGGTTGGGGTACGTGGTAACAGCAACTTAGACTCAACTGAGTCAAGTTCACTCAGATCCAACGACTATTCGGTCAGATGCAACTTTGTGTGGCTGTTGATTCCAGAGCAGCTAAGGAATGAAATGCCGCTGATAAACTACCTGAATGTGAGCTGCTCTGTGCAAAGCAAGTTTGCATTTCCATTTGCTTGTGGCACAGTTTACCAGCAACCTAAATAATCTACCCCAAGGTAATGGAAAGGTCACTGTAGTTTCATTCCCATAGCTTTAGTCTTCCATCCAGTGAATATTCCAGTTGTATGTTCACTGGGAACTGGAGTATATGCAGGCTACTGAAACAGCTACAGAGCTCTCCATTACTGTAGGTCAGGATTATCTAGCAGTGCCGAATGGCCTGTTGGCATCAGCATTGCTTTAGTAAATGTTTGCATCTTTTTATTTCTTTTTTTTTTTTGTCTCAGAAACAAAATGGAAAGAACACAAGAAATGACCTTCGTCGTGTTTTACATAACTTGGTATTTCAGCTGAAAGATAAAGACTCCCAGGAGATAATTGAGATAATTGATCCAGAACAGACTGGATACCTTGACTACCATGAATTTTTAGACTTGTTTGAAGAAAAAGAATCAGTAATAAGTGTTTACTTTTAGTTCTCTAGTCATAACCTCTTTTATAACGGCTGTGGCAAAATGCTGGATTGTGTTTTGGTAAAATTTTATGCTCTGCATACAGTGTTTATCTTAGTTAGTATGTTTGCATTCATTCCAGCAATGGAATGATCATAATCAGTACTTCCAGACTGTTTTTTTCTGAAGCATCAATTGGAAAGCTGTCTCATGGTTACTGGAGGTTTTTGAAAACTCCATCAGAATCCCTAGCTCATGCATGTGTGTACAGCAGCGGAGGAGCAGTAGTAGTAGTACTTCTTCACTTTCACTTGTCAGATCTTTTTGCTGATATTTTGCTGTTTCTTGTTTTATCTACTATTCTCTATAATATACACTGGTTCAAAATACATGCTATGTACTACACAGACGTTGCATATTTTCCTGGGTACAGGTTTGACACCTCCTGAATTTGCAGTCGTTTTATAACGTTTTCCTTTAGAACCATTCACCGAAAGTACAGAGGTTATATGCTGAAACCCACAGTCAATACTTCTGTGCACTATGTCTGTTCCCTTCAACAGAAATAAGTCACTATTTTTTTGCTTACTGAATTATTCTAAGAAATATCCTAAACTGCAGTTTGCAAATCTACTTCCTAATATTAAGAAGCTGTTAATAATTTTCAATACCCATTCTCTTTTAGGTTTGCATTAATATGTCAACTGACTTAACTCCATATTTAGCTTTCTCTGGGGTAGTCTGGACAGTGGTTTTGAGAGGTGTCAAAGGAGCACAGTAGCGTCAAGATAGGTACAAGAAGCACAAAAAGAAGGTCCCATTGAAGGGCCCTGAATGGTGTGCATTGCTTTGAAACGCTTTGATGTTAGGAGCTGAAACAGGCTGCCTTTCCACTCCGATGGCTCCAACAATAGCAACATTTGATGCAGCAGCTCAAGTCCCTTCCAGCTGGTTTTGAGTAGAATAATGGTCTGGCTGAAATTCTGGGGCAAACTTTTTAGTAGCTGTAAAACTAGCATGCTGGGGAAAATGCAAATGCTGACAGTGCCTACATGCGCAACCGATGCGCACACTACGTGGGATTTACCAACTAAGCTGGATAGACTCAAATTAGAGATGTACACAGACAACTACCCATTTTTTGTCATTTAAAATAAGCATTCCAAATGAAGTACATGCCAGCATGAGGGCAGGCAGGTGAAGGAAATGTTAAACATCATAGAACATTGTCACCTTGGGATGAAATGCCACCAGGGGTATCGCAGTAGCCACGCGTGACCCTGGCAGCTGTGGTTTCACACTCGGAGAGTGATTCTGCCCAGAGGAGTAGGTCTGTTCTGCACTCTGGGGCTGGGTTTGAACCCAGCTCTTGGTGAAGAGCAGCTGCAAGGAAGCCTGAGTGTTTGAGAATCTTTTGTTTTGTGTCCTGAGTAGTGATGCCAGCTGCATCAATATGGCTCATCCTGTAGAAAAGGCAGATTACAGGATGTACAAATAAAAGAGGACAACTTTTTCAAGAAATCTTAGTTTTTATCATTCCTCTAGGAAATAATTTGGTCAGAGGAATCTTAAAAGCAGCAATGGGCAGAACCAGAACCTGGAACCAGTCTAGGTCCCCAGCCAGCTAAGACAAGCCAAGGGCCATCTCACCCTCCTTCCTTTCACCTGAAATTTTGCATAGTACAGTGTGTGGTCAGATCTGCAATTATGCTGAGATTTTTTGTCAAAATGTGATTCTGGTTTTGTTTCTTCTCAGAACTTTCTGTTTTTAATGTACTCAATTTGGAAGTGAAAAACACTTTTATTCTAACTGCTAGTGCTACAGACAGATCGTAAAGCAGGTTCAGTAAGCCAGATTTTGTCATTATTTTCCCATGTGCAAGCCCATTTTCTTCAAACTATGCCATAAGTTGAGTGCCACTTGCAATTCGTTCAGTCCTAGTGGATTTTGGTTTACAGGACTGAGGGGAGAACAGACAGCAAAAGCTCGGTGGTGTTGTCACTCAGTAGGCACGTCTCTTCGGACACCTAAAGAAGCAGACCTGTGAAGTGAGAGATACGCTTTCTTGTAGTCCCTTTTCAGTCAGTTTTCAGAACAAACATTTTCAAGGGTAAATTTTGGACCTGATGTTGCATCGTGTTTTGAAATTAGTACACTAAAATTGTTTTAGTTGAACATAACTTTGTTTTAAATTAGATGGTTTGTGAATAGCTTAATGGAACAAACCAGATAAAGAAGCCTGCTCTTCATGTTTTAGCTTGTAATACTGTAACTGATAACACAGTTGATTTTCAGTATGAGTTGGTCTTCCAACAACAGATTTGTCATTTTAGGACATTTTTTCATGTGGTAACGCTATCATAGTTTAACCTCAGGGACACTTTTTTTTAAATTTCCTGCATTGCTAATTAATTCAGTTGTTAGGTGGAGGAGATCCTTTCAGATAAAATCGCAGAAAATTGAAAATATTTTCATAAGGTTTTGCAGTCCTGTGATCCTAAGGGTACTGGCACTGTTACTAAAAGTCATCTAAGAAAAGTCCTACAGCTGTGTTGTCCGTCTTTGTCAGATCAACAGTTTATGAAGTAAGTTGATGATGTGTGAGTTGTAACAGATTTAATGTAATTTTTTTTCTTACCATATCTTTCTTCGTGTCTTTTCATATGACAGCTATAGCTGGAGGCATTAAGTATTTTGTATTCCCTTAACCCTAATGAAAAGTTCGGTGGAAGAGATGTCCCATTCCTCATGGGATCGGCTTGTAAATCCCTTATTTATTTTCATAACAATTCCATGTTGGAAACTCTTCTGAGTTTGACATTATTTCAGCATTTCAAAGGTAAGACAATCCTTTTTGACAAAGGAACAACTGATGTGCTGGAAATCCAAGACATTATCGGACATTATTTAGTATTTCCAAACACAGTGTAATGCAAAATTAATTAAATTAATGTTATGTCTTCCCTCAGTAGACTATTGTTGTAAAGAATGAGGAATTGAAATTTAATATTGTCAACATGAAATCTCATTTTCAATACAAGCAGGCTCCTGAAAGTGGGGAGTCAAAAGACCTACAAGCATGGGGAGCATGGGGTCAAAATATCTACGTCCAAAGAAGAGGGAATTGTATGAGGCATTTTATTGCAGTAACATTTCAGTCAGGTTATAATCGGGTCTAATCTACTCTCTCAGGAGCTCTAGTTTTCTCTGCTTACAGCCAGTGACTTTCAGAAAGATGTGGAATTCTTTCCTACCTTTGAAAACATAATAGGAAAATCAAAGAAATCAGTTCCAGTCTGACCCTTACAACCCAGTGTCCTGCTGATCATTGTGTGTGAGGAGCAAACACAACAGCATCAATAGGAAATGGCTTTTGGAAAATAATCTTTGATCCTGAAATATGAATGAGCATGAGCGTGATCAGTAAAACCAATTCTACTGTATGCATTTTCCTTTCTATAAATGTCTTAGAGAAAACTTTGGGTGCTATGCATTCGGTTCATAAAAGTCATGTTCCCAGAACAGTGTGCTATAACTATATGCTTTCATCATCTGTCAGTTTTATAGCTCTGTGTTGTGTAGTATATAATTAGTGGTCATTGATCATGAACAAGTAATTATCCTTTGAATTACCTGGGACTCAGCAGTTATACAATTTTCTGAATAATGTTTCTACCATTATTTGTGTCAATGAGAGAGATTTGTACTATAAGAAATGTCAGGAATTACAGCTACTTTGAATTGGAAAGTGGTCTTTACTTGAAATTCTAAACATTCCCTATAAGAAAATAATATAGAGTAAGGGAATGGGAGGCAAACTGTTAAGGTTTAATTCATTCACCATTGTGGTCAATGGCTGTTTTGCTTTTGTTTTAAAAGGATGCAAGATGAGCCTTGTGAGACCAGCCTAGCAAAATGCTGAACACTGAGGTTGTGTTCTAGCAAGGCCCAGGAAGAAGCAGGTACAATGCTTTTAGGGGTTCTGTTACGGTGAACATTGAGCACATTCGCATATTTGCATTACTGAACTGTGGCACTCTTGAAAAGTGAGGTATCTGTGATTAGCAAAGCGAGGTGTGCAACACCATAAATGGGATGAGTTTGGATTCTTTTTATAGGAATAGCATCTGAAACACATCTAAAAGAGAAGGTTTGGATTCCATTGTCGAGACATTCAGGGACATGCAGTCTTGCACTGGCCATGTTCAGTCCATGAAAACAGGGTGTCATTCACCCCATATTATTAGTTCTTCTCTAGTAAACGTTTCTAAAGGCACCTGTTCTTAGCAGCATCATTCATCAGGTTGATGTTCTAGAGTTGATGACTGCACTGGAGAAGAAATATAATTCTTCTAAAAAGATGAAGAGAGAAATTGTACTCAGCAATGCAATAGATGGCCTACTCGATTGGAGAAGTATTTGACTTTAGGATAAATGAGTAACAGTATAGCTAATGAGTTAAAATGGCTCATCCGCAGGTGAGGAGATATTTTGAAAAATTCCCTTTGTTTTAATCTACTGTTCGAGTTGTCATTCTATGATTTAGCCTGATCCCTTAAAAATACGTTCTGACTCGCATCTTTTTACCAATCTATGTTTCTTTGTTTCAAATGTGTCATTAATCTTTATGTTAAATCTTATTTAAGACTATCCTAGGAAAATGTTGTGGATTATGCAGAGAAACAGTGGATGGCACTGTTCATTCGCTGCTCTAAAGTGGTAAGAAATGCCAGGTTTTAAAAGGCTGTATTTTAAAATAATAAGCAAAAAAAAAAGTAATTGACTCCTCTAAATGCATACACACTGGTCTTAAGACTCTCACATCTGTGCTGGGAATGTCATAACCAGATTGGGGATTTAGCACGGGTGCTTTAAGGGATGCGGGGTTTTTGAGCGAAAGGTGATGAAGTGACTGAATTACATTCTGAATTCCAGTGGTTCAGCTACATCAGTCTTATTTATTTGAAATGGTACTTCTGCTTTGGGGGGCTTCTACTATAATTGGACTTTTGCATTGATGTGACTCATCCTGAGGCACTTGAGGACAATACTGCTATCGCTGCAGCAGAATAGCTGGCATGCTTGTCCCAGATGGCTTCCTGTGAGATGACATTCAGACTGGGGAAAAGAGGGAACAATTTTTAAGGGCATTTGGAAGCCTTTTATGGATTACACTCACAAAGCAGATGTTGCTCTGTTGTGTTCACAGCCATTTTCTGTGTGAAGGCTACACTTGTTTTAGCTGAGCAGAGCTTCACAATTACTAGAAAATGGAGACTCTTTCCCCTCCCTCTCACCCCCCTGACACTTTCTCCCCTGCAGTGTATATGGTGTGGATTAGGTTTCTCAAAAGAAATGAAAGCCTTGATTTCTTCTTTTGTTTTTTCTTTTTTTTTTTTTTTTTTTTTTTCCCCAGAAGGCAGGCATTGAGTCACTTACTATGTTAAGTTACAAGTGTTTTTTGCCACAGGTATTTTTTTTTTTAGTGTCATTCTAGATAGGACGGGCACTTGGAATAAGAGGAGTGCAGGGAATGCCATGCATCCCCAGCGCAAGGACAGGAGCCTTCTGCTTTCATCCAGGAATGCCCCAAAGCTTTATGAACATGAATGAAATCCTGGAAGGCTGAACTGCTCGGTGAAGCAGCGACACAGTGATGACAAGGGCTCTGATTCATGAGCTCTGCTAATTTATACAGGAATGATTTAAGAGGGTAATTTAACAGTCCCAGGGAACTACCGACTCGACCTCTTCACTGGAAGTTACCCTCAGAATAACAGAAGGGGCTGAACAAACAGTGTGTCTGCTCCTGGGCTGCTAAGGTTCACATCCAGCAGTATTAACTTAGGCCACTAGTGATTTCATTTCATATTCATGTGCCAGGCTGCAAGTTAAGGTAAACAAGGGCTTTCATTCATGACTTCTGACAGATTTAGCTGTGCAGTGGCTGTGATCTTAGCTCCCTCTTCCACCAGTGCAGGTGAATTTGACAGGTCAGTGTCGGGTGAGCTGAGTTACTTCCAAGTGTCCACCATATAATCCAAGCGTTAATTACACAGGGTATTCACGAAGGGTGACTGTAGGTAGGGGAGGCTTGTGTCCTTAGGCTCCTTCTAGAGTTGATGGAGCTCTTCCAGGCAATGACGCAATGTTTAAGGTGGGTTCTTGCTTTCTCTGTAGGCTACAGAAGGAGCCCGGGAAGGCTAGTTCCCAGTGCCTGAGGAGAGCCTTCTGAGTAATGCCCTTAACTCTAGATGGAAAGGAAATGTGTTACTTTGATCATCTTTGCCTTAAGATATTTGTATTATGCATTGTTCTCAACCTCCCAAATTATTTTAAATTCTTATTTTATCCAGGTTATGCTATAAATACAAGGATAACTCTTCTGATGGAATCTTTTACAAGATGCTTTTGGATAACTTAAAAGTTGCTATTCTTTCTGGTGACTTAAATGGTATCAGCCCACATATTTCAAAGGAAAAACAACAGAGAGAAGAAAAAAGGCAAACAGAGCTTTCAAAAAGGTACTGTTATTACAGACAATTTTCTATTTAATGTAAAGAAAAAATATGTATAGAAAGGAGACTTTCAGATAGACTCAGGATACATGCTGTTTTTCTAATGGTAAGTACTGTCCTGGGCTGATCTCTCATTTCAGAGATATATTCAAAATTGTACAACACTCAAAGCATTGCATCAGGAGAGCAAACACACGTGGATCAGTCATCAAAGACTCTAGGATTCAGGTAAAAATGGCTGAGCTCACTTTACAGGGTCCATAAGGATTATATCTCACTGCATCATTCAAAAATTGGGGTTTTGCCCTCTAGATAACATCTGAAGGGTAAGCCTGTGATTTTCTGTAGAATCAGTGCAGCTCATTATTCAGGAACTGGATTTGAACATCCTCAGAGGATCAGGAACTCTGGCACGCAGCTGTGACTACTGCAGCCCATGGCTACAGCCTCCAGCTGAACCAGCATCACTGATATTGGCATCCAGGTTGCAAAGATGTATCAGCTATTGATTCTCCTCGCTTTTTACTTGTGAATGTATGTGAATGTCTGCATAATCGGGGGGGCGGGGAACAACAAACTTTCCATTGTAATAGGATGAGCTTCTCTTAAAAATATATTTTTTCTTATATTTGCATGATCTACATGTACGGTCAGACCTGGAACACATCACTTGAACCCAGATGTCGCTTTACTCTGATATGTCCATGGAGGCCTGCTCGCTGCCTCTCTTCCCTCATTGTTAGGCTGGTATTCCATAAAACAGAATGCCCTATGCATTGCCCTAGATTCTCCTCAGACTTCTTTGTTTCCTGTTCAACAATCTGACCTTTTTGTGTTTAAGCCCCCATCTGAATCCCCTTCAGAGCAGCTTTATGGATTGCCTTGTCTGTGCATTCACATGTCGGAACTGGCAGCTTATTCCTATGGCTCAAAAAGTGCATTTCTGTTGTCTCAAAGCTTTGCCACAGGATCTCCACACACTTTTCAAAGGAGGCCAAACGTTGCAGAGACACCAAACACAGGTATAAACAACGGTCTCCGAGCTCTGACCCTGAATACCAGTTTCGGTGCCACTCGGTGCAACCTGCAGCAAAGCTCTCCCAAAATGGCTTGGAGGCCCACCAGGTCCTTCATGTTTCTGTCATGAACATAGAGAAATTTGCAGAGGATATTTGGCATTCGAATCAGCAATATGAGGAATCAAATGCCTGCCAAAGGACCCTGCTGAAGGACAGCTTGCACTCACCAGAATTCACTTACCGCTCTTTGCCAAGCCCTGCTGCAGAAAGGCAGAGCAGAGGAGGAGCATGCTATCCATCTTCTGAAGGCCTCTCAGGCACTGGGACAGCCTTCTGTCTCTCCTAGAAAGGTCTTGGGATGATACAAGCCTTCTGGGATATTTTTAAAAAGACAACAATCTCCTTTACCTTCTTGCCAAAGTGACTGTTGGCTGTGAGGCCTCTGAGCTGCTTTGTGCAGTGCAGCCATCACTAGCTCTTGGGAGGATGTCAACTGTTCAGAAGAGTTACCTGGCTACCTGCCAGCAGTTCATGTGAGACGAGTTCTCAGGTACATGGCTTGAGTCATTTCACTGTGCCAGGCCCGCACAGGAGCGAGTCAATCCCTTGCGCAGAAAGCTGGGACCATGCGGCAAACGTGCCAAGTCTGACCTTTTATTTATGATGTTGACAAGAACTGTTGGTTTAGGCATTCTGACAAGTTTAAAATGGAACCTTTGGATGTTCGGTTCCTGAATTGGTCAGTGTCTTGGAGCTATGTCAGATGAGTTGCTCCCTCTGTAAGTATAAGCAGTGGTTTGCATCTTCCCTTCAGTTCCTCTTGTCCCAGTGATGTTCTGTGGTGGCCAAGTTAATTCTGGTACCAACACCTTCTAAGCTTTCTAGACTGGAGTTCAAGGCTTCTGTCCTTCCTCCTAATCGCTGAACTGAAACTTCAGTATCCTTATGAATCTTAATGTTACCTCCTTCCTTGTTATATAATGGGCACTATTTGCCAGTTGATGTCTGCTCCTCTCTCTAGTGACAGTTCACAACCAGGAATGGAAAAGAAATATTACATGAATAGGAAAGCAAGTCTGGCCTCTTTCCTACCAAAATGGTGATTTTTTGGACCAATGGTCTGCAATGGGTAGAATCTTGATATTTCCACATCTTTCCACCTATAAGTGCTTTAACACACTAGGGTGGTTAAGGTGTCCCTATCTGTTAAAGATCCTGTTCCACAATGGCCTTTGTCTTAATCCTCAGGACTTTTAGCAGACTGCCTCTGTCTCTGAAATTCTTTCCTAATTTGCTTTTGCAAGACATTAGGAAATATCCAAGACCTTATGGTTGGCTCCTTCTATGTAATATTTTTGGTAACAGAGCGTTCCTGCAGACGCATTCCAAGATTGTCCCCAAAGCAGAATATGAACTGTACTTCAATGAAGAAATCAACCGGCTTGTTTTCTTCAAGCTGAGTTTGTCCCTCCTGTTCTCGAGGTCAAAAAATCTTTCAGAGATTCCCCAAAGTTATTTTTACTGAGGTCCAATGCCATTTCTACTGAAAGGCTGTCAAAGCAGAGAGCTGGCAAGATAAGAAAAATGCAGATGACTCACCAACATGGAATACGGTTCTGTCAATAGGACACAGTACGCTAAACTCAAGATAAATCAGTGGCCTCACTAATAAATATCTCTGTCCCTAACTTCTGCTGAGCCACCATCTGGAGCCTTACCCATACCTTCAGCAAGCATTCTGGCACCCAGAACTGAGTAGAGGAATAGTAGAGAACCATTAGAGTAGACGGTTAGGTTGGGTTTTTCAGGCCTGACTGAAGAACTTTGAGACCCAGCCCCAGTGAGACGGGAATGTGCAGGGAGTAGGGTTTGGTGTCTCACACAGCTGGTGAACGTACTTGTGGCTTACCACTTGAAGGTAGAAAAAGAATAGACTCCTTGCTGAGTGCTTCAGGCTGGCAGCTGGGCAAGAGGCAGTACGTGGCTAGCCCAGAGAAGCACATATGCTGATTGCTTGGCTAGCTGCTAACAAATGGAAGAGAGAACGTCCCTGCCTTCCAAACTAGGAGGCTGAAGAGTGTCTCTTTTTCATGACCATCAATTTCACAAAACTTGTAACCGTGCTATCTGAAGACCCATGCACCCCTCAAGTCTGACTGAAATAGGTAGATGGACTCCAAATTTAGGGAAAAGGCTGACAGATGTGGATGAAAAGGCTGATTGCATTATTCTTATTTCCTGAGGAAACCGAGGTAAAAGTGGTGCTGGTTGGAGGAGAGTAAAATTTAAAATATAAGCTTGCCTGAAATCAGGGTAGATCTCAAGGATCCCTAGTGACTCTTGTGTCTCTTAACAGGCTTTGAACTCTTTGTGACTTTGTAATTATTGCCTGAAAGCAGGAATAGATTTCTTAGAAATATGTCAGTAACTCTTCACTTCTTCTCCTTCCCTGTTTTTTAAACCTAGGTAGCGTGTTTGCTTTTCTGCATAAATTTGGGAGACAATTTTAGCCAGTTCTTTAAGAACCAATATGAATACACGGCAATATTCTGTAATTTGTTCTTTCCTTATTTGTTATTTAGTATTGATTGTTCAAGCAGCCTGCTTGTATTTGACTCTTTATTGAAGACTGATACAAAAAGAGGCTTTAAGTGCTTCATCCCCTTAATGCAATCTGTTGGTAGTTTTCTTTCTGTGTTGAATAGAAAGACATTTTTTTTTTTTCTTGATCCCTCTTATATTACTGAAGCATTTATGGAGTGAGTTCTCATTACTCTTGATATTTTTGATATTGAATCTCACATTGTGTTGTGGCCTTTCAGATTTTGTTCGTATGTACTCATGCTTCTCTCCTATACTGTGATGGCATGTTTCACTGATGCCCTGCCAGCTCTCCTTAAATTATTTTCCCTTTAGACCCATTTCCCATGAGACTTCACTTCCTTGAAAAGGTAGAAATCTACTTTTTTTTTCCGCTATTCTTCTGCCTTCCTTTTACAAGTGTCATAAACTCTGTCATTCCACCATCATTCTTGCCTAAGCTGTATTTCACCTTTTCAAGCAGTTTCTCTGTGTTAATTAGGATAAAATTTAGAAATACTTTCCCGCCACTAGATTTTGCAGCACCAACAGGATGTCACTGACACATTCTGATAATCTGCTGGACAACCTGTGTTCTGCTGTAATCATTGCCCAACCAATTACAACCAGCTCTTTTAACCTGGATGATTTTTGCCCTTTTTTTTTTTTTTTCCTCAGAAAAAAAATCTCTAAGAGCTTCAAATCCAAATCCTGTTTTCCCTGTTGGTGATGTATAGTAGACATCCTACCACTGTAGCACTCATATTCTCATAGGTTTTTATCAGTAGAACTCTAAATGAGGTTTAATTTAATGAGCTGTAGATTAAGTTAATGGTTGGACCAGATGATCTTCAAGGTCTCTTCCAACCTAGATGCTTCTGTGGTTCTAGGATCTTCCACGAACCATAAGGAGTTTCAGGTCCCTTTCTTTATACCACATTTCTTATGTTCATGTGCTGACCGCCAGCATGCTTGAGCCATTCTGTCTGGTTTTGTCTCTTCTATGACCCTGTAATGTATAACCCTACTGCAAGCAATTTTAGGTCCTCAGCTAAGTGGCTGTGGTTAATACCTTCCTGTGAGCTTTTATGTCCGCTCCTTTCTTCAATCTAGTCTAAAGCTTCCCTACTAGGTCATAAAGCTAGTAGATAAAGAGAGCTCTTTGTGAATAAGCCCTTTTAGATGACATTCTGGAAGTAATCATTCATTTATTTCCAGGACACATCCAGCCTCTGCCTCAGTCTTGAACTTCAGTAAGGAGGAAGGGTATAAAGAACGTTGGAGTTTACCTTCATCACCTGTCCTGTAATTACTTTTTAATTTTCTCAGGGTCTTTCATGGCAAGGCCTATGCTGATAGGCAGGAGAATATAATAATCAGAGGGATGGGACAGGTAACGTTCGTAATGTTTTGGCAACCTCTTGGATTCAGGCAAGATAGCAGATATCTTGGCAGACTAGGTGCCTTCAGCAGATGAGTCCATCTAAGATCCTCATGAGGGAGCCACCAGTCACTGTCATCTTTTGATCCCTTTTGGGAGGCTTAGAGTTAATCTTCTGCGTGCTGCTTAGATCAAAGTAAAACTCTTTTCATTAGCATATTTTTAGAATAAGAGTTAAAATGTTAAGATTATCTTCAAGTTTAGGGAATACTATAAAACACAGTTAATAAATCTGTAAAATAAGACTGCTGAATATTTCTGCATTTTGCTTATATGGAAATACATGCTCTAAAATTCAACAAAAATAATTGTTCTAACTTCCCTTTTCATGGGTTATAGTAAATCCATAATGGATGTAAAATAAGTACAAGTGGGACACATTACATACCCTTTAATTTAATTTCTTTTCTGTCTTTAAAAGTTATTAAATATTTAATTGTTATTTATTTTAATGGCTTATTGATGAAGGTTGTGGTATTTCAGCAAGGAGAGTATATAGTCCATATCTATGGACTTTCTATGGGGCTTGAGAAAGAAAGGTGTTCTGGCCATTCCTCCAAAGGGAAAAAGCTTGGAAGTGATTTACTTGGGATCCAGGAAGACAGAAAATGTCAAAAGAGATATATTTTTCCTTTTAAAACCAATTGAAAGATTTTCATTAACTTCTTTCATGTTAGCTTAGCCATCTCACGTTAACTGAAGAGGTATTAAAGGATAAAGGTGGCTCCTTAGTTGATGTAGAAACTTGGGCTCATTGGAAGCCTGTGATTTGCAGGTCTAGGATCTCCATTTGCAAAAGAAATACTTCAGAGCAGCATCAGTCAATGTTTGTTTTGATTTTTTTTTTTTCTTTTCTGTAAAGCAAGCTATACGTAAGAAATATTTGCACAATATAGGCCTTGGAATCAATGTGTGCTCTAACTTGATCAACCTATAATTTCATTTTGCATCAAAGAAGCTTCTTCCATGGCTATGTCTTGTCATTAAAGCTGTCTTGTTCATTATTGCTGAATCAAATGTTTGAAACTACAAAAAATAGGCGACTCGTCTTCACGCACAATCTTTCACTTTTAGAATCAAGCAGATTGAAGATCAAGCTAACAAAAATGCCCAGAATAGAGCTGTTGATGAAGTAATTAAAAGGCTGAAGGACAGAGAGATACAACAGGCAGCAACTATTAATGGCAGCTTTTCTGCCTGCAACAAGCTATCACATGGGAAAACTAATAAAGCTGGCTTGTGGAAGGTAGGAAAAATGTTAGCTATTTTTTTCTCTCTCCTGTGCTTCTCCCAGAAAGATACTGTGTTAGCAATGTGCCTGCTCACGCAGCTAGAGTTAAATCCTCCAGGACTGTTTCAGTTACTGATGAGCTAAACGGGTCTCATGCAGGTTACTGTGCGAGAAAGAATCTCAACTTGTCTTTAAAGACATAAAATTGTCATCCTGTAGCAGCACTACACCTTGAAAGCTTCAACTGCTGCCAGCTGTCAAAAAGAACATGTATGGATTGGGACTGGCAAGACACAGTTGGGACCTGGAGGTCTAATGTCAACCAACACCACGCTTGCGCAAAGTGAGTGGGCACACCTTAATCACCGAAGGCTTCACTCAGAGTCCTCGAGCCATCTGCAGCTCCACAGTGGTAGCTGGTAGGAACTGGATATAGGTAGGTGAAGAATAAGAATCTTAACAGATATGGCATGACACTTCAGGGAGAATGACCTAAGCTAATTTTATACCATCGTTCAGATTTCTGGGACTCAGCTTCCTCTGAACCATCTTGGGCTGTGATGTGGCTTGGAACCATGCTGGGACAAGGGGGCACCCCCTGGGGTCCCCAGCTCTCTTCCTTGCTCGCTCTTGCTCTACTTTCAAAGGAGCCTGCAGTGACTGTGTCAGGGAAATCTCCTCCAGACCTCTAGTAGCATTTTGGGGCATAGACTGGTCCCCAACAGGAGAGGAGAACCTTTCTGTAGCTCCTATTTGAATTCAGCAGATTTGATCATGTTGTAAATTTCCAATGTAATTATTTGATGTCGGGTGGCTCTCGATACTGGGTTAGCTGGTTGGGATAGAGCATCTCAGCACTGTGAGAATCCACAATAATACAAATGTATTGAAATTGTATAGTTTTTACTTGCCAAGACTTCCAGGTGAATTTTGTAGGAGTCTTTTTGAGGTGGGGTTTTCTCTGGTGTTCCCAGGGCCCACGGCAGCCTTGATGGCTTTATCTGACTGCATGTTGTGCTCTGGACAGACTTGTGAGGTCGTGGATTTGGGATGTAGCTGTGATGCTGATGGCACCCAGCTGTACAGCTCTTTCTCTTTGCATTTCAGAGCAAAACGCTTTGCTGAAAGTTGAGACTGGGGAGGAAAAGAGACGTGATAGCAATAATGTTCCCCTAGTCTTACCTAAGTTTAAGCAAGACCTGCTGAATAGTGTTATGACAGAAATGCATGCTCTGCCCTTTGTCCAGTTCAGTAATATGCATCATCTTCCCATGGACTCTACGCGCTTTCACCAGCTGCTGTTGCAGGGCCAAAGGTACTGACTGACTGTGAGGGGGTGACAAGCTGATGCCTCCCTTCCTCCCCTTCTCAACACAGACCCATGAGGCGTGTGCTCCACGTCACAGGGCAGGGTGAGGGCTCTTACTGTCGAGCCTTCCCCTGTGAAGCTGCATTCAGCTGCACATCTTCTTACCCTCAGGTGGATATCCTCCTGCAATTGCATGCAGGAAGTGACTTTGCTTTGAAATGAAGGGGAGGGAAAGAGGGAGGACAAAACACGTAACATTTTTTCCACTTTTCTCAATATTTTCTTGTTAATAATACACTTATTAAAAACCTGTTAAGCTGTAACCCTTCCTCCCAAATCTGACATCTGTGGCACATACCTTTGGGACATTGGCTTTGGTTGTTGTGATTTACACTACAATGTGATACCTTAGAGGCTTATATGTTGCCTGCAGCTAATGCAGCGACGTGGGTTTTGTTACTGTTAGGCAGAACAAACTCATTCTACCTGCTGCTTTTTCTTCTGCGCTGGCTGTCTGTGTACAACTCACATTTAAGGTATTTGTGTAGCACCAGAAGCTATTGAACAGTTAGTCTTTGTGACTTCATTGTTCTTTTATTACACTATGGGTGATGCATTTCTCAAGTTCTGGCAATGTGCAAAGGATAAAAAATCACCGTCTACCTGCAGCCAGGTGTACACATCATCCAGGTGGACCCTGGAAGCTCAGCAGAGTCCAGCTGGGTGGAATAGTGCCCAGGAGCTCTGCTTCCCTGCTGCTGCTTATGACCATTCAGAAGGGACACGTTTACCTGCAGTGGTCCTGTTCCGCCCTGCCCTGTGCTGAGAGAAATAAGCCCACCCTGGAATGAATGGGGATGAGAGCTCTGTGCAAATAAGGGTGACTAAAAAGGACTCCTCATCAGGACTGAAGTGAGAGACAACCTTCTATCTCCGGGAACTGCCTGGGCACAGGTGTTTTCAGGTGAAATGCAGACTGAAACCGATTATCCATTACTTGTGGTCTTTAAAGATCTCTGCACCTTTTGCAAAAGAAAAGGTTTTTCCACCTCATTGTCTAGGTAGAATTCCAACTGGGAGTTTTTGCTTTCTTCCTGCTTTAATTTCCCTGCCAGTTCTCCCAAGATGTTCAATCCCTGCCCTGGGAGCACAGCTGCTTTTCATCCCAGAGCTCGTGGAGTTTCACTGGTAGGTAAAGAACATCTAGAAACGGGTGTCTAGCACCATTGTAGATGTTGTGGGGAATCGCCCCTGGCCTCCCACTGCTGCTTCAGAAGGATGTAGGACTCCCAGTATCCCATCTGCCAGCTGCGTGTAGATGTTTTGGACACATTAGGGTATTGCAGATGGTGTAGGCAATACAACATGTCTCAGGGGCATTTAGGTGGGTAGGTTGTGAGGCATTTTGGGGTGCCACTGAAGTTAGTGATCTACAGTGGTGTGCTGTTCTTTGACCGGATCCTGACTCTGTAGCTGGGCAGGAGTGCCAATGCTGTTGCCCACCTTATCAGCACGTTTGGAACTGCTCCTCTGATCTACAGCTCCACGCAGAGCAGCCAGGCAGCTGGTACAGCTGGGCAGCATTGCTTGTCCTCAGAGCTGGAACAGGTTACTCAAACAGTCATAGTGTAGTATGGCCGTGGTACGCATAAAAGCATACTTGTTTTCTGAGTTGTTATTCCAGGCCAAGCCATAGAAGTGGGCAAAAGCTGTCTGTCCAACTTGGAAGTGGATAAGCTCTGTTTATTTGTATAACATTATGCTACAGCGGCATTAAGGGAGTGGGCAGAATGTACCCTTACATTCCTCTGAGGGGTAATTGATCTTGGTATGCCTGAACAACCCAAAAATGCAGACATAGAATCACCAGTTAACCTCTGCAGGGTTATACCAACATTGTCAGTTTTCTGTGGTTTTCTTTATAGCTGACAGCACAAGGACACATTTAGTTGCTTGCCTGTGGAGTATGAAAGTTGTGAGGTGGGTTAGTGAAGGGAGATGCTGAGTTCCACCTCCTTTACCAAAGAGGAGAATAGCACCTCTGGCTTTACTGGCCCGGGTCTCCTAGGAACTGGGCAAGTAGGCACAGAACGTGCCTTTGCACCTTTGGACTTGTCCAATTTTTAATACAGCTCAAAATCAGGAAGATGGTAACAAGCTCTGTCAGGGGTCCTGGGGTAACATCCACAATTTGTGTGACTCCTGTGAAGGATTACAGTATCTCCTCCCCATAAGTTTGTCATCAAACATCTTCCTTTAAATAAAACTTAGAAAATATGTCTTTTGTGAGCCATTCGGCACAGGACAATGACCTAGTCGTGCAATTTCATATAACTTAATGTTGTATGCTGTTTTGGCAGAGTTTTATCACTTTTTTTCCTCTAGATGAAAGTGCTAATAGTTGAGGCTGTAGTCACCAACATTACTATTGTGACTGATTCTCTCCAGCTTTGATTGGATTTGTGCGGCCAGATTTCCTTATCGCTACTATTAAGCATTTGATCTGATGGTAAATACTTGTTCAACTGAACATAAAATGTGCTTGCTTATCCAGAAGCTTTACATTCACAGAATGGAATGATAATTTGCTAATTATTCTCACTTTTTTAACACTTCTTATGCTGTTCAGCTATTTAATGAATTTTTTCTTTTAATCTGTACAATTAAATATAATGGCAAGAGTAATCACTGTAGGAACACTTGGAAAGTCAGGACAGAGTTGTGCAGGATAGTTATAAAGAAATACACCCAAATCAGGAGTTACAAAGCAGCTGAAGAAAATAAAAGGTTTTGGAGAAAGCCCTCACCAGCAGCAGGGGCTGCAACTACAACTTTTCAGGGAAACAGGAGGTGGGAGTGGGAAAAGCAGAAGAAAACAAGGGACCCCTCCACAGTTACCTGCCAGGTAACATTGAGGGGCGCAGTGGGAGACTGCTGCACCTCTTAAATGCAGACAGGTAGAGGGTCTGCAAAAAAAAGAGAAGGGACATGGGAGGAACATAGGAAGATCGGAAAGTTCCTTGCCAAAATAGATCACCTAAAATGGATCCCCAAATCTGCTTTGAAGAGCAGCAATACAGAAGGAAATGTGCCTTCCACCTCACTGCAGCTGTATGTGGTTCAGGGCCCTGAATCCATCCTGCAGCATTTCTTGCCCAGGAGGTAGTTGTGGCAGGCTTGTGGGGAAAAGTGGTAGCAGCAAATTCTGCAAATGACAGTTTTCCTCCAGTCTGCTCAATGAGCTAACGTCATTTTTTCTGGCACTTTTTACTTTCCAGGTGAAGTTTAATCTTAGCCTGTCACTCGGTGCTTTTGCTTAAAATGCCATCTCAAAAAATATAGTCAGATTTTGCTTTCTGTCTCTTTCTGTATAGAATTGAAGTTGTACAGAATTGATCTGTATTTAAATGGCTTTGTAAATGTAAGGAAGAGATCAATTTTCAGAGTAATTTCAAGTTGAGCCATAGGATAAAACACCCAGATATTTAGTATTCAATATGGCATATTAAGCAAGAAAATAGGCCATTATATAACTTTATTTCTCTTCTAACAGGTGTTGGAAGATCATGGCCTGCCAATGGATGACAGTCAATTCAATCTACTAACAGAAAAGCTAGGGTTACCAGATGGAGGGTTGAGTTATCTGGATTTTGTGGCAATACTGGAAGGTAAAGGAATTTTAACAGCAATCAAGCATGAAACAAACCTTTCCTGGAAGATCCAGAATTTTTCTCTTTTGAGGAAAGGCTATTGGTGCAATTAGGAAGAGACCAGTGGTATGAATTTTTAGCACACAGATGACCTTCCTGTCTGTAGTTCTTTGACTCCTGATCCAGCTAAGCTGCTGAGTACCTAACTCAGGACAAGAGGGAAACTGGAACATGTGGGATGTGAACTAACTACAGGCCCGCAGCTAGATGCCACGGAGTGGTCACTAACAGATTGCAAACAGTAGCAGACCGATTGCTCTGCCTTGAGGAGATCCTTGTCCTCAGCATTTCGAACTCTTATTCCCAGCCTTGGAATTACGTTGCATCCTAAATTACAGGAGATGATTTTATAGTAGTGATGTCCACGAACTTTTTCTATTCTGTGTAAAAAGCCAGAAGACAGTAACTAGTTCTTTCAGGCAAGAAAGATCTGTTAGCAGGCCATTAGTGATGAGTTTTAGTGGCAGTATATACAACTGGAGCTCTGTGGTGTGATCTGGTTACTTGCTGGTTTATGGGTTTAATTTAAAATGCTGGTTTTGAATGTTAAAGCTGTTAAGGAATGTTGCTACTAGAGAATGCTGAAATGGTAGGGAATGCTGAAATGGGGTTATCTGTAACGTAATTGATAGTTTTATTAGAGTATCAAGAACTCCAGTGAGAGGGCAAGGTTTAGTGTTTGGGTAGGTACAGATGTACTGCCCACCCATATAATGAAGATGTGTCAGTGTATGTAAATCTTTCAAAAAGAAAATAAATATTTCTTTAGAACAGACCATTAACAGCATTTTTCTTATCAATCAGGAGTAGGGTGTAGAGAAATGTCAGTGTGTACACTTTTCTTTGCAAGTTTTTCCCATTTTTAAGTCTGACTTGAATTACTTTCCTCTATATGGCTCATATGTTGCAGAAAAATTCTAAAATGCCCAAGCGGCTACAAAAGATGCTTAGTCTTTTTTTCCCCCAAAACAAGGCAAAAATAGGTTCCTAGAGTATCACTGCACAATGAGCAGAAGGAATCAGATCTGAAACGGTGACCCAAATAGCTTTTCTATGGCCTTAGAGTGCCTTAGCCCTTCAGGACTGGAAGCACATGGGTGCCCTGCTGGGAAGCTGGTGCTTTCCCGAGCCTGCTGGGTGCGGGATTATAAACGTGTGACAATATGAAGCTGCTGTTTGTGCAGGACTGAGTCTTGCCAGAACAGAACATCAGGTGAAATAGTTTCAGGAGTGATGCTCTGTAAAGTCAGGAGTGTTTTGATGGCAGATCTCCTGAAATAGCTCACGTCGGTTCAAACCAGAGGAGGCTTAGCTAGGATGGAATTGCTCCGGGGGAGATGCTCTAGCGTGCAGCCGTTGTGCTACACAGTCACAGATGTAACAAATGACTTTCTCTGACACTGTCTGAGCTCCCGTGTTCCCTCACTGAGACAGACAGGCGGTATGACAGCAAGTCATGGCTTTCACAGGGCTCCTTTTCTCCTCCTCCAGTCTGATACTTCTCTGCCTCAAAGCAGCTGGGCACCAGAGAAAGCAAAAGAAAAAGACCCGGTCTCAGCTGTGCTTTCTTCAGCTGAGATCATCTTCTTCACCTTGTGCTGGGAAAGCTGTAGCAGCCGAGGCCAGTAAATCGGGTGAACACCACTAACACTGCATACAGCTATTGGACTTGGTCATTCTTGGGCTGTAAAGAATGAGATTGCAGGGTTTCTTGGTTTGTTTATGTTATATTACTGTGGTATTTATCCGATGTGTTTAACACCATCTTTTCAATGTTTGCTGTACTTTGATTTCATTATTGCAGATGCCAGATTGAATGGGCCAGGAGCTGTGTTATGTAACAGCCCAAACCACAGAGTAAATGATGCTAAATATCACTACATGACTGCTGAAGAATGTCCCAATCAACTTAATGATAAGCTGAGGGAAGTCTATGGGGTAAATACATGAAGCCATGGTTTACTTTTGGCAGTGAAGCTGGTTGTTATTCTGATACAAACATTTGTTTTAAAAGTTGGTTTGGAGGAGCTGTCAGGAAAGTGACTCTAAAAATTACGTTGGATTTCATGTCTTCTGTGTTCTCAGAAACTTCAAATACATTCAGTTTTCAAGGCAAAAACTTTTCTTTTTTCCCCCCCTAATTGTCTTCTCTGCAGCCTCTGCCAGGAAAAGAAGATCTGAGTTATTTTTTCCCATCCTTTTGTGAACATAGCTATTAAAGATTCTGCAGTTAGAAAATAATAACTCTGTACTACTCATTCACGGAACAGTCCATCTATTCATGAGAATGATCTTTCAAGAAGATGTTCTTAGTCCCTAAAGTTTGCAACACAGTGATCTTAATCAAGAATTGTTTTCCTTCTTTTCTGCATTTGTTTATTTTCTGTAATTACTATTAGAATGTACTCCTTGAATTCCCACCATGGACATGCACAGAGCACGAGAGAGCACATTTTGCAAAGGAGAGAAGCTGCAGTCATTACCCTTTTGCTGAGCCCATCCCATCCCATCCCATCCCTGTTCCCTTGGGAAAGATCAGCATTCAGAAAAGGGATCCTCTGTTCCAACCAGCTTGGACACACCTAGCAAAGCTGATCATATTGATCAACACTATTTCAGATTTCTGAAAAACTGCACCATTTTAAAGGTGTTGGAACATTTTACATCTATTTTAATGGGAGAAGCTGTTAAGCTGGTAGATAAATTGCTGTAAAGTCTCTCTTCGTTACAGGTTTTCTAAGGGTGTGCCTGGGTACAAATGAGGTACCTGTCAGTACAGGTGGAAAGTGGAGGTTAATTAGTAAATTTGTAGGGGGGTGGCTTTTTGCTGCTCCCTACTTTTGCTCAGTTCTGTACATGCTGGAGATGAAAGCAGTGAGGCTGCAGCTTACTGCAGACTATCCCGAGTGTTTAGTAAGGCACTACTATAAATGCTTCGTATTCTCAAACTGCGTTAAAATATTTGCCTGTTGTCAAAACAAATCTAGAGCAAACATTTGTTATTTATGTTTAAAAATATGTAGTTGAGGTGTTAAATACATTTAGTTAAATATTCCTTGTCAGGACACCTATTCTGCCTTCCGTGAAACAGACAGTAACCACGACAGTATCATCAACATGCTTGACTTTCGGCTGTTCTTGGACAGCTTTCTGCTTTGTCTTAGAGATGAGGAAATCCTGCGCCTGCTTGCTTTATTGGGAATGAACCTGACCTCCGCTTTAAAATACCAAGAATTCTGTCAACTGTTCCACACCCAGGAAGCTAGGGAGGTACCTCCTCGGCTCATGCTATCTCACAAGTAAGAAAGAAAAAGTTGTGTAGTACCTACAGTAATCTGATGTGTTTACAGAAATGAATATGCTGTGTGAAAAATCGTATTAAGTATAATTGAAAAAAAGATAATATTAAAATAGGTCTTTATCAAGCTGAAGTTGGGTAGCTTTACCAAATTCTCAGTGATTTGTGACTCCATTAAATCAGATATTGAATCCACCGCTAGGTTAAAATGCCAGAACTACCCCGGGGACTGCTTAAATCTGTAGGGTCAAACATATGTACTGGTGCCTGAGTTGGAGCCTTAGAGCTGAGCCAGCCTCCAAACTGGGCAGCTGTGCTGCAGCTTCCAAGCATGCAGCACGGGAACGTGGTTTGGGAATCAGATGTTGGTTTGGATTGAGGAGCAGCCAGGGTGTTATTACCTGTCTGGCACAGTGTCTGTCAGTGCTGAGACTAACGCTGTTGTCAGTGTGTGTTACAGCAGCCCGAAGCCTCGTGCTCCAGACCTTGCCAGGGCACTGAGAGTAGGAAAGATCAGGTGAGGTGCACGGAAGCGCTGAGGCCCCATGGAGTGGGTGGAGAAGAGTGCTGGGGCCTCCCTTCCTGCGAGAAGTGGTGCTGCTTACAATGTCTGGAATTTCCATGTTTGAGTCTTAACAAATAAAGTCTGAGCTTAACTTTAATGATAAATAGCATTTAGGCACTAAAAAAATCCATTCTAAAAACTCAGTGTGAAACTCTGTTTAACCATGCAAACAGAGATAAATTCATAAAAATAATGACAAGATAAAGCAGGACGGAAAAAGCTCCTGATCAGCAACTCATCTCCGCGGTGGCAGTGAAGATGTGATATATACACATAGGCTTATTTCCCAGTTTTTATTTGTCTCTTACAGCATTACTGTTGGCTCTGATGTTAGTAATATTTATCTGCTTGGTTTGTTTTTCTTTTTTCCTGAATTGGACAACTGAGTGAATCAAGGGTATCAGTCTAAAACAAGGAAGGAAACTGATGATGGTTGACTCTCGCTAACAGTCGGAGTCTGAGACCATTTACTCTCGTGCTCTCATTTCTGTTTCAGTTTGGACTTAGCTAGAAATTGAAACATTTTGAATTTAGCTCTGGCATTTCCTTGTTTCAAATACTGTTTCACAAGTCCAGCAAAGAAAATACAGTGATTGAAAGCCTTCGAGCACTTGCGCTTTCCCAGCTAAGTTTTTAGACTATTTTTGTTGGATGATTGTTCAGGCTGATGGAATCTTCGCTCAAGCAGGGGCAGGAGGGAGAACCCAGAAGGTTCCCAGGCACCTAAAATCGATTAATGTGGCATTGCTGTTTCTAAACCCAAAGGGAGCTCTCAGCAAAGGCTGTCAAGGCCCAGAGCCCCGGGAGCTCAGAAGTGGCTGAGTGTGCAGAGCTGCACTTCTCCAGGACCTGTGTTCGGGTCTGCACGTGCTGTGGGTGGTGGAGGAACGTCGTGGTAGGTCAGATGTAGTTACCACATCTCGCCTGGTCTGCAGAGCCGATATTCCTCTGCCTCTCCTTTGAGGACCTTGGTGCAGGGAGCGGATGGCTGGAGCGCGGCTCTGAAGCCACGTGTCTGCGGCGTTTCCTTACACAGCGATAGCCGGAGGAGGGACGGGTGCTAGGGCGGAGCATGAGGCGGGCAGCTGTGTGTTAAGAGAAGGGACCAGCCTTTCCTTGGTTTTCTAACTGCAAGTGCTTAGAAAAGCTAAAGAGAATTGGGCACCGAAAGAGGGGCTGCTCTTCTCAGGCGAAGGAAGGCGCACGATTTCAAAGCATGGTGAGACGTAGGGTCCCCTCGATTCTCGGGTAGGTGTGTCCTCGTGTAGCACGCGGATTTGATCCATGTGTAGTGAGACAGCTGTGCTGGATCCTGGTCTGAGGCTCCCATATTCCTCTGCACGCTGGGATCCAACCAGGAGCAGCAGGCCCCAGAAGTCGGGCACTTGTAACAGCAGCTGCATTTGCAAATGTGGGTCTTACTCCCTAGACTTACTAGCCATGCCTGGGTGACTCACAAAGATAGTTTTGATCTATGTTATTGATGTAAATCAAGGATAATCTTCCTGGAGTCACTCCAGGATATAATTGTTTCTGAGATAATTAACATTTCCTTCTATGTGTATAAATGATCCATGCTGGCTCCTGAGTTTGTGGGAGAATTGAACAACATCGATTTGAAAATAAATAGGGAATTACAAAATTTAAAACATCTTCGCTAACCTGCAGCTAGGGAAATAAGGCAGTATTTAAAGAATTAAGTTTACACAGATGTGAAGTAACGGTCTTTAATGGGTATCTTAGAAACTAGGAGACAAAACCACTACCGTGAAGAACAACAAAAGGAAGGAAAACTGGTGGGGATTAAAGATCCCACTAATGTAAAACATAGCTAGTTGTTATTTTATTTTTTTTCTTTTCTGAGAAAAAAAACAGATGATAACGGATGCAGAGCTAGCTTGTGATCACGCTCATTACTACCTTGTTATCAAAGCAAGAACCAGATGGCATGACCTAGCAAGGGTAAGAAGAATGTTTTCTTTAAATAAATAAGCAGCACTAATAGATTTCAGAACATTATGCAATGTTGATCTTCAGATTCTATAAATATTCAAAGAGCCCCTTGCAAAATAGCTCACTAATGATAAAAACTTACTATGCGATTAAAAGAAAAAATCAACAGCTGAATAATATTCGATTTTTGTAACATTATTTAGTACATGCTATTACAGTTATTTCTAAAAATTTCTTCATATTTCACTATTTTTGGTTTAATTTAATGTTTCTGTTGTAAGAGTAGTAATGGGCTTCATCTGAGGCTGCATGCTGTACAGAAACACAGCCCTACTCCTGTGCTGACACCCAGTGTTGCCCAGCACGTTGACTTACACCATCCAAAGAGACTCTCACAAAACTGTCCTAGAAAAACTATATCCACCTTTTTACCTTTTAAAGCTTGTTGAATAGTTGCAATATTTGGACAACGGTGTATCACCAGGAAAAATGAATATAATTTTTTCATTAAATTTTTGTATAAATTAGACAATAGTACTGGTAGTCTCAGTTGGCAAGATGAATGATAAAAACCCAACCAACCAAAACCCAAAGCAAAATCTAATTCATATTCGGTGGAACAAACTGGGGGAAAAATCTGCAGGTCTGCCATTTTCCAGTGCCTTCATCTTCCACTGGTGTGCTTCACAGTGGGCATACCCACAGCTGCCTGCGTGCTTCTCGTGCTCATATCCCCTGTGTTTGCCATCAGTAAGAAACTTTCCACACAGCGTACATCACCTAAACACCTGCGATGTCAATCCTCATTCAAGCTTTTGAGAGTTGCACATCCATAGCAGAAAGTACAAAACAGTAAAAATCAAATGCAAAAGCACTAAAAGATTAAATTCAGATGTGCATAATTTTCCATTTCTTTCTCAATTCCCATTATTCATTAAGCTTATAGAGAGATCAAACATTTCGTCAAGCTTGTTGGTTCTTGTTAGTGTTGATTTCTTTTACATTCCGGAATTTTCAGGAATTTGACAGTGAAGGAAATGGTATTATACAGCCAAGGGACTTGAAGAAAGTCTTGTTCAGTTTTGGCATTCCAATCACCCCAGAAGAATTTAAGCAGCTTTGGGCAAGGTGTGACAACTCTAAATGATTAGTCGTTGCAATAATGCATCTTCTATAGGCTTCCAGAGCCTTTGGTAGCACAGGGAATGACCATAGATTACGCTGCACAGGAAATCTCTGATTTTGTTCCGATTGTGACCTCAGATCATGACACTGCATTACAGGAGGCTACGGCTTAGCATCCTGAGCTCAACAATACAATTAGATCCACCAGTTTCCAAAGAATTCAAAGACAGGACTTTCTCTTGGCTTTGATATTACTGATCCCTTTAATTTAACATGCATTTTCTTCTTGGGCGACACCTTAGATCACTGGTTAAATTAACCGGGTTTTCATCAATGTTGTTTATGCACACGGATGCCTCCCTCAGTTTGTGACGGGTGAGTCAGTCCCAGGTGTCTGAGGCCGGGTGGGAGCTGCAGACAAAGCGTCTTCCCTCGGGGAGGTCTGTGGAGTCTGCAGGGCTGACGGCAGCACTCGCAGCCTCTCCTCTGCAGAGCACTAGATTTACTCACAGTATTTCAACCCAAATAAAAGTGACTCTGTCAAAAGAAAAAAATGCTACATACCAAATACGTAACAAAAGAAAGTAAGGTAATTTCATGCTGTGTAAAGTTGGCAAGTAATATCACGAAATGTTTTTATAGACAAGTAATTTGTTGTGGGGGGAAATACTTGTCTGCCTTCAACAAAGAGAAGCTGTGCTATAAACTGGGTTTGAAACGGCGTTGGTGTCAGCTCTATGTGACGTTATATTAAAAGCTACCTTCATTACAGGTCTATTTAAAAAAATAATCACTTTCTCTAACATATAGAACCTGAGTGTATTGCATTTTGGTTTCAAACTGCATTAACTATATAGATTTTTCTTAGCACTGATTCATCTCTGAATTATTTTCTACTCCATTAGATTTTACTTTCCATTCTTATTCCTTACGGATGCCATGGCACATTGAAGAGTATCCTTTTCATGCAGTTATCTGCTGCACAACTTCACTCCCATCAGCCACTCCTTTTATAGAATAGCTGAAATCTCTTACGTGCCTGATATGTCTGTAACTTGAATAAAGGAATTAGAGTGAAGCTGAGGCTAAATGAGGCATTACCACGCATCGGAGCACTAGCAGGGGGAGACACTGCAGGGGAAAAAGCCTGTGGAAGGGTTTATACCTAAGAAAATATGAAAAGTGTTTATGAAGCCAAACCTATGTTTCTGAAGGATGATTACAATTCTGAGCATCTCAGACTTGTGTGACCAGTTTGAGACAGTCGAGACTGGGTTTTCAGGAGCCCAGCTCTCTGCGTCACAAGCCAGACACTGAAAGGCCACAGTGCTGAGAGCTGGAGAGCACTCCTGGCAATTTAGTCCTTGGGGTAGTATTTTCAGCATTGACTCTGTGATTACAATGCATAAGCTCTACCTTTTGGGTCTCACTCTCGGTGTGGTATGGCACCGCCATAAGGAAGGGAAGTCAGTGAGATTTCAGCTGTTAAGTCACTTAAGGACATCTGTAATGCCTTTCTATGAGGAACCCATGAATATTTAAAAAGAAAATCTCTTTTCCAAGGTATGATACAGATGCAAAAGGATATCTTGCTCACCAAGAATTTTTACAGAAACTGGGGATAGAGTTTGCACCCGCTGACACAGGGCTCAGCAGACCCATCATGGAAGACAGCTATGCACATTTACAAGCACATTATAATAATCAACAAAAGAAGCATTCAAAGCTGGAAGAGCAACAGAAACAGCAAAGTAAAGCTCTGCATGTAAGAGAAATTAAAAAGCAGATCAAGTAAGTTATTTATGAGCTTAGCATACAACTTTCTATGTTTGTGTTTAGTTTGTTAAGATGACACTGTGCACAATATAAATGTAATTTTACCAAAAAAGAACGGAAAAGAAGTCTCAAAAGGTACAGGACCAAGCTTATCCATAGTGTTATTCCCTTGATTTGCTGGAGATCAGCGTAGCTCAGAGTCCACTGAGGCCTTTTAATAGATATTCTCCATGGCTTATATTACTTATTTTACAGACTTTATGGCAGCATCTCTACTGACAAATCAGAATGTCCAGAGACGTTCCCAGACTCTGTTGTCCACGCTGCCAGACTGCCAAACCAGCCCTCATCATGCTTTGGCCTGTGTCAGCTGAGGTTTTCCCTGATGGCTCCCAGCACCGTTTGGGAGGAAGATGCTTCGAGGACCATTCCTAACAGGCAGTTTGCAGGCAGCTGCTCCCTCTCGGCGGCTGAGAAGGTTCACTAGCAGAGATGTGCCAGCTGGCCTCTGTGCCCAGAGCACTCCCTGGCCTGTTTATTGGTATCATCTCAGCTTGCAATGCCAGTCTTAACACTGCTGTCAGCTCAGATGGAGGGAGAAGAGCAAGTGCTCTCACCCTGCAGGTCTCTTCTCAGACTGCTTCAGCCTCAACAGGGGCTTTTCTTGCAGCTGGACTGGGTGGGCGTGTAGGACACTGTGGTCCCATATCCTGCCCTGTCCCTTGGGTGAGAGCCAAGCAGTGGTCACAGTTGGTTTCCCATCCCTCCAGCAGCTAGTTAAATTTTTAGTAAACGGCTTTGTAGTTGCAGCAAAAACTGGCCTTGATAAGGATGGACCCTGGCTCCATATGACAGAAATAAGCATCTTGTCTCCAAGCAAGAGGATTTTCTGCCTCAAACAAAATCAACACTCACAGAGTTAATAGGTCGCTGCTCCTGAGAAGAGCATTTGACAAACAAATGACAAAATGATATCCTACTCAGAGTGGAGTCTAATGATCCGTGCTTGCCCTAGTGAGTCAGCAGTGATTAGCCTGCTGCTGCTATAGGATTCCTGCACCTGCCAGCAGATTGAGGCAGCAGGAGAATCCTCTGCCCCAGTACAGTGCTGTTAAAACTTTATGTTTTCAGGTTGTGGATAGACACCACCTGGATGCTTATCGTGTTTTCTGCTTGTGCTTTCACTCTTCTCCTGAAGTGTTTTCATTTATTTATTTATTTATTTAGGAGTATAAACCCTCAGGAGCAAAAAACATGTAAAAATATACCCCCCAGAGCACAGATTTGCTTTTTTTTTGAGGTTGGAAAGTGTCTGGAAGTTGTAGGAACTAATAAATTATTATTGATAAGAATAATTCCCCCTGACATTGTTGGTGAAGGTGATACACTCATAAACAAAGAAGAGCAGCCTTGTCTTGCAGATAAAGAGGCAGCTTGGGAAATCATTAGACAAAAAAAAAAAAAAAAAAAACCACCACAAAACACAGAGATAAATCTGTAAGTTAAGGCTTTTGTCTTTTTACCCTGCTTTTTAAAATTCTGTTTTTCAGTATCCCAAATAGGCTGAAGGAATCAAGGGCATAACTGTCCTTTCTTTTCAGCATCACAACTCGCCCACCTGCATTGCAGCTCTCTGGCATAAACTGCACTTATAACCCCACAGGTATCAATGAGCATTCCACCTGTAAAAAATTGCATAATCTACAACAGAGATGGTTGGGCAGCTGCTCTGTTGCAGGCATTGCTTGTTACTGTATTTGTAACTGTCTGATGTCAAACTTGGGCCCTAACCATCTCGTCCCGGGCTCTTCCGCTCCATTTGTTGTACCAGCCAGTTGTGTCTGGTCTTACACTTGGATGAAGAGTTCTTTTGGTCAGGAACCTTCTATTTCTCTCCTGTTAGCGCGATGCCAAGTGCAAGGCGGCCCTGCCTCCAATGCTATAAATAAGAAGTGGCTCTGCAAGTAGGGAAGACGCTGTGCCGCAAGCAGAAATTATGCAGTGTGGCTCAAAGATGCAAATACTCATCCTGAAGCAGCTGGAGAGTAATTAAATCAATGGGGAAGACATGCCGGGTAAAAATAAAATAGTCATGATGTGACATGCTGGCAGGTCCACATCATTTAGAATTATTTACTTTTGAGAACCGACCATAACGACAGCTATGTACAGAGCTATGTATATGGCAACTATACACACAAATACGTACAGGGGAGTGCATGACCACTGCTTAACCCTACTTTGGAGGAAAGCAGAAATTGGCAGACTGGCTCAAGTGTACCTGGATTCAGTTACCTGCTAGCAACCGAAGCCAGATGTTTCTGCTTGAGGTGGAGCAGCCTTCCAATAGATGGATGTGGAATATTCTGCCCCCTGCACTGGGGCTGTCTCACCCTGGGCAACGACAGAGTTTGGTTTAAGCCTACAGATGGGACTTTTATATCCCTTTCAAAAATTATGTTCTAATTATTTGTTAGATTCTGGCTTTTCTTGATTTACATACATAGGACATCCAGTTCTGTCCTTAATCTTTTGAAATTCCTGGCATCTGTAGCTTCGTCTGGGAATGAGTTCACAGCTTAATTGCTTGTGGTCTGCAAGAGTATGTCTCGTTATTGATTATTGCCACCTTTCATTTCCGCTGAATGTTCTCCCTTGTCTCCCATGCTTCCTCAGCCACCCCCTGGCCGGTGGGAGCAGTCCCTGTCTGGTTTTCTCTCAGAAAGCGGGAGGCACAAGAGGAGTTGAATCCAGGCCTCTGAACTCGGATTTCATGTAAGGTCCTGGAAAGCCATCAGTGTCTGTCGGATGAAATCCACCCGTGTGGTGGCTGAGAAGGCGGTGATCCTGTCAGCCTTCCACTCCAGGACCACGTAGGAGATAGAGGAAGCCCAGGTGGGCACCGTGCCCTCCTGCTATAAAGCTCAGCCTAAGGAGATCTGCTCTGGGTCAAGAGAACAGGCACGGTGGCTGCAAAACTTAACCATGGGGATCCATGAGGGTCTCAGCCCCCAGTTCATTCTCAATGAGCTGGAAAACTGATTCCTTTCACCTCTCAAACTCAGACCAGGAGGAGGCATTTGCCCGAGGTGTGAATCTGCTGGTGGTAGGACTCACTTCAGCAGCACTGGGAGCAGCACCCACTCCTCCTCCTGTGATCTTGCGTAAGCCCACTCATTTCTGTTTGCATAGGGGCTGCATCCAACCCGTGTCCTTTCTTCTGGCTTTCTGCAAGGACTGTGAACTTCGCCCTGACAGCTTTGGAGCCATTTCAGTGCCCTGTGATTACACACTGTGAGGCAGACAAAAACTCTGGACATCTTACAATTCCAAACATACTGCTGTGCACTTTTTTTTTCCCTTTTGCTTTTGTTGTAACTCACAGGAACAAATCGCCCAAATTAGAAACAGCCATTGAACAGTGGCTCTCCGGCTCTTCAAGAAAAATACAAAACATTTGCAAGAAAATATTATTTTTTGGCATTGTAGCTTGAGCTATGGTTTTAATCCTCATTTTCTCCATGCGCATATTTACTGCTGTGAGTGGAGTAATTACTGCTTGGAAATCTTTTATCAGTCCAAAAATGTTGAATGCCTCAATTTTCCAAAAATATGAATCTCAAAAACTGTTTTGATTTTACTTCAGCCTTTACTTTCATTGGGAAGATTTAAGTGGAAGATGGTAATGGTGATGAAGAGTGGCACTGAAAGTACCGTACAGTTGAAAAGGATTCCAGAATTTTTCTGCAATGAGGGTACAACGTGGACCACATCACCCCTTCAAAGCACACCCTTGCAAGATGGAAGGAGCAGCGTTAAATAGTCTTCCAGGGCTGGAGGAGATCAATCTCTCACTGAAATCACAAACTGACCTTAGGGTGGTCAGCTGGTTTTGGCTTTTAGGCTGCTGTATCCAGCTTCTCGTGGCCTCCCGCCGGGCCTCTCGCCCATCCTCCTCCACCGTTGCTCCTTTGCAATCACTGTAAAGTTACGGTTTTTAGACTGTGGCACATTACAGTAACTCAAAAAAAGCAAACCCTCTGTCAGGAGATTTTAGCTTTGTGTCTCTGCTGCAGAGTCTGTAGGCTTCTGAACAGAAAAAAAGTTAAAACTCAGAGATGTAATTAGCAAATGTGGGATCTCTAGGGTCTCATATCTAAGAGGAGGTTGAACGAGTCTAAGCTGGTTAGTCAGTAATTAGATACGTGGAGATCCAAGACAGTAAAGCTAGCTTGAGTGCAACGCAAGTGCACTCTGGTGCACACCCTCAGCACCACACTTCTGTGCTCTTTCCAATACAAGTCTTGCTTTGAGTGTAAACCAAGTACCACACGGTAATGGGAGCAGAATGTGAAAAAGAGGAAGGAATTAACTAGAAAAAAGACATCTGAAAGTGAGAGAAAAGGTGATAGCTCTTTAGGGGCTTTTAGAGACTCTAAACCACACTGGCAATATTGCAGTTTCCTTGAAAAGATTCACATCATGCTTTGAAACCTATATACAGTGGCTAGATTAATCATAAGGAAGCTCACAACTATTTTCTGGAATATTACAGGAGTAGGAGCTATCAAAGTTTTTAATGGCACGAAACTAAGCCAGGGTGAGAGGGCAATCCATACAGCTACAGAAAGTAAGTTGAAGGAATATTGCACTCCCAAGGAAACTTGAACTTTTGAAAGACACGGGTTTCATATGAGAATGCAGAAGGAGGAATCCTTTGAAGAATTTTTAGCTGATCTTAAAATAATGGATCAGTCAAGTAGCTATGACGTTTGCATAGATTCCATTTTAAGGGATCAGATAGTGATGGGCATCTAAGATCCAAAGAAACAGAAAAGATCTCGGGGAGGTAGGATGTAAAAAAAAAAAAAAAAAAAAAAAAAAAGTAGAAAAGATAAGAAAGTCTGTTTAGTTAAGCTAGGACAGTCATAAGGCAGTATGGAAATATCAGAAGGGGAGCAGGACATGCTGTCTGCCAGGAAAGGAAACCAGGAGAGTCTCGAAGAGACTCTTCAGAGCTATCTGCAAGAAGTATCCAAAGTGAAATATATGAAAATTCACAGATTCACATTATGTCCATGAGTTTAAAAATTCTGAAGCAGCTATTAAAAAATACTGTTATTTTGTGAGACCTTGCAACTGGAACAACAGAAGCCAAAGAGAATACCCTCCATATCCCCAGATCTACACAATGGTGCACAAACAAAATACCACATAGAGATTCTGTGCAAAGGCTGCAGACGAAGAACAAACACCTTTAAATTCAAAACTGGTGCTCAGTCAATGTTACCTCCAAACACCCTGTAAAAAATCTGGCTCAGTAATCTCTACATATGAAGAGAGACTGTTGAAACTGAGGGTGTCTACCAAGAATCTAATTCCTTCTGAAAAATTGTATGAATTTAAATTGAAAAGTGAAGATAAACACAGTAGTTTAAGTTTATAGGCAGAAAGACCTAATATTTGGTCTAAGATATGCCTAGCCCTGGGCCTGGTTAAAGCAGTGAGTCTGATGAAGGGACCATAAACACAGGAGATCAGTACCCAGAAATCTTTAGTGTCAGAGATAAAGTAGACACAGAATATAGAGCTGTATTTTCATAACAGTGTGTGCTGCCAGAAACATTCCTCTGGTTGTGAGAGAGAAGCTCTTAAAGGAGCTATGTTATGTAGGAGTAATGGTGGGAAGTTTAAAAATGGAAGAGCCAATTAGCAACAAAAGACAAGTCACCGAGATTGTTCTTACATCCAATGGGGCTAAGTATATGTTTCGGGACAGACACTGTCCTACAAAGGATATTTTCAGGTAAAAGGACTGCATATGTTTTTACAAATGTGAATACGTTTTTACAAAAATTACAAATTAAAATTCTTCTGCTGGATCCAAACAAACTTCCTTGTGTGACAGGAGTTTAACACTGCATTTTTAGACCACTGTACAGGAGATTCTGCTTTCAAAGACTTCCTTTAGGCTTAAAGTCCATTCTTGAGTTTTCACAGGAAGGCGTAGGAAAAGCCTTTCACTTGAAGCAACTGTGGCTGCTTAAATAGATACTGAAGATGTCAAGTAGAGAGAAAACCAGTAGGGAATCTGAAAAAGGTATCCAAGAGGGCCTGAAAAGTAGGATTGGACAGAAATGCAAATGTAGGGGCAGAGAAATAACATAAAAGATTAACTGTCAACAAGATAAAAAAGTCGTTACAAATATGCCATCCACAAAGATCAGAAGGGTGTCCAGAGGCCTCTTAGATGTGAATGCTACATGAGAGTTCATATCACACGGGCCATCTGTGCAAAGCAGCTTTTGAGTTACTACACAAAATGGACATACTGGGCTGTAACTCTGGGAAAATAAATCCCAAATTAAAGGCATTAATAAAGACAACTCCTTGCCTTAGGTATATTGTCACTAGAAGACAGACGAAGTCTTCAAAAGATGGCTTACAGGCAGTGTTATCAAAAAAAAAAAAAAAAAAAAAACCACAGAAACGTGTGGCCTGTGTTTCTAGGGTGCTTGTCAACGTTACCTCCATTCGAGGCACCGACCGAGGAGCAGAGCTCTGTCTCTGCTTGCTCTAAGAAATGTCACATATTTGTACATCGATCTGTTATGGGTAGAGCTGAGACAAACCACTATGCAGGCAAAGGAAAGATCAGCTTCCAGAATATAAAAATAGTGTGACTTTCAGTGGTTTTATTTTTAGGTAAAACCATTCAATTTGAGAATAAAGTTTAAGTTGGAGAAATAATTACTGATCAAAGACATGCTTTCTAGAGCATTCAAGGTGTCTGCTCTTGAAAACAACACAGAGAACGACGTAACACCTGGAAATACAATTTTTAAAAGTACTATCCTATTTCAGAAGAAAGTGGGCTAGGTTTGGTGAGGCTGCCCGGACGATGACACAATGCAGAGAGTCAGGGAATTACGGCGTGCTGGGTGGCGAGGGCATTGCATGCCAGCCCCATATGACCAAGGAGGTCAGAGATTTCTGTGTTTGGCAGCACGCGCTTCAGAGGCACCAGCACAGCAGTGTCCATGTGTCATGACCTGCCGTGCCTCACAGAGCACAGGACACTCACAAGGCTGCTGAAAAAGCTGAAAGAAAAGACCATATGCTGCTACATCTGAATCCATTGTAAGTACCTGACTCAGGCATTAGTCTGAAATTGCATTTGGATTGAATTTAACATCAGAATATGTTACGGCATACATTAATGCTCTATTTGTTTGGGTATGGACTCCCAGAAATTTTGTCCAGCAATGGTCCCCTGTTAGCAGCTCAGGCCTGAAGTGCTCTGTAAGGAATGAAGGATATCCAGATATCCTGAATACAATGGTGAGATGAGTTAAAACTGTTAAAAGAGTTCAAGCAAGCTGTGAAGCTGAGAAGTGATCCACGCTTTCACTGAACTTGAGAGAAATAGCAATGAAA